>NC_133157.1:220942250-222277250 GCF_040802235.1 Manis javanica
TTAAAAATGACTACATTTAAAATTGTATGTTATATATATTTCACCACAATAAAAAACCAATGGGCAGAAAAGCCCTGAACAGACACACTGAAAAGGGGATCTGCTGTATGTCGATTAAATATATGAAAAGGCGCACATCTTCATTATTGATCCGGAGAACACAAATTAAAACCACAATGAGGTTCTAAGTTTACTTTAAAAAAAATAAATGTAATATTGGATTTGAACTACAACCCTTTCTTTGGTCGCTGTTACTTTCTTTTGGTGAATCCTATTTAACACTCAGGTGTCTGAGACTCATAGAGGTCAAATTATCTGAAGATGGAGAAGGTCACTTGACCCACTGAGGGTCACTGACTCTCAGTAACACAGGCTGGAACCTGATTGTCCAGGAGCTCAGGTCTCACTTCCCTGGAGCAGCCTCCCGCACTAGCTATGACTTTTGGACAAAGTGATTTCAAAAGGAACACCCAGAGAGCAACCAGCGGTCCACTTGGCATTAGCAGCAGGTGTCAGGGAGAGAGGGCGTGGCTTCTGCAATACTGGGGCTCACATATTTAAGCCCTAAATGGAAAGTCAGTTGCAATACTGAAGTCTGCTCTGCCCCTTTGACCGATTTAATAGTTGGCCTGCAGCTTTGCCAATAAGCCCTTACATTTATATCAAGATTTATCAATAAACTATGTCTTTAAAAATAAATTATCTCATGTGGCCCTTAAAACAACCATCCAATGTAGATATTTTTAACATATTTTTGTAGATTAAGAAATACAATATCATTTCTCATTTTCCCTGACCAAGCCCTTCAGCATACTATCTACACTGGAGGTATTAGCAGTAGGGGTTAGGGGAGGTCTAAATCAGAAATATACATCCATTTTTTCTGAAGCATTTGAGTCAGAATAAAACTCAAATTCAGTTGTTCATTCATTCACTCATCAATCTATTGCAAAAATATACATATTAAATAAGCATAAAATGTACATATTGAATAAACATACACAGAGATAAATAAGCATGTCTTGAGTGTCCAGGAAGATCTAATCCTGTAATAAAATATATTAAATAAGGAATTATTTGGAACTATAGGATTGACAAGACCATCTATTCTATTCTGAGGAATTGAGGATAGGTGCAGGAAGGGTGAGAACATCAAAAAGAAAAAAATCAGAGGATGTACTGCTTGAGGTGAACCTGAAAAATGGGCCAGAGTTGCCAGAGCAGAAGAGAAAGGGGTTCTAACCTGAATGCCGGCTTAGGTTTTGCCTAACATCAATGAAGCTGCTAAGACTTCCACAAGCCATTCCCAACACCACGTTCCCCATCCTGCTGGGACCCAGAGAAGTCAGGAAGTATTAGAATGCACTTTGGATAAAAACCCCTAATGGAATTTTATAATCCTATGTAGAAAAGGCCTAAAACAAATCATTATTAATATTAATACCCTTCCTTTTGTTATTAGTTTTGCTATTTAAGATCAAGTCTTTATCATTAAGCATAATTAAGACTTGAGAAGAATTTATTAAGCAAAATTCTTTGACCTTACATAATTTAAATGATGAAAATAATAAACCATATCATTAATAATATTGTTATATCTTCATCCTGCATTTGTTTGGGAAAGACACGTTAATAATGTACCACACCACACTTTATCATGACATTACTTATCTGTCTGGGGACACAGTTATTTCATCCTCTTATTTCTGGTCCACGTTCAGTTGTCCACACTTCCTAGGGTTTTGTCTTTTAATGCACTTCCGTAGAGTCCGCTCCCTCTTCCTACATCTCATCCCCCTGTCCCATCCTCCTCCCCTGGCTAAGTCTTACATTCTTTAAAAGCTCAACTCAAAAGCCACACCTCCGACCCTCCTCTGATCCCTAAGCGGTATCTTCTTCACCATGCTCCCGGGAGGGCCTGCGCCCTTGGACTGGGGAGATTCTCTAGCTTCCCTCACCATCTGTGCGGACAGGCCCTGGACCCAGGAGAAGCTTTCTCCCTTGGACCCAGCAGTTGATGTTTCATCCATGCACATACGCAAGCAGATTAATCAGAGATATTTCCTGGGCTTTTAAAATTGGAGATTGATGCAAATATCCTGTAATCTTGCTCTTACGCAGTTGAAGAGAATTAATGTAACCTTCAAAGAGGTACAGAGACTAGACAGAAAGAAATTCCAGATCTCTGTCTTTTTCCGCTAAGGTTTATCTTAGTTGAGGTTCTTTCTCTTATAATTTAATAGCACTGACAAATATAATGCTCTGTATTAGTTATTTACTATTCTTGCCACTGGACAGTTCACAGATAGAAGATAATGTCTTATTTATCTCTGGGCCTCTGACATCTTAGGTACTCTAAATATTTGTCAAATAAGAGAATAGAAGATGCACAATGCAGTATTATACCCATTGTAAGTAGTCCGCATGACTGATAGGTTTTAAATATAACAAAAGATTGAGATTGATTTCATTTTTAAAAAACTTTTCCTAAAATCAGTGAGACTCCTGCTAAATGCATTGAAAAGATAGTAAAAGAAAAAACCTATTCCTCTTTAACTCTCCTATGCTATCTAGACTTTACACACACACACACACACACACACACACACACACACACACACACACACACACACACACACACACTCATACTCTCACTCCCTTCAGATAGTTTCCTTTATCCATAATACTTCTCCCTCTTGATCCCACAGGCAAACTTGCCTTCAATCTCTGTTCAGATATCTAAAACCTTTGTCAAGTATTCCACAATACAAAATTACAATAGACATTCTTTTGTCTAATTCCCCAGTGCATTTTGTACTTTTGTTTTATCTCATTCTGTAGAAATTATTCATTTTCATTTCTATCCCTTCCCTTTCTAGAGTTTAAACTCTTCTAGGAATGCGTATTTAATTCAACCTTGCACCTTCAGCCTCCACCATAATAACTGGCACATAGGAAGTGACCAGTGAGCACTGAGGGGAAATTGCTTTGCACAGAGCTTTTGCACAGGCCATGTTGTTCACGCTGTACAGAAGGGCTGAGGGAGCCCACGCTGTGTCCAAGGGAGTGGTCACATGGGAAGCTATTTACAGAAAGCTGGTCACTGAACTCTGCATTCCCCCATGGTCCTTGCACAGACCTTTCAGAGACTACTTACCATGACACATATGCTTCTAAAAACAAGCCTGCATGAGGGTAGGAATTTGGTTCCTCTCTTTCCCTGATGTATCCTCCATGCCAAGCATAGTGCCTGGAACCTAAGCAGTCTTCCTATAAATATACAAACAGCCTGAAGCTACTTTCCATGGCAGAACCTTTATCTAAAGTCAGATTTACTAAGACTGGGTGGTTGGTTGGTCTCTCTGCACTGTCAGGCTCTCTGTCTCAGTGGTCAGATGGGAAGCTATTTACAGAAAGCTGGTCATTGAACTCTGCATTCCCCCATGGTCCTTGCACAGACCTTTCAGAGACTACTTACCATGTGTTCAGAATTGTGGTAGCTGCTTTCATAGTTTACATTGTAATCATCATAATAATTCCACAAAATGCATCTTATATCTTCATTATACACAGTAGATCAAGGCTTAGACGTCTAAGGTAACGTAGTATATTGTAGGTTCTCACTCTTTTTTATTTTTTGAAGTGAATAGAAATGGAGTGAATTTAATGGTATATTATTACACAAAAAGTCTCAAACTCACTTTGCACTTGTAAATCTTAGAACAAATAAACATATGGAAAGGTTAAGCAAGGTTTGCGTTCAACTGAGCAAAGCTTTTGTGGAAATCTAGCAAATTGAAGACTTCCTTAGAAAGCTTTGCCAGTTCTTGTCAATACTTAGCAGGTTTAAGGAGCTACTTAAATGTCAATTACTTAGAAATGGAAAACAAACAAGTGGAACCAGGCAAGTGTCCTGTTTAACTCACCATAACAGAGACAAGCATCCACTAACCCAGGCAGAGACTGGAGCCCTGGCCCCAGGTCACGGAGCTCCCGTTCCAGCTGGCACACAGCCTAATGAGCGCCAAGATGCTGGACAGGCGATCAGCAATCAGCATCAGCTGCTTGAAGTTGTTTTGTTGTTATTGTTGTTGTTTTGTTTTGCATCTTACAGTGGATTTCTTCAACCTCCTGCACTCAAGGGCAGGAAACAGGCACTTCAGAATGATGAACCCCCAATACAGGACCATGCATCTTGCTTTGTGCTCATAATTTAGAAGGATTTCTGGTTTCATAAGTTTGTGACCTGTGCGGCCACACAGGGCCCCCTGCAAAGGGGGATCCATGGTTGGTTTAATGTTTGGCTGTAGCTCTACTGAAATTGTTAATAATTTTATCTTTGAACTTGTGTTTTGTAAGTGGAGTCCAGCAGGATGTAGGAGAGGAAAAAAAATTTCCTACCCTTCTAGGTTCTTGGCTGAAACCCACCTGTAATGAAAGACAGATTAACAGGAGAAAAAAAACCCCAGAAGTTTACTAACATGTGTAACTCCTGTATATATGGGAGAGGCCCAGGAGAACTGAGTAGCTCTCTGAAACGGCCCAAGCCAGGACCTTAAATACCATCTCCAGCTATAGACAAAAGGAGGTGTCCCTTGGAAGGAAACCAGTTTGGACGGGTATCAGGCGAAGCTCAGTCAACAGGGGTACAGTTATCAGGCCAATTGAAGTTGTTTGCCTTCCCCACGGGTGACAGTCTTTCTCCTGGTCCCAGAGAGGGAGACACCCTGAGAAATGGAAATTTCCTTATAAATATTATTTTCCCTCACAAAAGAGTAACTTCTACTCAGTTTTCAGAGCTTCTCCTGTGTTTGCTGTTTCTTAAAAATAACCAGCTCAGGATAACCTTTATGCCAAAGAGGCAATTATTATGGGGTGGTTCAGGGACAACAGAGCTTGTGCTTGGGCACAGGGGTTCAGCTGCTCATTACTGCCTCTTTCAAGACTGAGTCACCATGCCTCTTGAGCAGAGTCCTGGTGGCCCTGTGGTGTGGTGGATCAGCAAGACTCAGAGCAACTACAAGCAAGCATGTTTCATCCATTACTAACAGGGTGCTGAGAACCCCAAGAAGCCATACCGTCCACTTAAACTCAGATTTTCAGGAAGAACCCAGTGAGGTTCGAAGAACACTGGATGACCTAGGAGCTCTATCATATTCTGTCCTGCTTGTCTTACTTCCCTGTGTTAGCCAAGCACCTAAACTAAGTGGCGGTTTACAAGGAAAGGGCCTCTGTAGTGCCTTTTCTTTCCAGTGTCTCCTCACTCATCAGTAAGCCACAGGGCCCAGGGTATGTGTGGAATGCACGTGTACCAAGCAGTGGGGTTTACTTTGTGCAATATATACATTATCCTGATAAGAATGAAATACATGGGCATGTACAAGCTGTGAAATAGAAGTTGTGTAATTTTAATGATTCCACAAGTGACTTAAATACTCAGGTTTGCATTTAAAACTGTAATGTCATAATATAAAGGTAGACATACAATTCATGCTAATAATTTAGAATTTTATATTTTCTTTGCTTAGAACGATATTAAGTAGCAAATAAGAAAACAACTTGACAAAGAAAGTGGCCATGAAAGGAACTGAAGAGATTTATAATTGAATATCATTAACAAAACAGCTTTCCTGCTTTTTGGACAAGGGGCCCTGCATTTTCCTTTTGAATTGTACCTCACGATGTTGCAGCTATCCCTGCATGAAAGTGAAGTCTATGAGAATGTTCTTTCTAAAATCGTTAATGGTCCAACAGAAGGATAAATAACTGAATAAGTCATTTTAATACAAAGTGGTGAGGTCAGCGGTAATGATTTTAGAGAGAAAACTCTGTGGGCATGGATTTCAGCTAAAGAATCATGCAGATTTCCTGGTGCAGGTGGTTCCTGATTTGAGTTCTGAGCCCAAAAGCATGAGTAGGATTTTGGGATTTATCCCAGTAAAAAGTTGCGGTGTTGCAAAGAGGGAGGTGGAAAAAACACCCCATGAATCTGGACCTATTGCATTACCCAAAGCATGGTGAGGAAAAGTAAGGAAAAAGATATTTATAGGAAACCAGGCAACGATAATCTTTATTCTTGGATGAATCATCAGCTATATTCAGTGAAGGTTTTCTTCTCCACACTTTTCAATTAGTGTTGCTGCTGTAGAGGAAGATTCCTGGTGTTGGTTGCTCACTGTGTGGACCCTCCTGGTCCTCCACCTTCTGTCCTCTTGGCCCTGTTTCTGATTCCAGCTGCAACTGAGGACACAGCCCCTTGTGGGCATAGCCTCACTTCAGACTGCTTCAGGCTCTCTTCGCCTGTTGGAGCTGCCAGAACACAATGCCATAGGCTTAGGTGGCTTATCAACAGAAACGTATTGCTCTCGCTCATGGAGGCTGGGAGTCTAAGATCACAGTGCCAGCAGATTTGGTGTCCCGTGAGTGCCAGTTTCCAGAATAATAGACCACCATCTTCTAGCTGTGTCCTCACCTGGTGGAAGGGACAAGAAAACAGTATGGGGTCCCCTACAAGGCTACTCCTCTGCACAAACTAAACACCCCACAAAGACCTCACCTCCAAACACCGTGACATTGGGCATTAGGATTTAACATGTGAATGCTGGGGGCACACAAGCATTCAGTCCACAGAGAGCTTCACCCACCCTAAGCACGTTCACTTCCTGCCAGGGAAGCCTCTGATGCGTGGATGTCTGTGAGAGCTTGGAGAGCTGGGATTCATGCCTTGCTTAGAAATATGTGGCAGTTGCTTAGAAATTCCTGGCATCATCCGGAACAATGGTTAATGAGGATGAATAAATAGTCCTTCCCCTGTCCTAGTGATAGACTTTAGGGGTAGAATTCTGCACAATCCTCAGGAGGTCCCTGTGGAAAAAAGCCCCTGTGGATCTTAGCAGCAGCCTTCCTAACACCCCTGTGTTGATTTTCTGTCCCTCTGTCTGTCTCTCGCCCAGGGCTGTTTCTCCTGCTTCTTGACACCACCTACCAATTAAGATACCTGCTCATTGGTCTGTGGGGAAACTCAAAGTTTGAACACTTTATTTATTTTCCTTCTTAAATAATTATCTGAGATTTTTGTAAGTTAGTGTAACGTAACCCAAAGTGATCATTCTTGTGCTTCCTGTCCCTCCAGTACAGCACGAATAGTTTTATTGGTAATGGACATTCTTGTTTATTCCTGAGTTTAATAGAAATATTTCTATTCTTTCATTGTTAATAGATATTTCCTGTAGATATCTGGCAGATTCTTTAATCAAGATGAGATGTAAATTTTATCAAAAATCTGTTCGAGTTTTCTTCTGCCATTAATCATTGTCACCCTTCGTTCTGTAATATGCTCTTGCCATATGGCCCAGAGGTTTCACAGGTTCACCAACCAGCCTAGCTTGGCTTTGGGGCCCCACATGGAACCACACAGACCCTTCCTGCATGTGTCCCTCATGGTTCACCCTGAAAATGCACATGTGCCGAAAGCACACTGCAAACACAGATCTCTATTTGCTTAGGGCTTTAACTCACGTTTTTTTTCATCCCAGGACATCTGCAAACAACAGAAACAATTCAGGTAACAATTCTGAGTGGCAAGCTTTTAGGCTGTAGGGCTGCAGCGGCTCTTTCTTCTCTAATGCAGTATCTTGATGCACTGACCTTCTGGTATCTAAGTCCTAGGCTGTGTCGGCTTCCTCATCCTTGCTTGGCCAGGGATGCCTTTTTGTCATCCTTACAGGTTAAGACTTTGTGTTCCCCATCTTCTGTGTACCCCTTCCTTACAAACAACCTTATAACACAATCTCTGTTTTTGATTTAGGAGAATGTCCTCAGCATTCTCCAAGCCCCCTGAGAATTACACTTGGCTATTCCTTTGACCTTTATTCCTTACACAACTATTTTTTTAGCAATTCTAATTTGAAATTCTATCATAAACATAGTCTTCCTTTATTCTTAACTGATCTAACTAGTCCAGGCCCTGACATCTCTTGCCTAGAGAAGGAACACCACCAAGTTCCTACAGGATCTTCCCCACCCACCTCCCCACAGCTTCCTGTATTATCGGATCTCACCTTTCTCGGGCACTTCTATTCATTCTCCATGGTCAGCCCGATAAATTCCAAACCACTCCCCTGGGCAGAAGAAATTTCTCACACTCTAGATCTTTCTATATACCCAGCCATACATTTTGCCAGGTACCCATATTTGAAGTTGTAACTAGTAAGCAAAACGGTGCCATCGCAGTCACATTGCTATGACCAATCTTCAATTATCCCGTGAAAGTGTTTTAATAGGAAATTATTACATAATTCCAGGTGTCACTGAACACCCCGGGGCTAAGTAAGTCATAACAATGTATGTGAAAATGCCTGACATTTTTGTTTGCTTCTGTGACATTCTTCCCTTTCAGTTCGGAAATTTTGAATTATGTAAAGAATCCACATCAACACATCAATCAGGTGTTTCACATTGCATTTACAATTAGTTTTAAACCCCTTTTCTTTAAAATGTTTGAACATTATTTCTTTAAAATGTGAGATAAGGCCCCTGCTTCTCTTATGTGTGTTTTCCTGTACCAAAGGTCCTCCCTGTAACTACATCTTAGAATCACTTTAGGGACTTGAAAGAACCCTCAGTCCCCCTATGCAAACTAATTTAATCAGATTCCCCAGCTGTAAGGCCTGGACATTCTGACATGCATTTTTTTTTTAAAGTCCCTCTGGTGATTCAAATTTGCAATCATGACTTTCAAAAAAATATGCTAACTGCTCTCTCTGTCTTCTGTTTTGAAAAATAGCTGCATGGTCCCTACCTGCTGTTTGGTGACATCATTAGCTATCTGACACACCACACTTGTGGTGGGAAAAGCATCTGCTTATCTAACTTTTGAAACTTATTATTATTTTGTTCCAAGCTTTCCATGTCTGACAGATTTAAGAAGCATTAAATGTTCTAAGATATACCAGAAGAAATATTTTTAGCATTTTTACATCAGATTGTCCTCACTTTTCCTTTTTTTTCCTATGAAACCTATAAATACAAATTGAATATCACATTCTCTGTGCAAGAAAATAAAGCTGTTGAGGATTTATTGGTGGACTTTAATAAACACCATCACCTCGTATTTCTTCAGCCTAATTCCTAGTTACCAAGTGAAACCACTAACACCGTTTCTGCATGGCATTTTAGGGGCCTTAGCGTTCTGCTAGATTCACTCCTTTGGAATTAGGCTGAGGTATAAAAGTGAGTAAGTGGCTATTATGTTATAGTCTAATGGTGGACTGAAGTCTCTGAAAGATATCCATATTCAACTAAGCATGCATCCTGTTATCCCATCTCTGCTTCACTCTGTGCTGCATGTATAAAATATATGCCAGGAAAAAATAAGCCTTGTTAAAATGGCATTTGATGAGAAGTCTGTTTACCTAGTTTCCTTCATCATGCATCAGAGCTCATCTGAAAAAGTCAGAGAATATCCACCCAGACTAGATATCAATCTACCATAGCACCTGAAGTAGTGCTTCTTACCTCCAGATTTTGTTAAAATAATAAAATGCACAAGAAAGAATGACTGAACCTTCACTATGGAATTCAGAGCATATACCATTTCATCATGTAAACGTTATCACAAGCATGTGCAATAACCAACAAAAAAAGGGGGTTTGTAACATAAACTTTCAAATTGTGCTTACTTAATTGTTAAAAGAATTAAGAGAAAAAAAACTCCTAATTTTTCTTCCCTTATATTCTGATAGTCTTTGTTTCTAACAATGGTCTAGCTGGGAGCACATCTTCAATCTCTGTTTTTGCACCTGTTCAAGTCTGAGCAGCTAAAGAGGGTTGCAAGGCTCATTTTTTCCTGGGATATATTATTCTTAATTAGTGATGCACATTTCCATGTAGTCACCATATTTATTAATGAAGAATTCCTCCCTCTTTTTGTCACCAGCTCAGTAAGGATGACTTTGGACTAGGCAGTCCTCTCCTTTATAGCAGCGGCTTCAATTAGTCCCATCATCAGTAAAATAAAGACTGGGATAGTTTAATTACCTCTATGGCACCTTCTAATTCAGAGGCTCTATGATTTTGTCGCTGCACATTCTAGATTTAAAAGGATAATAAGATACATAGGCAAGTGTAAAAGTAAAAACAGAATTAAACAAGGAATTATCTGAAATATATGCATGTCCAAGAAATTAGGAACTCTCATGAAAAAGAGCCCTGATTTTAACCAGAAGATACCTCTAAAATATAAAATTTTGTTTCAGTCATCATTTCATATTCAGCTAAAGGAAAAGATATCCACTCATATGTGTTGTTCATAAAGTTTTCAGATTCTTACTCTATTTTCTCACATGCCCCTCAGTTTACTAAGTGCACTTATTGATAAGATATGTGACTGAATACTTGTAAGGTATTTAGAGGCAGGTGACACAAAATATTATAACTAGAAAGGATAAATTTGCACTCTGTGATTCAGTCCTGCAAATGCTCTTCGTCTGCAGTCCAGACCCCAGGTTGTAATCTGATTAGCGAAACTAAGCTCTTTATCCCTCCGAGATTCATCTGTAATAAAGTATTCCAAAGCCTCTCTCCATCCCTTTGTCCTTCCCTTTCTCTGCCACTGTGCAGTCCAAATTGCCACTTCTCTGGCTAAGAATATTTCATGAGTCTCCTCATTCTCCTTTCCTTTTCCTCTTCGATTGTCTTCCCATTTATTTTGGATATTCTTTCTAATAATATAAAAATTAAAGTGCTTGTTAAGTCCTCAAACTGTTTCATGGCTTGTTTCTTACCCACCTCCATCCAATGTCATTCACCTCACTGACTCCCTGGCCACTAACTGGTTTAATTGGTTGTGGTCAGTTGGAGTCCTCGACAACCCAAAGGGTGGTCAGTGGCTTCTGCCTGCCTAGGTGCCCCTTCCAGGGTTCCTCTAGGGACAGAACCACCCACTCTGTCCCATGGAGAATGACACCTCCGGGACAGATCTCCTAAGCAGTCTTTAATGTGACCTATCAAAATATTCTCTGTCACATTATTCTGTTTATACCATTTATAGCTGTTATCACAAACTGAAATAAAAATGAACATGTATTTATTCATTCAATCTTTCTGTATCCAGAGACGAAAACTTTATGAGGACAGAGACCTTTCCTTCTAGTCCAGGACAAACCCGATGGTCAATACTTTTTGTGACAAGCAGACCTGCTTCATAAATGTAGTGTCAAAATATTAACTTCTTTATAAATGCAAACAACAAAGAGAAGGGTACTATTTTGGTAAACTAATTAGGGATTATAAATAATATTTCACAGTTCTACATTTTAAAAACATAGAATTAATTGTTTGTTTTTGTTTTCACATAGATAAGTGACTATAAAAGTTGTCTCAGGTATTGTTGCTTTTAAAAATTTGCTTCATTAAGTACTCCAGAAGCGTGGATGGGGCAAACCTTTATTTCAAATCTGAAAGTCAATAGTGTGTAATTCTCCCGGATTTCCACACCAAAGTCTTATCATATGAGAGAGACAAAAAAATGAACATAAAGAAATAAAAATGTCAAGAAAATGGAGAATGTAGCAAAGGAGTATAAAATGAAGCTTCTGAATATGGCATCCAGCTGTAGAGCCTTGCCTGCCCGCTCCCAGGCAGAGGTGATTCACAACAGGAGGAGGGTCTTTGTCACAGAGATTGCCACATGGTGGGGATCAGAGAACACTGCAAGTCAGGAGCCCAAAAGAGAAACCAGAAGCAGTTCATCCTCAGTTCCTGTCCCCAAGCCACACATTGGAGGATTTACCCCCTTGCTCCTGGGGAAGACCGAATCAATGGAAGAAGGAAGCCCAACATGCTATTTTCAGGGGCATCCCTCTATATCACAGGATGAGAGGGGTGTTATGCAAGCTGGAATTGACCTTGCATGCTTGGGGCATATTTATGCTAAGAAAGGCCTAGTGTTTGTCTGGAATGCAAATTTAACTGGATTTCCAGTAGTTTTATTATGTTAAATATTGCAACCCTAAGTGGAGAAATAGTGTGCCTGCCACTAATGATTCTCTGAATTTATTTTCTTTATCAGTCTTTTTTTAAATTTGAGGACACCACAGGGTACCCTACATTACTGAGGCTTCCATTTTTTATTCCATTTTATACCACTGTAAAAGAAGACCTCTATAGGGCCCTTTGATTCTATAGAGGAACCCTGAAGTGCTAAGTGTTGGCATGCCTAAGTGGCAGCAGACCCTCAGAGTTCCATAAGTCATAATTAGGAAGAAAATGGCATGCTGGAGAAATTTCACCACCACCAAAATCATGTTCTGTTCCATTAAGTTTATGAGGACCCAAACTGGAACAGACTGTCAAGAAAGATAGTCAAATTGGTAAGGAAGAAGTTAAAATCTCACTATTTACAGATGACATGATATTATATATAGAAAACCCTGAAGAGACGCCACCAAAAAACTATTAGAACTAATAACTGGAATCAGCAAAGTTGCAGGATACAAACTTAATACATGGAAATCTGTTGTGTTCCTATGTACTAAAAATGAGCTAACAGAAAGAAATCAGGAAAATAATTCCATTTACAATTGCATCAAAAAGAATAAAATACCTAGGAATAAACCTAACTAAGAAGGTAAAAGACCTTTACTCTGAAAATAGTAAAACATTCAGGAAAGAAATTAAAGACACCAATAAATGGAAATCTATTCCATGCTCATGGATAGGAAGAATTAATATAGTCAAAATGTCCATCCTTCCCACAGCAATTTATAGATTCAATGCAATCCATATCAAAATACCAACAGCATTTTTCAATAAACTAGAACAAACAATCCTAAAATTCATATGAAACAACAAAAGACCCCAAATTGCCAAAGCAATCCTGAAAAAGAACAAAGCTGGTGTGATAATGCTCCCTGACATCAAGCTATACTGCAAAGCTACAGTAATCAAAACAGTATTGTACTGGCACAAGGAAAGGCCCATAATCAATGGAACAGAATAGAGTGCCTGGATATAAATCCACACATATATGGTCGATTAATATACAATAAAAGAGCCATGAATATACAATGGGGAAAAGACAGCCTCTTCAATAGCTGGTGTTGGGAAAACTGTACAACTGCATGCAAGAGAATGAAATGGATTACTGTCTAATTCCTTACACAAAAGTAAACTTGAAAAGGCTCAAAGACCTGAATGTAAGACATAAAACCATAAAACTCTTATAAAAAAACACAAGTAAAAATCTCTTGAACATAAGCATGAGAAATTTTTTCCTGGGCACATCTCTCAGGGCAAGGGAAACAAAATAAAAAATGAATAAGTGGGACTACATGAAACTAAAAAGCTACTCTACAGAAAAGGACACCATCAGCAGAACAAAAAGGAAACCTACAGCATATTTGTAAACAATTTATCCAATTAGGGGTTAACATCCAAAATATATAAAGAACTCATATGCCTCAACATCGAAAAAAGAAACAAATAACCCAATTAAAAAACTGGATGGAGGACCTGAATAGGTATTTTTTCATATGAGATACAGATGGCCAACAGGAACATGAAAAGATACTGCACACCGCTAATCATCAGGGAAACGCAAATCAAAACCACAATGAGAGACATCACCTCACACCAGTTAGAATGACCACTATCCAAAAAACAAGAAATGACAGTTGTTGGCAAAGGTATGGAGGAAAGGGAACCCTCCTACGCTGTTGGTGGGAATGTAAATTGATACACTGCTGTGTAAAGCAATATGGAGGTTCCTCAAAAAACTAAAATTAAAAATAGCATTTGACCCACTAGTTCCAGTTCTAGGAATTTACAAAGAAAACAAAATTCCTGATTCGAAATGATATATGCACCCCTATGTTTATCACTGCATTATGGAAGCAACCTAAGTGCCCATCAATAGATGAATGATAAACAGGATGTTAGACATATACACAATGGAATGTTAATTTAGCCATAAAAGAAGAAATCCTGTTGTTTGCAACAACATGGATGAAACTAGAGGGAATTATGCTAAGTGAAATAAGCCAGGCAGAGGAAGACAAATGCCATATGATTTCACTTATTTGTGTAATCTAAAAACAAAATAAAACAAAATGAACAAAATAGCAGTAGACTCATAGACACCGTGAAGTGACTGGTGGTTACCATAGGGTAGGGGTTGGGGTGGGTGGATGGGAAGGGTAAGGGGAATTAAGGGGCAAAAATAATTCTCAATCATAAGCTGGTCATGGGGAGTAGTGCAGCATGGAGAATACAGCCAGTGATTCTGTAACATCTTTTTATGTTGACAGACAGTAACCACACTAGTGGGGATGAGACTTTAAGTGTGCATAACTGTTGAACCACTGTGTTGTGTATTTGAAACCACTCTAAGACTGTGTATTGATGATACTTCAATAAAAAAAGAAATATGCTCTTTCTCTTCCAAGTGTTAATATTGCAGATGTGATAATTAACTTCAGAATTTAAAAAAAAATCATACAGCGAATTAGATACAATGCTGGGATTGAACACTCTGCTCTTCCATGCCCAGATCTGCTTTTCTTTCTGCTCTAAGGCGTTTCCTTCCCACCGCACTCCCCACCCTGGCTGCTCAGAACTTTCAGCATGACTGCTGCACCGTTCCTGGCTTTCCTCATTCTCTCTACACTATGCTTCTCACAGTAATCATCCCTAAAAGAACTAACAACACACCAACACTGAAAATATCCATTTCTCATTAATAGATTAAGCACAAGTTGCTAAATAATGATGATAGTAATCATTATATAAAGGACCTAAATACAAAATAAATTTTGAATCAGGTTAGAATGCAGAGGAAAATTCAATTTTCCAATTTGCACTGCCAAGAAGAGAAACTGCTGCCTGGTGGAATTCAATACAGGTCTGTGTGTTTAACTGAGCAAGTGAGCCCTGCTGTAACTAGACATAATAGAGAGGCAGGACATACACAAAGACCAGGGCACTTCATTTTCCATCAGTGTGTCTGCATTTGTGCTTCTGTCTTGGGAGCTTTAGTGAATCATGGCTTTACTATGATTGCACAGAGATGTTACATGTGATGTTGCTTAATTGTAAAGGATCTTAAAAACATAATCATGCCCTCCTTTAATTTAAAAATCATTTTATGAACTCTCCATTTCCTGCGTGATAGTTTCCTCTGTCTGGTCACAGAGTAGGCTCATCTCTTCCCCATCGTGTCATGTTCTGTGCGTCCATCACACTGAACTTTCTCATCAATTTAGAAGTCTTTTCTGTGTGGGTAGCTTTGGGGGTGCAAAGAAAATTAGTTAATATTCATCTTATTCATCCCCAAAGTAGTCCTGCTTGATAAAGGGGTTACATGGGCAACCCTTGAAAAAAACCTTAGTGAGTAAAATATAAACATTGTGTAGCCCTCTCCAACTCATCCGACTGCTTCCCTCTTTCTTAATGCTCCATTTCATAGTCCTTACTGTAGACAGAGAGAAAACCAGATGCAAGCTTCTGATTAGAACTTGTATGGATACAGTCCAGATGTAGTTGCATCTATCATGTTCTATCAGGGTGCCCAGCACTCACACATGTGTTATCTCATTACTTTTCACCCTCACATTTCCCTTGAAAAGGAAGAGATCTTACAACCATTTCACAATTGAGAAAACTGAGCCTCAGAGAGATTAAGTATATTTTCCCAATTTATATGCTACAGATATGGTTCAATTGGGGTTCCCACCCAAAGCATGTGAAATGGTCAGAACAAAGCATGAATAAAATAGCTTCAGGGTCACCCCATGCCTGAGACCAAGCATTTACTCCTGGTGCTCTTTTCCACTCTTTGAGAAATGTGAAGCATGAAGCATGTAGAGTTTCATCCAGTCATTGTCTAATTTTCATTACTATAAACAATGCAGACCTAATCAAGATACTTTTATTTCTAAAAACCCTGAACTAGTAAGTTAGAAAACTCATATGAAGTGGAAAGTTTTTGGAAACAAATATATTATAAAATTATAAAATTTTGACTCAAATTAATATAAAACCTTAATAACCATTGAAGTACCTGAATGAGCAGTGAAAAGCTTTCCCAGGTAGAAAGCTCCAGTAATGCACAGTTTCATCAGAAAACTCTACCAAATTTTCAAAACATAATTTTAAGTACATAAAATGTTCCCAGAGACTAGAAAAAATGAGCACATTTCTCATCTCTTTTTATGAATTTTACACATTACCTTTACGCCAAAACCCCTAAGAACAAAATAAGAAATGAAAATATGTAGGCCAAAGTCACTTATTAGTTTAGAGGCAAAAGTCTAAAACAAAATGCTGGCAAGCCAATCTATGTACCCATCTATTTATTGATCTATCTATTGATTTAATTAAAATTTTGAGTTAATCCTGATATCCATGCTTTCTGTAGCATTTAGAGAAATCTTTAAACACAATTTACTGCATAGTCCAATTAATAGGAAAAACATAATTTATCTCAATTGGTGCACAAAAAGCAATTAATAAAGTTCGACATTCATTCATATTAAAAATAATTAGTTAACTACTAATGAAGAATGATGGTTAATTTTATGTGTCAACTTGGCTAGGCTATGGTGCCCAGTTATTTGGTCAAACACCAGTCTAAATGTTGCTCTGAAGGTATTTTTTTAGATATGATTAACATTTAAATAAGCAAACTTTGAATAAAGCAAATTACTCTCCATGATTTGGGTGGCCATCTTCCAATCAGTTGAAGGCTTTGAGAAAATATGACTGAGATCTCCCCATACAGAAAAAATTCTACCTGCATTTCTGCCTCCAGATTAGAACTTCAACATCATTTTCTCTCCGAGTCTTGAGTCTGCTAACTTGCCCTACAGATATCAGACTTCCCAGGCCCTACAATTGTATGAATCAATTAAAAAAGAAACTTCCTCTCCATATCTATATATATCTATATCTACACAATAATTACACATATGCATGTATACATATATATAATTTTAGTGGATAGTATAATATATATAGATTAATGCAGAAGACAATTTTTAAAATCTTAATCCTAAAAAAGTACAGTAACCATTATATGCAAATACAAAATATTAAAATCTTTCCTTTAGGCTTTAGGAATAAGACCAAGTTGTGTGCTCTCACTACTGACTTTTAACACAATACAGAAAGTCTCAGGCAGCATAGAAAAGCATGAATGCATGAGAGACAGCAAGAATTGATTTGAAACAAATTTAGGACAGATTACATGAATTTTTTACATAATTTTTTTAAATCCGCATTTATTATATTAATAAGAGTTAAACAAGATTGACAGATAATGAAAAGTCAAATACCTTCTCACATACCAATAATAATTAGAAAACAAAATTTTAAAAATTGAAGTCGCATAAAAACATCAAGTACCCACGAATAAAAGACAGATAAGACCTCCACAGGGAAAACTCTAATGCTTAATTGATACTCATGAGGAAAATTGAAATAAAAGATACATAATCTGAGCTTTTAGATTGGCTGGTATAATTACAGTAAAATATATTTTCTCCTGATATAAAAATATCAGTTCTCTCTCTATTAAAATATAAGCAAAGTTCCAAGAATCATGTAAACTGATTAGAAAGTTCCTATGAATTCAAACCCCTCCATAAGACCAGTTTGATCCAACATCCTCCCATCTGTAATTTCCATAATCTCTTTACCTTATAGCGTTTCTTATAAGGTAAGTGATTTTTTATTGCTACTTTTGTGGCCACTAGCAATGTACTGTTATTGCCTATTCCTCCCACACACATTAGAACCCAAGCTCCGCAGGAATGGAAAGTTTTGTCTCTTCTGTGACATTGCTCATGTTTCTGTAAAAGCATGTGGTATGTAGTAGGTGATTTATAAACATTTGTTGGATAATGTTTAAAAGCAATGCAGAAATATAATTGAAGAAGAATAGCCTGGACATTGTTGAATAAAAGAAGGATAATCTCAAGACTTACTGGGTTATACTAAGTGCGTAGATACAAATAAACAGACTAAGGCAAGATGAAGGGAAATCTAGAAAAGATTCATTTTCTGCATGTTTGTGCCCCTGTCAACATAGAGAAGTAAGGAAAGAACCATCTCTATAATGAGTGGGACTGGAACAACAGGTTCTCCTGTATCTTCATATCAAAAATGCCATAATGATCATGAAAGGAAAAGCTATTGGGTTAAATAGCATATTTTTTTAATGACAAAGGGCTTTCATGAATGACAAAAAGTTTCATGAATATATAAATTATATTTTTTCAAATCAGTACGAAGATTAAAAAAATAGAAAAATGGATAAACATGTTTTCCAGATACCTTATAAAAGGAAAAGTTCAAATAATTGATAAACATGAAAAGCTGTTCAGCCTCCTTTTTTTTAATTAAGTTATCATTGATATACAATCTCATGCTCAGGTTTCATATGAGCAACACTGTGGTTGCTACATTTCCCCATATTATCAAGTCCCCCCCAAACACCCCATTACAGTCACTGTCCATCAGCATAGTGAGATGCTATGGAGTCACTACTCTTGTCTTCTCTGTGCTATACTGCCTTCCCTGTGCCCCTCCCATATAATGTGCACTAATCATAATGCCCTTTAATCCCCTTATCCCTCCCTTTTTAATAAGAAACGTTCAAATTAAATCATAATGAGATAAAACTACATGCTCAGCAGATTATCAGCAGTTATATAGTATAATACCACTATATACTGGTAAGAATGGGTGATAGCAGGAATTTTCATATAATGCCAAAGGGAATGTAATCTTACACAGTCACTTGAGAAAACTTTTGGCATTATCTAGTAAATGTGAAGGCCAATGACTGATTGGTTCCACATCTAGATAAATAGTCAGGCTATGCCCATACATACCAGAATGCACAGCATTAATGTGACAACCTCAGACTGGTGAAAACTCAAATGTCCATCATGTGTAGAAAAGGAAAACTCTTGTTTATTATGCAATGGAATATCATACACTGATATGAAAGGATGATGTACTCTAAATTAAACACTATGGAAAAATCTTATGAAATTGAGTGAAAAATCTTATGAAATTGAGTGAAAGGAGAGAGGCTTACAAGAACACCTACTTTGTTCCATATATATAAATATATATGTACATATATATTTGTATACCCACAGTATATTTAATCTTAATTATATGTCTGTATCAATATTGATAAAGCTATTACAGGGAGAAGAGAAAGAATGTAATCAAGAAGACACACATGGAAAGATTCTAAGCATTAATGATGTACTCCTCCATCTGGGTAGTGGTTATAGTGTTTGCTCTATAATAATTATATCAATTATTTAATTTTTGATTTTATCATTTATGTGTATTTTAAATGGAAAAATGGTAACAGTTAGAATATGATTAAATTTAATATTCAGTCAGGGAAATGAAATTTGATGTCATGGTGAAATACATTCATGCCTGACATCGATACAGTATGTTCTTTTTTTTTTATTAAGGTTTCATAGATATATAATCTTATGAAGGTTTCACAAGAAAAACAATGTTACTACATTCACCCTTATTGTTGAGTCCCCCATACCCCATTGCAGTCACTGTCCATCAGTGTAGTAAGATGCCACAGAGTCCCTACTTGTCTTCTCTGTGCTACACTGTCTTCCCTGTGACCCCCCCACCCAACATGTACAATAATCATGATACCCCTAAATCTCCTTCTCCCTCCCTCCCCACCCGCCTGTCCCCCACTCCTCCCCTTTGGAAACTGCTAGTCCCTTCTTCACAGGAGTCTGTGAGTCTGCTGCTATTTTGTTCTTTCAGTTTTGCTTCGTTGTTATACTCCACAGATGAATGAAATTATTTGATACTTGTTTTTCTCTGCTTGTCTTATTTAACTGAGCATAATACCCTCTAGCTCCATCTATGTAGTTACAAATGGTAAGATTTGTTTTCTTCTTATGGCTGAATAATATTTCATTGTGTATATGTACCACACCTTCTTGATCCATTCATCTACTGATGGACATTTAGGCTGCTTCCATGTCTTGGCTATTGTAAATAGTGCTGCAATAAACATAGGGGTGCAGATGACTTTTTGAATCAAAGAACTTGTTTTCTTTGGGTAAATTCCTAGGACTGGAATTCCTAGGTCAAATGGTATTTCTATTTTTAATTTTGTGAGGAACTTCCATATTGCTTTCCACAATGGTTGAACTAATTTACATTCCCACCATCAGCATAAGCTAGTTCCCCTTTCTCCACATCCTCACCAGCATTTGTTGTTCCTTGTCTTTTGGATGGTGGCCATCCTAACTGTTGTGAGGTGATATCTCATTATGGTTTTAATCTGCATTTCCCTGATAATTAGCAATGTGGAGCATCTTTTCATGTGCCTCTTCACCATCTGAATTTCTTCTTTGGAGAATTTCCTGTTCATATCCACTGCTGATATTTTAATTGGGTTTTTTGCTATTTGAATATTGGGGCATGTGAGTTCTTTGTATATTTTGGATGTTAAATCCTTGTTGGATGTGTTATTTATGAATATATTCTCCCATACTGTAGGATGCCTTTTTGTTCTGCTGATGGAGTCCTTTGCTGTACAGAAGCTTTTTAGCCTGATGTAGTCCCATGAGTTCCTTTTTGTTTTTGTTTCCCTTCCTCAAGGAGAGGCATTCAGGAAAAAGTTGCTCATTTTATATTCAAGAGGTTTTTGCCTATGTTTTCTTCTAAGAGTTTTATGGTTTCATGACTTACATTCATGTCTTTGATCCATTTTGAGTTTGTTTTTGTGTATGGGCTTAGACAATGATACAGTTTCATTCTCTTACATGTAGTTGTCCAGTTTTGCCAACACCAGCTGTTGAAGAGGCTGCCATTGTCCATGGCTCCTTTACCATATATTAATTGACCATATATGCTTGGGTTTATATCTGGGCTCTCTAGTCTGTCCCATTGGTCTCTGGGTCTGTTCTTGTGCCAGTACCAAACTGTCTTGATTACTGTGGCTTTGTAGTAGAGCTTGAAGTTGGGGAGCATAATCCCTCCAGCTTTGTTCTTCCTTCTCAGGATTTCTTTGGCTATTTGGAGTCATTTGTGGTTCCATATGAATTTTAGAACTATTTGCTCTAGTTTGTTGAAGAATGCTTTTGGTATTTTGATAGGAATTGCATTGAACCTCTAGATTGCTTTAGGCAGAATAGCCATTTTGACAGTATTAATTCTTCCTATCCATGAGCAGGGAATGTGTTTCCATTTATTGGTATATTCTTTAATTTCTCTCATGAGTGTCTTGTAGTTTTCAGGGTATAGGTCTTTCACTTCCTTCATTAATTTTATTCCTAGGTATTTTATTCTTTTTGATGCAATTGTGAATGGAATTGTTTTTCTTGTTTCTCTTTCTACTAGTTCATCATGCAACAGATTTCTGTGTATTAATTTTGTATCCTGCAACTTTGCTGAATTCAGATATTAGATCTAGTAGTTTTGGAGTGAATTCTCTAGGGTTTTTTATGTACAATATCATGCCATCTGCAAACAGTGACAGTTAACTTCTTCTTTACCAATCTGGATGCCTTTTATTTCTTTGTGTTGTCTGATTGCTGCTGCTAGGACCCCCAGAACTATGTTGAATAAAAGTGGGGAGAGTAGGCATCCTTGTCTTGTTCCTGATGTTAAAGGAAAAGCTTTGAGCTTCTCGGTGTTATATGATGTTGGCTGTGGGTTTGTCATATATGGCCTTTATCATGTTGAGGTACTTGCCCTCTATACCCATTTTGTTGAGAGTTTTTATCATGAATGAATGTTGAATATGTCAAATGCTTTTTCAGCATCTATGGAGATGATCATGTGGTTTTTGTCTTTCTTTTAGTTTATGTGGTGGATGATGTTGATGGATTTTCAAATATTGTACCATCCTTGCATCCCTGGAATAAATCCTAGTTGACCATGATGGATAATCTTTTTGATGTATTTTTGAATTTGGTTTGCTAACATTTTGTTGAGTATTTTTGCATCTCTGTTCATCAAGGATACTGGTCTGTAATTTTCTTTTTTTGTGGTGCCTTTGCCTGGTTTTGGTATCAGAGTGATGCTAGCCTTGGGATATTTGGGAGTATTCTGTCCTCTTCTACTTTTTGGAAAACTTTAAGGAGGATGAACATTCGGTCCTCACTAAACAAATATTTGATAAAATTCAGCAGTGAAGCCATCTGGTCCTGGAGTTTGTTCTTAGGTAGTTTTTTGATTACCACTTCAATTTCATGTAATTGGTCTGTTCAGATATTCTGTTTCTTTCTGTGTCAGCCATGGAAGGTTGTATTTTTCTAGAAAGTTTTCCATTTCTTCTAGTTAATCCAGTAATTTAGGATATAATTTTTCATAGTATTCTCTAATAATTCTTTGTATTTCTGTGTTATCTGTTGTGATTTTTCCTTTCTCATTTCTGGTTCTGTTTATGTGTATAGACTCTCTTTTTTTCTTGAAAAGTCTGGCTATGGAGCTATCTATTTTGCTGGTTTTCTCAAAGAGCCAGCTCCTGCTTTCATTGTTTTTTTTCTCTTGTTTTATTCTTATACAGTATGTTCTTAAATTCACATCATATGAACAATATTGGAAAGTATATGGAACAACAGAAACCCTTTACTGTGGGAACTATTGGCAGTTACACAGACCTTGGGTTGCCTTTTATGAAGTCTGGTGGAATTATTAAGTGGAGTCTATAGGGTTTTTGCTCTCCATTTCCAAATTTAACATCTTAATACTATGCTCTTTCAACACATAAAACTCTTCCACTTAATGCTATTCTTTAATTAATAAGTAGAGAGCTTTGCCTGAATATGTAGCATCAGATGTATGTATGGTATTATCTATAGGCATATAAGTGTGGTATACAAGTGTGAAGTACATATAGGTGCTCAATCATTTATCAAAGCATAACAAGTCTGTGCTTTTGGTCCATCAGTCTGATGTGTGCCTGATGGTAAAGACTGAAATAATCTACTGTTCTTCATTTAGAAGAGCTTAAAGTCTGGCAAGAAAAAAAAGATACATTGAAATTTTAAGCCATGTGTGAAGGTAGCCAGAATTCTGGGCCTGGATATGTATATATTCAAGATAGCCATCTGTATCTGCCAATGAGTTAAATGTCAGTACCTAGTTGACCACATGCAGGTGTAAAGTATAGGTCTTGTCCCAATATCAGTGTGTCCCCTTTAGGTATTTCATTGGTTCCTGTAGCCCAAAAATAGCACAGTTCCATGCTTGTAGCAGATGATCAATAGATGCCTGCTCAATTGTTGAAGTATATTATTTTTCAAAAGAACGTTAATTGAAAACTTCATATTTCCCTCTAAAAACTAATGATAACAAGTTGCTTTGTCATTTCACCCTTCAGTGGACTTCTCCCCCCAAGAATTAGTGACCTACATAAATAAAACATCCCGGCCCCTGTTTTTATAACATATTAATTCAAGAAGGAATCTATATATGGTGCCCACAGGAGTTTGTGTTAATTTTAACTTCATAGGTCAAATATTATTATAAAAAATGGAGTTGCTATGGAGCAGCATCCACTACAGGCATCCGTTCATATTCGTTCCTTCGCCGAACACTTATGGAGCATCTGCTTGAGCTAACTTAATGACCCAGCATTAGGTAAGTGGAAGGTGGTGGCAAATTTCCAGACCATTGTACTGTGGCCAGGCTGCAAGAACATATTTTATTAGACCCAAAGCTTAAAGAACAGCAGTAAATTCACAGTGCAACAAAATATTTATATTTTCTCTTTCCCAGACTTACTAGTACCAAGGCAAAGGAAAGATGTAAATAATTACATAGCTGTTGCTCCATGAATCATTCCCTAGAAACTAGTCCTGTTTAAGTCCTTTCTGCTGGCTCAAAGCAGAGGGACTATAGCTGTGATTCACAAACATCTGTCAAGTCTTCTGTCCCATAGGCTTTTATTTCTCCCATGTACTTGAAGCACTGAGCAATTATTCCAATGAATCTAGAGAGTAACCGGCATCAAACTTAGCCCAGAACTATTCTGAATGACTAGTTCTGCACAAATATTCTTTCCGGTCACTGCTGTACTTTCTCTCTGAGCAATTGTACTTGACTCCACAGCACTCTTGCTGCTCCCCTCCAGGACAAGGGGCCTTCATGGCCATTCCTTCTTGTTTTACAAAAGAAATCATCTCTTTGGGACTTTAGTATACAAACTATGACTCCGGGACATCAAAGAAGACTCCAGCAAAGCAGACAAAAACTTTATGCATAGATACAAAGTATTTTCTCTGTTTCTGAGGTGAAGGAGAGTACAGAGAGGTGTGTGGGGGCAAGATCATGGAGGAGTTGAGTTGCTGCCATGACATCCCTTCCTAAAAGTTAATAACCTTGTGAGCTGATTAGTGGGAGTAGACTTTAGAGGAGGTTCAGCTCTTCAATTTGGTAAATGCAGGCAGGCTTGCAGAGAAGAGACCAATTAGTTTGAGAGCTAAGAAGCAAGAGAAATTGAGGAGAAATTTCAGTCCAAGACGCCGTGAAATGCTCTAGTTTAAGCCAGTTATACTGAAATCGTTGAGGTGAGTAAGAGAAGCCTAAAAGATATTAATATCAATTTAACAAACATTTGCTAAGAAAACATTAATGAATAAAATAGACTTAGTTCCTTCCCAAATGTGGCTTAACAGCAGGTCAAGGAAACAAAAAACAAAACAAAACAAAACAAAACAGTAACAAATATTTAATTACAAATTGATAACAATTGCAAGGGAAACAAAGTATTTGTTGTAAAAAATAAATAACAGTGTAACTGGATTAAACTGACACGTCTTGAATGTTGACCACATTCCAGGATTATGCTTACCATTTCAATGTTTATCAAATTGTAATCCTCCCCCACAAACGGTAGAGACAGTCCTGTGTGCCAATTCTATTGTTTGTATGAGTAAACTCTGCCTTAAAGAGTTTGTGTGTGAACAGACTCCGCCTTGTGAATGTGAGTGCTTCCTGGGCCATCATTTCTAAGGCCTGGATAATTGAGGGGGTCTTTCTTTTCTTCTCTGGACTCAGGCCCCAGTGGGGCCCATAGTGCAGCATCTCTTGACTCCATTCTGAGCCCTGGAAACAAAATCCCTACTTCCTGCGGCTTCTAATGAACCCTCTCCAGGACTGCATTTGCAGATCAACTCCAGCCTTGAGTTCCAGCCTGGCTGTGTCACACCCCTAAACTCCAGCCTTTCCCCTGAAACAGAGCTCGGTGGGACCAGACAACGCTCAGCCAAGCTTGGTTCCTTCCTCCTTCCCCCCTACCTTCTTTACTTGCTTTCTGTTTTTAAATCATATCAAATCAGAATTTGAACCACAGTCTCTTAAGCATATTAAAGACAATATTTAAGGGTAAAGATTAAGTAAAGAAACTACTGAGGAAAATAATCAGAAATGCATAAAAATTATTACAGCTTTATTTCTAAACTTACTGAAAGGTTACACATCCAATAATAAAGAATGGCTGTATAAGGTACATTGGAAGTATGTAATGAAAATATTAAAAAGAAGTTTCTAAAGAACTTTGAAGGTTCCAAGAAAATGTATATAATAGAGCATAAGACTACATATAGAGTTTAAGATATACATATATCTCCAACTCTTAAAAAACTAGAAGGCAACACACCTACACATTTAGAGTTCTTGTCTCGATAAAGCAGAAGAACATTTAATTAAAAAATATTTTTCTGAAATGTGTTTTGATTTTAATCAGAAAAATTGAATCAACACCATTAAATAAATTATATTTATGAGGAAAACGGTTATGCCATCCACAGTGGTGCAGATACTTCCCATTTGAAATGGACAAGATCGTTCAGTGCTTACTTATTTAATTTAACTTTTTTTCAAAGAGGCGAACTACAGAGAAGTGAATCAGTTTACTGGAGTTCACACACCTGGTGAACCACAGGACAGGCCCCTTACACTGATAACCTGCCTCTAGAGCTGGTGCCCTGGGTTCTTAGCAAGTATGGCATGAATTATCTTTTTCATGAGGCCCTGGGCAAATCAAAGGCCAGAACACTGACACCCATCTTTGTATCTCGTGCCCAACACAGAGACTGCCAAGTGTTTCATAAATGCAGAGAGGCAGGGAGGAGTTCATTTTCTTTTGAATTCCTATTTAAGCAGATACCACAGTCCATCTTGTAGAGAAATACTCAGGAAGTACGTGAGGAATTACTTTGAGTAAAAGCCTAGCATCAGATAAATACAAAAGGAAATGCCACTCAATGTGTGATATTTATACGGAAAATTAAAACCACTATCAAAGACAGGCGTGCTGCGAGGTAAGCTTAGTGTTCTGCTGGGGGCTAGAGCGTGAATCACAAACTTTTTGTACTCAGAGAATAGCATTTTCATTTTTTTCTCTATTAGGAACTTTGTGATTGAATATGGAGTTCAGAGTAAATGCTAAATTTATCTATCTCACACTACTTTTTTCCCAAGGTGCAAATGCTGTAGACTGCATGTTCTCCCCCCATTGCCCCTGCAAAATTCATGTGTTGGACCCTACTCACCAGTATAATGGTCCTGGGTGGTGGGGCCTTTAGGAAGTGATCAGGTCATGAGGGCAGACTCCCATGAACAGGGTCAGCGCTCCTATAAAAGAGACCCAGGAAACTCGCTAGCCCCTTCCAGCATGTAAACAGACAGCCTGCTATAAGGAAGATGTCTCACCAGACATCAAACTGGTGGCCGCCTTGATCTTTGGACTTGACATCCTTTAGAACTGTGAGAAAAAAATTTTTATAAAACTACCTGGTCTATGGTTTTTTGGTATAGTAGCCCCAACAGGACTAAAACAGATTCCAGGGTATTTCTTATATTTTTATTCAGAAGCAGGTGATGGGAGAATCAATCAGTTCTCTAAGAGAAAGAATATTAATTATTTAAGAAAAAATTATTCTCTGGAGTCCTAAATGTGTGGCTTTATATGGGTACAAGTGAGGAGAAATAGAGCCAAAGCAGGTGCAGAGTTCACAAAAGTGTTCAGTAGGGTTCAAGGTTGAGTGTGAACGTGGCAGACGGCAGGAAGTAGGGGTCGCTCCCAGTTCTTCGCACTCTGAGTAGAATGTGAAAAAAACAAACAAACAAAAAAACATTTTAAAGCAGAAACAGTTAGAACTGCTTGGATTTATTATTTGTCTATTGATTACCAATCCCTAACATATTATTCAAAACTTCCATAGGAGACCGATCATTAACCTCAGTTAGTCAGTTAAGAAATAGGCTCAGAGAGGCTAAAGGAATTGCCAAAGCCATCATTAGAACAGCCTGTGCTCCCCAACTCCCCTGAAATCTCAAGTCTGGCAGCAAATATAAGTCTGAAAATGGAGGAAGCAGCTAGGCTTGTAGCGGTGCGGTCACCAGACAGCCCGGACTACATGCGTGAAGCCTGTGCTCGCATGTCCCAGACTTCCTGAGCATCGGAATCAGGGGCTGGTGCTTGCTCAAAGCACAGGTGCCTTTCTCTAAAGTCTGAAGTTTATAATTTGAGCAATTTGGGGTGCACTTTGAACATACATATTTTTTAGCTAACAATGGTTGCTTCTGAAAGACCGGAAAGCTTGAAGGTGACGCACAGGTATGGCTCGTGAGGTAGGAAGTACTGTGAAGAAGACAGGCCTTAGAATCCAATCCTAAATTGGATTACATGCTGCTTATTCCATAGACTGTGGGGTTATTAAACTTTCTGCACCTGGTCTCCTTATCTGTACAATGAAGAAAATACAATACTTTTCTCTTTTATTTTGAGGGGAAAAATAGAGCAATATATGTGTTAAGAGTTAAGAGAAACAAAATAATTTATATAGTATTTCTTGTAGAAATGCATATTTTAATCATAGAGATATCTATCAAACCCAAATAAAGAGACATTCTATAAAACAATGGTCCTGTATCCATGAAAAATTTCAATATTACAGAAAACAAAGAAAAACTGAGAAATTATTGCAGATTTACAGGGGAATAAAAAATGACAGTTAAATGCAGTGAATTAGGAATAAAAATGCTATAAAGGAAATCAATTGAACAATTGGTGAAATTTGAATGTAGACTGCATTTCAGATACCAGAATGCCATCTCTGTTAATTTCCTGATTTTGGCAGTTGTACTGTAGCTACAAAGTGTGTCATTCAAGGTTTTGCTCTTCCGAGGTCACCCTTCAAGAAAGGAGTTGCCACTCAGACAGGAGCATGGGATTGGGAGACTTCCCCCAGCTATCAGCTCCTTCAGGCTCCAACTCAGCTACTTGAAGCCACCTCACAAGGCATGAAGTCATGTCCTTTCTGGGGTATTTGAAATCCAGCGACTGGGAGAAATAATTAATGCTCCCACACCAGAGGTGCCTACAGGGTAACCAAAGCTGTCAAGCCAGCTGGTGTCACAGTCTGACTTCCTCTGCCCAATCTGGCTTCCTGCCTTTTCTGTTCAGCTGATGATCCCTAATTAATGTCTTGTACACCAAACTATGTCTCAGCGTTGACTTCCGGAGACCTCAAGTGGCAAACTCAATATGGAAAGCAGCTGGAGAAAGGAAGTGATGAGATTAAGTGTTTTAGTGGCATCACTTTGTACTGGCAGCGAAGGCCTCACTGGCTATCAGTAGGGTTCAGTAAAGACAGTATCTCACTCAGTCTGTTTGTTATCACTTCCACCATGTATGGAGAAAATAGCGGTTAGACAGATAATGAGGATGGGTAGTTATTGCTTAGTGCCAGTCACAGGTGCTCCACAGAAAGCTGAGGACAAGGAACAAATGAATGCCAGGCATGAAAGTCATCAGCCTCTTTGGCTGCATATCTAATAGTGGGAAGGCAGAAGGCAAGGAAGAAAAAGTCAAACAGGACTTTATTAGCACAGTGGCTAAATGTTAAAGAAGGTTAATTGTCCCATCAAACAGGTCTGTCCAGTCAAAAAGGCAGGGTCGTGCTGGTGACACTATAGGACCTTAATGCAACAAATGCATTAAACACATGGATAGATACTCTCAATTCTTCCCTGTAGATTTAAACTGTCTGGATTCCTTTGAATCCTTGGAGCCTGCAGATGTGAAGAGCGCTCCCTGTAAAGAGCCAGCCGGCCCCTGTGTTCCTCCCCTTCCTCCAGAAGAGAGCCAGAGGGGAGGGCCCTGCCCAGCACGTGTCCCCACCTCCTCTGGACACCGGGTCTATGACTAGGATTGATTTGCCATAGACACTGGGTTCTGGGCATCAAGGAGAAAAGGCACTACTTTTCAAAGGGCTCTTGCCAGCATATACCTATAGAATTGGGGGCCTATGTGTGGATGGGTCCTGAAGGTGCTGGATCAGGAATCAGGGCATCAGACTGGATTGGGAAGGATTTATTCTCCTGAAATATAAGACTTAATACTCTGGAAAGGCCCCCAGGAGATGGTGTGAATTCAATATAAAGATGGTTTCTGGAAGCATGGAGAAAGTCATATCACATGGTGAGAAAAAATGCAAGAATTGCTGGGGCAGATGGGAAAGGAAGGGAATAATAGGCTCAGAGAAGTGGGCATGTTAGAGTCTACACTGTTGTATCCCATGCAGCATCCCAGGGGAGCATAACATACAAAAGTTAGAGGGATGTGTTGGGGACAGTGTACAGCAGTACCAAAAATACAATGTTCAATAGCAGTTCTCCTTTGTGGGCCAGGGTTGACATTAGGACTGTCTGTTGCACATGTGTCTCACTCATAGCAATTGGGATGATAGTACACAAAACAGTTAAGGCCTGATGGAAACCCACAAATTGTCAGGATTATAATCAGCAACACCACAGAGAGTCACAGAGATACTTCATAGGAGGTGGCATGAAATCCCACATAGCACATGATCATGCAGGAAGCCTACTTTGCTAGAGACGTGTGTGAGTGAGCCCATGACCATCGTATTCACAGGTTGTATCCAGACCATGGCACCTGGGGCCTGCTGGTCTGCTAGAACTTTGAGATAACCTGCTAAGGGCACAGTCATAGCACCAGCCTGGGGGCACCACGCTGTGGGAGAAGGTGCCATCCTGCAGATCACAGTACATGCACTAACTCAAAGGCCATGGTATAGATCGGTGTCCCCGGCAGAAAGAGTACTTGTATGCAGGAACCAAGAGGTAAAAGCAAGAGTTGTGCCCCTTGACATCACACCTAACGCCTCCACCCATTTCGTAAGGTTAGATGTCCCTGGGCACATTTCCACAGGGCTCAAGGCATGAGTCCCATTGAAACATTAGCTGTACTGATGCCTACACACTTTTGTCTCCTTGTGTCTAGAAACCACAGGTATGAAATGAGTCATCTTTCTGAAAAGAGTAATTGACTTTCTTGTCAGGAGGAAGTAGGGCTATTGTTATATAATTAGAGCAAAGGGGAATGTATGAAGAGTGCAAGTGATCCCCTTGGGCGCTTCTCAGTGCCCAGTGGTGACTGCCAAGGGACAGGTACAGAAAGCTTGGATTCAGAAGCTGTGGTGATGAGGCACACAGGCCCCTTGAAGAACCCGTATTGTATTTTGCATAATTTTGCATCCTCTTTCTTTCCTGCAGAAAAGGAGATAAGTATAAGAAGTCTGGATTGGGGGAAGGTGAGAAGAATGTAGCCTCTTGCCTGTCTGGGGAAACCGAGGGAGAAAGCCATAGCTCCTGTGCAGCCGCTTGGCTGTAGCCCTGAATCATATGCTGCAGGAGAGTTGACAGAGTGCAGTTCATGCAGTTCCATTCACAGGCTTAGCTAACAACGAGGTGATGCCTTCATTTCTAAGGCCTATGAACTTTCATTCATATATTTTCCTTGACAGTGAGTTGTGACTGAACCAATATTGGATGTATACATTCTTTGTTCTCTTTGCTGAAATATCATTTAATAGAACTTCTATCTATTCCTCTAATGCCTGGTGCCTCCTCATGTTTAATACAAAGCATTCAATGTCTAATCACACTAGAATTCACACTCTCGCAGAAGATGGGTGTTGAAAGGGAGATAGGACATGGCTTCACAGATCCACAGAGAGCCTGAGATGATACTCCTCGGCGCTTCATGCCCAGCCTCTGACCTGGCCCCCAACCTCAGGAATGACCATTATTAGGCTGAGTTTAGGGGAAGCTAAAGTTGCTTAAGAATTGTCACTAGGTGTGTTTCTGTTACTGTGGTGTTTCGGAAGTGCCGTAAGAGCATGGAATCCGATGTAGGATCTCAAGTTTCTTCATTCATCTGTCACTAATTAAAAAGAATGCCAAAAAACATATGGCCAGGGAACTATCAGGAAAGACAAATGAATGAAAAGGAGTACAGTAACTACAGATATAAATAATACTGTTTTCAGGAAGTGGCTAGCATGTTCTCCGGAAGGGAAGAATCCCTGAAACCATAATGTATGGCACTGCAGGTTTTTTCCTCATGTTTGAATATTTCTTGACACCTAGCACAAGTATTATTCTGCAGAGACTCACCTGCTAGGGTGCCGTCAGACTTTCTCTGATAAACACTACACAAGTCTATGAGCCTTTGTATTGACTGTGTTTGCTTAGTTTCTGTATTCTTGATGGTTTGGCCTTCAGGGCTTTGCAGCCACAGAAAACTGCCCTTCCCAGCATTACCATTTCCAGAGGTAACAGTTTGGCAGCCAGCATGTTCACTGGAGCACTGAATGTGTGTGTTCCCCCAGAACTGCTATGTTGAAACCTGACCCCACCTCTTTGTAGTTAGGGATCGGGAAGATGATTAGGGCATCAGGGCAGATCCCTGATGAAAGAGACCCCAGAAATCTCCCTAGTCCTTCCCTATCCATGCGCACAGTGAGAGGAAGGCCAGAGTCCTCACCAGACACTGGACCTGCCAGGGCCTTGATCTTAGACATGCCAGCCTCCAGAACTGTGAGCAATAGACAAATTCACTTCTATTGTTTATAAGCTGCCCAGTCCATTGTCATTTTGTTACAACAGCCCCAAAGGACTAAAACGCATTTAGTATGAAAACCAACCAATCCAGATTCTGCATTTCCCACTGGCCTCATTTTGTCAGACTTCTCTATTCCAGGGCACTGCAGGGCCAGGTGCATGACCGCTGAGGTTTGTCCCTCCAAAATTACTCAGATTATTCAACCATAAATTGACCTGCCTGCTTAGCTGGCTTTGCCCACTTCTCTCTCTGGAAAACTGCAGTTCAGGCCCCGACCTTCCCTCCCGCCTTCCTCACGAAGCTCAGTCATTTCTAGCTTCTAATTTAAAGTGAGAGATGTGTGACTCCTCCTGTCACTCGGACATTCAGAGGCCACTGTAGGGCTACTGACTGGCCTGATTTCAGCATCGTTATATCACAGGGAGTAGGTAGGCCTAAGGAGAGGGAAAGAGATGGGGGAATGGCCGGTAGTGGAGCTGTCAAAGCTCACATGTTATCAGTTAAGTTTGCCATCTTATATGGGCACAGTTCATGGTGCCCAAAACAATTGCAATAGTAATGTCAAAGATCACTGATCACAGATCATCATAGCAAATGTAATAATTAAAAAGTTTGAAATACTGTAAGAATTACCAAAATGTGACACTGAGACACAAAGTGAGCAAATGCTGTTGGAAAAATGGTGCCAATAAACTTATTTGACACAAGGTCACCAGAAACCTTGAATTTAAAAAACGTGGTAATATCTGTAAAGTACAATAAAGCAAAGTGCAATAAAATAAGGTATAATTGGGTCTACAGCGGTGAGTCTTACATAATCAGTCACTACTAATTAGAGAGTGACTACCCTACAGCTGATCAATACTTTTTAATGGAAACAAATATACAAAAATAAAAAAAATTAAAAGTAATCCAGTCGAAGCAGAAGTTTCTACTTAGCCACCATCCCTCAGTTTCTAAAGTGCATGTGTTTTAGCCTATTTATCTACTTATTTTTGAAGTCAGGTGGTCCTAAGAATAGACCCAGGATCTGCTTTGAGCAGGCATAGTAAGATACACAGAGACAAAAATGACAGCCGTCAAGGAAGACGTTTTTGTGGTACTTTCCGAACAGAAGGCATGGCACACCACAGAGGGAGGCACCAAAGGGAAACGGGCAGGCAGGACGAGGCGCGAAGGGAACGGTGGGGACTTACTTGCAGTTTTCAGAGAAAGGAGCGGGCAAAGACAGCTAAGCAGGCAGCACAAGTTATGGTTAAATAATTTGAATAATTTCGGAGGGATGTACCTCAGTGGTCATGTCGAAAGTGGACACAGCCCAAACCATGAAGGCAAAGGGAAGGTTCGTGAAGAAAATTTAAAGTGCTCCTCTGGTGAACACACACATGACAAAGAAGAGAAACAGCCTTATTGCTGACATGGAGAAAGTTCTAGCGGTCTGGGTAGAAGAGCAAGCCAGCTACAACATTCCCTTAAGCCAAAGCCCCATCCTCAGCAAGCCCCTGACTCTCTTCAATTCTGTGAAGGCTGAGAGAGGGGCGGAAGCTGCTGAAGAAAACTCTGAGGCGAGCTGAGGGTGGTTCATGAGGTTTAAGGAAAGAAGCGTCCCCGTAACATAAAAGCGAAGGGGAAGCAGCAAGTGCTGATGGAGAAGCTACAGTGAATTTTCCAGAAGACCCACCTAAGATCTTTAATGAAGGTGGCTACACTATATAGATCTTCACTGTAGGTAGAACAGCATCTGTTGGAAGAAGATGCCATCTAGGACTTCCACAACTAAGAGAAGTCAGTGCCTGGCTTCAAAGCTTCCAAGGGCAGGCTGTCTTGTTAGCGGATAATGCAGCTGCTGACTTTAAGTTGAAGCCAATACCCATTTACCATTCTGAAAATCCTAAGGTCCTTAAGAATTTTGTTAGATCTATTCTGCTTATGTTCTGTAAATGGAACAACAGGGCCTGGATGCCAGCACATCTTTTTTACAACGTAGTTTACTGAATGTTTTCAGCCTGCTATTGAGACCTACTCTTCAGAAAAAAAGATTTCTTCCAAAATATTACTGCTCACTAACAGTACATCTGGTCACCTAAGAGCTCTGGTGAACATGGACAATGAGATTAATATGTTTATGCTTTGCTAACACCACACCCACTCTGAACCCATGGATTAAGGATTTTTGACTTTCAAGTCTATTTAAGAAATACATCCTGCAAGGTGACCACCATAGTGATTCTTCTGATGGATCTGGGCAAAGGAAATGAAACCTTCTAGAAAGGATTCACCATGCTAGATGCCATTAAGAACATTTGTAATTCATGGCAAGATGTCAAAATACCATCATGAAGAAGAATTTGAAAGAAATTGATTCTAACCCACATGGATGGCTTTAAGGGGTTCAAGACTTCAGTGAAGGAAGTTACTGCAGATGTGGTAGAAATAATGAGAGCTAGAATTAGAACTGGCGCCTGAAGACATGACTGAGTTGATGCAATCTTAGGTTAAAACTTTAACAGATAAGGAGCTGTTTCTTATGGATGAGAAAAGAAAGTGGTTTCAATGCTCCTCACAAAAATGCAGGGAAGACTGTTGCAATGACAACAATGGATTTATAATACCAGATAAACTTCACTGATAAAGAATTGATGGGTTTGAGAAGATGGACCCCAATTTTGAAAGAAGTTCTATGGGTAAAACACTATCAAACAGCATCAGATGCTATAGATTGAATCATTCTTGATAGGAAGAGCCAATCAGTTTGGCAAATGTCATTGTTGTTTTATTTGAAGAAACTGCCACAGCCACCCAACCTTCAGCAACCACGGCCCTGATCAGTCAGCAGCCACCAACATGGAGACAAGACCCTCTATCTGCATAAAGATTACAACTCACTGACAGCTCAGATGATGGTTCGCATTTTCTAGCAATAAAGTATCTTTCAACGTTGTTTTTTTAGATATACTGTTATTACACACTTAATAGACTACAGTACTATGTAAACATAGCTTTTACGTGCACTGAGAAACAAAAACTTCGCTTGACTCAATTTATTTGTGATACTCTATTGCAACGATCTGGAGCTGAACCCACAGTATCACTGCAGTTTGCCTGTATATAGACTATGAGGCAGATTTGGTCCTACCAAATTAGAATTAAAGGCTAGATAAGAAATTAGAGTAAAAGGCTAAGAATACAAATATGTATAATAATTTACAAAAAATGTCTTATTCAAAAACACCCAAAACAGGAAGTTTTACTGACACTCATAATTACAAATGTTTCCATCTTTTTCTTGTCTGCCAGAGTACTTTAAATTCTCCTTTTATGACTCTTATGTTCCTTTTACCTGCTACTAAATCCACTAATATACAAGTCTTATGATCTTTATAACATAAAATGTTGCAGGTCAAGGAGACAATCTGGTGCACTGGAAAATGCATGTAAATCCAGGTGGGAATGCTGGTTCTACCACTTAGTGGCTCTGTAGTGTTGAGAAAATTACTAAATTGTGTCCTTTCTTAATTTTCTTCCTGGTTAAATGAGGAAAGTAATATTTCATTCAATAGATTGTTGGAAATATTAAATGAGAAAATACATGTAAAATGCATGAGACACAGCAGGTGTTCAATAACCTTAGATATTTTCTTCCTACTTTCTAGGGATGTCAGGTAATCACAAGTTGAGCAGTCTTCTAATACAGTGTTTAATAAAGGTTATAACATAAGGTCCTGGTTATTTGTGTAGAAACAAAGATAAATTTACATAGATCCATACATTTATGACAGAAGTAGAGAGTTTTGGGTTTGTATTATAATGCATATTTGCCATTGTTAAATCCTTTACAGAGAAAAAAAGCTGATAATATTTGTAAATACATCAAAGGAATGCATATGCCAATACACTACAACTATGGTAAAGCATGTCATGTAGGTAAGATCTCAGTTAATGTGTGATTTCCTAATGTCCAGCACTGTGCTGAAAATACATTACATGTTTCTTCCTCGTAAGGTATATGCTATCATCGCTTCTCTCTACTTCGTTGAATATGCTAGTGACCAGAAAACTTAATCAATACAGCTGATAATGTTTTGAGAAAATATTTAAACTCAGTCACTATGGATCCAGAATCCAAGATAAATCCCCCATTACTTTGATGTCTATGGTACACTTTCCTCTATTCTAGCTGTGAATTTTGTATTTTGTTAAGTTATATAGCTGAGCCTTGAATAACACAAATCTGAACTGCGTGGGTCCACTTAGCACAGATATTTTTCAAGAAACATTGGAAAAATTTGTGACAATTAGAAAAAATTTTTCTTTTCTCTAGCTTACTTTATTATAAAAATACAGTTTATAATACATATAACCTACAAAATATGTGTTACTCCAACCTTTATGTTATTGGTAAGGCTTCTAGTCAATAGTAGGTTATGAGTAATTAAATTTTGGGAGAGCTTTATGCAGATTTTGGACTGCACAGAGGATCGGTGCCCCTAATTCCTGTGCTGTTCAAGAGTCAATTGTATATGTTAAATATGCAAACACTGATTAATACAAGATATTTGTTGAGACTCATTCATTCTGAGCATGTGGTATACTCCTGCTTTGCTGCTAAGGGGCATGATGTAGTCCCACAGTTTGCTGAACCCACAGATACCTTTATCTCCCCTTTCCTTCCCAATTATAGGCTGTATTTTAGCTTTTAATTTTAATAAAATTTAATTTATTGCTTTTCCTTTTTTTTTTTTTTGCTTAGTACTTTTTGTGACCAGTTTATTTTTTTTAAGTTTGCCTACTACATGGCCATTAATACATTCTGTTAGGTTTTCTTTATTCACCTGTTACACAGAAGTCCATCTCACCTAACACCGACCCAGCTCTGTTTGAAAAAAGACCACCCTTTCCACTGTATTGAAGTTCCACCCTTGTCAAAAATCAACTGACCTTACACGTGTGGATCTGTTTCTGAACTCTCTAATTTCATGGACGTATCTTTATCCTTATACCAATACTAGACCATCCTTTGTAAGTGCTACTGCTTTATGACAAGTAATGACATTTCATAGTATGAGCCCAGAATTGTTTTTCTTCAAGATCATCTTGGTTATTCTCTGTTTTTTGCATTTCCACATAAAATTTAGAATGAGTTTATCATTTTTCACATACATACACAGACTTACACACAAATTGACTGAGATATTGACTAGGACTTATTCAAGTTACAGATCAACTTTGGAAAGTGGATACCTTTACAATATTGAGTCTTCAAATCCATAAACATGGTCTTTCTCCCTATCCATATATGCATAATGTGTGTATATATAAAGAGAGATTATATTATAAATTATTACATTACTCTGTTACCCTTGTACACTGTATTACGGTTTTTAATATAACAGTTTAATACATCTTTCCTTAGATTTATCTTTAAGCACTTGATAATTTTGACCCCATCTTAGGTCATATTATTTTTAACATTAAAGTTCCTATTTGATGTAGATGATAGACACAAAGATACAAAAATAGTTCTTGAATTTATATTCAGCAAATATTTTGGATACCGTTCTATACTGGTTACTAGGACTGGGGATAGTGACATATGCAATTTGTAGCCCCTTTCCTTGAACAGCTCACAGTTCAGACAGAGAGATGCTTGACATGAGAAAAGGCTGAAGGAGCCCTAGGAAGGATCTCTCAGACTCCAGTAGGACTGCATTCAGGGAGTGAGACCTCATGACGACTTAAATCAGTTGCCAGCTAAGCAGATGTCACTATCTGGATTTTATACCTGATCTCTAGTTCACTCCCATTTGAATTCTCTTTAGACCCCAAACCCAGTCAAAATCAATGCTCAGTCTCTTCTTCATGCTATGGTTCATTTCATTATGCTTTGGCACAGAATGCAAACTTGCCTAAAAAAGGAAATAGTATATTTTGTTTACTGCTATATCTCTAGTGCCTAGAGGAGTGTCTAGCAAGAGAAGATGCTCAATAAGTATTTATCTTTACTTACAATATACTTTCCATTTTTATTTCCTTTAAAAATGTCTTCTCTATCCTTACACTTTTGATAAAGAGTACATTAAGATTAAAAAAAAAATTCTTTCCTTCTTCCACATTCAGCTCCACAGTAACCTCTACATGACTTTGATCTCAGCAGTTAGAACTGAGAATTGTGTCTTTTGTCTCAGGATTGTATTCCCAGTTGTGGGAATTTGCATGGTATATTTCAATACAAATGCACCCAAAAGAGTGTCTTCTCTCTGCTAGAAGGGACACTGTCTTGGTCATCTTTACTTCTAACTGCCTTAGTTGGTACCTGCTCCATAGTAATTTATTTTTCATGAAGAAACAAACAAGTGAAAGGGTAAATGAGCGAATGAAAAGTGAAATCAAAGGTTGCACAAATAGTAAGAGTCAGGAAGAAAATGGTAATTGGCCAATATCAGCTGTCAATTGTCTGAAGGTCAGGTTCACCTAATATTTCATGGGCCCAAAGAGATCTCATAACTGAAACCAGAGTCCATTGCCTTTTGATTACTGATGGAAACTTATTTACACTTGTTTCACATTAGCTTCTGGAGGAATCCAATAGTGACTGTGGCTAGGTGACTGCATTAACAATCTAGGTGATTGTTCTTGAGTCAGACAGAGGTTTCTGATCACTTCAGTCCTCCCATAATGGGAAGATGGGCTGGATAATGCAGGCATGACAGCTACAACAAAAGTAAAATGATTACATCAACCGCAGGTAACATTTCAGAGTCACTGACATTGTGATGACCATTTTTTTCCCTAAATAATTTCCTTCATGTCTCACAGCAGGCCTAGGAAATAATGATTTGAAGTTTTTTAACTTCTCTATATGGATCTGAGGACAGTGAGAAACCCTGAGACTAATCTAAAGAGCACAGATCAAAGGTAGAACTGGACTGTATCCAATCATTTTCTCATTCTAGTTGAAATTGTCACTAAAAGAGGCGAGGTGACCCACCCTCACGGTGCAAGGCTGTTTAACATGGTGACATTTAAACTCAGCTTTGAGTGTCCCAAAAGACCCTTTGCCTTTTTATACACACCAATACTGCTGCTCTATGACAAAAATACATAATTACTCATAAACTTTAAAAAGTATATCTTACACTTTAAATTGGGAGAATTGCGTTACAATATTTTGAATAACAAATAACAGAATGACAAACATACTATAGTAGAATATGAAATGAGTGTTGTTTAATTACTACTATTTACCATTCATGCTGTCTAATTCAATAAGCACATCTTACATTTGGTCTTTACTGCTTTGCATGATTTTAACATCATAATTATAACTTAATCATAACTCAGCTGTATTAAAAACTGACAAGCCCCTAGCTGTTGATGTAGTTAATTTTCTCTCTAGTTATTTGGATCTTAAGTCTTTCTATCAGTTTACAACAATTTGTAATCCCCTTCCTTAAAGAGAATTCATGGCCCTTTAACACTTGGGCAAACATTTCCAAATACTAAAGCGATGAAGCTCAATGTAGCATCTCTTATTTAATTTGTAATGTGCATGTTTCTGTCCTAAAGTTTGGAGAAAGTAGGAAGTGTCTCTGTCTCTGTAAATCACTTTTTTCAAACTTTAATGGCCACACATTGTATATAACAATAAGGCAGATGGTATGAGATGATGTATCCATTTATAAGGAATTCCTAATGACCTAAATGCTTCATCCTACTGTAGGTCTGTCCTTCTGAAGCCCATAGTCATCTCTACCTTTCTGTGACATCTCCCCTTTCCACCTTACCTTCTGGTTATGTGTGTGTAGCGTGTAGTGAAGAATAAATAATGTATAGAGAAGAATGACTTGAATTTAGACTATTTCAGTTCTTCCAAGTGTTGTCTGCATGATTGGGGCAAGATAAGTTATCACTGAACCTTAAGACTCATAGACTCTTTTAGAAATTAGAATTTCTTATGTGAACTAAAGGGTGTCATGTGTTTGTATTTTTTTCTGGAAATCAGAAAATAATTCTCATATTCTCCTCTGATCTGCACATTAACTGATGGCTGAAATAGTGACATATTGATCATTTTCTTTGCACCTCCCACAATTACAAGAATGGCAGAAAGAAGTTGGTTACAATTACAGAAAGAAGGCTAACAGAGTTTGCTTAATTATTTATCCTCAAATAATTAATTCATGGTAGTATCACATCCTCAAATTCTCTTTTAACAAATGATAGCCTTTGTTCAAAAGTCCATTCAAAAACTGAGTGCATCCATATAATCCCCTTTCATCTAACTGGAGGTAATCTTGTTACAAGTAACGCATCTTCTGTACCTATCTGTTGGGATTTATTTATTTTAATCCTTAAGTGTACATTTAAATTCACAATTCATCTTTCTGCTCCATTTAAGCTAATCAAGATCAGGTACATGTCTTCCCATTTATCTTATATTGGATACTTCAGTGGCCAGGAGATTAACTCGTTTGCTTTCAGATTGCACATTAGCAAATGCCAGGGTAGCTTCCATAGACATTCTGTGCTGCGACATCAAAGCTGGCCTGGGGCAAGAAAACAGGGCAACTAGCTTATGTTCCATGAATGTTCACTAAACCTCTTGAATCTGTAGTTGATACTTTCATCAGTTTTGGAAAATTACAGCCAGTGTCTCCTCAAATATGTCTCCCATCCTTATACTGTCCTCTTCTTCTGGACGGCCAATATTTTAGCTCCTTTGGGTCCTACATGGCCTTATTCACTGAGCTCTGTTATGTCAGGGATATATATTTTTCCTGTTTGTGCTTAAATTTGATATTTTCTCCTGATCCATCTTCAAGTTCACTAAAACTGACTTTTACCGGGCCAATATGCTCACACACCCATTCAAAACATTCTTTATTTCAGATATTGCATGACTTTCAGGTATGCAATATCTATTTAATTTTTTAAATGGTTTCAGTTTTCTACTGAAATACCCACCTTTTCATCTATTTTGCCTTCTTTCCCTCCACTTTCTTTTACATCATTCCCATTATCTTAAAGTCCTTGTCTGATAAGTCCAATGTTTGGATTATCTGTGGGTCTGCTTCCATTATTTGTTTTTTTTTTTCTCTCCATTATCTTTCATGAGGCCTTGACTCCTCACACATCTAGCATTTTTTTGTTATATTTTTATTATATGCCAGATGTGTGTTTGAAAGAACTGCAGAACACCTAGATGATACGTTTCCCATTTACGACTCTTCTTTTCCACTAGGTATACAGGGTGAGAGGCTGATCCCCACAATACCATTATGGGTTGAGATGGGTTGGAGTGGTTTTGCATTTTTAATCAGACTTCTGTCTTCTTGTTCATTTATATCCTTCAGGTGGCAACCTCATCTTTGAGGTGGTTGATTTCTGCATCCTGAGCCCTGAAAATCCTGCTTCATAGGGATTTTAAGCCTAGGTCTTTGGCTTATTTCCCATAGTTTCAAAATCCTGCAGGCATCTTGAGGGAGATTCCAGGCTCCTCCCTCTTCTAAGCACCTTCCTTTCTGGCTCAGCCCTCCAGCTTCCTGCATCACTAAAGAATCCTGTAAGTGTCCTACGGGAAAATGCAGACTTGCATTAAAGACTCCTCTGCTGTCCAATCTGTTCCAGAAACTCTGCAAGGCTACCCAAAGCCCAGTTTCCCCCAATAAAATCACGGAGAATGATCCAAGCCAGATTCTTAGCCTGCGCTCAGTGTAGACAAATGGCACCAGGGGTAAAATGGCTGAAGAAGCCCAGTTACCTAGGAAAGGTATTGCCCTCTCTTGGATTTTTAAAAACCTTTATTTTGAGATTGTTTTAGGCTTACAAAAGAGTTGTAAAAATAGTATAGATAATTCCCACATACCCATGACCATATGTCCAATCATAGAATATGTATATCAAAATAAAGAAAGTTGTCACTGTATAATACCATTACAGAAAGTTCAGACCTTTGGGGGTTTCACCAGTTTTCTAATGCCCTTTATCTGACCCAGGACCCCACAGTGCATTTAGTTGTCATGACCCCTTGGTCTCCCCCAGTCTGTCACAGGTCCTCAGTCTTTCTTTGTCTTTATGACTTTGACAATTTTGAAGAGTATCTGTTCAGACATTTTGTAGGATGTCCCTAAATGTATTTGTTTGTTTTTCTGTTGTTCTTGCATAATTTGTCTGGGGTTATGGGTTTGGAGGAAAAACACCAGAAAGGTAAAGTGTTTTTTCATCGTTTCACACCTGACAGTGAGGTGGGTACATGATACCAACATGACTTACACTGGTGATTTCAACCTCAATCAATTTGTTTATGGTAATAAAGGTTAGGATAGAGCCAAGAAATATATAGATGTGCACTTACCTGTGTACACAAACACACACACACACATACACACACACACACACACACACACACACTCCTATAATTACTTCTCTCTCAATGTATATGTATCTATCAATGAAAATAAACATGATTTTGTACTGATACCTCACTGTAATCCCATACTATAGGATTCATTCTACTTTTTCTCCTTGTTTTTTTATAACTTCTTAATCTGACAGCAGGAAACCTGGATCCTGTTATTTACAATTTATTTACTTATTTGTTCATCCCTTGTATGCATGCAGTATAGTTTCAGAATCAATAATCTGTAGTTCTGTGAGAAGCAAATTTGCCAGTGAGAGTATTGTGTTGACACGAAGTTATTTGGTTTTTACTCTTAAAGTTTCTAGTGGAAAAAATATTTTTAATGTTCTTTAGGTTAGCCCCTTTCTTTCCCTCTCCCTTCAGTTGGTTGCATGATTTGTTTGTAATGTAGATCTGTTCATTTGTTTCAGTATGTGTTGCATCCCTCCTGCTAAGTCCCAGGTGATTTTTGCTTTAATGTACTTACAATAAAACCCACTTTTTTGTGGTGTGGCAGACAGCCTCTGAGATGACTCTAATGATCCCTCTCTCCCAAAGGGGAGAGTTTAGAGGAAGCCCATCCTGAATCTTCAGAGAGTAAGTCTGGTAACAGTACCAGTCATGAAGTTTAGCTCTTACCTTGCTGTGGTTGAGCATCAGAATAAAGCTCATAGTTTGGACTGGCTGATATAAGAGTTGGGTTGTTGGAGCTATGAAAAAATAATAAGTAAAAAGGTAAAAAGCACTGTGGCAATAAGAAGGCCAGTGGAGATACTGATAACCATTCCCAATTAGATGAGAACTTGAACCACTTTATAGAGGGTGTCGGGGGAGACTCATTGAAAAACGACAAAGGTGATGGTGGCTCATTCCAATTGGTGCTTTCTTTGCAGCCAGCCCCTGCTAGCCTCCGGAATAGTAAGAGATAATTGAGGATATGTAAGGCAGTATTTTTAATGAAATTGACCTTAAAATCATGCAGATAGAATTGGGAAAGATTAAATAAATCAACAAAAGCTGAAGTGTCAGTGCCTTTGAGATCTCACAGTTCAGGCATGTTCTGCCTCGACATGACCTATTCCTCTGGTCATGCTAAGCCAAGTAACAAATGATATGGGCCAACTACCCTTGCAGAGGACACTATCTTCCAGTCCCTTCCATGACTATAAAAAGGCCTCATCTACTCAGAGAGGACCCTGGACCCAGTGGGTGAAACAGGTCAGTTTTCTGATTATTTTGAATATCTTGTTTAATTTGAGCCTCATACTAACTCATTGAGAGAAAAAGAGATCAATACTTTAATTTTCTTTCTGCGTGGAAAACTACCTTCCCTAATCCTGCATCTTCTTCTAAATTCATGTCTATTAACTATTTTTCCTTCAGAATTCAACTTAGATACATTTTCTCTGACCTCTCCAGATGGAGTGAGATGCCTTGTCACACACTTTTATGACATGTCAGACTTGCACTCATTGACCTCATTACAATTTTAAACCTTTATAACTAGCCAACTTCTTTCTTAAAAATGTAGTTTTCTCACTAGAACTGAAGCTACACATATACAGAAAATACATTTGTCTTGTTTTACTGTATTTTCATGCCTATCACACAGTAGGTGCTCTAAAACATTACTTTAGAATTTTACAAATGTATCATGAGTCAGTTCAATTCATAGCAAAGTGAACTGATATTCAGATAGCTGAACTTCTTGTTCATATTCATTCAAGATATATGAGAAGAACCCATGTAAGAACCCATATCTTCTTCCTCATATTCCAGTGTTTTGCTTAATACCCTTTTTTTTTCAAAATAGAGTAGAAAAAACAATATGTGGGGGAAATACAGATTAACATATATTAAGATTTTAGAGAATGAAATATTAAGACACGTAGGTCTGAGAATATCCTCTATCTGTAAACTCCAAAGTTTAATTTCCTCTAATTCTAGAACCAAGCTTCACAAAAGCAATTATCACTTAATTTGTTGACTTATTTCCCAGTGTATGTTTGCCAAATACTCCCCATCAAACATTTCATATGCATTAAATATTTATGCCCAATCTGTTACATAGAAAACTTGAGTATCTACTTTGCTTTTAGAATTAATTTATTTCCAATTTTTTAATGCAATGTAATTAGCTGAATTGCTCTTAGAATATAATCACTTGTTATATATTTGAATAAGTTAATCATGGCTTTGTGGAAATGTGACTGGTTTATAATTATCTAGATGCCTGTTCTTTTTCACTCAACAAGTATGATCAAAGTCGGTGACCACCTAAATGGATTCACATTAAGTATGACTTCATGCAAAAAGTCACTCCTAGAAAATGTGCCTTGTTTCTCAATTTACATCATGAAAAAATAAAAGTGAGATGCTTAGAGGAAAATCCCTTAAGCCGTGCCACATCTGTAAGTGAAGCGGTGTGACCACTAAATTAGTTCAAAGACTGGGAGGCAGACTGTGACCTTGGTCAAGGTTATTAAGATTATGCAGTTTTGGTTTCTTCATGTTGGAAATCAACGCATCAAGCAGTCTCACAGAACCCGAGAATGGACTAACAGTTCCCAAAGGGAAAGGAACTGGGCGGGAGAAGGGAGGGTGGGAAGGGAGGGAGAAGGGGAATAAGGGGCATTACAATATTACGATTAGCACACATAATGTGTGTAGGGGGGCACGGGGAAGGCAGTATAACAGAGAAGACAAGTAGTGATTATATAACGTCTTACTATGCTGATGGACAGGGACTATAATGGGGTATGTGGTGGGGACTTGATAATGGGGGAAACCTAATAAGCACAATGTTGCTCGTGTAATTATATATCAATGATACCAAAAAAAAGTGCATCATGGAAAAAAAAAGAATGCATCCAATACAAATAAAATCAAAGCTGTCTGCTGGTAAAATTCCCTCCTCCTCCAGAGAGATCAGTCTTTCAGAAAAAAAAAAAAGAAAATCAATGTATCGAACTAGATAGTCTATGAAGAAATTGCTTTATTTCACTTTGCACATTTTGTGATTTTTAAAAAATAGATCATATACTAAATTAGGTGTGGTAACATCAGTGATGATCCCTTTATATTTGCAGATTTACAGTGTTCAAGTCAGGTTCACATAATGCTTTCCTACTAGATTTTCTCACCAAGGCAAGGAGGGATGATGTTATCAAACCTGATTCACAGCTTAGGGAGAGAATTAAGTTTCAAAGAGGATCAGTGCCTGATAGTTGACTGTTCCATAATTCTTGGACAAGTTGGCCACCCACTGTCTCTACTTTCATTTTTGACCTCATCAAAGGTCAGAAATTAACACTTTCATGTCTGACCTTATTGAAGAGTGGGGTTTATCTACCCTGAACCAGATGATTTTCATTCCTTCCCCACTTCAGACTCTGTCTACAGACTCTCCTGCATCACTTTTAAATCCAACCAGGAATTTTGGCTGCATCTACTGGCTCGCCATCAATGGCCTTGCCTGCTTGATTCTCAAGAGGTGCAGACTGGGGAAGGTCCCAAGAACTGATACTGGGAATGTCTGTGTCCTACTCAGTGACTTGCCTGCCATTTTCCATGAGTCCCTTAGTCAATCTGAGAACAAGTAAAGGAGCCCAGGGCAGAGAAGTTTTGAGAATGATGTAATACTTGCTGGCATGTTCATAGTGGAACTAATACTAAAATAAAGTAATAGAATTGTGATATGACCCTAAATCTGTCACTGATAGGCTATTTCATCTTCACAAATAATTTATCTGTTCAATCATCAAAAATCACCACTCATAATGACAGCAAGAACACTACAGACAATGATAATACCTATTACTTATTGATTATTCTTTATTGCCAAATAATATGCTAAGCAATTTTATATCCACCATTGCATTTAATTCCTCCACTTCCATCATAAAGGTATCACCTTACCAGTTGTATAGACAGACTAAAACAAAGACCAAGTTAATGTAGATGAACACTTTCTAGGCCCTAGATCAGTGGGTATAATCCTGGCTGTACATTAGAATCATTGTGGAAACAAAAAAACACAATGTCCCACCTCAAGAAATGTTGACTTTAATAGTTAGCCCACTCATTGCACACAGTAACATTTTAAACGTTCATTGTATTATGTAACCAGGTGGAGAGCTAATGTGTTTAGATGCTGGTTAAACAAAGATAATGAGTAACTGGCTTCAAAGTGCTTTCAGCATCGAAGAGGCAAATGCCATATAAACCCAACAGTAGAGTAGTATAAGCCCACCAGCTTTCCATCTGTGAAACAGTGATCATAAAACCTACTTCACAGGTTCCTCTGAGGCTCACACAGGACTGTGAATGTGAAAAGTCTTTTGCAAAATGCACCCAAAAAAAAAGCAAAATGTTCTATGGTTCTAATATCTAGGCTAGCAGGCGTACGTACAAGACCTTTCCCCACAAATCAATTTCTGTCATCCCAACTTTTTGAGAGGCTTGTTTTGAGGTCTATCATGATACAATATATATGCATATATTCTCTTTGAACTCTCCAGAACCATGTTTATGCATTTGGCTTCTTGTCTGAAATATCTATCCATAGTCCACATAAGGGACAGTAGGGCAGGACTTTATCATCTTTATGGTGGAATAAATCAGAACCTGAGAAATTCTCACTCCTTATTTCATCTGTGGGTTGTTTGTTTTGTTTTGTTTTGTTTTGTTTTGTTTTGTTTTGTGATTTTGTCACTTTCAGTGATTTTTCTTTTTCCAGCCTAGCACACTGGTAACTGAAGGCCATAGGCATACTGACTTTCTTTTTTCAGATCTGCAAAATGCCAGATCTATATTCTGGAGAAGGTGGCTGACTTAAGGCAATGACCCACTTCGGTTTCATTTCATCACATTCTTTTTGAACTCCCCATGACTCTCGGGAGGAAGAGAAAAACTCTACCAGCCACAAGAAAAGACAGTACTATTCTCCAAAACAGCTTTTAAAGTTTGTGGGTGAAGCATACATTACGTGGAAGAGGAGAACAAGCCTGGGACTGTGTGCTAGTGTTTTGAACCTTACCCCTGCTCTGCTGTGACTTCCCTGGTCCTCAGAGGACAGGTTGGAGGAAGAAGGACGGTGGGTTATGGGGAGTCAAAAGACGCCATCTGTGAAGGAGGGGAGGGAATCCAGAAGACATCCATCTGCAAGCGATCACGTGGCCCACACCCACAGTCTCCTTGCACGGACTCCGCCTCTCTCAGCGACAAGGCCGACGGGAGCCGGCTTTGCCCGGGAGAGCCAGAGCTCGGACTCATTGCCCCGGCGTTTCCAGCACTCCCATCTGGTGAAGGACTCGGATACATTTACATAAGGAAACTAGTCCCAGCCTCTAGACAAACCTGGAATTTGTTTCCCTTTGTAAAACTGGGGGCTTTCCTCTGAATACTCATGTAGTTATGACCCAATACTGTAATTTGTTTAAAATAAGACAAACCTCTGTTTCCCTTTCTGCCATCACTTACTATCCTACTGAGTGTCTGCCTGCACAGAGAATGAGGCGCCAAGCCCCTTAGCATCTTCTGCTCATCGGTACTGATGCCTCACTCCTCCCAGGCGGCCCAGACCGCACCATTCCCTCATGCCTGTCCTGTCCACGTGCACTCCGGGGGAGTGACATGGGCACCACAGCGGCCAGTCTGTGTCCTCGGGGCTTAGGTCTGCCGGAAGCAGAGAAGCCTTTACAGTTCTCGGGGCGCACCCCTGTCTTCTGCTTCGTGTCTCACCGCTCTGCTCCCAGCTTTCTGCAAAGTCCTCTTCCTTATCCAGGTGTCTCCACTTGCCTCAGATGGCATGTCAGTGCCCAGGGGTCTTAGACACCATTCCCCAGCGCAGCTGTCCCTAAGTGCCTTTGCCCACAGCCTCCACATGGTGATCCCACGTAGTCCAAAGAGGCACCAGGCACCGCAGTTGCCACAGGTATTTTCATCCTCTTTTTACTTGACTTGTTCTAATAACAAAGTGCTCTTTGAGGGAAGGAACTATGATGTTCTCCTTTTCCCGCAGCCTAGCATGTGCCTGCCTATGACCTTCAAAATTAATGGTGAAGAAAAGACTGAATGAATGAACGGATGAATGAAAACCCTGTGAATGCGTGATTGTAATGCCAAGCACAGCCTTCAAGGCAGACGTTACTTATGGAGGGTCTCACTCCCTTCCAGGTCAGACTGGTGCTAACTGAACACATTTACTGCCAAAATCAATAGTATGCTTCCTCCTATTCAATAATTAATCCTGTGGGGGAACAGGAAATAGAAGGAAAGAAATTAGTGTTCTTGTGTTCTCGCAAAACCTTGAACACTTGATGGGTCTGAGAAATCTTCGCGAGAAGGGCGCCTCATCCTGGGCTGCTCTATTGCATTTCTCTGAGCTGCAGAATTCCCTTGATCAAATCTTAGGTAGGGGGCAGGTAGGTACTTGCAGTAAATAAGTCTGGGGTAAACCAAAGAAGGTCCATAGCTATTAAGCTTATCGTAATTATTAAAAAATGGAATCGGACTTTCCATTACTATGAATTCCCTATCAGAATCCCAATGTGAAGACGTCAGTAGAAAGCTTATTTAGAAGATGGAGGCATTGCATTCACCATATATTTGTCATTTTTGAACCTTGTCTCCTTCTGTGGTTGTAGAAAATGAATTAGCATCAATGTTAATAATAATAAATATACTACTGTCTACTATTTATGTATTTGGTGTTTTATACTTTCCTGTATTTGGTATGTAGTATATAAGGTTTCCCGCCCTTTGTCTCACATACTTTTCAACATTAGTCTATGACACGCGCATTGTATTATCCCCATTACCAAGAAAGAAAGGAATGTATGAGACCATTACACAAATAATCTAAGGTCATCCATTGCCTGAAGACTTAGGTTCAGACTTATCTGCTTCTGGACTGAGTACACTTTCTACAACGTAAGTAATGAGTGACAAATATACAAACGTCTTAGCTTTTTTCCCAAAGTGGTCTCTTGTGAAAGAGGCAGTTGCTGGTGGCGTCCCGCTCACATCCCCTTACCCTTCAGCTTCACATGGCAAAAGGCACATAATGCAAACTCCAAGCCTTTCTGCTTGAGAGCTGTTCTTTTTATTTTTTTTCTCCTTAATCCTGGTGCGTGGAACATGCTAGGTTTATGTGCAGGACAAGCTCTAAGTGCCAGAGGACTAATGCCTCCAAGAGATGCAGCCTTCATCCAAGGGTATACGGGAAATAGTGGACAGATACACCAGTGTCCTTGTTCCTGAACCGGAAGAAGTCGGAGGTTTGTTCTGCACCTTCTCCCAGCATTTCCCAGCGGGATTCTGCTTTGGTTGCCCGTGGAGGCTACCGGATAATTTTGCAAACTTTATTGACCTTCTCTATTTCCTTATCTCAGTTTTCCACTCAACAACTGGTAATTCTGGCAGTAAACTCACAAATAAACTGCTGCCCCTCAAATTCTTGTCTTGGAGTTTGCTTCTAGGAGAACCCACACCTATAAAGTAATCTCAAAATTTTTTAAATTTCCATGTGTTTCACTCATTGCTGCTTAATTAAGCTTCCCAGTGCCTCCATGTTTCCCTCGTAGCTGCTTTCCAGCGTGATCGTTTCTGTCCTTGAATCAACCTGATTGCTTGGATTGTGTCCGTAAAATCCCAATCCGGTAATTAATACCTATTAGTAGTACATGTAGGGAAATGTTGTCTGAGGCAATATTTGCTTATTTATCGACTCTGTAGACTTTCAAAACCATGCCCTTTCTTAAACAGCCTCAGGGAACATGTACAATAAAGGATTCTGTTAATTAAAATGCAGCGAGCACATTAATAAAACATCAGACAAAGACTGCACAAGACATAGCCATTTGACTATCCCACTCCTTTGTTAGGTCAAACTTATGCAGGTTTTTACCCCCCTTTTCTTTCTTTAATTGGCCTGTGATACTCTCAGAGACATCTAATTTGGGCTGAAGGTCATAAATACCTGAACCCTTACTAAGAGCTGTACCAACTTCAGAGAAGCCAGGAATGGGAATGAAAGCATGCTTTTGGGAGCATCTAGTGGGATTCAGTTGATGGGAAAAGAGGGTTCCCAAGGTCAAAGAGTTGGAAGGATTTTATAAAATTATTTCATCCCAGTTTGCTGCATTATTCTTTCCTTCAATGTTTATTTCCTCTCCTCATCATACAAAAGTGTGCCCTCATGTTCCAGAGAGACAAGGCATATAGTCCTTTATTACACTGTCTGTCTGCATCCTTAAAATAAGGATACTTAGTACATTGGGCTAATATATCTAATGGTCCAGAGAGGGGATGTTTTATATTATGTTTACTCTTTGCTTTCTCTCCTAGGGACCTATTAAAGTTTCTCCAGGATTTTCTTGAAATGGAGGTAACTAAATCTTAAAATTACAGTTCTGGGCATCCCTGATGCCATGCTGTCTGTCACCCAGGCTTCAGCCTGAGCGGTTTCCTTTGGCCCAACAGTGCCTCTGTTTAGGACATGATGATGGACTTTCAGACCCTTGCTTTTCATTGGTTCCTTGGATCTAGCCAGGCTTGACCAGGCTCCCCTTTTTATCCCTAAATGTGTCTGCACCCCACTCTTCCAGGTGAGACCTAGCCAGTCCAGCCCACCCACCCCATGACCACAAGTCCTATCCCTTCACGTGCACTCTGCATTCCCATGCACAGAATTCCTCCAGGCATTCCCCACCATTTCCTGTCCACTTACTGAGATTTTTATAAGCCATTTATTTTATTTCCATAGAAAATATAACAGTAGGATTCCATCTACAGACAAGAAGTTTGTTCTGCATGGAAATTTTTTTTTTCTTTGTAAAAGGTAGTATTACACTATAGATCTGTCACATCAAAGTGATTTCCTATTTCTGTCTGGACTTGGATGCCTCTGAACAAGAAATATTATCTTTCTTCTACGTACAGCCTTCTCTAACTGTCCTGTTTGTAGGTTTAATGAATACATTTAATGACAAAACTAGGGAAGGGATGACAAATGGGGGACATAGAAGGCTAGATAAAGATGCTGATACATACAGACACCAAGAAACCTGCAAGAAAATACAGGGCTCAGCCTACCTTCATGTTCTTCATTACTAGTAAGATGAGCCATTTGCTTCAACATTCTGCAGCTAGTGATTCCACACTTGCAACATATTCAGCCCCTGCTAGTAGGAGGATGGGTCTAGCACCATTCCCACTCACAGGGAACATGCCATCTGATGAGGGTGACAGATGCAAGGGCACACCATACCAGCACAGTGAGGCGTGTGAAGCAGTTCTGTGAAGCATGAGGAAGAAAGGGAGAATATCATTGAAGAACTGCAAGTATCTCAGAAATCCTAAACCATAGGCAGGCAGTGTAGTATTAACAAATATAGCTAAATATATATATATAGTTATTACTTATGTGCATGCATATCTAGCTGCACATATCATATCAAATATATATCAGGTCAAATATGAATATTCGTTTGATTTTTATACTTGATTTATATGTGAATCCCACATTTCTCCCTTTATTATTATTATTATTTTTTAATGAAATGCTGAAGTGGTAGGTAGATGCAAGATAAAGGTAGAACACATAGTTTAGTGCTGTAAGAGAGCAAATGTAGATGATCAGGTGTGTGCCTGTAGACTATGTGTTAATCCAAGCTAGACAAGGGCATTAAAACATCCACGGATGCAGAAGATTTCTCTCAAAATGGGGGGGGAGGTGCACCATGTAAGAACTTATTCACTATGTAAGAATTCGTTCACCATGTAAGAACTTGTTCGTTATGCTTCAGAAGATTGGAGACTGAAGAGAATTAGGCTGGGGGTGGATTAATGATTGTGCATTGAGCATTGACTCCCCTATACAGAATTTTATTGTTGTTAACAACCATTTGATCAATAAATATGAGAGATGCCCTCTCAAAAAAAAAAAACTTGTTCAGCATTTTGAAAATAAAATTGATGTCAGAAGAAAAAGAAAATAGGATTTGCTCTTGTATTTTTAACTTTTTATTTCTTATATTTGAATTGTTTAGACCAAAAACACTGTAATATTACCTCGACTACAATTGTCTTACATATATTTTTGCTTCTCTTCTTACTATTTCCCTCCCTTCCTCCCTCAAATTCTTTCACTTTCTCTCCTTGCATCTCTCTCCTAAGTCTCCATTCTTTCTTTCATTTGCAAAATTATAGATTGCAAGTTAGTAAATCAAGGTCCTTGGACTGATCTGAATTTAGTGGGAGACGTAGATTTTTTTAAAGTTTGCCAGCTAATAAATGACACAAAGTAAAAATATCACTTATTTTATGTGATAGCAGATTGAAATAATGTCACAATACATCAAATAAAAACAATGACCATGCTGGGTTAATAGATTAGATAAACTGTAGGCCAAATCCTTGATGGTGAAATGTGGCAACTAGATTGGGCTTTAAAAGAGTCATTGGTTTTCCTTAGGTGATTATAAATAAAGGCAGGTCTGATAAAATAAATAAAATGCATATTCATGACTATTGATGAATACTGGAATAGTAGCTCTACTTGTTAATAAGAGTTCAGTAGCCATTCAAAGAACACCCATGCAGAGAGGCTTAAAATATGTGTGTGTGTAGTCAGCAGTATTGTAGCTTTTCAACATCATCATCAGAATCCAGCCACCTCCCACCTTTCCACTCTGCCATCAGAGCCGTCATTTACATATACTACCCCCTAAAATTCCCTTGCCTCAATTTCTCTCATTTCTCCGAAGTTTATTCCTATTGTGGATCAGCGCTAATTTTTCTCAAATAGAGTTCTAATCTGGGCTCTCCTGTACTCCACCACCTACTGCTGTTCTCTGTGTTTTTCTCACCATGATGCTCAGTTAAAATAGTTTGGCCTAGTGAAGTTCTGGCCTAGGAAGTTAAACTACATAGTCTAGTCTGGTTACCAAAATCATAAAGCAATCATACAACCAAAAGAATTTTATTTGTGGTGGTAGTGAATTGGCTATAACAGGTATTTCTATTTTTCCCTCATTGTAAGCACAAAATAGCCCAAGACTTCTCTGCCTTCTTGGAGTTAGATGTGGCCCAGTGAGTCCAAGTGTGACCCCAAGCGATACATGCCACGGGGGGCCCAGTTGGAGGAGCCACCGTTTGATATTCCTTAGCAGCCAGTAGTCTTTAAGCTAGTGGCCGCTGCCTCCTCAGGGCCGTCCTGCACTGGCAGACACTGAGTTTCGGTGGCCAGTGGCGTGATGCCATGACAGCACAGCCGCACGTCCACGCACACCCACGATGTAGCGTTATGTTAGGGGCTGGGAAGGAAGCGTTAAGGACACAGGTATGAAAGGTTAGAAGGAACATGTAATGAAGTAGTGAACTTTTGGTAAAACTGCTGGTACCATAATAACTTTAATGGCACATAATAAACCTGATAAACTTTTTTTTAAGTTGAGATCATTGTGGATTCACAGATAGTCCTAAGAAACAACACAGAAAAATCCCTCATACACTTTGCTCAGTTCCTCCTGATCACAAAATTTTGCAAAATTATAGTAAAGTATCACAGGCAAGATATTGACGCTCTTGCAGTCACAATACATACAGATTTCCCATTGTACTCACTTGTGTGTGTGTATGAATTTTCTTATCATTTCATCACCTGTGTGTGTTTGAGTCTCCATCCCAGTATGGATGTCCAGTTGGGCAATGCTGTAAGGATCCCCTATGTCTCTTTTATCACTACACCCGCTCCCTTCAGCCCTCCCCACCCAACCCCTGGAAACTACTAGTCTGTCTTAGATTCCTACAGTTTTTTATTACAAATGGGAGCATACAGTATGCAACCTGCTGAGATGAACTTTTTCACTCAAAATAATTCCCCAGAGATTCATCCAAGATGTTGCCTGTACTAGCAGCTCCTTTCTCATTTGGGTTTTAATTTGCATTTCTCTAATGGCTAATAATATTGGACATTTTTCATGCCCTATTTGCCATTTGTATATCTTCTTTGGTAAAATGTCTGTTCCTGTCTAACGGTTGTTCTGAGATCCAATTTACAATGTGTGGAGGGGAGGGCGCATTTCCTACATCACCAAGCAATTATCTGACACCAGCTGGATGTCCTGCATTTCAACTCAGTTCTGACACTCTCTTCCTGGAGACAGAGTCAGATCCCACAGGTTAAAGGCTCAGTCCCTGCAAGACTGTCCCTGTCTCCTGCCCACTTCACTTGCCATTGGTAAGCCCAGGTTATGACCTGTGCTTCTGACCATCAGGGACACATTAGAGTTCCCAACAACCCACTTCCTTGGGTTCAATTTGCTAGAGCAGCTCACACAACTCAGAGTCACATTTTACTTACTCCATCACTGGTTTATTACAAAAAAATATAACTCAGAAGCAGTCAGATGGAAGAGATGCATAGGGTGCGGTTGGGGGAAAGGGCACAGAGTTGACATGCCCTCTCCCTGAGCACCTATCTCCTCTAATCTCCACATGTTCACCAACTCAGAAGCGCTCAGAGGCCTGGCCGTTTAGGTTTTGATGGAGGCTTCCTTACAGAGGCATAATTAAATCACTGGCCGTTAGAAGTGGATGCATACTCCAGCCTCTTTCCCTTCCCCAGAGATTCAGGGACAGAAGTCCTAACCAGCCAATCACAGGGGCTGTTCCCCAGGTGACCAGCACCCTGTCCCTAGCTGACCTAGAGGCATTGCAAAGTCATCTCATTAACATAACAAAGACATGTTTCTCTCACCACTTTGGAAATTCCAAGGGTTTTAGAAGTCTGTGCTAGAAAAGGGGACAAAGATCAAATATGTATCTTTTTATAAATCACAGTATCACAATGTCTTTTGCCCTTTTCTTAACTGTGTTGATTTTTTTCTTGTAGAGCAGTGAGAATACTTTACCTATTTTAGATATATCATTTGCAAACATTTTCTCCCAAACTCTCTTTTCATCCTTGTCACATGGGCTTTCATAAAGTCCAAGTCTTTAATTTGGATAGGCCTAATCAGTGGATTTTTAAAAAAACGGGTTGTGCATTTGGTCTCAAGTCTTAACAAGTCTTTTCCTAACACTATATCCTACAGACTTTCTCCTATGTTTATTTCAGAATGTTTTATAGTTTCTCAATTTACATTAAGTCTATAAACCATTTTGAGTTAGTTTTTGTGGTTAAGGGTCTCCCCCATCCTTTTTTTTTTTGCCTGGGGAAGTCCAGTTCCTCCAACTTTCCTTCCTTCTTCTTTTCAATTAGTTTTGCACTTGCACCGCTGTCAAAAATAAGCTGAGCAAATCTGTGTTCGTGCTTTTACTGAGTCTTCTGTTCTGTTCCATTATACTATGTGTCTTCCTCTGCCAAGAGCACACTACCTTGATTACTAAAGCTATACTGTGAGCTTTAATAATAAATAGAGTAATTCCTTCTCCTTTACTTTTTCTTTGTCAAGGACGGTTTAGCTATTTCTACTGGTTGTATTTAATATTATTCCAAGGAAGAGATGAGTTGACAAAATAACTGACCTGCCTTGAGGATGTAAAAAAGGAAAAAAAGAGAAATAGACTAGAAGTCTGGGGACTTACAGAGTAAAATAGGTGACTGCTTCTAGTAAGAGGAGTAAAATATAAAACTAGAAAAGGTCTTGGGCGGGAACTAAATCAGTGCATGGTTCTCACATCTTGTTCAAATATCTTAAAGGAAAGCAAGTCTCAGAATCAAGTGATTTGGTTGGTCGGTTAGTTTTTTTATGGTGAAAGAGAAAGGTGGGGTTTTTTTCCTGTTTTTGCTTAACCTCCAAGAGTATCATGGTCATGTTCTACCACAGTTACATGGTATGCCATACACGGTCCAGCTTATTTAGATTGGTGTATCACTCATGGTATAATGACTGGGTAGAAAAGTCATATTATGGGGAGTAGAACTTGAAAATCTCCACCTAATTAAAACCTTTCATCATTTCACATTCCACGTCCAGACATAGCCTTCCTCTAGTGTACAAAACCCATAATCTACGGAGGAATCAGGGAATGAATGTTTTCTAGACAGATGCAATGAACCATTTCAAAATAATGAACTTCATCTTTAATTTAAGAGTGCTTCTTCTGTTTTATGTGTGATCTCTTTATATTCCATGACACTCAAGTTGATATCTCAATTCGATTAGCATCCTGATTCCGTGCCCAGCATCTGCATATCAGATAACTAGTAAAAATAAGTAGTTAATAAGGTACGTACACCCCAGTTTCCATTGGCACCATCCTCAATACACTCAGTGACTTTCTCAGACTTGTCAAACTATAACTTAAACACTTCGTAATGGAATTCATAGGCCTTTTTTTCTCGACAATCAGCTTTTAATACCCTGTTACTCTTTCACATGCCGCACTTCTCAGCCAGACCCCTTGCCTTTTCCTAAGGAGCCCTAATGCTCTTCTCCCTTCTCCTTGCATTTGCTTTTGCTACCCCGACATCTGAAATTACCGCTCTCTCCATTCTATGGCCCCGTCACCTGGTCACATGTATAGACCTAGCACTGTACTCTGGAGGAATTTCTTGGTGTTCACCACCCAGTCCACCTCACAGTGTAGAAACTCCGTAGATAATTTGAACTATACCTGCTTTAAAATGTTCTTTTAAGGTCCTCTAAATTTATCTTTATCCGGGCAGAAATCATTCCTTATTTAATTCTCTCTCCCCATATTCTTACTTAATGAACCCTAAATACATTTTTAATCAAATAAAATTTAATTTAATTTATCTTATCATTTACTTAGTGAACAAACTTGTCCGTGATGGGTTAGTTCAGCAGTTAGACCAAGTCAGGAAAACGCCATTCATTCCAAGGTGACTGATAGTCCTTAAGTTGGCATCTTCTTTTAATTTATTAACAAAATTACTATTTGTGCACTTGCTTAACAAAAGCTATAAATTTCAGCCACATGTTTTCCAACTTCCTTAGTGGGAGTGAACTTCTTCTATTGTGAATAAAATTGAAGGGACGTAAACATGCCTGCTGCCCATGCTTCAACCTTTAGAGGAGTTTAGAATGAGAATCTCACTATTAGGATGAGCCAGACTACACACTGGTTCTGCCCATGCCAACAGCCTAAGTTGGCAAGAGTCATTTTATTTCCCAATAATTCCAAACAGCACAGAAGATGTCCTATGGGAAACTATAATGTTAGAAAAACTGAAGGCATATGGAAAGGACATACAGAGGAAGGACCGACAGATTGGGTAGCACGGAGAACTTGGTTTGATTCTCACTCTGTTGTTCACGAGAGGCCAACCTTGAACAAGTTTAGTGAGGTCTCGTGTCTCTCAAGGCCCATGTACTCAACCATTAGTCCCTAAGTTCCTCCGTGCTCACATTTGTGTTATGAAAGGCCAGGTAGCGGTAACAACTAAATCCCAAATTTCAGATGCCTAAAGAACAATAAATTGACTTTTTTCTCATGTAACAGTCTGGGGAAAGATTCAGCCCTTTATGTGCTCATTCACAGATCAGAGCCAACCACTGCTGGGCCATCTTCACCGAGTGGCTTCCTAGGTCACTCTGTACGTCAACACTACAGTCATTGGAATCTGAAAATTACTGGAAGAATTTCATGAAAAGAGTTTTGTTTGTTTGTTTATGGACCAGGCCTGAAAATGGCATAAATCATTTTACTTCATTTATCATTGGAAAGGGCTTGGTCACCTGAATAGCTCTAATGGCAGAGGAGGCTGGAAAATGCAAATATACTTGCTACCCGCAGACCCCTCAAAAAAGGAAGATCTTACTAGGCAGCTGGTGTCTCTGCCACCAAACCCATGCTGCACATTGAAGTTGCAAAGACATTTGAGACATTGGCCCAGAGTGCCAGAGGCTGACAGTCTAGAAAGAACGTCACTCCGTGTGCATTATGCTCCCTGATAAAATAATAGATGACATGTAGTTATCTTACTTGTCGTGCTCCTGGTACTGTGCTAAGTGCTTTATATATTTTCTTTAAAACACATAAAAGAGGAGGAGATGATACCGTAGAAACACACAGAGACTTGGAACATTGAGACTTGGGATTAACCTTCTCTCCTCTCCCTCCCTCTCACTCTCTCATATATATAGATATATACACACACACACACACACATATACATATATATACACACATATATATACATTCAAGTTAATGGATCTTTTCATTTGCCAGTTTCCTTATCTTAAAATCACTATATTCCTTTTGACTTCATAGCATTGTTTTTAGGATTAAGTAAGATGATTATAAGGGACCAGGAATCTTGCTTGGAACCCTGTGAAATTATGTGGCAAAGGAAGCTAGCTAGTAATCAAATTCTCATGATCCCCATTCTATATTGTAAGCTGCCTTTAAAAGCACTTTTAAAGTTACCTTAATAAGAAAAAACGCCATTGTTTAAATTCTCCTAGTAGTCGTAGATGGCCATTTATATGTCCTAGTCAAAAACATGCGTGTCACTTCTGGGCTAGTGACTCTAAGCAGCAGACGGAGCTTTTCCTCCCCGACCCCTAGCTGCCCACCTGATGGAGAGTCCCAGGTCCTGCCATGTGGGACACACAGGCTAGAGGGACCAGGGTTCTGAGTCACTGTGGAGAAAAAAGCAAACTGCTAACCAGATGAGCAACAACACAGAAGCATGTACAGGAAAAATAACCTCCTGTTGTGTAAGCCACTGACATTCTGCTGTTTGTTTGATTGAAGAGTGTTACTGGAACTAACACAGTGCTTAATCAAAGTTATAATACAACAAAAATAATGCATCAACTATTAGTATTACTGTGTTCATTTTATTGCATTATACCTTGTACATCAGGGGTCCTGACAAGACAACAGTATGCTTGATATCTTACCTAGTAGCTCTAAAAGATATTTGTCATTCCTTTTCCCATTCCACATTCTTTTCCCCTCCTGGGTAGAGTCCCACCCCAGCCTCAGGCCACCATTTTGCTGTGAGATATCCCACCGTCTACCCCTGTTGTCTCCGTTCCTGCAGGAATTTAGAGCTTTAAGGAATGTTTGGTTTTGCCTTTTTCTTTTCCATTCAGGAGAAGTGTTCTTTTTGCAGATATTCCACTAGCATTAGAGACATAATTATGAACAAAGACACAAAGCTGGCTGTTCTTCTTAGGCACCTGACATTTCACTGACAGAGAAGATTAACAAAAAAGTCACACACCCGATTATTTAGATACAGGACCCGCAGCTGATGCTGTCATGTCTCACACATCTAACTTTCATGTGGCTGTAAATCATTCCTACAATTCAGCAATTCAGATCTTTTCAAAAGTAGTTCAAAATATAACAATAAATTTATCCAGATTAGGCATATTAAATAACACTAATTTAGGAAAACCCATCACAGTGAATGACTTCTTACAAATTAATAAGGAATAAAAATTAAAGTATTGGATTTCAAAATGTACTTAGCCAACATATCTTTCAAGGGTAGCTGGGAAGTAATTATTTATTTCATTTCATCATCCATTGTAATAGAAGTTTTCAACTATGGGATGAATACTAAATAATAACAGTCAGCAGTAATGAGTCAATCAGTATGCATCTGAGACATTGTTTCTGCTTGATAAATCAGGGACTTATTATAAGTGTTTCTCCCGGCTGTGAACCTAGAGATAAAGTCAACACTGTAAGTTGAGTAGAATGTTGAAAGATCCTTCTCAATTCAAAATCTGCATCTCTAGTTCAAAGGTCCTCAGAAAGCTTCTTTGTTTTAAGCACTTTTTATTGATGGTTCAGCCCCGGAAACATTCTCCCATATGTAGTGACCCTCAGGACTTCCATCTGTGGTGTCATGATCAGCAGACAACTTTCCCGACCAGGAACGGTCTGTCCACCCGACTCATCGCAGCACGAGTGTCCTTTGACCCCAGAGCCAGCTTTTTTTTCCATCTCGGTGGCTAAGTGTTACCAGAAAATCCAGCTTCAGAGATGCACATCGCACGGAAAGTGTCATAGCTCCGAAATGAGGAGGCAGAGTAAGTTCACTCAAAGAACATGAGACTGTGAAGCAAGGCACGTGAGGCCTCAGCTCTTGGTCTCATGCATCCAATCCCGTGAGGCCTCAGCTCTTGGTCTCATGCATCCAATCCCGTGAGGCCTCAGCTCTTGGTCTCATGCATCCAATCCCTTCTCGTCTTCAAGGCTCTTTCTGTGCCTCCTCCTCCATAAGTAGCCTCATATCCGAATTAACCCCATCTCTTCTTAAAGTCTCAGAGTTATTGATAAGCACAAACTTTAGTCTTCATTTTATTTATGCTTCTGCTAAGAGGAAAAGTCAAGGAGCGATATAAAAACTAGAATATGAAGAAATACAACTTCTGAAAACCAGAATAGTTGCAAATATGTAACATCACTGCTTCCCAAAATACACACATGCGCACAAAACACAAACGCTTATACACTTCCACTGTGTGTGTGTGTGTGTGTGTGTGTGTGTGTGTGTGTGTGTGTGTGTGTGTGTGTCAGCAGGATTTTTGATCCCTTTGAGACAGGGACTGTGGGTGTAGTCAGAGTAGGGTGAGTAGGGTGAGGTCCTCTGGGAAAAGCAGGACGGAATAATTACAGTCAGAGCAATGTAGCAATGGGCAAAGTCCCCATTGAAACTCTGTTAAGCATTATGCAAAGTCAAGGTCACACTAATTCTCTAGGGAAAGATACCTAAGAATATAGACATCTTCAGTGAGATCAGTTAAAGGTCAAAAGGCCAGAAGCAACTTGGCCTGGAATGTTTGAGTGTTCTGCAGGGGTGTCAGCCCTGGCAATCAGACTACAACCCAGCCCACCTTGAGGACAGGGCAGGTGATGCAAGTCCCCACCCCTAAGTTTTTTCATGTTCTCGAAAAATCCTCAACTGCCTATAAAACCCCCTAGACAACGCACCACTATGGGCTCTCTTGTCCCCTCCTGGCGTGAGCCAGGAGCTCTATTCTCTCACTTTATCTCTAAATAAAAGCCTGTACCTTGCTCTCCTACCTTGACTGTTAGTGAAGCTCATTCTTCGGCTCCGCAAACAAGAACCCTGGCATCACTTTTGAATTTTGTCCAAACTATATCATGATATTAACCTTAATAATTTAATTATTAAATATTTCAAGCCAGGAAATTGAGCTGTTCACTGTCTCCCAGTTATAGCCAAGCAAATCATCTTTTGGCTGAGTGAGTGATGCAAGGAACAAAACTTGTCCAGAAATGTTTATTCACTTAAGTTACCTGGTTATTATTTACTCATCAGTATCTGGTGAGCTAAATAGCCAGTAAAGTAGTCTCTTAAATTACAAGTAAGTTCTAAAGTCACTAATCTTAAAATAAAAACAGGGCATTGTTAAAATTATTTTGACAATGAAATAAAATTATTTAATTCCCAATAAGATTTTGACTTTCTATAGGTCAAACCCAAGCAGATTTTCTTCCAGGCAACCCTGGAACAGGTATGTCTTTGGTTGAACACTATAATATAACTAAATTTACTGAGTATGTAATACGTTCCAAGGACTCTTCTAAACACTTAATATTCATCAACTCATTTACTTCCCTCAACTACCCAATGGACAAGGTGCCACATTTGTTATACTTATGGATGGAAAAGCTAATGTCAGGAGAAGTTAAAGCTCTCTCAAGGCCACAGGGCTAATGAATGTTAGGGATGGAATTTGAACCTGCAATTTTATTGGAACTAAGGCACACCTTCTTTCCTGTACTTGTTGACTAAGACTAAAACAAATGAAATATTGGCAATGGAAAAGCAACCATTAACCCATTATTGCTGGACATGGATTAAGAAACACAGGGGACTATGAGGATGGGTCATGTCCCTCCCACAGCACACTGTAATCTTCCATCTGTTTGCTCCTCTAGCTTCAACTCTGTGTCATTTTTCTCTCTCACACATGGGCCCTTCCATTAAGAGTCATCGCCTAAACCTCTCCAACATTAAAAGAATAGCGAAAGAGTCCGTGACTTTCCATGCTGTTCCAGTGAACTGACTCCTTGAGGAGCAATTGTCATGATCTGAATTCAGTCCCTTTTCTCATTTCTTCAACTCCCTTTAACTGACTTCTTCACTCACTTAATAGAAACAGTCCCCAATAAGGTGACAATGGTTCATGTCACCAGATTCATTCATGTCATATTTCAGACTTCATTTACTTGACTTCCCACAGTATTTAACACTTTTATTCATTGCTTTTTAAAATGTTTTATCTAGTTATCTTCAATCACAGCATCAATTTCACCCAGCACCTATTTTGAAGATTTGTCCATATGGCCAAATGTACTTCTAGTTGCTGTTTTTAGCTGCTGCATTAAATGCATAGTAGGCACCCACTACATTTTATTTATATGCTCCCCTAGTCATGAATAGGTAGATTGTCCTAAAGTTCTTGCTATCAAAAACAAAGCTGTGCTTTCATTATAAATATTTCTAATGGACCAGGGGGTATTTCTCAAGATTATATAAAGAGGGGTAGAATTCCTGGTTTATGAAGCATATTGACACTTGATTTCACTAAATAGTATTAAATTGATAGCCAGAAGGATTATATGTGCTCATTTCCATGGAAAGTTCTGTCTTCCTGTATCTTTTTAAACACTTGGCTTTATCTTGCTTTCTAATTATTTGGCACCATTATGGGTAGAAAGAGGTATTTGACTTATGTTTTACGTTTCATATTTTTATTTACAATGGAATTGAACACATCATTATATTCACATTAGCTATTTGAACTTATCCTGTTTTGAGTAACTTAGTCATAGTCCTTGCCCTTATCCTATAAGTCTCCATTTACGTTTTCTTTTAAGCCATCTCACCAACACCAAACTTTTCAAGACCCATCTTTTTTCAGATGACCCCTAAACACATATTGCTATGTCAAACTGCCAAGTCCCACCTTCAAATCGTACTTGAACCACTTCACATAAATGTCTCAGTGGCATCAGAGAATCAATGCATGAAAAACCAGCTGATGTTCCCATGACCCTCCTCTGCTCTAACTTCGTTTAGGTCTTATCTGGTGTTCCTCACCTTGTATTATCGTCCAGTCCACCTACTTAAGGGACCCAGCGGAATCTTCAACACTTTCCTCTTCCTTACCCCTCAAGTTCACCGAACCCCAAGACCTGCTGATACTATTTGCAGTAGCTTTAGTTCATCTAATTAGCTCCTCAACTTTATTTGCCCTAAATGAGGAAGTTGCCTCTCCTCCTCGGCTATTACAATTTGGTTTCCCTTCCCATTCTTGACTGCCTCCAATGTGTTTCCCTCATTGAAACCATAGGAAACTGAGCACCTCTTCTCTGCTGAATAGAAAGGGCCCCCATTACTTTTGGGGGACGGGCCAGGTGTCAACATTTCTGCAAGAGCCTGCAGGGCCTGATTGCTGCCTACAGCTCTGGCTGCTTCTCGTGACACCACTCTAACTGCTTTGAGCCCCGACCCCACCAGGAAGTAAGCCCTTTCCTCATTCAGGTAATGGTTGGTTCAGACTACTACTTTCACAGGGAAGATTTCTTTATAACCCTAGTTAAATTTCTTGCCAGGCTACTTTAGTAGATTTCCTTTTTTTAAAATTTTATTTTGGTATCATTAATCTACAATTACATGAAGGACATTATGTTTACTAGGCTCCCCCCTTCACCAAGTCCCCCCCACATCCCTGTTCACAGTCACTGTCCATCAACATAGTAAGATGCTGTAAAATCACTACTTGTCTTCTCTGTGGTGCCCAGCCCTCCCCGTGGCCCCCACACACTATACATGCCAATCGTAATGCCCCCTTTCTTTTGTTCCCACCCTTATCCCTCCATTCCCACCTGTCCTCCCCAGTCCCTTTCCCTTTGGTAACTGTTAGTCCATTCTTGGGTTCTGTGGTCCTGCTGCTGTTTTGTTCCTTCAGTTTTCTTTTGTTCTTATACTCCACATATGAGTGAAATCATTTGGTACTTGTCTTTCTCTGCCTGGCTTATTTCACTGAGCATAATACCCTCTAGCTCCATCCATGTCATTGTGAATGGTAGGATTTGTTTTTTTCTTATGACTGAGTAATATTCCATTGTGTATATGTACCACATCTTCTTTATCCATTCATCTACTGATGGACATTTAGGTTGCTTCCATATCTTGGCTATTGCAAATAGTGCAGCAATAAACAGAGGGGTGCATCTGTCTTTTTCAAACTGGAGTGCTGCATTCTTAGGGTAAATTCCTACAAGTGGAATTCCTGGGTCAAATGGTATTTCTATTTTGAGCATTTTGAGGAACCTCCATACTGCTTTCCACAATGGTTGAACTAATTTACATTCCCACCAGCAGTGTAGGAGGGTTCCCCTTTCTCCACAACCTCGCCAACATTTGTTGTTGTTTGTCTTTTGGATGGTAGCCATCCTTACTGGTGTGAGGTGATATCACATTGTGGTTTTAATTTGCATTTCTCTGATGACAAGCGATGTGGAGCATCTTTTCATGTGTCTGTTGGCCATCTGAATTTCTTCTTGAGAGAACTGTCTATTCAGCTCCTCTGCCCATTTTTTAATTGGATAATTTGCTTTTTCTTTGTTGAGGTGTGTGAGCTCTTTGTATATTTTGGATGTCAACCCTTTATCGGATCTGTCATTTATGAATATATTCTCCCATACTGTAGGATACCTTTTTGTTCTATTGATGGTGTCCTTTGCTGTACAGAAGCTTTTCAGCTTGATATAGTCCCATTTGTTCATTTTTGCATTTGTTTCCCTTGCCTGGGGAGATATGTTCAAGAAGAGGTCACTCATGTTTATGTCTAAGAGATTTTTGCCTATGTTTTTTCCTAAGAGTTTTATGGTTTCATGACTTACATCCATTTCAAGTCTTTGATCCATTTCGAATTTACTTTTGTGTATGGGGTTAGACAGCGATCCAGTTTCATTCTCTTACATGTAGCTGTCCAGTTTTGCCAGCACCATCTGTTGAAGAGACTATCACTTCCCCATTGTATGTCCATGGCCCCTTCATCGAATATTAGTTGACCATATATGTGTTTGGGTTAATGTTTGGAGTCTCTATTCTGTTCCACTGGTCTGTGGCTCTGTTCTTGTGCCAGTACCAAATTATCTTGATTACTGTGGCTTTGTAGAAGAGCTTGAAGTTGGGGAGTGAGATGCCCCCCACTTTATTCTTCCTTCTCAGGATTGCTTTAGCTATTCGGGGTCTTTGGTGTTTCCATATGAATCTTTGGACTATTTGTTCCAGTTCATTGAAGTATGCTGTTAGTAGTTTGATAGGGATTGCATCAAATCTGTATATTGCTTTGGGCAGGATGGCCATTTTGACGATGTTAACTCTTCCTAGCCAGGAGCATGGGATAAGTTTCCATTTGTTAGTGACCTCTTTAATTTCTCTTAAGAGTGTCTTATAGTCTTTTACTTCCTTGGTTAGGTTTATTCCTAGGAATTTTATTCTTTTTGATGCAGTTGTGAATGGAATTATCTTCCTGATTTCTCTTTCTATTAGTTTATTGTTAGTGTATAGAAAAGCCACAGATTTCTGTGTGTTAATTTTGTAACCTGCAACTTTGCTGAATTCCGATATTGGCTCTAGTAGTTTCGGAGTGGAATCTTTAGGGTTTTTTTATGTACAGTATCATGTCATCTGCAAATAGTGACAGTTTGACTTCTTCTTTACCACTCTGGATTCCTTGTATTTCTTTGTTTTGTCTAATTGCCATGGATAGGACCTCCAGTACTATGTTAAATAAAAATGGGGAAAGTGGGCATCCCTGTCTTGATCCCAATTGCAGAGGAAAAGCTTTCAGCTTCTCGCTGCTCAGTATGATGTTGGCTGTGGGTTTATCATACATGACCTTTATTATGTTGAGGTACTTGCCCTCCATTCCCATTTTGTTGAGAGTTTTTATCATGAATGGATGTTGAATTTTATCGAATGCTTTTTCAACATCTATGGAGATGATCATGTGGTTTTTGTCTTTCTTTTTGTTGATGTGGTGGATGATGTTGATGGATTTTCGAATGTTGTACCACCCTTGCATCCCTGGGATGAATCCCACTTGGTCATAGTGTATGATCCTTTTGATGTATTTTTGAATTCGGTTTGCTAATATTTTGTTGAATCTACGTTCGTCAGGGATATTGGTCTGTAGTTTTCTTTTTTGGTGGGGTCATTTCCTGGTTTTGGTATTAGGGTGATGTTGGCTTCATAGAATGAGTTTGGGAGTATTCCCTCCTCTTCTATTTTTTCAAAAACTTTAAGGAGAATGGGTATTATGTCTTCTCTGTATGTCTGATAAAATTCCGAGGTAAATCCATCTGGCCTGGGGGTTTTGTTCTTTGGTAGTTTTTTGATTACCACTTCAATTTCATTGCTGGTAATTGGTCTGTTTAGATTTTCTGTTTCTTTCTGGGTCATTCTTGGAAGGTTGTATTTTTCTAGGAAGTTGTCCATTTCTCCTAGGTTTCCCAGCTTGTTAGCATATAGGTTTTCATAGTATTCTCTAATAATTCTTTGTATTTCTGTTGGGCCCGTCGTGATTTTTCCTTTCTCGTTTCTGATTCTGTTGATGTGTGTTGACTCTCTTTTCCTCTTAATAAATCTGGCTAGAGGCTTATCTATTTTGTTTATTTTCTCGAAAAACCAGCTCTTGGTTTCATTGATTTTTGCTCTTGTTTTATTCTTCTCATTTTTATTTATTTCTTCTCTGATCTTTATTATGTCCCTCCTGCTGACCTTAGGCCTCATTTGTTCATCTTTTTCAAATTTCGATAATTGTGACATTAGACCATTCATTTGAGATGGTTCTTCCTTCTTTAAATATGCCTGGATTGCTATATACTTTCCTCTTAGGACTGCTTTTGCTGCGTCCCACAGAAGTAGGGGCTTTGTGTTGTTGTTGTCATTTGTTTACATATATTGCTGGATCTCCATTTTGATTTGGTCATTGATCCATTGATTATTTAGGAGCGTGTTGTTAAGCCTCCATGTGTTTGTGAGCCTTTTTGCTTTCTTTGTACAATTTATTTCTAGTTTTATGCCTTTTTGGTCTGAAAAGTTGGTTGGTAGGATTTCAGTCTTTTGGAATTTACTGAGGCTCTTTTTCTGGCCTAGTATGTGGTCTATTCTGGGGAATGTTCCATATGCACTTGAGAAGAATGTGTATCCTGTTGCTTTTGGATGTAGAGTTCTATAGATGTCTATTAGGTCCATCTGTTCTAGTGTGTTGTTCAGTGCCTCTGTGTCCTTACTTATTTTCTGTCTGGTGGATCTGTCCTTTGGAGTGAGTGGTGTGTTGAAGTCTCCCAAAATGAATGCATTGCATATATATTTATAATGGTTATATCCTCTTGTTGGACTGAGCCCTTTATCATTATGTAATGTCCTTTATCTTATTTTACTTTCTTTATTTTGAAGTCTATTTTATCTGATACCAGTTTTGCAACACCTGCTTTTTTCTCTCTGTTGTTTGCATGAAATATATTTTTCCATCCCTTGACTTTAAGTCTGTGCATGTCTTTGGGTTTCAGGTGAGTCTCTTGTAAGCAGCATATGGATGGATCTTGCCTTTTTAATCCATTTTATTACTCTGTGTCTTTTGATTGGTGCATTCAGTCCATTTACATTTAGGGTGATTATTGAAAGGTATGTACTTATTGCCATTGCAGGCTTTAAGTTTGTGGTTACCAAAGGTTCAAGGTTAGCTTCTTTACTATCTTACTGTCTAACTTAACTCGTTTATTGAGGTATTATAAACACGGTCTGATGATTCTTTTTTTCTCTCCCTTCTCGTTCCTCCTCCTCCATTCTTCATATGTTGGGTGTTTTGTTCTGTGCTCTTTTTAGAAGTGCTCCCATCTAGAGCAGTCCCTGTAAGATGCCCTGTTTGTGAGAGGCAAATTCCCTCAACTTTTGCTTGTCTGTGAATTGTTTAATCCCTCCTTTATATTTAAATGATAATCATGCTGGATACAGTATTCTTGGTTCGAGGCCCTTCTGTTTCATTGCATTAAATGTATCATGCCATTCTCTTCTGGCCTGTAGGGTTTCTGTTGAGAAGTCTGATGATAGCCTGATGGGTTTTCCTTTGTAGGTAACCTTTTTTTTCTCTCTGGATGCCTTTAATACTTTGTCCTTCTCTTTGATCTTTGCCATTTTAATTATTATGTGTCTTGGTGTTGCCCTCCTTGGATTCCTTGTCGTGGGAGTTCTGTGTCCTCTGTGGTCTGAGAGGCCATTTCCTTCCCTAGTTTGGGGAAGTTTTCAGCAATTATTTCTTCAAAGTCACTTTCTATCCCTTTTTCTCTCTCTTCTTCTTCTGGTATCCCTATGATGTGGATATTGTTCCATATTGATTGGTCACACAGTTCTCTTAAAATTCTTTCATTCCTGGAGATCCTTTTATCTCTCTGTGCATTAGCTTCTCTGCATTCCTGTTCTGTTTTCTAGTCCATTAATGGTCTCTTGCATCTCATCCATTCTGTTTTGAAGTCCTTCAGAGATTGTTTTATTTCTGTATTCTCCCTCCTTAGTTCCTGCATATTTCTCTGCAAGTCCTTCAGCATGGTTATGACTTTTGTTTTGAATTCTTTTTCAGGAAGACTGGTTAAATCTATCTCCCCAGGTTCCTTCTCAGGGGAAGATGAGAAGATGTCAAAGCTGTCTGGGTTAGTCTTGTCTGGATCAAATTTTTTTGCCTTTTCATGTTGATAGGTGTGATGATGAGCTATTAACTCATCTGTCAGCTGGGAGAGCTAAGGCTTTCCACTTGCTCCTGGCCTCTTTACTGGAACAACTGCGACCCCTATTGTCTTGTGTTGGGCAATTGCGTGTAGACTGGGTCTCTGTATATTGCCTGGCAGGTATGGAGGAAGCTCCCTTGCTGTGGGCATGGCCAGCCTCAGGTGCTGCTCTGCTATGGCGGGGCCCCGGAGGGGTAATGGACAGGGGGCTGTTTGGCTTTTTACCTCCGTGAGGGGTCTCAGAGCTGTTGCCCAGGGGGTTAGTGTGCCCGGAGTTCCCTGGAATTTCCAGCTGCTGGACTGTGACCTGGGAAGCTTCCCTCCAGCTGTGGGGTCCCTGGTCCTTTAAGACTTTCAAAAAGCACTCGCTTTCCTTTGTCCCAGGGGCACCGGCTTTGGGACCCGCTCACCGGTCCTACTGTCCTGCTTCCGTAGTATTCAGGGCCCCGCGCATGCACTGTGTCTGTGCTCTGGTGCGGATGGCTAGGGCTGAGTGTTCAGCAGTCCTGGGCTCCCTCTCCCTCCCTGCACTGACTCCTCTCCTCCCACCGGGAGCTGGGGTGAGGGGCGCTGGGGTCCCTCAGGGTGGGGTTTGTATCTTACCCCTTTCACCAGGCACTGGGTTCTCACAGGTGTGGATGTAGTCTGGCTGTTGTCCTGTGTCTTCTGGTCTCTTTTTTAGGATTAGTTGTATTTGTTGTATTTTCAAAAATATATATTTTTTTGGGAGGAGATTCCCACTGTCCTACTCATGCCGCCATTTTGACTCCGCCTCTTTAGTAGATTTCTTGCAGAATTATTATCTCTTTGTAATTTACATCTCTATTTCGATAATTATTTAATTAATATTCATCCTTCCCACTCCTTTCCAAGAGATCATATACCATGGGTATTTGTGTTTCCAAGAATAGTGCCTGATACACAGTAGACAATTCATATCATGAGCTGAGGATTGATTACATTCTGGTTTTGGAGTTGTGTGTGTGTGTGTGTGTGTGTGTGTGTGTGTGTGTGTGTGAGTTTTGCAAAGCAGGATGGATGAAATTATTAATAATGGTTATAAGTAGTAAGATTATGAATAACTTTTTAGTCAGCTAACCAAATTTTTTCCAAACCATGGAATAAGAAAGTTAAAATAAGGGAAACAAATTATTTCCAGAGAATCAGCTTTCAGAATCAATTTTTTGAATATCTCTGCATTTTCATTTTTTTTAAATATATCAATTCCTTGGCCTTCTTCTGCTGTTACTTCTGTAACAGACTGAGGGCTATAAATCTGCATTCTAATGACTCTCAAGAGAGCAGCATTGAGAAGCATAGGATGGTTAATTAACTAGTTACATATACTTGCACTAATTGCTTAAGATCAATTAGCCAATTGGAAAAAAAATCAATTTCTTTGGAAGAGTCATAAGGTGATAGAGCATGATTCTTTTTCCTGCATAAATTACAAGCCAGCTGTGTTCCAGAGCTATATGATTAAAAATCAAGTGATCTGGGGGCCAAACAAATAGGGAATTTAACCTGCTTAACCTAAATAATATTGATTGATTACATTTATGTAAATATGGTTCAAATGAGATAAATTTTTTCTTTCAACATATTTTATCCTGTTAAAAATTGCTGAAGGACAATAGACTTTATTTTCTTTATATTTCTCAGGTTATCTGATTAGTTTATGATCACATGGTAAAGACTGGGTACAACAGGGACAGTAACCCAGGTCTTTTGACTGTGAGGCCAGTCCCTTCCCTGTATTTGTCATTTTGTTATCTAGAGAACATTTTCCCTGGCCATCTGAACTACTCAGTATAGGCTGTTCCAGAGACAACAGGCAGGGAGACATACCAGTGCCCTAAGAAAACAGCTGTTTATCAAACATGTCATAACTGGAAGTATCTTAATCTGTATCCACATGACCATTTCATGTAAGTAGTAGTATTTTTGCCATAAAGCTGAGGTAAGTATATCTTAGACAGCTTTAACATTATGACCAAATCTACATAGATAATAAATGGAGAAATCAGGATTCAGCAATCATGTTCTAGAGTTTCAGCAAAATCACCGAGGATAAATGAACTCCCCTAGCATAGAAGGACAGGAAATGATGAGATGCCATGTCTAGGACCTTCATCTCTCAAACCATGTGCCTCAGTTCAGCAGTGTTTGCCCAGCACATGGTGATGCCAGGCACTTCGTGAAGCCATGCTGGCTATGCAGAATTGATGGGCATCTCCTCAGAAGGATCTCAGGATGGAGTTGCAAAGGAGATGGGTCACGAACGTCTCCAATGTAATGAAAGGAATGCCTACTAGACATAAATTAAAAATTCTGTGACAGCAACAAGGAGGTAGTTTCTAATACAGGCTGGGAGGAGGGAAAAGATTTATTAGAGGCAATGATATGTCCTTATGTCATAAAGGAAAGGGCACGTCTTAGTATAAGATAGGAGTACTAATTTCCAATGAATAAGAAAATGCATGTATCATACAAAAGTATAGGAATGTGGTTTTGTTTTTTATAAAATGGGAGGAAAAAATAGATTATAGGAATGATTTACAGGGATGATGGAAGGAGATCAGACTAAAGAGATAAACTGGACCGAGGTGTTTCAAACGTCCTAGGTCAGAGAGTCCCCTTTGTCTCTGTGTGTATGAGGTTCCCTTGGGCCATCGTCTCTCCTTTACTGCGGGTACTGCTATTGCTCATTCATGCACTGTTCTTACTCATCCTCCAAGGCTGAAGCTACTCATCCCAAAGGTGTGAAGGTGTTGGGCACTTGCACATGACAGGTTCTTGATGCTGACAGTGCGGAACTTCATCGGAGCCCTGTGCTCCTGGAAAACAGGTGCCATCAAGAATTCCCTATCTTCTGAGTTCTGGGAAACCTCTCACTACAAAGAATCACCCTTCGCCATGTGACTTAGTTAAGTATCCAGAATGAGCCAGTCCCTCTCTACCTATGATAAGGCCAGACGCTAGCCCTCCAAATTCCCATTCTTGTGGCATAAATGATGAGCTGAGCTCTTTGTCCATGCTGACAAATCTAGACAAAATTTTAGTAATTTGACTTGACCAATTTCAGTCACTTTTCTCTCCTCCAAGACACCAGAACTTTGACCGACTGTTGAGCTTCAGCAAACCTTGGGAGCTTAAACTGGCATTGGAAGGCAGAACATCTCTGCCTTGACAGTCCTGCCAGAGAATTGGCCTACTGCAGAGAAAGATGTTTCTTGCCCAACTGTCTGGTCATGCCACCTGCTCTTCAAGTGCCCTTATAGCTGCTGTTCTCTAGCCTTGTTTAAACCTCCCTATAAAAGAAAAGTCCTTCTGGCTTGACTTTGAGATGCTTATAGATCTTATCATTGAAGTATTCCCCCTATTGCAATAGGCCCCTCAGGAGATTGCAATAGGCCCCCCCCTGATTGCAATAGTTTTTTCAAATAAAATCTCTCCTTATTTAAGTTCAGACTCATTACTTATTTGACATTGGCTGCCATGGGCTACTGCAACCTGTCCACGGCAGACTCCTGGAACTCAACCACCAGGGGCTAGTTTTACTGGCACTCCACCGGCTTGTATTACTAGTCCCAATCTATGAGATGCTCGGAGTTCAAGTGACAGAATGTTTTTCCAGAGTGGTGCCAATAGAATAGCATAATCTCCCCTCCACAGTCCCCACCACTTCCCACCAAACCAAGAGGGGATACACAGACACTAAATATGTGCTGAAAACACCAAATATTTAACTCCCCAAGGGAAAAATTTGAGAATGCCCTATCCTTAGTCAGCATGTATATAATCACTTGAATTACTTAAGAGAATATTCATTATTGGAATTAGAGATCTCCATGGCCAGGGGTATTTAAAGGGAATGCTATAATTTGCAAATATTGGATTTATCTTTAAAAAATGATGTTCAAAGGACAAAATTACATGGAAAACCCCACAAAACTCCACTGAAATCTTCATGGAGCTGGGGTACTGTATCTCTGAGAGTACTATCTTAGCACTGTGATTAAGAAAGAAATTATTGAATTTTGTGGCTGGCAAGTCTGGGAAGTAATCCCAAGTCTGTGCATTATAAGGAAAGTGACTTTGGGAAAGTCACTCCGATTCTTTGAGTCTTTGTTGCCTTGACTAATAAGTGTGTCATGATGATCAGATGGTGTTGAAAAATTCCCTGGAGGGTTTCAGGTGCAAAGGAATGACCCAATAATTGAGTTTCCATCATTCTTGATTTTAACATGCGATCTTGACTCTCCTATGCTTTGATGCTTCCCAACAGGAGGTATTATATCTCTATACACTCTTGCACTCCAAATTGTTTGTAAGCACCCTGAGAATTGAGGTGATATTTTTTTCATCATTTTGCCTCTGATAACAGAGTGACTGACCCAGAGTAGGAACTCATTATGAATCTATTCATTCAGTGACTGATTAGAGATGACTTACTCAAAATGAACAATAGAAAGTTTAGTCTTATCATTTGGGAAGGTTTCTAGGTTAGAGACTGTCTGGGTTGCTTAATCATCTCATTATGCATAGTAAGAAACATTACAGAGTATTTAGCTATTTAAGTTTCCCCAGGGCAACCAAAAATATACAAGCTTCTTACAAAATGCGTTTCTGTTTGAATATAGATGAAGATCAAGTGTGGGTGGACTTATGATTGTGGACTAGAAAAATTAGCATTTATATCTATTCTCAGATATGGCCTTGTGTGGATAAAATGAGAATTCCTGTGGCCAAGATTCTCACCTGGCCCTGGTTGACTAGCTCACTGCACACCTGTGGGCAATACATGGCTGTTGACTCTATAAAAAGAGTTCTGCCCAGTGCTCTGGGCACGACATGGTGACAGGGCTGCAAGGCTGCAGGAGAGCCAAGGACAGAGGCCCAGTGGACAGCTGTGCAGGATGGCTGTGCAGACAGAGGGCCCCAGAGGACGGCTGTGTGGACAGAGGGGCTCAGAGGCAGAGCCCTGCTTGCTGCATGCAGACTTGCTCTGAGTGAACGGGATTTTAGTGCCTGACCTGCCACCTGGAAATAAAGTTGGGTATAACCCTTTCACCCCAAGAACGTTTTACTGTCGATTTCTTTGGTCACACTGTATCCATAGCAAACTTGCCCGGGGCTCAAACCCATTGGCAAGACACCTTGACATAAACAACAACAATAATAATAATAATACCAAACATTTCAGAAGTATGTTAGGGGAAAACATTGTGAGCAGAGTAGCCTGTATATTTTATTCTACTATATGTTATGTTCCCCTGATGCTTGCATACTCATTAAGGCAAGTCACAAATTCTTATTATCCCAGGAAAAATGGGTACCACATGGACAAAAATTTCAGTTAATAAGTTTTCACTCCAAAGTCACTGTCTTCAACCATTACTGAGAAAAACAGTGTTGAAATCCAAACTTTATATAAAGAAAAAAATATTTGTTTCCCTATATTCTAACCATTCGTTTTATGTTTCAAGTATCAAGGATATTATATTTTTATACTACATAATAAATTACAAGAAACGTAGTGGCTTGAAATAATGCCCATTTATTATCTCTCAGTGATTCTGTGTTAGGAGTCTTGGCATGGCGTCCCTGGGGACTATCTTCAGAGTCTCTTTGGGCCACTGTCAAGGTGATAGGCAGATCACATTCTCACCTGGAGGCTTGACTGCAGAAGATTGGAAGAATCTCCTTACAAATTCATGCAGGTTGATAGGACTCATTTTCTTTCAGGGAAAAGATGGAGCGCCCGGGCTTCTTCCTCACTGTCGGCTGGAGGCTGTCCTAATGTCCTAGAGGCAGGCTGCGGTTTTTTGCCATGTCTCTCTCTCCATAGGAAGTTCATAACATGGCAATTTTCTTCATTAAGCCCATTTTCTCTTTACACTGATTTTTAGCAATTTGATCGGATTAACTTGGTTTTGTTTCTTTTATCTCTCTTCAAGTTCATTGAGCTTCTTGGATCTGTAGGTGTATATTTTTCATCTGTGTTTTTGACTTATTAAATTTTTTTCTATTAACTTTTTTCTCTATAGTATCAGTTATACATATGTTATATCATTTCATATTTTCTTTGGTTTTTTTAATTTGAGTAATTTCCATTATTATGTCTTCAAGTTCACCGATATTTTCTTCTGTAATGTCTACTCTGTTGGTAATTTGTCTAATTTTTTTTATTTAAATACTATTTTTTTCAAAACTAGAAATTCAATTTTGTCCTCTTTATATCTTTATTTGTTTTTACATAATTAAATCTAGCCATAATAGCTTTCTAAAATCCTTATCTATTAATTAATCATCTTTATCATCTTTGGGTCTTTTTCTGTTTTCTAACATATCTTCTTGTTATGGATCACTTTTTCCTACTTCTTTTCATGGCAAGTAATTAATTTTGATTACAGACATTCGGAATTCTACTTTTTTTCATGCTAGATTTTGTTGTATTTCTTTGTACTATGTTGGACTGTTTACTGGCAGGCAGGTAAATTACTTGCAGATCACCTTAATCCTTTGAGATTGTTTAAACTATGATAGAGTGAGTTTAATGTAGTTTTCCTCTGGGTCAACTTCATCCCTATTACGAAAGAATGACCCTTCTGGGGTCCCTATTGAGTGTGGTGGTATGCAATAAGGACTCTTCTTTTCTGGCTGGTTGGAATTCACATGTTTCCCAGCTCTGCAATTCCTTGGGATTGTTTGACTTACAGGTCCCTACCCACGTGAAGCATCCTGTTCATCGACAGACTCACAGTGACAAGGCTACATTATCACGACTCTGCTGTGTATCTCCCTCCTCTGGTGCTGTGTAGCCACCTCTTATTACCTGCATTCCAATCTCTGTCTTTTCAAATCAGCAGGGCCCTTGTGTTCTCCTTGGTATTCTCCTGGCTGCATTGTGGTCTAGAAGATGTCTCTAGAAAAAAAAAACATTTTGCTTGTTTCCCTTCTTTTAGAGTTATTTTTTCATGTCCTTAATATTCAGAACTTCTTGATTTTTATTTATCCAGATCCAGAATGGAACATTAATTTATTTATCTATGGGGCATGATATTCTTCTTAAAGTTCTTTCACCTCCATTTTAGCTTATGCTCATTTGATCGACCTTGTAAGTTAATCATTGTCACCTGCATTTAATGAGGAACTTGAGATAAAAGTATCCCTGAGTTGGAGAGCTAGATTTGAAAGTTTCAAGTCTGGAAAACATGTCTTCTCATTCCAAGTCTGGTATTTCCCTGTTATATCAAGTCTTCTTCAATTGTATGCTAGGTTTATGAAAGATAAAAACTGCAAGGCCAAGCTCCCTGGCCTCAGACCTTCTTGTTCTTACTGATGAGTGTCCCTGACAGATTTGAGGAGAGCAATTTAATTCTGTTGAGACCCGACACTTCACACCCTCTCAAACTCCCTGAGGACCAGTGAGTTCATTACCTCTTTCTTCAGAGAGTTGGTCTGGCATATGGTGATGCCTTTGTGCTTCTCTCCTGCAGCTTTTCTGTAAATGTCAAGGGCCACTCCACAGACACTGGAGGAGGCTTCCTGCAGGGACACCAGCAAAGATGGATACAAAATGTAAATTGAACCCATGCCTTCTGCAATAACACAGTCTGCCAGGGAGACAAGCCTACATTGCATGTTTCGCCAACAGAGTTAGAAATTAATATCTGCATTTTTCAATGGCATGAAACTTTATAAACTAAACAGTTGAAAATTCATTATTTTTCCCTTTGTAATAAATATTGATTGGGTGTTTCCTATCTGTAACTTTCATTAAATATATTAATTGAATGAATATTTTAACCATATAAAGCAGGCATTATTTAATCTTCATATTTTACGTGTGAAAAATCTGTTATTCAGAGACAGGATATGGGTTTCCCAATGTTGCACAGCTAATAAATACTGCAGGAGGCATCAGCTCTTCACTGCTTGATTGAAAAGCAATCTTGACTTTTCTTTGATTTGCTGTCTCCCAAGATGTCCCTGCATAGATCTCCAGGGTGTTAAGGTTGCTGTAGTTTTTAGGAATTTTGAGTTATATACAGTAGAAATCAAATCAAGCTAAATGAAGCAAATTATGAAAGAAATATTAAAAGTATATAAAAATAATTAGAAGAGAAAAATAAAGAACCAGGTTCAGAAAGATAAGTCAGAAAGGCACATCTGGGATCCGGGGAACAGGAGCAGAAACAACAAAATAGTCCTATTGGGTCGCTGCCCCTGGACGCGTTCATCCCGGCCATGTTTCATTTCTTTCTCTTTTTTTTTTTTTGTACTTTTTATTACAAAGTATTCCAAACTCATAGAAAAGTATACAAAATAATAAAGTGAGTATTCGCATACTTACCAGATTTAATAAACTTAGTAGTTTGACATTTTGACTTCTAATATATTTTATTAAAAAAATATGGTAGACATAAATAAAAGCCTCACCTTGGTGTCTTCCCTAAGCATAATCTCTATCCTAAAGTTGTTCTAGATCCTCATTCATGCTTTGTATTTTATTATGTATTAATATAAATACAGTATCAATCAAGAATATATATTTTATATATTATAAAATATTTATATACATGTATGTATACATTTCCAACTAGCATTTTCCATCTAATATTGTTTAAAATTTTATCCATGTAAATTTTTCCTGATCTCATTTTTAATATTTTCCATTTCATTGAATAAATCAATTTATTAATATAATTCCCTATTGAAGAAAAAAGTTATTGGTATTCCTTTTTTTTTGCTGTAAAAGTGCTGCTGTGTTTTTATTCATAATTCCCCTCTAGAAGAGAATTGCTGAGCTGATGAGTACACCCACTTCTACTCTTGAAGATTTTTGCCAAGTTGCACTTCAAACTGCTATACTAGTATAGCAATCAACAATATAACTGGATTCCTATTTTTCTATATTCTTTCTTTTTTTATTAATATATTATTGATATACACTCTTATGAAGGTTTCACATGAAAAAACAATGTGGTTATTGCATTTGCCCATGTTATCATGTCCCCCCATATTCCACTGCAGTTCCAGCCCAACAGTATATAGTAAGATGCCACAGAGTAACTATTTGCTTTCTCTGTGCTATACTGCCTTCCCTGTGCCCCCTCACCCTACATTATGTGTGCTAATCGTAATGCCCCTTATTCCCCTTCACCTTCCTTTCCACCTACCCTCCCCAGTCCCTTTCCCTTTGGTAACTGTTAATCCATTCTTGGGTTCTGTGAGTCTGCTGCTGTTTTGTTCCTTCAGTTTTTGCTTTGTTCTTATGCTCCACAGATGAGTGAAATCATTTTTTACTTGTCTTTCTCCACCTGGCTTATTTCACTGAGCATAATACCGTCTAGCTCCATCCATGTTGTTGCAAATAATAGGGTCTGTTTTTTTCTTATGGCTGAATAATATTCCATTGTGTATATGTACCACATCTTCTTCATCCATTCATCTACTGATGGACACTTAGGCTGCTTCCATTTCTTGGCTATTGTAAATAGTGCTGCAATAAACATAGGGGGGCATATGTCTTTTTCAAACTGGGCTCCTGCATTCTTAGGGTAACTTCCTAGCAGTGGAATTCATAGGTCAAATGGTATTTCTATTTTTAGTTTTTTGAGGAACCTCCTTACTGCTTTCCACAATGGTTGAACTAGCTTACATTCCCACCAGCAATATAGGAGGGTTCCCCTTTTTCCAAATCCTTGCTAGCATTGGTTGTTCTTAGTCTTTCGATACTGGCCATCCTAACTGGTGTGAAGTGATATCTCATTGTGATTTTTATTTGCATTTCTCTGATAATTAGTGATGTGGAGCATCATTTCATGTGCCTGTTGGCCATCTGAATTTCTTCTTTGTAGAATTGTCTCTTCATATCCTCCACCCATTTTTAAGCAGGTTATTTGTTTTTTGGGTGTTGAGGCATGTGAGTTCTTCATATATTTTGGACATTAACCCCTTACCAGATATGTCATTTACAAATACATTTTCCCATATTGTAGGATGCCTTTTTGTTCTGCTGATGGTGTCCTTTGCTGTACAGAAGCTTTTTAGCTTGATGTAGTCCCATGTGCTCATTTTTGCTTTTGTTTCCCTTGCTCGAGGAGATGCATTCAGAAAAAAGTTACTCATGTTTATTATCAGGATATTTTTGCCTATGTTGTCTTTTAAGAGTTTTATGGTTTCATGACTTACATTCAGGTCTTTGGTCCATTTCAAGTTTACTTTTGTGTGTGAGGATAGACAATAATCCAGTTTCATTCTCTTGCATGTAGCTGTCCAGTTTTGCCAACACCAGTTGTTGAAGAGGCTATCATTTCCCCATTGTATGTCCATGGATCCTTTATCATATATTAACTGGCCATATATGTATGGGTTTATATCTGGGCTGTCTGGTCTGTTTCATTGGTCTATGGGTCTATTTTTGTGCCAGTACCAAATTATCTTGATTACTGTAGCTTTGTAGTAGAGCTTGAAGTTGGAGAGCATAATCCCCCCAGCTTTATTCTTCCTTCTCAGGATTGCTTTGGCTATTCAGTGTCTTTTGTGGTTCCATGTGAATTTTAGAACTATTTGCTCTAGTTTGTTGAAGAATACTGTTGTTATTTTTATAGGGATTGCATTGAGTCTGTAGATAGCTTTAGACAGGATGGCCATTTTGACAATATTAATTCTTCCTATCCATAAGCATAGGTCTTTCACTTCCTTCATTAGGTTTATTCCTTCCTAGGTATTTTATTATTTTTGATGCAGTTGTGAATGGAATTGTTTTCCTTGTTTCTCTGTCTGCTAGTTCATCATTACCATATAAGAATGCAACAGATTTCTGTGTATTAATTTTGTACCCTGCAACTTTGCTGAACTCAGATATTAGATCGAGTAGTTTTGGAGTGGATTCTCTAGGGTTTTTTATGTAAAATATCATGTCATTTGCAAACAGGGACAATTTAACTTCTTCTTTACCAATCTGGATGCCTTTTATTTCTTTGTTTTTTTCTGATTGCTGTGGCAAAGACCTCCAGAACTATGTTGAATAAAAGTAGGGATAATGAGCATCCTTGTCTTGTTCCCAATCTTAAAGGAAAAACTTTCAGCTTCTATCTGTTAAGTATGATGTTGGCTGTGGGTTTGTCATATATGGCCCTTATTATATTGAGGTACTTACCCTCTATATCATTTTGTTGAGAGTTTTTATCATGAATGGATATTGAATTCTGTTGAATGCTTTTTCATCATCTATGGAGATGATCATATGGTTTTTGTCCTTTTTGTTGATGTGGTGGATGATGTTGATGGATTTTTCTAATATAGCATCATTGCATCCCTGGTATAAATCCTACCAGATCATGATGAATGATCTTTTTTATGTATTTTTTATTTGGTTTGCTAATATTTTGTTGAGTATTTTTACATCTATGTTCATCAGGGATATTGGTCTGTAATTTTCTTTTTCTGTGGTGTCTTCGCTTGGTTTTGGTATTTGGTGATACTGGCGTCATAGAATGAGTTTGGAAGTATTCTCTCCTTTCCTACTTTTTGGAAAACTTAAGGAAAATTGGTATTGTCTTCACTAAATGTTTGATAAAATTCAGCAATTAAGCCATGTGGTTCAGGGGTTTTGTTCTTAGGTAGTTTTTTGTTACCAATTTAAATTCATTGCTAGTAATTGGTCTGTTCAGGTTTTCTGTTTCTTTCTGGGTCAACCGTGGAAGGTTGTATTTTTCTAGAAAGCTGTCCATTTCTTCTAGGTTATCCAGTTTGTTGGCATATAATTTTTCATAGTATTCTCTCATAATTCTTTGTATTTCTGTAGTGTCCGTCATGATTTTTTCCTTTCTCATTTGTGATTCTGTTTATGTGCATATACTCTCTTTTTTTCTTGATAAGTCTGGCTAGGGGTCTGTCTATTTTGTTTATTTTCTAGAAGAACCAGCTCCTGCTTTCATTGATTCTTTCTCTTGTTTTATTCTTCTTGATTTTATTTATTTCTGCTCTAATATTTATTATGTCCCTCCTTCTACTGACTTTGGGCCTCATTTCTTCTTCTTTTTCTAGTTTCATAAATTGTGAGTTTAGCCTGTTCATATGCGATTGAACTTCTTTCCTGAGGTAGACCTGTATTGCAAAATACTTCCCTCTTAGCACCACCTTCACTGCATCCCACAGATTTTTGTGGTTTTGAATTATTGTTGTCATTTGTCTTCATATATTGCTTGATATCTGTTTTTATTTGGTCATTGATCCATTGGTTATTTAGGAGCGTGTTGTTAGGCCTCCATGTGTTTGTGTGCTTCTTCATTTTCTTTGTGAAATTTATTTCTAGATTCATACCTTTGTAGTCTGAGAAGCTGGTTGGTACAATTTCAATCCTTTTGAATTTACTGAGGCTCTTTTTGTGGCCTAGTATATGATCTATTCTTGAAAATGTTCCATGCGTACTTGAGAAGAATGTGTATCCTGAAGCTTTTGAGGATAGAGTTCTATAGATGTCTGTTTGGTCCATCTGTTCTAATGTGTTGTTCAGTGCCTCTGTCTCCTTACTTATTTTCTGTCTGGTTGATCTGTCCTTTGGAGTGAATAGAGTGTTGAAGTCTCCTAGAATGAATGCACTGCATTCTATTTCCCCTTTTAATTCTGTTAGTATTTGTTTCACATATGTAGGTGCTCCTGTGTTGGGTGCATAGATATTTATAATAGTTATGTTCTCTTGTTGGACTGACCCCTTTATCATTATGTAATGTCCTTCTTTTTCTCTTATTACTTTCTTTGTTTTAAAGTCTATTTTGTCTGATACAAGTACTGAAATACCTGCTTTTACCTCCCTATTAGTTGCATGAAAAATCTTTTTCCATCCCTTCACTTTTAGTCTGTGTATGTCTCTGTGTTTGAAGTGAATCTCTTATGGGCAGCACAAAAATGGGTCTTGTTTTTTATCAATTCAGTGACTCTATGTCTTTTGATTGGTGCATTCAGACCATTTACATTTATGGTGATTTTTGATAGGTATTTACTTGTTGCCATTGTAGGCTTTAGATTTGTGGTTACCAAAGGTTCAAGGGTAACAGTCTAATTTAACTCACTTAGTATGCTATTATAAACACTATCTATAGGTTCTTTTTTATCCTCCTTTTTCTTCATCCTCTATTCTTTATATATTAGGTATCGTACTCTGTACTTTTTGTCTATCCCTTGATTGACTTTGGGGGTTGTTGATTTGATTTTACATCTGCTTAGTAATTAATTGTGCTACTTTCTTTACTGTGGTTTTATTTCCCCTGGTGACAGCTATTTAGCCTTAGGAACACTTCCATCTATAGGAGTCCCTCCAAAATGCACTGTAGAGGTTGTTTAGGGGAGGTAAATTCTCTAAGCTTTTGCTTATCTGAAAATTGTTTAATCTCTCTTCAAATTTAAATGATTATCTTGCATGGTAGGATATTATTGGTTCAAGGCCCTCTGGTTCATTGCATTAAATATATCATGCCACTCCCTTCTGGCCTGTAAGGTTTCTGTTGTAAAGTCTGATGATAGCCTCATGGGTTTTCCTTTGTATGTGATCATTTTCTCTATAGCTGGTTTTAAATGTCTGTTCTTATCCTTGATCTTTGCCATTTTAATTATTACATGTCTTGGTTTTGTCTTCCTTGAGTCCCTTGTGTTGGAAGATCTGTGCACTTCCATGGCCTAAGAAACTATTTCCTTCCCCAGATTGGGGAAGTTTTCAGCAATTACCTCCTCAATGAGACTTTCTTTCCATTTTTCTCTCTCTTGTTCTTCTGGTAGCCCTATAATGTGAATATTGTTCCATTTGGATTGGTCATACAGTTCTCTCAATATTCTTTCATTCTTAGAGATCCTTTGTTCTCTCTGTGCCTCAGCTTCTTTGTATTCCTCTTCTCTAATTTCTATTCCATTTACTATCTCTTCTACTACATCTAATCTGCTTTTAAATCCCGCCATTGTATGTTTCATTTCAGATATGGAATTTCTTAATGATTGAATCTCTGTCCTAAATTTGTCCCTGAGTTCTTTAATATTTTTCTGTACCTCCATGAGCATGTTTATAATTTTTATTTTGTACTCTCTTTCAGGAAGATTGGTGAGTTCAATTTCATTGGCCCTTTTTCTGTTGTTTGTGAGATTTTGCTTTGAACTAGGTTCCTTTGAGGTTTCATATTTGTATGTGGAGCCCTCTAGTGCCCAGACATTCTACTCTCTGGAGCTGCTCAGCCCCTGGAGTGATGTGCAGGGTTGCAGGGGAGCAGCACTGGTGCCTAGGGGAGGAAAGATCTGTTTCCTGCTTCCTGGCTGCAGTGCCTGTCTCCACTGTCAGAACCGGTGGACTTAGCACACAGGTGTGAGCCTCTGTGCTTTGTGTCTATAGCTACCATAAGCACTGCCTCCTTCTGGCTGGCCTGATGCCAGGAGAGGGGCTGCCAGTTTGTGAGCCAGTGCCGTCAGGCTAGGAGGAAGACGCAGCAAGCTGCGAATCACAGTGGGGGGCCTCAGAGTTGAGTAGGTGGCCAGGGGGATGGAGTGCCTGAAGCTCCTGAAAGTTCCCAACCTGCTAGGCAGAGCTCACCCAGACAACCTTTTCCACCTCTCCCTTCCTCTGCTCAGCAAACTGTGCAAACCCCGCCCCTTCAGCAGCCCCCTCACTGCTAGGAAGCCTCTCAGACCGCCCACCTTTCCTTTGTCCCAGAGCAGCCAGATGTGGATCCCTGTTCTTCACAAATGGCTGGAATCTCAGTCTCTCCAAGTATTCCACCTTTCTTAGCTTTCCAACCCCACCAATCTCCAGAGCACCATGCAATGTAGGTCCGTGCTCCCAAAGCAGATCTCCAGGGGTGGCTGTCTAGCCATCCTATTCTTCCACCCCCTCCCCACTCCATTTCTCTTCCTCCCACCAGTGAGCAGGGGTGGGGGAAGGGTTTGGGTCCCACTGGATCAAGGCTTTGGTACATTACCCTATTCCATGAGGTCTGCTCTGTTCTCCATGTGTATGCAGTTTGGTACAGCCTTCTTTCCTGTTGCTCTTTAGGATTAGTTGTATTAACTATATTTTGGTATTGTATGTGGTTTTGGGGGGAGTTCTCTGTCTCACCTCTCATGCTGCCGTCTTGAATCTGCCCTCTATATTCTTATTAATATTTGGCATTTCTGATCAATTTAGCAAGTGCTTATTGAGCACATACTACAACCTAATAATTCTTAACATTTTTCAGAATCCAAAGAGAAAAATGTGTGCCTTATACAACTTATACTTTGGTGTGGAAACATCTACAATAGGTAACAGTAACATAGTGAATAAAAGTTTTTGTTTTAGAAGATGATAAGTGTTATTGTTGGGAAAGATAGTCTCAGGTAGGAAGTCCCTGAGCTCCTCCCAGTCTTGGACCTGGAACACTTCCTTACTGAGGAATAAGGAGCCCACACAGCCTGTGAAGGGCTTATCACCTTGTGCAGGGATATCTTTCCATGCTATAGGACAATGAGAACTCTTGTCTCTGTTTGAAGTGTGTATATATGGCACCTGGCCAACTCCCCTGCTCTGTCTGCCCTCCACTGGGAGAGGACAGGACCTTCCACTGTGGAGGAAGGGAGAGGGGTGCGAGTGGGTGGACTGACTTGCAGAGGCTGCCTGGGAAGGCCCACTGGCAATGGGGAACCAATGCCCCCTGTGGGGGCTGGTCTTGCCGTGTATCTATTCTGTGAAGGTGGGCATTGTTCCATCCACTGCTTAACTGAGCTGTGTTTTCCTTGGCAACTCCAATATGATTTTCTTACTCTCAGCTTTTTTTAATGAGTGTTTTCCTGGTATAGGCTTGGAGCTACTTTTTCTTACTAAGGCCCCTTCTTTATCACTACCAAAAGTGTTAGGTGATGCCAGACTTCTTGCTGTTGCTCAGGGAAAGTGAATGGAATATCCCAAGGCATTTTTAATTGGTACTCTGGCCAAGGGCAATGGCCTCAGCTCCTGCTTTGATCAACCCAAGACTTTGGATGTAGTGTGCAAGTTAGAACCCGTAAGAGCAGTTATTACTGGTCCAGTACCCCACACCTCCCATCCCCTCAGGGCTGCTTTAGCATTAATTGTAACGCTCAATGCTCTGGTTGTAAACTATCTCTTCACTCCTTGCACCTGTGGTGTGTGGTTTTTTTTCTCTTGCAATTTTGTCTATGCATTTAGAATATTTTGATATTTATACAGAGGTTGATGATTTTTACCGGAATGGCTTCCACTATTGGTTGGTCTGCCATATTGATGAACACAAAATCTCCAATGATTTTTATTGTTCATTGGTACTTAAATTCAAGCAGTACTAAGTCTAAGGAGAGAGAGTCCAATTGCTATAGACTTGTTTCTCCCCTCATTTATCTTTCCACAGGGAGGATTCAGCAGCCTGTTTGAATAGCTTGTCATGAACACAAAGCAGTTATTCCAAAAGGAAAGAGGGATGCTCTTAGTACATCTTTTCATGAGAATGAAAAGCCAAACTAGAGTATGGGGCACAAGCAGTGCACCTCTTCGCCAATAACAAAGACAGGAAGCATGTGACTCCCTTTAGCAGTAAGGGGACCCTTGATTTTATCCCAGCATGTTTGTGTTTCTTTCCTACAGAAATGGGATTTTGTTAGTGAACAGAAAGGGGTTTTGGAGTCAAAGAGGATGTTCTCAGACACTGAGTCATGGGTGTACTCATCTGCCCCTGTGACCTCAGGGCTTTTTTACTTGTTTTGCCCAGTGAAATGTGACCACAAGTTACGTGTGGTCATTCCCAGTGGAGGCTTTAACAAGCACACGCCTTGTTTTCCTCTCTCTCTGTCTGTCATAATGGTTACAATATACCACATTGTGCTTCCTTTTTAGCCTCAGTTGTAGAGTGAGTGTGATGCTGGTCTGGGAGCAAAGACCCAGTCACTCTCCAGTGGATTCCAAGACCAGCAGGAAGTACATCTGCATTGTCTTATGAGCCTGAGCTTTGGCAGTTGTTCAGTGCCCCAGGGTCATACAGCCCTTAGAGACTCCTGCCGGGGCAGAGGGATGCACATGAACAATCAGCACTCTCTGCCATAGGTGAGTACTATGTGGTTTCTCGATTTTACAGATGAGGAAACTGAGGCTCAAGCAGGGTGAGTAATCTGCCCAACTGCATATAGCTAAGTTATAGTAGAGAAATTGTCCTCCCGAAACTGTATTTGTAAAACTATGCCACTCTGAATTATTAGATATCACTTTCATGATACACATGGTCCAAACTACTAGATACTGAAAGGATTTTCATATTTCAAAAAAAGACTCCTCCTGTATATGATATTTCCCCAGACAGCCCCAAACCACCAAACACTAAGCAACCCTATTTTTATTACAAATTGAATCTCTCAGAATGTTATCTAGTACACTTCATTTAACAGCAATTAAGTTTTTCATAGGTTTGCATTAAATAATGTATTAATGAACAGTGTTATAAATGTTCTGTCATTATGATTTGCAATTAAAATGTCTCATGGAGTCTTGAGCTAATGATAATAACTAAATTACTGACACCTTTAGAATCACTGTGGCTTTCAAATAAGTGGGCCTGGTATGGAAATTCAGCATATGGTTAATACCAACTTCAGCTGTCACAAGATGCCCAACTCTTCATGAATAAGCATTGTTCAACTCATTTCAAAATATATTCCAAACACCTGTTTCCAAATCAAAATAGAAATCTATTTTCAAAAGCACCAGTAAAATGTGCTAGCATATTAATACAAACCAAACTTTATTTTCGTCAGCCGATCTGCACCTGCGGCTCTTATTCCGTTGGACTGGGACAGTAAAAACACAGTGGTCTCTTTGGAGCCCCTATTTAGTTAATTTGTTAATCAGTGGCCCTAAATTACCCCCTTGATACTGCTAACCTGCCATTAAGAAAAGTACACCTTTAACAATTCCATTAATATCTAAAATTTGTATAGCATTTTTCTCCTTTCAAAGCACTTCCATATAAGCTCTCAGAAACGTGTCGGTTAGATTAATACCATTTTAGAAGTTGAGAAACTGAGGCTTAGATGTATTAAGCTGAGAAGGATGTAGTAGAGCTGTTACGGAGACTGTTCTTTGTACTTGAAGAGCGCTCTCTTGCCATTACACGGCAGAATGCAAGTACCTGCCAAGGACTTCCAAGGGACAATTACTCAGAGTCAAAGTAATTGGCTTACGGAGGGAAGCATCCTTAAGATGGCCAGGTAAAAGCTCTGTGACCTTTTAAGACCTTCCCTACTATTACTACAGACCCAAATGCACATAAACACGTGCAGGGGGAAATATTTAAGCTAATTTGGGGACAGACTCTTTATTGGAGTTGGAAGTCATATCTTGAAAGAGGTGATGTGGAGTACAGATCAAGGAGAGGATACAATTTAAAATGGCTTCAAGGATGGTCTGGTTACCTGTTGCACAGCAGACCACCACGTAACACAGCAGCTTAAAGCCACGGCAGTCTGTCATTTACAGACACTTGATCTGCAGTGTGGGCAGAGCTCTTCAGGGATCCTCCTCTCTGCCCCATGTGACATCATGTGTGTGTCAGAATCTTCTGAAGGATGCTAGCTGCCTGTTTGGACCCTAAATGGGACCCTCAACAACAACATCGACAAATGGCTCCTCCTTGGCTTGCACACAGCACGTAGTTGGGTTTTGAGAAGCAAGTCTTCCGAGGAATTCCAGTGGCAGCTGTGTGGCCTTTTCAGATCTTGTAAGACTGTTAAGACCCGGTTTCAGAAGCAACACAAGGCCCTTCTGTCATCTTCTATTTGTTAGTCTCAGTTGAGACTCTAAGGCTTGTCCAGATTCCCATGGAGGGTCAGTGGCCTCACCTCTCAATGGCAGGAGTATAGTATGTTGGCAGACATATTTTAAGCCATCACAAGTGTTTTAAGGACCAATACCCAAATATCATTAAGGCATGAAATAATGAGAAAAACAATGCAAAGGAATCATGTGCTTAATTTTGTATCATTTATATGAAATGTAACATATATTTATATTCACTTATCTCCCCCAACATGTTTCTTAGAGCCCAATAAATATTTGTTCATTGAATGAATACTGAATGGGCCAAAATTAGGCTCATCCCTGTCACTTATCCTTGTAGGTCTGTCCAGGGAGGCAAAGGGAATCAATAGCAAAGATTCTTTTACTCATGAAATCTCAAGTGAGATGGAGAGCGAGAGATGGGCCTTCTGAGGAGGGAAGGGCATTTTTACAGACACGATTGGGAGAGGTATAGAATATCTAGAAATGTGGGATGTCTTTAGGCCCTCAAATTTTACAGTGGCATTAGGTTCTTTAAGAGAGAGAGAAAGAAAAGTTGAGACAGGAGTGAGTACTAAGGAAAGGAACTGTGTAAAGTGTGTTGGATGGGGAGGATTTCTCACTCCGGGCTCCCTGGCATGGCCCGAGGGAAAGGCATGTGGCTTTCTTCTGAGCAATGAAAGGAGTTAAATAAGTTACATTCAAGAGAAGTCCTATCAGGCCAGACTGTGGGATGGCTTACATTTATTTCAGCAAAAGGGCAGGGCTGGCACCTAGCGGGGCCTGTGGGGACCTGAAGCAGAGAGAAGTAAACACATTGCACATTAACTGTTCCTGGAGGCCTGGGCAATGATGCCCTAAACTGAAGTTACATGGCTATCGTGAGCGTGTGGAGTTTAATGCTTAGCTGTATTTAACACACACCTTATACACTCACATGCCAGATACGGTTCTGATGTTGTTTAACACATATAATTCATTTAAGCCTCATGATATTATGAGAAAGGTACTATTATTACCACTTCTATTTTACAGATAAGGAAACTGAGGCACTGGGATCACAGGCTCCATGCGGCAGAGCAGGGATTCAGTCCTGAAGCCTGTCCTCCCTGAACATTCAGCCTTGCACAGGTAAGATCAGAGCTCTCTGAAGTGACCATTTGACCACTACACCGTGCTCCCTGCCATGAATTGAATCCATTCAAGGCTTTATTAAAATTACTATAAGCCCTGAATTTATGGAAGAGAAATAAAAGGGGACTCCAGTTGTAATAACATCAGTGGCTTCTGAACTGACACATCCTCTCTTCTGAGGAGATAAACTCAAGTACCGTCTAGCTGATTAAAAGCAGGTCCTAGGCTAGAAGCCAGGTTTTAACAGAATCCGTATTTTAATAAAACTCCAACCATAGACCCTGTTTTCCCTTCTAACTGCCTATCTTTGTAGGTAAAAAATGCAATGAGAAATCTGAACATACCCGATTTTGGACATATGCCTTCACACTCAAGGAACTGAAATCTGGAGACACTCTCAGAATCCGGCTTGTAGGTTTATCACACCCCAGTGTGGGAAGTGATTGTCAATTTGCCTTTCTTCCTTTATGGTAGGGAAGGCTTTTTTTCATTTTTTTCCTTTCAGAGTGATTCACAGGGTCTTGTAATTATGCATGCTGTTTAGAATATGTCTAATGGCACACAGAGCATTGCCTCTGAACAGGAGATGAAGGAAGGTGACATCAGGTGACATTTGCTCAGAGATGCAGGGGTAGAAAGCCCACAGGGCTTTGTTAGGAAACACCTCTCTTTGGAAATAGACCCCTATTCCCTTTGAATTGGGTCCTTCCTCCAGCCAGAACAGACCCACCTAGTCACTCAGTGTGACAGTTGCTTGGTATGAGAAGGGCAGCAGCAGGAATTGCAAGAATCCATTCCAAGATAAATAATTCTAACATGCTGCTGACTTACCATAAAGATGAATAGCTCTTCTAAGGAAATATCTACCTACTGGGAAGCTGCTCCTTTCCAATATATTATGGATTAATTGCTTGCTTTATGGTTGTTATTAGCTAGGCTAAATATTCCACTTACAATACTGAGGTCCCCAGACACACTGAAAGTTCGGAATGGAGTACTGTGGACCGGACTGATAGCATATAAGGTATTGCAGGTTTGCTTCTTTTTAAGATTCTATGTGAAACACTCCCATTTGCATTTTCTATGGTTCTTGCTTCCCTGTTTGTTTCTTCCTATAAATTGAAGCCTTCCGGCTCCCCCTCTTCCTCCCCACCCTTACATACTCTGCCGTTGGTGTTTCTCTGTGTCTCTGTTTTAACACCTCTGTAGCTCCTGGATCTCCCATCCCCAGTTCTAACTCCATCCCGTGCAGACCTTACTCCCAAATCCCTTTCTCCCATATAGATCCTTCCTTGGGCATCACACCTGGATATGATGTCACTTGCAGCTACCAGCATCCCAGGCAATAATGACAATATTAACCACATTCTTGTAGTGTTATCAGAGGCTATTAGTATTGTTTGTTGTCCTAGCTGCTGTTGTTTACTAACTTATGTACCTGGCACTCAGCGAAGCACTTAAGTGAATTAAATGAGGGTTTTAGAGATTGAGTGACTCGGTAACAAGTAAATGACTAAGCACGAGCTTGAATTCAGGTTCATCTGAACAAAATCTTTGCAGTGGACCACTTAAAACTACATGCAATCCTGGATTGTTGATGATCCAAATGAGTCTGTCTGTCCACCATGAGACCCTTGGATTTTCTCTACCCCAGTGCACTAGAATCCCCTCCTAAATCTCTGAGGCTATTGAGAAATTTGGCTGAGATCTTCATATCTAGCCATCTCCCACCTGAGACCAAGCAGTATTGTTTTTGTGGGCCCATCACAGCAAAGGCAGTAATCCTGACCACCTGCCACTTACACCAAAGAGCTTGTGTTAGTTACTGTGACTCATGGAAATGGAGTCGCAGCTGCCATTGCTGCGTGAGTGCTAATTGTACGGTGTGTGCCCCTAAAATGTAGCCGAGACAGTGAACTGGAAGGCTGATGTCTCCATGATGATGTGACACACACATCTATAGAGCCTGGGCCCAGAAAATCCTGACAGTATCCTGAGATTTGTTTTGTGGTTTCCACAAAACTCGTGAGCTGTCACAAAATGGCACCTGCTCACTTAGATGCCAGAGTGGCCAAGTATGGCCTACGGGTTCACCATAAATACTAGCAAAGGTGGATTCTTACAGTCAGCTATTGACAGAGCTTCAGACAATAAAGAATATCCAAAATTGCCTATTTCAATTAGATGTGGGCCTAAGAGGCAAAATGCTTACAGTATCTTCCAAACAATTTATGAATATAGGAGAAACACCTTTTCTTGCTCTTTGGTTGCAATATCTCATCAGTGGCTGATTCCAGGTTACTAAGGGCCATGTTTACCAGTACGTAGCGTAGGGTCTCGCAGACATCCTGTCCCCACATCAACTGTGGCATAGCCCAAGATTCTGGCTGTGCTTTCAGCTGAGCAATGAGCATCTGACATAGGGGTCGGTAGCTAATGAAGTTCTCTCTCTGCTCTACTTCCATTCAACCTTGAATATGTTTTCCTTTGTCTCACCTGACTTTACTAATATTAGGTGTTTATGTGTCCAATTTATGACAATACCTTACTGGGAAGGAAGAATGAGTTTTATTCACCTTAGCAATCCCATAATATTATAGAATGTTTCTGTGACTGCTAATATAGCTCCTCAAAATGTAGTGTCTTAAAACAATGACTGTGTATTTTACTCAGATCTGCAAATCAGGCAGGGTTTGGTGGGGACAGATCATCTCTGCTTGTCTTAGCACCGTCTAAGGCGACGCAATGGCTAGAATCATGTGAAGGCTCGCATGCTCATGTGACCACAACTGATGTTATTAGCTGATACCTGAAATGGGACTGCTGGTAAGGACATTTATACATGGCCTCTCCCTGTGGTTTGGGCTTCCTCACAACATTGCAACCGGGTTTCAAGAGTGTTGCCCTGAGAGAGAAATGGGTTAGGCACAGCTGTATCAGCTTTTATGGCCAAATCTCAAAAGCGACCCAGAGTCACTCTTACACATAATACTCATTAGGTCCTAGACTCAAAGACTGGCCCATGCTCATATTCAAAAGGAGCAATATAGATGGACCTGCTTATTGGAAGAACATAAACACTACATTGCAGGAAAAATATTAAGGGTGAAAGATATTGGTAAGACCATCTTTGGAAATTGCAATCTGCCACATGCAGTGTCTGACATTTAGAAATTTTTTTCTAAGCGTTTATTAGAAAGAATGAAGGAAGGAAGGAACAGAGGAAAGTATGTAGAAAGAATAATTTACTGTTTATATATGTTAGTAGCTTCCAACTACTCTTAATTTCCATTCCAAGTAAATGACTTGCACCCTGTACATTCTTGAACCTCCTAAATATTTGCTACCCCTGAGCGCCAAACATAGATACCCTCTTAATTGTTAAATCTTGCCTGCACAATCCCAACATCAGTCTCTGTATTCCTTGCAGCCAGCTTTCTCCTTTACTTTCCTCCTAAGCCTGATGTATAATACAACTAAAGATTTTTTCCTAAAATAAGAAATTGACCATGCCAAATATAAATTTTCTTCTGCCTTTCCTTGCTGCTAATACAATAAGCCCAAATTTATGTGGACTGTGATAAACTGATTTGTTTTAAATTTACTACACCCTTTCCTTGTCTTGAAGGCTGTTACTGACATTATGCTTAAGCTAGATTTGCTTTAATGAAGCTCGGGAATCAAGTGAAAAGTGGCTAGCATCAGAAGTCATTGCCAAAGTCCATGCTTCCTAGAGTGGAAAGACCACATTTGTTCTTGAGCATGACCATGTACACAAGCCCCCCTCGCTTGTTTTACTTTGCTTTCCCTTTGTCTTCTTTTTTCTTTAATGTCATCAGTTCCATCAGAAGAAGGTACACATCACTTGCAAAACCTACTGCTGTGTTTCTTCCTCTTTAGGAAACAGGGCATGAGTAAAGTAGGTGTCAGCACCCCCAGGAGCCTCTCCCCCCACCGCCAGGATGGAGTGGAGTGTTTGGCTGTGACATGTCACTCACTGGGCGCTCCACATGGCAAATTCCAGTCATTGAAACAGGGTCAGGTTTGCTTCCCTGATGTCTTCTTCAAACAAGATCACAGCCTCCAGCATCTCAAGAGCCCCTCCCCAGTCCAGCTTGTCCAGCCCCAGTCAGGAAGGCAGACTTGCTGCTGAAACAGTCATCCAGGTCCAAGAGAGGCCATTGCCCACACATCAGAGCAGATTTAATAGATCGGAGTCTTCCCACACTGTGAGCTTGCTCATTTTGCTTTGCCAGAAGGAACAAACGCATTTATGAAATTGAAAATATCCAAGAAATCATTTTTGAGGAAGAGCTTTCTTCTCTCCGGCTCTCTTTTCATATCCAAGTTCCCTGAGGCAAGAACAGGAGCAACACTCAATATGACTCGGCAGAATCACTTCCCTAGAAATAGTTGTTCTCAACATAATCTTTCCTATAAGCTTCTGGCCTAAAACCCAGGTCATCTATTGATAAAGACAATTGCTTAGTCATATGTTTCATAAAAACACTCAGCATGAATTCAAAGAATCTCATACTCATCTCAGAATCCTAGAATATCAAAGGCAGAAGATACCGAAGTCCATAGGATGCCAACCCATTCTTTATTCTCATAGAAGAAGGCCCTTTATGAGGGAGTGTGGGCATACAACTGTCTCAGATTTTCAATGCAGGTGTTTGCAATTCTTGATGCTATGCATCTATTGGGTATTCATTTGTTCATTCAATCCTTTATTCATCTACTTAACATCCTTGAATATCTACTATTTGCTGGACATATTGAGATGACATGGTAGCTAACTCTCACTGCTGTGCCTGCCTTATGCCAGGCTTAATTGTAAGTGTGTGAAATTCACTTAGTCCCAGTAACAACCCTATAAACTCAACACATATGTCTGCCCTCCTTCTTACAGATCAATACAGTGGAGTTAAGAGCTTCAGTCACTTGCCAGAGGCCACATGTGGGTGAACTGTACTTCTAGGAGCAGGTACATGTGTGTGACCTCAGTGTTTACCCTCACAACCAAGGCTATAATATAGGACATGCCTGTTCTGTCAAAACTGCTTGCAGTTTTGTAGAAGAACCAGAGAAACAATAAAATAACAAGTGCTAGAATAGGTGGGTACATCTTAGAGATGCTAAATACAATTTGTTTTTCCTCCTTAAAGTGAGCGGTTTAGAAGATAAGAAAGTGGACTGACACAGCTCCTTTCACTCTACCATCTTACTGCTGGAAAACAGGCACCAAAACTCTTATTATTTCTTCTGAGGTATGGGCTCATTATGTTTTCCTTACATACAACTTTCTGCAATCATTGTATAGCCAAAATATATGTCATATATGTTCAGAATGACTTATCCAAATCTATTTTACCTCATGGAGGCAGAGACATACTGATTTGCATACAGAGAAAATTAGAGTGATAAGAAATTATACTCCACAGAACATGCATGCAGATCTCAATACACGCTTAGTAACTATTTACTGAGCAGTGACTGTATGAGGCACTTCCTCTAGATTTTGGTCTGACACAGCATTATGATATGGGTGCTCCCCTTTTAAGTAAAGGCATCAGATATTCAGAAATGTTACCCAAATGCTTAAAGAATACAGAAAATCCAGAATTCTAATCCAGTTTTCTGACCCCTATCCAACTGCTTTTCCTCCTGGGCCATGCTACCTCATTCTAAAAAATGCCTCAGACATTTTTTGTCCATTCAGATGGTGTCTCCTCCCCACACCTTTATCCACTAACCACAGAATAGAATCCTAAAAAATGGAAAATGTAATTGGCTTTAGGATCACAACACGTTTAAAAGGGATAAGTCCTCACATAATCAGATCAAGGCAGATGTATACAAAGTTCACATTTTAAAATCATATGTGGCTCTTTCAAAGTCACACTAAAAGGATAAATTAATCAGCTTATGTTCTCTGAGCTGTCATAATGCTTTAAGTATCATTATCTTCCTGAATAGCACAGGCCTGCAATAGTTAACTTTATTCCAGTCCTAAAACTTATAATGCACTCTGTTTGACAGTAACATGAATTGTGTCATCAAATATTTAAAATCTGTGGATTTTTATTCTAATTTTACAGATAATGAAGCCAAAACAAAAAAATATAAGGTCACTTCCTAATGTGACATGATATGAAGTACAGATCCAAGAATCAAAGCCAAATCCATCTGACTCTAAGATTAAACTGTGACAAACATCCCTTCATGGAAGACACCAGATCGTCATATTTGTTTGACAGTTCTGGATGTCATTAATCATTTTATGATTTTCTTCTAAAAATCCTAAATTTCTATTTTGGGTGTGTGTGTGTTTAAGGTATCTAACAACCCCAGGAAACATGTATGGGCAAAGGGTGAGCAACAATCCCTATATGATGTTTTGTTACTTTCTAAAGTTTTATTTATTTACACACAACCTTTTCCATGCAAATGGAGAGCATTTACGTAGCCATGGCTACAATGTGGACTAAATTCTCTAACTACCACCACGGGATTTGGAGAGAGCCTGCTAAGGGCAGCTGTGGAGGTGTGAGCATTCCTTGGTGGTAGCTAATATTCCTACTTTGGAATTTGACAGATATCCCCTTGATTTGTTGTACAAATTATTTAGTAAGCATACACTGTCTCATTTTTAGGCTTCTGTAAAGCGAGGCCACTTCTTTTTCTCTCACACCAAGTCTTCAGTGGAGTTCTAATGGCTGGTCTTCCTTCTGCCTTTTTGTGCTGACGCACAGGCTCAGAAAGAAAAGTGTTGAATGGACAGGAGAGGAACCCAGGCCTGCACTCAGGGTCAAAGTCCCAGGCAGCACGGCAGCAAAGAAAAGTCAGCGCTTGGTTGCAGTGCTGCACTGGAGCTTCTGTTCTCCCTGGCCCATCACTGCAGCGGGGTCAGGAACGAGGTGGGGAGAAACATGCTGCGGGCTTGGCAGGGCTAGAGAAGGTGCCCTGTCTTCAGGATACATAGCCTACAGACTGTAGGCTCTTTGAGGGGACAGATAAGTTTCTTTCTTGCTCATTTCTATCCCCAGTGACCTTCACATGGCCAGGTACATAAGCACAGAATAGGTTTATGATAAATAGCATAAACAGATGGATAGATGGATGGATGGACAGATGGATAGATGGATGGACTACATTTAGCTTCCCCTGATGAAAGAGTAATCATTTGCTACAGATTTTGTGGACAGGATTGCATAATTATTGCAGCTTTGACTTTGACTAGGGAAGTTCTCTGTGCTTCATTTTATGTATCTGTCATTGTAGGGTAATAAAATATTCTGTACGCTTTTTATAAGTTGTTTTATCAAATGCTAAAATAACTATGCATTTATACATAGCAAGGTATATGGTACAGATAATGATCCTCAAGTGACTTCTGTGTTCTAGATGGTAATGCAAATATAAATAGGATATTGCCACTGAGCCCAAAGAACTTGTAGTCTAGTTGGTGGGATATAGAACAGGAGTTCAGCTAAATAAGGATGCAAAACAAATTAAGGTGTGTTCAGGTCTGTATGGTTTGGAGGTGAGATTTGGACATGAGACATGTAGATTTAATTGATGACATATCTCTGCTCCCTATTTCTGGGATGTAGTCACTATGGCTGGCTTACTTGATTATATAAACATATTAGGTATTTTGAATAATCTGTGGCTCTTGGACAGCTTTTAGGCTTCCCCTCATCTTGAAAGAGAAAGACTGTGGATAACATGAAAGTTCCTGTGGCCAGGATTCTCACCTGGCCCTGGTTAGCTAGCTCACTACACACATGTGTGGGCAATACGTTGCTATTGACTCTACATAAAGAGCTCCACCCAGTGCTCTGGGCAACACGCAGGGCTGCGAGGCTGCAGGAGAGCAGAGCAGAGGCTGGAGTGGTGGCAGCAGCGAGGACAGAGGCCCAGAGGCAGAGACCAGCTCGCTGCACGCAGACTCGCTCTGAGTGGACAGGATTTTAGTGATTGACCTCCCACCATGGGAATAAAGTTGGGTGTAACCCTTTCACCCCAAGAATGTCCTACTCTCATTTCTTTGGCCAGACTGAATCCATAGTGAACTTTCTGGGGCTGAAACCCATTGGCAAGACAAAGACATAGTCCTACTAATTTTCAATTTCCTTGGACTGCCACGTCTCCTCACTTCAATCCGATGGGACTGGCCACATCCCCTTATTTCCATGGCATCTGGGAAAATTGTGAAAAAGAAAATGAATCTTGGCTATCGTTCAGTTACTAAGATGTGAGTGATGATCTAGTGTGGAAAAGTCCCAAGAAAGTTCGAGTACTGGGAGAGACAGAATGTCCATGAGAGAAAAGAGCATCGCGACTGTGTTAGAGGTTAAGCACAGATGACCACAAAGGGAGGGCCTGCAGTGGCAAGGAGACCATGAGCAGAGGTGAGGCTGGTCATTACCCTACTCCACCCCACCTCAGTACATTTACTCCCCTGCACCCCATAGGCTGTAGCCCGTGAGCTGCATCCCTCAAGACCCGGGACGTGTTTGACATATTGGTTAAGCCTGGAACAAGTCTATTAAGAAACCTGCTTTGTTACAACACCTACAGGCCCGCCTCCTCACCCCCACCTGCGGGAGGGGCTGAGAGAAAGCACAGACAGCTGGCTGCTGAAGAGGGGACAGGCCGTGGTCATGGCGCTGGCGGATGAACTGGCGTGCAGCAGCATTGGCATGGGACAGCAGGCAGAGGGTAATCGGTGAGTTGGACTCGGTGCCACTCTATAGGCAGCATTCTAAAGTTGCCTTTAAACTGGGTTTGTGGAGAGATGGAGGCTAAACAAGTGGAAAATTGGGAGTTGTCATAATAGAGCAACAGCCAGCTATAATGTCAAGTTATATGTGAAAGTTTCCCGCAAAACTTCAGGCCCTTTGGGTAGGATAAAAACCCTTACGATGATTCTCATCAGCATCCACAAATCAGTGCTAGCGAGGAGGCAGGGGGGTCGAAGTGTACTATATGGTGATGAGAGCTGAAATGGGGACGTCCACAGCAAGTGCTTTGGCAGCCAACCGTTCTGCTTCCAGTGGTCAGGGGGAGGTGACATTTGAGCCGGCCTTGAAGGAGGACACAGGCAGCATGTATCTTCTGATTGCACAGCCTCTGCACATCCCAGAGACCTCTGAACTCATCAGCTTTATACAGAAACGTTAGTGATGGTTGGCTAGTTTGAGCTATTGCACTTCTCTGTACAAGTCAAATTGAGTCTAGTCTTGCTCATTTTGCTGGGGAGCGTTCAGATGCTGTGCAATAATTTGGCTATCCATCTGCATCAAATGTTGTATTACCAAAGAAAATCATTTCTTCAATTGGATGCAGGAAGTTCAAGGCTGACTGCAAACACGATCCATCTGTGAATGCAGCTTTCCTCTTGCCCTGATGATTGAATAGTACACAAAACCCCACGATATGTGGAATCCATGAAGCATCTTTTACTTTGAAACCTCAAAAAAAGGAAAAGTGATCATTTGGCTTTTGTGTCATGTTATTTTCCCTGAGTTTCCCAAGTGATTTTTTTCAGAAAACAGTCCCTTTTGGTGATATTGTCCATGCCACCCAATGCAGAAATCAGAAATTGAACCAGTTTCAGTGTTCACAGCTGACCAGTGCTCTGGGGCAGAGGCAGTGTGCCCCCTGGGTAAGGGCCCCTGTTCTGGAGGCAGCCTCCTGGGGTTCGAATTTCAGCTCCTCTCCTTACCAACCAAAAGTTCCCTGGTAAATTACTAAGTCTCTCTGCACTTCAGTTTCCTCATTAGTAAAAAGACAATCATAGTAGTACCCATCTCATGTGATTGCTTTGAGGATTAATTATGAATTATTTCTAAGATCAACAAATGTTGGCTGTAGCAGATTATTTTCTGAAAGGCTCAATGAAATGCTTAGAATTAATGGTTGACTCATCTCAAATCTCTTACTTTCTTTGAATCTTCCCTTAGCCTTACCTATTGCTAAATCAGTCTTTAAAATGCATCATTCGACTATACTGAAAAAATGTCTATTAATATTCATTAAATGATAATGGTTAAGATGATTTTAATAATGGCATTGCAACAGCAACATGAGTGGAAATTCTCTAAAAAAACAGTCACATCCAACATTCTCTGGCAATTGTATGCTCTGTGCAAATTGCTTTACCTACATCTTATCATTTAATCCTTCTCCAAGATCAGCAATTGGGATTGTGATTATTCACATTTCATAGAAACAAAAAGTGAGGTTCATAGCAATTAGGTAACTGGCTGCATGTCTCACTCCTGACAAGTACCGGGGCCTCGATTTGAATTTGATCAGTTAACTCCAGAACCTCCTGTATTAATCTAATTACTCCAGTCTCTCGTCTCTCACCCTGCACTGCACTCATTAATTTAAAATACTGTATCTCCCTGTACATTGTGACATAGAATCTGCCTTCTTTCTCATTTCTCCTGTACCCTTGTGCAAAACCCAGATCATTTTTCACATTATGCCAAGAGCATTAACACTACTTACAGCAAACATTTCTTTGACTTATTCATCTTCATTCAGTTATTGATCATTTGACAATTGTTTTTACTCTTTCTCTTCATCCTACCCCTTCACTTGAACTCAAATCTGTTCATATTAAGACTCTGCTGGAAACTCATCACTTTTCTTGGCGTGAAGACCAGATCTTTACCTTGGCTAGCAGATTCTGAAAGACGCAGCCCCACTGACCGCTGCCATCACAGGCAACTTGCTGTTCCCTCCTGTCTCTGCACTTCAGACACACTGGCTTTTTTCTGTCTTGAAGAACCTTGTTGTGCCAAATGGCAGCGACTCCTCTACCTGAGTGTGCCCTCCTCCCCATTTGCCCAGTCTGTTCAGTATTTCCTAGAGACCTCACATCAGCCAACATTTCCTGCACCTCCCTGGCTGGAACTACCCTGACTTCGTCTGTCTTCGTGGTGCCCTGCACCTCTCCTTCAGAATACCTGCTTCATTGTGTCTTTCTCAGTGAGGCTGTAAGCACTCTGAGGGCAAGGGCCAGCTTTTTTTAATATCTAATCACCATTGGGAAACATGAAGACAATTCATTCACAAAATTAATATGCTTAAAGGCCCTTCAGTTCTTTCCCATTAAAAAAATCAATTATATTTTCACTGCAACAGAGAAGATGGATTTTCATAATCTTATGCACACATACACACACAGGCTACAAAGTCATTTTCCAACTATTTGAGATGCTTTTTCTAAGCAGTTTTCAGTCAACCAAATGCAAAATTAAATTCAGGTCACTACTGGGACACCAGGGGATGCAGTGTCCCCAGGCACCCTGGTGGGTAGTACTTTATTACTTAGCATCTGCCACCATATGACCCCACTGTGTATATGCAACCTCATCACAGCCATGCTCTGAACCCACAAAACACCCTACCCCACCCAACTTCTGACACACTTGGCTGTCACACTTGTGAACTACCTGTCTTACATCTGGACCCTCGATTTATCTGGGCTTTTGCTTACTCCATTCCCTGTCTCCGTGCCTACTCATCCCATTAACAGGGCCCTTTAAAGACCTAAGAAGTGGAGTCAGACAGTGTTCGAGTCCCATCTGTCAAATGTGAATGTCACTGTTAGTTCTACAGGGATGCTGTGAAGGTGACCAGAGATAAGGACTGGTTTAAACAGGCACTGAGTAAATATTCCTCTACCACAATCCATTATTCAGGAACCAGAGCTAAATCCAGCTTCTCCAGGAAGCCTTCCTTGATTACACCCATCCAGTTTGACTTTCTACTTCCACATTCCACAGCTACTGACTGTGTTATACATTCCTAATTTCATTCCCTGGAATTATTCTGTAACTATTTCATATATATATATATATATCTGGTCTTTCAACTAGATTGTTCATACCAAGGGCAGAAAACCTGTGTCATGCCAACTTCTTTATTCCCACGCAGAGTCTATTAATATGTTAAGTGAATATTACAATAGCTTAATTTTGTAGAATGGAATTTATATCATGTAATATGTATCAGCTGTCAAATAGTGTATGAGGGTATTATGTATACCACTTCGTTAATCTCTGTAATATAGGTATTAGCCTCTGTGGACATCTAACTTGAGCTTTCTAACTAAGCATACAGTCATTTTGTTAATAAACAGCTTTGGCTTAAAGAAAGTATCCATATGGAAGAAGAGATTTCGTTAATGTGTTCGTTTTAATCTTATCATTGCATGATTACATTAACACACCTAAATCATTTTATTATTGATTTACACATGCAGGCATAAACATATTTGACAAAATTTTTAATGGTGTGAAAATATTCATAATATAATGTTAATTGACAAAGGAACACATAAAATATGTAGAGTGATCTCAGCTCTGTATAAAATTATAAATTATATACTAAAAGGGAAATCATTAAATTTCTACAAAGACTGATGTAAATGTGATTTTCAATATGATTTTTAAATATTTTTACATTCATTAGCATTTTTTTCAATCCATATAATAAATGCCTATTCCTTTTGCAATCAGAACACTTCAAAAATTTTTATTGTACAGATGTACAATCTACATGTTATAAATCTATATTTTAAATTCTTAATAAAATTACAATATTCCATAGGAAAATCAGAAATATATTCATTTATTACTTAACCTGTTTTTTTAATTAAGAGTTTTTCGTGAGTGTCTATTATGTGTTTCTGCTGATGGCACATAGCGCAGTTGCCTAGGCACAGAGAAAACGATAGCAAAATGTCACCATACTGGTCCCTCAAGTCTCCGCCCTTAGACTAGTAGCAAAAAAAGAGACAAGTTCAAGTCTAAACACGTATGAAAAGTGAAACTAAATCAATACAAGGTGTTAGTCCTCCAGGGAAACAACCCACGGAGAATGAGGGAGAGGGAACCTACTACAGGATATTGACGGCGTGGGCTCTTGGGATCACAGAGGCTGGGAAGTTCCGCCATCCGCTCTCCGCAAGGTTGAGACCTGGGAAAGTCGGCGGTGGCCAGGCTGAAAGTCTGGGAGCAGAGAGCCAACAGTCCGGGTCCCCATCCCTGTCCGAAGGCGGAGAGCCAGGACCGCCGAGCAGTGGCAAATGGATGTCCAGTGTCAGCCGGGCAGACAAGCGTGAGTGCTGCTTCCCTCCACCCTTCTGCTCTAGTCAGTCCCTCAGCAGGCAGCATGGAGCACACCCCTCCGGGGGGCGCCCTCTGCTTGAGTCAGCTCATCAGTTCTAGAGCCGATCTCATCCAGAAACAGCCTAGTAGACACACCCAGAAATAATGGGTAACCAAATATGTGGGCCTCCTGTGGCCCAGTCAGGTGGACACATAAAATTAGCCATCATGTACAGTAAACACAAACTGGCAATGCAGGTCACAAAATCTTTCAAAGAACACAGGGAGTAGAATGAGATGTCGACGATGATAGGCGTGATGCAAGTAAAGAAGAAGAGAAAGTGTAGTGTGAGTGTGTGTACGTGTGTGCTGGTGTGTCGGGGCCTGTGTGTGTAGTTGCATGTTGGTGTGTGTGTTGGCACGTGTGTAGAGGAGCTTAGCGGGAGAATCATCTGCAAGTGTACAGATGAACAGTACAGTTCAGGAAGGTGGATGTTGAAGTGAACTTACCTCAAAAACTCTGGAAATCAGCTTGCCTCTGAGAGGTTAACCATAAATTCAATTTCAATCTGATCACAGCAGGGGTAAAGTCACCAACATACACACACACACACTCACACACACAGATACCTATGGATTCTCAGTTCAGGAAGATTGGATTGATTCCCCTTTTTATTAATGGATCTTAAAAATAAACAGGAAGATTTATGCAAACACCATCTGGGGGAAAAATGTCTCTTGAGGGTGTGCCACGTGCTCTGCCAGTCCAAAGATCGTAACAGAGTAACGGTAATAACTCATTGTTTCAGTACTCTAAGTGAGCATTTACTTGCATCACCTCATTTACTCTCACAGAAACCTCCGAGGTGGATGCTTCTCTCATCCTGTTTATAAATGATGGAATCGAAGCTTAATCTAGGGTTTCATTACCTTTTCCCCAGACACATCTTAGCCTCCCTTAATTTAGCTTGTCCTGCTTGCAACCCATCAAACATATGGATTCACTCTCCGCGCTTTGTCATCCCATCTGGGCTCAAAGAAATATGGTCATTCATTCCGTATGCATACATTGCCCCACTCTAGGATGTATGTTACTGGTCTGGATTCCACTGTCTTGGGGGAGTTATACAATAAAAAGAATAAAGGGCTTGAACTAAGTCTTTGTTTCAAGACCCTATTCTGTCACTTACTTGACTGCGAGTGCTCAAGTAGGGTGGCAAAATTCTCTAAACTTTATGTCCATCAGACTCAAAATGGAATTGTAAGATAAATTGTCTGTCAGTGGTAAACTAGGTTACATCTCAGCAAATATTCACTCCCTCCACTTGCATCACCGTGAGAGTTGAAGTTTACCCTCTGAGTTTGTGTCCTGGGGCTCCCGTAGCAGAGGACTACTGACTGGATGGTGTAAACAACAGGAATGTGCTGCTCACAGATCTGCAGGCTGGAAGTTCAAGGTGCAGGCAGGGCTGGCGTCTGGTGGGAGCACCCTCCCTGGCTTGCAGACGCCCGCCTGCTCTGTGGCCTTGCCTGGTCTTTGCCTCTGGTGTCTCTTCTGCTTCTTCGAAGGACGTCAGTCCTGTTAGATTAGTGCCCTACACTTATGACCTTATTTAGCCTAAGTTAACAGCCTACCTCCAGATGCAGTCACATTGGGGGCTAGGGTTTCAACAAATTTGGGAGGAACACAATTCAGCCCATAACACCTTCCTACCAGTTCATGCTGGACATGGCATTCACAGGGTCCTCAAGGCAGGTGGAGGATTTTTCCCTGTGTCTTGATTATGGGTTCAGCTATATCCTTTGCTTTAAATGGAATGTTAGCAAGGTAACTGTGGTAGGGACTTAAAAGTTGCTCACACCTTAGGCTTGCTCTTCAGAGCTTCAGTTACCGTATGAGAAGGACCCAACCTGGGTATCTGCCTCATTCCAGATGAATGAATAACTGCACCACAGAGAAACCCCCCGGCTCACAGTCCTGCAGCCAGACGTGGAGTTGCTCCGACTGGCCCACAGAACCGTGAGTATGGTTTTATGTGCTTGCACTGAACTTGGAACAGTTGACCCTGTGGCATTGCTAACGCATATGGCATCCATTCCTTTATTCCCTCATTCACTAATTCAGCAATTACCTAAAATGCTACCACATTCTTCTTGTGCTGACAACGTCAGACAGGTTAAGAGAACTGGCCGAGTCCATTGAACTGGTAAGTTGCAGAAACCTATTTGGGAGCCTAGCCCTTGCCAGGGCCAGTGACCTGCCTCGAGCAGCTGAAATGAAAGATCTGTGTTGCTGGCTGATCTCTAAAAAAAATTCATTTTATTCATTGAGAACACTGCTATTGAGTACAAATAATGATCTGTGCTGTGTAGTGTGAACTGCCTCTGATGGCACCCAGATATTCTAACCTTTTGATGCAAAAATGCAATGGCATTACTATTCCTGAGGGTTTGAGCAGGTCCTGGCATCATTCACTCATGATGAGAATGGGTGGGACAAGCCAGGGCCACTTGACACAGGATTCTGTGTCCTGTGGGCAGGGTAATCTTGAGTCCATCTCAGCATGAAACATGAGGGGTCAAACTAAATGATCTCTAGGGGCTCTTTTGCTCTACAGTTCTAAACATTGATGATTATGGAAGGACGGGTCTCTGTCGCTGAGGTACTGACCCTAGCTTGGATCTCCCAGATATCTGTTATTCGTCACATCTTGATAATCACAGGGAACCAATTTTACCACCTGCAAAGTTTTTACATTGCTTAGAATTGGACTTTATATTTGTGTGATGCCTCCCCAAATACTTCCAAAATACTTCCATCGTATTGTCATCTTGAATCTACAGAAATGCACCATGAAGTAGAAAAGGGAGAACTTAATCCTTACTTAATGATTGAATGGACCAAAATTAAATAGAAAGTTAAGGGCATTGTAGGAACTGGAAATCAGATATCTTAAAATCTAATAGTATGTTTTGGGACACTATCTTTAAAGAGAACACATACATGTTGAGGGTATACAGACAAATCTTTTCAATTCATTTATTGTTCATTCATTAATGTACTTGTTCATTCATGAGTGTATTCATGCCTTCAAGGAAGTACTTATGAGCGTTAAAACCACACAGTGTGTCCCAGTTGCTGAAGTTCATGTCTCAGCACTGCTGGCCTTTTGCTGTAAAGGGTACCACTTCCCTCATTGGCAGGATGGAGTCGATCACAGAAGCTACCTCATTATTTTGTAAAGGTAATGAAAATGTTAATAGGTCTCAGGGGCTCAGGGCAGTGCTCACTGTACAGAGCATACTGTGTGCCCATCCCTAGGCTTCTGCAGTCTCTGCTTGGCACTGAGAAAATAGGATAAACTTAGAACTTAGTTTACGGTTGGAAGTAAGGGAAGAAGGGGAGTCAAAGGAGACATTTTATTTCTCTCCTGGGTTTATCTCTACAATTTCACAAATGTGTACAGTGCTCTGATGGGGTCAGTGCACTCTGAGAGTAGGTGACCGCTGTTCAAACATTCTTTAGTTAAGTGTGACTTGTAAAATTCTGACTTCTGCGTCCAGACAGTAGCCTCTGAGCTTCAGGATGGGGGTTGTCTGTGGCTGCCTCCAAGTTTCTGCTCTCTGTTCTGCGGCTGCCCACAGACATTCCTCGGAGGAATCTCCCGAGCGTAAGGCAGCTGCACGCCCAGGCCGGGGCTCTTCTGCCTCCCCGTCCCCAGCAGCAGGCCTTGTCCTCTATTGCCAGCTATCTGGAGAGCACCATGGTGGGCCAGGCTTAGGGTAAGCCTGGCTGCCTGGGAGGCAGCAGAGAGAGAAGGAACTCATCGTATTCTTATTTGCATTTTTTGGCCTGTTAAATCAACCTCAAATGGAGACCAACTCCACTCAGAACTTTACAATAAATAAGCTGATGAATCCAGTTCCTAACTTATGTGTTTAACCCAGTTGAAGGCATGCTATGACTTACCAAATTCGTGCTAATACAGAGCATAACTTGGATACATAAAATTGGGAAAGTGGACTTACGTAGTCAAGGGCAGAGCCCCAGGGGCTGCCCCTCCACTGCGTCACCATCACCTCCCCCAGTCCGTGCCTCCATATCAGGACACAGGTGAGCAGTCAGCTTGGACCTCGCTGGTTCATTCTCTTCCATCCTGGCTTTCTCTCTGAAGCAGATGAGGGCTTGCTATTTCAATTTTTTGGTATTGTGGCCTCAGCTCCATTTATCTCTACCCCCAGCCTCCAGTCGGTAGTACAAATAATTGACTTCTGTCCTGCCGTCTATTTTCTCTTCCCAGCACAAAATGTGGTCTTTTTCTCTACCTATCATTAGCATATCAAGTTTACATCCAATTATTATAGTAATGCATCAATAATTCATAAGAACCCAAAATTTCATAAAGGAGAACAGGTCTTGAATACATGTTTCAACAACCATAAGGACAAGTAAGAGTCCGTTTCTGGAAAGGGGTTCTGGCAATCTCATTTCAAACATTTTTTCTTCTTCACTCTCAGTCTTCTGAAGATGTTAAAAAGATCTCCAGTTTCAAGGCTTGCTTTGATTTACTTGTTTCCCGACCATTAATATATGTAAACAAATGATAAAAAAGTCTCACAACAACTGACTTGTCTGATAAAGACATCCAGTCCCTTCTAACAGAAGCTGAAAAATATTGATGCTTTTTGCATTAGTTATCCTCTTTAAAATTGTTCTCACGTTTATTATTCTACGAATTAAAATGTCTATTTTTAAAAATCTCATATATCTTCCTCTGAATCTTATCACTATCTGTTCCTGCCTGCCTAATTTTCCATGGTGACTTCAAGTAATTTATTTCCATCTCCTCATAGCAAATGAAATTTCCTTAACCTTTCTCCATGAGACATTGAAAGGATATTACTCAGTGCTTAATTCCTTCCCATCTCTCTGGCAATTATATGCTCAGTGAGGTATTGTCAAAGGCTGAATCTCCAGGTGATACATAAACCCAACTTCATCCAGAAGAAATAGATCCCCTGTTGTTTTCCTTACTGTCAGGATTATGTCTATTCCAATTTTTATTCCACTGACTTTTTTATATTTTACACTTGTGGAGTTCACTCCCTTTAGAATCTTCTCCACTTTGTTTACATCCCAGTACCTGCTGATAGAATGAGGTATATGGGTGTAAACCATCTTAGTCTTTCTTTGAAGACCCATAGAAATAGGAGCTCCATGTTTATTGAATTCCTATCATCAGCAAAACACTGTATTTTGGTTATTTGGCAATCATCATTATTAAATTATAATACTAATTGCGAATTACCTCTCCAGGGTAGACTCTGCTCTGAACCCTAGATTTATATCTACAGCTGCCTACATGGCCTTTCTAATTTATGGCCAATGGCATCTCAAAGTTATCATGTCCAAATGAAACCTGTTCTCTTGATCCTGCTTTTCCTGCAGAATTCCTATATTCATCTCTCATTTCTATTTTTCTATCCACATATTTTACCCACCTCCACGTCTTTTTATTTCTTTCTTAGAAATATGTTCAGAATCTTGTGAATTCACACCTCCCCTGCCGTCATCACTCCTGGTTCAAGCCCCTGTTATAGTCTGGCCTTACCTGTCACACTATGCTGGCTATTTTTTCAGTATCACTAACAGACCCATTCTCTGCACTTTGCTCTGCTATGTGCCTCCAATGGTAGATCTCAGCTGTCTACATCACCCATGACGGCTTGCTGATTGGTCTCCTTTGCATTCAGGCACTGGGAGCACCAGGTGGAGATCAGTACGGTGCAACATGGGTGAAGTTAGAAGAATATTTCTTCTCTGCATTGCCTGCTTTGGAGCCATTACTCGGGCACTAGCTTTGTTCTCTTAGACTGCAGCTCCTTCTGTGAGCTCCCTCCGCTACAGACCAGCCATCCCTGAGCTCTGCTGCTGCTCATCTTTCCTTTAGCCTTTAACCCCAATGATGGTACTGGCCTCATGTTGTTGTTAGTCGCTTGAATTTATCAAGCCCCTTGTTTGGTCCTTTAACTCTCCTCACGTCTCCATCACGCAGTCCTGCATTAAAGTAATTCAGTTTGAACCTCGTGGGGTATATCCTGTTTCCTGCTAAATCCGGCCTGATAAAGTGGTTAATACCAAGGAAAGAACCCTCCACATCCTATCTATGTGTGTGTTGAACGTGCAATCCTCTTACAGATGAGATGGGTTTCTGAAAACTTGTGACATAAGTGGTCTCATTATTATACAAATTATCTCCAGACATGGGGGAGGATGGAGTTCTGTTTGGAGAGCAAAGCTTTGAATGACCAAGGGGCTGCTGAATTTGATGTTTATAAAAACAACAGTGATCATAAAGTCTGTGGGGCAGGCTGGCTGCATTTGAGTGTTCAAGAAAGCTTATGAAAATGACAATAAACTTAAATCGTTCAACTCCCTACCCAAAGAAGTGTTGGAGTACCAGGAGATTTCTATGCCATCCATAAAGTTATCCATTCACTTGTGCAATTTTAGCATGATTTTATTAGTGGAGGGATTGCAGAATTTGTAGAACTGTAGCCCCAGTTACATGCACCCGCTCAACTAGTCTTCTACTGTAAGGTGAGCACTGGTTGGCAAGGGGACATGGAATGACAGATGTATGGACACAGAAAGGCTCAGAAGCTTGAAGCATGACATTGCTCTTCATAGTCTTTGTCTCGGCCCTCCCCCCGAGACATCCCTTTTACTAAAAACCTCGCAGACTTTACCTAGAACAGGTGCTTCGGAAAGGAATGCTTTTTCTCTTCAAGACTCTCCCTCAACACATGTTATTTTTTCCTTCAGACCCATAATTAAAGTAAAATTCCATTATATCCAAGGAAACAAGTGTAAATTTTTCACTTGGTGGAGGCAAAATATACATGAAGGAATTATAAAGTCTCGTAAATATTTATTGTCGAGGAATTGGGAAGCATATATAGGGATAAACCCTAGTTGTAAATTATAAAAAGGATAAAAGATAAGATTATCTGAGAAAAAATACTGATATGGGGGTGCTCAACTAAGATATAAAATCCCAAGTGTTAGCTTGAAGGACAGGTAGTGTTTGTCATAGATTATTTGGTGGATTAATAGGAGCCTAGATTTAGTGGTAGTCTATAGTTCACAAGCTTGATATGGCTAGAACTTTCCTCACAGGCTGTGGTGGAAGTAACCATCTGAACTGAATATCAGAGTGAACACCTGCTGTGATCTAGACTGTGTGTGCACTTAGTCACACCCTAAGTGTAACTCTGGGAAGGCCCAGAAGAAATTCATTTCATCATGCCATTGAAAATGTATTTTTAAGGAAAGTGCCAGGATCTTGAAGCCCTGTGGTGATGCTCTGTATGGGCTGAGAAATGACGGGAGAATGTTTTTCAAAGGAATTAGGCCCTTTGATTTCAAAGAGAGTAACAGGATCTCATAGTAACAAGATGCAGATGTTTGGGACACTTAACTACCAGAGATGAGGTAGACACATGATAGTAAAAGATTTCGAAGATGGAATATTTTGACCCATAGGAATCTGCGATGGTGGCTAATTGATCCTGTATCCAAAAGAATAGGATATATACCCAACTAAGCTGTTACTTGAAGAATTAAAAAACCACACATCTGATGAGCAGAAACCTGATTTGAGAAGCTGAAGTGAGAATTCATGGCCTGAAGTCTAATTCTCACAGTTAACTAAGTCACAGAGCCTGGAGCCCTTGAATGAAGAAGAAGCTAGATACATTTGAAGATGTATGTCCCTTGCAGTTACATGCAATCCAACCTTAAACGTGTACTGTGAATCTTCCTCTAAGCTTTTCCCAAAGGCACCTAGAGACATTTAAAAAGGTACTATGTAATGGGGAAAGTGACATACCCCAAACTTCTGGAGTTCTGTATTAACCAGTCCATCAGAACCCAAAGAGCCTGCCTATAGGGTCGGAGTAAGAGCTTAACAACAACACAGGCAATAACAGACTTAACCTGAGTCATCACGCAGCAGGTACACACAACCCAGGCACCCTTCTGTGCTCATTTCCCTGATTTTGGAAGAGAAGTGCTTAGCAACTGGCAGAAACTCCGTCTTGATTCTTTAACATGTTGGTTAAATGCCCAAGATGGTTTTTGAAGCATGACTGGATTGCAGTAAACTCTATCAGGCATTAGCACCAGTTGCAGGATGTATCCCAGATTTGACCTGTTTACTCAAAGAAGTCAAACAGCTTCTGGCAACAGATATGCAGCTCTTAACTGATTGATCAAATAATTTGTTTATTCTTCCCAGTTAGTTGGGAATAAGCCTGTTTCACCTGCCAAAGGTGGCAATACCCCTTCACTATATTATTTCAAGATTTTATCAACTAGACTGTGCTCTTTCTTAATATAATATGCAATAAGTTTATCATATTAATTTTTCCCATCACACCATGCTGTTACCTAACAGAGATACCATTTTGCATTAGATAAAGAGACATTTTAAAAAAAGGTTTTTTAATAGGAGACATTATGCAAGAGTTTCAGTGGTACATTTATACGTTAATGAAGTTTTTAAGGGTCTAATGGTCTGGGTCAGGTTGGGATGCAGCCCCTAAAGTAAATGATACCTTGTGGTATCTGTACTACCCAACACAAGAAAAAATAAATCAGAACTCCTGCTGTGAATCTGAGTTTTGGGTACAACATATACCATGTATTTGTGCTGCTCTGACCCATTTATTGAATAATCCATAAATCTGACTTTTTTAAGTTAAGAGATTTTATTTATTTAGAGGTTTATGTTTCAGAAAAATTAAGCATAAAGTACAGAAAGTTCCCAGATACTTCATCCCACCACCATATACCTGCCTCTATTATTAACACCTTACATTGATGTGATAAAATTGTTATAATTGATTAACTAATACTGATACATTATTAATTAATTAAATTCCATAGTTTACATTAGGTTTCACTCTTTGTTTTGTAATGTTCTATGGATTTTGACAAATGTATAATGTCATATATCCATTACATGTATCATGGCCCTAAAAAATCTCCTCTGTTGTGATTATTCATCCTTCCCTCCCCCACCAAACCCTTGGCAACCACTGATCATTTTTTAATTGTGGTAAAATAGACATGAAATAAAATGTATGATTTTAGCCATTTTTAAGTGTTATTTTTCAGTAATATTTAGCACATTTGTATTATGTAATCCATCTCCAGAACTCATTTTATCTTGCAGAAGTGAGGCTGTATTCCCATTAAACAGCCCCCCCACCTCCCTCCTCTCAGCCCCTGGAAACCACCAATCTATTTTCAGTCTATGAATTTGACTGCTTTGGAAACCACATATATGTGAAATAATATAGTATATCTCTTTTTGGAGACTGGTGCATTTCACTTAGCATAATTTCCTCAGGTCATCCCTGTTGTGACATGCGTCAAAACCTTCCTTACTAAGACTGAATAATATCCCATTGCATTTAGTAGACGTTACATTTTTAAAAATCTGCTCATCTGCCTTTTGACTATTATGAATCCAATAGATTCAGTAGTACTTTAAGTGATGTATCAGATAGGGATGCTCTATAGGGCCTCTAGTGACACTAAAGTAGTAATTGCAGCCTGAACTCCTACGGTTTTGGAGTAAAAACCATGTTTTCTGTACAGACGTCCTCTGAGAAGGAGCTCCTGGCATGCTGGCGGGCTCTGGTGCAGATGGAACGAGGCCTGATCAGGCAGCACGGAGAGACTGTATTTGCTGAGCTGCCCAGCATGAACCGGGCGACTTAAACCATCATCTAAGTACCATGAAGTTGGGTGTACATAAACGGAAAGGATCATTCCAAGATCAGGCCTGAGCAGACCCGGAAATCGCGAGTGAGTGACACGGGCAGAGGGCTCCCATTCCCTTGACCGTCGTCTTGCTGGTGCCCTGCCTCTCCCCGGCCCCCACGTGAGAACCTTTAAGGGGACTGTCTAAGGATGGGCCTTGTATGAACTTGATACCAGCTGAAAGTGAGCACTACCGCATCCTGTCTGTTGTAAAGATGATGTCTATGAACAACTTACCTCAAAACATAATAGGTTAAAACAACAACTTCTGTTATTATTCTCTGTGAGTCCGGCAGTTGACAAAGTGCAGCTGCGCAGTACTGAGTCAGATTTTCTCCAGGGCTTCCATCAGAATCTGACTGGGTCTGGGATCACAAGAAGATTTGATCAGCCGTATGTCTAGGGGTTGATGCTGGCTGTTGCCTCAAAATCAGGGGTCTAAAACTGATGGTGCCCCTTAAGCATTTACGTCTTCCCATGGTTTCTTCTGCATGGACTTCTCATATGACATCTAAGGCTGCAAAGGAGCATGTCTAAAGAAAGACACAGAAATCGCATCCTTTTGGTGACCCATCCCCAGATATTAACAGAGCATCATTTTCACCTTTTACTCTTGGTCACACAAGTCACAAGCCCCCACCCAGTTTTAAAAGAAGGAAGCAGAGACGTCACCTCTTGATCAAAATAGTGTCCATTCCACTGAAGCAAGGGTTGAAGAACGTACAGAAATATATATGCTGCACACATACACACATGCACACATGTGCATGCACACCGGCAGTTCTCCTTACTACAGGTATGTCCTGTGAGGTTGCCTTGGATGCTGAATTAGTGAACACTGCACCACTGCTCCTGGGAGAAATACAGAATTACTTTCCATCAAGCCTCTCATCACATATTTTCATCAAATGACTAATACATAACTTTGGTTTGCATGTGTTTCTGTTTAAAGACACTTCATTTAACATATACTCTTGATTCACTGTAATTAAACTCATGCCAACAGAACTACAGTGCATGCCTGAATGAAACTTCTCTAAAAAGTGTTTTCCTTCTAAGGTGCACCACGGGCCTTCTAGCTTAGAAGCACTAGAGAGCATGTCAGTATACCTGGGGCTCATTTAAAGCAACAAAAAGACCAAGAGAAAGTACGAAAATGTGAAAAGCATGGCCCTACATAGAGCACAAAAGAGATACACGTTTACAGTGTGAGAGCTGAAGCAAGACGCCTTGTCTGACCTCAGGTGGGAGCAAGCATGCTGGGTAATGCAAATGTATGCCACCCTGTGCACATCTGCAGATTACCACAGAAAGCACTAGGGCTATTGATTTTGGGTTTGTAAATAAGTCTTGGCAAGTAGACGAACGTACAAATATGGAATCTGAGAATAATGAGGATAATGCTACATGAACAGGTGTCTCCGTGCTGCACATCATTCAGAAGTGGCCCAGAAAACCGTGGTGAGTAAAGTCTTCTCCTTGAATGGCAGAACTCCTAGTATTGTGTCAATTTGTCTACCTTGCATGTTCTGAAAGATGCCCAGGGTGATCAGGAACTCATAAAGAACAAGATTAGAACATTGATTGTGAGGTGGTAGAAGGCAAAGCTACATTTATGCACCTCTCAGAACAGATGTGGAGGCCTTAATACTCAGGCCTCATGTAAAAGTTAAGCTCAACAGTGGCTTAACAGCTCAGCTGCGGGGATCTGAATAAGCAGATGGAAATGATGCCTTCGGTGAATGCCAGTTGGCCTCTTTCTCCAGGTAATCAGCTACCTGCTATATAGGCCTGTGTACAAAGTGACCAGAGACAGGAGAATGAGTACCTGGGCTCTACAGCTTGGCCACTAATGAGTGCCTAACCTGCCCGTAGCAGAGACTACAGCCGAGCCCTGATGATGCCGCATGAATGGACCGACCAGCCCCTGCGGACAGGCTGATTGCATTGGTCTGCCTTCCGTCATGGACACAGATTTGTCCTCAGCAAAATAGATATGTTTTCTGGATATGGATTCGCCTTTCTTGTCTTCAGATATTTTGCCATCCTTACGGCTACAGGAATGCCTTCTTTACATTTAAGTCCTTACACTTAACATTGCTTCTTACTAAGGAAACACTTGATAGTGAACTAAGTATAACAATGCCCTATGCCCACTGATCCCATCACATACCCACTCCTGCAGAAGCAACGGGCTTGCTGGGAAACTGGGAAGCCCTGAAGCTCCTGACAGAGCCTCCAGTGAAGCGGGGATGCTCTTTTACAGGATGCAGAACAGCCAGTGTATGGTGCCCTTTCCCTCTGGGTGAAAATACATGGACCCAGAAGCAAGGCCCTGTCTGAGTCTTGCACAGTTAAATATAGTAACTGTCTTCTACAATCTTACATCCCTTTCTTTGCAACATTGTATTTGATGAAAGTTGAGAATTTGCCCTGCCCACTTGCATCCTTGGGTTATTGAGAAAAAAATAGGTTAAAAGTAGTATGATTAACTTTGATAACCAAAGAAATATTACTTGTCAAGAATCTAAGAGGTTTATTGAATTTCTCTTCATACTATTGTGTTCAATAACACAGAGCAATGGAAGAGTGTGATCATTCAGTAAGGGCGGGACAAGTAAGAACTCTAATCCTCTGATATTTATAAAGTGGAACTAATAAGAGTACAATTATCTCAGGGAAGAGTGATGACTAAAATAACTTAATAGTTGCAAGATATGTGTAACAATACTAGAATACATCATGCACCATAACTTGTTATTTTTGTTTCATATCAATTTGATGGCTGAAGGGCACCAAGTTAAATAAAATCCTGCTAGATTAAAGACAAAAAAAAAATAAACAACAATAACTAAGAGATTATATATTCCCACCAATTTTTTCCACTCAATTCTCCACCCACTTAATTTTCTTACAATGTCCACTAACTACCCTCTCAAATATAGTTCAATCCATCTTTGAATAGCTTTTCCCTTTTCTGTTTTTTTTCTGTCTTCCAATAGGTTCAAAATTTGCATTATCCTTAATAAATTACTACATGTCTGTTTTGATGATGCACTTTATGCCAATCCCCCCCCACACACACACATGCATGTACCCACATACACATTCCTTAGAGTCTGCTCTGTTCTTTACTTGTACTGCTTGGAACTGGGACACTGGCCCCTGCTCCTGGTGTCTTTCTCCTTGTTTATTACCATTCTTGTAAGTATTCATTGTCTCAGTTCATCCATTTTCAATGGAGTAAGCTCCCAAAGGGCAATGGGAGAGAGAGAGAGAGAGAGAGTTATATGTGTATATATATTCTGGGTCAGGTTTTCCCTAACAGGTTTTCAAAAACTTGAGTGAATAAATGAATTAGTCAATGTACAAAAGAACGCACCAGTATCAACTTGGTCACATCTCCAGCAATGTGTCTGGAAAACTGCATATATTAGCAAGCTAGACAAGGTGGGTCAGTGTCAAGGAAAGCGCTTCTGCAGGTCTCGGCATTAGTAGCGTAGTAGCCTGCCTCCCCTGTCGCTTGCCTGCTCCATGGCGTCACCAGCGGGGCACCTCCCTGACCACTGGTCTCTCACTGTATCTGTTCCCTTTCCCGAGCTCACCTCCTTCTCATATCACTTATAAATTTACACACTCATTCTTTCAGTGACTTCCAGGAATAGCAATTACTTTTGGCTGATAATTTTATATTCTTCCCAATTTTAGGAAATTCTATTGTTCTTTTAATTCAAAAAGTGATTTTTATGTTCTTTGGCCTTCATAGACACTTTAAAAATTATGTTAAAGTGGGTTCAAGGCCTATGATGTGAGGAAGAATGTTCTTTTTTTTTTTAGCTACCAAAATAAATGACAAAATATAAAAGAAGAAATGAAATCATATGTGCAGAAAAATGCACATGGGTAATGTTTCCATAGGCTATGACTCTGAGTCAGTGAATTAAGGCCTGGGCTTTGATCTCATACTTTTTGCTTAGGCTGCAGCAGCAGTTCCGTCAGCACGCTCTTTACTTGAAAAGGATGAATTTAGCAGTAATGCAAGACCTTAGCGGAGATTTTGTGAAATGGCAACTTCATTCTCCAGCCTGAATGAAAGTTGTTTTTTTTTAAATCTGATATCATATCCTCAAAAGCTTCTATCGTCTGTTTAGGTTTTTCCATTTCACGTAATCTTCTCTCAGTCATCTTGGGCAGTGTTTCCTCTGAGCACATACCCATTCTCCTCTTCCCTCATTTGCACAAACAGATGGAGACCAATTATTAAATATATTTGCTTTCTCCTTTATTCTCCAATTCTAAATCATTGTAGATCACCATTCTTAAGAGAGTCCTCTCTTTTGGTTTCTGTGTTGTTTATCAAAAACAAAAAGAAAATGATTGCCTTTGTTCAGAGAAGCAAGATACACACATACGTTTTTATAATGCACAAAAATATCCTGTTATTTGGTTCAATGGCTTCTTGTTTGTTTCTTTCAGTTTATGATTTAGTAGCTAAGGTTTATAATTATCGAGTTGATTTCTTACTTTTAAATATTTCCAGTGTGTCTCTCATTTGCTTGTTTATATGGTCCACTGCCTTGCCTTTTGTCCCCTGCTGTCTCTGACAGTTAAGACACTGTTTGGGAAATATGTACATCATTAACATGACAATGGTGGGAAGGAAATGTACCTGTCCAAAGTAAATTGCCAGTTTTCAGGATTCCTCATTCCCATACCATATGCCTGGCAAAAAACAAAACAAAATGAATATTAATATCATCTTAAGAAGTAAATATTTCTGTGAATCAAAATTATGGTCATTTTTTCATTTCCTTTGAAAGGCTAGTTAAGGAAATATTTTGTTTATATTTGGACTCCTATATCAGGATGAATAAATAGTCTATTGCTATCTGCTGAGACTTGACTAGAACAGGTAGGCTTTAAAGATTCTGTGAATTTTAACTTTACAAATAGTCAAGCCCTTTTATTCAAACTTCCCACTAGGCAATCCTGGAAAACATAGCAGTTCTTTTTTATTCTTAGCAAGCCACTAAGATTTCTATACTTAGTCCCAAATTGTCTGTTGAACTCCAAATTAGCAAACCTAACATCATTCTGGAAAGCTTCACTATATATTGCAGACATAAAATCAGTATATTCTAAACCAGAATCATTAAGTCTTTTTTTAACCAGTCCTATCCTTCAGCACCCACCCCGCCAAAAAAATATTCAGTTTACTATTTTCTTAGTTAGCCTCAAAATCTAATGAGTTTAGAGGGGAATTCCTCAACTTGATAAAGCATATCTACATAAAACTTACAGCTGATATCGAACTTAGTGGTGAGAAACTCAAAGCTTTCCCGATAGGATAAAAAATAAGGAAAGGATGTCCCCTCATGACTCCTTTTCAATATTGTAATGGAAGATATAGCTAATTAAATATGACAAGAAAAGGAAGTGAAATATATACAGTTTGGAAAGGAAGAAATAAAACTGGCTTTGGTCATAATGACACAATCATCTATATACACAAAAACTCTTGGCACTAATACATACTTACATGAGAGTGCAGGATACAGGGTTAATATACAGAACTCAGTTGTTTTCTTATGTGCCAAAAATGAGCAAGTAGACTTTAAAATTAAAAACACAAACCATTTATATTAACAAACCACAAAATGAAAGCTTAGATGTAGTCTGATAAAATATGTGTGACATCTACATGGGGAAAACTATAAAGTTCTGATAAATAAAATAAAATAGCAAAAAAAAAACAACCCAGATATTCCATGCTCATGGATAGGAAGACTCAATAATGTCAAGATGTAATTTCTTCCCAAATTGATTCATCAGTTCATTGTGATATGAAGCAAAAGCCCAACAAGTTAAAAGATATTGACAAACTGAGTCTCAAGTGTATATGGAGAGACAAAAGACCCAGAATAGCCACCACAATACTGCAGGAGAAGAAGGAAGTTGGACTGACACTACCTGATGTCAAGACCTACTGGAAAGCTATGGTAATCAGGATAGTGTGGCATTGGTAAAAGAATAAGCAAACAGATCAATGGAACAGAATACAAATCCCAGTAGATCCACATAAATACAGTCAACGGATCTTTGACAAGGAGCAAAGGGATTGCTGAATGATGAAGCAGAAGATAATGCTCTCAACAAATTCAACAAATGGTCCTGGAAAAATTGGACATCCATATGCAACTAACTTATCTGTTCTAAATCTCTGAGTCTTTCCATTACCATCAAGATAAACTCTCAGAGTCCAAACTTCCAGGTAGGACACCATATCGAAGATTTCACACCATCTGCACCTGCTGTTACATAGTGTCTAACTTTGATTCATCCAAACTTGAGTTTTCCCCATCTATGCTTTGTTCATACTGATCTGTCCTTCTTCTATGTTTTGGAAGCATTTAAGGTGTATTTAGTGTTAATTCTTCTTTGGATATTTGGTAAAACTCACCTGTGAAGTCATCTGGTCCTGAACTTTTTCTTGGTTGGGAAGTTTTTGATTACTGATTAATCTGATTTGCTACTGATATTTTCAGGCTTTCTATTTCTTCTTGATTCAGTTTTGATACATTGTATGGATTTTATCCATTTCTTCTAGGTGATCCAATTTATGGGTATATAGTTGTTCATAATAGTTCCTTATGGTACTTTTATTTCAGAGGTACTTTTGTAATGTCTCCTCCAATTTCTCATTTTAATTGTTTGAATCATCTTCTCTCTTTTTTTCTTTGTCTAATTAAAGGTTTTTCAATCCTGCTTATCTTTTCAAAAACAACTATTTTGTGATTTTTTTTCTATTTTTTTTATCCTCTCTTTGATTTCTTTCTCCTCTAGTCTTTCAATGGCATTTCTACACACTAACAATGGACTATCTAAAATGAAAATTAGAAAACTATACCATTTACAATAGCATCAAAAACAATAAAATACTTAGGAATAAAACTTAGCCAAGGAGATGAAAGACTTCTACTGAAAAACTATAAAACATCAAAGAAGACGCAGATAAATGTAAAGACATCCTATGATCATGGATATTAGAAGATTTAATATTATTAAATGTCTAAAATATCCACGTGATTTAAAGATTCAATATCATCCTTCTTAAAATCTCAAATACAGAAATAGAAATAGAAAATGCAGTCCTAATATTATATGGAACAACAAAAGACCCCAAATAATCAAAGCAATCTTGAATAAGAAGTATAAAGCTAGAGGTATCATTCTTCCTAATTTCAAAATATATTACAAATCTATAAAATCAAAGCAGTATGGTTCTGCCATAAAAACAGCATTAGACCAATTGAACATATAAGAGATTTTAGAAATAAATGCACACATTTACAGAACTTATCTACAAGGCTTCTAAAAACACACAATGGAGAAAGAATAGTGTTGTTTCAAATAAATAGTTTCAGGAAAACTGGGAATCGCATGTAGAATAATTTAACTGAATCCTTACATCATGCCATACATTAAAAAATCAACTCCAAACAGATTTAAGTGCAAGGCCTGAAACTGTAAATCTATTGGAAGAAAACATAGGAAAAATATTTTCTTGATAATGAAATTTTGTCAGGACATCAAAAGTACAGGCAACTGAAACAAAATAGACAAATGGGATCGCATCAAACTAAAACGCCTCTGCATAGTAAAGGAAATAATCAACAGTGAAAAGCATCCTGTGTAATGGAAGAAATATTTGCACATCACATGTCTGGTAAGGAGTAATATCCAAAAGATATAAGGAACTCAAACAACTCAGTAATAATAAAAATGATTAAAAAAGGGGCAAAGGACCTGAATAAAGAAGATATACAAATGGTCAACAGGCACATGAAGATACTCAACATGACTAATCATCAGGGAAATAAGGACGTGGAGAAAGGGGAACAATGGCGCACAGTTGACGGAATGTAAATGGGTAAAGCCAGTATGGAAAACAGTATGGAGGTTCCTCCAAGACTAAAAAATACAACTGCCCTATCATTCAGCAATCCCACTACTGGCTATATATATATCCAAAGGAAATGAAATATGCATCTCAAAGAGATATCTGCATTCCTGTGTCAATAGCAACATTATTCACAGTAGATAAGATATGGAAACAGTCAACAGATGAGTGAAGAAAGAAAATGTGGAGTGTGTGTGTGTGTGTATATATATATATATATATATATATATATTCATATATTACACCCTTTAGAAAGAAGGAAATCTTGTCATTTGCAAGAATCTTGAACATTATTCCAAGTAAAATAGATTAAGCAGGCACGCAAGAGCAAGTAGTTCATGATTCCACTTACGTGCATAGTCTAAAACAGTCACACTCAAAGAGGTGAAGAGTGGAATGGTGGTTGCCAGGGTAGCAGTGGGGAGGTAGAAGAAAATGAGATGTTAGTCAAAAGAGTTTCAGTTGTATAAGATGAATGAGTTCTGCAGATCTAATGTGCAGTAAGGGACAATAGTTAACATTACTGTATCTTACACTTGAAATTTGTTTAAAATGATAGAGCTTAAACTGGATCTGCTCATCACACACACTTATACAAATGGTAACTATGCAGAGGTGTTGAATATATCATTTAACTCGATTGTAGTGCTCTTTTCACAATGTATACAAAAATCAAAACATCGAGTTGCACACTTTAAATATGTACAGTTTTTATATTAAAGATATCACAAATAAAAACATAATTTCTACCTAAATACAAAATTGTCTCTCAGTTTCTGTAGTTCTCTCATGTGCAGTTACACAACATTATATTTGATAGCTCAGCAGACCTTTTTACTGCGTTGATAGCGCTCCCTTTTATAAACACAAATCCTTCCTTGGGCTTGGTTAGACCTTACACTAAACCTCTGACCTCTAAAAGCAAGTTGCCACCTTAGCTACATTGCACTTAAAAACAAAGTAACCTCCAAAGGTCATCTGAGTATTTTTAGCACAACACTAAAATTGCTTATTTTTGGACAATAATAAAACCAAGTTTACATACTTTTCAAGTTCTATGATATATCTGAGGAAAACTAAATTTAAAGTTTCCCTTAGCACTTAGGTAGAAACCAATGTTTTAAAAAACATAGATATTCAGCAATTTATTACACCTATTTTTCTGTGAGTCTTCCTTTTCCATTCATATTCTAAACTCCTTGAGGATGTAAGGTCAGAAGCTAGAGTAAACAATTTTTGTAATCAGATCTAATAAAACTAAGTCACAGATCTATGCCATATAAGTATGAATTACAAGAAAAGACATCTGCAATTAAGTCCCACATTGGCTGTTTCATCTCATTGTACTTCATTCACGACATAATTCCTATTTCTTTACCTATAGAATGAAGTAAATAGGCTGAATTAGATGGATACTCCCAGCAGGTCTACAGTGAGTTGAGAAAGAACCATTTACAGTGTGGAGTAGCTAGTTTGGGTCAGTGTTAGCTAAGAGAGAGAAGTGGCAGGCAAGTCACTTCATCAATATGGAAGGCTAGTCATAGACTGAGGGGAGGGGTGGACAGGATATAGTCTGCAGTCCAGAGCATTATGGGTTGACCTATAGGAATGGGCAAAGGAAATATGTCCAATGCTCTGTTTATGACTAGCAGCTAGAATACCATATTTTAGAGTGTTTAGAGCCTATTGTGGCAGCAGTTGTGTTGTTTTAGAAAAGACAAGTAGGGTAGTTTCCATACTTCTATATAAGATTTAAAATTATATTTACAAATTTCTCTTGAAAGCAGATACCCATAGTTGATAAAAATTTTTTAAAAAGCAGCCCTAGGTATGAGCCCCTTGTTAACATTTGCATGAATCATATCCATCTCATAAAATCATAATGCTGTTATAATATAATACAGAAATTCTTTAATGCCTGCTCTAGTTAATTTGCATATATAATTGACAGCTCATTAGAAATGATGAAAACATAATTACAAAAACAAATCTAGAAGAAAGGACAGTTTCAACTGGTGAATTATTGCTAAGTGTATATTTTGTTTCATATTGTGGACTTGTTATTATGGACACTAATTAAAATTTTTCCTCTAAGATGCCCACTCTAAGAAATCAGAACATGAGATGCAAACACATACAAGAAAAATGCTAAGCAGTTTATTCATGGTTAAGTAGAAAATTAAAGCCTCAATTTCAATTTACTATGATGTCACCAAATCTAGGCTACAACAATACGGTTTTATTTAGCCAGAAAGCTAGAACTGAAATTCAACAATAAATTGTGTTGAATTTTATGTTAAGGATTAAAGATGTCTATTAACTCTATAGGTCTCTTCATGTTTCTGTGAAGCTTTCTAAGATATGTCTGTTTACTTCGTCTATACTATACATTGGATCAATTTATTTGCTAATGCCTCCATTCATTTAATTTATATTTGTTAAATGCCTGTGATTAGAAACCATGAAACAAGAAAAAGAAAAAAGAAGATTAATAAATTCAGAACTACCTCACTAATACCTCACGTCTCCTAAAAAGAAAAGGAGCACCAATCACCAGATAGAAAAATGGGCAATATAGCAATGGATAGTTCACAGGAGAATAAATAAATACGATATTGAACAGAAAGAGGTATTTTTTCTTGTTTGTTTTTTGTTTCGCTAATATTAAGAAAAATGCAAATTAAAACTATATTGAGAGCCAGGTTTCCCATTTGGTAGTGGTAGAGTACCTTTTAGTGAATTAATTATCCATTACACTATATAGAACTACACACTCTTGAAACATAAAATAACAACTAACTACAGGCACTGCGGAGTGACCCAAAGCAGGTAGAAACTAGAGGATGCTCTAAACCTGGGAAGAGGGAGAGCTCCTTTTGGATGAAGCCCATCTCTTTTGGCAGCATGAGGGGTAACTAAGACTAGGGAGGGAAATCTGGAGTCTTTAACAGCAAAAATGAAAGGGCAGAGCTCTAGGGAAGCACAACAGCTGGGAAGTGTGTGGCAATACTGCAGAAATGAGAGCTAGAGAGACAGTGCTCTGAACTCTGCATACAATCTCTGCCCAGATCTTTCACTTACTCTCACACTTCTCATGTGTGGGGCAGATTCTAAGCATCCATCTAAGGTTATAATAAATATCTCAGCTACTGCTCACTGTAGTCGTGGAGACATTGGAATTTGAATTCAGCCATGTTAACTGCCTGCTAAAGAAGGAAACAGAACAAAAATAATATTGTTGAGAGAAACATAAGAAAATCTGTCAACTACGTCATTCACAAAGTCCAGGATACAATTTTAAGTTATTACATGCATTTTGAAAAACAGAAAATATGACCCATACATAAGTGACCAGATAGAAAGATGAACCCTGAAATGACTCGGGTGATTAAATTAACAGATGATGATTTTATATAGCTGTTGTTGTTATACTCCAAAATGATAAAAAATACAATGATGGCGAACGAGTAAGTAAGTAATATTGGCATAAAAACGAAATCCATAAAAATAACTAAATGAGACTTCTAGAAATGAAAAATGGAATATCTGAAGTTAAAGAAGAAAAATATACATTCTTTGCATGATAAACACCAACAGATTGGAAATGAAAGAAGGAAGAAGTATTGAACTTGAAGGTGGAGCAATAGAAATTATCCAGTTGGAAGTGCTGAGAACAAATATAATATTTTAAAAGTGTCACTGATGTGTAGAACAATATCAGAAGTTTAACAGATGTGTAATTTGAGTTACCGAGAGAAAACAGCTAAGAATGGGTAAAAAAAAAAAAACTTTTTTGAAGAACTAATATATCGAAATTTCCCCAAATTAGCAAAATATATAAATGCAAAGATGCAAGACGTTTGAACCCTAAGGAGTTAAATTCAAAGCTAGGAATAACATAGTCATTTGGGCAAAATCCGGAGTTACATTTTAAAGGATTGGGAGGAGAGGGAACTGCTCCATACAGAACAGTGGTATGAATGGCCGCTGACTTCTCATCACGAAGAAGGCCAGAAGGCACTGGCATCACGGTCTAAATACACAGAAAAAAAAAATTCTCTGAAAAAAAAACTTGTGCCAATAATCTTTAATAATAAAGGCAAAATAAAGACATTACCAATGAGCAAGAAATGGAATTTGTTACCAGCAGGTCTCTGCTATTTGAAATGCTAAAGGAAGATTTTTCAGGCTGAAAAGAAATGATAAGAGAGGGAATCTCAAATTGTCAGGAGGAATCCAGAGTCCTAGAAAGGGCAATAGGTGGGTAAATAAAGCAGAGAATGCTGCTCATTCTCTTTAAAATACGCACAAAGTTGAAACCAGAAGAAGAACATTGTCTTATGGGTACGTATTGTATGTCACTGTAGTTTATACAACATTAGAATAAAGGACAGTGACAGTGGTAAATCAACCTTTTCACTGCATGGTTCTTATACTTTATGTGTAGTTTAAATGCTATCTCTGATATTGTATCCCTTGGACAACCACTTAAAGTGCAGAAAGTTATAGCCAAAAAGAAAATGGGTAAATTAAAATAATATTCTGAAAGAATACTGAACTAACTGGCAATGAGTATTTAAAGGAGAATATAAAGGCCCCCAAATATTTGGTAATTTAATGTTTATCCATAGTACATGGATCAAAGAAGTAAATCATAGCAGAAATTTTTTAATAATTTAAATTTAGTAATAAAACATCAAAATTTGTAAAATGTATAAATTAGCACTCAGGAGGAAGAATACAGCTTTCATTGGCAACATTATGAAAAACAAACTGTATACAAGCAATGACCTAAGATTCCTCTTTAAAAGTCTAGATCAAGAAGAGCAAACACAAAGTAAAGTGAAAGGAGGAAATTAATAAAACAGGAGAGGAAGAAGTGATATAAAACTTAAGTAATGTAAACATCCAAGAATACTAAACTTTGAAAAGTGACTTTTCTTTGTTAAAACCATCCCACAAAAAACTCTAAGTCCATGATTTCACTAGTGATTACTTTCAAATACTAAAATGTAAAAAAAAAGTCCTATACAAACTACTTTAAAAAATAATAGAGCAAACTTAGTATCTTGTTAATGAGGCAAGTATAAGCCTTACATCAAAACTTGACAAAGAAATTTTACACACACACACAGACATATACAAATAGAATTGTATATCAATATCCTTCATGAATATATATGCAAACATTCTTAACAAGATATTAGCAAATCAAATCATGCTACGTATACTTGCCATTGAAGATAAAACGGACTTTCTTTATTCAGAAAATTGGCAATGAAGGGAAAACATTAAACATTTGTCCTACTTTCCTTTGATAAATGCGTTTTAGTGAAATAACTTCAGATGATGAGGGTTAGTTCTTTATACGATAGTTTTAGGTAATAAGAACAGAAGGAATTATAGACTTAAAAAAATCGCCTTATTGCCATTATGCTTTTGGCAATAGATATCAGTGATGAAACCATTAGATAAAATATTCATTTAAAAAAGTGCATATCTTCTCAATGGAGTCATCTGTCAGTCCTCTGAGATTCTGAGACCACTGATGAATTACTGCTTAGCTAAAAGTGAGAGAAAGGTTCATATTAAGAGGCAATATTTATTCTTTTTAATGTAATAAGTAGAAACTGTTGGGATCCAAGTGTGAAAAAACACTTTTAGACTATTGGGAAAATTTGAATACAGCCTGGCTATTATATAATAGCACATAATCATTGTTAATTTCTTAGATGTTATGTAAGAAAATGTTCAGAAATATTAGAGACTTCAGATAAGGTCTGGATGGGTAAAATCACGTGATATATTTTTTTTCTTTATAATACAAAAAATTTTTTTTAATAAATGAAGTAAGGTAGATTTAAGAAGCAAATGTACCAAAATCTACACAATTTCTAGGCCCACTTTATAGTTACATAGAGGGGCATTAATACACCCCTCCCTACTTTGTGAGAATTTAAACACCTCTTAATTAAGAAATACATCTGCACACACATTGTGAAACACAGACTCTTCTATATTCATATCTAATCAAAACTATTTGGACGTTGACTTTTGCCTATTGAAAAAGTTATCATTTTTAATTTTCCACCCACAACAATCAGGCAAAATTCATTATGCATTTTGAAAATACTTCAAACTCAAAGTTCTTCAAAAGAAATTTTAGATTTTCTTTTTCATTAAGTTGCAGAAACTTTCCTTTTGCAAAATGTCATACTAATTTTGAAATGGAAAGATGGATACAACTTAAAGAAAAAGGACCCCTCTAAGTATCAACTTCCAGGAGTGTCAGTTTTTCATCTGCCAAGTGGGCTATTAATTACTTGTTTCATAAATCAAAGAACTTCCAACAGGAATCAGATGTGATGATGCCATTAAAATGCTTTCCTAGAAATGGAACTGTACAAGTGACTGTGCCTCCACACTCACACAATACCTCTCACTCCAGGCTTATGAAATATGTTTGCAGCCCCTTCTGTGTTTCCTTGACACTTATTTACCCACCCCTAGTCCTTCACCCTGGCGTTCAGATGTATTTAGAAGACAGCTCACAGATTCTGACGCCACTTTTCTACCTCTCTCCTCCCTGACCCGGAGATGCGGGTAAGGTAAAGGGGGAGCAAAACAAACAGCTCTCCCAGGGGACCTGGAGACCCTTAGAGCACGGACAGAGGGAACCATTACTACCATGGAGACTGATTAAAGGGAGAAAATATCATTACTGGAGTTCCGTGAGAGCTTGGACCGGGAGAAACACCAGCCCGGCGTTCTGAACCATAGTTTACAGAAGGACATTGCTAATGGCAGAGAATGTGCCACATCAGGAGGTACCAGACAACAAATACCCCCACCTCTGATTACTTAAAGCCCCTCAGGGACTGAACCCAAGTAGAAACCATAGAGAAAGTGTCCAAATGGGGCAAGCGAGAGTGGGAGAGCCAGCCAGGAGTCCCTGAATGTAAGCTTCCTCATTTTATGTCATTAAACTCAGTCACCCTAAGATTACTGGTCCTGCACATTCACGCGCTTAGAAGAATAGGGATTGTTTTTCCTCTGACACCCTCGCTGCTACGCTTTCCAACGATCCCACTGAAACGAGCAAACAAAGTTATTGTACAGCAAATTCCTACTTTAACTGCATATTTCAAGGTCATGGGGCAAACTCTTGCCTTCTGTGCTGCTCTACTCCTAATAATTAAAATATGATGGGATTTGTAAGTATTTGTTAAACAATGAATGAAAGAATCAGATATTTTGCATATGAAACAGTCAGTATTAGAATTACATAACTAGAAAAATATTTCAAGGGAGTTGTTATCAAGCTGCTTAAAATGCTTAGAGAATCTTTTAATTAAATTTAGAAAATAAATACAAAGAATCTGTTGCAAACTACGCAATAGCAGTGTACAAGTAAAACTGTAAGTCAAGGAAAGAGAATCTCTTGTATGCTTTTTAAACAAACAATGAAAAACACAATTCTAGCCAATAACCAATAAGATAAAAAGAGCTACTTCAAATCAATATTAATTCCAAAGTAAAGAGATGGATGAATAGAATTTAAAATTAACAAATGAAAGTGAGTAAATGCTCATAGGCACTTGTAGAAAGTCAATGGAGAGAATGTCAAAATCTAATAGAGGAAGAAAAATAAAACAGATAATCACATAGGTCTAGAGCTAATTTCTGTAATGTTTTTATCAGCTTGTCTTTTGGTTATTGTGTTTAAACATTTTTGAAGTATGCTGCAACTTTGCAGAACTATGGAATCTATTTGTCAAGTAAAAATATCACTGGTTGCTGTAATAAATGATGCCCAAATCTTACTGGCTTATTTTAGCATAACAAAGATTTATTTCTCACTTAAGCAGACTTAGATGTGTATATATTTGCTTGGGCATGTCTCCTTGGAAGCTTTCCTCTAGGCGGTAGTGATCAAAGTCCTTTTCATCATGTAACTGCCGTCTCAGAGTTCCTGCGTCCATCTTTTCCGTGGGGAAGGGGGAGACGGTATGGAGGATCTTGTCTAGGAGGTGAGTCTGGAAGTGACAAACAGCTCCAATACATGTAATGACCAGAATGGGCTTCACTCATGTACAAGAGGATTAGAAGCTGTGGTCCTTTTGTGCATCCAGGTTAGAAAATGAAATGACTTAGTGAACATAAGTCAATGACTCTGCCACTAAAGGTGATCTTGTCCAGGAATTCTGCTGATTCGTCTGTTAGGTGTTCTGTGACAACACAGCCATTTTTTGTTGATACATCTTCCTAAAAGAGGTGGTGTTTATCTCTTTCACAAATGTCTCATCCCATACTGAAACATGTCATTTTTAAAAACCTGTTCTCTGTGTCAAATCAACATCGATCTATTCTTAATTGTGCTCAGAGAGTAGCTATTTCACTCCCTACCCCATTCTGTGAATATTTATATAAGGAGATAGATGCTGTACAGGAGAATGTTTCCTGGAGCACCCTGTCTATGTACACTCCCAGATTTAACTTTTTCTTTTTGCATACTCATTGCTTTCTGAAAATAAACCACTCTGTTTTGCTATTCTCCATCAGGGTTAGTTTTGTCCTGACACCTGAATCACTCTCCCTAAGAGTTTGAGTAACATCAGTTCAGATTCCTTGGAGTTGTTTTCAGTTAAAGATATAAAAGCAATATGATTGCTCACTGCATATGTATCTCCAAAACTGCTGAGCATCAACTTTTTTTTAGAAGTTGAAAACAGTTGAAAAATTCTCTTAAAGCACAGCATTAAATCAAGAGGAAAATTTCCACTGTACGTAAACTTGAGCATGCCACCATCAAAGTCATCAGCAGGCTCACTGTCAGTTGGAGGAGCTGCTTTTCACTGCCTGCGGTTGTTCTCAGGATTATTTGCCACCTTGTAGAACATCAGGTATTAGTGTTGGAATGAGCATCAGAGACATTCTAGCTCTACCCTCTCAATACAGGAGAAGAAAAGAACAGGAGGAAGGTGAGACCAGCCAGGCTTGCTATGTAAATCTCCACAGCTCTGGGCAGAGAGAACTGAGACCTCACCGGAAGTCCAGACCCTAAAACCATGTTCCCCAAGAAGAGCTGGCAACAAAAATGATGATGATGCAGACATCTTTCCCCAGGCATGGGGTCCTCTGTTCTCCTCATACTGGGTATCCTGAAATTCTCTCGACTTGTCATACCCATTTTCATCCACTTGCTCTAGTATATGCTCTTTGTACTCCCTGAGAGCACCTACTGCCCATATTCTGAGTGTTACCACGGGCAGTGGCTCCTCTCTGAATCCAGCAGTAACCACCACAAATCAAATACTAATTTGCTGCTTATCTAGAATTAAAACCTAACTGGGCTTCCTGTATTTTATCTGGTAACCAAAATCTAATGCTCTGAACTCAATCGCTGTCACATAGTAATAGACAAAAAGAATGGATGAGTAAATAACTGTAGCCATTCTTTTCAATTTTTTTTCTATAGAATTTGTTTCAATAGCATCATAGCTGCATAGTATTCATACATCTAAACTAAAATTAATATAGTTGATAGCACACTTTTCTGGCATTTTCATGTTAATATTTTAGAAAATGCTTAAATAAAATTTAATGTTTGGGTCATTCATTGTTCATGTAATAAATAGGTAAAATATTGCATTGCAACTTCTAATTGCTCGGCATTAACTATCCTGCTTTGAAATGGATTAAAAAGCCCTTGCCTTTGAATATCTTACACTTTAGTGAGAAAATATGCAAATACCTAATACCTTTTGAAACACTTACAATTCTGTTTATAATTCATCCTCACCTCCGTGTCACAAATAATTGAAACTCATAAGGTAAATAATTAAAGCAAATGAACTACAATTTTGGAATAAGGTAAAACATTATATCTCTTTACAGGATATTTCCTAAACTGCTAATATTGTTATTAAAAATTAAAAAGAAGACCATAAATAAGAGAAAGAGAGAAAGTTCTTTATGCTGTAGATATTTTCTACAAATCTTAAAAACATTTCTATTTTGCTCTCTGTAACCATCTTTGCTGAAAAGTGACTAGGATGCATTACACAAGGCAAAGCTCTTCAGCTCTCACATGACCAGCTATCCTGCAGCTGCTGGTCTCTTTTTGATCAAGAACTTTAATTCTTATGTTGTTGTTTTACAAAGAACTAAAACTTGTAACATTCTTCCCTGGGATCCTGTTTAAATGGCAACTAATTTATATTTTTCCTGACTCACAAAATGGGTGATATTTTTCTTGTTTCTTTTGTGTTCTCTGCTCCCTCTTTATAGACTCATTATTCAGATGCCAAGGCAGCACCAGTATTCTCTTGTACAACTGGAGTTTTTATTTAAACCTTCTCTGTGTGGATATACATGTTTTATGTCAAAACATTAAAAAGAGCCAGCCGGCGGTAAGGTGAAGGGAGTTCAGGTGCTGTGAAACTGATAGATTTGTACAAAATTATTCATATTTTTAATAGCATGGCCCAGAAGGAAAATTGAATTCACATAAAGAGGAAATCACATCGTTCTGTGATTGAGATAATTAGAATCTTGGAGTACCTAAACCCAAGTGAAAAAAAATATTATGTTTCATAGTATATATATATGTATGCATGTACATGTGTATGTGTGTAAATGTATGTATGTGTGATATATACACATATAATGTGTTATACATGCATCATACAGTAATCATATATGTATATGTATATATGTATATATGTATATATATATTAGGCTTCCCAGATTCACACAAGTAGTTTGTGTCAAATACTTACATTCTGTTTGTTTTACCGTTCACCCTCAACTCAAGAAATAATAGAAACTCACACATACCTAGGCCTTACCCAAAAGAACTTTCTCCCATATTCCCAGATTGAGAGTAAGCAAAGAAATAGCAAGTAAAAAGATAAATACAGTAACCTTAGGCTTTGATTTCAATGTTCTCCTTGTATTAAGTAAAACAAAATAATACTGTAATATAAAATGTAATAAAAATCTTAATTCCTCTGATGAGAGCACATTGATTTTTCCCACATTCTCCAAAGTTCTGCTCGAATGCCCTCTTCTTCAGGGTCTGTCTCCCGAGCCTGCCTGTGGGCTGCTCCTTCCAGGGCGCCGTGCCCAGTCCTTTCTGTGACTCTCACCGCTGGATCTGTGTAGCCTGCCTTCCTCCCTCAGACAACCTCACGATCCCTTAGGATCCTTTGGGGTGTGTTTCCCCGTGGCTTCACCTAGTGCTGGTGTGCAATGGTCACCCAAATAATACTGAATTGATTAAAATTTTGCATCCCCTATGAGACTTCTTCAATTATTTGCTTAATGGGAGCATCATTCATAGCGAACATAGATGTGCCTGTCTCTTCACTGGTGTGATCTGGGTCTTAGGTGAAAATGTTCCGGACAGATTTTCAAAGCCTCATATTAAGGGATACATGCTAGACCTCTTGCGTCAGTAGACTGATCTAATTCCAGGTAACGAGGGCTGTCTCTCACCCCAGCACATCCTCTTTCCAGGGGAAACAAGGAGCATGGACCAGCAGTGAGTCGATTTCGGTGCCAGTCCAACTGCTCTGTTGAAATTGCACCCTAAAGTAAAAATCATGGGAATGTGGAGTAGGTAGTGACTTCTCCATAAATAGATGTATAGAACTTTCTTTCTTGCACAGCTTTATCAAGTATAACTGGCATACAGTAAACTGCACCTATGTAAACTGTGCAATTTGGTACAATTTGACATGCGTATACATTTGTGAAGCCATCACCATGTTCACAAGAATGAGCGTGTTAATTACTTTCAGAAGTCTCCTTGCACCTTGTCTGCCCACCGATTCCTACCTTGACACACAGGCCCCTGTGCCTGGATCAGAACTAGCGCCCGCCGGCCTGTCCACAGGTGGCGCCTTGGAACATATGTTGCTTTCTCAAATTTTCAGATGCCATTCTTATCTGTTGTCTGCTGTGCTTTGTGAAGAATCTGTCAGAACAGAATTCTGGGAATGATCTAAATAGGCTTGTACGTGACCTTGCCATCTAAATTGCTGCTGCAGATTCCACGGGAATCTTCTCAGCATTCTACCAATGGCCCTATTGGGACCACAATATCTTAATCAAATCATAGCTATGACGATTTCTACGTACAAAGCTAGAGTCCAATCTTACGTGCTTTTAAGATGTTTAGGGTAAAACTACCAATGAGAACCATTTTCCCCTTTTAATCATATGCTATGTTCTAGGCCTCATTCAAGACTCAGATCAGAGACCACCTCCCAGGGAGCCCTCCTTCCTCTCTGAATGCTCACTTTCCCACCCCTGTAAATGGGCCAGTGCTATTTTTTGTGTTTCTTTACAACTTTAATTCTACCTAACAACGTAAAATACGACCTGGGTATTGCATGTGTGTTGTCTGTCTTGCTTATCATGCAGGGGATGCTCCAAAGTGAGCGCTGCCTCCGCCCATCCTTATGCCCTGAGAGGCCAGCGCAGTGTCATGCCCACAGTAGAGCCCAATCACTGCCCAGTGGCAGGAGCAGAGCTGAGTTCCAAAAATAAACATAGGTTAAAAAATTTCCCAAATTGTAAATTTCATGACAATAAAGCTTCTGGGACCACAGAATATTGCTATTTTTCAGATTCCTCAAAGAACTTTTCCCTGGTAACTTTCACATACTTCTACTGATACTATAAGTTTTCATAATTTTTAATTCATTTAAATACCCTCAGAAACCAAATTAGATCAAGTCTTACTACCTCTTTCCCTGAAATATGAAATCTTCTAATGCTTTGTCATTGCTTGCAAACATACAATTTTTAAAAATATCATTCTAAGAGATAAGTGACTGACTGAATGCAAAATGATAACATTGTCTTTTAGATTAATATCATATGCAGGAATTAAGTGCACCATCACGATAGTAGAAAGGATATGGGAGAAGAAAGGAAATAGTTTGTTTGAAATTTCTTACATTATATATGAAGTATTATTACTTGGATATATATTGTGGTTAAATATATTTTAAGGACATATAATAAATATATATTATACATATGTACACACACACAGAGAGTAAAATTGTTTTCATAAAAGGAGATATACATAATAAATCAACAGTGGATAACATGGAATCTTAGTGATACACAATTTAAAATCTGGCAGGAAAAGGTAAATAAAATCTACAGAACAAATGGAACAAATACAAAACAACAGTTAAGATGGTAGATTTAATTCAATCATATCAATAATTGCAAGAAATATAGTTGTATAAAAACAACAATTAAAGTAAATTATTGTTAGTCTGAATAAAAGCTAAGAACCAAATATATATGTTGTCTCCAAAAATCTTGTATAATATAGGTGGGTTAAGAATGAACAGAGGAAACACACATAGACTCTCAGTCACTAGTGAAAAGGATGGGAAAGCTGGGCTGACTGCAGGAGTGTAAGACAGAATCCAGGGCAAGGGTTGCCAGCGTTGAATAATAACCTTAGATAATGATGAAGGAGTCAAGTCCCCCAAAAGACATAAATAATCTAAAAGGGATTCAAAATACATGAAGCAAAGACGGATAGGACTGAAAGTAGAAATAGGTAAGCCCAGGATGAGAGCTGGGCCTGTGCCTCCCCTCCGTCAGTGATCCACAGAACAAGGACCCAGGAAACCAGGAAGGGTGCAGAATATCTGATATCAACAGACTTGTCCAAATTGTCCTTCACAGAATACTTCATCCAACAATAGTAGAATAACGTTTTTTTTAATGTACATTCAGCATTCACCAATGTAGAATATATTCTGGGCCATAAGACTAACCTTAACTATTATTATTGAATTGTATGTTCTATAAAAATAACTGAATAAAACTTGAAAACCAAAAATTGAACTAAAAATGAATAACAAAGATTTCTGGAGAAATACTGGATATTTGAAAATTGAAGACTATATTTCTAAATAACCTTATGGGGCAAAGATGGAAATTAGAATATATTTTTAATTTAAGGAAAATGAAACATGCAATATATAAAAATTTGTAGCATGTAGTCAATGTACTATTTAAAGGACTTTTCAAACATTACATTCTTACATTAGGAAAGAAATAAGCTAAGATCTAAGGTTCCACCTTAAGAAACAAAATGAAGAGTGAATAAAACCCAAAACAAACAAGAAAAGAAATCATAAAGATGAAAACAAAAATCCATAAAATTGAAGAGAAAAATAGAAAATCAGTAAAATCAGTGGGGTTTTGGAAAAGATCGATTTGATTAACCATTAGGCATAATGATCAAGAAAAATAGGGAATAAGACCCACACTACCAAACTCAGGAATGATCAAGAACAATAATAAAGAACTCACAGACATTAAGAGTCTAATAGAGAAATATTATGGAAATATGCACATGATTTGACAACTTATGAAATGGAAAAATTTCTCATAAGGCAGGTACTGCCAAATCTTATTGAAGAAGAAATAAATAATATGACTACTATTATATCTACTAAAGATACTGACTTAGAGTTGAAACATTTCCAACAATGAGCCAGATGGCTTTACTGACAAATTTTACCTTACATTCGTTTATTGCAAACTCAGGAGCTTCCTGGGTGAAATCTGGGACCTCCCCATACGCAGAGGACAGGGAGCAAGATTTGAAAGGCAGGCCACTTCAGAGGGGTTGGTGGCAGGTTGAATAAGCAAGGGAACTTCCTTCTGAGGCTTGTCTCAGGCACCTCGGGATGGGTAGATCTCCACCGCACCTGCTGGAGTCTTCAGTTTGTAGAGAGGCCTTACGGGGTTCAGTCATGGACACCATCCAAATGGGCTTAGCAGCACATTGCTCTGCCAAGCTGTGTCCTTGAAGACACCTCCCACTGTGGGAAGAGGGGGTGCGGGCTGCAGAGCACACCTTTTAAGGACAGGGGAGGGGTGATGAGATTCCAACTGCAGGTCACACCCTCGCCATATCAATTTGACAAGGCAGTTAAATATTTAAAATATGTGATGGATACTTGATAACAGAGAGAGATCATGAGTCGTCATCCTCAGACTGTCTTGTAATTAAGGCCACCAGGAGCGAACATTTTGCAGTACCTTCACCTTATACTTATAAATACATTTGTAAATTTGGACAAATGTGAATTTAACTCCATTGGTAGATTTATTGGAGCCCGTTCAACAGTTAGGATTATTCACTATGCAAGAAGTTCTTTGGCTGTGCAATGTAATCAATTCCAAGTACTTATCTGCTCTGTTGATTTCTTAGTTTAGGAAGAACATTGTTTTTATCATACATTTCACTCTGCCAAACTTGTTTTTCTTATATTATCACCACAAAAACAAGTGATTTGTATCTTCCTCTTTAAAATTCTGGACTGAATTTTCAAAGCACTCATATTGATGTCATATTAATGTTTGTCCTCAACATAGTGAACTTCAAAAAGATATACTTTGACTCAGTGAGTTGGATTAAAAAAAATCAGTATTTGAATGAACAGATACCATATTTGAGACATTTAATGGCACCCATTTAAAACCCTCATTTAACTGTCTGCAAAGATCTTTTTCTGCTAATGGAGCAATTATCTTTTACTTCTCATACTGCCCAAAAAAATCTTGGAGTAGAAAAATAAACAAGTTAATTCATAGCAATAAGCATTTAATCCACAGTAAAAGCCCTGCTCCACACTGATGGCAAAAAACAACCAGATTGTTGAAATTGTCCTCTTTAGGCACTGGCTTGTTAAAATTACTTCTAATATTTCCAGTAAATGCTGAGCAGGTTGATGTTTTTTGGGTTTTGTGTGGTCAGTGCTATTACTGTTGACCCCCATGCTGGAAGGTAAATACTATCAAATAAACATTTTGTGCAAGTTTCATATTCTTCACCAATTTCATTAAGAAATAGAAATGTGGTACTAGAAATTTTTGTTAAACTTTTATCTCTTTGTTGCTAAAGGGTTTAATTAGATTAAAGCATTATCATAATAGCCTTTGCATCCATCCATGTTGTCACAAATGACAGAATTTCTTTGTATGGCTGAGTAATATTCCACTGTATCTATGTGCCACATCCTCTTTATCCATTCCTCTATTGATGGACACTGTGGTTGCTTCCATATCTTGGCTATTGTAAATAGTGCAGCAATAAACATAGGGGTGCATGTATGTGTTTAAATCAGAGATTCTGTTTTCTTTGGGTAAATTCATTATTTGTGGAATCTAAAAACACAACAAAACAAAATGAACAGAATAGCAGACTCACAGACACTAAGAAGTGACTGGTGGTTACTAGAGGGATTGGGATGGGTGGGTGGGGAGGGTGAGGGGGATGAAAGGGCACACAAATTCTCAATCATAATATAAGTTAGTCACAGGGATGCTAGCATAGCATGAAGAATATAATCAGTGGTTCTGTAACATCTTTCTAAGTTGACAATAACTGCACTAGTTGGGGTGAGGATTTAATAATGTGGGTGATTGTCAGACTACTCTGTTGGGTACTTGAAACCAATATAAGATTGTGTATCCACTATACTTCAATAAAAAGAAACAAGAAAATTAAAGCATTGTCAAAAATAAAATAGTTATAGATCTAATAAATGGCAACACCACTGTTCAGACAATTCTCTGTTCCAGGAATCAGCAAACTTTACCTGTGAAGTTTTGCGGGTCAAATGGCGTCTGTCACAGCTACTCAGTTCTGTTGTTCTAACACAAAAACAGCCAAAGACTATGCATAAAATGTTGTTTCAGGGTAAAACTGGCAACTAGCAGATAAATAAATTATGGAGATCTAAGGCATAACATGATGACTGTAGTCAACAATACTGTACCAACCATTTCAGATGTTCCAAAAGAGTAGGTCATACTTGTTCTCAACACACAAAAAAGGAAATGGTAACTAAGTGACATGATAGAGGTGTTAATTAGCACTATGGTGGCAATCATATTGCAATATATCAAATATCAAGCCAATATATTGTACAACTAAACAAACTATTATATGTCGATTATATCTCAATAAAAAATTTTAGGAAGAATGAATATGGATGTGTTCCAGTAAAGCTTTACTTATGGTCATTGGTGGTTGATTATACGTAATTGTTACATATCATGAAGTATCATTGTTCTTTTTATTTTTGCAACTATTCATAAAGGTGAAGACCCTTCTCAGTTTGCAGATGGCCCTAAAATTTTCGGCAGGCTAGATTTGGTCCATGGGTGCTGACCTGCAGACTCCTTTATTATATAGCTTCAAGAACATACTTTTATTTTCCCAGATGTAATGTCCTGGGTAGTCAGGATGGATGGTCATGATAGTTTGAGGCCAAACTCGACAGCATTGCACAGGAAAGGTACTGTGAGCAAGCGCAGTGTTTGGAATCCTGGAATCATAAATTATGTAGGTGTCAGAAGTGGTCCTTCAGAAGCCAGCAGCTTGGGAGCCTCAGGGGATAAGAGGATACTGATGCAAACCATGACATTCTTTTGATTGGCAGGGGCAGGAAGAGGTTTCTCCCAACAGATGTGCAGGCTCTTGATGTGGATGAGCAGAAATGGGACTGAGAGAGAACTTGGTCATCGAGGATGTGCCCAGTAGTGGCCTCTACTAAGGAAGTGGTTATTTGACCTCTTGTGTCTCTCAGAAATACCAAAGGTTGTTTGTCTCAGACACTGCTCATCTCTGGACAGTGGACATACACAGATGTCTATTTGAGAAGTTTTTCTAGTTTACTCCAGGGATTTCTATTTCTTCTTTTTCTGAATTTCTTCTAGACTGTACATAATTATTGTAGCAGGTCTTACAGATGACTGTACTCATTTACTTCATGTCAGTCTCTCCAACTAGACTGAGCTTCTTAAAGCCTTGGGTCGGCCTTTGTTTGTCTCTCTAACCCCAGGATCTAGGACAGTGCTTGACACTGAGTTAGAAACTCTATAAATATCTGTTGCGCAAAACCTAATTATAGCATAGATGTGTTTTTGCATTCCGCCTTTGTCATTCACTGTTTTGTTATAAGCATTTCATCGTGTTTTATAGTCTTCATGATTATCATTTTAATGACTGCATGAAAGTCCATCAGGATTGTGTGTCATAATTTGCTATATTTCTGAATTGTATACAGAAGTTATCTCCATAATTTTACTATTCATTAAACATTTAATTAGATACTACTTTGTTGAATTGTGAAAGCTTGAAGGCATGATTTGGATTTCTCGTGTCTCTTAAAAAAGCTTTGGTAATGGAATTTGATTACTTTTCCATAAACACATTGATCAAGTAACATATATTTAATATTGTTTTATTTAATATTCCTTTCCATAAACACATATTGATCAAAGAAACATATATTTAATATTATAAGAATATGTATATATGAATAAATACTGTATAAATATTCAAATATATAATTCTGTGTAAATAAAATAAAAATTTTAGGTAGGAATATTTTTATTGAGGAATAATTCACATATAAGATATAGACACTATGTACTATATACATAAATATAGGAGATGTTTAACCATTTAAATTGGAAACAAATTTGGAAAAAGAAGGACCTTACACTCATGCTGAAGAAGTCTGAAGCAAAAGGTTCGGTCTGGCAGAAAAACCTAAGCATCAGAGACAGGAAAGAGTGAGTAAGCTTTGGAATATAGGTTTCTAATAATTATAACCTGGAAATCAAGGGACCAGCTGAGGAACCTACAATTTTCTCATTCTTCTCTAACCCAGTTCATCCAAATGTGACTGGCTACAAGTTTAAATTGCTTATATACAACTATCAATCAAATTTCAAAAGTCACTACCAATAATTTCTATTTTACACAATTCTGTTGATGTGTGATTTATATACAACAAACCACACATTAAACTGAAATGTACCATTGGATACGTTTATACACATATGAAGCCACTTCATATCAAGACATTTAACCATCTCATCACCCTGCATAATGTCCTTGTGTCCCTTTGTATTCTCTCCTTCCAGCACTTCCCTGTGTCCCCTCATCCCTTGCCACCACTTACCTGATTTCTATCCTTATAGATTAGTTTGCTTTTCATAGAATTTCTATATAAATGGACTCTTCCAGTGCATATTCTTTTTGTCTGGCTTACTGTGTGCCAGCAGTTATGATAAACATATTTTATGTATTATCTATGTCACTAATTTTAAAAAGTGTCAGATTCTGTAGGTGGACCATAATAAGAGGCACGTTTGACATTCTGCTATGAAAATAAGAGTCTGACCTGATTCTTATCCTATTTTATGTCCCTCCGATTCTCAGACTATGGAGGTGGTCTCTGAGAACAGGAAAATACACCACCACCTCTTATTTGTACACTACTTATCCCAAAACCTTGTACCTAGTCCTAAAAGCATATTTGTGTTTATTTGAACCAAATTAATATTAACTGAATTTAGAGGAGCAGATAGAATGCTGTTCAACAACTCATGAATTCCTTGTTGAAGAAAAGTTTCATTAAAGACTAACCAGCCACACGAGTGACCGGGACTTCCCAGAATCCTGGAGGATTTTTTAAAAGTGAAAATGAGAACTCTTGAGATGCTGAGAATGTTTCCAGATTCAGATTTCAGAAATATTGGCAAAAACAGAATATCAGCCTGAACAATGTCAGAATACAGGGGTTCAAGATCTAGTTCTAATATTTCCTCCTGTGTGATCTCACTAGGTTTCCTGAATTCCAATTGCCTTATTTGGTCAATATGGGTAATAGGAACCAATTTACAGGGCTGTTGTGAAAAGAGAGTAAAAACAGGTTTTGCATAAGCTTCAAGCAGACTATTTTGCATACTGCCTCTGATGAGTAAGTGTGAGTGTAACCAACTGAGAAATTAGATGGGTTCTGGGCACTTAAATTTGGAAAACACTGATAGGGAACAAGGAAGCCAGATACAACGTCAGGAGGCACTTGAAGTGTGACTTTAGTAAACCTGTTTCAGGCAGTGCTTTTGACCTTTGGCAATCCACATTCCTGTGAACCTAAAGACAAGAAGTCTGTGGTAATCAATGACTAGCCAGTCAGCCTTTGGCAAGCCATTCAGTCGTCCTCAATCTCGGTGGACTTACTGATACAATGGTAATAATTGTACCAATTTGTCTTATCTCACAGGGCTATTTTGAGGAATAAATAGGATGATTATGTGAAAGTCCTTTGCAAATGACTGCATAAACTGCCAGGAAACTGTCAAAGCATGGCTACTTATTGCACCCTAGAGCAGTCATCTGGGTGATTGGCTTTATTTGCATCCATCCACCTTTCTGGTCCAGGTATTTTTGGTTCCACTGAGAATTGCTTCACAGCATTTCATTGAATGTATCCATTAAACTCATAAGGGCCATTCTGACACATCATTTAACCTGAGGTCAAGCCTGGAAACTAGCAGGAAGGAAAAGACTGTGGTTATTGACTGAGAGACCCATGGCAGGTCCAACTCTTCCCACCATTACAAAAGCCATCAGCTGTGGACGGCTCCCCTCCCCTGCCCCATGCCTGGCGCCACAGCTGTCCCCAAGCGGACACCCTCTTGTTCTTATTGTGCAGCTGTCATGGGTGCTGACAGGCAGCACGCCCTGAATGAAACAATCTGATGTCAGGACTTTCCAAAAAGATTTGTAAGTTAGTCAACAACCATTTCATCTCATTATGAACGCCACAGCCCTCAGAGAGTCTTCTTTCCATGTGTCGTGCCCTTTAAGTCACTTTGTGATGATCTTTTCTGCCAAGGTATTTTTGCAGGAGGCAACGTAGTCAGTCTGCACCGGGAGGGTCAGACATGAGTCCCATGTTCTATTCACAGAACAAATTAATCAAATATGACTGGAAGGAAAGTCCTGCCCTGGATTTCTGGAGACATCAGCAGACACAATATGTAAAAAGCCTAGTGTATCAGGAGAGGTCTACAAATATAAAATGTTGGAAAAGAAGTAATGTTTATTACCAAGAGATATAAATAAACTAATACAAATTTTAAGTGATAAGATGTTTTTTTATTTACTTATCTAATAGGTAATATTATTTTTTGAGAAGTATTTTCCAGTGGCTATAAAGGCCAGCACAGATCACTCTGTCCACGTCGGTGAGGGGAACCAGAACAGAAGTGATCTGTGCTCCCTTGAGACCTATTTCCCAGTCAGAAGGCACACAGATCACACACACACACACACATGAGTGCAAATAATGAATGATTTTTGAGGGAGTCATGACTCCCCCACCAAATTCATAAAATAATGCATAAGAAAAGTCTCTAAACAAGAAAGTTAGACCCTTAACTTGACTTAAATAGTGTTGTATGAGTGTAAAGCTATGCTTTTTTTCTTTTACTTCTTACCGCTCTTCGGATGGAGACAATCCATTTTGTTTTGTTCTAAGAGCCTGAGAAGAGTTGCCCCATATTCAAGAGTCCCAGAGTTCTTTTGGTTACTGTAAATTCCAAATGGCTTAAAAAATAATGGGGTGTGTGGTGGGGACTTGGGGGGAAACTAGTCACCACAGTGTTGCTCATGTAAATGTATATTAATGATACCAAAATTAAAAATGAGTAAATAAATAATTGAAAAAAGCAAAAATCAGAGACCATAAGATTTGCCTAGGCATCTGAGGGAGCAGAAGAAAGCTACCCCCAAGGCTGGGCAGTGGTGGGATTCAGAGCTAGTGGTGTTGAGGGGACAGGGGCAGGTAGGCAGGTTTGGAGGAGATGGGGCCAGGCCCCTACAAATCCTTCCTGACTTTGCTTCAAGATACAGCCATAAACATCCGCCTCAACATGCCCACCCTATGCTCTGCTGTCCAAGTCACTGTTGTGTTTCCTGGGTCCCCAGGTGAAAAAAAGGGTGAAAACTGTGGTAGGACATTTGATTTCGACAACTCCTATTGTAGTCTTAGAGATGGGGACAAAAGAGCAATCTAAGACCACGGTTACTCAGAAGTGTCTGGAATAAACCACTAAATAGAGCTGCTCAGGCAAACCTCAGAATGCGGCTTCCTTCTCTTTCTGTCTCTTGCAGTGACTTCTTCTGGGTTGACTTTATGATAAGGCAGGTCTTTGGGGCAGACTTCAAGGATTAATTTGGCTAAAAAAATGAAAGTAAATAATGGAGGGAAATGAGAGAGTGACAGAGAAAGAGAAAGGCAGGGGGAAATGGAAAAGGAGACAGACAGAGACAGAGAGACAAAGAGACACAGAGAGATTCTTGAATGCAGAACACTAGGCAGCCTAGCTGGAGTACAGAATCCACATCTCTAACACCACCGCAGGTTGTTACAGGTCCAGAATGAAGCCATGCACGGGCAATTCTCTAGTTTTTTTAGTTCCAGCATATCACAGATGCACAGGAAAAATTGGCTAGCTGAATCTAAATTCAGTGAACACCTCTTCGGCGTTCAAAAGACCTTTCTTCATAGTCCAGTATAAGTTCATTTCAGATATAAGAAAGAATATAACTAAGAAATGATGACTGGACTTCCCGCATCAACCAAGGCGGAGAGACCTGAACTACAGCGCCGCGGCTTCTGATGTCCTGTTCCGCTAACCCAGATGAGCTCCTTTTTTATTGATATGTGTTCCGATTATTGTATGCTCAAAACTTTAAAGTGGAGTAGAATAACAACCATCAAATTTGAAATCACATATTCGTAGTTTTAATCCTGGGTCACCTATTTCCTGTCTTTGTGACTTTAAACGAATTACCAACTCTTCTGAGCAGATTTCTTAAATCAGTACAGGGAAGACACTATTACGCAGTCCATCAGCTCATTGGGGGCACTCGTCTTGAGAGTGCAGCACAGTAACTGGCATGTAGCTGTTTCTGCATAAATGGATATTATATAGAAATCTAAATGCCAAGGTGGCATAAAGCCTGATTTTCTCACATCCTTTGATTCAATGGATTTGCATGAGCCTATGATGCTACATTCTCAAAGGTTGATGAAGAGTTTTTAAGTTTCTATACCTTCCTTCAACATTTGCCAAACAATTTGTTAATGATGCCATTTTAAAGGAGCCTGCATTTCATTAATTGTAATCCAATTTGGAACACTACAGCATAAGGTTAATAAAAACATTTTGTTCAGAGGGAATTAAATCCTGATTTTCATGAGAAGAAACATTAGGGTGAACTGACTGTATCCCTCTGCTTGTTGTTATGTATTAATTTTTCACTTCCAATAAAGTTGATCCATCATAGATCAGGACGCCCTCAAGCACCGTGGGCATGAGAAGGGATCCTGAAATTACATTGTCTGCATTCACATTCCAGCATTGCTCCTTAATATCACTGTAATGCTGGGCGATTTCAACATGAAATTCTTTTAAATAAACTTCCCTGATCATCATCTTTCAACCAGCTTGAGTTAGTTACTGTCTCTCTACAGTCTTCTCCTCTATAAATACCTTTACAGTGTATAGAAAACAGGGCTTTATTTTCATTTCTATCATGCCAGCAGACAGGAAGATCCCCAAAGGGATAACTTGTATCCCCTGGATTGGCACAGAGGAGGAACTTGGTACATAATTATTGAATGACTGGATGAATGGATCTTATACTTGAAAACAGTAATGATACACATAGCAGTAACTGTACAGTATAAATTGTAGTGATAATAATAATAATAATAACTAGAACAATTAACATTTAATTAATGTTAAACACTTAAAATTTGCCAGGCACTGTTCTGAGGGCTTTATATTTATTTCATCATGTTCCCAGTATAGCCTTTTCCTCATTTAATAGATAAGGAATCTGGTACAAAGAAAACATTATAACCTACCTGGTATCCCACAGGTAGTGAGTGGTGAAACCGGAATCAAAATATACATGATTTCAGTTTTCTGATAATCCTAAAATTTCCGAGGGCCCAGTCAATGTTAAGTGCGTGTATGTCTCTCTATTTCTTGGCCTCCGGTGTCTCTAATGAACAGGTTGGACTCTGTCATCTCTGAGAAAACCATCCGATTCTGATTCTATCTTGTATTGCCTGCTTGGGACTCAGTCGCCCCCGGGCCATCCCACCCACTCTCTGCCGCCCCCTTTTGCACAGTCACCTTTCCCCTCATGTCCCTGGTCCCTCCGGGTTCAGACTTCTGTGGTCATGCAACTGTGTTGCTGTTGAAGCTTCTCGTGTGTACTGCTTATTCCCATCCTCGAGGGGAAATCAGCTGTCATCAGGAGGATAATTAGCTGCTGATGTATTAATTGGGAAGTGCCATAGGCCCTGTTTAGAGTCATATGAGTAATGAAATCACAGTATCTTTAATCAAGAATTCAGTGATGCTTCTAGCCTCTGAGAGAATCAAACTTGGATGTATTTTTCTGGTGAAAATACTCTACAGGGATGTTTGGTGGATGAAGCTCCACATCCGAACTCCTGAGCCCTCAGCTTACTGGAATTGCTTATGTGTTGCTTGGTTGTGTCTGCCACTAGACCATTAGTGTCACAGGGCAGGTTCTCTGTATAGTTCATCCTTAAGTCCCCAGGATCCAGCCCACTGTCTCACACATGATAAGAGCACAATAAATGCAGGTAGAATAAGTAAGTGGGCTGCTCTAAGTGTCTGCTTTTGCATTTTGTACAAGGAAAATGCTGTCTGTCTTACTCCATTATTAGATGTACTTCAAAAAATATATACCATGAATTTTGCTGTGGCCATGATGTAAGAAGATGGCAAATAATTAGTGCTTTTCATATCATGATCATTTTATGAAAAAATGATCATGATATTGTGAATGGCTAACAATGAATGAATGAATGGATTATTGAATGAAAGAATAAATTAATTCAGGGATGACCTGTACATCTCATCTATATGGTTACTGCACCTATTAATTGTAGCTGCGTAACTTTCTTTCTTAATAAAACTTGTCACTTATCCTTATTGTACTCTGATGTCAATAGCATATTACTCCTTTAGTTGTTTTCTGCCTTGAGAAGGTATCATGTAGAGCTTTGTTTTTGTTCCTTATGATAGCTAACAATGCACATTTCTCAGTGAAAATAAACATGTACTAAGGCATCACTCCCCATAGGCATGGGCTGAGGTGTTTTACACATGTTCACTGATGTGAAGAAGGCAGCATCCCAGGTGCCAAGGAGTGGCTGCTCTCACTTTCAGACCAACCTCCATGTAGTTGCAGAAGTTAAAAACTTAGAAATGACATTTCAACAGACTGCTTTTAACCTGCTTTCTGGTTATAAGATATTTGTCAACCAACTAAATACACTTGGGTGATATTCGGTGAGCAGAGTGAGACAAAGACCACATTTCCACATAATTAGATTTTTTCTGATGCCAAGCAAAGACATTGAAACAGGTTTTCTGCAGCTTTACTCCAGAGTTTATTATTATCCTCTTTCCTGGCTGCAGGGGGACATGGTGGAGACTTAAGTGGCAAAGTCTTTTCTTGATGCTGTTTATGATCTCTGGGCGTGAGCCCAGTGATGGCCTCTTGGGGAGTGGCCCCTGATGGGTCACTTCTGTGTTGGCATGGGAGTCATTCCGGGACACTAAACCTATGAACCATTCCTTTAGGTCCAATTCTCTGTATTAAGTGACTTCCTACTTAAAAGATCTAGAGTGATTTTTCTTTCTTGACCTGAAGCCTAACCAAAATGGAGAATATTATCCCCATTTTATAGATTCTAAACCCATATCTCTCAAAGATTAATACACGTGTCAAATATCACATGGAAGTGAGCGGAAGAGCACTATTTGCAAATATGTCTCTCTGCCTCCTTAGTTGGTCATTTCTTCTATATTGTGACATCAAAATACCACGTCAGCCAAACAGCCTGCAGCATTACAATTGCACTTCATCTGGGCTGAACTGTGCTCCTTATGGCACTTCCCAATTAATAGATCAGCAGTAAGAGATGACGGACATATGTCTGCAAAGTTCCAAGCAGGAAGCATTCACCAAAATAAACTAGGGAAAATGTCAGGGAAGGTAATTTCTTTGGAGAATTTATAGGCTTTGGTTGTATGGGTAAAAATGGCAGAACCACAGTGACCAGGTATGAAAACATGGACAAACACTCAAAAAGAAAACCAACTCTTTTAAGATTATACACAGGAGAAACCACTGGAACATAAATAGGAAGATCGGTGTTACCTCTTGAGTGGGTTTGCTCAGACCGCCATTGCAAAGCACGACGGACTGGCGGCTCCAAACCAAACGCATCTCCTCACCACTCTGAAGACCAGAAGCCCGAGACCAGGCGTCTGCAGGGCCGATTTTCGCTACAGCCTCTCTCCCTGCTTTGCACAGGGCTATTCTTTTTGCTGTGCTTTCACGTGGTTTTCCTTTTGTGTGTATGGGTCCTAATTTCTTCTCCTTGTAAGATTACCAGTCATAATGGGTTAGGGTTCATGCTGATGACCTCATTTTAACCTAATTGCCTCTTTAAAGACCCTATTTACATGGACATCTCATTCTGAGGAAGGAGAGCTTTAGACTTCAACATATGAATTGGAAGGGTTGCAGTTCAGCCCAGAACACTAGCCAAAGAGAGTACTCAGCGTTGTAGCTCCTCAAGTCCACAAATTAAAGATCTGCTTTTAGTAAGTTCTTAAATGAGAGGAAATGAGAATTAGCAAATTGCATCAGACATTTATGCCTTAAAGGCTATGAAGAGTTTAAAAATAACTGAATAATAAACCATGCATTTCTCCTTCTGTAGAAGGAGAGTGTTCTCCGAGGGAGTGGATCTTCCCCCTGAGACAGTTGGCAAAGTGTGGGGACATGTGGGGCGCCACACTGAGGGCCTGTGACTGGAGTGCACTGAGTAGCGGCCAGGCCACAGTGAACAGGCCAGCCCTTACAATAAATCATTTGAGCCAAAATATCAACAATACAGAGGTTAAGAGACATTTTTTCCAAAATGTGAGCATGGTTACTTTGAAATAACCCATATTGAGCCAGTATTGAAGCAGTTCTTGAATTTTTTTAAGAATCTCTAATAGAAATTATTTAAAAACACAATTTGGCAATCTTCATTACAAAAAAATATTGATACAGTGCGGTGGAGGGGGTGCTTCTGTTGGGCCCCAAGTATCTGCATAATAAAAAAACAACAGCCATATCACCTACCTCCAATGATTCTAGTATAAATAATCCATGGATCTTACTTTGGGAAATAACTCAGGAGAAATATAGTCTGAATAATACTACATGGAGTACAATTTTTCTCATATATCATAATTATTGATGTGTCTATCTCCCTTGCTGATATGCTAAATTAACTACCTTATATTTATGAACAACTTCCAACTTTTCAGGCACCACAAAGTTGCTAGAAATATAGCAGTAATCAGCTTGCAGAAAGCCCCAACATCCTAATAATTAGAGGTGATCAATCCATCTAAAAGGTAAAACATGCTGGACATGAGCTGAATGAGTTCAGCTGCATTTTTTCACTTCTCCTGCATCCCAGCATCCCCAGACTGCCCTCTGTACACAAGAGCAGCTCGCAATCAGCTGCTCATGCCCAGTGTGTAGAATGTCTGGATTATACCTACTCTTAACAAGAACGTGTATACCTGGATGCGAGCACACCTAGCAACACTCTTCCCTGTCAAGTCTTACTATGGCAAGGTATTCACACGCTTGCTCTAGAAGAGCCCCCCTGCCCCCATTAAAGAGTTCATACATCCAAAATATCAGATCTACAAACAGGATCTTCCATAACCATCCCAGTTATGATTCCAGTGTTTACATAATCCTTCATCCAGTGGAAAAGGCAGAATGTACTTAAACCTTACCTTACTCATGGTCATTTTGATTTTTAATAAAATAGAAGAACAATAAATGTTTTTAATATATTGTTTTTCCTCTTCTAATTTTTCCCCCTTTAGGATACAATCCTCTAAAAGTCAATGAGGTCAAAATGTGACTTGTAATTGATTTAAACATAAAATCACTTATCTTACTCTAGGCCCCCCAGCATAATAACTCTGCAGTGGAGAAAGAAATATACTAATCTTTAAATTGCATGACTATATTTCAAATCATCTCCACAATCCCATTTCTCCCTGTGCTGTCTTTATCTCTGGCAGCAAATCCTTGGGTAAGAGATGTTGGGAAAAAAGCCTATTATTTTTTTACCAAAAACACCAGTTGTATTCAGTGAAGGAAGAATCTTTGATTACCAAGAGGATGTTTTATAAACTTTTTTCATTCATTCTTCATCGTAAATGGTTATAGAAAATTAATGGACAGCAACTTTTGTACTTGATGTAGTTACTAATTTATCTCTAATATTCTACATAAAAATTTTCTATTATTTGTAATTTACCTAAGACCAGACATTGTGTTCTTAATATAATAAACTATTGGCCTGTAGAAACATTGTTTAGAACAACTTGGTTGGCCAGGTTCCTGGAGGGAGGGTATAGGTGAGACCAGAGGGTGGCTGGTATGGATGGGTATTGTCTCCATTTGACACATCAGGAATGAAGGTCACTCGTGACAACATGCATGGATATCTGGGTATTATGCTAAGTGAAATAAGTCAGGCAGAGAAAAACAAATACAACATGATCTCACTTATATGTAGAACAGAAATAAACTGATAAATATAGAGAACAGACTGGCAGTTGCCATAGAGAACAGTGGGGTACAGGAGAAATAGGTAAAGAGGATAAAGAGATACAAACTTCCAATTATAAAATAAATTAGTGATAAGGATGAAACATACAGCCTTGGGAATATAGTCAATAATATCACAATATCTTTGTATGGTAACTACACTTACCATGGTGAGCATTTCATAATGTATGTAATTGTCAGTCACTATGTTGTACACCTGAAACCAACATAATATTGCATCTCAACTATACTTCAATAAAAAAAGAAGAATGTATGCATAGACAGGTTACAAAATTTGCCCACTATCACACAATACTGAAGGAATCCTAAAGTCACACACACAGAGAAAGGAGAGGACAGAGTGGGGGGTAAGAACAAGCTGTTTAGTTAAGAAATGAAGTTTCCCATGATGATATTCAGATGTAGCCAGGTTTTTAGCACCAGGCCAGCAAGCCTAGACAAATAACATGGGCTTGACTGTAGGAGCCAGGGTGATGTAGGGTGCTTGGTTAAACTTGGTTAAGATCTTGCTCTCAAACTGCTTTTAATATATTTGCATCATATTCTTAACAGTCAACAAGCGAACATATTACCTTAACAATGTTGAAAAACTATTCCTTCTGGAGAAAGTACTAGAGAAGGAACTGCTCCTGTGCCTACATCTCCTGGCCAAACACAGCTCCAAAGCTGAGTTCATGTGCTCGAAAATGCTGTACTTTTCCTTCACTAAAATAATGTCCAAAGCAACAGTTCTTTTGTTCTCAGCCATTCACAGCTGCTTCATAAAAACCTCTGTGACTCCTGGGAGGTTCTATCTGATTTGAATTTATTGGAACACAAAGGCAACGTTCTGCCCAGAAGTTCAATCAGGCTGTCGGAGGAAGCAAAGAGGAGGGGTTACATTCTGGAAGCCATGACACATGCAAAAGTCAAGCAGAGTGTGCAGTGCAACACAGGGAGGGAGGGAGAACCCTGTCCAGGTGAGGGGTCTCGGGAGCACTGACCACTGAGTTGTAGCTGCAGGTGGAGAGATGCTGTCTGGATAGGCAGGACTGGAGGAGGGAGATGTGAGGAGAGGCGAGCACCAGGAAGTGGCGTGCTGTCTTAGGTGACAGATGATCGGGGTCAAATGGAACAGACAGACTGGTTCCCGGTGGGGAAAAGGAAATGCTGGTTGCAGCGTGCATTTTCTTTTCCTCTTTTTCTCCCCTTCAGTTTAGCGAAGCACAAAACCTTCCCAATTTCATTGTTTCGTACCCCACAACTCAAACATAACCAGAAACTGACTTGATTCTGAGCACTGTTGATTTTAAACTTCAATTTTTTGTACTTTTTATTTTTTATATTCAGAGGCTCTGTCTTCCTCTTTATATTGCTGTATTGCTATCCAAGTGAATAACCACCCCTTTCCTGAACACCGTGAGCTTGGACTGTGACCTCTAACAGAAACAAACAGTTAAGTGGTTCTAGATAAAGCAACCACTAACCTAGGATGGAGGTTAGAAGGAAGGGGAAAAAAATGTGAAAGAAAGATAATGAAACATTATTTTTTTTGGTCTTGGAATTTCAGGATTTGAGTGTGAAAGCCAGCAGGCATTTAAAGAATTTGTTGAAAGGAAAAGCATTAGAGGGAAAGATTCTGCTCTTCATATCTTATGATCTCATTTTAAGGGAGTGACAGTTGAAAATTCTCCTTGGCACTAATTGCTTCTCTCTGATCAAGCTCTCTCGTCTTTCACCCTAACAGTCTGTCCGCGGCCAGGTTTCTATCTACATCTACATTCCACAGTCTTGACAAAAAGCTCGTCTGCGTGCAGTCCTTAAGGTTGTCTCTGAGAGGAGTGAGTATCTTGCCATAGCATCTGGGTTTTGAATCTCTTACTTCTTCAGAAAGATGGACCCCTGAGTGTTATTACATTGCATTTGTGGTGGATTTAATGCTCTCTTTCTAATAGATCTGATAATATTTTGTGCAAAAAGGAAAAAATATTGTTATAAAAATACTGAGAGACAATAGAGGGCATGAGCCGGCATCCAGTGACAGTTGAAGCGGCATGATGCGCATGTGTTTTCGCTCGTGCCCCTAATCAGTCAAACAGTCGTGGGTTTGAATCTGAACTTGCTGTTTAATTAGGCAAATGAACCTTCTTGTTTTTATAGCACCCTGTTCTTCCCTTCATCTTCCCACTCTGTAAGCTTTCTCAGGAGAGGGATGGCATCCTAATCAACTCTGTCGCCCAGCTCCGTGCCTGCCCAACAGTCTCCACATGATAAATGTTTCTTAAATTAACAAATCTATGCTGTCATTCTCCTCCTGTTCAGGTTCACACATATGAGAAAGCTATTGATCTAATTCCTTAATATTCCCGAATTATTTCCTACCCCTGCCACCCACTGATTTGCACTTTCATTTATGGATCTTCATAAAGGGAAGTATGTCACTTAACTTCCAAAACTGTTTTATCTACTATTGGCTGAACAAATGTAGCATTCTCATCTCCATCAGGAGAACAAAATGTGGGCAAGGAAGTTGTCCTGCCCTTTTAAAATTTGAGATAACAGCACAATTTAGAGTTAGTCGTGAATATGGACATGGACTGTCAAGTAGTACTAATGGTGTTGGTTTTCAACACTATGGCGATTTGGTCCCTAGAATTTGCAGTACTTATTTAGTATGGAAGAGAGATAATCTGCTTACCCATCAGAGTGTTTATCATCAACTTTGATTTTTTATTTCTAGCAAATTCTGGGTACTTCATCTTAATTGGTTCTGATGAAGCAAATGATAGAAGAAGACTAGCTTGATTTTGCATCACCAATTGGCTCTTTCAAAATTTTTAAACTCTCATTTTTGGTAATTATAAAATATCTAATTAGGAGCCATGGAAGGGATGTATATATGAAAATACATAATATTTCATTTAATTTTCAAGAAGAGCATCTATTCAATGTTAAGCAAACTGCTACCTCAAAGATTTCTAGATCAATAGGATACAGCTTTGGCTTTAGAGGAGCTTACAGGCTAGTTGTGAAGATGTATATTTAAAACACTGTTTGCAAAGAAACGTGAGTTAAAGTTTTGGTGCTGACTGTATAGACTCAAGAATCACATAAATGCATTGATCAACTATGCTCCAGGGAAAGGAAGTCAACAAGGCTTCACAGAGAAGAAGCTGTTGAGATTTCAGAATCAGAAAATGGTTTTCAAACTGTATAAGGAGTCCAGGACATTCCAGGAAGAAAAATGAATGTTTGCAGCTCCAAGAATAAGGAAGCATGTGTGTTCTTGGAAGTCTCAGTAAGTGAAGTGACTATACTGTCCACGCAGATAATTGAACTTAATTGTGGAGGTAGAGTAGATGACATAAAGGAATCTGAACACACAGAAGAGTTAATTATATATAGATTAAGAATAGCAATGGTATTTTCATGTAGAAAGAATGACTCCCTATCTTTCTAAGTACAGGTAATAGAAACACTCAAGTTCCTGGTCAATGAAGACTTTTCACTTAAGTATGTTCAATTGGCTTTACCAAGTCCCCATACATGACCCAGCTTGAACCTATCTGATTGGACAACCATAATGTGGCCATAGACAGCAGATATTGAGCACATTACTAACTACTGAAAGAACACTGTCTAGTTTCCTGGTCTTGGGCTTCAGAATGTATCTTGCCATTAATTAAAAGTAAAAAGATGAACAGTTCACTCCACACAGAGTTTGCAAAATGGCAATGAAGGGGACCAACTTTGCAATGACTGTACAGCTTTAAAAAATCATTTTCCAACACTTAAAAGTTGGGAGATTTAATACAAACAAACTGATATTACACTTCTCTCACAAAAAGTCATGGTAAGATGGAAGCACACTCTCCCAAGGCAACAGTGAGCAAGAATTGAGATGGAGCTGCAACTTCGGTGGGACATGAGTGTCCTAGCCTGCCACCACCCTTCCACTTCCTGTTGACAACTCCATGCTCAGGCCAAGTGTCAACCATCATTCATCATCATTGATGCATTGTCAATTTTCTTAATTTGGAGTTGCAAGTAAAGTGAGGTACTTGCTGAACTCAACCCTGCATAGAATGGTGATGGGGAGAAAGTACTGGATAGGCTCAGTATTTTTTTAAATAAAATCCTGCACATAGCTCTGTTAATGTGAGAAATACATCTCAGATTTAAACATATGAACCAAGTGTTCATCTGCCTGAGGAATAAGCAGGAGATAAAGTCATGAGCACTGCCCAGATCATTCCTTCCCATCCTCACTCACGGTTCCCTTCCATCCTCTTGCAGCGCTTGAGTGAAACTCTCTGGACACCCGTCTCCTTTTGGACCCCAGGCTCAGGTCCACCCACTCACTCACTGTCTTTCCTGTGAAGCACAATAGGTACAGTCACCACGAAGCTCTAAAGCAGAGGTCTAATAGAAATGAGCAAGAAGCTACCAGGATTGCCTTCCAACAAGTTGATAAAACTTTCTTGTTTGGGGCTTTTCTGATTTTAACATACAATAAGAGTCCTACTTCATTCATTCTATGAGATGACTTTTAAATACCTAGAATGTGGATAAGCAAGTAGGATTTTTTTGTAATTTCTTCAGGATTTTTAAATTCTCCCTTCTAATATTGTCTTATACTCTAGTTAAGGAACACATTTCAGTTTCCTTGAGGTCTTAATGATCAAACAAGGCTACTATTTATTGGACTATTTCATTAACATGCTTAGAATTACTGTGTTCTACAGACATTATTATATTTAATTCATTAAAATAAACACACAAGAGAGGCAAAGCCAAGATGGCAGTGTGAGTAGGACAGTGGGAATCTCCTCCCAAAAACATATATATTTTTGAAAATACAACAAATACAACTATCCCTAAAAGAGAGACCAGAAGACACAGGACAACAGCCAGACTACATCCACACCTGCGAGAACCCAGCACCTGGTGAAAGGGGTAAGATACAAGCTGCAGCCCGGCGGGACCCGAGGCCCCTCATCCCAGCTCCCAGCGGGAGGAGAGGAGTCAGCAGGGAGGGAGAGGGAGCCCAGGACTGCTAAACACCCAGCGCTAGCCATCCGCACCAGAGCGCAGACACAGTGCATGAGTGGGGTCCTGGATACTAGGGAAGCAGGACAGTAAGACCTGTGAGCAGGTCCCTGAGGCCAGCGCCTGGGGACAAAGAAAAGCAAGTGCTTTTTGAAAGTCTTAAAGGGACAGGGACCCCACAGCTGGACAGAAACATCCCAGGTCACAGTCCACCAGCTGGAATTTCCAGGGAACTCCGGGTGCACTAACCCCCTGGGCAACAGCTCTGAGACCCCTCATGGAGGTAAACAGCCAAACAGCAAAAGTTACCCCTCTGGGGCCCCACCATAGCAGAGCAGCAGCCTGAGGCTGGCCACGGCCTCAGCAAGGGAGCTTCCTCCATACCGGTGGGCAAGATATAGAGACCCAGTCTACACGCAATTGCCCAACACATGCCCCTAGGGGTTGCAGTTGTCCCAGTAAAGAAAGGCCAGGAGCAATTGGGAAAAGTCTAGGCTCTCCCAGCTGACAGATACATCAATAGCATACCACTGCACCTATCAACATGAAAAGGCAAAAAAATTTGATCCAGACAAGACTAACCCAGACAGCTTCGACATCTACTACATCTTCCCGCGAGAAAGAACCTGGGGAGATAAATTTAACCAGTCTTCCTGAAAAAGAATTCAAAACAAAAGTCATAACCATGCTGATGGACTTTCAGAGAAATATGCAAGAACTAAGGAGGGAGAATACAGAAATAAAACAATCTCTGAAGGACTTCAAAGCAGAATCGATGAGATGCAAGAGACCATTAATGGACTAGAAAACAGAGAACAGGAACGCAGAGAAGCTGATGCAGAGAGATATAAAAGGATCTCCAGGAATGAAAGAATTTTAAGAGAATTGTGTGACCAATCGAAATGGAACAATATCCACATTATAGGGGTACCAGAAGAAGAAGAGAGAGAAAAAGGGATAGAAAGTGTCTTTGAAGAAATAACTGCGGAAAACTTCCCCAAACTAGGGGAGGAAATAGCCTCTCAGACCACAGAGGACACAGAACTCCCACAACAAGGGATCCAAGGAGGGCAACACCAAGACACATAATAATTAAAATGGCAAAGATCAAAGACAAGGACAAAGTATTAAAGGCAGCCAGAGAGAAAAAAAGGTCACCTACAAAGGAAAACCCATCAGGCTATCATCAGACTTCTCGCAGAAACCTTACAGGCCAGAAGAGAATGGCATGATACACTTAATGCAATGAAACAGAAGGGCCTTGAACCAAGACTACTCTATCCAACACGAATATCATTTAAATATGAAGGAGGGATTAAACAATTCCCAGACAAGCAAAAGCTGAGGGATTTGCTTCCCACAAACCACCTCTACAGGGCATTCTACAGGGACTGCTCTAGATGGGAGCACTCCTAAAAAGACCACAGAACAAAACACCCAACATATGAAGAAGGGAGGAGGAGGAAAAAGAAGGGAGAGAAATAAAGAATCATCAGACCGTGTTTATAACAGCTCAGTAAGTGAGTTAAGTTAGACAGTAAGATAGTAAAGAAGCTAACCTTGAACCTTTGGTAAACACGAATCTAAAGCCTGCAATGGCAATAAGTACAAACCTTTCAATACTCACTCTAAATGTAAATGGACTAAATGCACCAATCAAAAGACACAGAGTAATAGAATGGATAAAAAAGCAAGACCCATCCATACGCTGCTTACAAGAGACTCACCTCAAACCCAAAGACATGCACAGACTTAAAGTCAAGGGATGGAAAAAGATATTTCATGCAAGCAACAGAGAGAAAAAAGCAGGTGTTGCATTACTAGTATCAGACAAAATAGACTTCAAAATAAAGAAGGTAACAAAAGATAAAGAAGGACATTACATAATGATAAAGGGCTCAGTCCAACAAGAGGATATAACCATTATAAATATATATGGACCCAATACAGGAGCACCAACATATGTGAAACAAATACTAACAGAATTAAAGGAAGAAATAGAATGCAATGCATTCATTTTTGGAGACTTCAACACACCACTCACTCCAAAGGACAGATCCACCAGACAGAAAATAAGTAAGGACACAGAGGCTCTGAACAACACACTAGAACAGATGGACCTAACAGACATCTATAGAACTCTACACCCAAAAGCAACAGGATACACATTCTTCTCAAGTGCACATGGAACATTCTCCAGAATAGACTACATACAAGGCCACAAAAAGAGCCTCAGTAAATTCAAAAAGATTGAAATTCTACCAACCAACTTTTCAGACCACAAAGGCATAAAACTAGAAATAAATTGTACAAAGAAAGCAAAAAGGCTCACAAACACATGGAGGCTTAACAACATGCTCCTAAATAATCAATGGATCAATGACCAAATTAAAATGGAGATCCAGCAATATATGGAAACAAATGAAAACAACAACACAAAACCCCAACTATTGTGAGATACAGCAAAAACAGTCTGAAGAGGAAAGTATACAGCAATTCAGGCATATTTAAAGAAGGAAAAACAATCCCAAATGAATGGTCTAATGTCACAATTACTGAAATTGGAAAAAGAAGAACAAATGAGGCCGAAGGTCAGCAGAAGGAGGGACATAAAAAAGATCAGAGAAGAAATAAGTAAAATTGAGAATAAAACAATAGCAAAAATCAATGAAACCAAGAGCTGGTTCTCAAGAAAATCAACAAAATAGATAAGCCTCTAGCCAGACTTGTTAAGAGGAAAAGAGAGTCAACATACATCAACAGAATCAGAAATGAGAAATGAAAAATCACGTTGGACCCCACAGAAATACAAAGAATTATTAGAGAATACTATGAAAACCTATATGCTAACAAACTGTAAAACCTAGGAGAAATGGACAACTTCCTAGAAAAATACAACCTTCCAAGACTGACCCAGAAAGAAACAGAAAATCTAAACAGACCAATTACCAGCAACAAAATTGAAGCGGTAATCAAAAAACTACCAAAGAACAAAACCCCCTGGCCAGATGGATTTACCTCGGAAGTTTATCAGACATACAGAGAAGACATAATACCTATTCTCCTTAAAGTTTTCCAAAAAATAGAAGAGGAGGGAATACTCCAAAACTCACTCTGTGAAGCCAACATTACCCTAATACCAAAACCAGGCAAAGACCCCACCAAAAAAGAAAACTACAGACCAATATCCCTGATGAATGCAGATCCAAAAATACTCAACAAAATATTAGCAAACCGAATTCAAAAATACATCAAAAGGATCATACACCATGACCAAGTGGGATTCATCCCAGGGATGCAAGGATGGTACAACATTCAAAAATCCATCAACATCATCCACCACATCAACAAAAAGAAAGACAAAAACCACATGATCATCTCCATAGATGCTGAAAAATCATTCGATAAAATTCAACATCCATTCATGATAAAAACTCTCAACAAAATGGGAATAGAGGGCAAGTACCTCAACATAATAAAGGCCATATATGATAAACCCACAGCCAACATCATACTGAACAGCGAGAAGCTGAAAGCTTTTCCTCTGCAATCGGGAACAAGACAGGGATGCCCACTCTCCCCACTGTTATTCAACGTAGTTTTTGCCTTGCCACGGCAATTAGACAAAACAAAGAAATACAAGGAATCCAGAGTGGTAAAGAAGAAGTTAAACTGTCACTATTTGCAGATGACATGATATTGTACATAAAAAACCCTAAAGACTCCACTCTGAAACTACTAGAGCTAATATCGGAATTCAGCAAAGTTGCAGGATACAAAATTAACACACAGAAATCTGTGGCTTTCCTATACACTAACAATAAACTAATAGAAAGAGAAATCAGGAAGACAATTCCATTCACAATAGCATCAAAAAGAATAAAATACCTAGGAATAAACCTAAAAAGGAAGTGAAAGACCTATACCCTGAAAACTGTAAGACACTCTTAAGAGAAATTAAAGAGGTCACTAACAAATGGAAACTCATCCCATGCTCCTGGCTGGGAAGAATTAATATCGTCAAAATGGCCATCCTGCCCAAAGCAATGTACAGATTCGATGCAATCCCTATCAAACTACCAACAGCATTCTTCAATGAACTGGAACAAATAGTTCAACAATTCACATGGAAACACCAAAAACCCAGAATAGTTAAAGCAATCCTGAGAAGGAATAATAAAGTGGGGGGGATCTCACTCCCCAACTTCAAGCTCTACTACAAAGCCACAGTAATCAAGACAACTTGGTACTGGCACAAGAACAGAGCCACAGACCAATGGAACAGAATAGAGACTCCAAACATTAACCCAAACATATATGGTCAACTAATATTCGATAAAGGGGCCATGGACATACAATGAGGAAATGACAGTTTCTTCAACAGATGCTGCTGGCAAAACTGGACAGCTACATGTAAGAGAATGAAACTGGATGACTGTCTAACCCCATACACAAAAGGAAATTCGGAGTGGATCAAAGACCTGAATGTAAGTCATGAAACCATAAAACTCATAAAAAAACATAGGCAAAAATCTCTTAGACATAAACATGAGTGACCTCTTCTTGAACATATCTCCCCGGGCAAGGGAAACAAAAGCAAAAATGAACAAATGGGACTATATCAAGCTGAAAAGCTTCTGTACAGCAAAGGACACCATCAGTAGAACAAAAAGGAACCCTACAGTATGGGAGAATATATTCATAAATGACAGATCCAATAAAGGGTTGACATCCAAAATATATAAAGAGCTCACACACCTCAACAAAGAAAAAGCAAATTATCCAATTAAAAAATGGGCAGAGGAGCTGAATAGACAGTTCTCTAAAGAAGAAATTCAGATGGCCAACAGGCACATGAAAAGATGCTCCACATTGCTTGTCAACAGAGAAATGCAAATTAAAACCACAATGAGATATCATCTCACACCAGTAAGGATGGCTACCATCCAAAAGACAAACAATAACAAATGTTGGTGAGGTTGTGGAGAAAGGGGAACCCTCCTACACTGCTGGTGGGAATGTAAATTAGTTCAACCATTGTGGAAAGCAGTATGGAGGTTCCTCAAAATGCTCAAAATAGAAATACTATTTGATCCAGGAATTCCACTTCTAGGAATTTACCCCAAGAATGCAGCACTCCAGTTTGAAAAAGACAGATGCACCCCTATGTTTATCGCTGCACTATTTACAATAGCCAAGATACGGAAGCAACCTAAGTGTCCATCAGTAGATGAATGGATAAAGAAGATGTGGTACATACACACAATGGAATATTACTCAGCTATAAGAAAAAAACAGATCCTACCTTTTGCAACAACATGGATGGAGCTAGAGGGTATTATGCTCAGTGAAATAAGCCAGGCAGAGAAAGACAAGTACCAAATGATTTCACTCATATGTGGAGCATAAGAACAAAGGAAAACTGAAGGAACAAAACAGCAGCAGGAGCACAGAACCCAAGAATGGACTAATAGTTACCAAAGGGAAAGGGACTGGGGAGGATGGGTAGGAAGGGAGGGATAAGGGCGGGAAAAAAAGAAAGGGGGCATTATGATTAGCATGTATAGTGGGGGGGCGGGGCACGGGGAGGGCTGTGCAACACAGAGAAGACAAGTAGTGATTTTACTGCATCTTACTGTTAATGTACAGTGACTGTGAATCGTTATGTGGGGGGGAATTGGTGAAGGGGGAACCTAGTAAACATAATGTCCTTCATTGTAATTGTAATTGTAGATTAATGATACTAAAATAAAATTAATAAAAATAAATAAATAATAAAAAAACCACAATTCTATTTTTTGCCAATTTTACAGGTGAGGAAACTAAACCTGGAGTCAATAGTTAATTTAAAATGCTACATCCATTCTATTATAAATCCTGAAGTCTTTTGATTCATCAAAATTGTCCTAACACAAAACCTAGCATATAAGGTGTCAGGCTTTAAATCAAGTGTTAATTTAAAACTCAATGTGTTAGGCATAAAGCTAGAACCTGATTTTACATTTCTTTGTGCCGAGATTGCCTATTAAATATCAGAATCTAATACATGAGTAAAGAATAATTTAATGAGTACATGGATGGAGTACATACATAGAATGTTAAAATATATACATATTATGTACAAATGCATGTTTGTAAACATACTGTAATTTTTTTGGCAAACATTCTAAAATTTAGCACAGCAAAGGAAACATTTCTGGTATTTTATATAGTATGTCAGTAATGCTGTCTTAATAGCTCTTCATAGCTGTTTGACTAGTAAGACACAATTTCAAACTCACTTAAGACTTGTAGCAAATATGATCCCACATTAATAACCTTCAGTTGCCATCGTTCATTTAGACACCATAAAATCATTTATGACATTAGATAATTTATATACATCATCTCTATTAATATTTGAAGTTTGTCTCTGAAGTTATCTTACAAAGTATGTCTGTTCATCTGCATTTTATGGAAAGGAAACTGAGTTTCAGAAAAGTTGGCCCATTTACCCAAAATCTCACAGATAAAAACTGTCAGAATTGTATCTCCAACCCAGGTATCTGGCTCCAAAGATACGCCACCTCCACTTCAACGCACACATTGCCTGCACCAACACTGCCCCGTCCCCGCAGGCTGGCAAACTTTCAGATTTGGCTGTTGGTAATGCTCAGGTGTGATTTGGAGACCCGCCTATAAATAAACTAACTTGGTCAAGTTGGTCCCGAGGAGAAATATGACTATAGTAAGAAAGATTTTCTAGTGAGGCTTTAAAATTGTTTTCTGTACTCTCTCAATCCACTTTCCAGCTCATAGACTCGCAGATGATCAGACCAAGGGGAGGCTGTAGTAATAAATCCTGGTATATCTGTCCGATCAAGGCTAGAACAGAAAGCAAACCCCCTCTCTGCCTTCCATCTTTGCTTGCCCCCCCACCTGATGATTTCCAGCTTGGTTGAACTGACAGATGCACTGGGAAAGCACAGGCCAGGGCATTGGCAGCTCAGTGCACGGCCTGAATGATGGCAGATCTTCGATGAATGGGGCAAATGTAGCACTTTGCTTTTTGAGGGAGCACCTTTCCATAGTGGCAGATTGACAGCGGGAGGGATGGCGGTAGCTCATCCACAGCAGCCCGAATCATCGGCAGCTCCACGTAGGGATGAAAAAGGAAAAAACTCTTGAGATTAACAAAGGTATTTCAGAACCACAATCAGAAGAGACAAGTGATGCCTGGCCACCCAGCTATGCTGTGTTATGTTTACATACAGAAAGCATAACGCCCACCAGCCAATGCTTTCTGAAGATTCAGTTTCCTCCTCTCCTCAATGAAGACTAAAATATCTGCCTCTGAGAATCATTGGGATAAAATGAACTTTTGTTTGAAATGTCAAGTTTAATAAACAGAATATAGTAGCTGACCATTAAATGGTAGATAACACTATTATTAGATAAGGTAATACATATTTCCACTTATAATGTCACATAATGGTGGCAAAAACAAGGTGTCAGTTTAGGGTGAATTGGAAGAGACTTGGCACCACATCTAATATGCTTGGCAGTAGTTTATTAAGCAAACCAGCCAGCGGGGGGAACAAACAGCTCTGTGTGGTTGGGAGCTAGGAATCTCGAGTCAGTCAAATCTTATTTTTGCTCTTTTCAACTGAATTATCTCAGCCAAATTATGTAACCTTTAAATCTCAGCTTCCCTATCTTTGAACAGGGCACAATAATAATTTTATCTTATAAATTTTAAGGAAGAATATATAGTTTTAATATTTAATTTTTTAAAAAAGAATCTGTGTAAATCATTCAATTCAATGCCTGACACACCTTGAATCCTCAATCAAAATTAGATATTAGTATTATTATTATTTATTAAGAACCACGCAATATCTGACACTTGCTCACAATGCCTAACCAATTCTCTCCACTGTCTAGATCCCTAAGTCCATGTGTTTTTTTCCAAACTAGGATAATGTACTTGATACATGGTAGCCAGCTTCTCCCGGAAAACGTATTTCCGGGAGAAGCTGGGAGAAAGCTGTAAGACTTCTCATGACCCAGCCTCAGAAATCCCAGAACATCACTTCTCTTGCATTCTGTTGGCCGAACAAGCCCCCAAGGCCAACCCAAGCTCAAGAGGGTAGAAACTATCCTCCAGTCTCGATGGGGGTGGAGCAAATTGTCTGTAGCCATCTTTCACCTATCACAAGGAGTAAACACATAATGAAAACCTACAGTAGTCTGCTCAGACTGTCGTGACAAAGTACCACAGCCTATGTGGCTTAAATAATAGACAATTACTACTTGGCAGCTCTGGAGGTCGGAAGTCTGAGATCAGGGGCAGTGAGTTCCCGGTGGGGACACTCCTCCTAGCTTACAGGCACGGCCTCCTCATCAGGCGCTCACAGGGCCTGTCCTTGGTACATGTGCACTGAGAGAAGGGCACCTTCTTAGAAGGACACTAGTCCTATCAGATTAGGAGCCAATCGTCATGACCTCCTTTAACCTTAATTACCTCTCAAAGTCCCTTTGAACAAATAGAATCACACTGGGGGTTAAGGCTTCAACATGTAAATTTGGGGGAGGAAGGACAGAATGTAATTAAATCCATAGCAGAAATAGAACATGAACAAGAGCCACCTAACATCTACTGAACACCCATATCCAGTCATGTTTGAAGCCAGGACTACTCAACCACAAACTCTGCTCTGCGCAGGACAGTTTTGGTCAGACCTTCTTATATTTGTAACAGAAAATGCCCTAGTGGATGTAACTGCCGATTATTTAATGCTATGTTACAAGGTCATCAAAGGCAACAATGAATGGGATTTATAAGAAGAAATTAGAGTCCTAAAATGGAAGTACGAACAGGAAGTAACATCACTGACTAGTCTGCAAGATCAGAGGACTTCAGGGATAACATGGCTTAATATTGCAGGTGGTGTCTTGGAGCTTGAGGTTACTTTTAGAAAACAAACTGAACTTTTTAATGAACTACAGAGAATCTTAAAGCCATCATTCGGTATCTGAGAAACAAAAACAAAGCACATCACAATTGAATCAAAATATCTTCTGGGCCATGACATAGATGTCACTTAGAGATTCTTGGGTTTGATTAGAAATTCAGTTATTTACACGAGTGATTGTTTCAATCCCCTCTCTTTGTAGAGGAGAAAACCAATGACCAGAGAGAGAGAGCGTTCTGAAGTACAAAAACATAGCTTTCAAAATAATGATCTTGACTCATATTTAACACAAGCATGTTTCCTGCTTTTCAGAAACAACTCCTCCATATTTATTACAGCTCCGTCCCCCCTCAGGCTATTCACTCCCCAGGAAGGACAATCGGGGTGACTGAACAGTCCAAAAGCAAAATGGTTGCTGTCAGGGCAGGAAGGGGACTCTGAGATTGTCTCCAAACAGCAAAGGTGACCTTGGGTTCAGTAAGGTAAAATGCCAAGAATAGATGCCCATTAATCCCTGTCACACGGGTCATAGGCACCTCTGTCAACCCAAGCATGTGGTTGTCTAGCTAACGGTGTGCATTCAGCCAGGGTATTATGGCACAGACAGTAATACATCTCCTTGCAGCCCCTCCTGCCCCTTCTGAATGCATCAGGTCAGCGTGAGGGGAAAACCGACACCTGCATAGAACAATGGAAAGGAAATGAAAGCAGTTGCTGGAGATTGAGGAAAGAGATTATTTTATGTGGTATGTTAAAGCAGACAGAAAATTTAGCAGGTGAATACTCTTGAAGCTTTAATTAATTTACCAAAAATTAAAAGATTTATCTTGATGTTCCCCATATGATAGATGCTTTCTCTTTGAAGGGTATACCCTTAGCTGCTTCAGTCCCTGTACTTCGAGATCACATCTTTTGATAAAAGCACTAATTACGTTACATGCAGATCTATTGATTAACTAAACTGTTCCCTCTCCCTACTTCCCACTCCAATAAGCAATCATTTGTCTTTACAGAAAGGACTGTTCCTTTAAAACTAATGTGTCTCAGGGTAGAGACTCAAAACTATTTACAAATTCTCACTATAGAAGGTTAGGGAGTCAAGTAAAGCATTAGGGAACAATCATTCCTGTTACGGCATGGGGATTGCTGACTTACTGGGTGGTCCCCAGCCCACCACCTCAGTACACACACCAACACTCTTACTACCTGGCAGCAAGGCCCTGTCCTATTCCACTTCGGTTTTTGTATTGCAAAAGAGAGTCTATGTATGAACTGTAACTTGAATGAATGAAATGAAATAAACAAAAGGCTTAAAATGTCAGGTGTATATTTTGATCTCCCTGATTGATATTATGTGATTAAGAACGTGGTCTAAGGTTCCCGTATGCACGGAAATTGTATGGCTGTCTAAGTTTCACTGGCTTTTTCACCCTCCGATAGCTCATCTTTTAAAAATGAGAACATTTGTTTCGTTTTCACTTTAGAAAAGTATCATATACATTTTTTAAATGAAATAATATATGTGAAATATATGTCAATGAAATTAAGATATATGTGCATATATTTTAGAAATTGATTCTAACCCCTCCTGCTTTATTTCTGCTCTATATTATTTCTCTCTGTTAAAGTCCTGATTCAGAAGTCACCCAAAATTCTACAGTTTAGACGGCTTGAGTTGTGAAGAAGAAAGAATGGGATTGAAATGGTAGGAAAGGGTGGGGGCAAAGTTTGTATATTGAATAAGAACTTGAATTTGCTGGAATGTTTGGGGAATTGGGACTCTAGACATCTAGATTTTCTGTGAGTCAACTTTTATATTTCAGCTCTTTTCAAAACGATTGCAAATATTTAGATCCCCAGTGTTCATTCATCAACCTGACATGATTGCATCTTTGCTTAATGACTCAGTTCTTCCAGATCTTGGGCTCATCAGTGTTCACTCTGTGGAATTTGATGTAGAGCAAATACTTTAGGGAATTGAGTTTGCTATCTTCTGAGTTTAGAATGCACATACCCATGAACCTATATGGTTTTGCTAGAATTGCAATATACTTACAAGAGAGTCAGGGATCAGAAAATATTGGAGAAATTTGATAATATAATATGTACTATTATTTACTACTGCATATGTATCAGGCATTGTAATAAGCTACTACATGGCATTATCACACTTATTTCTGAAAACCTCACCAAGTAGTTAATGTTATAAAAGCCTTTTATAGATGGTGAACTCCTGGGCTGGAGCAGAGCTTTGTAAACATTGATATGTCTACAAATAACCTGGAGATCTTGTTAAAATGCACATTGTGCTTCATATACCTGGGTTAGAGCCTGAGATTCTACATTGCTAATAGGCTCCAAGGCACTGCCAATGATTAACACCTTGAGCAGGAAGGACATTGAGAAGGTCCAGCCCACTAACTGGTCAAAAGGTTAGGCTGGTATGTGTGACTCTGACTCATTGCCCTTAACCACCACCATCGGGCTCAGCAAACACACCACGCAGAAGGCTGCTGGGGTTCCTTTCTTCTTTAGGGCAGACACTAAGTAACAGTGCCCACCTCCTTTCCTGCCCAGCCCGGACAGGTACTCATGCTTTTCCTCAATACAAGGCTTTGAAAACTTCCAGGCAATCATCCACCAGGTTGGCAGCATGAAGGTCAGGCCTTTATATTGCCGTGGTTTCTACTTTGGCCAGAAGTCTTACATGTTAGTCTCCTTGAAAAACAGTACATTGGAATTTTTTATAAATGAATTCCATGGCAGCATAAATTCTTGTGGCAGTACATAAAAACAAAAGAAAAAAAAATGTATAATCTCACCAAGCAGACATAAAGAATCCGTGGAATATTCCTGTCAGTCATCATCTTGTGCATGAGCTTTACTTATCTTTTTTTATTTTTTGGCATAGATTTAACTAGGTAAAACATAGATTTTGTGTTCTGATAAGTTACATTATTTGTCTTTTTTTAAATGAGTACATACTACTCAGTAAAGCAGGTATATCATAGGTTAAACATTTTATGTAAACTTTTCTCCCCCAGATTTTCCTACTGGTTGACTTATTTTTATTGATAATAATACTAGAAATGATGTATTTGTGGTAGGCTTTTTTCTTTCTGTACCTTAATATTATGCCAGATTACTCATTTGAAAATTATAAAATCATTCTCTCTTTTCTTGCAGTTTGTGCTTCAAAAGAATAGGATTGCCTCTTGGGGATATTCACTGGCGGCTCTTCCGTGTTCCCACTGATGAGCCCTACACTTCCTGCTCTCTGATTCACATTTGGTAGTTTTTATGTACCTAAACACGCATCCTCTCAGAGATTGTGCTTTAACACAAAAGTTCTGTTTGAAGAGAGAACTCCAGGTAACAAAAGTAAAATAATTGAATTAGTTATCCTTTTCAAACCCTCAGTTATTAAAAAAATCACCTCTGCACGAATTCTCTACTTGAGTCATACCTCACCAGCTTTCCCTTCTGCCCACGGCTTGATTAAAACACAAGAATGTAATTATCTGCTAATTTGGAGTCTCAGCTGATTAAAATAGAAAGAACTTGCACAGGTCAGAGGTTATCATGGTGCATAATTAATTGTCCGACATCATCTTAATCAACATCTCTTCAGTTTGAGCATCTTCATTTCTTGGACAGGAAGGGGGAGGTGAGAAGCACGATTTAATCAACTATGCCTGACTTGTCAGAATGGATTTGTGGAGGCGGCATCCCTTGGTCACTAGAGAAGGAGCTGAAGTGTTTCGGCCTCCAGTGATGGGTCGTGCGTTACCAAGTTCGTAAGATACAAAGTGTGTTATTGAAGACAAGGCTTCTAGTAAGTGATTCACTGGAACTCGATTAATGAATTGAAGTATTAGATCTGAGAAGAAAAGGTATATAGATATGAATGTAATCTATCATGATATGCATCACAAACCACAAAAAGCCATTGATTTTTATGAAAGCTAGATGGGTTGTGCTATAACAGAGGTGTGTTAAAATTTAGAATCTGTCCTTTTTTTAAAAAATCACAATAATGTGACTTGTCGCATTTTCATAGAGATACAATAGGCCAAATCAATAATAGCAAGGAATATGTTTTAGGCTTGGCCTGGGCTTACACACTCAGAGAATATTACTGGATTCTATGCTTTCCTTCAGAATACACATGGACTGTCGATTGATTTTCAGCACTGGGAGGAAATCAATATGAATTTTTATCTTATTTCATCATCATAACAACATGGTAAGGTAGAGATTATTGTTTCCATGTTACAGATGAGGAAACTGAGACTTGGGGCAATTTCCTATCTTTCCTGCTGATACTGAGCTGGCAAGTGGCAGAGCTGAGTGTGGAACTCTGGCGCCCTCTGCTTTCCCACAGCCTCGGATACTTTCTGTCGCCGCATCATCCTTACACCACAGTTCTTGCATTAGCTTCTTCGCTCGATTTGCTCCCAAACTTTCCATACAGGCATTTATCATAGAGCCTTTGAATCACAGTGTGATTTTTTGGTACATTTTTCCTGCCGGAGAATTGCCACCATTTTTCCACGTTTCTCTGATCTGATTCTCTGAGGGACGGAAGCCGTTTAAGGGCGGGTTTCAGGTGTTTCCTTTCTGACGCTTCAGGACATCGGCCATCAGCATCTGGCATGTGGCTGTGTACCATGTCTGTGGAGTAAGTTATAAAAGCAATGAATATATGGGTGGATGGACAGCCGGATGGATGGTTGGATGAACAGATAGGTGGATGAACAGATGGGTGGATGGGAGAAAAATAGGCAAGTTTCCAAAGGAAAATTGGCAAGTTGAATGTATTGTGTTTACCCTGTGATACGACATCGGTAAAGGGGAGCGGCAAGTTGCAGACCAGTGTTTGAGGCCTTTGAGACGGCTCTCCACTCTGCTGTTACTTGGCCGATCACCACTCCGACTGATAGTGCAGACCATGTTATCAGCTTTTTCCAGTGACGTAGTCATTAAAGTAATAGTTCTTATTATTTAATTAGTTGGTGATTGGTTTTGATGTTTACATTTTCTTTTATTTGTATAATGTGTATTAGGGTTCTCCAGAGAAACAGAAGCGATAGGACGTGCTGTGTTCAAATATTTATAAGGCCATCTCTACTCTGTCACTCCTGATACACAGGTTGTAGGACAGCCCTGCTCATGTCCACCCCCTTAGCTTTCAGCCAACTGGGGACATTTCTGACTTTCTGGGATAGATCCCCCACCACAGCATTACCTATTCCCATCTCATACTACATTCTCCTTTTCTAGCACTCCCTGCATTTAGTGGTATTTATTTGTGTCAAAGTCCATGGACCCCACTGAAGCCAGGAATCATCCATTCATCAAATGCTCAGGTGTCTACCCCAGAGCACTGAGGATACAGCGGTGAGGGAGCAGAGAAGGTTCCTGTTTTTAAGCCTACATTTTATCAGGGAGAGGCAAAACTTGTTTTTGAAAATGAAAAGTAAATATGGCATATTCCAAAAGTGAGTAATTATAGAAAGGGAATCAAATTATGGAGTGGCTGGTGGACCACCTGACACCATACTGGATGGCCAGGTAAGCCCTGCAGAGTAGCTGAGAAGTAAACAATAGAGGACTCAGGGGAATGACATTTTTTCAAAGAGACCAAATTCTTCTAATTCAAAGCCAGTAAGCAAAAGCCCTAAGACTAAATTGAGCTATTCAAGTCCAAGTAAGACATTGAGATTATGCTTTAAATATGATAGAATATACGTCCTTTAAAGTTCACTCTGTCAAAGGAGTAGAGATGGGTTTGGGGGCCCAGGGGGAGAATTCCAGTTTGTATCCATTTTGTTCCTATGAACATAATGGTTAGTGTAGTGCCAGACCCCAAACAAATCCTCAGTAAATACTTGTGAAGTGAAATGAATAAATAAATTATTTTTGGAAAGTTAATACTCTTTCATTGCAGGTCATCTATGTTCATAAAATTGATACATATTTTTTGCTTCTCAACTCAGTAATTTTGGCCAAGGCATCAAAATATATTCAGAATCAAAGACTACTTTGACAAAAGTTTCTCCCACCTCTCATTAAGAATCCCAGTCTTCTTTAAAACTCAATAGCACCATTTTTGCTGCTATAAAAATTTCTCGCACTCATTTTTTAAAAATATCTCCTACCATAACACTGCAGAATTAACTGCCACCATAAACACAATTTGCCTAAAACTAACAAGACTTGCAGAATTGTTTTTCTCCTATTTTTATTTAATAAAATGCTCTGAATACACATTAAGCTTATTCCCCCTGTATTTGTTATCATTTTATCTACGTGCTAACATAAACAAAGGTTCTTTGATAAATGAACTCGCTGGGTTTCAATTTATTGTTGGCAACTTCCTCTGTTTTCTCACCCAAAACACAACTTCATAATCTTCTTCAGCAGTGCAGCTCAGCAGAACTCAGCGAATACCTGTATCTAAGTTTCCCACCAACCTGACTTCCTGCCCTCCGTGCTGGTGATCTGGTCGCCCTCACATACCGACTTTCTCAGGTGAGGCTCTCAGCACTGGGCACCAGTGAAGACCTAGAGGAAGAGCAGATTCTGTTAGTCCTGGAAAACAGATCTGAATCCAGAATCTGATCCTTACAAGGCCTTTTCCAAGGTTAATGGCACCCAAAGATTCAATAGCTCCTACAGGACTTAGGATGGAGGGAACATCACAGTCCCACAGTGAGCAACTAGACAGAGTCATGCAGTCTCAAAGGAGATTTGTTCATTTGTTTGTTTATTTTTAATAACAGCTTTATTCAGACATAATTGACACATCAAATTCACTCCTTTAAAGTGTGTAGTTCAGTGTGTTTTGGTATATTTACAAAGTTATGTGAACAACACCGGTGTCTATTTTAGCAGTTTTTATATCATTCCAAAAAGACACCTATTAGCACCTATTCTCCATTGCACCCTCTCCCCAGTCCTCTGGAAATCTCTGATCTACTTTCTCTCTATGGAAATTCTTATTCTGGAATTTTAATATAAGTGGGATCATAAAATGCATAGCTTTTTGGAGTGGGCTTTTTCTCTAAGAATGTTTCCAAGATTCATCCATTTTGTAGCATTTACCAGTACTTTAGTCCATTTCATTGATGAACAACCTTCCATTGTATAGATATATCACATTTGTTTAATCCATTCACCAGTGGATACACAAGTGGCTTGTTTTGACTTTTTGATTATTATGAGCAACGCTGCTATGGATATTTTTGTATAGGTTTTTTGTAAAGACATACGTTTTCAATGTTCTTGGGTATACACAAGAGTGAACTTTGAATCATATGGTAACTCTCAGATTAACATTTAAAAAATCTGCCAGATTATTTTTAAGGAGGCTGCAGTATTTTATATTCTCTTCCAGAATATATGAGAGTTCCAATTTCTCCCACTTTCTGACCAATGTGTTTTGTCTGTTCTTGGTTTCAGTGTTTCTGGTGGGTGTGAATCAGTATCTCATTGTATTTTGATTTGCAGTTCCCTAATGACTAATGATTTTTAAGTATCTTTATACATACTTATTAACCATTTCTATATCTCCTTTGAAGAAATGTCATTTCAAATCCTTTGACCATTTGATTGGATTGACTATCTTTTTATTAAGTTGAAAGTATTCCTTCTATATTTGGACACAAGTTCCTTATTAGATAGATATATAATTTAACTCTCCCATTGTTTGGGTTGATCTCACTTTATTGATGGTTTCCTTTGAAGCTCAAACATTTTTTTATAATTTTTATGAAATTCAACTTATGTATTTTTTCTTAATTGCTTTTCATGCTTTTCTTGGGATTCTAAGAAACTGTTGCCTAATAAAAGTTCATGATGACTTATTCCCATTTCCTTCTAAAAGTTTTATACCTTTAGGTCTTATATTTAAGTCTGTAATCCATTTTGAGTTAATTTTTATATGTAGGTTGAGGAAGGAGTCCAGCATCATGCTTTTGCGTCTGTATATCCTTTCGTCCCAACACAATTTCTTGAAAAGACTGTTGTTTTCTATAGACTTGGCTTGGTACTCTCCTTGGAAATCAACTGGCCATCAGTGTAAGGGTTTGTTTTTGGACTCTTGCTTCCATTCTATCTACGTGTCTGTTCTTCTGATAATACTACCCTCATCACAGTAGCTTTACAGTAAAATTCTAAGTCAGGAAGTATGAATAGTTCAAATTTGTTCTTTATTAAGATTGTTTTGGCTCTTGAATTTCCCTATGAATTTTAAGACTAGTTAGTCAATTTTTGCAAAACAAAAAAAAGCCACCTGATGTTTCGATAGGGATATTTCTGGGTGTTATCAGTTTATTTTGTTTTCTGTTGTGGTGGTACTAGTAGTGGTTTCCTAACATGGAATCTTATGCTACTGATTAGAGCTATTTCTTTTTAAATATCAGGTTTGACAGGTATAAATTGCTCCTTAGGCATTGCATCCTAAAAGTTTAGGTGCATCCAATAACTTTTGATATTTTGTGTTTTAATTTTCATTCACTTTGAAATATTTTGTAATATTCCTTCTGGTTTCTTGTTTGACCCATTGCTTATTTAGGAATATATTGTTTAATTTCCACATATTTTTAAATTTCCTGAATATTTTTTCTGGTACTGATTTCTAATTTCATTCCATTTATGTCAGAGAACTAATTTTTACCCCAGCCTTTTAAACTGATTAAGGCTTGTTTTATGGTCTAGCCTCTGGTCTACCCTGAAGAATGTTCTCTGTGCACTTGAGAAGAATGTATTTTGCAGATTTTGAGGGGAGAATCACAGTCCTGCTGCTTATTAGCTTTGTGGTTTTGGAAAACTTATTTAATTACTTATTTTTTATTGGAATATATTTGATGTACAATATTATATTAGTTTCAGATGTGCAAACTAGTGAGTCAACAATTATATACATTACTAAATGCTCACCGTAGTAAGTATAGTTACCCTATCACTAGTTACAGTATTATTGGCTGTATTTCCTATGTTGTACTTCCATTCCTGTAACTAATTTATTTTATAATTTGAAGTTTCTACCTCTTTATTCCTTTCACCTATTTCACCCACCTGCCTCAGCTCCTCCCCTATAGTAAACAATAGTCCATTGTCTGTGATTATGAGTTTATTTCTCTTGTTATTTACTTTGATTTTTAGAGTCTATATATCAATGAAAGCATATGGTATTTGTCTTTCTCCATCTGATTTATTTTATTTATCATAATACCCTCTAGATCCATTCATGTTGTTGCAAATGGCAAGATTTCATTCTTTTTTATAGCTGAGTAATATTCCATTGTATATATGTACCACTACTTCATTGTCCGTTCATCTATCAGTGGGCACTTATATTGCTTCCATTCTTTGCCTATTGTAAATAATGCAGAAGTAAACATTGGAGTGTATGTATCTTTTTGAATTAGTGATTTTGTTTGCTTTGAGTAAATTCTGAGAAGTGGAATCACTGGGTCATATGGTATTTCTATTTTTAGTTTTTTAAGAAACCTCCATGCTGTTTTCCACAGTGGCTTCACCAATTTACATTCCCACCAACACTGTAGGATTGTTCCCCTTTCTCCTCATCCTCTTCAACATATGTTATTTCTTGTCTTTTGGGCAATAGCCATTCTGATTGGCATAAGGTGATATCTCATTGTGGTTTTGATTTGCATTTCCCTGATGACTAGTGATGTTAAGCATCTTTTCATCTGTCTGTTGGCCATCTGTATGTCTTCTTTGGAAAATGTCTATTCAAGTCCTCTGCCTATTTTTTAATTGGGTTAATCTGGGGTTTGTTTTGGTGTTAAGTCTTATGAGTTCTTTATATATTTTGGATATTAGCCCCTCACTAGATGCATCATTTGCAGATATATTCTCCCAGAATGTAGGTTGCATTTTTGTTTTGTTGATGGTTTCCTTTGTTGTGCAGAAGCTTCTTGAAGAGGCTGAATTTTTCTACCTGAAATGTGGATGACGACTATATATAAAATGTGTTAATGCTGATGTTGTTGTTACTGTTTATGTGTTTCTAGTTTTGTTTTTGTTTTATCATTTATTTTTTGAGAACTAAATAACATATTATATGTAATATAATATCTGTCCCCGATTATATGGTAGACACAGGATAGTGTCATTAGTCTACCTCTGTGTAAAGTTTACCTTTGAGAAACATTTTCTCTGTACAAGTAACTATGGCCTTCTCAGAAAAAACTGGAAGACAACTTATTATGTCTATTGCAATAAGTTGATTTCAACTGGTTCTCTGTGCTCTTTGAAGAAAGGAAATACCTAATTTCTAATAACTGGCATAGAGGGTGAGGACATTTATTTCTTTTTTTCATTTTAATTTCTATTTCCTTGATTACAAATGAATTTGTATATTTTATCTCTTAAAACTATCAGAAACCCATTGAGAAGTACTAAATGTTTCAGAAAAGCAAAACTGTGTTGAGCACCCTGCATTAGAAACCCAGAGGTGCTGGATGATACACAAGCATTCACTATTACCAGCTGAGATTGAGGATATTGTTGCTTATGAGGAGGGAGAGATAAAACATGCAATACAATAGACCACAACATTGTATTCTATTCTTCCTGGGCTCAGAATACCGACCGTTTCCATATATCACATGGTGAAAGATTACACAGTTTTAGCCCATTTCAACTACTATTTCTTTCATAAAACCCTTACAATTAAAATGTGAGTTGTGGTTAAAATAGGTCTCCTTTAAATCAACATTTCCATTTTGTTAGAAGGTGTAGTTATTGACTTAATTCGTTGAATGTGAGTCTGAAAATAAGACTGTGTTCTGGATTTCCATGAGCATCTGAATAGTTTAAGTGAATTCTTTAAACCTCAGTTTCTAAATCCTGAAAATTAGAGATGATTATTTCTTCTCAAATTTTACCACCAGGATTCCAAAGGTCATAACATTTTTTTAAGCAGAAGAATAATGTTCTTTGATGTAACCAAAAATACATATCCCTACCAGTGAGAGTGTCTGCCATGCCTGAGTAAGGATGCTTCTGTGCTGTGTTGATCTAATTCCATTGTAAAAAAAATCATTGTTACATATTTGAGTCACCTGTTCAGAATATATTTGGCAAGTTATATAGCATAAAATTTATATAGCATAAAGTTGAATTATGAGATCTGGAGTCAGATACCTTATTTTTTATTCTTACCATGTAGCCGTGTGACCTTTGGTGTTTGCCTTCCTATACTTCGGTTTACTCGGCTGTAGGAGCAGAATTCTGCCTACCTCGTAAGGCTGGTCTGAAGGTGAAATAAGAGAACAGGTAGAAAGCTTGTAACTGTGCCAAACAGAAAGAAGGCACCAAGTCAATATTTTATTATTAAATATAATAAATATAGTACATATTAATGACTGTTGGCTATTATTGTTATTATCATTTTGCATTCATTGTTTTCAAAACTATCTTAATAATACAAATCTATTTTTATGATCTTTGGAAGTCTGAGGACCCAGACAATGCACCATTAGACCAATTTGCCTATAAAATTTCTAGTGGCCCTCTCGGACTCCGTGACTGTGAGTGCTGAAGCCCTCTACCAGCAGGAGTGGGGGCATGGCTCTGGAGAAGCTGACCCCAGAAGGTGAGGCCCCTGGGGTATTCTACCACAAGCTTTCCAACACATGATCATCCAAGTGGTAATCTGGGCCCCAATCCTGGAAAAAGTAGCTGAGAGTCAAAGTGCAAAGTAGAGGAGTTACAGGAAGTTTCAGTTGGGCATCTGTAGCCATGGACGAGAGAGGACTGAGACCAGACCGTGGAGACGGCAGTGGGAGCAGATACGTTATTGTACTCGACACCAGAAGACTAGTTTGTCTTTTCAGAACATGATCGATTTCAAGTCTGTCTGATTTGGGAAATCCAAATCTGAATTCAGAAGCTTAATCCACTTAGGTTTGTTGTGAGAAGTAAGTTTGACAAAGCATCTAAGTACTTAGTTGACCATGAAGAAAGCCGCCACTTCAGGGGACTGGGAGGGAGCTACATGCGTCTTTCACTTTTGTTTCTGTGCTGTGTCCCATCTTCTTGCTTCCAGAGCTTAATCCAGGAAGCTCAAACAAAAAGAAAAAAGGGCCAAAATACATATTGGATAAGTGAATGAGTCAGTGCAAACATGAATGGACAGATGTTTGGATGGGTTAGTAGGTGAAGGGTGAATTAGTGAGTGAATTAACTAAAGGCTTTTCTCAGATTGTAATTGTTTCCATGTCACAATAGGGAGAAAAACTTTGATTAGGACAAAATTCAATGACCTCTTGACTTTGCAAAACCCTAAAGAATGATCATGAGGCCTTCTGTCTGTAATTTTCCTAGCTTCCTAATGCAAGCCTGCTACTAACTTGGCAGAGTCCCAATACACCTGTCCCCATTTTGCACCCAGCTGGAAACTGCCCTTTCATGATTTCCCTGCTTTTAAAAATCTCTTGTTGAAGCTTACAAATCTAGTATGATTCATATCAACATGCTCACACATATGGAATGGTTCCACTGATCTCAAAGCCAAGCCAAGAATGCCATAACACACCCTACGCAAGCAGGAAGCACAATTTAATTGGGCACCAATGTGAGCTGCCTGTTATGAGACCTTCTCTGCTCACTGGTCATCTGTCTGTAATGTGTGCTGACCTGCTCCCCTGATGCCTTTTGAGGATCCCTCAAAAATTATTTATTGATCTCTCTCTGATCTCTGTAAGTTATTTTCCTGACATTTGCCATACATTCAACAAATACATACTAACATGTTGTTTGTTGGGTCTTGTGTTAACATCTTAGTTTAAAAAATTAAAATTTTGATTCTCTGTTTCCTCTTAGGATGAAAGCAAGGATTAAAAATAGATATCACATAGCATAATCATCAATATAAGAAAAGCATAACAAATTATTATGCCAATGCTTATTTCTTATACTAAAAATAATCACTACTTGCATATTACATTTTCTACTTTTATGAAACATTTCAATTAGTCTTGGATGTGGGATTCTCACAATATGATGAGAGTACTGTTTTCTCCAAATTTTTGTACAATAAAATGTATAGTTGACCTTTGAACAACAGAAGTTCGAACTGAATGAGTTCACTTATTTATTTTCAATAAATATATTGGAAAAAGTTTTGGAGATTTGCGATGATTTGAAAAAACATTTTATATCCTCTAGCTTACTTGATTTCAAGAATAAAGTATGCACTACATATAATCTGCAAAACATATGTTACTCCACTGTTTATGTTATGGGCCAGGCTTCCAGTCAGCAGTAGACTATAGTAGTAGTTAAGTTTTGGGAACTCAAAGTTATGTGTGGTTTTTGACTGCAAGGGGTCAGCACCCATAACCCCCATGTTGTTCAAAGGTCAACTGTAAAGTCTCAGAGAAGTTCTGTGAATTACACAAAATGGCAGCTGGTGAATAGCAACTTGGTTCAAAACCAGGTCTTCAAATTGAAGTGTGGTGCTCTCTCCATGGTTCCTTATTTTGCCATCATTTACACCATTTGGAAGAACCCCCAGCACTTGGCATGTGTCTTTCAGTTATATAATATATGGACCAATACTATGGACTTTTAGGTTCTCTGAGGCCTGATTTGGAATCCTGATTGGTCTAATTTCCCAACCAGGCCAACTTGTTTGTAAATGACCTGAGTCTTTGGCCCCTTATCTGCAAGATGCAAATAAGAATACATATCTCATTGCATCCTGATAATTAAATGCCAAAAGTCAATGAGGGCAGTGAGCTCTAAGCAGTCGCCTTGTTTTTAGGTTCTATGATACTTTGTTCCGTGTGTTTTCACAGGAAATAGGAATGTGCAGAAATTGAGAGGCTCTAGGTCAGAGAGCTGACTAGTGCCGAAGCAGGAGACACACCTAACTGGTAGCCCTTCCGTCTCCCAGCCCACTATGCTTTGCCCAAGGCACTGCAAGAGGAATCCATTCATTCTGAAATGAGCCTGTATCTTTCCCCAGTTTGCCTCAAGCCTTATTGAAAAGTCAGTGGTCCAGAGGTGATTAAATGACAGATGGTAACAGTGCTTGACTCACAGCCCTTTATAGTTCTTCCTATTTGTTTTCTGGCTGACATTCTGTACACCCAATCCCAAAATTGCCAAGGCAGTGACAATTTTTCTTATGAGCCATTTCTTGAGGACTTCAAATCTCTCTGTGCTAAATGACATGGTCATCTTGTGGAAACATGATACAGTTTTCCCCATTTGCCCATGTCCATTAATTTGTCCCTTTTCTGCGTAAGACCATTGGAGGACAGGTGAAGAGATCACATCTTCTCTAGAGTTTTCTTGTTTCCTGGGCATCATCACAGTACAGAGGCTTTGTGCAAAGCTCAGTATCTAAATGCTGCATTTACTATACATTCCTCAGAATCTTCTGTCTTCCTGGTTCTTTAAACAAACATGATCATCTAATAAGAATATGCTGAAAAGTCCTTTTGAGAATTACTGTTCATCTGTATAGTGCTGATTCAACCACTGGACATGCTCTTGGGGTGACTGATAAAAGGTACTGAGGTCAGCATTACAGTTTGCTGAGCAGTGATTCTCAACCCTGCCCACACTCAGCATTCCTATGCTACCCATCACCAATATGCTCTTGTGATTTCCAGTCCACTTACTGTCCTTGTTTTCAGAAATCCTCTGTAGCCCTAACTGACGGACAGTGTCCTTTAGGACATACCCTGTTGATCCATAATGTCACTTCGCAGGAGTGCCCGACACCCATCGAGTCTTGCCTGTTGCACCGATTTTTAAAAATTCAGTAAGAAAATAAGTGGAAAAGTCTTTTAAGTGATGGTTCTTTTTCTCCCCTTTCCTTCACCTTCAGCTCCTTTTTTCCTCTACCTTTTCCTCCTTTTCTCCAATTTCTCTAATATGTTATTATTATTATTTTTAGGAGCAGCAGCAGTTATAGTAATAATAAGCTTTGCTCTCAGACAGTCCTTGGTTCAAATCTTACTCTAGCTCTGGTTTTATAAACTATGATTTACCTAGACCAGTATATTTTGATCTGCACAACATGAGTGATGCATATCTCAAAGGGCTGTTTTGAAAAATAAATAGGAACATAAATTTTTATTAGTACAGTTTTGGCACATAGCAATATTTCAAAAAAAGGAAGCTGTTGTATTACTGACATCATCATTGTTATCTACTACCCGAGTATTCTCAGGAGAATCAGTCTTGCAATTCTGAATCAAGTCAGTGTGAAGCATTGCTGAAATGCCCTGCTGAGTCAGTATTAGGAAACCTATCGACAGCAAATTTGGAGGCTCAATATCAAAACATTTAAGAACTGAATTTGAATCAGAAAAAAACTAGGCAGGAAATCTGTATAAATGCAGTGCTTGTAAAGACAAAAGAAGATGTATGAGAAATCCTATACAATATTTAGAGCCTCCAGAACAGAATTAAGTTGAAAACCCTTGCACTCCTTCACATTACCTGCTCTCTGTATTTTTCCCTTCTATATAGTGTTACTGCATTTTCATGAAACAACACCATAATATAAACAAAAAAAAATTTGATGCTGAGGACTAGAAAACCAAATAATAAAACTAGATTCCTCTCATCAGGCTATGTTTATTTTTCTTGTAAAATTTTATTCATTTAATCTATAAGCTATGAGCTGTTGTTAAGATGCCCTGTCAGCCTTACTTCGTCCCTTCCCCAGCAAGGAACTCCTGGCTCAGGGCATAGTTTTGAATCTCACTGGGGAGCTTATCTTCTGTGTGATGTTGGCATGCCACTGCCATCATCTGTAAGGCGGTGGGTATTCTCCAGGTGGCAGTGACCATCCTGCCAGCAATGGACCAGCAAAATACAGGCAGCCAGTGTTGGAACCGGACGATTGGACCTAACCCTTTATTGCATCTCTTTTTGTGAATGAGTAATTGAATGGAAGCAAAATCTGGATATAATAGCTATGTCTTTATGCACCTTACTTGATCTTGGGGAAGACAAAAAGTAAATAAAAATTATCTCAGACACCGATCATAATAATAGTAAAATCATCACCCTTAAAATTTTGACAGGAAGTAATGGATTGGTGATCACCAGGGACCTCATGCAGCATGAAAGGGGAAAGTTCTCTGATGAGGTAAATTGAAAGGGAGATCCTAAAGCAGTATTCGAAGATGAGAAGACAGGGGAATCTGTCTCAGTAGAGTTGGGAGCAAGTCACTGTTTTAAAGGAGCAAAGATAAGATCTATGTGGCTGGAGCCGAGTGCATAATGGAGAGGCTGATGAGATGGTTGGAGCCAAGAGCAGGTCAAAGAGGGCACTGGAGCAAACACTGTCAGGAATGAATAGCACTGTATTTAGAATGAGAATTTGCAGGAAAATTTTAAATAGGAGTGTGTCATGATTAACAGAGTTTGGAAAGAGCATATTGATTTACAAAGACCAAGGATTGTAGAAGCAGGTTTAGCACAAGTATTAGGAGATAAACAAAAAAGACAATAGCAGCTACCTCTTAGGCTGGCAGCTAGGTAGATGATGGAAGTGACAGTTCAGGACGTATTTTGAAGCTAGTGTCTACAAGGTCTCATGACAAAGAGGAGAATCACTGGTGATTTCCAGTTCACTTACTGTCTTTGTTTTCTGTCGTGGTTTTCTTGATTATGGATGGAATTTTCCACTTGGTTCTGAAAGAGAAGGGCAACCCGAGCCTTAGCTTTTCCTTCAGCATCCATGGCACAGGCTTCTCACCCCTCTCATTTCTTGTCAATATGAACTGATTAAACAGAGGCATGACATTATTCCAGTCTGGTCCTTGCCTGCTAGGCTTTCCCTTTGGGGTCTCCACCCACCCAGAGAAGGCAGTGGGCGCCACTGATCCACATGGTGTTGCTCCTCGCGTCCCTAGCATAAAGCTCCCGTACTTAATGAGAGGTGAATGCTGTGGACAATGGAGAAGGTGGGCCATCTCAAGCAGCAGAGCCTGAGCAAAAGACAGGAAGTTCCTCGGTTTGCTGTGAGACGAATCCTGTGACTTTAGGTTTGGGTCAGAAAATGAGCAAAGTATATCTTTCTGTCTTCCTCCAGTGTTACAAGCTATCTCTATGCAAATATCAAATACACACACATGTATTTATATGCATTCACATAATTATTCTTTGTTCTGGTAATTTCTAATCTTTATTTCCTTTTGAACATTGTATGATTTCATTTTTAAAATAATGTATTATAAAAATATTTTTAAATATCAAATGCATATATATATATACAGCGTTGATATATATATATGATATATACATGTATATATGACATATATATGAAAAGATAAGAAACACTGAACCGAAGTCCGTACTAAGATTTCTGTGGACAGATTCTGTATGATGCTCAACTCTGGGCCCCCATGAAGCTGTTAAAATAAAGACTAACCTGGCACACAGCAAGCACACAATGAATAACCATTTGCCTTCCTAAGTCTTTTAGGAACTGCTAAAATTATTATTAGCATTAATTAAACATCAACATCCTAGCCAAATTTGGAAGAGACAACACATTTAAAATACACTTCATTCCTTGATTTTTTTCAATTAAAAATAATTATTCACTTAGTGTACAGGCAAACAAACACAAAACCTCCTTTTAATTAAAACCAATGCAAGTGCATTTGTGTAAAGTAGACTGGTTTTGGGGAGATGACTTTGAATTTTAAAGAGGGAAACTGAATGAAACGTGCTATGACTTTTCTGGCAATAAAATTATATAATATAAGCTTGCAGTCAGGAAACAAGTTTCAAACTTTATCCCCTTTTTTTTTTTATCTCCATGGATATTTTGATTTGTAAGCAGGACTATCTGGTATCTGATATTCTCCTAGCTTTTATTATTATTTTTATTTGCTGTAATCTTTCTCTGTATTTTACATTATCTGATTTTTATAACAACCCTGTGAGGTAGCTCCGAAAGGATCTTCGTTCTCATTTTATGTGAAACTAACTTACCTAAGGTTAGCATAGCATGGAAATGGCACAGCCAGGGGACATTAATCTTATAATCCTGTGGGTATTTTTCCTCCTTGAATTTCTTTACATTTTGGTACCATAACAGTCCCTAAAAGACTTAGGAAGGCAAATGGTTATTCATTGTGTGCTTGCTGTGTGCCAGGTTATCCTTTATTTTAACAGCTTCATGGGGGCTCAGAGTTGAGTACCATACAGGATCTGTCCACAGAAATCTGCCCAGGCTTTTTAGGACATTTATATGCTGTGTATTACTGTTCCTATAGGAATTTTCTAGGCATATGCATACTTGAAGTTACATTTTTGCATTGAAAACTATAGGGACCATAATAAATTACTGACAAGTAGCTTTATTTAATTAGATAACCTCCAGTTTTCTTCCAAAATTATGGAGTGAGCAACTACAAAGCTGTAAGCATCCTAGAACAATCAAAGAAATGACTCCATTTAAAAAAAAATAGGGGATTTACACACTATTGTCGTCCATCTCAGTTGATCAATGGGCTTTTCGTGTTTCATTTGAGAAATGCTCTCTTTACATAATTCTACAGAAAAGACTAACAATTTAATGTATCAGCAACTCAGTGAGATAAACTCTAGCCTTTGAATAATCACCCTGGCACCTAGCTCCTTGATGCCTGAATGCTAGAAATATTAACCAAGATTTAATTTCCACATTAAAATTCTTGTTTGCAATAGTTTAATATTTTAGTCTGTCAATTTGAAAAGATTAATATTTGCTATAATCTGCTTTATCTTGAAATCCAATACACTGTGTTCTGAGCACATTATAATTTAGTTGCATTTGACATGCTCTGAGAAGGACATAGATTAAATCCCTGGTGTGTGGCATTAAATATTATGAAAGTGGCCAGTATTCCTGAGAGAGAATACCCAGTTATGATCTGTTATAACAAGAATAGTAAGTTACAAAGGCACTGCTATTGTCTGGGAAGACAGAGAAAACACATAGGATGAGTCTTTGGCCGAATCATATCAGCTGTGAGAGCAGACAGCCTTTTTAAACTGGCCTTAGAAGGCGTTATTCTAACTGCTTGACTGTCCTGTGGATGAGAGGGGGCAGGCTGAGCAGTTTGAGGTGTGGGACCTGGTGGGGCTCTGCAGAGTGGGAGCAGTGGCGAGCAGTGCCTTGACACCGACACCGTCTGTGGATAAAGTGAGGGTTCCTGTGGCCAGGATTCTCACCTGGCCCTGGTTGACTAGCTCACTGCACAACTGTGGGCAATCTGACTCTGTATAAAGAGCTCCACCCAGTGCTCTGAGCACAACACAGTGGCAGAGCTGCAAGGCTGCAGGAGAGCAGAGCAGAGGCTGGAGTGGTGGCAGCACCGAGGACAGAGGCTCAGAGGACGGCTGTGTGGGACGGCTGTGCAGAGAGGCCCAGAGGACGGCTGTGCGGACAGAGGGGCCCAAAGGCAGAGACCAGCTTGCTGCATGCAGACTTGTTCTGAGTAAACGGGATTCTAGTGACTGACCTGCCACTGTGAGAATAAAGTTGGGTATAACCCTTTCACCCCAAGAACGTTTTGCTGTCATTTTCTTTGGTCACATTGAATCCATAGCGAACTTGCCCGGGGCTGAAGCCCATTGGCAAGACACCGTCTCTTCCTCTTGGGGACAAGCACCCCTGTGAATATGGCCATCGCACTTCCCCAGGGTACCTTACGACGCACTACCTTTGTTCGCCCCTCCCTTACTCTTCTTGGAGATCCTCAGAGCAGGTGAGGAATACCTGTACTCTTTTCAGGGACTCAGAGGATATTTACTGAATGAAGGAGGGACTAAAAAGCTCTGAGACCCTTTTAAGACTAAGCCTATTTCGAATATCCATTTCATCCCATCACTGAATAGAGGTATACAACTGTTAACGCCGTGGAGCCCGCATTCTCTCACCTGCCAAACTAATGATACCTATCGCAGGCACCTGTTCTAATTACAAAACAAACAAATAAACAAAGCCCAACGTAAATGAAAGCCATTAGTCTGTGCCTGGCTGGTATGAGGCACTGAGGTTCTCTTCTCTCCCAGAGGACAAGGGGACCATGTCTGGGCTCTGAGGGGGTGGGTGGTAGAGGAGACCAGACTCAGCAAATGGGAAGGAGGGAGGGAGGGAGGCCTGCGCTGCTGGTGCCACTGCCAACCTGCAGGTATAACTCAGGCCTGGAAGCAGGGCCCAGCTGTGCCCAGGAGAATCCTTGAATAAGTGTGAGTCAATATAAAATGCACATAAAGATCAATGATCTTGGCCACACCGCTCCCCCTTGTCTCGGACTCAGGTTTGGTTTGGTTTTGGTTAATGTTTTGCTTTGTTTGTTTTTCATCTGCTAAAAGAAGAAAGATTGGTGGAAATGTATTTTCAAACATTTTTCTTGTGCAAATCTCAAATTCTTTTTTATGTTAACTTAATTCAACAACTCTTGGTGTGATTCTTTTTAATCTCTCTCATATTACAATAGAAAATGTGCATTAAAAATGTGTCAGAAAGAGATGGTAGCCAACTGGAGATCAGGACACGTAATTGAATAGCACCATGCAGTGTGAGGACCTGCAACACGCCCTGGGAGTGCGGAGCCTGCAGCGCCCCCTTAGAGCCCAAGCTGCTTCTCGCCCAAGGGGTCTCTGCAGGCTGCACCGCGGAGGTGCTGATGTCAGATCTGGGGCTGGACTGCCGGTGTCTTGGAGGCATCATGAGCAACCAGACGGAGGTGCAAAGTACAAGCATTTTTTCTCATTCACAGGTCATATGTTATGTACCTTCTCTTTCTCTCTGTCTCTAGATGGATTGATAGATAATAGATCATAGACAGATATAGATATATCTATACCTAGTTATATCGATATATATACTGATGCATATTATAATACACAAGCCTGCATGACTTAGCTAAGGTCAAAAACTCTCTGCAAGTCAGAGGCTGAAGTCTAAAGCCATATTCTCTCCAAGAGAAAGATCAGTGATCTCTTCACCCTCAAAGTCTGACCCAACTCAAACGGATAAAGGAAATCATATTTGGAATAAAAAATTTCAAGTCAGAATATTCTTTCTCTCTCTCTCTTCTGCATACACAAACTCTATCTCTGAGACCATTTACCTAAACTCTCAGTGTCAGATATCAGTCCTGAGTTATGTGTCTGAAAGTCAGAAAATGCCAATTAAACTCTGGGCATGTAGAGGCCGTGATTCATTGTAAATAGTGTCATAAAACAAGATTAGGAAAGCACATTGATCCCACATTTTGAGAGGCCGTGGATGAATGATACAAGTTCTGAATTTTATGTGGCAAATAATAAGAAACCAATGATATTTCTAATATAGGTGGTGAAATAACATATCGAAAGATGGTTATTGTTTCCATGTGGAGCCATAAATTAGTGTTTGAAAGATTAAAGGCAGAGAGACATTGATGAAGATAGTTTAAACAATCTCCCTAAAACTAACCTCTTACTGAAATCAAATCTCTGCTCTACTATATGCCAGAAAATTTCTTCTCCTGGACATAATTTTGATTTTTAATTTAGTTTAACTGGGGAAAAAAATGGCAAAATATTATTATTGACTGTGTAATACACGTCACTTCTTCAAAAAAATTAGTGTATCTTTTTAAGGTGTTTCTGGGACAGCGTATCTTTCCTGTAGTTCTTCCACAGTCACTTTTTTCTGGTTATTTTTGTCTTCCTTCACCCACTGAGTTCACTTTTTTTCATAAATTGTTGTTTGAAGTATTATTTATTGAGCAGTTCCTATGCATTAAGGACAATATTCAACATTCTTGTATAAATGAACACATTAAACCTCACAGCAAACCTCTGGGAAAGGCTTCCATGTCAGCGACAAGGGAAATGGGACTCAAAAGCCTACATAACTTGGTGTGGATAAAATGAGAGTTCCTGTGGCCAGAATTCTCACCTGGCCTTGGTTGACTAGCTCACTGCACACCTGTGGGCAATACATGGCTGTTGACTCTATAAAAAGAGCTCTGCCCAGTGCTCTGGGCATGACATGGTGGCAGGGCTGCAAGGCTGCAGGAGAGCAGAGGCTGGAGTGGGGGCAGCACCAAGGACAGAGGCCCAGAGGATGGCTGTGCAGGACGGCTGTGCAGAGAGGCCCAGAGGATGGCTGTGCGGATAGAGGGGCCCAGAGGCAAAGACCGGCTTGCTGCATGCCGACTCGCTCTGAGTGAACAGGATTTTAGTGACTGACCTGCCACTGTGAGAATAAAGTTAGGTATAACCTTTTCACCCCAAGAATGTTTTACTGTCATTTTCTTTGGTCACACTGAATCCATAGCGAACTTGCCCAGGGCTGAAACCCATTGGCAAGACACTTGGCCAAGGTCAGAAACTCTCCAAGTCAGACGCTTAAGTCTAAAGCCATTTTCTGTCCAAGAAAAAGACTGGTGATCTCTTTGCTCTCAAAGTCTGACCCAACTCAAAAGGATAAAGGAAATCACATTTGGAATAAAAAAATATTCAAATCAGAATAGTCTCTCTTTTGTGCTCACACATACACACACACACACAATTTCTATCTATGAGACCATTTACCTAATCTCTCCGTGTTATCCATATATAAAATGAGGCTAGAGGTATTGACTTAAATGGCCACAGTTGACCCTTGTATACTCCAGCAGCTGTGGAACGTCTGGCACGGTGGTCATTCTGAGTGTTCCTGTCCCCAGCTTGTACTCTTCCTCCACATTTCACGCCTCCCTTTGCCCTCCCCCACACTGTGTGTAAATTGTCTATGAACAGGTCTGGCCGACTGTGAATGTGGGATGGCAGGTAACTGTTCTCATACATCTCCATGCCCCCAGCCCTAATTCAAAGCCTAGAATTTAGTGACATAGTAAACCACCCAAAAATGTTTAGTGAGCGAGCAAAGGCGTGAGTGGAATGTCCTCGCCTGTTTCAATCACTCCCCTTAAATGCCCTGGGTATCCAGAGGCATCCTGGGTGGAGGTGTCAGGAAGAATCTTCAATGTGTGGGTTGGGGTGGGGGGCAGAAAGGGGGCTGCAAGAACAGCTGGCATGTTCCAATATGATATACAGAGCAAATTAAAGCAAGGATAAGCAGACATCAGACCTCCGGAAAACAAGAATGAAATACGCTAGCCAGGAGGACTAGTCTAGCACCAAATTAGTCACTCCTGTCCCTGGTTACCATGGCAAAGATAGAACACAGTAAGCTAAATCATTCTGATTATTGGAAGGAAGACATCTAAAACTTTTCCTGGCACCTAATTATAGCAGCATGTCAGAAAGGGGGCCTGTCAGATGCAGAACTCAGAGAGAGTTCTCATATCTTTAGAGAATTAGAAGCTCAGAGGCACATCCGACCTCCCGGGCTTCAAAAGCATGTCTGTGAGAGTCATTTTCTACCAAGTGAACCCCCAAATTAGCCTTCTCCCTGACTTCTGAAACACTTGCCCCTCCCTTGTCTTACAGGCATCACTACTGACACTTGATCCACTTTGATGCTTTTCCTCCATTGAGCTTAACCTGGTAAGGGGTGCAGCCCCCAGGTACCCACTGTTCCTGCCCTGCTCAGGTCCTCCCAGTGTTCCTCTCTCTCCTGACTCGGGAACCTGCCTTCCTCCTGCTACCTTGGATGACAACTGACAACCTGCCTTCACACACAGCAAATATTTGCTGAGTTCACTTGTTTCCCCAGCTGCCTCGTCTGCAAGGCAGGAGATACGCGACACAGCGCTGTCATTGGCACAGTCAACACTTTACCCCTAACCCCGTGAGCGCCTGCCACAGAGCAGGTGTTTGGGTGATGTCGGGAACATGAGATGGAGGAGTCCAGTCTTGTGAAATGGATTCAACATCCCAGGACCTCATAAATGGGGCATGGTCTTATCTAATACACAGTAGATTCAGGGATGAGTCGTGAACTGGCTACTGAAAGATGCGTGCAAACTTAATACTAATAAGCACTTCGGAGCCAAGTGGAGAGAAGAAATTGCTCTGCATTCTACCTAAAGAATAAATTTCAGGCTTCTTAGTTGACATTCAAACCCTGCATAAGACCCCAAATATCTGTCTCATCTCCTTTCACACTGCTTCTCTTCCAGCATCCAAGACTCTAGACGTAACAGAGTGATTGCCAGGAAAAATTCAGCCCTCTATGCTTTTTATACCATCTGTTCACACAGCCTTGAAGGATCTTCCTTTTTTTACTGTGCATTATCTTCAGGACATTTAAAATGACACCTTCATGTGAGGACTTCCTTCATCTTTGTTAGAATTAACTCCCTCTGGGTTCTACAAGCATTTTGCTTAGATTTATGTCACATTCATGTTGAAGTACCTTATCAAACTTTGTTCTACTAGATCTAAAATGTTAAAGACAAAAACCAAGCATTTAAAAAACAAACAAATAAAACAAAGCTCACACCGCTCAGAAGCAGCCACTGAGATTTGCATCTGGTAAAATCTCCATAAATATTCATTGAATTCATGGCTTTTCAAGCCATATTTGTGGTACTTGCTTTTTTCTGTATAATTCTTTTATTTCTGTTATGTACATTTACTGCTGTAAGTGGAACAGTTTAACCAAAATAGTTGCAATGGAGTCAGTGTGGTGACACACGGGGCTGGTGGAGGCTGGCATATCGGCCTTTTTAACAGTTATTACAGTGGAAGATGTTCCTCTCAGTTTTCTCCTAACTCTCCAGTTCACTTTCTTTTCTTTTTTTCTTTTATTAAGGTATCATTGATAGACATTCTTATGAAGGTTTCACATGAAAAACATTGTTGTTACTACATTTGCCCATATTATGAAGTCCCCCCACACCCCATTGCAGTCACTGTCCATCAGTGTAGTAAGATGCCACAGAGTCACTACTTGTCTTCTCTGTGCTACACTGTCTTTCCCATGACACCCCCACACAAACCATGTGTGTCACTCATAATACCCCTCAATCCCCTTCTCCCTCCCTCCCACCCACCCTCCATCACCCCTCCACTTTGGTAACTGTTAGTCCCTACTTGGGAGTCTGTGAGTCCGCTGCTGTTTTGTTCCTTCAGTTTTGCTTCATTGTTATACACCACAAATGAGGGAAATGATTGGCATTTTTCTTTCTCCACCTGGCTTATTTCACTGAGCATAATACCCTCTAGCTCCATCCATGTTGATGCAAATGGTAGGATTTGTTTCTTTCATACGGCTGAATAATATTCCATTGTGTATATGTACCACATCTTCTTTATCCATTCATCTACAGATGGACACTTAGGTTGCTTCCATATCTTGGCTATTGTAAATAGTGCTGTGATAAACATAGGGGTGCATATGTCTTTTTGAATCTGGGGTACTGTTTTCTTATGGTAAATTCCTAGGAGTGGAATTCCAGGGTCAAAAGGTGTTTCTATTTTTAGTTTTTTGAGGAACCTCCATATTGCTTTCCACAATGGTTGAACTAAGTTACATTCCCACCATAAGTGTAGGAGGGTTACCTTTCTCCACATACTCACCAGCATTTGAAGTTCCTTGTCCTGTGGATATTGGCTATCCTAACCTGTGTGGGGTGATATCTCATTGTGGTTTTAATTTTCATTGACCTGATAATTAGCAATGTGGAGCTTCTTTTCATGTGCCTATTGACTACCTGAATTTCTTCTTTGGAGAAGTGTCTGTTCCAATCCTATGCCCATTTTTTAATCAGGTTATTTGCTTTTAAGGTGTTGACATGCATGAGTTCTTTATATATTTTGGATATTAACCCCTTGACAGATATGTCATTTGCCAATATATTCTCCAATACTGTAGGATGTCTTTTTGTTCTACTAATGATGTCCTTTGCTGTACAGAAGCTTTCAGTTTAATGTAGTCCCATTTGTTCATTTTTGCTTTTGTTACCCTTGCCCAAGGAGATGTGTTCAGGAAAAAGTTACTGATATTTATATTCAAGAGAGTTTTACCTATGTTTTCTTATAAGAGTTTTATGATTTCATGACTTATATTCAGGTCTTTGATCCATTTTGAGTTTACTTTTCTGTATCGGGTTAGACAATAATCCAGTTTCATTCTCTTAAATATAACTGTCCAGTTTTGCCAACACCAGTTGTTGAAGTGGAAGTCATTTCCCTACTGTATACCATGTCAACTTTATCATATATTAATTGACCATATATGTTTGGGTTTATATCTGGGCTGTTTAGTCTGTTCCATTGATCTATGGGTCTGTTTTTGTGCTAGGACCAAATTGTCTTGATTACTGTGGGTTTGTAGTAGAGCTTGAAGTCAGGGAGCATAATCCCCCCAGCTTTATTGTTCCTTCTCAGGGTTGCTTTGGCTATTTGGGGTCTTTTGTGGTTCCATATGAACCTTAGAACTATTTGCTCTAGTTCGTTGAAGAATGCTCTTGGTATTTTGATAGGGATTGCATTGAACCTGTAGATTGCTTTAAGCAGGATGGCCATTTTTACAATATTAATTCTTCCTATCCATGAGCATGGGATGTATTTCCATTTATTGATGACTTCTTTAATTTTGCTCATGACTCTCTTGTAGTTTTCAGGGTGTAGGTCTTTCACTTCCTTGGTGAGGTTTATTTCTAGATATTTTATCCTTTTTGATGCAGTTGTGAATGGAATTGATTCCCTGATTCCTCTTTCTCCTACTTCATCATTAGTGTATAGGAAAGCCACAGATTTCTGTGTGTTAATTTTGTATCCTGCAACATTGCTGAATTCAGATATTAGTTATAGTACTTTTGGAGTGGATTCTTTAGGGTTTTCTTATGTACAATGTCATGTCATCTGCAAATAGTGACAATTTAACTTCTTCCTTGCAAATCTGGATGCCTTTTATTTCTTTGTGTTGTCTGATTGCCATGGCGAGGACCTCTACAACTATGTTGAATAAAAGAGGGGAGAGTGGGCATCCTGCCTTGTTCCTGATCTTAAAGGAAAAGCTTTCAGCTTCTTGCTGTTAAGTATGATGTTGGCTGTTGGTTTGTTGTATATGACCTTTATTATGTTGAGGTACTTGCCCTCTCTACCCATTTTCTTGAGTTTTTATCATGAATAGATGTAAATTTTGTTGAATGCTTTTTCAGCATGTATTGAGATGATCATGTGGTTTTTGTCCTTTTTGTTGATGTGGTGGATGATGTTGATGGATTTTCTAATATTGTACCATCCTTGTATCCCTGTAATAAATCCTACTTGATCATGATGGTCAATCTTTTTTATGTATTTTTTAATTCAGTTTGCTAATATTTTGTTGAGTATTTTTGCATTTATATTCTTCAGGGATATTGGTCTGTAATTGTCTTTTTTGTGGTGTCTTTGCCTGGTTTTGGTATTAGAGTGATGCTGGCCTCATAGAATGAGTTTGGAAGTATTCCGTCCTCTTCTACTTTTGGAAAACTTTAAGGATGATGGGTATTATGTCTTAACCAAATGTTTGATAAAATTCAGCAGTGATGCGATCTCGTCCAAGCATTTTGTTCTTAGGTAGTTTTTTGATTACCAATTCAATTTCGTTGCTGGTAATTTGTCTGTTCAGATTTTCTATTTCTTCTTGGGTCAGTCTTGGAAGGTTATATTTTTCTAGAAAGTTGTCCATTTCTTCTAGGTTATCCAGTTGTTAGCATATAATTTTTCATAGTATTCTGTAATAATTTGTTGTATTTTTGTGGTGTTTATAGTGATTTTTCCTTTCTCACTTCTGATTCTGCTTATGTATGTAGACTCTCTCTTTTTTCTTGAAAAGTCTAGCTAGGCATTTATCTATTTTCATTTTCTCAATCAGCTCCTACTTTTATTGATTCTTTCCATTATTTTATTTTTCTCAGTTTTTTTTATTTCTGCTCTAATATTCATATGTCCCTCTTTCTGCTGACTTTGGGCCTCATTTGTTCTTCTTTTTCTAGTTTCATTAATTGTGAGCTTAGACTGTTCATATGGGATTGTTCTTATTTCCTGAGGTAAGCCAGTATTACAATATACTTCCCTCTTAGCATGGCTTTTGCTGTGTCCCACAGATTTTACAGTGTTGAGTTGTTTTCATTTTTCTCCAAATTTTGTATTGCTTGATCTCTATTTTTATTTGATCCATTGATCATTTAGGAGCATGTTGTTAAACCTCCATGTGTTTGTGGGCTTTTTTGTTGTCTTTGCCTAATTTATTTCTAGTTTCATACCTTTGTGGTCTCGGAAGCTGGTTGGTACAATTTAAATCCTTATGAATTTACTGAGGCTCTTTTTTTGGCCTAGTATATAATCTATTCTTTAAAATGTTCCATATGCACTTGAGAAGAATGTGTATCCTGCTGCTTTTGGGTGGAGTGTTCTGTAGATGTCTGATAGGTCCATCTGTTCTAATGTGTTGTTCAATGCTGCTGTCTCCTTACTTATTTTTTGTCTGGCTGTTCTGCCCTTTGGAGTGAGTTGTGTGTTGAAGTCTCATAGAATGAATGCATTGCATTCTATTTCCCCTTTTAATTCTCTTAGTATTTGTTTCATATATGTAGGTGCTCTTGTGTTGGGTGCATAGATATTTAGAATGGTTATATCTTGTTGCTGGACTGACCCCTTTATCGTTATGTAATGTCCTTCTTTGTCTCTTGTTACTTTCTTTGTTTTGAAATCTATTTTGTCTGATATAAGTCATGCAAGTCCTGCTTTTTTCTCCCTATTAGTTGCATGAAATATCTTTTTCCATCCCTTCACTTTTAGTCTGTGTATGTCTTTGGGTTTGAGGTGAGTCTCTTGTAGGCAGCATATAGCTGTGTCTTGTTTTTCATCCATTCAGTGACTCTATGTCTTTTGATTGATGCATTCAGACTACTTACATTTATGGTGATTATTGATAGATATGTACTTATTGCCATTGCAGGCTTTAGATTCATGGTTACCAAAGTTCCAAAGGTAGCTTCTTTACTATCTAACAGTCTAACTTAACTCAGTCAGTATGCTATTACAAACACAATCTAAAGATTCTTTATTTACCCCCTTTTTCATCCTCCTTCATTCTTTATGTATTAGGTGTCATCTTCTGTACTCTTTGTGTATCTCTTGACTGACTTTCAGCATAGTTGATTTAATTTTGCATTTGCTTAGTAATGAATTAGTTTACTTCCTTTACTGTAGTTTTATTTTCTCTGGTGACAGCTATTTTGCCTTAGGAACACTTCCATTTATAGCAGTCCCTCCAAGATACACTGTACAGATGGTTTGTGGTAGCTAAATTCTCTGAAAAATTGTTTAATCTCTTCCTAAAATTTAAATGATAATCTTCCTGGGTAGAGTATTGTTGGTTCGAGGCCATTCTGTTGTTTCATTGCACTGAATATATCATGCCACTCCCTTCTGGCATATGAGGTTTCTGTTACGAAGTCTGTGGATAGCCTTATGGTTTTCTGTTCTATGTGATCTTTTTTCTCTCTCTGGCTGTTTTTAATACTCTGTCCTTATCCTTGATCTTTGTCACTTTAGTTATTCTATGTCTTGTTATCTTCCTTGGGTTCCTTGTGTTGGGAGATCTGTCTACCTCCATGGCCTGAGAGACAACCTCCTTCCCCAGATTGGGGAAGTTTTCAGCAATTATTACTTCAAAGACACTTTCTATCCCTTTTCTCTCTCTTCTTCTGGTACCCATATAATATGAATATTGTTCCGTTTGGATTGGTCACACAATTCTCTTAATATTCTTTCATTCCTAGAGGTCTTTTTTTCTCTCTGTGCCTTGGCTTCTTTGTATTCCTGTTCTCCAATTTCTATTTCAGTTACCATCTCCTGTACTTCATCTAATCTACTTTTAAATCCCTCCATTGTATGTTTCATTTCAGATACTGTATTTTTCAAAGTTTCTATCTCTTTCTTGAATTCTTCCATGAGATCTTGAAAATTTTTCTGTAGCTCCATGAGCTTATGATTTTTATTTTGAAATCTTTTTCAGGAAAATTGATAAATTCAGTTTCACTTGGCCCTCTTTCTCCTGTTTGTGGTATTTTCATTTATACCAGGTTCTTTTGACATTTCATATTTATAGTAACTTGGTGTAGACAGTACCCTCTAGTGCCCAGAAGCTCTACTCTCTGGAGCTGCTCAGCCCCTGGAGTGATGGCAGGGGACACAGGCAAGCAGCTCTGAAGCCTGCGGGGAGGAAAGACCTGTTTTCTGTTTTCCAGTTGTAGTGCTTGCCTCCACTGCAAGGGCTAGTGGGCTGAGCATGCAGGGAAAAGTCTCTATGCTATGCCCTTGTAGCCTCCATAGGTGGGGCTGCCCTCTGTCTGGCCTAGCACAATGGCAGTGGTACCAAATTTGTGAGCCAATGCTGGCTGAAGGTAAGGAGTGGCAGGCTGCATATCATGGTGGAGAACCTCGGAGCTGCATTGCCAGCCAGGTGGATGGAGTACCTGAAGCTCCTGAAAGTTTCCAGCATGCTGGGCAGAGTGCACCAGGACAATTTTGTCCACCTGTCCTTTGTCCTGAGCAGCAAGCTCTCTGCAATACTTGCCCCTTTAGCAGCCCTCTCACTATTGGGAAGTCTCTCAGAGTGCCTGCCTTTCTTTTATCCCAGAATAGCTGGTTGTGTGGACCTGTTCTCCATAAGCAGCTGGAATCTCAGTCTCTCCAAGTATTCAAACCCTACTTGTCTCCAGAGCACCATGTAATGTAGGTTTATGTTCCCAGGGCAGATCTCTGGGGCTGAGTTTCAGCAGTCCTAGGCCTCCACCCATTCCCTGCTCTGTTTCTATTTCTCCCAACAGTGAACTGGGATTGGGGAAAGGCTTCAGTCCTGCTGCATTACGGCCCTGGTACTTTACTCTTTTCCATGTGGTCTTCTCTTTTCCCCAGATGTGGGAAGTCTGCTGCAGCCTTCATTCCTTTGCTTTTTCAGGATTAGTTTTATTTGCTATATTTTCATATTATGTGTGGTTTGGGGAGGAGGTTTCTGTCTCACCTCACATGCTGTCATCTTTTCAGTTCATTTTCTTTTCTTTTTTTTTATAAAAATTTGTGCATATTTAATGTGTACAACTTGATGAGTTTGGAAGTAAACTTCCATAAAACGATCACCATGATCATACCATAAACCTAGCCACCACCTCCAGCAGTTCCTCCTGCTCTCTTTGTTCTTATTGTTACATTTTTATAAGTGATAAGGACAGTTAACAAGATTTAACCTGTTATATGCCCTGTTTATATATATAATACACCAGTGTTTACTCTGGGCACACTGTACAGTCTGTACAGTCAACCTCCAGGTCTCTGTTCACTTCCATTCCATCTTCTTAGCACCTTTTCCTCTATTTGGTCCTTGATACTGGTCCTCTAGGGCTCCCCTATTTGCTCCTCACTTGATGTACTTTATGGATGATCACTGTCATTCTTCTGTTATTAGTCCTTTCTCTGTTTGCAAATGAATGTGAGGCACATTGGCTTCCTGAATGAAAGAGTAGAGGAAAGGAAAGGAGAAGGGAGAAATGGAAAAAAAATCAACAACAAAGCAGGGGCAGACTTACAGGAATTCCTCATTCAGGACAGAAAGCCAGCCAGAATTCAGGGACTCGGAATTGGATTCATGTTGAAAAGCCGAGTCGTTGTATCATTCTTTCTCCATTTCTTTTCTGCTTCTCTTTTTACACATGATTTATTCTCTTTTACTGGCTGCAGTTCAAGCAGAAGTGCTTGGCATTCATAGTTCCTTTATCCTTGTTACATGGCTAGCCACGTTGAAAGTCTGATTTTCTCTTTGGATCTGCTTCTCATTCTTAAGGGAAGAGACTGGCATGGTGTGGATCAACTGCCCACGTGTTGTCCAGTCAACCCTGGCCAGGCTCATAGGCTCTCCTTACACACAGTGTGGCTAGAAACCCATTCTGTAGATAGAGGAAACATGTAGGACTTCGGATTGCCAGGCAGCTGCCCAGCATTGCTGTGGCTCCATAGTTTCTGTTGCCATCCAGAGCTATTCACCCAGTGCTAGGCTGTCAGAAAGAACTCACCAAGTGCTCCTTGATATTTTGACTGAGACACTGACATCACATAAACCTAAAATTTTCAGCACCTACCTCAGTTTATTCCTTCTAATTTGTTCTTTTTCTCTGATCTAACCAAAATATCTTTAAATTCTTCCTCTTTCTTAAATCTAAATATCCACTTGGTTACAAGTTTCTTTAACATGTAATTGTTTCATCCATTTGTTTCTTTGCATTCCCAGTACTAGGCCACCATCATTTCTAACATATTCAATATAAAACACATTCGCTCTTTCTCCAATCTCTTTGCTTTGACATATTTTTTCATATATACGCTTTAGAGCAATTTCTTTAAGTTAAAGTTATTTGCAGCAGAAAGCTACAATGTGTTTTCTCTTCATCTTGTTTGCCATTTACAACAATCCCTTGAAGATAGTAGGAAAGAAACTCCATTTTTCAGAGAAGAAAACCATCTCTGAGAGAATCACTTGCTGGTGTTTATATGGCCAGTTAAAGGTGGGCATGGGTGCAAACTATGTGTAATGATATAAAATATCAAAAACAAAGTTGGCTAAGGTGTGGATTTTCTGAAGGGGAGTCAACTGGAAGAAAGTGTGGGATTTATTATCAATAAAAATAATGTAGCCTCCCACAGGATACATATTCAACCATTGTTAAGTTTGTCTAGAATGAAGCCTGACCTATGTTTAAATGATTGATGAAGATATTTTCTACTCCAAATGTTTGTAAGACTCAAACAAGTTAATAATTCTAAATTCTAAGAAAAATTGCAAAGGCTTACTCTTTTCCTGACATTCATCATGGGAAGCAGTTGGCTGAAACTTAGATAATTTTACTCTAGTCTCAGATACTCTCCTGGCCTGATGTGTTGCCTTCGATAGATTGCCTGAACTTTTAGGATTTTGTCTGTTTGTTCAAAATGGAAAAGTTGGGGGAGCTGCCTCCCCCTGCCAACCCCCCCCTCAGCTTATTTGGTTCTGTGATTGCATTTAGCTAATGAAGTATAGGTATTAGCCAGAGGGAACTATTTTTTCTTCAAAATGACTCATTTTTCCCCAATAAATGATTTATCCAATCTAGTACCCAAGAAAAGTTTTTATTCCAGTCTGATGATGTACAGTCTGCATTTTGCCAGTAATATGTTTCAGTAGTTAATGAGCTATGTCTGTTTCTAAGAGTGATCTGTCTTTGTTTTTCTGCAGCTTCAATAAGAGCACCTTGCTGTAATTTAACTTGACTTAAAAATGAGGCAGTCCACAGCTTTTCATTTAAAGCAAAGTTTCTTAAGCCTCATATTCTAATAGAAATTGGTTTGAAATGAGAGGTATTTATAATTGTGTGTGTTACTTTTGACTCATAAAGCTATTGCTATATGAAGCTGAAATTGCCAGACCTCATTCCTACTTATGATAAATAATAAGAAACACTGTGTGCTCCAGCCCCTGGGTCTTCAGCTCAGATTGATGTGTGCCCACATTTGGTAGCTGGCAACTGATACAATAGGATCATGGGTGGCCAGCAAGGCCCAGTTCAGGACAGAAATGGAATGGATAATCTTTCCTTCCTCCACCTTTTTGATACATTCCTTTCTCCAGTTCTTCATTTATCTCTCTTATGACCTCTGTTTCCAGATACTATGTTCAGGCTTTAGGCCTATTTGGTTTTTCTCACATGACTGTTTGTTTTTTGTCCTGTGCCAATTGTGTTTTCCTAACCACCCCAGGAAATTACTCTGACAACTTAAACCTTGTCATAGAAATTGCCCCTGGCACTGGTTAGCTTGGCAAGGCTCATGCCAGGTATTCTATTACCCTATGAAAGACGATTGAGTGGCTACAACATTGAGAGAACGTGATTCAAGCTGTCTGTGTAAATGAGATAATGCATCTGAGAACACTTGTGAACTACAAGGAATCCGTCAACTATTATTTGATTTGTGGAACCATCTTTGACTCTATGAAATACAGTTGACCTTGACTAACACAGGTTTGAATGGTGCAGATCTACTTACACACTGATTTTTTTCAAAAAATAGATTGGACTTTTTTGGAGATTTGAGACAATTTGAAAGAACATTTTCTTTTCTCTAGATTATTTCATTCTAAGAATATAATTTATATTGTGCATATAACAATCACAGTATGTGTTGAGTGTTTATATTATCAGTAAGGCTTCTGGTCAACAGTAGGCTATTAGTAAGTTTTTGGAAAGTCAAAGGTTATATACAGATTTTTGATTGTGCAACGGCTCAGTGTTGCACAAGGGTCGATTGTATACATATATGACTATATGGTTGCATATATATGTGTGCATATTTGCCCTGTATACAGGCATGTCTATCTTTGTGTACATGTGCATATGTGTATACATGTGTGTGTGCATGGTTAAGAGTATATGTGTGTGTTGTGCATGTGTGTGTGCATACATGTATATGCAAATGTTTATGTGCATATGTTCTGTATAAATTTATCTATACTTGCATGTGTTTATATTTGTATTTGTGTGTATATGAATGTCACAAATTTCACTGAGATTCTTAGGCTTTTCCTCATTGAATAATAATTACTACCCCATTTAACATCACCCTTGGCCCACATTAGAGTGCATTTGTTCACTTCTTGGTTTCCTGTCTCTTGCGTATTTCTTCTCTCCAGAGGTGGAGCTATATGATTCCTGCATCAAGAGACAACCGTGTCCCAGTTTCTAAGATAAGTCCTGGCGAAGGGCGTGAGGACTTTCAAAGTAGTCTGCTCCAAGTCAGAGCATTTGACGTTCCTGGTAACACCTGAGTGATTCCATGCTCTATTTCTAGCACTTGGCTTCCTCCTTGTCACCACGTACTTCTAAATGTTCAGCTCAGTTCTCTCTAACATCAGAATTTTCCCTCTTACCAGCCCCCTTGCACGAGGACCACACCCCACCAGTTGCCTTTATGACTGTAGGTGACCAGCTCAGGGTTTCCCAATGTCTCCACCTGTCTGTTCAAACACTTCACTGTCTGACATGGAATGTTTTTGATATTGACAGCGATCTATCATTTAACCCTTCAGACATCAGTGATCAAAAACATAGCTATCTATTTGTCTCCAGTGGGTAGATTTTAAGATATTTTGAAACCAGCAAACAACAGCGAGAGGGGTGAAATTTTTTGGCATGGTTCCCTCTAACCCACAGCCGCACCTGGGTGAGTAGTTAACCCCTTTTTAGATCATTGTCATTCTTGGATTATTCAGCAGGGGAAAGAATGAAAAACTAGGTAGCACTCAGGGATGAAGACTGGCCAAAGGACGGTTTGAAGGTGTTGAACATACATTCTCTTGGCATTTAAATAATGCTGAAAATTGAATGATTTGGCATTTCTGTTGTTTCAGAAATGTCTGTGCTCCATCTTTCACATTCCTTTGGGCACCTTATCCTACCTCTTAAAAGGCTTCCTCCCAGCCTGCTACACCACAAGGGATGGCCCTGCTTTGGGGAATCTGAGCAGATCCTGCAAGATGACTGCTTCATTTCACTTTTAGTCATCTAAACGTGCTGGTGATTAATGTGCACAAAGCCAAGCCACTTCTCCTGAGTCCGAAATTCCCCTGGGCTTTCAAACCAAATCAGAAAATAAAATGAATTCATAAGGACAGAAACAAGATAAGAAACACTAAGACTGTGCATTGAAATGAAGGTTTGGAAGCTTTACAAAATAATTTAAAAATGTTTAAAAAGCAAGCATGTGACTGCAGCAGCATAGCATTGTAAAAGGATTTAAGGGGCTTTTCTCCTCACGTGCACTGTCTGTCCAACCGAAGGCAAGCCCAGAGCCTCTTCAGACTTCAGTGACCTCCCTTATAAGTTTGGAATACGTAATCAGATAGCTTGTTTCAACATAGAGTCTATATCAGACAATTTCTTATGCTTGAGTATCTCTGATTATGTAATTCCTTTCTAATTATTCCAGTAAGAGGATAAAGCAGAAATAGAAAGGCTAGAATAGTTCTTTTCTGCTCAAGTGCAAATCAGACTCTGATATGCACAGTATTCTCATCATCACATGCTCACCAGAAAGAGGGAAATAAACAGGGACGCACAAACCACAATTTTGTCTCTATTTCACACTCAGGGTCAGCTCTGCTCATTTTCTCTCTTGGCCCCTACCCGCCCCCACCACACTTAATGCTTCATTCTTACTTCCCAGACTGCAAAGCTTCCAGCCTGGCTCACTTCTATACATATCTTGGGTTAGTTCCCTTCTCTACATGGTCTTGTAACAATGTGTGTTTATTTCCACAGTGTCCCTTAAGTCATTGTGTTTCCCTGGCATTTTGTTCTATTTCCACCACCAAAGTGTAAGTTGCTTATGAGCATGTTCTATTCACTATTTTAAGTGTTTTAAAAAGTAAAATACACATAGTACGCATTTAAAAATGAATTGTTGATTGAATTAATGAACATACAGTCATATAAATATATATACATACATATATATTCTCATATAACATGTATAGAAGTTATAGGAGTTATAACCAGCCTCAGTTTGAATTTCTTTACTGATAGGAAAACTATGACCTCATAATTCTCATTGTGAGCACCTTAAACCATTACAACTTTTCTTTTTATGCTGGGACAAAATATACCTCCCAGTTGCATTTACAAAGTGATCATTGTTCTATTATCTGGAGTCATTTGCAATGGCTGTACCTTCTCCTACAAGATAAAAATTAACTATATTACCCTATTTAATTTAGGAAACTTTTTTTTACATATTATCATTTAATTGCCGTAACAACTTTATGCAATAGATTTTACTCATGTCCATGTTCTCAGCCAGGGGCCAATTAGGAGATAGAAACCATGCTGGTTATTTTTAAGGAGAAAAATTAATGTAATGAATTATTAGCCAGATTTTGAAGAACTGAAAAGACGAAACAGGAACAAAGATAAAAAACTGGAATTCTTAACACTTGAAAGTTCAGAGGGAGAACCCTGCAGAGCTGAGGTTCAGACTTCTGAGGAGAGTCCTGGTCAGCTCGTGCTGGCATCTCTTGAGACAGTAACAAGGCTGATTCCATGAGTTTTGGAGACACAGCAAGCTGAAATGGACTGCTTACTACTGGGTGAGGAAGCATTGCCTCAGTGCAGCTCAGAAAGTCAAGAAGCAAAACCAGAAACAGGTAGCAGACAGACGGGAGGTGCGCCCACTCTCTCCTCCAGTCTCCCAGCTGCCCTCAAACATTCCCTACCAGCAGATGGCAAAATGGAACCAGTTCTCCAAGCAGAAATTTGTACCTCTGAGTTATAGTCCAACACCCCAAAGCAGAGTATGAAAGGGTGGGTTTGCTGCCCCCAGACAGTAACATGATAACTGACACACTCACTTTGTGTTCCCAAGCCCTGAAGACAGAGGCCCATCAAGAACTTTCCCATAAATGTCCGACAATCAGTAGAGTGTAGAGCATAGACTTGGCTTTCCATCTTTCTTCTCCAGATATGGTGCTTGATTATGAGACCATGTCTCAGCCTACCTCAATGTCAGGGAAAATGGCTTATGTGCGTGTGTGTGGTGGCAGTGGGTACAGTAAATATATAGAAATTGGAAGGCTAGGTTCATGTTTGTTGACAGTAGCACCATAAAAATTGAAGAACTTTGTAAATTAGGTTAAAAGCTAAAGGATGGGGTTTAGAGAGGAATTGAAATGATTCCATGGGGTCCTTCTGGTTTCAGCTCTTACAAGTAATGAACTTGGTGGCTGACAGAACTTCAGAGACTTACATGAACTTTCTGAGCCTCAGGTTCTGCACTTGTGGATACTCACAATGGGTTTCCCACATAACAGAATTAAATCGTTTGGCAGATAGATGCGGAGTACCCACCATACACTGAACACTGTGCGTTGTGCTGGGAATCAAATAACAATAAGAACAACCAAGGTGTTCCTCTCCAAAGGTTAGAATCTAGTGGAGACAATGGACATCAATGAAATAACTACACAAAGTATATCGAATAAATATAAAGTATGTGATTGCAACGGAGCTAATTGCTCTGGCAGAAAACCCCAGGATCACCAGGTCATATAAAGCAAACAATCCTGACTTGTAATAAAATCAGGGGAAATCAAGTTTGAACTAAAATGTGTACAGTGAGTAGGGGGCATCTGATTGAAGTGGGATTGAGGGAAATATGGGTGGAGGAAAGGCGGATGGCATTCCATGGGGCAGAAGCCAGCACGAGGCCTGTGGTGGGGGGAGCATGGCTCCTTCAAGAACCTGACGGAGGGACCGTGGGCTGAGTGGGTGCGCCAACAGCCAGGTGGTGGGTGGAGAGATGAGTCTGGAGGAAGAGGCATTAGCCAGAACCTTGGCTTGGTACAGGTGAGAGAGCTTTATAAATGCAAAGTGCTAATGAAACATATGCATGGTTATTTTTCCTGGGATTTAAAAGAAATACTGGTATTTTTTACTCTCTGGCATTTAGGAAATGAATTATGGGAAACAAAAGGTAAGAAATTGACAAGAAATCGGAAACATGAAAATTCACAAAAACCATGTGTATCTCCCCCAAATCCAAGTCACTTCCCACCCCCTGCATTAGTGAAGCTAAAACTGTGCAGGAAGAGGAACGCTGGCATCTTTGTATGTAAGTTCTTGCATCAGACATTTTTAAATGTAATAATAACGTGGGCTTAAAAGGCTTGATTGCTTGATCATCATAGCCTGTTAATTAAAGGTGCAAAGAGGGGGTGATTAGAGAGGGAATTTGCACCTGAGGGAGAAATAGGATTAGTCTGCCTGAGAACTCAGATTCGTGCTCCTGGCAGCAGGCCACTGGAAGGCGAGAGTTCAGAACCTCTGGAGAAATAAAACCTGTATTTCTCCAAGTGCGGGAGCAGAACAGAGCCTCCCTCCATGTGTCCAAGGGCAGGGAAGGCACACAGCCCCTCAGACTGCTCACCCCTGACATTAACTTGCTCCCCCAGTATTAAATGTGTGACTTGCTAATTGCTCTTGGTGGAGATAACGGTGTTCGGAATTCAGTTGGCCGAGAAGTGTATGTTGTGGGATCTCTGGCACCGCATGATTAATGAAGGAGGCTGGGTTTCACATACTCTGTTGGGGAGATTTGGGTCTTGTCCCATCCTGAGGGCGCCTCTGGGTTTGGCTTATGTCACAGGGGCCTGTGTTTCATTAAACTGAGCAGCTTGGTTTCCGGAGGGATGACTGGGAGAGAGATGATAAGGTGGAGCGGACTCAGAATTCAGGAAGGCAGTGGAATAATCCAACCACAGCCGAGGCACCACCATGAAATGAAAAAAGCAGGGTCTTGGAAGTCGGCCGGGACTGGGTTAGACCTCTGCCTTCCACAGCTAGAAGTCCTGCAACTTCGGGCAAATTAGCTTAACCTCTCTGAGCCACAGATTACCTGTTGTAAAATAAGAAGCATAATACCTGCCTTCGGGGTACTCGAGAGAATTCTGAGATAATGAAGCCCAGCAGTGTCTGGCATAATACTCTTGTTCAATAAGAAAAGGCCTTTCCCATGTGTTCTTTCCCTCTGCTGAGATTGGCCCAGAATCTCAGCCCCCTGAGAAGTCCTAATCCCTATCTGAGCACGGCTAACTCCACTTTGAGCACCCACCTTGTATGGCCAGTAATGCTGCTCCCAAGCCACCGGGAGACAGTCTCAGTTTCAACTTTGATGATTTTACCCAATATTTCATTTTCCAGTCTTCAGTTGGTGTCCTCCATGCAAAGCCATCAACCCTCCAGCCACACAGATACGCAGCTCACCTCCCAGTTATCAAGCGCGCAACCTGGCCCAGTACTGCGGCCAGCGCACGTGCATCTTTCATACTATTTGCCGTGATACTTTCTCCTCCCAACATAAGATATTAACTCAAGAGCATATCTTATCTTTCTTTCTCTGTTGCTTCCTCCTCCCAGAGAATTATGGAATGTGAGGGGCATTGCAGGAGCCCCCATGTTGATACCCAATCAGTGAGAAGTGCAGCTGGGTCTGGGGACCCCAGTGTGACTTGCTTCTCAAGTGGGGCGATCTTGTTGTGAGCAGTGCCCGTAGAACTGTGGAATCTAATGCTGACTCTAAGCAGTTAGTGTCAGAACTGAACTGCAGTAGCCCAGTTGGTGTCAGAATAAGTGGGAAGAACATCAGTCTTAGAAATGGTCTGCACTGGCTAAAACTTATCTTTGTTTCTTAGCTGTGTGGACCTAAAATCATGAATCCTTCCTGAGTCTCAGTGTTACCACCTCTCAGCTTGAAATAATGACGCATATTCATTGCGGACTGGAGGTGAGGATTCAAGACAGTGCATAAAGCACCATACAGAGTAGCTTGAGTATAATCAATGCATAATAAGTGTTCCTTCGGTTATGACCAGTGAACCCATCACACTGGGTTACTCAAAGTGTCCATCACCATTTCCCTCTTTGTGGCTATGTGACAGGCCATCTGAAGGCCCAAGGTTCCGGCCATCTCGCTGAGTGGGCATAGAGGCCATCACTGCTGTTGATGAGGTGGTCCGTGAGATGGCCTGGTGGATGGGCAGGGGCAGAGCTGGACGGAAGGAGTGACAGCCACCGTTTGTTTTGGGCCTGGTGGTTTGTGTGTGGCTGGGTTCACAGCGCTACTTTAGTCCCTTCAAGAGCAACATGGTAGTTTAGATTGCTTGCTCTGGCATTAGAAAAACAAAACAAATCAAAAGCAGACCAAAAAAAATTCTTTTTTTCTGCTCTGTGGTTTGAGCTAACTTACTTAGACCCCTTTTATCTTAATGTCTTCATGCGATGGTTGATGTAAAGACTTAATGAAATAGTAAGACTTAGACTAAGTTGATGCCAATTCAATGCTAGATATTATTGTTGTGGATTCAGGTGCAGACCTGTATTTTCATCCCACAATCTGATAATGAATAGCCAGGTCCATGGGCAGTCTGCTCTATGAGGTCCTAAAATGTAGTTGGTTTGACCACACTGGTCCCTGACTCCCTGTTCTTAGCACAGTTCCTGGCACATTGCAGGCACTGAATTTATAATTACAAATACATATGGTACCATTTCTTCTTAACTTTGCAAATGTATAATTGAAATAAATTGCTTTAATACCCTAGTGATACCCTGAAGATAATGTACAATTTGCTCTGTTGTTGAGGACCTGAGAGGTCTCATGTCAGCACTGACAATTATAATAGTCATCATAGTCTTCTGTCACATTATGAGCCATTAACACCATTTCTCAGAAGGAAATGAAAACTTCTAAGAACATAAGTAAGTCTGAGTTCCATTCTTCCTGACTGACAGCGAGGATTTTATGTCCGGTTTTGTTTATTCGTCTGGGGCTTATTACATTCTTTTTCCCAGGGGAAAGGGACCTAAAAAATACCAGAATCTCACAATACTCTATCTTCCTACATTTCCGAAGATGAGTAGGAAACTAAAGAAATATATCTTATTGGAAAACAACTTAATGCATAACCTTATCACTGCTTCATGGTAAGAAAATATACACAAAACATTGCTCATTCAGTGTTCTTCCCAGTAACGTGGGCTGAGAGGTAAGATCAGGTGCAGGCCAATCTGATGATAATGACGACGATTGCATTGTTGTTTTGTATAGACGGACTAGCAGGATTGTCCGATCTTATGTCAAAAAGTCATGTAAAGAGCACAAGACACAGGAGGAAACAGAGAGGTGGGCTTGCGAACAGAGATCCTGGCCTGAGGACCTGCTCTGGGGTGTGTCTCACTGAGCCTCGCCATCACAGGCAATCAGACACATTCGTATACATGAAAGTGCTTTATGAGCCAAAGCCGTTGGCGTTTCTAGCGAGCCAGCAGGTGGGAATGATTTCCCCAGCATCCCAGGCTTAGAGAGATTGTCACTTCTTGGAGAACTGACTTCACCGTCATCGTGTAACACCTTTCTTTTTATCATTTTCCTTGTTCTGAAGGCTGGTTTTTTTTGTAGATTAATACAGTTACTGCTGATTTCTTTTGGTTAGTGTTAACCTTGTATATCTATATTCATCTCTTTACTTCTATTGATCTTTATATTCAAAGTGGATTTCTTGTGGACAGTATAGAGTTGAGTCTTGTTTACTTGTTTTATCCACTCTGATGATCCCCATTTTTAATTGGTGTACTTTTCAGTTAATGATTAGTAGTAGAGTTAGATCAATATCAACCATGTTTGTTTTCTATTTCTTTGTCCCTCCCTTTTTTCTGATTTCTCTAGTTTTAATTGAGCATTTTTTATTATTTCATTTTATCTCTTCTCCTAGCATATTGATAATTATTTTTTAGAAATTTTTAGGGGCTGTCTTGGAGTTTTCAATATATATTTTAAACTTATTGAAGTCTATCATCAAATAACACTTTACCAATTCATGTTAGAGCAGGTACCGCTTCATAGAATATTCCTAGTTTATCTCTCGCATCCCTTATGGACTTGCTGCCATTTATTTCATTTACCTACATGCTCTAATTACCAATTATATTATTATTACTTTAAACAAACAGGTAATTGTCTTTTATGTCAACTAAGAATAAGAAAAATAAAAGTCCATCTTCATTTTCCCCTTTTCTGACATTCTTTCTTTCTCTATGTAAATCTGAATTCCTGACTTATATCATTTTTCTTCTTCCTAAAAGAACTTTTACCCTGTCTTGCATGGAAGATCTGCTAATAATTCTTTTAGTTTTTGTTTGTCTAAGATAGTCTTTCTTGTTACTTTTGCTAGGATAATTTCATTGGACATAAAATCATAGGTCATTGCTGTTTTGTTTTTCTTTCAACAGTGTACATGTTCCAATCTACCCTCTTCCTCCTTGCAAAGTCTGTGATAAGAATCCCTCTGTGATTCTTTCTTTCTTCCTTGACAGGTAAGGTATTCTTGCCTAACCTCTGGCTTTTTGGAAGATTTTCTCTTTCTCTTTGTTTTCCTGTAGTTGAATATGATATGTCTGGATGCAGAGTTTTTTGCTTTGTTTTTGGTGTTTATTAGACTTGATATTCTCTGAGCTTCTGGATCTGTGGTTTGATTTCTGTCATTTATTTCAGAAAAATGCTGGCCATTATCACTTGAAATGTTTTTTCTATTTTATTACCTTTCTTCTCCTGATATTCTAATTAGACACATGTCACATACTTTGAAGTGTACCTACAGGTCTTGGGTGTTCTGTTGTTTTCGTATTTTGTTTTCATTCTTTACTTTTCAGTTTGGGAAGTTGCTATCAAGCTCGCTGATTCTTTCGTAGGTGTTGTTCAGTCTACTGATAAATCCTTCAAAGGTTTTCTTCATTTATGTTTACAATATTTTTTAATTCTAGCATTTCCTCTTAATTTTTTTCTTAGAGTTCTCTTCTTGATTACGTTACTTATCTGTTCTGGCATATTGTCTATCTCTTCCATTAAAGCACTTAACACAGCAATCACAGCTATTCAAATCTGATAATTTCAACATCTGTGTCATATCTGAGTCTGATTCTTATGATTGCTTTCTCATTTCAGATTCATTTTGTTCTTGCCTTTTGGCTTAACTTATATTTTTGACTGAAAGCCAAATATTATGTATTGGGTACTAGGAACTGAAGTCATGGAGATTTGGTGTGAGATTTTTATGTTATTCTGGGTAGGTAATGGACTACATTTTTTATTGTAATTGAGTTGCCAGAGGGACAAAATGATGCCAGTGTTCTCATTTTTGTTTTCCCCATGGACTGGGTTTCCCTAAATACTCCTCCTCAAAGAGAGTCTCTGTCGTGCAGCTCTTTCACTTCTTATCCCCTCGAATATACTCAAGTCCTGTGGGCGTGGTGGTAGGTCCAGGGAGGGGAAGTGCTCCATGATCATTTGATTAAATCTTACTGTTTTAGTGGGCCTGTGTCCCTGGACTGTGACCTTCACATGTTTCCTAATCATTTTTACCCTCATTATATGTCATAGAAATTCTAGAAGGGGATGGCATAGGAGAAATTATCTTTGTCCATGTGTGAGAAGGTTTTGGTAAGGCCTTTTACTCTGAAAAATTTGTTAGGGAGAACGCAAATTCACAAAGATTAGTCTTCTCCTCCTCCTTCTAGAGTCTCAAGGGAATCTTTGCAGTATCTTCACTATGAGAACCTGGCAGGGGTCCTGTTGCTAAAACTCATGAAAGGGTGCCACACCCTAAGATGGGCTTCTGGGAGTTTCTCATTCTTACACTAGTCCAAATTCAGCCTCTAGAAATTCTTCAAAATTTCTATTTAAATGTTTCTAACAGCTTATGACTCCAGCAGCTTCCATGCTAGGTTAGCAAATCTCAGCTGTGACTCTGGGTTCACCTGTCTCTACACATTTCTGAGTGACATGTTGTCATGCAACCCCCACTCTCTGATAGATCCAAGAAAAGTTGTTAAACATCAGACTTTCAGCTTCTTTTTTTGTGGTTGTTAAGGAAAAGAGTGACAAGGTCTAAGCAGCTCACATGTTGGAATTGTGTGGTATATGAGTTTAATCTCAATAAAGCTGTGGTTTTTTTAATAATGAATAGAAAACAGTTTCAAATATGGTTGATATTATTCCAACTATATAAAAAATCTCTAAATGAAAATGGTTGTTGTTTTCATTATGTCTACTTATTTATGATATTACAATGAAGTGCTCTATGGCAGGTCATGCTGATTTTTCCATTTACAGTAACACACTGTTTACTCACTTAAGAAAAGCATGTAACTCAGATGTGAGTTAAATAAGGAAAATGTAATTAAGATGGTATTATAAAGGACTGTGCATGATTACTCAAGTGTGGGAAGCCCTCATTCATACCATACTAGCCTGTCCCATTGGACTGCCTTTGCAACATGGCCTACCTGGAATATTTCCCCATATCCTTTCCACTTAGAATAGCTACTCAAAAGTCAAGACAGGCTTACCCAGTCTGGAGGTTAGCATCCTCGGATTTGGGAAGGCAGTTCCATAATTCATCTCATGTTAAAGAAGTATTGTCCTATGCCTGTCAAAACTGCCAGGCCTGGGGGCAGATTCTACGGGCAAGCAAGCATAAGGTTAATAAGATTGAGACCTCCTTTGCTTTACCCTGTTAAAGTGCCCGGTTGTCTTGCCTCAAGGTTGAAGACTTCATCAGTGACAATTTTCAGAGCTTACCTTTAGAGTCCCAGGGCTAGAAAGAAATGTCTTCCCAGCACATTAAAATTTCACCTGTGAGTTTTCTGCAGAGCACATACCTGCTGGCATTTTGGATATCGTGTGCTTGAGCATATGGAGTGGGAAAAACAGAGGATACTGCAAGAGGGAAGGAGCCCACTAAGCTGAGGAAATAGAACTTTGTGTTTTGCTTGTTAACCAAGAATGTAATATTATATACCAGCATCATTACTTTGGATTAATAAAATACTGAGGTACTTGGTAAACAAACTTTGTTAGAAGCATGGATACTGCAGGGATCATGTTCCAGAAGGGCATGATGCCAGGATAGGATAATAACATTAAACTAATTCCACAGTTTGGAATTAAATAATGGCCATGGTTCAGATTTGGTAAGCAATTTCTCCTGCAAGGTACCAATTCAAGGACAGAGGAAAATTGTGCACTGAGCCAAGATCTAAGTATGAGGAAATTTCATTTTTAATAAAAGTGCCAAAGCTGAAGACTTGGGACCCATGGAAGAAACTGTCCATGAAAGAAGCTCAGATCAGACCCGACAATGTGCTCGGAGGAGCCGGAAAGAGCAGGAGCAGAATGTGGAAGACGTGCAGCCAGTGACAGACAGTGACATCATGTGGTGATTTCCCAAGTACAGACAGTCCCGACTTAGGATTTTCAACTTATGATGGAGCAAAAATGATGCACACTCAGGAGAAACCATAGTTGGAAATTTGACTGTAGATCTCTTCCCGGGCTAGTGACACGTGGCCCAATCCTCTCTCTGTTGCTGGGCAGGGCAGCAAGCCCAGCTGCCAGTCAGGCACACGATCACGAGGGTCAGCGGCCAGTATTCTGACAACCATTCTGCCCCCATGCAGCCATTCTGTTTTTCACTTTCAGTACAATGTTCAATAAATTACAGGAGAGAGTTAACACTTTAATATAAAATAGGCTTTCTGGTAGAGGATTTTGCCCAACTGTAGACTAATAGAAGTGTTCTGAACACATTTAAAGCAGGGTAGGCTAAGCTACGGTGTTCAGTAACTTAGGTATATTAGATACATTTCAACTTACCATATTTTCAACTTTTGATGGGCTTATCAACATTTCCTTATAATACCCACAGGCTTCTCCTTAATTTACTATGAGAAAAAAAAAGGTCTATGTAATTTTTGTAACCCTATCGTAAGTCAAATAACATTGGTGGTGGTAATGGGCTCTGGAAATACAAACTTTGAAGTCAAGCAGGAAGGTATAGATCTGAATCTGGTTTCTGCCCTCTTGGGATGGTCTACAGTCGGACACTCTCAGAAGATGAAAACAACTCAGTGCGGTCAGGATCACCAAGCAGGCTGGGTTTCACCGCCAGCTTTGTCTCCATTAGATTCCCATTCACAGGCAATAAAAACAGACACAGGTTTCAGTCTATGCACTTGGGGTCCAGTTTATGCTTAAGAGATGTGTGTCTGTTCATTATATCCCTTGTCTGTCTACCGACTTCAAGCTATAGAAAAATTGCCTACAGAAACTGCTTAACCAGTTTCACAATTGCATAAGCCTAATTCCCCATAACATGTGTGTGTGTGTGTGTGTGTGTGTGTGTGTGTGTCTGTATCTATGTGTGTGTGTGTGTGTGTGTGTGTGTGTGTCTGTGTGTGGACTGGCTCCACTTCTCTGGGTGATCCCTGACAGGGATGATTTGCTTAAGTATCAATAAAAGGAGTCTTAGCAATGGCAAGCATGAATAAAAGAAGGAGATAGTTCTAGAATATGAGTTATCAGGAGCCCCATAAGAAAACTGAACAGAGACATGAATTGATTCACTTCAGCTCACTGGGCATTGTGTTCAGCCTGGAGATGAAGCAGCGACTACACCATGGTCCTGTCCTGGCATCAGTGCAGGTGATGAATAGGAAGATGGACTGGCCATCACAGGACAAGCTACCGTACAGGAAGTACAAGGTTAAGATGCCTACGAACAGAGCCACAGAAGCAAAAGCTGAAAGACAATGACATGTTCTCAAAAATGATATAGACCTTTCTTTTTCTCATAGTAAATTAAGGAGAAACCTGTGGGTATTATAAGGAAATGTTGATCTCTAGTTTAGATAATGAGGCACAAAAAGGAAAAATCTTTTGTCCTTTCCGGCTACCTACAGTCCTAATCCTGCCTTCATGGGTGAAAGTCCTATGTCACTAAAGAGCTCTCATTCAGAATAGCTGTGTTCTTTGGAGAAGTGTCTAGTATTTATGAGTCAGAAAATGTGGGTAGAGGGTCATGATCATTAATTGGCACCTCTTGTCATCATGTTGCCCCTTGGCAGTGATGCTCTTGCTTATGGGCTCATTTATACATGCCAGAATTCAGTGGTTTAGGAACCAGACCTATTGGGGCATGCTGGACCATTGCCACATGTTCTGTGTCATGTATAATCATCAATTACTAAGAGAAAAGACATTTTTAATCCATCTGAATAAAGAAACGAGAAAGGAGATGTTCTTCCTCTAATTCATCCTTCCTAGAAGTCTCACATCCACATATTTTATGGTACATGAAAAACTCATAGTATATTTGAGCTGTAATTGTGGTTATGAATATAAGTAAAACTGTATTTGAGGAACTGAAAGTTAGCAATTTTTTCAAATAGTATCAGAACAAAAGAAGCATGATAAAGATGCACATGGGTTTTAAAATCTGAGAGAATGTGGCTCACATCTTGGCTCTGAGCCACCATCTCTTTCCTCCGTGAAAGAGGAAGACCGCTGCTACTTTTGAAAAGACATGAAGAGCTATCGTATCTCCGAGCATTATAATGCTATGTGTGTTAATCTCCTTCCCCCTCAAATCCCCATTCACTTGCTGTGTAAGTACCTTTGAAAAAGTCACCTCTCTCAGAGGCAAATTCTCACCTATAAAATGCTTACATCAAGAAGTTTCAAGGAAAAGCAGATATCTTTACGATATCCAAAATCATTTATTTATATCAGTCTGAGTCAGTTATTTAAGAATGGGTTTCATCCTGTAGGAAGAAAGGAAATTTTGTTTATTTGTTTTTTGTCTGCAGAGATGGGAATTTTCAATCTATAGGCACGTTAACATCCAATAATGTGTCAGCAGCCTTCCCAGATACACCCTCAGAGGTTGAAGGAAGAGGCAGATATAAGGTAAACTCTTCCAGTAAACGTCATCACAGGGTGGGGATGACTTATTAACTCATTGAAAATCCCATGTAATTGGAGACTGAGCAGACATCCAGATAAAACACAAAAGACAATTTAAACGGAAAGAATTTATTTATATAGGAACAAAATGACTGTCTTTGGCACCATTTGTTACTTTCTTACGTGAGGAAGAGAGTCACTTTAAATTAGTCATAGCACAGTCATAAAATGAGCTTAGCCCTGAGCCACAGCTTTAACACCAGCTGGGATGTTGCAGTAGACACTGCGGTGTGCCACCAGATCCTTCTTTCAGGAAATACTGAAATCGCTCCCCAGCTACAGGGAGTGCTGCCAGCACACAGCCCGCCGCTGCCAGCTCCTGTGGGGGTGCTTGCAGCCGAGGAACGCGGGCTTGCGCAAAGCCATGCCATCTACCTTGGGCAGCCGTACCCAGTGGCTGACAGAGCGAAGGTACAGTGAGCAGCCCACCTCACCCCAAATCAGAGTGACCCATCCCAGCATCCGGGCTCCCCGTGGCGATTCCCAGAGCATCCACGCCACAGCGCCGCGTCTCCCTCTGCCCCACATCATCCTTGGTCCTTGCTGAGCTTCCACAGGTGTTGATCCCAGGAGCACTTCCTATAACCGTCCGCAGGTTCATCTCCAGCAATTGTCTTTCTGGGGAACCGCAGGTGCTGGAAATGAGGTGAGGAAGCTGATGCTGGGATGAGCTTTGGACCTGGAGCACCTGACCTCTGACCTGCCATGACTCACAGGCAGGAGTACAGTGGCTGCATCTCCTTCCCCCATCCTGGGAAACTCTGAGGAGTCCACCTAGGTCAAAATTCCCGTTGGATCAGCCGAGGACCCCACTGAGACTGCGCTGCAGCTCGGTACCCCTTTCTCTTCCTCCCTCCGGGAACCCACTTGGTGACGGACGTCACCTAAATCTACATTAACGAGTCTTCTCTGCATCACGGGTGTGTTTCCATCTTACTTCTTTCACTCTCTAAAGAAGATGTGCACTTCTATGTCCCAAATACCTACGTTGTTGTGTATGGACACTGGAAGTATGGGTATCATCCCTAACCCTTCCCCTCGTGCTAATTTCACCTTCTTAGTTTTTAATAAGCTGATAAGAAAATGTAAGCTTTATGGGTGCTCATATGTATCAAACACTATACCAGAATGAAAGACCTCAAGATGGGTTCTCATGCAGCCCTATCATTTATAGAGCTTGAGACCCCAGGAATTTCGCCAAGTCTCTCTGAATTTCTGCTTACTGAACTGTAATTTAATATAGAGAATGGCTCCTCAAAATAATGTAAGGGTTACATTTATTTGTATGTGACAGTGAACTGGGCACCTCTTACGTGATACAAGGGATGCCTAAGGACTATCAATGTCATAGACATTTGTTAGCCATGAAATCAGCATAAATCATCAGACACCTGGGAAAAATAATGAATATAAAAACACATTCATATTAATAATAATCCAGGTGATTTTTAAAAATAATTTTTCATCAACAACTAGAAAATGGACTTGGGAGTCTGGAACATTTGGATTTGATTCCACCTTCAATGACTTAATTTCTAGGTATATTTTTAAAAACCTAGACTAACTTTTTTGAGAATGATTTTTCTTTCCTGTAAATCTATAAATAAATACTGCCTATTTCACACGGCTGTTTGTTCTAAGGCCTGAATGAACAAAGTACTTAGCACAAAGCACACTCACCGTGAACCCGTAAGAAATGAGAACAATTATTTTGTTTTACTAGTTGTTACTATAAATCCCTACTTTACACTTAAGAGATAGACAGGGGTAAGATTATTACTTCCCTTTTAAGGAAAAGAACAAGTCATGGAATAAGTTGCGTAGTCACACAGCTAGAGAGAAAGTGGTGGGGCTGTATTTTGAGCCCTCTCCCCTGGTCAGTCCAGGTGTCCTGTGCTGACCCCATTAGGCAAGGTCCTGTAACAGACTTGGGGTCTAAATTGTATCAGTGAACAGCGATGCAGATTGTCTTGAGTGTCAAAGCGTTGAATGATTCAGATGTAAAGGGCCTCGGACCTTAATTTTTGGTTGCTGTCAATTTGAGAAGTCGTCCATTTCTCAGGATTCTCTATCATCCGGCCCAGTGGTTTGTTCTGTTTTATTTTTATGCCACAATCTTTTAAGAGATAACCTGACTTCACAAGCTGATCACCGGAATCCACAGCACTTCCAACATGAGCCGTTGCTTTGAACCTTGCTATTGTCCTTTGGTCAATGTCTTTTCAAGAATATCTTTTATACAGAATTGTTTGCTTTGCTCTAAACTTTTTTTTTTTCAAAAAAAAAAAAAGAAAAGAAAAGAAACACTCCCCTCACAAGAAAAACAGGAAATAAAGAAGCCACAAAATGTCTTTGTATACTACTCGTTATAAGGGCTATCATTATGGTGGTTGATCCAGAGGCCTGATTCAGAGGAATAAGAAAAAAATACACTCCGAGTACCTGGCTATTTATAGGGTCTCTGGTGTCTCAACATACTTAGGACAGCTCTGTTTATGCTTCTCATCCAGGACAAGTCTTAAGAGGGCCGCTTTTCACTTTGAAAGTGGTTCTGACACAGTATTCAAGTGAAGGATATGGCACACATGCGAAAGATAAAGACTATTTTGTGGACCATGATAAATTTCTGCAAAGGAAACCGAACAGAGAATTAACCAATCAATATACAACTGGAAATGAAAGAACTATAGGCAAGGTAATAATGACAAAGTAATTACCCCGGTTTGAACTTAAGGTCTAAACTTTTCTAATTTATTTTAATGAAACACTGTGGTCTGCCTACGTAAATCATGTATTTCCATTAAGTGATTTGTTATAAAATGCCTACATAAACAGTTGAAAAGAATGTCTCTCAGCAAATAAGTGCTGGTGGGGATAATTTTGAGTCCAGACTTACTACCTACATTAACAGAGGAGGAAATTCTGCAGTATTTTAATGAAAATTTAAAATGAAACTAAAGTAGGTATTGAAATTAAGTATAATTTCTCTAGCAAAGAATAGGAAAAATATATATATTAAGGAGCTCTTTATAGCTTAGAGACATGAGAATAAAAGTTTGACCTAATGTATTTTTGATGCTTCTCTCTAGCCAGAGATATTATCACCTTTTTATCCTAATTGAGTTTCCCTATTTCACTCCCATTAGTAACTGTTAGAGTGAGATATTGGTCAAGTAGAAAAAATGACCATAAGTGTTTTCTTGTTCTATAGAGGATTAGGCATTTCAAATATGTAAGGAATGATGGTAATTATGACTCTTGTTGATCTAGTCCTAAAGAAGATGATGAATGGAAATTTAATATATATATATAGATGTATCTTCTCATTCTTTAAGTTTCAGATACAAATGCAGCTCACTAAACAATCTTTGATTAAGCTTTAGTATGTGTAAGATATTCTGCAAGTTTCCAACTGCCTGTCCCAAAATGCATAAACTTGTAAGAAAGATGCATAAGACAAGAAAGAAATAACACAACTACATATGACACATTATCTAGTCATTTGGGTAAAATGTGTTGGAGGATCACAAACGAGGGAATGGCCAGCTTTTCTAAGGTGGTAAGGGAAAGGTTTAAGGAGGGTAACATTGGAACAGGTATCTTAAAGGGCCACCAAGCATTCGAGGGGACAGTATCCCACCAAAAGTGTCTTCTGAAAACTCTCAGGGAATGTGCAGAGCCAGTAATGATGTCCATAACCCCTGGGTGTGTTCAGGGAATCGAAGTGCACGATTAATCTAGAAAAATGTTGAAAGGCAGGGTGGCAGGGGCAATGCTATGGGTTCATCATATCCTGTGCCACTTTTATGTTCTTGAGCACATGGGCAACCACTTCCCAGCCCTCTTTCAATTGGATGGGACCATGTGACTGATTCTAACCTATAAAATGTTAATAGGCATAATGTGTGTTATATCTGAACTGAGGATAAAAACCCTTTTCAACACATGATTCTCCAGTACACTTTTTCCTCTGAAGCAATAAGCATGGGAGCCTTTGACAATAAGTTATCAAAGGGTTAAAGCAGGTTGATTTGCTGAATCACTACAATCAGCTGCACAGAGGGTCATCCATCCTACAGAATAGTTCTTATGCGGGTCTTGGGTAGAGTTCTGTGTTAAGCCATTGAGATTAGGGGATTGTTTGTTACAACAACATAAATTTTTCTTCTGACTAATTCTGGAGACAATAATGAGAGAGTCGGATCCAGCGAGTAATGCAAATGGCACATCACAGAACACTCAAATGAACTCTTTTTGATTCCCAAATGAGAATTATTCATTCTTCTGCTGCTCCTCAAGAATCTAACTATTCCACACGTACCTTATTCTGAAGGTCCTAGCTCATACTTTGCCTATTTTTCCCATTATATGCAAGAACATGGTTCATGTTATGTAGGCTATAGTAAAATTCCCTGGATAGCAAATACACTTACATTTGAGTATTTTTTTTACTAAAAATGGGCAGGGCCCATGTGTAGAACATCACCTTTCAAGGCTGCAAAAGACGAAGATGGAACGGATTGGAACTTTATGGTCTATGCTATTTAGGAGATTCAATCACTTAATTTTTGCAGTTAAGTGAAAAATCAGCTTCTTAGGCCAGGTATCTTTCAGTGTGTCACATTTCTTATTTTAGCAGACCTCAGAGACTCGGCACTAAGAGTTGTACTAGGACCGGGGATATGGACAAGCTAAAGACACTATAGCTCCTCAGCAGAGAAGTTGATACCCCAGCCTAAGGCAGGGTTTCTTAAGCATAAATGAGCCTCTGTTTCATCAACAAATAATATTGTAGCCTTGTGTGGATCAGTTTGAAATGCAGAAACAGCCTGGGCCTGTAGTGTTTCAAACAACCCCATCAGAGTTTTGTGGAAGGTCTTTAGGGAGTCCATAATGGTTAGCCATGCAATCATTTGCTAAAGTGGATATTTGTGTATGTAAACATATATATTTGGGAATTAGATTCAAAACTTCCTTTAGGTACTCCAGGCCATGTGTACTTCTCAAAATGCTTAAGAACTGCTTTTGTAAAGGCAGACATATAAATTGCTATTTTCAATATAATGCAACAATAAATATACAGAAGGTTCTGTGGTTTTATATAAGATTGATTGAGAGCTTAATTACTATATAACCAAATATGATTTTCTAGGGTCTATATTTTTATACTTGATTATACCCTTAAATGTATTAATTTGAACAAAATAAAATAATAATTCATTTTGTAATTTGACGTTTGTCAGAAAACAGGTAACATTCAGATTTACAGATAGATGATTTTGAATTTATTTAGGATGCCTACTGAGTGACAGACTTCTCATTTGACAAGGAAGAGCTCTGCTCCATACACAGTAAACTCTTATTTCACAAAATATTTCCAAGCTTTCACACAGGATACAATTGTTTTGACTTTCAGATAGAGGTGAGTCATCACACAACATCAGACCCATTCTCTACTCTAACTGTATTCCATGCATTCCAGATTTCTAAATATAAATAGAATATAAAGAAACTGGAAAATTATTATCAACATTTTGCATCTTGGAAAATTATTATCAACATTTTGCATCTTAAAAGAAGATAGGAAAAGGCACCCATCCCTTGCCACACCTCAGTTGATAGTGTCTGCATTCCAGTCATTCTCTGACACTCCCTATTCAATTCCTCACCAAATCCTTTTGTACCTACTTTCAAAGTGTACACTGAACCTCACCAACATTCACATCCAAACAATGACCTACCAATCTGACTTGACCCTATATTTCCTCCTTCACATCCATCCCTTCAAAAGCTGTGTTCTGAATATTGTGTTTTCAACTATATGACAAATTAACCATCTCCATCCACTTCCCTGCTTTTCTTACACTACAGCCCTGATGCAGGACACCATTACCTCTCACATAAACTGTTATAACAGTCTTTTTGTTATTCTCCTCACATACATACTTTAAAAGGTCCAGTCTCTGCAAACATGAAAAGAAGCACATATTATAAAATGTCAATAGACTCCAGTGATGCTCCAAAGGACTTAAATTGAATAAAATGTAAAGTACTACCATGATCTGCAAGTCTTGACATGAGGTCCACCCTACCTGCCTCCTTCCCAGATGCATGTCATTGCAGAACCCACTGTGATCAGTGTCTTTCCATCCTGGTGCTGGTTTCTGTGTTTTTAAATCATTAAACATGTTCCAATCTTAGGGCCCTTGTATTTAGGATACATTCTCCCTAGAAGTATCCTAGGTTATCTCAGAACCCCCGACTTCTCAGTTCTTGGCTGGCAGCACCATCTGAAGTCCTTCTCAGATAACTCTACTCAAGTGATTCTAATTCCTTCTAACCACCAGCTCTTATATAATTCTGTTCTTGTATAAGCATTACTGTTATCCAAAAATCTTATTTATTTTTTCTTCTTTTATCCATTTTCAACTAGAATTTAGGTGCAAACCTTCTCTGATTTCTTCACTGCTGAATCACTAGACAGTAAATACCCATACATCATAAAAATGGAATATATTTGTAAGTTAGGTTGAAGAGTAAAGGATGGGGCTATGGGAGGAATTGAAATGATCCCATGGGGTCTTTCTGGTTTCAACTCTACAAGAGCTTGGAGCCAGTACAACTGTCCTTACAAAGAGTGAAAAAAAAAATTGAACAGTGTGAAATATCAATGACTTTTCTTGGATCGACCAGAGAATCTACCACCTCAAATCTGAAGAGTAACAATCAAGATCAACTTACCTAAAGAAACCACTGGAACCACTAACTGGTAGAAACATATAAGTGGCAATTTTCATGAATTTCTAGAGCTTGTATATGGACTGACTTGAGTGTTAAAAACTCCAGAGGGCCCAGTCTTAGGGAGGTCTACATACTTTCATACATTTTACCTCCAGAAGCCCTACCTAGTTTTCATGGTAAAGATCAGAAAAAGTCCCCTTCCCCATCTGGGAAAGGGACAAGAAAAAAAAAAAAGAAAAACAAAAACAAACAAAAAAACCCCAAGGAAACTGAACTCTCTGGCATCTAAATAAAACAAACATTAAAGGCAGCCCAGCTGGACACAGATAAACATCAAACTTCCATTAAACAGGGAAAAAAGATGGCAGCGTGAGAAGTGAGGCAGGAATCTCCTCCCCAAACCACATATAATATGGAAATACAACTATTCCTAAAAGATTGACCAGAAATAAGATTGCCCCAACCAGTCTACATAAGGGAGAAGAGAACATTTCATGAAAAAGGGTAAAGTAATCAAACCCCTATCTGGCAGGACCCGAGCACCCCCCCAACCCCCGCTCACCAGCAGGAGGAGAAGAATCACAGCAGGGAGGGAGGGGAAGCCCAGGACCGCTAGACACCCAGCACGAGAAATCTGCTCCGGGAGCAACAGACCCACGTAACAAGGTGATCTGGAGATTACAGGAGTCGAAAACCAAAGTCAGAGACTGAGACTGCAAACAGGTTCCCACAACCAGCTGCCCTGGGACAAAGGAAAGGCGGGCTCTTTGAAAGACTTCCCAATAGTCAGAGGCCTGCTAAAGGGGCAAGGGTTCAGGAGAAGGAACAGGTGGACAAAATCATCCCAGAACACTCTGCCCAGCAGGTTGGGAACATTCAGGAACTTCAGGCACTCCATCACCCTAGCTGGCAACATAGCCGCGAGGGCCCCTACTGTGATGATAAGCGGCCTGCCGCTTCTTCCTTCCCACCAGCACCTGAGTGCAAACCCACTGCCCCCTGCCATCGCTCCAGAACAGCTGGAGGGCAGCCCCGCTTACGGCAACTACACGGTTTAACACAGAGGCTGCTTCCTGTGCGCAGCACACTGGCCCTGACAGGGAGCCAAGCACAGCACCCAGGAAGCAGGAAAGGGCTCTGTCCCCGCTGCAGGTGCCAGTGTGGCTTGTCTGCAACCCTGCCATCACTCCAGGCTAGCCAGAGGACAGCCCCGCACATGGAAGTTTAGGGGATCAACACAGAGGCTGCTCCCTGGATGCAGCTCACTGACCCTGACAGCAGAGGCAGGCAGTGCAGCTAGGAAGCAGGAAAGGGCTCGCTCTTGATGGTAGGCACCTGAGACCACTGCCATCACTACAGATACTGAGCAGCTCCAAAGAGCAGGGCTTGTGGGCACTAGAGGGCATGGCCTACAGAAACCTAATATTTTGCACTATCCAATAGGATTTTGAAAAAGGCAGAAGAACCTTGTTCAATCCAAAATCCCTCAAACACCAGAAAGAGAGCTCAATGAGACTGAAATGATCAATCTTCCTGAAATAGAATTCAAAATAAAAATCATGAGAATGTTAATGGAGCTACAGAAAAATATTCAAGAGCTAAGGGACAAATTCAGGAGAGATATAGACTACAGTAAAAAATACAGTAGCTGAAATGAAACATACAATGGAAGGATTTAAAAGCAGATTAGATGAGGTAGAGGAGACAGTAAATGGAATAGAAATTAAAGAACAGAAATACAAAGAAGCTGAAGCAAACAGAGAAAAGGGATCTCTAGGAATGAAAGAATATTAAGAGAATTCTCTGGCCAATCCAAATGGAACAATACTCACATGATAGGGGTACCATAAGAAGAAGAGAGAAAGGGAGATAGAAAGTGCCTTTGAAGAAGTGATTGCTGAAAACTTCCCCAATCTGGGGAAGGAAATAGTCTCTCAGGTCACGGAAGTGCACAGATCTCCCAACACAAGGGACCCAGGGAAGACAACACCCAGGCATATAATAATTAAAATGGAAAAGATCAAGGACAAGGACAGAGTATCAAAATAACCCAGAGAGAAAAAATATCACCTACAAAGGAAAACCCATCAGGCTATCATCAGACTTCTCTGCAGAAACCTTACAGGCCAGAAGGGAGTGGGAAGAAATACTCAATGCAATGAAGCAGAAGGGCCTCAAAACAAGAAAACTCTACCCAGCAACATTATCACTTAAATTTGAAGGTGGGATTAAACAATTCTCAGATAAGCAAAAGTTGAGGGAATTTACCTCCAACCAACCATCTGTACAGTGTATTTTAAAGGGACTGCTCTAGATGGAAGTGTGCTTAAGGCTAAATAACTCACCAGGGAAAATAAAACTACAGTAAAGGAAGTAGACCAATTAATTACTTACCAAATGCAAATTAAATCAGCTATCCAAAAAGTCAGTCAAGGGATCTACAAGGAGTACAGAATATGACATCTAACATATAAAGAGTGGAGCAAGAAGAAAAAGAATGGAGAGAAAAAAGAATCTTCAAATTGTGTTTATAATAGCATAATAAGTGAGTTAAGTTAGACTGTTAGATAGTAAAGAAGCTGCCCTTGAACCTTTGGTAACAATTAATCCAAAGCCTGCAATGGCAATAAGTGCAGCTCTATCAATAATCACCATAAATGTAAATGGTCTGAATGCACCAATCAAAAGACACAGAGTTACAGAAACTATAAAAAAGCAAGACCAATCTATATGCTGCTTACAAGAGACTCACTTCAATCCCAAAGACATACACAGACTTAAAGTAAAGGGATGGAAAAAGATATTTCATGTAAACAATAGGGAGAAAAAAGCAGGAGTTGTAATACTTCTATCAGATAAAATAGACTTCAAAACAAACAAACTAACAAGAGACAAAAAGAACATTATATAATGATAAAAGAGTCAGTCCAACAGCAGGATATAACCACTATAAATATCTATGCACCCAACACAGGAGCACCTACATATGTGAAACAAATACTAACAGAATTAAAGGGGGAAATAGAATGCAATGCATTCATTTTAGGAGGCTTCAACACACCACTCACTCCAAAGGACAGATCAACCAGAAAGAAAGTAAGTAAGGAGACATAGGCACTGAACAACACATTAGAACAGATGAACCTAACAGAATCTACAGAACTCTACACCCAAAAGCAGCAGGATGCACATTCTTCTCAAGTGCCCATTGGACATTTTCCAGAATAGACCACATACTAGGCCACAAAAAGTGCCTCAGCAAACTCAAAAATATTGAAATTGTACCAACTAACTTCTAAGACCACAAAGGTATGAAACTAGAAATAAATTGTGCAAAGAAAACAAAAAAGCCCACAAACACCTGGAGGCTAACAACATGCTCCTAAATAATCAATGTCTCAGTGACCAAATGAAAACAGAGATCAGGCAATATAGGGAGACAAATGAAAACAGCAGCTCAACACCCCAACTTCTATGGGACACAGTGAAAGCAGTTCTAAGAGGAAAGTGTACAGCAATTCAGGCCTACTAAAAGAAGAAAGAAAAACCCCATATGAACAGTCTAAATTCATAATTAATGAAACTGGAAAAAGAAGAACAAATGAGGCCCAAAGTCTCTGATAATAAAAATCAGAGAATAAATAAATAAAATGAGAAGAATAAAACAATAGAAAGAATCACTGAAACCAGGGGCTGGTTCTTTGAGAAAATACACAATATAGATAAACCCTCTAGCCAGACTTAGGAAGAAAAAAAGAGAGTCTACACACATAAACAAAATCAGAAATGAGAAAGGAAAAGTCACTATGAACACCACAGAAATACAAGGAATTATTAGAGAATACTATGAAAAATTATATGCTAACAAACTGGATAATCTAGAAGAAATGGACAACTTTCTAGGTAAATAAAACCTACCAAGGATGACCCAGGAAGAAACAGAAAATCTGAACAGACCAATTATCAGCAATGAAATTGAATTAGTATTCATAAACTACCCAAGAAGAAAAATCCCAGACCAGATGGATTCACCACTGAATTTGATTAAATATTTAGTAAAGACATAATACAAATCCTCCTTAAAGTTGTCCAAAAAGTAGAAGAGAAGGGAATACTTCCAAACTCATTCTATGAAGCCAGCATCACTCTAACACAAAAACCAGGCAAAAGCACCACAAAAAAGGAAAACTACAGACCAATATCCCTGATGAACATAGATGTGAAAATACTCAACAAAATATTAGCAAACTGAACTCAAAAATACATCAAGAGGATCATACATCACCATCAAGTGGGGTTCATCCCATGGATGCAAGGATGGTACAACATTCGAAATTACATTAGCATCATCCACCACATCAACAAAAAGGACAACAATCACGATCATCTCCATAGATGCTGACATAGCATTTGACAAGATTGAACACCCACCCATTCATGATAAAAACTCTCAACAGAATGGGTATAGAGGGCAAGTACCTTAATATAACAAAGGTCATATATGACAAACCCACAGCCAACATCATACTGAACAGTGAAAAGCTGAAAGCTTTTCCTCTAAGATCGGGAACAAGGCAAGGATGCCCACTCTCCCCACGTTTATTCAACATAGTACTGGAGGTCCTAGGCATGGCAATCAGACAACACAAAGAAATAAAAGGCATCCAGATTGGTAAGGAAGAAGTTAAACTGTCACTGTTTGCAGATGACATGATACTGTACATAAAAAACTCTAAAGAATCCACTCCAAAACTACTAGAAGTAATATCTGAATTCAGTAAAGTTGCAGGATACAAAATTAACACACAGAAATCTGTTGCATTCCTATACACAAATGATGAACTAGCAAAAAGAGAATTCAGGAAAACAATTTCATTCACAATTGCATCAAAAAGAATAAAATATCTAGGAATAAATGTAACCAAGGAAGTGAAAGACCTATACCCTAAAAACTACAAGAAACTCTTGAGAGAAATTAAAAAGGACACTAGTAAATGGAAATACATCCCATGCTCATGTATAGAAAGAATTAATATTGTCAAAATGGCCATCCTGCCTAAAGCAATCTACAAATTCAATGCAATCCCCATCAAAATACCAACAGCATTCTTCAACAAACTAGAACAAATAGTTCTAAAATTAAATGGAACCACAAATGATACCAAAGAGCCAAAGCAATCCTGAGAAGGAAGAATAAAGCTGGGGGATTATGTTCCCAGACTTCAAGCTCTGCTACAAAGCCACAGTAATCAAGACAATTTGGTACTAGCACAAGAATAGACCCATAGATCAATAGAATGGGATAGAGAGCCCAGATATAAACCCACATATATATGGACAATTAATATATGATAAAGGAGCCATGGACATACAATGGGGAAATGATAGCCTCTTCAACAACTGGTGTTGGCAAAACTGGGCAGCTACATGTAAGAGAATGAAACTGGATTACTGTCTAAGTCCATACACAAATGTAAACTCAAAATTGATCAAAGACCTGAATGTAAGTCATGAAATTATAAAACTCTTAGAAGAAAACATAGATAAAACTCTCTTGAATATAAACTTGAGCAACTTTTTCATGAACTTTATCTCCTCGGGCAAGGGAAAGAAAATCAAAAATGAACAAATTAAATGAATCAAATTAAAAAGCTTCTGTACAGCAAAGGACACCATCAGTCGAAAAAAAAAAGGCATCCTGGAGTATGAGAGAATATATTCATAAATGACATATCTGATAAGGGGTTGACATACAAAATATATAAAGAGCTCACATGCCTTAACATCCAAAAAGCAAATAACCTGATTAAACAATGGGCAGAGGATATGAACAGACACTTCTTCAAAGAAGAAATTCAGATGGTTAACAGGCACATGAAAAGATGCTCCACATCACTAATCATCTGAGAAATGCAAATTAAAACCACAATGAGATATTACCTCATACCACTTAGGATGGCCAACATCCAAAAGACAAGGAACAACAATGCTGGCAAAGACGCAGAGAAAGGGGAACCCTCCTACACTGCTAGTGGGAATGTATTAGTTCAGCCATTGTGGAAACCAGTAAGGAGGTTCCTCAAAAAGCTAAAATTGGAAATACCATTTGATCCAGGAATTCCACTCCTAGGAATTTACTCAACACAAACAAGATCCTAGATTCAAAAAGACACATGTACCCCTATGTTTATCACAGCACTATTTACAATAGCCAAGACATGGGAGCAACCTAAGTGTCCATCAGTAGATGAATGGATAAAGAAGATGTGGTACATATACACAGTGGAATGCTATTCAGCCCTAAGAAGAAAACAAATCCTACCTTTTGCAACAACCTGGATGGAGCTAGAGGGCATTACGCTCAGTGAAATAAGTCATGTGGAGAAAGACAAGTACCAAATGATATGACTCGTTTGTAGAGTACAAAATGAAAACAAAAACTGAAGGAAGAAAACAGCAGCAGATTCACAGAACTAGCAGTTACCAAAGGGAAAGGGACTGGGGAGGATGGGTGTTGGAGGGAGGGAGAAGGGGATTAAGGGGCATTAGAATTAGCATACACAATACAGGTAGGTCATGGGGAAGGCAGTATAGCACAGAGAAGACAAGTAAGTGACTCTGTAGCATCTTATTGTACTGATGGACAGTAACTGCAGTGGGGACTTGATAATACATGGGAATGTACTAACCACAATGTTGCTCATGTGAAACCTGAGCATAAGATTGTATATCAACGATATCTTAATAAAAAAAACAAAAAACAGAAAAAAACTTACACTAAACAACAAATTGCCTTAGTTCCTATTACTGAATACATCATATGGAAAGTTGTTTCAATAAAATATCCCAAGCATGCTGAAATTATGCAAAAACACCATCTGAAGAGAAAACATAAAACAATAGAACCGGACTAAGATATGACATATTTTGGAATAATCAGGTAAGGAACTCAAAATAACTAACATGCTAAGAGCTCTAAATGAGAAAGTAAACAGCAGGCAGGAATGTTCGTGTGAATAGTGGAAGCAGGAATGGAAACTCTAAGAAGGTATCTGAAGGGAATGGCAGAAATCAGCAACACTGAGGCAGATACGAAGAATGCCATTGATGGGGCGCCACCAGGAAAGAATCAGTGGCCTTGAAGATAGGTCAACAGAAACTTCCCAAACTGAAATAAAAACAGAAAACAAAAAGGGAAAAAAGAACAAAATGTCAAAGAACTAAGATACAGTTTCAAGACTAGTTAGTGAAAAAAGGTTAGTCTTTTGCATTAATGGTGTTAGAACAGTTTGATATCAATATGTTTAAAAAGAAAATAGACACAGTCTTGAAAACTTTCACAAAATGACCTTAAGATGGACCATAGACCTAAGTGCAAAACTATACGACTCCTAGGAGATAACACAGTGGAAAATCTAGATGACCTTGGATTTTAGATGAGATGAGATTTTATATACAACACCAAAGGCAACTGCATCAAAGGAAAAAAAATCAGGTTTTATTAAAATTAAAAATTTCTGATCTGCAAAAGACACTTTTAATAGAGTGAAATGACAAGGCACAAACTAAAGGAAAGTCTTTATAAAACATGTAATTGATCACAAATTTGTATCCAAAATATGAAAAGGACACTTAAAACTAAACAAGAAGAAAACAACCTAATTAAAAAATGGTCAAAAAATGTAAACAGAAATCCCACAAAGATATTTAAATGGAAAATAAGCATATGAAAAGGTGTTCAACATTATTTGACATTAGGAAGTTGCAAATTTAAACGAGATACCATTAAACACCCATTAGAATGGCAAAAACGAAAACAAAAACTTGGCCACAGATTGTGCTGGTGAGGATGTGGAGCAGTAAAAACTCATTAACTGCTGATGGGAAAGCAAAATGGTACAGCCACTTGAGAAAACTGACAGTTTCTTACAAAGCTAAACTTAATCTGACTGTATGATCCAGTAATTATACTCATAGATATTTACCCATGTGTATTGAAAGTGTATGTCCACACCAACGGCTGCACACAAATGTTACAGCAGCTGGATTCGTGATCCCTAACAACTGGAAACAACCAAGATGTCCTTCCACAGATGAATAAATACAGATGCAACATCTATATGATGGAATATTATTCAATGTTAAAAAGACATGAGCTGTAAGACACAAGAAGACATGGGAAAATCTTAAATGCATATTACTGAGTAAAAAAAAAAGCCAGTCTGAGAACAGATGCATACCGTATGATTCCAACTCTATGATATTCTGGAAAAGGTAAAACTACAGAGACAGGAAAAAGACCAGTGGTGCAGGGGAAGGAGGGAAAGATCAATAGCTAGAGCACAGAGGATTCTGGGGGCAGGGAAACTGTGCCGCTGTAGTGGAGGAAGCAGCCATGACACATTTCTCAAAACCCTTTGAACTTAACAACACAGAGTGAACTTGTGCAACTAGATCACTTAGTTAATAATAATGTATCAATACTGACCCACTAATTATAACAAAGGAAGCGCACTAATACAAGATAATAATTGGGGAAATTGTGGCAGGTTGTATATGAGAACCCTAACACCTGCTCAGTTTTCCTATAAATATAATCTGTTCTAAAACATGATGTCTATTAATTATGAAACAAAAAAGATTCCAAGGCTGTGAGTCTGAAAAACTGGGGAAAATGGTCAAGTGGTTTTACCATTAACAGGAAAAATCAAAGCAAGAGAGAAAACCTTTTTTCTGAACTGGGTGCTTCAAGAATCAAAGCACAAATCATTTTAGATCTAACAGTTATATTGACACAATGATGGATTGGTCTGATGATTCCTTTTAAGATATTAATTCTGAAATGTCACATATTTTCAAGTGTATAAATGCACTGGCTTTCCATTTGGTTAAGATGTTGAAAAGTTATTCTGCAAACCTAGGTCAATGGAGAGAAGTAGAGAGCTTCCAATGGAACATGGTTAGCAAAGGCTACTAGGTTTCGTATTTTGAGCCAGACATAATACAGGCAACTATAATGAGAAAAGATGAATCTGCTTATGGGGGAGGCAAGCCCAGGAAAACAGAATAGGCCTGCTCAACCAAGTGGTACAGCGCTGTGGGGTGCAGCCAGCAGGGTCTGGGGGACAGTGGGGCACAGCCTGTCCCCAGCAAGGAGATGCTAAGTTCTTGATCACTATGACATAATAAGAGGTGCAATTATCTAAGGCCACAGCTGTCTCCTCCTTCAGATGTCTAGGAGATCGGGGTTGGGATGGCATCATCACTGAAATCATGGTCCCTTTGTTCAGCTTGCTGACTACTAAGATGGACTCTGTCTATGAACAGCTGCAGTGCAAGTGGGAGTGAAGATTGTAGGAGATGATTTCCTGGGAGTTGTGCATAATTTCCTCTGCCTCAGAAGACGTAAACTAATTTTGAACAAATCCCTTTGCTGTCATCTAGTGTAACACAGCCAAAAGATAAATCCTTGAACTGGGATTCCACTTGCATAATATAGTCTCCTAAACAAAGAAAGGCAAACTTGGGACATTAATAGTATCCAAATGATTGCTTCGGTTTAATGCCAAGCTCCTTTTAAAAAGTCCAATTTTTAATCTCATCTGTGCAAACAAAGACTCAATCGGAAGATTAAGAGCATTCAAGAGACTGCTAACTGCACAGAGAGAGCCTGTATTCTAAACAAGTGGTACCCATCCTGCATGACTGCTTTGGCCAGATGATCTAGCTGCTAACCAGGCATTTATTAGAAGGGATGAGTCATTTCAATGTGTTTTTCTGCAAAACACATTGAGAAAATATAACTTTACTAACTTTATTAGCATGGCTTCATAGGCATGGACAATGGGCCAATGACTGCGTCTTAAACCCATTTACGGAAACCTATGTTTCAATTTAAAAGAGGTTGGAGTTCAGTCCTCCTGATTAGTCCCCAGGATTATCTCACACAACCAGTCCTTTTCATCTACTATGTTATGGTAGTTTAGGATTATCACACATATTGATTTCAGCCCAGATTGTGATTCTGGGCAAGATGTGTAATCTTCAGCTTTTATTTCTATCTGAAACCTGGAAATAATAGTACAATTTACTTCACAATGTTGATGGAAGAACTAAATTAAATAGGCATGGAAAAGATTTAGCCCTGAACCCACATACATATACATAGGAGTTTCTCAGTAAACAATGGACCTGATAAGCATGTTGATAATTGCTAATAAAAGGAGCAAACTCTTTAAAGGTTTTGAAACTCTATAATGGTTTAAAGCCAAACATGCCCGGGTACAGCTGGTACATACCAGCCCCAACACCTTCTGCTCACCTGCTGTGACGTGCTATCCTCTGTACTTTCCCTTCTGCCTCTTCTAACCATTGGTTCCTTCCTCACATTCTTGACACCTTTGAAAATAGGAGTATAATTATTAAATAAATATTTATTGAGTGCTTATGATGTTTCAGACCAGGTGCTGGTCACTGGGGATGCAGGGCTGATAGATATTTGTCTTCCCTTGTGGGGCTTACAATCTATTAACAGGAACAACCATTTCTTGATGTCAAGGCAGGCTGTGCTTTATGCTAAGAACCCTACGTTGCATTATCATATTGAATTCATAATCAGATAGTCAGATAGCTATTGTTATCTTCATCTTGTTAAAGAGACTAAAATGTAAATAACTTGCTCAAGGATGCGGACTACATCTCTTCACAATATAGAGTTAGACCTTCCTTGCTTTGAGGCCTTATTGGTTTGAAGGATACAATAAGTGTTCAGTTTTGACATGTTGAGTTTTAGATGCCTATTGGACATACAATTGAAAAATTCAACTAAGTAGTTGAATTTTTATGTACCCAGACATCAAAAAAGATGGATATATATATATATATAAGAGTTATCAGCTCAGAGTAGAAATTTGGTGATGTGGAAAAGAATGAAATCACCTAGGACTGTACATTTGAGTTCCCTGAAGGGACTTACACAAAATAGCAAATGGCAGGTTCCACTTCTGGAGAGTCTTATGTCATTGGTTTTCAGTGGCGCCTGGGCAAGAGTCTTTTTAACATTTATGAGATGATTTGAATGCACAACCAGGATTGAAAGTCATTGATTTAAAAAGTCAGTGAAATGAAAAGAAGAAAACAAAGATGGAAGGAAAGAAGGCTCAGAACAGAGTCCAGAGTCGTGACTCCAATGTCAGAATTCATGCAGGGAGAAAAATGTAAGCTGAAGAGTCCCTGAAGGGACAGAGAAGCAGCAGGAAGCAGAGATACATTCCAGCTGGGAAAATTGGAAATGACAACTGTGCACGTGGGAACTTGAACACCAACACTTGGAAATACAGGAATGGGCCCGAATGGGGATTTGGGGAGAACAAAGATGCTCCCATTGGTATAAACTCTGTGAACCCTAACACAGGGCTGAGAAATCACAAGAAAAACTCACCCACACCAGTCAGTTGCCTGACATGTGTGGGTCACAGGCTGCCAACTCCCCAGACAGACTCTGGCCCATCTTCTATTGGCCATATCTTTGGTTCTCATCCATAACGCAGAATCAGGCGACAGTTAATTTAAGTCATCAGATATTGTCTGGGAACTTGAGATTCATCTACTTTCCTCAATGATCAATTTAAACCAACTGACATCACTGTAAATTTCTTACAAAGAGCTGCTACTGATCAAGCAAGCAGACACAAAAGAATTCTCCAGATTGATGACTGAAATAACTCCAGGAAAAGATCTCACCCTGAATGACTATAGCAGGCTGTGCCAGAAAAATAAAAAAGTTTCATTTAGGGCAAAGGTGATTCTTAACCCTTCTGTTTACCTATTACTCTGTATGAAGTTTTTGCTTTGTTTGTATTGTTCTTTCATATTTGAAGTCATAGTTTCATCCAGAAGGTAGACCTCCCATAAAATGGCCATGTTAAACTTGGTTCATTGTACAGCATAATGTCCCTTGTGTTAGAATCCCTATGTTAATCCCAGTTCTATCGCTTACTAGTTCTGTTACCTGGGACACAATTCATGGACACCCCAAGGCTTGGTTTTCTAATGTGGAAAATAGTGGTAACAATGAGATAACCTCACAGGGATTTCAAGTTTTCCTGGTACATGGTTAGGGTTCAATTAATGTCTATACCGTTACATTATCATTATTTATATTGTTTCTCTTTTACCTTCATTACTGGGAAGTTCATGAGTAAATGTATCTGCTATAATATAAATAGCCTTGAGTTAATTATAGAAATGTAAAACAGAAATGAGTAAGAAATCTCCCTGTCCTTAAGGAACAGATACCCCGCAGACCCACAGAACGATAGTTGTTTTACGATGCACATCACAGAAGTGCAGTGAACTCTAAGAGCACTAATTTATTTGGTGATCATATAAATATTTTTCAGGGTTTCTTGTGGGTTAGTGCCCAAGGTCCCTGGCACATAGTAGGAATCAGTATACAAGCTATCCACCAGACGAATGGGTGAGTCACTGTTCAAAATCACTCATTTATAATATGAAAATCATGGATCGAAGACGGAGGACATGTCTTATGTTACATTATATCTGATAAATCAGCATTGAAAATGTAACTTCAGAATGGAAAATTCCTCTGTCTGTTCCAATTTTAATCACCACTTCGGTTTCACATGCAGAACCCTTTGGTCTGTCAGGCTAAGACGAAGCAGGGGGAGTCAGCTTCCAAGTCCCTTCATCAGTGGTTTTTGTCTTAGGATGAGACTAACACAAACCAAAGGAGAGAAAAGACCCTCTCATTTTTCATTTAAGCTCCTTCTGAGCCAGTGAGATCATATCCTGTGCTAAGAACAGGCACTTCTCTGTCTCCCAGAGCCACACTGCCACCTGTCCTCCTGGCTTCAGCCTCCGAGTGCACGTGCTTCTCTCACTCTCCCAGAGGAGTGAGAACTTTCCCTGCCTGGAGGGTGTGCTCTGTCAGTTTGTCAATGGCAGTGTTGAGTCCCATCCTTAGAACATTGTTGCTGTCATTGCTAATGGTCTCACTTCTAATTAGAATTATTAACAGGGAGTCAGTGGGGCCACTGAGATGAACAAAGGGCCAAGAGATAGGGCCTGGAGTGCAGGCTGAGTTTGGAAATGAAGCTAATGACCAGCTTGGACCCCACCTCTGAAATCTCCAGGTCTGTGGACACGCCTTGCATATGACACACCTGACTGCCAACCCTGACTTTGCTTGGCTTTGGTTTTCTGTGATTCGGTCTCCCTTTGTCTTGGTAACAAAGTGGGGAAACATATTTATCATAGAATCCTGGGAGATGGGAAGACAGACTGGCCCAGGGGTTGCTTCCCAAGTGACAGAACAGCGAGGAGAGCATGTTAGATGCCTCCCGATGGAGATGCCTTAGAGCAGAGGCATGGTGGGAATCATGAGCGCACAGCACCTCTCCCCTTGATGTCCCTAAAGTTTCAGGAAATAGTAAATATCAAATGTAACTAAATTTCTTGTGTGAAATCAGGTTGGCGGTTACTAGTGAGCTTCTTTCATGTTTTCACTAACTCTACTACCCCAGTTACTATGAGAAAAGCAAGAATTTTCTTTAGAGTGCATTGCCTTCATTCGGTGTGTTCACTCACAAAATAGTGATCTGAGTCCCTGGCACTTGCATTGCTGTAGGTGCTTCGCTTAAAGTGGCAAACACAGTTAAGTCCCTGCTCTCCCAGAGCCCCCAGTTCTATTGTTGGGAGACTGGTGAAGTCATCAAGAATGCATTACAAAAGGTATGCTGGACTTCAGGTGATAGAGGATTCCACATCAGCCTCTGAATTTAATTAGCCACATAAACATAAGTTGCTTAACCTCTCTGAATCATAGTCTCCTTATCTGGAAAATAAGATGAGAAGGGATAACATTATGCTATTTGTCTGTAGAAGTGAATAAAGGAAATCCTATTTAAAATGGAATTGGGGTACCAGAAGGGGAGCTCTCACACCCTACCACTGGTCATCAACTGTCGACCCAATAGGTAGAGATTATCTTGCATTCCCAAAGGAAAAGCCTATACTTTATTATCTCAGCAGGAGAAAGATTTTCTCCTTGCCCAGCAACAGCCCAGCCAATGAAAGACTGTGAAATTCAGCCAATGGGAAGCCACCACACTTTGAACATCCTGTTTACTCTAAAGGACTTTTTGTTTATAGCAGCTCCTCCCAATGCTGACCTTTCCTCTGTAATAGAGCATTCCTCTCCATTCTTCTCTAGAATTGCAACTCTCTGCTATCCCTGAATAAACCCATTTTTGCCGATAAAGTAACTGACAATTATATTTTAAGGTTAACATATCTCAGGGAGCTGATAAGGATAAAATCAGATGTGGATGTGAAAAGAGTTTACACAGTGTAGTATCTAACTCCCTGCCAGGAGTGAGTGCATCACACAGTTTATGAGACTGATGTGAATTGTGAGCAGCTGTCGTGTATGTGTATGGGTGGGGTAGTAGAGGGAGGATATTAATTATGGTAAAAGAGCTGAGGAGACCTGGGGTCAGTTCAGCTCTGCAGGTAACCAAGCAAGGGATCATTAGTGCTGATTCCCATCTTCACCCCCACCCCAGCCTGCCCCAGGCAGAGGCAGGGAGCCTTCTCTTCAAGGGGGAACAGCCCAGCTGGCGGCTTGATGCCTCTCAATCCTGAGGAGAGCATGGGCAGTCGTCAGGCTAATGAGCCTTTGTCTAATTGCTGAGCTTTTATAGGGAGGTGCGCACTGTCTTACATCCATGTTATGCCTAAAACATGGTTAATCCAAGCTGGCCTATTGACCCTCAGGGAAAGTCTCCTGTTCTCAAAGCTTTTACAGTCTGTCGGGGTAGATCAGAGCCAAGCAGAAGCAGTGGGCAGAAATTACCACAGACATAATTTAAGAACATTTCAAAGCTAAATAGTTGTAGATTTATTTACCAGGGTCACACATTTACTCACAGTGTAATCAAATGAACAAATTTTCATAAGTTTATTTTTTCTTTAACCTGATTTTCTTCAAAAGCCTCATCCTTCTTAGTAGAGAAAAACTCAGATATTGTCCATTTTGATGAAAATCTATTCAAGTTAATCATTAAAGCATTCCTTTAGTAAGGTCTGGGAATTCACCCTTACATAGCTCTAGTTCACCAGATGGTGGCATGTTCTTGTAGACCCAGGGAAGAGGCCCTCTCATCCACGATGCCTCTTCTGGTTCCAGCTGCCATTTGGTGTACAGAAGCCAGCCTGGTCTCCTTTCCGGACTGGTGGAAGATGAGACTTTCTCTTACTCTTTGGCAGAGAAGTTCTGACACCCAGGATTGGAGTCTGTGACACCAGCTGATGCTGGTCATAAAGCTCCTTTGCACTGCGGCCTCTTCACTTTAATTTATGTGCTTACACTGGAGTCAGGCCAGGCATCCGGCAGCCTGCTCTGGCTGGATCCCTCCACGCCATCGTTCCCATACCACACTGGACACGATGCCCACATAAAGGCAGGGATTCTCTGGGATGATGTCAAGGTGAGCAGGTGCAGGGAAGAGGGGAGTGAGGACTCTAGCTGCTGACCTGCTTTTCTCAACCATTCTATTGCCTGAAGCTGAAAAACATCATTTTTTTTCTTTTTCTTACATCTTCTTTTCCATTCTAACCAAGATTTATAAAATTTGAAAAATCAGTCTAATCAGGCTGAGTTTTAAATTTTACATTCTCATTATACTATTTCAGAGGTTAAATAAGTCTTGAAAAATTGGTTCAGTGTTATTGGAAGCAGTACTTTGGTGAAGCCAAAGCTTGTTATTCAGATGCAAAGGATAAGATGTTGATTGGAGGTGATCTGAAGACCTTACATGGCCCTAGAGGAACGTAGAGAGAGGGCCAGCAACATGAGAAAAGGAACTTGGATAAGAGGAAAGATTGGCAGTGGGTATGGTATATTCAGTTTATTTCAAGGAAGTGACAAGGTGGAATGTCAGATATCTCTACATGTAACCAGACCATCTCCAAGCCGAGTGAGTCTGAACAGGTTCTTCCTATCTCTGAGCTGCACAGTAACTATGCAGTAACACCCTTCCCTTTAGATTTTTGCAGAACTGCCTCAGATACTTAACACAAATCCTGGCCACAGAATATTTTCTTATCCCTTTGCTTTTCTTAGTAATACATGGAAATTATATAGAGACAGATAAAGCAATGATTATGAGAAGCCACCGACAAGAGCTATTCACTTGCCACCTCTTGTAACATTTACAAAATTAACGCTGCCTTTTTACAAGCACCTCGTCTGGCATAGAAATCGGGAGCTTAAGGAAGCTGGCAATTTCCATCCAGGGTTATCATCAGCTTCCCTGTGCACACCAAGTGCACTTCTGAAAATTATTCCCAGTGACCATCTTTTCCGTGTTCAAGTTCCTAATTGTGGGCTTATCCCAGAAAGCAAGCCAAGGGCACATTAATGATATTTTAACGGCATAAGCACTCTGATGGCATGCGCCAAATCAATTAGAAAATCATGTTGCAAATGCCTTGCCTGGGGAGGCTACAGTGGCTTTGCAGGGGAGAGCATGTGGCTAGAATTAGCTGCTTTCTGACCCTGCCATGGGCACTGACTTCAGCACCTTCACGTCCCGGTCTGTTCAGGATAGATGGGCTTCCCATCCCCTCTGTTTTCTCATGTTTTTGGAAAATTTAAATGAGAAAATTAAATGAACCTAATTTGTGAAGTTTACAAATTTCTGTATAAATACTGGAGGTACTTAACACATACCTAATGCATTCTTGATAAAAGATGTTTCTAAATTAAAGATATAATGTAACATTTGTTATTAAATATTTATTGTCAAGCATAATAATATTTGTGGTTTTAAAAACCAATAGGAGTAGAAATAGGACAACTGCATAGGAAGCAAAATTCACTGGTGTCTTTACCAGGGGCCGGGGTGTTAGAGAGGTATCAGGGCAGGGACACTGGAAGAGTTGGGAGAGGGGGCAGAGAATGTTCAGCGCATTCAATTAATTAAGCAAAAGCAGAGAGGGAACTAGACACACTGTTACCCCAGGTTAATGAGACCAGCTTTCTGGAAGTGGTCACTTTCCAGGAGGGTGGAGAATGGAGAATTGCCAGATGAAACCAGCTGTAAGGATCAGAAGTTCCCAGCTGGAGGCCTTGGCCCTCACACTCACCATGTTAGGGTCTGTGGGGCAGTGAGAAGCCCCCTGGCAGTGTTAGGTGAGGCAGTGGCAATATTCAACTGAGCATTGGTCTGATGGAGTGGAAGGCATCTTACAGTCCGAGGGCCTGGACCCCTCCAACCTGGCCAGGTTGCTGGACAGAGGCATCTTCCAGCAGTCACACTCAGTGAGTTAGTGAGGATGACTGGAAAGCCCCAGAACTATGGAGCCGCATCCTCTAAACCCGGCTGAGGGGTCAATTCGCGTTTCCCGAAGGGCCAGTAACAACAGAATTTTAAAACTTGCATAGGGATTGTTTGGGCAAAGAAAGGTAGTTCAATCATGGGACCATGCGTTGGAGTCGAGAACACCTGAGTGCCAAGTCCCGCAAATGTATGGAAGGTTCAAGGAACCAGCAGGACGGCACCGCAGAGGCCTCCGGCCATCAGCAGCCGCAGCGCGGGTGGAGAGGCAGACTGGGCCTGGCTTTGTGCGAACCTAAAGGAGGCCTGGAGATTGGTCCAGAACGGTGTCCAGCCGGGCTCCCCACGTCCTGCTCAACCTCTCTGACTTCCCTCTAATGTTACGAGGCAGGAAATCCATCAGCAACTCCTTCAAGCCCCGTGCAATTCTGCTTTCTGTCTCTCCTGCCTGAAGTGTCATAAACCCACTGTGAAACCTGATTTGTTATATTCACAGCAATTTTTTTTCTCAAGGCAATACTGGCTGCTCAAGAAAAGTAATGACTAAAAGCACCTTCTCTCCAAACTCTTTCGTCAATAGAAGAGGGGAAAAAAAATAGAGGGAAAAAATATCTGCCTAGCATAGGTATTGTAAATGGAGCCATTGAAACCTCCTCTGGGTTTTTATGATAAATACACACATAAGGCAAGTGTTTCAGTGAGAAATTATTTCTATTTTAATGGAAGACAGACAGACCAATACATCAGCTTCCTGCCTCTTAATTCTGTTAATGTCTTGCCTTGTTGTGCCCATCCATCTCTTTGATACAAGACAAACCCTTTAGATGTGTTAGCGACATGCACTTGGCTCAAGTTAGGGCTCAGTTCGGGGCACAGCCCTGCAGGGTTCCCGGTGACACCTGGAGTCAGCTGAAGGTCAACGGTGAAAAAAAAATGCCACCCTATAGCCCTTGATGCCATGGTGCCTGTGTATATAAGCTGATAAGACAAAAGCAAAGATGATTTCTGCCCCCTCCCCCACCCAACAGACACCTAACCTGTCTTCCCAAGTTCCTTTATTTGAAAATTTCATGAAGTACCAACGTAGAAAAATCCCAGTCTCAGTGTGACTGATCCTCCTGGAACTTGGAGGATTTCCTGAATTTGGATCCATACCTGACTAATGATTTATTTCCCCAAATAGACAAATTACACCAGTGTTATTGTGCGGGCTGATTGACAAGGCAGAACAAAAGCTTCATTTACTGGTCACCTTACTCAGTCTGAGGACAGCACTAGAGAAGGCAGGGGAGAGGGAACTGCCCATGACTCCCCCTTGCCTTCTGGCACCCTTTTGCTTTATGGCAGCACAGGTGCCTTGGGTGGCCGAGCTGACAGGAGCAGCATGTGGTCTCTTGGAGAAGGTCAGCAAGTGGTCAGGGTGCCCTTCAGAGATTTCAAAGGGGCTCATGTTCTAGAAGATATTTCATCTTGGAGTAACTTGCTCAGAGTTTTTCATGTATCAACTAAAGTATCGTCTTCTTCGTCCTCTGGGGCCACTGCCTTGACAGATGGTCCTTAATACGTATTATTGATAAATTTCTATAGGGATGGTCACAGTTCCAAATTAAATCTAACGCTTTTAGCTATTCTCCATTAGCATCTTAGTTTAATCACACATGTGAATGTAAACATAGGCTGCAATAACAAAATACCAGAGACTGAGTAGCTTATGAGAAACAGAAATTAGTATCTCACAATTCTGGATACTGAAAATTCAGGATCAGGTGCCCACTCAATTCGGTGTTTGGTGAGAGCCCACTCTCTGGTTCACAGGCAGCACCTGTGGCTCTGTCCTTACCTGGTGGAAGGATGTCGGGGGTCTCAGGCCACTTTTATAAAAACACTAATCCCATTCATGAGGGCTTGACCCTCCTGCCCCAAGCACCTCCCAAAGACCCCACCTCCTTACGCCATCATATGGCGTTTCAAGATGGGAACTTTGGGAGGACACATTCAGTCCAAAGCACATATCACATAAGATACATACACACTGGATCAACAGGAACTAAACATGAGCATCTATGCATGAATAGATAGATCTGTCTACATACATACAGAGACAGGAGGAGAAAAGAAGGTGCGTGGAGATAAGGAGAAAGAATGACGATATTCTTACAAGGTCAGCATCCATGAAAATTGAGAGGAAGCAGATGTAAGAAATATATGGAAATAATACACTCAAATTTGTTGAGTAATGTGGGGAATGAAAATGGAAACTTTTTATGATCAATTGAAATAGAGTATGACAGGAGGTACATTTTTGGGGATCTGCAGAAAACAAATTCATCTTTTGATGTAATGCAAATGCAGCACACCGTCCCTCCGCTGTCCCAAACCCCAGTGCTAATTTCTCAGATGGCTCTGAGGCAGTCAGCTCCCACACGCCCATGTCTTCATGATTATGCATGACTTGATGAGGTCTGTATCTGTTTGTCTAACCAGAACTCCCTTCTGAAATTTAATTCCACACTACCAAACACTGCACGGACAAGTTCACTTCCGTACCCCACAGACCCCTTAATCTCAACATGGCCATGCCAAAAGGTATCACCTGTTTCCAGGAAAATGATTATACATGTGATCCCATATCAGAATGTGAAGAAATAGGCTAATTGTTCACCAATTCCATTTTTCTTTCTTCCTGAGCATACAGCTTGAGTACCATTACCAAGCACCCTTGTAGTTCGGTATGTAACATTTTTGGTTAATAATATGCGGAGAAGCGATATACTCAGATATGCTTGGCTTATTAAAAAAAAATAAAAATAAAAAATACACAATTCTCTACCTTCTCTTTTCTACCAACTATTGATGAATATAGGAGATTCACAAGGATCCCGAGGCCCCTGGGGATAACAGAGTTACGAAAGGGAGTGAACCTGATCTCTGGGTCACCATGTGGGAGGCAGGGCCCAAGCCTTCACAGTGCAATGAGAAAGAATAAAGCTTACCTTTTGTGAAGTGACTAGATTTAGGGGTTCATCGTTACAACAGTTATCATACTTAAAAGATCGTATACTATGGGAAGTGAGTGTTCAATTGAGGAAATTAATGTTACTCTCAGATAATGTATTTTCTTAATGCTCTCCACTTAATTAATTCACTTACTTCTACCATTCATTTAATTTCTCTTTCCATTTCACTTGTCAATTTATTTTATTCACATTACCTCCTCTAGATTATTGCCACAGTCTCATAACCGATATCACTGCTCATAACAGCACTGTCCAGTAGGAATGGAATGCAAGCCACATAGATGATTTTAAATTTGGTAGTGCTCGTATTTTTTGAAAAAGTAAAAAGCAACACATAAAATTAATTTCAATGATATATTTGACTCAATATATGCAAAATATTATTTCAACTTGTAGTCAATGTAAAGATTAATGAGACACATTTTCATTTTCATACTGAGCCTTTGCAGTCTTGTGTATATTTTGTACTTCCAGCACATTAATTCAGACCAGACATATTTCAAAAGCTCGGTGGCCAGGCATGACTAGTGGCCACCACAGAGACAGCACAGACCTGCTAGTTGTGTTCCCTTCTGAGCAACTCTCTACAGTACAGTCAGAAGATCACGTTTAATAATTACACTCTCTGTGTCTAGGATTAACAAGACGTTGCCAGCCAGACCTCCATCAGCTCTACCCAAAATCATCCCAGACAGATGTTACAAAAACATCAGTGAACATTCAGGATGGGCCTCTACTCTTCTGCCTTTTTCTGTGCATCCTACATGGGCTTGCTCAGACGGTTATGACCAGCATATTTTATATCTCTAGTTTTCTCAGTTATTACTTCATCCTGTAGTCAGTTGTCAGTGAGTTTTTCATCCTGTGATAATCTTCTTGCCTCCTCAAATGTCAGGAATTTCTGAAACTTCCAGGCCAGTAAATACAACAGTGCAGGGGATATGCCAGCCCTCTCCAGCATAACCTCTTTGAAATTGCTTTTCCTTCCCCCTATTGTCAAAAGGTGGTTGGCATAGCATTCTCAGACAACATCTAAGCATAGGAAGAAATGACAAGATGAATTCCCAGGTATTGTTCCTTATATTAAGTGGGAAACGTTCCCCAGAACCAATCCTCAGGCATTTCTGCAGGTCTCGGCCAGGACTGCGTCCCATGCCCGTGAACTAGCTGAAAGGGAGGCTAATACACAAGCATGTGGCATTTGGACCCGGTGATGGGAGGTGGGAACTGCACAGGTGAAGGAACAGAGACACTGTGGAGTGGTCAGCCAACCAGGCCATCTGACATACTCCGAAGCTTTGCCTGGCCGCTCAAGGCTCTCATGAGATGCCACCCATCTGAGAGAAACCTCATTTCCCAAGTGAAGGTAGTGCTGCACACCTTTCCTGTCATCAAGCCCTGTGCTGCATCGCTTCATCCCTGGTCACCCTGTACTGAAATTTCTTGATTTTGTGTCTATCCCTCCTGATAAAGGGTGAGCTCCAGGAAGGCAATGAAATTCTCTGACTCTCTGTTATATAATCACCACCTGGTATACTTCTCAGAATATAATAGACATTAAAAAACATATCATATTTAATTGAATCTTTTTATGATATACTTCTAATGTGACAGTATTTGTATTGCATACTGCAGGATAATTTGTCTATACATTTTGATTTTCCCAGCCTGGCTTTTAAACAAAAATAATATGAAACTCAAGGAATAATTTGTTCCAGGTCCCTGCATTTAATCATTGCATTAGTCTCATTAAAGAGATAAATTAACTGAAGTCTCAGACAGAGACTGACTAGCAGTTTGGGCTCACTGCAGGAAACAAACCACTTTAAGTATTTTAAACAGAACGTGAGTTAATACAAGGAATTAAGTGCTTATGGAGTCCTAGAAGGACTGGAGGAACAAGAGTCAGGGATCTGGAACGGCTGAGGGTAGAGGCCCTCCCACCACAGGGATGAGGAGACGCAGGTGGTGGCTGCCGCTGGGCGAGCACGTGGCCATAACCTGACGGGCCGGCAAACACAGCAGCCAGATGGTGACTTCCTCCCCTCTTCCTCCTGAGCCACGCAGGTGCATGCAACTGGCAGAACCATGTTTGCATCCAGAAGCCTTGCTACTGTTGACTTTTGCTTTCACAACCTTTTAAAAACAGAGTCACCAAGAACAACAGGAGAGTGGAAGCTGAGTGTCAACTGACCGTATCCGATGTACTCACCTAGGGTTATTTGACTAGTCATTGGCAGAGAAGGGACTCGTCTTCTAGCCTACAGACATAGGTAATATCAGTAACAGCCAATGAACTGGCACTCTGGTAGCGTGCAGTTATCATGGCGAAGCTGACTGAGTTTTAGGGCGTAAAAGCAGCCACAGGTTATCCACGTGGAAATATTCTTGGCCCATAAATACTTCCTTTTCTTCTTCCTCTGAGTAGCTTTGCTGCTCAGGTAGGATGACCACAGCACAACACACGCAGGGAGAAACTCTCAAGTCAGATGCTATGGTCTAGGAGAACTAGGCAAGGTGGAGAAATAAGGTATTATTTAAACCGCCAAAAACTAACAGTCTTTTATGTAAAAAGGCATGGTGCTAATTTAGCATTCCAGAAATTAAATCATAAGGAGGGAAATGAAAACCACACCTTCTAAGCAAGAGTCAACCATAGATAGGCCTCCTGACACCTGGGATGGTTGTCACCAGTTGATGTCATCTGCTTGGATCTCCCCCTGCAGATGACACCAGGCTAGAGGAGGCTTTCACGGTGTTTCACCTGCCTCCGCAGTCCCGTCCCTGTGAGGTGTGGGCACCCAGGAGGGATAGTGAGGGCACCTGACTTGTCAAGAGTCTGAACTGACATCGTAATGGAGCCCCCAGAGGTGATGCCCCCAAGGGTCCTGGCATTCCGTTCATTGCCGTCAGTGGTCAGTCTCCCAGGGGGCCCTTCTGGCTCTGCCTCTGAAGTGCTGCCGTATCTGGACAGGTTTAGGTGAGACCTTCTGATGTATCCAAGCTACTCCCTAGTTTGTTCAGTTGTTCATTCACTCAGGTTTTAACTGAAGATCAGATAATTTAGTACAGAAAAAAAGAAATCTTTTACCAGATAATCCCTTCTCTACATCAGACAATTCACTTTATCAATTCCAGAGATTTCCTTTTGAAGTAGAGTTCTAAGATTTCAATATTTTGTCTCCTTCTGATGACCCACAAACTAGGCCAAAGATGAGAGTTTAAACAAATAAAGCTCCTGACCTGAAGGAACTCACCAACCAGTGAAGTGATAGCATAAGACCATCCACCAGACAGGTCTCTCACAAAAAAATGTGTGCAGAGAACAACCCCTACTTAAAAGTTGTGGGGTCTAAGTAATTCAACTCTGTCTTCCTCAGTCTCCCCATCTTTAAAATGAGGATAGTGATAATAATTCCTACTGCTTTGGATTTGTAGAATAATTAGGTAATTTAATGCATATAAAATTGCTTGGAACCATGTCAATTACAGGGAGATTGGCCAATGTATGTTAGCTACTAGTAACCAAAACATAATTCAACGTGATGACTGCTGTGAGGGAATATAAACCATAGTAGATGTATTTTATCTAATCAGCATGAATATCTAATATTTTTTCCTTAAACTGAAAAGTAAATGGTTCATTATCATTAAAGCAATTCATTTCAGTTCAACAAAAATGTGTTGGTGTCTATATGCCTGGCATGGATGAAACATGTGTCTGTATGTTACCTTTCCTTCAAGCCATGTAATGATATGATTGTATAAGTAAAATTATCCCTCATTCTAAACTTATAAGACTAAATCTTATGTTACTAAAACTACACAGAAAGCAATATATTTTAGTAATTAAGTTTCTATTATCTGCAAATAGGAGGTAATACAATCTTGGCTCCAAAAACTTAACTGTATTACTTTAAGCAAGATCTCAACTTTCCAGCGCTTCAGTTCCCTCACCCGCCAAATCCCAGTAAAAATGGCACATGACTCAGAGAATTGCTACCAGCATAAAACAAGCAGATTTATACCATTTCCGTAGAAGAGTTTTGGAGCTTACAAGTGCTCTAGCATCTGGGATTTGAACCCAGATCCATCTCATTCCTGAGCTCATATTTTTTAACATTATCAAATTTCTCCAACAGGATTCATTGTTTGAAAGAGAGGAGAATTAGCAGCACACCCAGCCCAAATGTGCAGCGGGATGTGTGGCTTAGATTCGAAAAGATCAGAAACTTGTGGGGGTGGGGGTGGTCCTGAAGAAGCTAGGACTCTCCTACTGGACACTGCCCTTTGCTATACTGTCTGCTAAATAGATACCGCCACGGTGAATGTTAAATAAAAATCAATTTTAAATCGGAAACTGTAAAACATGCTTAATACATGCCTATCAAATGAGTAAGTAGATCAGAATTGAGGATATTCCCTTGAATTGTGATTTTGTTATATCTAAAAACTCATTAACTTTCCTTAATGAGCTGTATGTTAAATCAGGGTTTCAATTTTTCCTTGAGTCAGATTTCTAACTTTTTAGGCAAAAGCTTTTATTCCATTGAAGTTATCAAATACATTGTTATTACGCTTCACCAAATTCTTTCATTGGCTTAAATTTCAATGCTATACATGTCTAATTTTCTTTATTCCTACTATGTCTTTTTCAGGTTTAATTGATGTATACATACAGAAAACAGAAGTTCAAATGTAGAGCTGAAAGCATTATCAAAAAGTGAACACACTTGTTGACTAGCATCCAGTTGAGAAACAGCATTGCCAACACCTAAGAAATAGTCACATGCTTTCTTCCAATCACTAACCTTTCTCTCCTCCTCAAAATAACCATTATCTTGAATTTTAACACCAAAATTAGCATTGCCACTTTTTTTTAACCTTTACATAAGTGGAGATACACATCCCTTAGTGTTGGTACTCTTCTTTTTTAAATTTAGCTATTGTATGAGTGTTTTGTAGGAAATCTTTGTGGTTTTAATTTCCTTAACGATGCTGGCCTCTTTCGATAAATGCTTATTTATGTCTTTACCCACTTGCCATTTTTAATTGGTTTTAGATCTTTTCCCTTATTGATTTGTTGGCGTTCTTTACGTGTGTTCTGGTTATGAGATTATGTTTGCGGTAGGTGTGCATGAATACCTTCTTCCATTTTGTGGCTTTACTTTTCACTTTCTAAATAAAATATTTTGATGAATACAAGTTCTTAATTTTAATAGAGCCTACTTCATTAATATTTGTCTTTGTGGTTAAGAATTTTTTCTTCTACTTAAGACATCTTACCCAATACTATGATCTAAATGGTATTTAGATTGATCTTTCACATTTACATCTAGAATCAGGCTGAAGTTCATAGTTATTTTTAGTATAAGGTAGGGTCCACTGTACTATTTTTCAGTGTCTCTATGCAGTTGTCTCCACCACATGTATTGAAAGGCCTGTCCTCTCCGGCTATTCTATAATACGCCTTCTCTATCGTAAATCATGGGCATGTTATGAATAGGATGAATTTTCTTCTCTCTCATCCGTTACTCTTATCTAATGATCCATGTTTGTGCTGATACCACAATGTTCTAATTACTGTAACTTTTTCATGAGTCTTCATACTGGAAGGAGCAAAACATTATATTGTGTCATTCTTCAACTTTGTATAGGCTTTTTTTGGCCTTTGTATTTCCACATACATTTTACAATTTAGTGGCCAAGCCATCTGTACCTGAGGTTTCCTTTGTGGAAAGATTTCATTCTACAGATGAATTTCTTTAAGAGATATGGGACTATTTAGAATCTTATATTTTTTTCTCTCACTGTTGCTATGTTTTTCTTAGAAATATGCCTATTTTACCTCAATATTTACATTTATTTCCATAAAGTTGCTCACTATATTCTCTAATATTTTCATTGATATCTAATTGATGTGTAGTAAACTCCTCTTTACCATTTCTGACATTTGTCTCTTCAATCTCATTTTTTGTTTAGTTTTGCCATGGATGTATCATATTTTAGGAAAATTTTCATAAAATAAATCACACAAATTTTAAATAGTACCCTGAATTTTGACAATTTTCTTCACCTATGAAACCACTACCTCACAGACGGATAATATATCCTTTAGTTCCAGTGAGTTCCTGTGGATAAAATGAGAGTTCCTATGGCCAGGATCCTCCCTGAACTTAAACCACCTGATGATGTCACTGGCCTGTTGCTGGGCTGCCGCTTCCACACCTGTAGGCAATAAGCTATTATTGTGCTATATAGAGAGCTCGGCCCAGTGCTCTGGGTGGAGGCAGAGATGCTAGTGCTCAACCTACCGCAGGAGAACAAGCCGGGTAATAAACCCTTTCACCCCAAGAACGTTTTGCTGTCAATTTCTTTGGTCACACTGAATCCATAGCGAACTTGCCCGGGGCTGAAACCCATTGGCAAGACAGCTCCTCAGGCTGCTTTCCTCATAACAAAAGAATTTGCTGCCTCAAGAACAGTGCTGAGGTTATGAAATCTTGAGGTAGGTAAATGCACTTACAGAAAACCTAGAAGTGACATCATATTCAATGGTTAAAAGCTGAATAGTTTTCCCTTAGGACTAGGGACAAGGCAGATTTCTGCTTTTACCATTTCTATTTAATATTGTATTGGAAGTTCTAGGTATTTCAACTAGGCAAGCAAAAAAATAAAAGTTATGAATATTTAAAAGAAGGAAATAGAATTGATTTTACACTCACAACACATAGTGTATGTAGAAAATCATAGGTAACTACAAAAAAACCTCATAGGGCTAATAAGTAAATCTCACAGGCATCCAAGTTCAATATGCAAAAACCAATTGTATTTCTATATTTAAGTAACAAGAAGTTTTAAACTGAAATTTTTAAAAACTACCAGTTTCAATTGCATCTGAAGAAGAAAATACATAGGTATAAATTTAAAAAGTAAAATATGTAGTACTTGTACTCTGAAAACTATCAAATGCTACTAAAAGAAAATAAAAATGAAATATTAAAGGAAAATGTATACAATGTTTATGGGTTGAAAGATCCAAAATTTTACAATGCCAGTTTTCTCTCTTTCACTTACAGATTCAATGTAATCCCAATCAAAACACCAGTAGCCTTTTTTGTGGGAAAGACAAGCTTATTTAACATATATGTGATGGCTGCAAACACATGGAGTAGCCCAAACAATTTTGAATAAGAGTAATAAAGTTAGATGACTTACAGTATTTGATTTTCAGACTTGGGAACAAAATTTGAGTTATATCTCTACTTTTGCTGCCTTTTAATTTCCTAAACTGAGTGCATATTTATTTCCTCATAGAAAGTAAGTTACAGCAACCTAAAAACAAACAAACTGAAAATATTGGTGCTTGATCCACTGGTTAAGGACTTTACACACAGGAAGGTTTCCCAGTACCTCTTACAGTTCAGTCTTAATCAAGGGTCTGAGTTATCCCTTAAAGCCCCCTCACCATGCATGGTGCCCACATCCACAGACTCTGTCCACCGGGCTAAGTGCCCAGGCACTGGACCCTATGTTACCACAGGGCCGGTGAGTGGATGGTGGTCCACACCTGCCAGGAGCTGGTGTTGAACACCTGCGCTTTTCCTTCTAGAGCACCTCCTCTCCCCCTGCGGTCCCTGCCCACCTCTCTGTGTTTCCCCCCTTCTCCTAGTCCTCCTTCCTCTCTTCCCTTCCCTCCTCTCCAGCTTTATGTAGCCACTGGGATCCATGTAATTTGATCAGCAACCGGAAATCACTATCATCCTGTCTGTCTCTCTGCATCTTTGTTTCTGCTCCAAGGTGCTCAGAGGGTGCCCCCAGGGTCCCTGCGAAAGGGCAGCAGTAGGAGAGACAAACTGGGACACTGAGTAAACAAGCTCCACCAGAATGTCAAATATAAATCTGTATCCAAACCACAACAACAACCTGGAAAATAATGACTGCATAGGTAGTGAACCTCACAGACACTTTGGTAGTTCCATGGTCTTGTGAACCCCAGAGGGGGCATTTGAGCTACATCTTGAAATATATTATTCACTGTATACAGTAAAAGGAAGAGAGAAGTCACAAAGTGCCACATAGCTAAATAATCCAAAGAGGGATAAAATTAAAACCTGATATAATATCTGAAATGTTCATAGGTGAAATATTGGATTCATTTGTTTCTGTCTTTTTTGTTTATATTACAACTCAGGGAAAGAAAATAACCCACCCTGTTTCAAAAACGTAAATAGAAAAATAGGTTGTTCAGGATGAAAGTGGCCAGGATGCTTTAGAAAAATAAAACCAATAATATCGTATTTCTCTTTTTTATATTGATTCCATCTCCCTTGTCCTACAAAAGTGACATTTTACAATTCATCTACTCTATGGAAATTTTGAGACTTTTTAAATCTTTGGATTTATCTTGAGTTTCCTTTTATTCAGTTTCCAATGATGGAAGTGACAAAAGATTGAAGATATTTTAAATCTAATATCTTAACAGATAGGAAGCTGAGGTTTCCTGTTTTGAACACAGAATTTGATTTAGCTTTACCAGTATACATTTTGAATCCTGTTTATGACAGATTTTTTAAACCCTAAAATGTTTTTGGGTGCTTCCTGTGTGTTAAAATTTGTGCTGGCTTCTTTTCTTACTTCATCTCATTTAATCCTCCCAAGATCTCTGGGAAGTAGGTCTTTTTGTCCCTAGTTACAGATCCAAATATTCAGAATGATTCATTTATGATATAGGTGAAAAATATAGATAGGAGGAAACAGAAAATCTTAGGAATAATGCATGTAAAGTGTTATTCAAAATATATTCATAGTAAAATTAAGTATAAATATGATAAATGTGGTTGGTTATATGTGGCAATATTTAGAAGTTACTTTGAAATACCCCCTTCCCATCAGAGTCCTCCATATATGCCTAACCACTTGTGACCTTTTTCCAGATGAAAGTGTTTTCTAATGAGGAAAGGAAAACAATAAGATTTTACTGGCTTAGAGTAGTTAATCAAATTCATTCATTCCAAAAATATTAACTGACCATCCCAATCATATTCAAGGCGTTCCTCTGAAAAGTCATTTGCTTAAACAGGCATTTAAGCTTCATCTGTTCTCAATGGAACAGCCAGCAAGAGCCTTTGAATTCGTAAGGCGCGTTAGAGTTCTCTAGAGGAACAGAACTCCTGTATACATTCACTATGAGATTCACTATGAGGAATCAGCTCACAGGATCGTGGCGGCTGAGAAGTCCTATGACCAAGCTGAAGTCCCAGGAAGGCCTGGGGGTGTGGCCAGTTTGACTCTAAAGGCCTGAGAACCCGCAGCCCTATTGGTGTAAGTCCCAGTCTGAGGGCAGGAAAAGACCAATGACCCAGCTCAAGAAGTCAGGGAGAGAGCAAATTCTTCCTTCCTGCCCCTTATTGTTCTTTTCAGTCCATTTCAAACAGATTGGACGATGCCCACAGCCATTGGGGAGGGCCATCTTCTTCACTCAGTCTATCAGCTCCAATGCTCATCTCGTCCAGAAACACCCTCACCAGACATGCCCAGAGTTATGTTTACTATCTGGGCATCATGTGGCCTAGTCAAGATGACACAGGAAATGAACCATATTATCGGCTGACATTTTCTTCTGTTCAAAACACTCTGCTGGCTTCCATTCCCTCAGGAATAAGAGCCTGGACCTACGGAGCTCCCAGATGTGCCCCTGGCTGCCCCTCAGCTCCCTCCGTGTCACCTCAGTGTCCTACTGCCCCAGTCCCTGCTCTAAGGCCTCTGCAGCTGCACTTTCCTCCCCCTTCAGGTGACCCAGGGCTTGTTCCCTCACCTTCAGGCTTTGACCAAAGTCACATTCTCAGGGAGCCTGACCTTGACTCTCCAGTTTGAGGTGTCTGCCTCCCTCAAATCTCCCTCTCTCTCTTCCCCACTTGGTTTTCTCCTTAGCATTTACCATCATTTTATATTTTTTTAATTGTGTTTGAGTGTTTATCCAAAGGACAATGCAAGTGCTAGCATGACAGGGTAGGCATGGCCTCTGCCCACAGTGAAGCTACCTTCCTTCAAGGAGGAGGCGCAGGCAGGCTGGCAACGACGACCGCAGGATGGCAGCTATGATGGGAGAAGGGAGTGGTGCTCAGGGAACCCAAGAAAGGACCTAGAGTTCAGTTATTCAGACAAATAAGGAAATATCTTAGAATATTTACCATCATTGGCTATCTCATAGATGAGATAATTTATTCATAGTGAAGGGACAATCAAGTTAGAGGAAGCCAGGCTCTACATTTAGAAGATCAAGGGTTTGGTGTTGATCAATGACTCACAACTAGTGAAAAAGCAACTTGTTCAACCTCCCTGAATCCAGTCAGATAAAAAAAAAAACAGATGTTGCCTGGGGGCATGTTGGAAGCCTCAGAGAAGGGAAAGATCATGAGATGGCCCGCAAGTCATCATGCACCATGCAAATGACAGTCATCGTTACTGGATCCAAGAGTCTTTCCCTGGGAGCTTTGCTCATCCCCAGGTCCTGGGGCAACATGGAAAAGGTTATCATGAATCTAAATTGCATTAAAGTATTCTATTATTCTTAAGAAGCCAATAGACTCCACAGGATAAACTAGAATAGAAAGTCACTTGAAGAAGCACATTGTGACCCCTTCAAAAGTTGATTGCGCACAGCCATTCTTCAAGATGCAGATAAATGATGACGCCTTTGGCATCTGTCTTCATTAGGACTTTGTCTCTCTCCTGGCATCCATTGCGTTTTTATAGTGCTGTCATCTTTAGCTTAGCTAGGCCATGATTCCCATAACTTTCTAGAATTGAGACAGGGATTTCATTTGAGAAGATCGCAGCTATCCTGTACACACCACGAGTATGGGCGTTCTATTGGACAATCATAAAATAAGAGAAGTGTGAGAAGAAGTTCTGTAAATTTATTCCGAAACAAACAGCTAGGAATTGAAGAATCTGTTGGAAGTGTGTTTTGGTGACACCTGTCCTCGAGGTTATTTTGACTGAGGATAACACCAAGTCATCTGCCGCCAAACAACGGGAGAAGAAGGTTATAATATTTTAGCATGAAGCTTCTCCGGCCTCCATATGTGTTAGTTGTCAAGTAGGCCTTCGGGGAAATTAATTTATGGCTGGTGCTCACCAGCGTGGCAATTCCTGAGCTACTAATCTGCTGAGCAGGAATCTTCCCTGCTATTATTTTCCCATACATTCAACCTCTTCCCAACTCTGAATGATGTCTGATATGGGATGTTTTGCCTAAAATATAGTGATTAACTCCTGATAATTATGAAAAGCTTCAATTATTAAATTGCTGTTAAAGCATGCAAATGGGATCATATGCCGAGAAGAGGAAAAGATTAATTACCCCAATTACAGGCTGTGAGGGAGTTCGGTAAGGCAGTTCAGAGCAGAGAACAAGCAGAGTGCTTGCTGAGCACCAGGGCCAGTGTCTGTACTCCTGTGAGGTCCCCTCATCCCCTGCAGCACTAGAGGCCGTCCCTGAGGATGGCCGGGACCCATGCTGCTGCTGGTATACTGGACGCCCTTCAAGTTTCTTGACACTGACCATCTTGTAAGGGCCTCAGAATAAACCTGCTTTCTCTATGTGTGTGTCGAATGGCTTGTGGAAGGTTCCTCTTTAGGCAGAAAGGCATCTGACTGAGGTGGTCCTTCCTTCTGTAGACCCCCAACGATGGCCACCCTCCTGCAGTGCAGGTGAATTTCGGTGTCATCGCTCCCTCCAGGTCTCCCATTGCTGTGTCTTCTGTCTGGTCTTCTGTCATTGCAGTTTTATTGAAAGCCTACCCCCCTCCTGCCATGGGAGTTGCAAGTTATCAACACATCCTCATGTGTCATTCCTCAACTGTAAAGTTTGATGAATACATGTGCATTGAGTTCAACCCATTTGAGATTAACTGTCATTTAAACCTTAATAGGAAAAAGTATATCTTAAAAGATGGAAGGAACAGATGTCTTCCTCTCCTGGGCTGGAGGGAGAGGTGTTGGGGAACACCTTTCTCAGATCTAGGGAGCAGAGCCTTGAGTTCCAGGGGCCCTGCAGGTTCAGTCTGAGAAATGAGGATTCTAGCCCAGGAAGAACAGTGCATGAAATCCACACATTTCTGGGTGTTTGGTCACCTGTCCATGGATGTTACGTTTCTGAGCTTCTGTTAGGCTGTGGTAGAAACCAGTGAAATCCTTGAGGAAACAAAGAAACAAAACAAAACAACATGCCTTGATACATTTTTTTGTTTTTTTAGAAAGGACAGGGAGTCACAGAGAACCCTGGATCTCCCAGGAGGTCTTGGCAGTCAGGGGAGAGGGTACAGAGGGCTGAACGCCTCCTTGGAGGCTAATCTGGGAGAGCGGATAACTGCCGAGCAGGCCTGGGACAGGGCACAGCCTTCCTCATCAAAAACTCTTGGAGCGTCTATTCAAGAAGGATTGCAAATGTACCATTTAAAAAGTAAACCAAAACAACACAAAAGACATGCTTTATAAGAAAATGATAAATTCTAAAAATCCAAAATGTGGAATCGTTTTAAAAAGAAAGAGAAAGAAAGACAGCTAGAGCTAGAGAAAAGCAACTTTCCAACTCCGCCTCTCCTGGGGTTATTTCCTTATTTGCTCAACAGGAGAACCTAGAGGTCACACCATCAAACTCTTAGATTATCATTAAAAAACAGTGGTTTTAAACTATAGGAATGTTCTCTGTGAACCATACATGATGATTTATTTTCTTAATGCTTAACATAAGCATAATGAAAGCCTTGTTTTGTTTTAAGGGCTAAAAATAATAAATGTGAAAAACTAGCAGATAACCTGAGACACATAAATGCTTTCTGGTTTTCTTACTATTATTGCTATTATTATTTATTATTACTACTATTTTTATTACTGCTAAGCCCAGCAACTTCTGGACGCCCTTCCTGAAGGACTCCTGCTATCAAGGAGACGTAGCCATTTGTTAGGCAGCGGTTTGGTTGGCCTGTCTATTCTGATTAAAAACACCCGTACACACTGTGTGCAATTCAATCTGAGGCGGTGGCAGTGACAGAGCCTCTGGGATTCGGCTCACCGCGGGGGTGGTGAACCACGCTGATGTACAGGTGGCTCCGAAAAGCCAGCTATCCTTCATGCTTGGAGCTATTAAACATGAAAGCTCATTACAACAATAATGACTGCTTTGATATTTCCCACTACGTTCCATGAGGCAGTCACTGGAGAGACCTCAGTGAGGCGTCAGGCACTGGCTAGGAAGTCCGGCTGGCCCACTGGTCTTCACAGATCTTACCTTCTAGGGATAATGTGAGGACAGGATGGCTTGGCACACAGCGGCCTAATGCAAAGTCAGCCGCCCCTGTGCTTTCTACCGCTCGCTGCTGGGAAGGCTTGTTCTCTGGATCCTCAACACCCCTTACACTACAAAGCACCGTGTAATGGTTATTGTAATGCTATTATCATTATTTATGTAACACTTTACAGTTTGAAACACTCCGCCAAGCCCATTTCCTCATACAATCCTCAAAATAAGCCTGTAAGAACAGAACAGCTTATTATTACTGTTTTGCAATTTCCTTCTGATTCTTTTCTGTAGTTTCCATTTCTCTGCTGAGATTCCCACCTGTTTATGTATTATATCCATCTTTTGCTGTAGATTGCAGAACAGCTTATTATTAACCACCATTATTCAAAGAATGTTTCTGAGTCTCCAAAAAGTTATGTGAGTCATTCATGGTTAAGCATGTAATAAGAAGCTTTGGAAAGACATAGTCGCGGCTATGCTGTCTGTGTGCAGATCCCATGAGAAGAGAGGAGATAAATGTCCTTAATGAGTTTATGTTCCAGGAATGGAATGAGATCTGTTCATTCAATGTTTATGTTCCCTTCATTGGGGAGACCTACTTTGTGCAAAGTCCCTCATACCAAGTGTGTGGAACTAAAGGATTTGGTGTCTTTCCTTACAGAGCTGACAGTGGCATGGAGGGAAACCACCGGTCAGAGGGTAGTGACCCAGTGGTATGGAAAGTGTCCTTGGAGGCGGTCGGGACCCAGCAGTGTGGAAATGTCCACGGAGGCAGGGCATGGGGCAATCACAGGGCAGAGCCAGGTGGCCACATTGTGTGACATGCTACCTATGAACCTATGAACTTCTGACAAAATGCAATGGCCATGTGACCTAGGTTTTCTAGGACAACCCCAGTTTCCGATGTTCTGTGACAGTAGTATAGCCATGGGAGAGATAGTGTTTTCCATGTTCGGGTTCAGGGTATACAAAAATACGAAGACATACTGCCAGTCTAGAGGAGATGAGGGGAGGTATGTCACTGCTAACAAAATAAGAGAATCAGCAGGTGAGAGTATAACCCTTTAGTGGAAGAATAAAGACACTGTAAATATTGAAGGGAAATTGATATAGCCATTTCCCTACTTCTTTTCTGGAGTTACTTTTGAGGCAGTCTGTGCTCTGGTCTGTGAGTCCTTAAAGGCTTCTGTGTTCCTGGTTTTTCCCTGGTGTGTGTATGTGTGTGTGTGTGTGTATGCACATATTTTTTTTTTCTGGCTTATTAAGGATGGACAGGAAAGAGGCTGCCAAGAGGAACTGCCTCTGATTGAGCATGACAGTAAAAATAAGAGAGACGAAAAGGAGCTTTAGATGAAATTTCTATATTTCTTCTTGGACTGCCATCTCCTTTCATCTCAGACGGATAGAAGAAAGGATCGGAATTCAGTGCAAGCACATTTGGGTTCTTCTTGGAACAGCCCAGGGAAGACACCGTGAAAGTCAGTGGCAATCACTCTCACCCTTGGTGGGATGGAAAGGTGATGCTACCTAAACGATCATTAGTCAGATTGTGCCATTTATTTCACCAGACTGGATACCAGCTCTTCTCTTACTCACTTACGATTTAATTTCTCTGAGTCTATAGTTTTTCCACCTACTATGGGGTTAAAATATAATGCTAACCTCAACCTGTTGTTGTCAGGATTGAATTTCTACCTGTAAAATATTAGCACAGGATCTGGTCAATAGAAATCAGTCCATGTGTAAAGTATCATTTCTAAGACTTCCCTCAAGATGTACAAGGAGGACCAAGGTGGGAAAGGCGAAGGGACCACGACCCGGACTCCAGCTCAGAGCACTGCAGGAGTCGGCACCGTTAGGAGAGAGAGGAGGCTGACCTCGAGGGGGGTTCCCTGGTGCCCGAGGGGTGCCAGCAGAGGATTCCACTTAGCCCTTACTGACATCAAAACAAGTAAAGTAGAATGCATCAGAAATTCTTTCTGAAATTTAAGGACTTAGGAAAATTCTGCAGCTTGGAATCGACATTTTGCAAAGCCATTCCCCATGGCTATTTATCAGATAATGCAAAAAGCAGTATTTTCAGAAGACATTTTCAGCCTCATATTCTCAACGGTAGGCTGACCGTATAATATGCTGCCCAGATAAGGACAGTTTTGAGAGGGAAAGGATGATGCCTTATTGATTATTATGCTGGGACTCTCCTGGTAAAAATGGGACTTGGAATTGCCTTAGTTTCGGACCATGTATTGCACTTAGGTATAACTGAAAAGTCTATATTTGTATGATGCAAGAATTCAGTATAAGAAAAATCCTATCTTGAGCCCATCATGAGGTAGGACTTACGGACTTTTTCTCTTAATGTGAAAGAATGTATTTATATTTTTATTGAGGTGAGATCTGCATAACATAAATTCACCATTTTACAATCTACGATTCAAAAACATTGAGTATATTAGCAATATCATGTAACCTCATGTGTTATCCCAACACATTGCTACCACCCCGGAGGGAAAGCCCCATATACAAGCGCCATTCCCCACCCACCTCTTCCCTGGCTCCTGGCAACCACTCATATTGTGCTCTATAGATTTAACTATTCTGGATATTTTATATAAATTGAATCATATAATTGTCACTTTTTCCATCTGGTTTCTTTCACTTAACATAATGTTTTTGAGGTTCATTGACATAGAATGGAGTGTGATTTCATTCCTTTTTATGATTGAATAATGTTCCACTTTTTGTGGTTGACCAAAGTAATTTGTTAAATGTGAAGCTGGGTAACTGGCTTTATATTTTAGAAGATAATGTGGGAGTATTTTAGGATTGGTATCTTTGAAACTGAACTCTTCTGTCCTCCACTTTTAAGACTCCTTATTATATAGTCCAAATTGGTCCTGGATTTAGCAATGTCACAGACTTTTTTCATTAGATATCTCCTAATACCTTGAACACAATCATCTGTTAATAATAAGTAGCCTTCATTGACTTGGTCAAATTTTCTCCTTTGTATTATTTAAGATATAGAGTCAATGACCAAATGACCATAGAACTTGGGAAAGATACAAAGGCCAAGATCTGAGACACTGAACTGAGGTATGTCAAGATGCTGAGCAAAGAGATGAAGAAAATGGAGGATTCATTTTAGGACAAATACTTCTGTATTAGTGATGAAGGCCCCCGTAGACGGCTTGCTCCAATTACTGTATGACTGAGGAGGTGATCATGATGGCACAAGGGGTTAAAAAGAGAGCATGTGGAGATCTCTATCTCCCACTTTTGCTGGAGGAGCCCTGAGACCAGTGAGAATGGCATGAGATACACAAATGCACTTGGTGTCTTCTCTCTGCCTCATGTTGTTATGATTTTTCTTCTGTTCAAGATGAAACAGAAGTTCTCTGTCTTTGAAGTGTGCCAATGGCCTAAGTGATATCCAGAGGGCATGTTGCTGAGATGACTGGCGTGTCTGCCCAGAAGGGGCTGGATACCCTTTAAGGTCTCTGAGAGTTACAGGCCCTTAAGATCTCTACCTTCAGGAAATCACCCATATCCTAGTCAACCTCAAGGAAATTGCAGGGAGAGGGGATGCCGTCTCCAGACTGTATCTATATATCTGTGCCTATGTCTTTATCCATCTATATCTATACTTGTAGCTCTATCATCTTTATCTGAATATCTGTTCATTGGAATTTAACTTAATGAACTTATTTTGATCTATCCCTTTTCTTTACCTCTGTGGACTGCACTTACTCTGAAAAGAGTAAAAACAATAATTATATCTGCAAATTCTCTATTTTATACACATTTTTTATATATACCATTCCATATATATCTCATAACTAAATTGTGGAAAGACATATATTCTGTGCCTGGCAATTCTCAGAATGAAGTTCCGTTTTACCCCTAGCATTGCTAAGAAAACCCAAACTCGCCATCTGACGTAATTCCATCTTTGCCACTTTTTTTCCAGATGTTAGCACCACATTTCCACCACAGAATTATTGACATTGAACCAGTAAACATGTCCCCTTGAGGGGAAAAACTCACTGTAAGTAACTTCTCTTTAAAAAGAAAGGCTTATTGGATTTTTACCCAGACAACATGAGCACTAGTTAAATACAGAATGATGGCCATGTCCCTTCTGGCATTCAAAAGCCTGGTGTCGAGGTTTCTCAAGTCCAAAGGTAGGTCAGAGAAAAAAAAAAAAAGCTGCCTTCATCCACTGGAATGGAATTCTAGCTATAACTATAAATTAATAAAGTGCTTAACCAAAAAGCGTGTCTTTATTTCTAAAGTTACAATCTGCTTGTGCCCACATGGAGTCAATGAAGGAAAAGTTGCAGTTAATTAATTTTAAATTGACTCTCATTACTTCTGCAATCAGAACCTTTTTCTTTTTTTTTTCTCCAGTGAAGAAAACCTTTGTTTCTGGAGTTCAGCTTTGAAAAATATTAAGCTCTATGCTGACTCAGTGATTTTAAATGTTTGCAAGTTATCCTGCTATAAACAGCGATGCAGATAGGAATACATCTTAATGTCACCTTGAAACAGGCACTACTTGCCTGGCTGGGCCCCTTTGGCCCATCAGAACCACAGTTTGGGTATTTGGGGAACTTCTTTCTTGTTGAGGTGTTTGTAGGTGTACAGTAAGTAATCTTTTCTCTGCCCATATTCTGGCAAATGAGAAATAACCCTCAGAAAATACTCAGCAGCCAGGCAATGTACATACCACACTTCCCACTAATGAAGAGGCAGGCTACGGCATGCCACCAGAACTACGGGGACCTGGCTCTCTCCCCATCTAATTCCCACGCCTTCCATCTAGATTCCGCATCTGAGTGAACAATTGACTTTACAGAGTCACACTTAGTCAGGTAAGCAGCCCACAGGTTCAGGTGCCTGGGGATAAGGAATGCAAATAAAATGCCTGCAATGAAGACATTCTGATAGATCTGGCTCCATCTAGAAAGGATGTGTGGACTAGTGGCCTTGGTAACTTCCTGCATTTCTACAGACAGGCTTTTAATCACACAAAATGTTAGGAGAGTTTAGGAGAAAACTCTTAAAATGGAAACTAGATAAATCAGGAAAAAAAGTATTCCTTTCTAACATGAACCATCCAAAAATCTATGCTGAAAAACATCTAGATGGATCTATGAATAAGAACACTTCGGGTAATAGCTAGAGCATTTTAAGTCTTGTTAAGCTCATGGTCTATAATCATAAAACATGTATATTTTACCCTATATGCTCGTAGAAAATGGACTATCAAGGCTGTAAGAGCCAGCATACATTGAGGGATCACCCTGTGCTACCTACTTTTCTAAGCATTTTAGAATATTCTCTTTCAGTCTGCTGGTATGTCCTATGAGGAAGGTATGACTATGTTTGTTGGAAATACTTGGAATCTGATGCACAGGGAAGCAGGGTGAACCCCTGGGATAGCAGTTGGTAGGGCTGGATCTTTGTCCAGGAAGCATACTTTCCATTATAAATTATGTAGTTTTAGCACCAGATTCTAATGTCAGTAAGGTAAGAGAATGTTTTGTCCCCGTCCACTTCCTTGCATGTATATTTTGAGCTTCATTTGTATCCCAAGATCCCCTCTATGATGTCTGCCTCTTTGGGGTCCCATTAACTGGGTATTGGTCTTATTTATATTCTTATATAAGTTAAGTCGTTATAAGTATCATGTTACCAGTAGATTTCTAAAACGGCTGTATTCCCTCAAATACACTCTGGAAATGTTGGCTACGTCCAGGCTAGGTAATAAGCATTGCTATTTATACTTGGTCTCTCTGGTCTGGGGATGAGAGGGCTGTTTGTGACTGAACTTATTCCAGGTTCATCTCTGTTGGCTCAGAGCATTCTGTATTTTTGCCTGTTTTTCCTTTGTTATGAAAACCATCTCCCTGAATGTTCCTGAAAAAAATATGACATTGCCTAGAAATATATACTAAACGCCAATAGTCTGTCCTGGTATATTGTACCAGAATTCTAGTGGCTGTTGTGGTTCAAAAGAACCATAGGCAAGACATAAATGAATGTGAATGGCATTCTAATAAAAAATGCATTTACATAAACAGGTATTGGTAATTTGCCAACCTCTACCTCAAACCATACCAATAACCAAGTTAAAAATGACAATTCAGAAATCTGCACTATGACATGAAAATTAATTAAAAGCTCTAAAATCAGAAAAGAATGAGGTGGCTCTTTAAAGCCTCAAAGGTTTATTCCATATAAGAGCTTTTCTTTTTTCCCTTTTTAAACTTCTTGTCAGAGTGTGAGCGTCAGTGAGACTCTAACAATAAATAATAGATTCACTACCGCCGACGAGAAGATGAGTGTGGTCGAATGGATAGGAGATCCTGACCTGCTGTTGACCTAGATATTCTAATACTATGCCTAGAATTAGGGTAAGGTTCTTTGTCTAAAAGAAACTTCAGTTTGAAAAAAAAAAGTTCAGAATTCTTCTAAGAGCCAAAGTTTCAAATCAAAAAAGTCATTCCAGCTTAATGGAAATGCAGATATTGGAGACAGATGGGTTTGGTTTCTATAAAATGTTTTTATTTTTGAGAAATTTATTCAATACATTAAAAAACTGTGTGCCATATCCTAGACTCTCTTCAAAGTACTGGGAATAAAATTGTGATGTAATGAGTTATAAGAAATATATATTTTGTCATTCAGATGGCCAAAATATATCTCTCAGGTATATCTGGTCTTCATTCACAGTCCTGGGAGTGCTTCAGATCCCTAAAGGTTAAATGGTTGTTTTGTTATGTTAATGAGAGACTCTTGGAACCACTCAAGGGCAGAAGCTGGAAATAGGAGCACCCAATGGTCATGACTATGCAATGAAGCCTCGCAAAAACCCTTGAGAAGAGAATTTTGTTCTTGTGCATGCTGTTTTCTTGTCAGAAAGAGCTTCTACATTTGGGAAAGCAGAACACTTCCACGTGCTGCCCAGCCAGGCCCTCAGCTCCTCTAGGACAGAAACTCCTTGATTTGGGACCTTATCCTGTGTGTCTCTTTATCTGGCTGTTAACTTGTATCCTTTACTAAACTGATAAACCTAAGTGTTTTCCTAAATTCTGTGTGCTGCTCTAGCAAATTTATGGAACCTAAGGGGAGGTCGTGGGAACCTTCACTCTGTAGCCAATTGGTCAGAAGCACAGGCAATCGTCTTTGGCTTTCAACTGGTGTCTGGAGTTGGGGGATGGAGGGCGGCCTTGGAGGATGGAGCCCTTCACCTGGAAAATCTGGCGCTGTCCTAGGGCAGACGGTGCAGAATTGAGTGGAGTTCCTGAACACCTGCTGGTGTTGGAGAATTGCTTGGTGTTTTGTGTGGGAACCCTCCACCCACAACCCCCACACATACGTTAAAACTGGGTCCAGGAACTGGGAAGGAAAAATCTTTAACAAAAAGCAACACAAGGTCCACTCTCTCACAGCGCTTGGAGAGTATATAGTTCCTGATCAGAATAAAATTAATTGATTTTTCTTAGGCTCCTTCATCTACAAAATGTGAAAAATAGTTCCTTTTTGTGAGGTGATAGGAGTTTAATGAGCATGTAGTATGTGAAGTGCCTCACCTAATGAGGTTAATTATTAGATTCCTAAAACACTGTGTTCCCCTCCTTATACCTGGACTCATATCCCCTTATTAATTCTAATTGGAGGTTCTGATAGATCCTGGACATATGACAAGTTGTTTTCAGTATAGGTTAAAAGCTCAGTACATTAGTTAAATTTATAAAAGAAAAATGACAAATTTGTTATGATTTAGAAAATCTAAAAGATATAATTACGCTTTGAGTGTCTTAGCTATATATGTTTATAGGTTAATGAAATGAACTATTGCAATTTTTTATAAAAGGTAAGGTAAATGCGGCATAAGTTAACTACTACACGAATGGAATTTTAAAACTTTGAAATCTGATAACTCAAAACGGGCCATGACAATGCAGAAGGGTGCCTAGCTGGCAGGGCAGGGAACTCTACAAGGGCATCTCTTCCCCTGTGCAGGTTTAGGGAGGGAAAATTCTCTGTGTGTGTGCACGTGGGAGGGAAAGGACTTGTCAGGTAAAAATGGATTTGTTGTGGTTCCTAAAGGTTCTGACCTATAGATTCTGAGTTTAGGAAGATAAGCTCTGCTCATCTCTCTGTCCAAATAATGCTGCTAGGTGCTGCTGACCAGATCTTAGAAGATGATTCCAAAATCATTCATTCCTTAAAGATTATGATGTGTGGTCATCTTTGACTTATTTTCTGAATGTATCAGACAACTCTGAACAAAATCCTTCAGACTGGTTTACAATCTTAGAAAGTGTCATGATCACAGAAAAGAGCCAGTAATTTTTAGATGAACATAATTTACTCAGAATTTTTATTTATTCTATTTATTTTTAGATTTAAGTAATTTTTAGTGTATTAATAATCATAAGAGATCATCTTTAACAACTTTTTTTGTAATGACTAACCTTACATTAATTTAATAACAAGCACATCCATGCCTGTTAGTAAGTCAACAGATTGTGGTTCTGGAAGGAATATTGCAAGCAGAGAAAGTAAATACTTATCAATACTTCGTGCTTTGTTAGTGAGAAAAGTCGCTACCTTCGTCATGATGAAAGAGATACAGTGTAACAACCTTGGTACCAGGGGGCGCTGCCATACTGGGGACTTATCATCGCTCGATGCTGTTCACAGTTTAGGCACTCGGTTTTGATGGAAACAAGCCAATCTTGGAAGTGGAAGTCCATGTCGTTCAACCCATGGCCAGCAAGTCATCTGCCAGGCCACTTTGCATACGTTCTTATTGAGCAAGCACAGCAATAGCCGGGAAAGAGGCTGACTGCCATCTCAGACATACCGCCTTGTAGATCTGCTTATTGAGAGCTTTCTGAGTTTGGTAAGTCATAATATATTTATTCTCTGTCTTCTCAAAAAGGTCTGTGTATATACCTACCTCTTCTACAGACCTCTTTGTACCAAAATTCTGTCACTTTAAAGTCTGTAACTATCGAACCAAATCATGAGGAACTACTGATAAACCAATGAGGATCTGTATATTTTACCAATTTTAAGTCCAAAAAAGTGGAAAATTATGCTGCTCACAGTTCTGCCTATAGAGAGCATTTTCCATCATGCTTGCTCTTTAAGAACACTCCCGATTGGATGTGCAAGACTGTAACTTTGATCTTTTGTGGATGCCAGCATACCTATCATAGCCATCTGTAAAGGAGACCTGAGAGATATATTGTTTATTTATGTGTTTTCCTTAGTTGATCGTAAGTATGAATTGAAGGGGGAAAAATAATGTCACAGGATAGATGTCAGTAGGACTGTGAGTCAGCGGCTCATGCAGCCATGCCACTTCCTTCTGACTTCCGGACCAGCTTGAATGTGATCTCTAATACACCAGGTGATGAACTGTTGTTGGGCCTGCTCTGACCTGAATGGCCAGATGGCGCCCAGGTAAGGAAGGCAGATGAGATCGCGTGATGTTTCATGGTGAGAAATTCAGTCTCCTCAGGATCCAACAGCAAGTCAGACATTATATTTTCAAAAGGAAAAAAGTCACCTTCAAACAGAGAGCATAGCTTTATACCGAAAGCCTCAGTGTGTTCTGTGGTCTTCTGATTAGGGCACATCAAGTGCAGTTTTGCAGAGATACTTCAGATTTCACTGGCTCTGTTCAATCATAGTGCCCAAGGGGAAGAGATGCTTAAACTGCAGCCTGGATCTGATGCAGATTCCTTTCTTTTCCACAGTTTTTGTTTTAGGGGTAGACAATACAACACACAGTTAGGTTTTCTTTGACCTCAGAGGGAACGTGCCTACATCCTCCAATTCACTGGATTTCTAAGATCTTCAGTGAGATGTAGACCTCTGAATTTTATGTAGTTTATTATCTGCAGATCACATGCATCTTACTATGGCATCTACGTTTCCTAGTAGTCTCTACTTATCAGGTCTAATCAGCATTATTATTCAATAAAGTATGCCGATGAAATGTTCACGGCAAGTCGAGCTTCTCAAGATTCCTACAGACAGTTATGAAAAGGAGCCCGAGAACTGGCATGACCCTGGATAAGAGGGTAAATGCATCTTACTCTTTCTACCAAATGAAGATGATTCCTTTTGATAGGTTTTCAAACTGACAGAGAGGAAAGTGCATTTTCAGGATCAGCAGCAGCCGACCAGGTGCCAGGAACTGTGGTCTCTCATTCCAGTTAAATACACAGCAGCTGGATTAGCCGCTGTAACTGATATCACCACTGATTAAGTTTATGACAGTCTACAGCCATACTCCAAGATTCATCTCCCTTGTGTACAGGCTAAAGAGAGTAAAATCTGGATATAATAGAAATAAACAACCCTACATTTTTCAAGGCCTTGATGGTGGCCCTAATTTCCTCAGGGATGTCCTATTGCTTTCTATTTTTTATCGTGATAAGGAGAGAAATCCCCAGTATTTCCACCTGTCTCTTTTTTGCATGTCACAAATCCTCTGGGGGATTTTGGTGACTGCAAATTATTGGCTGGGTCTTAAGCTACACCAAACCCACTGTCAGAAGGACTTGGATATCCATATAGCCTCATCAGGTTGACTGTCATAAAATCAGAGCCAGTATCTAATAATCTCTGAAAAACCTAGACATATTTCTTTACCCCAATGCATAGTTGCTATGGCTAGAATGCAACGAAGCAAATGAAAGTGGCAAAGAAAACCATGTGTGTGTGATTACACGATGCTTTGAGGGAGAGATACATGAACTCATGCACAGAACAAAACACAAGATCCTCAGCATCTTTTATGAAGTCAGTATAATGCTAACAACAAAACCCAGAAGTATCCTAAAAGGAAAATTACAAGCCCATCTTCCTTGTACTAGGAGGTAAAAATCCATCAATTTTCTATATCTATCTATCTGTCTCTCATCTATCTGTCTCTGTCACCCCCCAGCTCTCTATCTCAATTACATCAATTACAATTGAGTTTATTCTGGGATTGCAGAGTTGGTTTAACTATTGATAATCATTTTTATCACAGAGCAAACTAGGAGATAAAATCATATAATTATATGAATAGATTCAGAATGAGCCTTAGATAAGAATTCAGCAACCATTTGCAATACAAAGTGATCTTGATAAACTAAAAATGAAGGTGAATTTTTCTTAACTTGAAAATTAAACATCTCCCTTGATGGTGAAAAGCAGAAATCTTTCTTTCTGAAACTGGGAATGAGACAAGTGTGCCCATTACCCAAATTTCCATCCAAATTTGTACTGGATGGAGGTCCTAGGAAGTACAGCAAGGTAAGAAAAATATATAGTATACATAAGGGTTTGTAAGGACAAAAGGATATGTACACAAATCACAGATGAGAGAATTGTGTAAATAGAAAATCCAAATGGATTTACATATAAATTATTATGAGTGAATTTTGCAAGATTATTGTATACCATAACAATATACAGAAATCAGTATAACCAGCATGAAGCAGTTACAAATTGAATTCTTTTTAATTTACTATTATATTGAAAATATCAAATACAGAGGAATGAATGTAACTAAATCACATGGCCTTTATTCAGAAAGATTTAAAACCCTTCTGAAATAAACTGTAAAATATCTAAATAAATGTAGACATACAACTTTAAAAATCGAAGACCAAATATTAAAGGTGGCCTTTCTCCCTGAACTTTCATATAGGTTCAATATACCCTCCATTGAAATCCCAATATTTTTGTGTGGACATTAGTAAGCTGATCCTAAATTTTACATGCTTTCAGGGAGCAGGGAGGGATTAGAATACTAAAATAATATTTGAGATGAAAATAGTGGGTAGAGTTGTCCTTCCAGATATCAATACTGAATATAAAAGCCATGATTAAGGTAGTATGCCATCTGCTCAATGAAAGAGAGACAATTAGAACTGCAGAATGAACTCAGGTAGAAACTCAACTACATTCAGACACTTGATTATGGAAAAAATTTCACTTGAGAACAACTGGTAAGAAACAATTTCAATACGTATTGCTGGGAAAGTTGATTGTCAATACACAGAAAGTTGAAAATGTACCTCTATCTCAGTCCATAAGCCAAATATTTTTCTGTGTATCATAAATTGTTAAAAACAAAACAATAAAGTTCCTGTATTTTATAACATAATACTTTCAATATGTCGAGTTGACGTAATAAATTTTAAACAGGACACAGAAAGCACTAAAAATAAATGTATATTGGTAAGTGTGCCCTTATTGAGATTAAGAACTTCTGGAAAGGTATATTGGTCAGGGTTCTCCAGAGAAACAGGACCTACAGGATATTTGTGTGTGTATACACATAGGTGTATATATATGTATATAAGTGTATGTGTATATATATATATATGATTAAATAATGTTTACATATTCTAGAACACTGATTCCTACTATCTATCAATCTGTTAGCTACCATCACCATCTATCTATTTATACACAGAGAGAGAGAGATTTATTTTAAGGAATTGTCTTCATGGAATTACAGAGGCTTGCTAGGTCCAAAATCTGAGGAGAAGGCTGGCAGTCTGGAGGCCAAGGGGCGACATGCAGTTCAGTTCTGAAGCTCTGCTGACAGTATCCTTTCTGGCTCAGGCGATGTCAGTCTTCCATCTGCAACTGATTGGATGAGGAACACCCACATATGGAGGCTAATCTGCTCTACTCAGAGTCCGCTGATTTAAATATTAATCTTATCCAAAAAATATCCTCACAGAAACATCCAGAATAATGTTTGACCAAGTATCTGGGCATCATGACCTAGACAGGTGGACACAAGGAGTTAATCATCACAAAAGACAAGCCCCCGAGTAGGAAGAGGTGCATTTAGCACATATAACAAACGTTCTAGAATGGGTGAAGGACACAAAGCAATAAGACAGTAAAAAAAAATAGCAAAATTGGCAAGACTTGTACAGCCACAACCAAAGAAAGAATCTAAGTGGCTGATACAGAGATCCTCAACTCATTAATAATCTGGCAATGAAAATTAAAATCACAATCTTAAAATTAAGAAAACAGAAAATACCAAGTGAAGGTGAAGCTGTGATAAATGGAAAGGCTTGAGCAGAGCTGGTGGAAGTGTACGTGGCACGGCTGCTGTGGACTGCAGCTCGTGACCTCCAAGCCCGAGGCGCACCCTCACTCCCTCTGAGGGCCCCTGAGCCCTTGGCCTGCCTCCCCAGGGCTCTCTAAGCCAGAGGCCACAGTGCACCCCTCCCTGTCCCCTACTACCCAAGTCCTCATGCCCTTTCGGGGCTGAAGGAAGAGGGTTAAAGGGAGGAGATTGCCACGTAGGTATCTCTCCCCTGCCCCAAAGCCCCCAGACCTTTTGTCCATTTTTACAGAGGTGCCCCTTCCCAATAATCCCCTTACCTGGCAATCCTCAGACTACAAGGTGTTCTTAGCCTTCGGTCCCTCTTGGTGGGAGGGGATTGCAGCAGAAAGAGCTGGGAGGGGGCAGGCAGGAGCTTGGGGCTCATCCTTAGGAGCAGGGGACCCAGCAGGAGGAGAGACAGCAGGGGGAGGGGCCTTGGGGCTCAGGCAGGAAAGAGGGGCAAAGGCTTTCTGCTTGGTGACGGCCCAGGTTCCCTCTGCTCGTGCCTGTTGCCTCTGTGTGTCCCACCTCCAAAGACCTTGCCCCCGAGCTCAGACTCCACCTGGTCCCCGCAATCCATTTCCCAGTGTTCCCAGGACTCCTGCGCCCTGCTCATCAGAACCCGTGCCCCAGAAGCTTGCACCCAGGCTAAGGGGAGGCCAGAGAAGATTACCAGGTATCATACATCAAAGAAGTGGGTGGCCCAGGCTAGGGCGTAGCCGAGAAGACGGGGACCAGTTCAACAAAAACATACCTTGATTATTTTCCCCAGTGGGAGGAAATTTTGTAACATGATTTGTGTAACATGATTTGCAGGTATTTACATAAAAATGAGTGTTAAAACGAGAAGAAAAAAAAAAAGGTGTCAAGATTTTTGGCCCATTTTTAAGTAGGTGTTTTGTTTTCTTATTGTAAAGTTTTAAGACTTTGTATATTTTGAATGACAGTCTCCTTTGTCGGACGTGCCTTGCATGCCGTTTCTCCCAGTCTGTGGCTTGTCCTCTCATTCTTTTGACAGTCCTTCGCTGAAGTGTTTAATTTTAACAAAGTCCAGCTCATCCTTTGTTGCTTTCATGGGGTTGGATCTAGTTTTGTGGTTTACATGTAGGCCTGTGACCCATTTTGAGTTAATCCTTGCGAAGGATGTATAGTCTATGTCCAGATTATTTTTACTTTTTTCTTTGGAATGTGGAAGTCCGAGATGTCCCTGCACTGTTTGTTGAAGAGACCCTGTGCCCCACTGTGTTGTCTCAGCCTCTGCTCCTTTGTCAAAGACTCATCCACTGCATCCATGCGGGTCTAGGTCTGGGCTCTGTATTCCGGTCCGCTGATCCATTCATTTATTCTTTCACCAACCCCGCACTGACTTGGTCACTGTAGCTGTATTGCTGGCCTTGAAGCAGGGCAGTGTCAGGCCTCCAGCTGTGCTCTTCAGCTGAGTTGACTCTCCGGGTCTCTTTCCTTTTTTCAAATACTCATTAAAGCGATTTTACAGAAGCCACTGAATGTTGCTTTCTATCTTCCCATCCTGTGGCCTTGCTCAGTATCCCTTAGGTTCCCAGGACACAGCAATTCGAGTAGCTTTTGCCTGAGGGTCTCAGTACTGTCCCTTCTCTCTCAATTTGACTTGCAGAACTCAAGCCAAGTGGCATATATTAGGATTCTCTCCTTTGACCGTCCAGCAGCAGACTGATCCATTCATTCACTCAAGTAATTATTATCATCTGTCATAGGCATTCCAGGCTCTGTGTAGGCTCTGTGCCATTGAACACAAATGTCAACTTTCCTGCCCTCATGCAACTTTGTGGAGTGGAGGGGGAGAGCATTATAGAGATATGTAGTGTATCATGATTATTATTTGGGGAGGTATTCCCTAAAAATTCCATTATCAAGTGTAATGCCTTGAGAGTTGATAGGCTAAGTACTTTGCTGTTATTTTCGTAAAGTAGTTCACGTTAAGGAAAAGATCTCTTCTTATACCAGCATTTTAATGACCATAAATTCTAGTTTGCCAAGGGCAGACCTGGTTTATCCTGTACCCCATTATTATTAATAGTGCCCCTTCACTATAGAATTTAGCAGATAATTTACCAAGTCATTCTAACAACATGGTTCTTTTTGTAGGAGCAGAGGGTATCAAAAATGATACCCTCATTAATGTTTTATAAGACTAACAGTTCAACTATAGCACTTATGAAAACCAGCATTTCTTCCAAAACTGTGCTGTATTAGTAGACAATTTGAGCATAACACTAACTTCTTCATTGATTAAGTGCAATTTACAAGGAAAATTTTCCACTGAACTCAGCCCCATAAGAATACAGAAACTGTACACACCTCAAATATTTATGAACAATTTCATTTTGCCACCTGGGTTATGAGCCACACTCACATGAAGATGGTGTTACACTTTTCCCCCTGAGTTCAGGTAATTCTCTTTCCATCTTCACAATAACTTCAAAGCAAGAACTCTTTCATAGCCCAGTCCAGAAGTAATCGCCCGGCCTTTTCAAGTGCCATATTTATGGTAGTACTTACGTAGTTCTTAGCCATTTAACATGTAAAAACTGAGTTAACATTTTTTGCTAGATGTCTATCTTTGTATTATTTTATGAACCATTGATGAAGTTTTTGAGTCTTGTGTCGCTAATGACATTTTCCCTGTAAGTTCTATCGTGTTTATTGCACATTTCCCATAGTGTGGTGATTCTGAGGAACACAGATACCTCCTTATTGCAGAACTGACTATAGTTAATTACTGACTCAACAATACATCTTTTGTTCAACAGCAAATATATATAAAACCTCCTTCACTCAAAACCATGAGTTTGAATATGTTACTTTATGCCTAACTAATGGAGTTTCACATTTAAGTCCAGTGCTTTCCTGGACAGCAGTTAGACACCCAACTTGGTTCCCAGCCCAGGGGTGGAGTCAGTAAAGGGAAAGATGAACAGTATAAAAATGAATTTTGAATTTCTACTAAGTGTTAGGTATTTTATTTAATGAATTTAACATTTATTTAAACCCCATGAGATGAGCTTATAAACTCATATTTATAATTAAAAAAAACAAGGCCTTCACTAAGAGTTATAGATTTCATCTAGTTTGTCCATATTCATACACTTACGAATTAATGGGATCAGAATTTCAATTATGATCTGTCACTACTATCTCCACAGTGGCTTGTATATGCACAATTTATCCAGATTCTTAGCAATTAATACATAACTCTCTGTGAGGAAAACATTTTTTAAAAATAAATTTCATAGATGAGGAGATAACTTGTAGTTTTAATTTTGTGCCTAGTTGCCACAAGAGTGAATTGCTTCGGTAGTTTGAAAAAATAAATCCAATAACTACCAAGTCGAAGTCATCTTGATATTCTGGTGTCTGTCACAAAGCTTGACGGGAAGGGAGCAAAGGAGGAAGACAGAGAAAAAGGTAAACAAAGGCACAAAGAAGGAAGGAAGTGAATTAGTAAGTAGTTTATGTTTCATATCATCTAAATTCCACCCCACCTGGGTCATCTGCATGTGGAAAGCAACTGTACTTTTCCTGCCAGAATAAATTACCTTGATTATTCATGCTGATGAATCCCAGGGCTCATTCCTTGTAATACAAAGGATTTTAAGATCTCCAGCTACTCCTTCAAATCTACAAAAGCATGCAGACCACGGAGGTTAATTACAATATGTGACTAATTGTGTTTCCTTGTCCTGTACCACATGGAAACAATGGAATAATATGCCTATAATTAAGGCTTAAAAACCCATCACTGAATAGCCATTGAAAGCTTCATGATTCAGGAGGCCTTGGATAAAGAGAAATCATTGTTTTTTCATCTTTACACACACACACACACACGCTCTGCCAACAACTGGTGTATTCTTAGATTCGAGATCAGACTTGTAACTCCAGTTGCTAATAGGGACTGTTCCTTGTTGGGCTTGCAACAGTTAGAAGCAGGAGGCATTGGAAAGCTTCAGTAATAATAATAACAATGACATTATCACAATAATTTAGAGTGAAATCTGGTGCCTGTTATCTTGAAAAGTATAGTTGATCCATGATTTCTATTGTATTTAATTACGATTTCATTTTGCATGCATGACTGAAGTAATTCATGCAGCTACATCTTGGGATAGAGTAAAAGAAATACAAAATATGTGTATAGAAGTAAAAAGTGGATGCTGAATTTTTTTCATTAAATCTGATTTCATTCAGGGTCCCTAAGCCTCAACAATCTCTCCGCATTAATGTCCAAGAAAAAACTAAAGCCAGCTGAGTACCAATTTTATCCTCCTGGAGATGTCTGTTATAAACAAAAGGAGAAATGAAATTGTCCACTTAAAGGAGCCAATTATTTTTGGAGACTTGTTGTGTGAATGGAGCCATTTTAGCTTTATCCTAGTACTTATGTAAACCTGCTTTGACGCTTAAAAGAACCAACTTACAGATGTCCTCAAGTGAAGTGGCTAAATAGTGTGATTTCAAAAATAAAAGACTTTGAATGTGTGATTAGCTGGCTGTCCCATATTCAGCCATTTGCTCTATCTAGCTGTGAATTCACCTAGCTTCCTCTTTAAATACATGTGTCCCATATCCATAAATAGCAATGCATAGCATTTTCAAGGCTCTTCATGTAATGAATCTGTAACCATTTTTGTTCTTATCAATTGGTCGCTTGATCTGAATACTTTCAATGGTTGGCACTGCTAAGCTAAGAAAAGTGCAATTGCAGGTGCTGTAAGAGGTATTGATCAAATTACATTTTCCTCTTACAGGTATTTATTAATTCTACCTCCCCTTCTCACTGATCTGGCTTGGAGCAGTGCATAAGAACAGATTAGCTGCATAATACATTTGCAAGGTGAAAGCCGGAAGCATAACTTTCTGTGATCACATTTGACTCTGGGTCTTTTTCTTTGCAATAGGTATAGAACGTAAGTATTCCCAGTTTGCACACTGGAAGTGGAGAAAAGAGGGAAAAACATTCTCTTTCAATAAGAAAATAACAAGTTGTGGCCACTTCTAGATCCTTGATTTAAGATGGGATTACATCCCAATAAACCCATCTCAAATTGAAAATATTTTAAGTTAAGAAACTTAATTACATTTGTTTGCATTTAATATACCTAACTTACCAAATGCCATAGCCTAGCCTAGCTTACCTCAAACATGCTCAGAATACTTCCATTAGCCTACAGTTGGGCAAAATCCTGAAACAAAGCCTACATTAGACTAAAGTATTGACTTTCTCCTATAACTTATTGAACACTTTACTGGAAGTAAAAAACAGAATGTTTGCATGGGGACAGAATGGTTGTCAGTCTGTCAGCTGTTGGTCCTCATGATCACGTGGCTGACTGGGAGCTCTGCTTGATGCCCTCCTAGCATCAGAGAGACGACTGAGTCACGTATCACTAGCCCAGGAAGAGATCCACAACTGACTTTCCAAATATGGTTTTTAGTCAGTGCATATTGCTTTCATCATCATAAGGTTGAAAAATTGTGAGTTGACCTATCATGAGTTGAAACAATCTGTATATCATAAAGCACAGGCTTAAATAAATATATCAATTCCTTATCTTTACTTATGACACTTATCTCCACCTCCAGCATCCTCCTATCCAAAGAAGACTGAGAAGGTTCATAACACTTTTTTTGACATTCTTCCCACACTCAACATAGTTCTATTTCCAAACTATCAGCATCCTCTAGACATTTCTATTCCCCCAGCCATGTGTGATTACATCAGAAACTGCTTTTTCTTCCCTCCTATTTGCAACCAGGAAAGGACAGCTCAGAAACTGCAGACAGACAGCATTGCATTCATTAGATCATCTGCAAGTGTTTTGATTGGTTCATTTATTGTTATTGCTGTTTTTCTCTTTTTATCTCTATTTTTTCTCAACTTCCCCTTCCTTGTATATTGTAGATTTTCTGCAAGAGATTTTTGGGGATTTCCAATAAAGAAACAGAAAATACCCTGAAACAGAAAATCTAAACAGACTATTACCAGTAACGAACTTGAATTGCTAATGAAAAACTCCCAACAAACAAAAGTCCAGGACCTCATAATTTCACAGGTGAATTTTACCAAACATTTGAGGAAGCACTAATACCCATCCTTCTTGAAGTATTCCAAAAAATAGAAGGGCAGGGAATACTTCCAAACTCATTCTATGAGGGCATCATCACTCTAATACCAAAACCAGATGAAAACAATACAAAAAAGAAAATTACAGATCAATTGCCCTGATGAACATAGATGCAAAAATCCTCAACAAAATATTAGCAAATTGAATTAAAAAAAACATTAGAAGGATAATCCATCACAACCAAGTGAACTTTATTCCAGGGATGCAAGGATTGTACAATATTCATAAATTAATCAATGTGATACACCACATTTTAACAAAAGGATAAAAACCATATGATCATCCCAATAGACGCTGAAAACGCATGACAAAATTCAACATTCATGCTAAAAACTCTCAACAAAATGGGTATAGAGGGAACACGTCTCAACATAGCAAAGACAATATATGACAAACCCACAGCTAACATCATTCTCAATGGCAAAAAGCTGAAAGTTTCTCCTCTAAGATCAGGAACAAGACAAAGATGTCCATTCTCACCACTTTTATTGAACATAGTACTGGAAGTCCTAGCTATGAAAATAAGACTAGAAAATAAATAACAGGCATCCAAATTGGTAAGGAAGAAGCAAAATTTTCACTATTTGCAGATGATATGATACTATATATAGAAACCCAAAGACTCCATCAAAAAAAACTATTAGAACTAATAACTGGATCCAGCAAAGTTTCAGGATACAAAATCAACATACGAAAGTCTGTTGCATTCCTAAAGGCTAACAATGAATTTTCAGAAAGATATCAAGAAAACAATTGCATTTACAATTACATTAAAAAGAATAAAATAATAGAATAATAAAATAATTTAGGAGTAAACCTAACCAAAGAGGTGAAAGATCTCTATTCTGAAAACTTTAAGACATTTATGAGAGAAATTGAAGAAGACAAAAATAAATGGAAATCTACCCTGTGCTAATGGACAGGAAGAATTAATATTGTCAAAATGGTCATCCTATGCAATCCTTATCAAAATACCAATGGGAATTTTTCAATCAACTGGAACAAATAATCCTAAAATTTATATGAATCACAAAAGACCCTGGAGAGCTAAATTACTCTTGAGGAAGAAAAACAAAGCTGGGAGTACCATGCTCCCTGACTTCAACCTATACTACAAAGCTACAGTAATCAAAACAGTATGGTACTAGTACAGGAATAGACCCATAGATCAATGGAACAATTTAGAGAGCCCAGATATAAACCCACACATATATGATCAATTAATATGCAATAAAGGAGTCATGAATATACAATGGGAAAAAGATAGCCTCTTCAATAACTAATGTTGGGAAAATTGGACAGCTACATGTAAGGGAATGAAATTAGATTATTGTTTAACTCTATACACAAAAGTAAACTTGAAATGGATCAATGACTTGAATGTAAGACGTGAAACCAAAAAACTTAGAATAAAACACAGGCAAAAATCTCTTGAATATAAGAATGAACAATTTTTTCCTGGACACATCTCCTCAGGCAAGGGAAACAAAATAAAAAATAACAAGTGGGACTACATCAAACTAAAAAGCTTCTGTACAGCAAAGGACACCATCAGCAGAACAAAAATCAACCTACACTATGGGAGAATATATTTGTAAATGACTTATCCAATAAGGTGTTAACATCCAAAATATATAAAGAGCTCATACACCTCAACACCAAAAGAAACACAAATAACCCAATCAAAAAATGGGCAGAGAACCTGAATAAACATTTTTCAAAAGAGACACACAGATGGCCAAAAGGCACATGAAAAGATGCTCCACATCACTAATCATCAGGTTAGTGCAAATCAAAACCACAATGAGATATCACCTCACACCAGTCAGAATGGCCGCCATCCAAGAAAAGAAAAAACAAGTGCTGGCAAGGATGTGGGAAAAGGGACCCTCCTACACTGCTGGTGGGAATGTCAGTTGGTGCCACTGTTAGGAATGAACTTTCAGTTCAGTGACATGGGAAAGTCAGAGTAAAATCAAAGTCAAGAAAGCAGACAAGCAAGTTTATTATTATGCTCTGTAATACAGCAGGCCTCGACCTAGTGTTCGAAGGCCCCGAATATTCAGGGAAAGTTCCCTTTTATGGGGTTTGCAAGGGTGTTTTTAGAGGGGCATTGTTATGCAAACAAGTATTGATTGACAGCTAACAGTATTGATGTAAGCTAATTACTACTGAGCATGTTTTGTATCAGAATTCTCTCTTATTACCCACCAAGGAGGGTAAAAAAGCAATGCAGATTTATTTTAATGACTTTATAATGAGGAAAGGTTACTTTAGAGAACCCCAGGAACATGCCCACTTAGACTCTAGCTTGCAAAATGTCTCTGTGATTTTACTCCTCCTGCTAGGGATTTTCTCATTAGTGGAAGCTGTCTGTAGTCTCAGCTTCTCTATGGTCACGCCAACATCTCCTTCTGCCTATCTCTGGCCTCCTGACTAATACAGCCACTATAGAAAACAGTATGGAGGTTCCTTAGAAACTAAAAATACAAATGCCATATGACCCAGTAATTCTACTCCTAGGAATTTACCCAAAGAAAACAAAATCTCTGATTTGAAAAGATACCTGCACCCCTATTTTTACTGCTACATTATCTGCAATAGCCAAAATATGGAGGCAACTGATGTGTCCATCAATAGATGAATGAATAAAAAAGATGTGGTACATATACACAATGGAATTCTGTTCAGCCATACAAAAGAAAGAAATCTTGCTATTTGCAACAACATGGATGGACCTAGATGGTATTATACTAGGCAAAATATGTCTGATAGAGAAAGACAACCATATGATTTCACTTATAAGTGGAATCTAAAAACAAAACAAAAAAATAACCAAAGAGCACACAAACACTGAGAAGTGACTGGTGGGTACAATGTAGGAAGGGTTGGGGTAGATGAGTGAAATAGGTGAAGGGGATAAAGAGGCACAAAATCTCAATCATAATATAAATCAGTTAAGGGATGAAAGTAGAACATAGAGCATATATAGTCAATAACTCTGTAACAACTTTCCATGTTGACAGATAGTCACTAGACTATTGGGATGAGGATTTAACATATATAATTGTCTAATCACTCTGTTGTATACTTGAAATCAATATAATATTGTATATCAAGTATACTTCAATTAAAGAAAGAAATACCCTCTAGGATTTTATATGATTTTTGTTTAAGAAAGGATCACCTGTAATTCTCTGTAGAAAGGCAACATTGTGTAGGGGGACGCTGCCGCACACAGAATCATTTCACCTAAACAAGGAGAAGGGCATTGCAAACAAGGCTAGAGAAGGGTGGGTGTGGACAGTGAGATGTGCTATTGGTTAAGTTGCCAGGTTTCTTAGTACGTGGCTCTTGGAGAATTTAGGCTGGCTGCTCGCAACTACGACGGGTGGCTGCTCCTCCTTGTCCTTCTCCACTTCCTCCTTCTTTCAATTTTTGGCTGCTCTTTTCACACTATTGGGGAAAATTGTCCTCTGCCCTTCAAAGTTCTTCTGGCTGGACTAGAATCATAAATCTGTGAGGAACTGACAGGACAAAGAAAACTCATGTTTGGGAGCTTCAATAAGTAAGGCACTCTAAAAAGAATTTGGGCTGAGGTAGTAAATTAGTAACAATAACAAGACTTGTTTATCCAGTCTTCTCAGCCGGGCACTCCCTCTCTGGTGCCAAGGATGTCTCTCTAGGTCCTGGTGCAGATGTAAACATATCTCTAGCATGTGAAATAAATCTCACGTGGGAGATTTATTTGCTCCTTTCATGGGGACAAAGGAGGGCCAGAGTGTTCTTACAGTGGCTATCTTAAATAACTTTAATTTGAAATAATCAGTATGCCATTGTACCATATTTTGGGGTTGCCTGCTCTGGGCTCCCACAAAGTCTTCCCACAAGTTCTTTGTGGCTGAGACTAAACCTTGTTAATCTCAGTCCTAAAGCCCTAATCCAGGCTCTTGTTGACTGATGGAGGGTCGTGTGTACCAGATACTGGCATCTATACACCCAATGCCTCTTCAGACACCCTTTTCCCTGTCTCACTTCCACTTAAGAGTTGGGGATAGACACACCGAGAAAGTGTGTACCAGGAACTCTCCTAAGCAACACAAGGAGATATTTTGCCACCTGCAACTAAAAGTATCCCTAGCTGATAAAAGGTGTACTTTGTTGGCACCAAAAACTCTGAGCTGGAGGTTACCCTGGCTCTCTCTGCTTGAGCCCCACTACTCCTGAAGCAGTCTGATGGCCATGACAATGGAAATCTGTCTGTAAAAACATCTCCATAAAGTATATTATACCCACAGGGTTGGAGGAGTGGGTAGTATCTTAATATTTACAAGCTATGGCCACAGCCATGAGCTGATATGAACTTTACTGTCCTATGAGGCTGACAAGGTGGTAATGGTTAATCCAATTAACAGATAATGACAGTAAGAGCAAGAAAAAAAAAGAGAATGACTTTCTCTAGGTTATAAATACAGGGATGGAAAAACTCCAGGGCTTCCTTCTTCTTGTGCTAAATGTGTAGACAGAGACTGGGCATGCAGGAAGGAAGCATGAATGCCATCTGGCCTGAGTGACACTTCTGGTGTCGCCTGACCTGAATGATCTGATTTCACATCTGATTCACACCATCCAATCTGGGCTCTTGTAACTCTCCTTGGACAAGGATATCTTGTCTTCGTGTTCAGTCTGAAGAGTCCCAGGAGTTTATTCCCCACTAATTCAAGGTCAGTAGGAGGAAGTGGGGTGTTCATTTCTCATTGACTGTCTGCAAGCTTGAACTCACGGGGGCTCCGTCTCAGATGCCATGTTCTCCAGGCAGCGGTCTTTGTGAGAGAGTGTTCTCTGCATAGCCACCTGCGTGCACCACCGTCACTCAGCACTTCACAGTGTCTAAATTGCCACCATGTCATCATCATTCTTCTCCTTTCCCTGACATAACCTAAGTCTTAGGAAATCCTGCATTCCAACCTTAATCTTTAGCCCCACCTTGATCAGTCACAACCCGACCTGCAGGAAATCTCACTTCCCCAGTTTAGAGGATGGGACAGAATGGAACAAGGACAGCCTTCTCTGGGAAGTGAAAAACGAAACACGTACCGAGGGAGAAGCACAGACAATATGACGAGAGTACAGAGGTAACAAGAGGTCGCTGGAGCTTAAAAAGTTGAGAAAAATTTTATTAAACATAGAAGATTAAGTTATACCTGGAAGAAGATTATAACTCAAATACACACATAAGCATTGAGAACATTGCAGGCTTGTGGAAAATCATTAGCAAAGGCCCAGTGGTAAGAAAGTGCCTGGCGTGCATTTGGAGGAGCTGACCTGACCCACTGTACCTGGTTGGGAAGAAGCCTTTTCCTCTCCCTTCAAGGTTCTCCTGGCAGGTCTAAGAATTAAATTTAAATTGACATGAGACAGATTAACAGGAGGAAATTATATTTAATCGGTATGTACAGAAGCCTAATAGATGTGGAACTTAAGAAGAGGTCAAGGCATGTGAGGAATTGATGGGACAAAGAAAATTCCTATCTGGCAACTTCAATTAGTAAGGAGTCTCATCAGATTTGGGTTAGGGTATAAATTAGTAAAAGTAACAAGGTTTGTTTACATAGGCTTTTTTGGCCCTGATTCCCTGTCTCTGACCCTAAGGGTGACTGTAGCTCCTGGCACAGGAGGGTAACTTTCACATGGGAAATGTAGTTCCTGCTTTCTGGAGACAAAGGAGGGTTAGACGCTTCTTCTTGTACTGGCTGTTTCTTAAGTAACTTTAATTCAAAACAATTAACATGCCATTGTGGCATATTTGGGGGAAGTCTGCCCTGGGGCCCTACTTCAAGAGAGAGTTAATGTGAAAGACTATTGTAAAATCAGATCTGAAAGATGATGGAGGACCACGGGATGCAAGCCTTTGAATGACGGGACTAAGTTTTTGGAATGTCTGCTGCCAGGCAGTGGAGAAGCTCTGGGGTCTGAGCTCAGCAGTAAGTCGCACCAAGGTGAGTTGAAAGTCAAGTCCAGCAGACAAGGCAGGAAATGGAGAAAGGCAGGAAACACACAGATCTCCACTGGGCCCGCCCAGACAGCATTTCAGTATCATTAACGACTTCTCCTTGACCTACTGAGAACCAGCACATCTTAGAGAAGGTCACCAGGGCCTGGCAATGGCTCTTGTGTTCAAGTTCCCTCTCTCGAAAGCAGCGTACCTGAAATCTTGTCAAATTCTTCCTTAACTTTGAACTTACAATTCAGAGTGAAACCCAGTGGTTGACCATTTCATGGGGCTGTTAAAGGGGAACAAAGGGATATTCATGGTCCTTAACCTGCATAAGGAGGCCCATAAAGGGAGGGTGGGCCAAGGCAGCCATCAGGGGAGGAATGGGGGCTCCTGTCTGCCACAGTGAGACTTCCCGAGGGTGCCTATTGATAACTCCAGGGGAAAAAATTTCAGGGCAAAATACCTTTGAAACCAAAATCAGTCAAAGGGAGAAATAAAGTGGGAGAAGCCTGTTTATTTCCTACAAGCAGTCATCCACTTCTGCTCTCCCGTGTCTCTTGCAACCCAGCTGCAGAAGAAGGGGCCCCCACCCAACCTCTCCAGTCCGGATAAGCCCTGCTTACCCCTGTAATCACCTATTGATATGGAGATGGACTACTTCTCTCCACCCCTTGGAAACAACTATTGTGTGGAGATGCACTAAAGCCAGGTGAGAGATTCTGGAAATATTGCAATCTTACCCACACCATTCCAAGCATGCCCATCGTGGGAACTAAAGGACCCTGATAGCACGTGAGTGATTCCGTGTTAGCGTAACGGCGTGCGGTCTCCTCAGAACCAAGGACAGTGCTACTCAGGGTCAGAACACTTTGTCTCAATGGACTTCAAGCAATAAGGAAAATACGAAATTTCCATTTTGGGATTTTTAGCAGAGGTTCTGTGACTCTGCGGCAACCGTGAAGACTCTTATTCTGGGGCCAGGCAAGGGTCATAAGTGCTCAGGTGATTCCGATGGAATAAGAATCAGATCCTCTGAGATTACATTTTGCTTTACCCCTTTGTTGAGACTGATCCTCACGAAGGCCATTTTAACTATTGTGGACACGGAGATGAGAGGTTAAGACAGTCCAAGGAACACATCTCAAGAGTGGTTAGTGTGTCATAAAGCCATGTCTTCTAACCTAAGTGCCGTTTCTCTGTCACTCCCCACCAGTCAATAGATGCTGAAGCTAAGAACATAAGGCCTGTGTAATGCCAACAGTTGGATCCAGTCTATTCCAGAATTCAAACATGCTTCTAGCTTCACAAACTCTCGCTGCTTCCATCCGCAGCCCGCCGATGAATTTCTGCAGACTCCTCCCTCTGCTTCCCCTTGCCTGGCACCGTGCCCTGAACTCTCACCTAAGCCATGCGCTTGTGTTAGAAAGTCCACTCCCAACTCCCACTGTCCTCTGACACCCTTGAAGGGAAAACCAACCTGGCATCTTGCTCATTTCCATCACAATTCCAGTGCACAGCAGGTGTGCGTATCTGAGGTGTGAGGGGAGGGGAAGGGTGACACTGAAGATGAGGGATGGGCTCTAGTCTGACGTCTCTTACCCGGGGTGTCACTTCACCTCCCAGCACCCGATACCCACTGAGAGCAGAGGGCAGGAGAGCCTAGGTGTGAACCCCCACCTCAGCTCCTCATTCTTCTTCAGAACTGAATTTTGAAGATGTGTTTCAGCAAACAGGGGAGCTATGTCTTCAAATCGGATCTTTGAATAAAACAGAAAAGGGCGGAGCTGCCCCACATGGAACTGAACCCCAACACAGACCGCAAGACACTGGGATCACCTTCTGGAACGTTTGCAGCTCAGAGAAGCACACGGGGAAACGTGCCTCAAATCCAGGTGTGTTCAGGACCCGGCCAGCGGAGGGTCGGGAGGGTTGCCTCCGGTTCTGCTCAGACTAGAGTCCCTCTTTTTGTCACTCTGCTGAAGTCAAGCTTAACATTTAAGAATCAGCACGTCACACATGACCTCTAAGCTTTCCATCAGCTACTCTAGTCCACATTATAAATGAGGGTGCACAGGTGAGGGCGGCCCTAAGGCCTGAAGACTCCTCAGTAGATTGTAAGCCTTCATGAGGGAACCCCACCCCCACCACAGTGTGCCCAGAGCTGCCCACTTATGAGGCCACAAGAAACACATAGAAGAGCCCCAGTGGCTTCACATATATGCAGTGCCGATGACCCCACAGGTGACCCCACACCTTTCTATCCTTGGCTTTAGGTTGCCAGAGAAGGTTTTGGAGTGTGCCCTCTATATAATTTAAGCCATTGGTACAAATGGTTGAATTATATTCCTTCATGTTTAAAACATGCCATTTATAATCTACCATTTTCCATAAGTGTGCATATATATACATTAGCTAGCACAATGCCACTCAATAAACATTTGATAGACATGAACATATGCATGCACTTAGATTTAGATTTAGATATGCTCATGTGTGAATGTAGCCGAGTGTGTGTGTGTGTGTGTGTGTGTGTGTGTGTGTGTGTGTGTAATGATTTCACTCCCAAACATATCTATCTATGGGTAGGTAAGGAAAGAGCCAGATTAACTGATCCATGTTACAATAAATCTTTTATTCAATACCTATCTGACATCTCTTAGAAATCCATGAGAAATGATTAATGAATGCTTAAAAGACAAACGTATTCTTTGTTCCCTGCTATTTATTTAAATAGCCCACTTTAGCTTCCAATCAAGACGGAAATTAATGCATCAAACATTCAGAGCTCACATGCTGAAAGCATTAGAAGGCATACGCACCCAAGCATCTACACGCTCTCACACACGCGCACACACAGACCGACAGGCTGGCATTTGACCTTCACTTACATATATCTACAGCCTATTATGCTTTTAAGCACAAGATCTACTGTCAAAATACTCTTTGCATGTGCAAATAATCAATCACCCTGAGTTAATGTTCAGGCTCCACCTGCAGAGATATTTGAGATGGGTCTCCATGGTTTGTAGGCCACCAGGACAGGGCTTCGATTCTCAGTCACAATATTCCAGAGTAGCATGCAAGTTCTGTGCACAGGTAATGTTTGTGTGTTGCAGTTGCTCGTCTCCTGTAAATGGGTCCTGCCTGGTCATCGCCTGTTACCTTCCACCCTGCGGGCATCTCACACTCACTTCTCAAGTCCCAGGAATGGATCTCCTGTAAGCTGAGTGTGGCTCTCCTTTTATAAGTGATAAATGCCTCCCTTTTTGGTTAAGCTGCATCATGCCTCTCCACGTCAGTACATCTTCTGAGCTCACTGCTAGCATCCCATTCTGTGGCACAAGCCCTCATCGCCGGAATCCTTGACGCTTCACTCCAGCTCTGCAAATTGAGCTCAGACATGCAAAGGGCCGGGAGTGCCCTACGAAGGAGTTCAGTGTGACAAGATGAACAGCAGGACCTTAGAAGACTGTAACTAAAGCCTGGAGAGGGGAGGAGACCTCCAAGTTCATGCAGTTAAATTGATTTCAAGGATCTGGGTCTTGTCACTCTTAAATTGAGAGCAAGCCATCTTGTGCAGTTTTTGTTTTTGTTTCTAAGCCTGCAATAGGCTTGTGTAGAAAAACCAGTTTCCCTCTGCAGGCAGGAATAAAAAGGTAGCTCTCTCCACTCACTTAGCTGGACTCTCCAGTGATTATTCCACCAAAGCTGAAAACTGCCGGCACTTGCCAACAGGAGAAGCTCCCAATTCCTAGTCTCTCTCTCTCTCTCTCTCTCTCTCTCTCTCTCTCTCTCTCTCTCTCTCTCTCTCTCTCTCTTCTCAACAAAAAGGACTGAATTACTGCAAAGGCTGGATTCCATTCTCCTTGACAAGTTAGAGGATATGGGGCAAAACATCTGATTCAGCCCCAGCTTCTCCCATAGTGGCTAGCATTCCTCTACCCACATGGGTTCCTGGAGCTTTATAATCAGGACCCAGTAAAGTCTGTTGATACAGAATTATTTTCAAAGAAGGGAAATGAATCAACTCACCTGAAACTTCAGCAGATACTCTTCTATCCAATGGAACCTGCATGATTTGACATACGGTGTGGATCAGTTTAGAACAAGAGAGAGTAAACTGAAGCCCGAGAGCCAAATCTGCTCATTGCCTGTGTTTTTAAATAAAGCTTTACTGGAACAGAGCCATGCCTGCATTTTGCACGTATTGTCTTCGGCTGTGTTTACATTATGAAAACAGAGTTGAGCAGAGTGACTCTGTGGCCCACAAAGCCTAAAACACGGTCCTTTACTGGGAAAGTTCACCAGTCTGGCTTACAACCTGTTGCCACTCTTGTCATTCTGTATTAGATGGGTTGTGTGCCAGGGAGTCAGGCACCTGGGTTTTCTTCTCCAGTTTATTCCATTTAAAAGCTATGTCTGTTAGGCTGACCAAATAAGAATTCATACCAGCTAGTTGATTAGAAGAGTTAATAGAGAAAACTTCTTACAGATATAGTGATTAACCCAAAACAGGGTAAGTAGGCTACAGGTCCTGGTGTTACAGACAGAAAATGCCTGGCACCTCTGCCTCTACCCTGTGTTTATCTCCTTTACTGCCTCAACCTTTGGGCCAAAAGGATAAAAAGGAAAAGAGTTTTTGCACAGCCCTGCATGCAGGCTTGCTGACCATCAAAAGGAATTGGGCTCACAGTTTGAGATTTCTGCAAATAGCTCCTTATGCAAAGCTTGCCTCCTCCAGGAGATAGGAAAATATGTATGAAAATGAGGACTGCCTTGTCCAAGAGCTTTATGAACATTGTGACCAGACCTAGGTTGGCAAGAGTCAACTAATGAAGGACACAGAGTCTCAGCTCTGCTCAGACCCTCGCTGGCCCCGGATGTCTGCAGCCATCAGTCATCCCCTAACCTGCTCCCTTTCTTACTCCCCCTTCCCTAGCAGGAAAGAAGCTTCCAATAACCCTGAGTTAAGATGGGGCTTGAGGACATGAGTCTGCCATCTTCACGGTCTGCTGGCTTTCCAAATAAAGTCGCTTTCCTCGCCCCAACACCTTGTCTCCCACTTATTGGCATGTTGGGCAGCAAGCGGCCTGAGCTTGGATTCAATAATACGAGGCCTCTGGGGACAAGCAGAGGAGCTGGTTTTACCAGAGCCAAGAGCCAGAGCAAACTGAGGGGGGGCAGGAGCTGGAACCACACAGGCCCAGCTGAGGTACCACCAAGGCAGAGAGCAAAGAAGACCCTGGTTTCTCTCTGCTCTAGGCTTCATGCACACCTCCCTTTGGTTGAGCCCCGGGGGAAACTAGTGGGCGAGGAGGTCTGAGAGTCGCAGCTCCAAGGTATCAGGGTCCTGCCAAAGAGAGGGGAGCAGAACAAGGGAGTGGAACAGTCCTGAGCAGAAGGCACCTGGCAAGTGCAGGTGGTACATGACGTTTGGACAATCATCTTGGCCATCTCAGGCCTCAGCTCCTGCAGGTGTGAAGCTGCGACGCCCTTTTCCGGGTCATGACATCATTATATGGGTTTACTTAAAATAACATTGTAACACATGGAATGCATAAATCTAGGACGTGGGCCTGTTATTGACAACACCTTTCCAAACCAGCTTTTCCCCCTTCTTTAGGGGTCGCCCACACCCTTCCACCTGTCTGTCTATAGTTGTGCCACACGTCATGGCGGGCTAAGTCTCCCCAGGGATTCACGGCTCATTAGAGCAAATGAGGGCCTCGCAGTTCTTTAGGATTGAACTTGAACATAACCTACAGTTCATTATGCTCTTCCTTCTCAGATTTTGGTGCCTGGAGCCCCTGGTTTAGGACCCTGAGTCTGAGGCAGAACCTTTCCTGTGGTTGCTTCATTTATTTAGATGCCCAGAACTCTACTCCATTAAGACAAGCATGTGCTTTCTATTTTATAACATTGTTGTCACTCTTCTATGAACCCATCAGAGATTAAATCTGGGGACTTAAATCACAAGCCAGTGATGCTGCTACATGCCCACGTTTTTGAGCTTCCAACTTCAGTTTCGGGTTGCCGGGTTTCCATATACGCCAATACAAAAGCGAAATATCTTCTGATTATTTGTTATATCTTTGTGACTGTGAGATGCCTTTAGTCAGCTCAAAGACTGGTTCAGAAAATTCAAGGGAACAAGTAACTGGGACATAGACAAGTTCAGCGCTCCCAGCAGTGCGAGGCGCCCGGGAGGCCAGGAGCCGAAAGACAACCATTCTGTTTGTCATTGTGAAGGGGCCGTTCAAGAAAGACTGGGGAAGAAGAATACTGGAGATGGAAGTGAAAGAAATGTCTTCCTCATCCTGATAAGAGTAGAAAAAGCATTCCAGGTTCAAATGACAGCATGTGAAAAAGTACAGGGGAATAACAGTTCATGATTTAGCAAAAAAAAAAAAAAAAAAAAAAAAAAAAAAAGAGGAATCTGAATAACTGGAAGCAAGCCCTGGGTTTCAAGGTTCCGTTGTGCTGCTTGCCCAGGGACTCACGTTCTGCAGGCACTGTGCATCCCTAGTGTCATCCCACTGGGGCCCTAGCCCCGGCCTGATACAAGGAAGGAAACCGGATGAGGTCTGAAACGGGCGCCCTCCCAGCCCCAGGATCTGGGGGATTCCCAGGCCCCTCTGCTCAGCTGCTTGGCCTCGGCCCCGCCCCGCCCCGTGGCCACCTCCAGCACGCCTGAAGGCGATGTGTGTCCCTCTCTGCGTTACGCGTGGTTCCCGCCTCTAGAACCAGATTCTGCCTCTGACCCGGACCTCTCTTCTTGGAGTCTCGGTCTCTTCAGTGGGTTTTGTTTGTTTGTTTGTTTGTTTGTTTGTTCTGTCACAGTGATAAGCCACACAGCCTTGTCTCTGGTCATCTACCTAATCAACATCAATTTTGGAGCTAGAAAGAAATTTTATTTGGGGAGAACCATTGATATCTGAAAATCTATTGCAAAATGGAATTTGGTGAAGACTCTCTCTGTCTTTGTCCCTTCCTCCCTCTCTCCCTCTTTCTCATTCTGTATTTTGTTTGAAAGTCACCACAGGTTCGCCCCTGCTCTAGGATGTGTACGGTTGTTTCCAGAAGGCCCACCTGCGGAGGCACATGAAACTTAGAGACATGCAGGGGGGACCCAGATGAAAACCCCGCTCGCGCAGCTCCTGGGCGTCTCATTATCCTTATGGATTATTCCAGATTTTCTAGTAAGAGTCAGAGGGTTTGATGTGGCTAATAAAGTCCATCAATAAATTTAAATCCATGGAGATCTACCTATCTATCATTTGTTTATCTCCATTTATATTTTCTACTTAGTAGTAATAGAAGTATGCAAAAGGATATTATGATGCTGCTTTTCTGTCAAAGAATATAGCATGAGTATTTCTTTAGAGCTCAGAGTCTTTCAATCTCAATAAATCTTTTCCTTGCATCTCAGTGGTCAGTCAAATGAAATGATTCCTCTTATAAACTGTGTTTAGAAGATTGGTGGTGGATTGGAACTAAATGCCTTTCACAGTCAGACAGTATGTCAGAGCTGGCCGGCACTCCGGGTGCAGGTCCCCCCGGATGCCGTGCAATCTGTGTCATACTGGCCAGAAGCCTGTTCTTAAACTCGGAGCTTTTATTTTGGCCTCATCGCGGTGTGCATGTGAAAGCTGACGCACGTAAGCCTTCTCTCGGGAAATGCAAGTCTAAATTTCGTGGAGAAAATGCAATTCCCTACATCAGTTCTACCCTGGACTCCTCTAGATTCCCTAATTGTAATACCCGTGGAGCCTCACCTGTAGGTTCAGGCTTATCTGAGTTCCTGGCCCTGGTAGAGAATATGGATATAGCTATCATCCCAAAGTTATGGTACCCTAATGTCATGGCTTTATGGCACATGTGAAAAAGAAGAAATTAACTATTTCTTGAAGTCGCTATGCCCAATATATATATGCTATATATAGTCCCATCTAATTTTCATATTAGCCAGAAAAAAATTCTTTACATATCCTAATGTAAAGAAAGTTTATGTTAAACAGATTAAAGCTTAGTGAGACTTGGAAATACGCCATCACTAAGAAAGGAGTAAGGATTGTACGTGGTGTCTCTTGCTGAGCCTGCACTTATTACAGTAGTAAGTCCTGCCCAGAGGCCCAATATCCTTACTCTTCCTCAGCCTGGCCAAACTCAGAGAAAGTGGTGTTTCTCTTAGAAGGACCTTTTAGGGCTCTTTCTTTATACACGAGAACTTGGTATATACACAATCTCGCAGGATTGCCAGCACAGACTTGTAAACTGGCCATTGTTATTCCCATTTTATAGATGAGGAGACTGAGGCTCAAAGAGCTTAAACAAATCTCAGAAAATCACTGTCAGAGGAGGTTGCTGAATTTCATTTAATATTTCTGTTTCCAGTGCTATTTTGTTTGCATTCTACCACCTCACTATACCTCATCAAGGATGTACTATTATTAAAGATTTTTGAAGAAGCTGTTTGTTACTCAATCTGATTTAAAAAGAAAAGAATTGCTTACAAGCAGAAAGTTGACATCATGCCATTTCCAAGACACAGCCTTTGTTCTAAAGAATCTAGGCCATATTCAGATTCTTTTCCTCAGAGAATTGAAGTCTTATAATCTATTACAAACCCAATCACAGCAGGAGACATTTATAGCATTAAATGTAAGAGGGTAATTGAAGTGTAATTGGTACTCATTTTTTTTTTCCTCCTAGAGTTTGTTTGATGCATACCATGCCTTGGACATCATGTACCACCCTGTGGGATAGGTGAGCATCCTAATTTGGGCTCTGGTTTTCTTTGGAATTCTGATGAACTACAAAAGACTCCTTGGGCTCTGTGCCCTGCATGAAAGCACTAATAGCCCGTCCACCATGCTCCCAACCAGACAACTCAGGGGTCCTCAACTCGTCTCTGATACTTTGCGAAACTCTAACGTTGCCTCTGGTTACTCAGGTCTGAGGTTAGTTCTATTTTCCAAACCTAAGTATTAGCAGATCCTGGCACAGAATCTACACAGTCACCATGGACAATAGTTGATAATGACTTAAAAAATACATATGCCTGCCCAATTAAATGGTGACCTCTCAAAGGCATGAAAAAGATTCTTCTCGTTTTTAAATCCCCAACATGAAAAACCCCAATTTGCTCATTCTTAAATCCCCAAAGCTGCTAGGCACATTGTAGCACTCAATAAATTTTGAAAGAATAAATGAATTTACATTATTCACTGAGTCTCTACAATGGCACGTATTGTGGGGAAGAAGTTAAAGTAGCATTTTTTTAAGAAATGTGTTTGTGAAGGAGATGAAATCCTCCTGCTTGCTGGCCACCACAGGAAAATGAAGAGCCCCATTAAACTTGAAGACAGGATTGTGGACTGTGGCGTCCTGGATTCTTCTGCCTCCTTCATGGTGAGATGTTTTCAATACAATTTCTGAGACTTATTCTTATGATGCTATAAATTACTCATAGTCATTGTGTGAAGGATGGAAGTGCCTCAATAAAACCTGAGAGGATGATATAACAATCTGCAAAACTTCTGGTTATTTTATCTGTAAAATGGCAAAAATAATCTCACCTTTGCACAGCTCACAAGTGTGTCATATGGACAACTGATCAAAGGTCATATATATATATATATAACTGGTCTCTGTCCCTCGTTCCTGAGACAGGATTCCTGAAACCTTGGCAGTATCCCAAGAGATAGGAATGACTTTGGTTCTCCTGAGGGGATTCTGGGTGGGCTCTGGATGGCTCCTGGATCAGGGCTGGCCACCATAATGATCAAGCCATGAGCAGAAGCTTGGAGTTTTAAGGCCGTCCTCCCATTCTCTTGAGAAGGGTGAGGGGCTAGGAATGGAGTTAATGATTGGTCATGCCTACGTGAGCAAATCTCCATAAAACCCCAATAGTAGTGGGTGCAGAGAGCCTCTAGGTTGGGGAACACAACCACACTAGCAGGGTGATGCACCCAGCTGCATGAGACAGATACTCCAGGGCTCAGGACACCCCCAGACCTGGCCTAAGTGCCTCCTCATCTGACTGTCCAGTCTGTGTCCTTGATCATGTCCTTTAATAACTTGGTAAATGTAAGTAAGTGATTCCCTGAGTTCTGTGAGCCACGTTAGCAAATTAATCAACCCTGAGGAGGGGGTCATGGAAACCTCTGATTTGTACTGGACAGAAGTGATGGGTCACTTGGGGACTTACTGGTGGCTGGCATCTGAGCCCTTAATGTATGGGATCTGACACTATCTCCAGGCCGTTACTGTCAGAGTTTAAGTGTAGGGCAAACAGCTGGTGTCACAGAGGACTGCTTGTGGGAAAAACCCACCCATGTGGTGACCAGGAGAGTCAGAAGTGAAGTGCTCTGTCTGAGAGTAAAGGAAACAGGAGAGACACTGGGAAGAAATGGGCTTTTCCCAGGACAGGAGGAGGGAGACTGTTTTTTCCTATTTAGAAATGAAATCGTTTTATTTTCTGCAATATGTCATACAACTATAAAGTATAAAATGAAAGGAGGTAGCTTAGTCTCCAGATTATCTTGGAAAATTCCATGATCCAGTTACTTGTCTATAAAAAGAATGGGTTGATACATCCTGAATGTTTCTTATGGTTTATCCTTAAGAAAGAAGAAATTATTTCAATCATTGCTCCAAGGTGTACTTTGAAATCACTGTATTTATGAGGCCCCATCAAGTTTTCCACTGCCCCAGAATACTAAGTTCTCCACCACACGCAGCCTCCACTGTCCAGTCGCGACTTGATCTACAACTACATCTCCCAGAACTCTATTCACCCATCCCTTGGCTTATGCCCCAGCAATACTCAAGCTCCTGAGATTCATGGGACATGCCATGCTGTTCTATGACAAGTTTGCACACTAGCCCTCACGTATGTGTGATATCTTCCCACAGCTGACTTTATTAGGAATCTTGTATGTCTTTATCTCACCTCAAATAATGCTACTCAGGGAAATCAAACAATTATCCTTCTCTGCAAGTTCTACCATCATAAAATTAGAGCTTTCTATTAATCTCTTTTCCTGGCACTGCCTATTTGTCTAAATCTGTATTTCTATCCTTGGAATTATTTGACTGTGGGGCTTGATAATTGTTGTACAGCATTGTCCTGTGAACTGTGGGGTATTGAGCAGCAACCTAGGCACCCATACTTGTGACAACTAAAAACATATCTGTATTTTGCTGATATCCCTTCTGGGAGCAAAACCATGCTGGCTGAGAGCCACTGATCTAGAAGCTTCTAAGGACAGGTATAGACACTTGAATATACTCTTACAGAAGGCTAACTAATGACCCAAAAAAGATGTGCACATTCACACATTCTAATCCTCAAAAACTGTTAATATGTTACCTCACATGTCAAAAGGAACTTGGTAGATGTGTTAAATTAAGGATCTAGACATGAGGAGATTATTCTGGTCCTGATGCAATCAAGGATCCTTATAAGAGGGAGGCAAGAAGGTTAAACAGCAGAAAGAGAAAATATGAGGGAAGCAGAGGTCAAGTGGTGCTCTTTGAAGATGGGGAGAAGGGCCATAAACCAGGGAATCCAGGTGGTTTCTAGAAATTAGAAAAGGCAAAGAAATGAATAATCCCCTAGAACCCTGGAAGGAATTCTGGCCTGATGACACTGTAACTTTAGCCCAGTTAAGCTGATCTCAGATTTCTGATCTCCAGAAGTGCTAACATGCATTTTTGTATGTTAATCCTAAAATCCTAAGATCTTTGTAATCCTAAAATCTTTGTGACATTGCCCAATTAATACCCCACACCCCTAGTTATCCAGATCCTAGGAGAACAGACTCCTTGACTATCTCCACTTGCCCTTAGATCCACCCCAGCTTCAAACAGCACATGGACAAGGTGCCCAAATATATTTGTTGAATGAATAAACTACCATCAAGGAACATGACACCTAACATTTTGTGGGATTTAAAAATATAGAGCTAAATACATTGTAGATGATCTGGAACCAAACCTGTTGCTTAAGTCTTTTTAAAAAATTAGGTCAAAGGACTTACCCCATGGTTTTTCATAGGCAGCAAATTATAATATTAAAACATGGAGTTTCTGGAACAAAACAGGCATGGGTTGGAAACATGAAACTCATTAGTTGGGACATTTTGTCATATCATTAAGTCTCTCTCTGAGCCTCAATTTTCACATCTATAGAAAAGACAATAAAAATTCTTTGAGGGAACATCTTCTCATGCCAGAAAGTAAGTGTTAACAAATAAAAAAATACCCACACTGATGTATATGGCGATTCTCGTGAAGGGGACACAAGAGCCAAATAAGAGCTCTCAACAGCCAAAATGGGAACAATTTCAGCACCAGAAGAAATAAAGTATTATTGGCTCATATCCCAAAGTATAAAATCAACATTCCTGAGTCCAAACTGGTATAAGTGAATTATTCAATAAATAAATAAGTGGAGGAGAACAGACAAATCTCCCATGCAGAAGTCTGAATAATTTGTGTAGACCCTTCGCTCTCAAGGAATGAAGCATAAACCCCATTCCTTACATGTGGGCTGTGCACAGTGACTCAGTCCCAGAGAATATATTAAAGGCGGAGAGAACCATAACTTCCCAGGGGAGTAACCTGATAAGAAAAATACCTCAGCCGAGAATTCAAGGTCATTGGCAACATGTTGATAATAATGCTGTTGATACAATGTGATGAAAATGACATTTTACCCCTGTGCTCTTCCTCCCCAGAATTCATAACTAATTATGAGTAAAACATCAGAAAACTCATAAGGGACAATCCACAATAAGCTTGATCAGTACTTCTCAAAACAGTCAAGGTCACCAAAAATGTGGAAAGTCTGAGAAACTGTTTTGGTCAAGAGGAACCTAAGGAGACATAGTGGCTCAATATAATTTTATATCCTGGATGGAATCCTGAAGCAGAAATGGCATTTAGGTAAAAACTAAGGAAATATGAAGGAATGATGAACTTCAGATAATAACAATGCACCCATCCCTTTTTTTAATTGCAGCAAATGTAGCATACTAGGGTCAGGTGTTAGCACCCCAGGCAACTGAGTGCGGAGTATGGGAGCTTTCTGTACTGTCGTCACATTTATCTATAGATTGAAAATTGTTCTCAAATAAGAATTTGTTTTTTAAGAGGGTTGACAAAGAACAGTAAAATGAAGTTTCAGAGCTCCAGTTAAAAAACAGGGGTTAAGTGAAAAGCTTCATCTATAACACTTGACATCTAGGAAATGTCCAACACCCCATAATGGATTGGTCCTGGCAGCGAAGCGCTAGGTACACGCACAGGTGCAACTCCTGAGACCGTGAGCCACTTCAACACGGGAAGGGCCAGCCACTCCTCCTCCGTCAGCTCCAGAGGTTCAAGGACGAATTCCTCGATTAGATTATTACCAAATGTGTTTCCAATTTCTGTTGGGTTTAAAATATAGTCAACTATATTGCATTTTCTTTGCATCTTGACAGATGGTAACTGTTCTGATCACGGTGAGCATTCTGTAATGTATAAAATTGTCAAATCACTGTGTCATACATATGAAACTGATATAATTTGTATATCAACTATAATAAAAAATAAAATCAAATAAATGGCCTTGTATGGATGTCCATCATATCTTTTCTTTAAAACTTTGATGGTACTTGACTACCTGTCAGAACCCAGCTTATACATAAACCCTCCCATTGATACAAATATAGGAATGACTGTGTGCCCATCCTGACAGTTACCCTTTGTTTTTTTGTTTTTTTAGTTTTTTCATTTTGTACTACTGCTGTTTTGGGACTGTACCATGTAGTGGATTGTCATCTGTTAATATACCTAACTCTCCCACTAGACTTTAGGTCTTCGGGGGCAGTGTCTATGCAGTATTTATGCATTTTCTAAACCAAAAACTCAGTATATTTGAACATTGCTTATTGAAGGTGTATGAATGAATGGATATTTGAACAGAGGAAATGATCAAACAGATACAATTAGCAGCTGAACAACTGAAATGAAAAATGTATCTGTCAAAGTCTTACTACTATGAACTCTATCACGGAAAGCTCCAAAGAAACATGCAAAATATAATACATGCTGGCTCCCTAAGGAATCCATCTGTAGACGGACCCTAAAAGCTTTCAGGTGACACTGCTGGGTTGCCTAAGAATGACTTGCCTAATCAAAAGAGGCATTTTCTATTAGAATGAATGAGTCAGCACAGGGATAAGGGATTCTATTTAAATTCTCTGTTCTCTTCTCATATATGTGAGAGGCAGTTTTAATTTTAGGGCTGAAAATTTATGAATCAAATCCCTAGTTCATTGATAAGCGTTAAACAGGGTTTATAACTAAACCAATATCTTTCTCTGATATGAAACATTTAGTTAAAAATCACAAAATAGCCTATCACAAAATGTTTACTGCTTATAGAATCACAAATTTCAAAGCTGATGAATGAAGTGAATTCATTCAAGTTATTGCATTCAAGTCGGATTTTAAAGCGAATCTCCTCATTTTCTTATTGTACCACAACACTGACTCCAGAATACTTTGGTCTTTGAAGGGAGTGCTATGAGTAAGTCATTTGGGATTTTCTGGATCTGTGCTATTGCTTGGGCAGGTAAATGCATAGCACACATGAGCTGAAAGACAGAGCAGACCCCAAGCCAGGACGAACACATGACAGAAATGCCTCCATCCCAGACACTGCCAGGTCCAGCGGTGCTGTTAACAGAGGATGACAAAGGAACCCAGAGCCACTGAACTCACGTCATTGGCAGGTGCTGCGTGAGCTGCCTTTTATACAATATGTACAGTTTCAGGGTGGGAGGCTGTACTTTACAGATGAAGCGACATGAGCAGCAACATTCAGTTCTCTACCTACATCGCACAGCTCAGAAGAGGGATCAGGGTGTGCTGGAGAATTATGACTCTAGGACTTCTGCTCTGATGTTGACAAAAATCCCTTGAAGCTGTACATATATATTTATATATGTTGCATACAGGCAGATGCTTCCTTGGCAGAAACTGAGGCAGCTCAAAAAGGCTCAGATGATGGTTACCATTTTTTTTTAGCAATAAAGTATTCTTTAATTAAGGCATGTGCATTGGTATTTTTTTAGACATAATGCTACTTCACACTTAGTGGACAGTATAGTGTAAACATAATTTTTATTTGCACTGGGAAATCAAAAAATACTTTTGACTCGCCTTCTTGTGATATTCACTGTATTATGGTAGTCTGGAACTGAACCCGTAAAATCTCCAAGATATGCATGCATGTGCTTATCAGGTTACCATAACAACACACCACAGAGCAGGTGGCTTAAAAAACAGAAATGTATTTTCTCACAGTTCTGGAGACCAGAAAGAGTCTGAGCTCAGGCTCCTGAGGCCCGAGGGAAGGGCCTGCTTCAGGCCTCTCCCCTTGGCTTTAGAGACCATCTTCCCCCTGCGTCTTCCCGTCATCTTATTTCTATATGTGTCTGTCTCCCAATTTCCCAAATGACCTCATTTTAATTACTTCTCTAAGGCCCCTACTTCCAAATACGTCACACTCTGATCCGGGGTTAGCACCTCAGCGTAACATTTTGGAGGCAGGATGGGAAGGGAGGGCACAGTTAGGCCTTTACAGTGGTTTTTATTTAACTCAGTGGAGATAGAGTTAAATGATTAGAACTTTGAATTTCTATGCTTGCAGTTTCTTCAGAAAACTAAAACTTGATGCATAACTGAACAGAAATATATATATATATATAAACTCTGCTTTTTAATAAAATAAGAGGATGAGTCATACCAACCATCACGTCTCAGAAGTCATAGAAAATTTGAAAAATAAACACTCTGGGCATGGAAATCCATTGAAAATGTGAATTCTATCTTTGTCTTGCCTCCTTTCTTAAGCACATCCTCTTTTCTGCCTTTAACATCTAGGACATCTTGAGTTTCTTCCCACCGTTTGGGTATTTATTCCAATCCCCTTTCTTCTGTTTCATCATTTATGCATGGCGTTTTCTCCCCACAGAGCAATTAAATGCTCCTTACATCTGACCCTCATCTTATACCTGAGCACCAAGCCCTGTTCCCCACCTTGGGCTCCGTGTACTCTGGAAATGATACATGCAATTTAAAACACCACTCAAATGTAGTGTTCAGACTAGTCAGAATGTTGGGATGGGGAGAGAGCTTCTTAGTTCTCTGAATAATTTTGTCCTTTCTTCCACGCCTTGGACCAAAAAAAAAAATCACTGGCAATACTTTGCAAGCCCCACATATCTCTCCATCAGTCATCACAATGACCCGGAGTGCGAGCTTTTAATATGTTTTAATATGTCCATGTGTAGTTGAGTATATGGAATCTGAGCTGGTTATACAATATTTTCAAAGACACACATTCAGCAAGAGGAAGATTCCGAACAAAATAAAGTGTCGGTCTGACTAATCTCAAAGCCCAAGTTAAGGTTTAATACACTAGCTTGTCGAACGTGGATTATTGCTGAGATCTGCATAGCTGCTGACCTGTGAATAACAGTTCTTCTGTCCTTCCATCCGACCTCCTAGCCTCCTGAAATGGTGGAGGAGTTTCCAGGCTGACACCCTCATGGTCCCCCTCCCCGCCTCTAGGCTCCATTGTTTACCTCTGCTATCTTTGACCCTCATCACAAAGACAAGGAATCAGACTCATTGGTTTTCTCACAAACACAGAAGCACAGCCTTCCTGTCAATCACAGAAGGTCTGAAGAACTGACAGTGCCCATCAGGAGCCACACAGCAAACCAGCCCACCAAACATGCAGGGAAGGAAACAAAAGCACAGCTTTATGTGGATTGTTAAGGTTTTCTTGCATTCATAAATCCTTCCAGACTGCCATTCGCCCTGGAGTTCCTCCACTGGAGACCATAGATTTGGCTCAACCACTGCAAATAATAGCTTTGTCCCCCTTGAGCTCATTTTCCTCCTCACCCAGGCCCCTTCCCTCTGGCGCTCTCACCAATTTCTCACTGGGTCTCTGGCAGAGAAATTCTCTCCTTTTCCTGAATCTTTGTTTGGAAATTGGGATGAAAATCTTGTCAGAGAGAAAGCATGAAGCCCAGCAGTGCACTGAAGAGGCCCAGGGAGATGCAGGACTTCAGGGAGGCCCTCTGGAGGTGATAACGACTCAAGTTGCCTTAAAGGCGCAGTAGGAGTTGACCTAGTGAGGCTGGGACAGCGGAGGGAGGACAGGGCATTTTAGGCATGAGAGCATCTTCCAGAGGAAGGAAAACTTTCCCGTAAGACATCTTTTGCAAAGTTACTGCTGAAGCCCTAGGAAAGCAAATCAAAACAAAAATCTTCATTCTCCCATAAAAAAATTCAGAGGCACCTATGACCAAAATGGGGTTTATTAAAAATTTGCATTTTGCATCACTGTGCATGAGGATCTCTGCAGTGGACATGGAGGAGGCAGGTGGCATCTCGTCTTTCTTATCCCATCAAACAGAGCCCTGTGCCTCAGCACACACTTGGCAGTGTGGGCACTTCAGAGGGTGCTGCTGGCTCTGGCTTGCCTGGAGCGTGGGAAAGCCAGTGGTGTCCCCTTGCACCCAGTGATTTAGTGGGAGAGACATGGTGCATTATCTCTAATGCCTCTGAAGGACGATAATTAAGGACGACAGCATTCAAAGAGAATTTCAGATTTTCTCTCACAACGAGGCTATAAATTGAGGATGGCACAGCATTCCAGACAGTTGAACCTCCAAGTCGGCACTCAGTCATAATTGGCATTGATTTAACAGTCCAGAGCTCACCCTCTGCCTCATAAATTGATTGAACATGACAGGCAACTAAGATTAACACCTTTCAGGGACAACACTGTCCCTAAATAAATAAATAGCAGAAGAGATAAAATGGTCAGTTGTATTGCACTTCACGCCTGCCTCTATGACACAAGAACCCCACCCGGGAGCTGCAAACTGGAAATCCTCCACTGAAGCCAAGCCAGGGACTTCCAGGATAAACTAGGCAGGATCAGTTTCTGGTTGACTGTCGCACTGGGGCAGAGACTTAAACCTTGGGGAATGCTGCCCTTTAAACTTTGCAGTTGAACAAGGGCATATGCCTATAGCATTTGCTGGCTTTGGAACTTTAGATTCATGATTTGGGTGCAAACTCTAGGTTCAGAAGGCCCAGGTTCCAATCTGTATGTTCCTTCTATGAATGCATGTCACTGGGCAAATAACTCACATGACTCCTCTGTGCTGTAACTGTCTCACATTTAAAAGGAAAGTAATACGGGGACCTACTTCATAAGGACGGTGAGAAGATGAAGTGACTGACGTAAAGGGGGGCATTGAGAACAGTGTCTGTGAGCCGTGATCGTGAGATCCTGCCGCCAGCTGTCTGATTAGAGAGCCTGAGTATGGTGAGGGTGGGGGCAAGGGGCTGGGACAGATCCCTCCGTTCTAAGGAAAGTGAAGATGCTTATTCAATTTTGAATATTAAATTGGTCACTTGGTCAGAATTCAAAACTTATAAAAACGTATATAAGGGAAACTGTCACTGCAATTCTGGCTCTTCTGACCCACAGGGACTGTGTGAGATTTTACATGTGTGCTATTTTTTATGCCACCAGGGCGTGGGATAATCCGTTACACAAGGATAGATAACTGATACACAACACCTGAATGTTAAATACAGACAAGCTCTCCTTATTTAAACTACTGAAGGCTCAGACAAAAATACTAAACATACATGAAACCAGAGAATCTTTTTCCCATAAACTTAATTTGATTTTTATGCTGATTATGCCCCATCTGTCAATAAGCGGTGCTAATCTGTTGTTGTGAAATTTCTTATATTATCTGGGTTTTAATGCTGCACATGTTTCTTTTCTAATATCATCAATTGAAAGAGTGGGATTTTTATGTAGGAAGTAGCCAGGATCATGTTGAGACATTCATACTCTGAAACCTCTGTTTTCTCTGCTGCCACAGAAACAGACTACTTCCCACAAAGATGGGGTGCATGCGTTATTTTTTATGTAGCCAGTAGGCTTTTGTAACCCAAACCGTGCCTAAGAGAGTGTTTTCTGCTACTCCTGGTTACCCCAGATCCCACCATTATTGTTGCACAAAGGGCATATTCTTTTCTCTCTTTGGGATGTACTGTACCCCTTTTAGAAGTGGTGTTTTTGTTTGGGTTTCTGAAATCTACTGACTCTAAGCCCGCTCACCAACCTGTTGTCCTTCTCTTCATATAACTGCTCTGTCTTTTGTGTCATCTTGAGCAAGTTGCATCATTGCTCTGTGCCTGTGTCCTGTGTCTAATGGGAATGCAGTGCCGCTTGCCAAATACATCGTCTGTCCTGTGTTGGGCTTCCTCAAAGAAGGTATGGCGTCCAGAATGTGACTGCAAGCCACTTATTTGGCAAGTAATCTTGGGATGCAGCAATGGGGGAGTGGGGAGCTAGACAAGGAGGTGAGTGAGCAGAGAGTGTGCATGGATGAGCAGGTAACCTATGGGGCACTAGAGATTCACTAGACTGAGAACTTGTGGGAAGCAGCATATACCCTCCTTCGGTGGTGCCCCACCAGTGAGGAAGCCCAGGGGTGAGGGCGGGTATTTATCGAGCACATCCCAGCTGTCTGCCTGAGGGCCACTCTGGGGCATGTCCCCTGCCTCAGCTCGGACTTTCTCATCTCCCCACCCACAATCAGGCCAAGCCAGCCCCTGCCGTGGAGGCAGCCCTCACACAGAGGGTGTCCGGCCCTGCAGTAGGTAGCCTTAGCAGACTCAGGAGCCAGGGTACAGGGGGGCACCACGTGAGGCTGGTGGGGGGCTCAAATGAGACACTGAGTGTGACTCGGTGTGTGGACGCCAGGTCAGCTTAAACAGATTATATGTGTGTCAGTGTTACTAATACTAATTGTAACAAAAGTGGTTTTCACAAGCAATCAAGAATGAGACACTTAAAAAAATGACGAATTCTGTGATACACTTACAAGCATTGTAAACCTCCCCACAGCTGACCCTCATGAACGCAGGAGTCGCTGCAATGCAAGGGTTTCTGTTGTGGCCTTCGTAGACCCCATGTTCTGGAACATGGCTCCCCAGGTCCAACAGTGTTTGCTGAGCACTTAGCCATCTTTCCCTTTAGGTGCGCTGTGCCCAAAAGTTGGTAGGAACTGTGGAGTATTTACAGAATAAATGAATGCCTTCACATGGCACCTTACTCCCATCCAACACTCTGCAATTTACTGCTCTTTATTCTCTTAAGCAACGTCACTCTCATTTCTTAAAATATATGTACCTCTTCCTTTCCAAGAGCTGCCTCCCACCACTAGACTGATTTATGCAGAAACATACTTCTGTATGCTCTGTGAATAATGGTGTACATAATTATGAAGCTTCAGGTTTTTCAGACTTTGGGAATGATTGATATTTGTGACCGTTTCCATTTGAGTTAGGTTTCATCTATTCCATGATGTAAACAGACTGGGCCCTGAGGGCACATCAATCCACCTGGCCCTCTGTTCCCCGGGGCTGCATGATTCCTTCGGTCCAAACACTAAAACAAGGCTCTGCCGCTTTTCCTCCTAAATCACTTAACAGAAGGTCACAAAGAAAGCAGGATGGGGTTAAGTGAGGTTTATTACGGAGTGAATGCAGTCAGATCCACTCATGTGTGGCTCTCATTTGCAGCGGCGACTAACATATCAAAAGGGCAGCTCACCCACTGCCCCAGACAGAACCGCACTTGGCTGAGAGAGTGCTGGCCAGCTCCATGGGCAGCATGCTCCGTAAGGAAGGGCTCCGGGGAGACAGAAACCTCTAGAACCTTATCTAGGACAGAAAAGGAACTATTTTAGCCAGCTGGTGCTAAAAGACACTTAAAAACCTGAGGGGAAAAAGTCGCCAGTATGTGCTGGAGTGTGACTAGACGGATGAGCCGCATTTTTCCTCCACTTTGCTCGAGTGCTATTCATCGCTTTATATTATGCTCTTGAAAAATGCAATTCTACGTAGACACAATGTGACTGCAAGTCCTTCCCTGGTTCTTATACAATGTCCAGCTTATCGCATTTCATTTTAGCTGCCCAGAATGCACTGCTCTGGGCTTTAATGGCTCTGGAGTCCAGGAGGTTTTGGATATGTGCTTTTGATTTCTAATTCATAGTAACATACACAGTGTGATTGCATCTGCCTTGTGTCTTTAAGATTATCTGAAAGCCCTTGGAAAGGTGGCCTCTTCCTATACATGCAACTTCATATTCTTATCTGTTTAATATATACCAGGTATCCCTTTTGTAACATCTTGATACATTTAAAAGGCATAGATATCTCCTCCTTAGACTAAGAGGCCCAAGGCTAATAAACATTTTGTTAGGACACCACTTACCCAAATCTCACCCAACAAAACCAAAGCTGGCCATTAAACACCTGCACACACGCTTTTCTGACGTGCTGCAGGCCTCTCTGGGTTGCCACGGATCACTCTCAGTGCCCTCTGTCGAGGAGGTAGCCCTCCCTCCTCCTTCCACGTGCAAAGCTGTATGTGTCAAGCTCTCCTCAGAGAGTTAATCTGCTTGAGGGCAGGACGTGGTCTTGTTTACCTTAAAGCTATTTTCGTTTTGACCACTTCCTTAAAATAACATCATTTATTAAGCACCAGTTGGATGTCAAAAATTGGTTTTATTCTCGAATACATGGCAGTTACCTTGGCCTGCACAGAACGTCCCTGGCAGATTTCCGCTTCAGGAAATGGCATTGATGGAGGACCCTCAATGCTGTGCTTTGAAATCTACCCCGTGTTTTCACTCAGACCACCCTTCCCATGGCTGCTGTCCCACCAGCGATGCATGCAGAGTGGACGATAAGGCAGGTGCATTTCCAGGAAATGTGGGAACCCTTTTCAGCCAATTCTGGCTTAGGGATGTGATGGCTTTGCTGAGCCTTCCTTAGACAACACAAAAGCTTGGGATGCTTCTACCCAACCATCTCCCTCTCTTCTGCACGTGGTGAGAGGCTTGCACCACTCTGCTGAGCCTCCCAGTCTTCTCCAGCTCTCTCCCTATTTCCTTACCCACATGCATCTCCCCTGATAAAACCCTGATGCATTGAATCCTGTCGTGGCATTTGCTTCATAAAGGCCCTAGACCAACACAGCAGCCAAGACACTTGAGGTCTGTATTCCTCTGGAGTGTGCCCATTAGTGGGAAGGGAAGAAATCAACAAAGAAAGAAAACTGGAGCACATGGGATGAAGGAAAGAAAGGACAGAAAGGGGCAGGAAGGGAAGGAAGGCGACTGAAAGCACGACATGTCCTGCTAAGTTGAGCACAGCAGGCAAATTACAAGTAGTGGGCAGGAGGGTTCACTAAAGCTGGGAAGACCCTCTGAGGAGGTGAACCCGGAGTTTGGATATGAATAATGAGGAGAAGACATCCATGCAAATACGGAGGAAAAAAACAGCAGGGGAGACAGTCTTTAGGTAGCAAGGGGCACGCTCTCTGGGGCACAGAAGGAGGGCTGGTGATGTGTTAGGAAAGCGCCGAGGGGGCTGGGGCAGGAGAGAGAGCAGAAACAAGGATGTGGAGGGTTTCCCAGGCCATTTTAGGAAAGTGATAGGATGCAGTGAACCATCCACAGGCCACCGTGCAGATGACGGTGTGAGGGTGGGAACAGGCGCAGGGGTACGGGCTGCTAGATCACCACAGGTAAGACAGGCATGCGGTGCAGGCTTAGTTTTTAGTGTGGATATTGTTTGAAATGATGAGAGAATATATTTTGGAGGTTTAACGATGGATTAGATAAGAGGATGGGAGGTGCATGCAGGTTGGTGACATTTATGGAGATGGGAAAAGCTTTAGGGGGCAGATCGTGTGCTGAGAATAGAATCAATATTTCAATTTAACATACTGGGTTTGAGATTCTTGTTATTAGTCTAAGCAGAGGCTTGGAGAAGGTGTTTGAGTAGATGCTCCGGAGCTCGGGAGAATTCTGAGATGGAGATACAAATCTGAATGCCTTCAACCTTTTTTAAGTATTTGAAGTCAAGAAAATGAATAGAATTACCTGAAGAGACAATGTAGTAAGGAAGTAAAAACAAGTAATAGCACAGCTTAGGGACACCCTGCACTTCGATCATTCACGGAAGAAGAGGAAGGTCTGGAAAAAACACCGCACTCTTGCCAAGCGGTTTGAATAAAGTTAGGGGGTGTAGAGGAAACGACGCAACAGATACAGTGATCAGACCACCAAACACTGCTCAGAGGTCAAGAAACAGCAAAATGGAGAACTGAGGATTTGTTTCACAAATAGTGATACGATTGATGATGCGAATGTGAGCCATTTCAGGGGAGAATAAAACCTGAGTGTCTATCTTCTTCTCCAAGGACACCAAATGACACAAAATACCAACGCTGAACTTCCTCTCTGCCAGACTGCTGCCTTTTCAGAGCCACAGTGGCCTCAAAGTCAAGAGAACCCACAGGGCAGGGCGGGGCAAGATCAGATTAAACATGCTTTCTTGCAGTCTTAAACCTGACCATGTACATTCTTGGTTAAGGTTAATTATTAGAGCAGCTCAATTGGATGCCTTTATCTATGGCATGTAGAAAAACAGACAGACACAGAGACAGAGAGAAAGGAGGGAGGGGAGAGAGGAATTAGAGGGGGAAGAGGGTCAGGATGCTCAAGTGACTTTCCCAGGAGCCACGCAGCCGGGAAGCAGGGAAGTCAGTATGCACCTCACCCCCGACGCAACGCTGGGAGTTTTGTGCCATTATGGAGAGAAGACCATTCAGACTGTCTTAGATTCTGGGTCTATGATAAGAATTAAATACATCAGGGTTACAAGTCCTGGCATGTCCCCTTGCACTACAGGTTTATGGTTCTGCCTTCACACGAAGCACAGCTCAGTGTCTGCTAAAGAAGACAATAAACCCTGGAGCCGGCCCGCCTCCCGCCCTCCCGGTGTGCCCTGCTCACAGGTCCCTCACAGGCCTGAGAAGGTCAAAAGCTTCCATAATAACCAGAAACATGCCTTTATATTTACAGGCATGAAAGCTTACCCAAATATGGGTTTAAAGAAGTTGTCAATAAAGCCTTTGGTATTTCTTTGTTCTACCCACCGATATCACACTCCTGGTCTAGGAGGCTTTATGGGTGAAGGAAGGAAACAGGCCGAGCAGAGAGAGGAAAGCACCAGCATGTCTCCCGTCCCCCAGCTTGTTCCCTGCATTGTGGGAAACCACGGGCTGTCTGCAAAGAGTCTGGCTTGGACGTGAGAGAGTCCTGGTTTCCAGCCCCTGCCTGCTCGGTGGCAGAGGTGCTTCCTGGGGCTGTTGTCTACGTCATTTTAGAAAGCTCCCGGAGTCTGAGAAGTTAACCTCTCTATCCTCAAATCTCAGTTGGGGATAATAAGAGCTAGACCTCAGACCTGTTAAAAGACTCAACAAGGAAGTGTGGCTCTAATGCTAGGGAGAAGTCCGACTGACCATAAGCCCACAGTTCAAAAGGCAGTCCTTTTTATTACCTTCACTCCAGTCTTTCCCAGACAAAGATGACTCTGAAACCTCCCATCCTTAGTGTCACACTCAAACGACGTCTAACCTCTGACTGTCTGTCAGGGTCCTGGCAAGACGCATTCTGCACACCCAAACGGGTAATGCGGGAGGGTCGAGCACAGAGCAGAGTAAAAGCGGCTAAAAAGAGGCAGCGAGGATGAGGCCTTCCACTGACCACCCTGGGCCTGTTGGCAGGGCTGAGGGGACAGGGGGGCCTGGCAACACCTGAAGACACAAGAGAGAAGCCAGGCTCCCAGGAAGCATGGCCCCGGGTGAAGGATGCAGATGGCGGGGGCCAGCTGATGCCTCTGACCTCCCTTTCCTCCCCACCCTGTCACCTATTGGTGTCTCCCATTAGCCAAATCCACCCAGACACCAGAAGGCAAGGGAGCCACTTAGACCCCACTTGCACCCCTGTGCATGAGTGAAATGGTCCTAAAGCAGCGCTTCAAGACCAAACTCTCAAGGTTCTTGAGAAGATTCACCAAAATGCTTTGTAAACTCTACAGGTTTCCACAGAAGCAAAGGGCAATTCCTGGACTTCACTTCGAAGACACTGCTTATTGTATACTTTGACTCTTTGTTTAAATAACTAAGATCATTTCAGTTTTGGTGATGATTTTCTCCTTAGAAATCACGAGGCCATATCCCTTGATTACTTCTACCTATGGCATAGCTGCCCCTCCTCACAAGCCACGCCCAGAACATCTCTTCTGTGACTCTTTCTCAGCACCCCCTCACTAGAGTAATATTTCCTCCCGCAGATCTTTCATAACATATTGCTTTCATAAAATGCTGAAATTGCGTTCCATAAAATAAATACCCCAAGCATTTGTTTCCTTCTTTTTTCAATTATTTTATTTATATGCCTTTCTCCTCAACCACGTAAGATCCCTTATGAAAATGCAAGTTGCAATGTCATTGCAAATGGCAATGAGCACCGTTTTTCTCTCCTCCACGTCTCTCTTTCTTCTGGAAGAAGCATTTTCATACACGGGAACATGAAATCAAGGGGTACAGGAGAGAGTAAGCAAAGCAGGAGATGCAGTGCTGATAGAGACACAGAAAGGGGGGGGGTGCTCCCCACACATTGTTCTTGTCTTTCCTTCATTGTCCTAGTGTGGAAGCTCGGAAGAGTCCAGGGGCCCTTCAGCGACATGATCCCCTCACTCAAATACAAGAGCTGACAAATGGCATAGGCCCAGGGAACCATAGGCATGCAGATGGCAAGATATGGCTTGCTCTTAGAAGGCACCAGAAGAGAGAAGAAAACTGAGGTTACAATTTCTACAAGGCTTATTTGGGCAAGGATATGAAAAAGGATTTGAAACAGGAGATGCAATACGAAGGGATGCAGTGTGCACTCCCTGAAGAATCTTGGGTCATGCCTCTTACCAATAAGGCATGGCACCAGCTGTGAACCACTGGGTATAGCCTTTAGATATAAAAATGAGAGTTCATGGGCTTCTTGATAAAGAACTAATAGGCAGGAGCCATTTTCACTCATGCCTCTAATTCCAAATTCCTAACACAGAACTTTGCTTAATGAATACTAGTTGAAAGAGTGAACCAATTAATAGATCACACCATCCAAGAAATAATATTAGTATGAAAGAATAAGATGGTGTTGCAAAGACTAGTTTTCCCTGCAGCTATGCCTATGGTGTTGCAAAGCCTAATTAAAAGAATATTACACAAACAAATTTAATATTTTTATAGGATTCCTCTGTTTCAGGTGAGAACCCAGAGAGACAATTAACTGACGGCTACGGCCTTCAAGATCTTGTTATTCGGTCTCTTTGCAGAGTGCACAGGACTTAGAGATGCTAATCCTCAGGAGCTGCTGTTCTCACGATGGGCACGAAAGCATCGACACCAGGCAGAAGAGAAACGCTTTACCCATGGAGGTGGAAGATTGTTCTGCGACCTCACAGCGTTTGGTGGGACGGCCTATGGGAGCTGCTGCCACACTGCAGTCACAGCAGGGGAGACTGATGTGGGCCAGCACATCACACGTTTCCATTTCCCAGTTAGTGACTGATTCAAAGCCTCTTTGGTGTGGGAAGTTATAACTAAGGGACAGACCGGGCTGACCGCGGTCTCCCCAGGGAGGAGGAGGCCCGCATGGATGAGACTCTATGTCTTTGCTCGCTACTGCAGTCGGGGGGGCCCTACTAGTTCCTGCATCTGAGCTAGGCCCTGACATGGTCATGGGCCAAGCCTCACCCAGGCCCAAAAGCCACAAGAGGACCCCTTTTCTGTAGAGCTGGTCAGGCCACGTGACCCGCTTTTCTTGCCCCTCACACACTGAGCCTGCCTGGCCACATTTGTTTGTCCTTTTGCTAAGCGATGAATGACCCCACTCCACTGTCAAATGTAGTGCAGTTGACAAAACGAAGTTTGCTCTGTTTTGAACCGTAGTCCCATGACTATCGCCGTTTTCTCCATGACTCCAAGTCACTTTTCCTGCTGTATCTGTAGTGCTCCTTTACCTGTAGCAGGGGAATAACTTACACTTACAGGAATGACCAGCGCTGCAGTGTGAGGCTGACATTCAGGTAGAGCAGGACACTGAAAACCTCAATAAACATTATGTTTCCTTATTGCTACTATTATTCCTCTCTCTGCTAGGAGGGAAATAAATAATTATCAAGATTGCAAACAATGCCAATTAGGCTGAGGAACTTTAGAAAATGGGACTTTGACTGTCTATCTGAAGACAAAAGAACTCAACGCATTGATCTGTAGTTGGTAAAATCTGTTTCCAGAACATGAATTTGCAGTTCTGCAACTACCTTTAGGACATTCTAGAATTAAGCAAATTAGTAAATATATGTGGATAATGAGAGTCTGCTTTTCCATTGTCAGAGAAAGAAGTTATGAATGAAGAAAGGGGGGAAGCTAGAATGAACAGTGGTGTTGCACTGGAATCAGCATTACCAGCATGAACACATGACTTTTAATATACATGTGCAGGTAGTAAGTTATAGAAACCGATTTAGATGTGTTATGTACACGTACACCACAAATGTGTCTGCCTTAGCTGTGTCCTGTAAGGGACTGGGAGGTATAACACCCGAGTAGCAATGAATACCCTCAGTGTGCATATATTGGTTTTTAAACCCATTCTCTAATAAAATGAACCAGGCCTCCTTGGAGGAAATGATTCCAGATAAAATACAAGAGCAGCCTGGAATGTACAGAAGCACCGTAAGTTGAGGCAGTGCTCATAAGACGGAGGCATTTGTGTTGAATGGACGCAAAAGCCGCATTGGAGATCCCAGTAACCAACTTGGGACCATTTCCACAACATCAATAATGATACAAATGGATAAAATAAAAAGCCACAGATTCATACTAATATACATAAATACCTGAATATATAAATAAATTTGGGAATAAGGGAAACAGTTCTTCCTTAAAATAGAACTCCAATCGGTAAATGAATGATAAAATTAGAAAATGACCATGTGGCAAGCACCACAGTCCTTAGCCGTTGCAGATGAGAATCACCAATGGTGCTAAATTGAGAAGGTGAGCAGAATGAAGAGAAACAGAATATTTGCATAGTCTCAGGGTATCTCCTGAAATCATCTTACCAGTCACAAAGAGAAAAACAGTAACTGTGCCATGGAGAAATCGGGCAGCTGACGCTTTAACTACACGATCACAAGTTACCATCAGCAGGGAGGGAACCTGGCGCCCTGCGCCTCCTGAGGGGGCCACTGAGAACACAGCGCCCCTTCTCTATTGTTCTCATCACATATCCATAGCCTCAAATTATCAAGAGGGAACATCAGAGGAATGCAAACTGAGAAGCAGTTTACAAAATAGCTGAACAATACTTTTGAAGTTTTAAGTATGAAAGACCAAGAAAAACCAAAGGTTGGTCCCAGATCAAAGGAGACTAAGAATTCCTGGCAGCTGAATGCAAAGCTTCGGGACCCTGGCCCTGAAGAAGGACATTGGTGAGGCGGCCTGGGAAGCTGGAATTCTAGATTAGCAGGTTCAGGAATGGTGCTCGTGATACTTTCTGGTTCGGATCGTTATCATTTGCTCATATACGATGTTAATATTTTGGGAATCTGGGTAAACGGTTTTTGGAAACTCCTCACGGCACTTTTGTAATTTTTTAAAGCCTGAAATTATTTTGAAATGTAAAGTTAAAAATTAAATATATAAGCATATATGCATATGCACGTACATAATATTTAATGCATGATGTAGTAAATGCAGCTATTAAAAATACTCACAAAACAGCATGAGGTCCTAAAAGAGGGGCAAGTCACATCTCTACCAGGTCTTAAATTCTCTCCTGTTGAGACTGAAAATCTAGTGTAATCCCACTCAGATTACAGCACATCAGTATGCCTATAGTCCCAGGCAACCTTGCCCTTCAAACACCCTAGACTTTCAAAAGACCAGCAAGTGATCAATAGAATGAAGCAGAAAACAGTATTCCAGATAGGGAGAAAATGAGAAAGAGGAACCCAGGGCAGGACAGGACAAGGTGTGCCTGAGGCCAGAAGGCAAGTGTGGAGTTAGGCAGCTCTGCCCGTCCCCAGCGGGCTCCCACTTCCGCGCACCTGCTGTGGGCCTGCCTCTGTGTCAGCTGTGGGAATGAAGCAATATACAATGTGGAATGGGCACTTGCTTACAGAGAACTGAGACTCTAGTGGTCGAAACCGAAAATAAATAAATACAGACATGTAAAATAACACAAATCATTTCACAACATGAGTGAAATAAATGATTTCAACAGAAGGTGTACTCTTTTGATGGTGCGGCCCAGGGCACTCAAACTCAGATCTGAAAGCTCAGGAGAATGGAGAAGCCCACTGGTGGTGTTTAGGGATTGACGGTGCACGGGTGGGAGCACATTCCAGGCAGAAGTTCAGTTAGTGCAAAGCTGCTCTGTTGGAAATCAACTTGGCATATCCTGGGTCCCAAAGAAGGCCGGCGAGGCTGGAAATCTGAAGGCCAGAGGAACTGATGCCAGAGAAGTGGTCAGGACTCTGAGCGTTTAGAGCTTCTGAAGCCTGGAAAATAAATCCACTTGCCTCCCATTCCTCCCACAATGCTTAAGTCAGTTATGTTCTTCTCAGTAATTGTAGGATTCTCAGTAGAGCTGAAAACTACCATATGCTCACAAGTCACACTCACCTTATAATTTAGGTGAACTGATCAGACATAACATTGTGAAAGACCACTCTGGCTACCTGGATTCATTGGGAAGGGTAAGAAGAGTAGATGGAGATAGTGGACTTTTGCTGATATTTAGGTGGCATATGGCGGTGACTTGGGTTAGGCTGGTAGTAGAAATTGAGAGAATCAGACAGGTTCCAGACATGCTTTAGACGTACGACTTGCTGATGGATTTTATGAAGAAGATTAGAGAAAAAGAAGTCCGTGGCAGGTGTTCTAAGATGGGGCTTCAATGAAAGGCTTTAAGAAATGTGTAGCATAATCAAAATTAGATTTTAAAAAGTCATTCTGGCTGCAGAGTTTCCTAAACCCCTGTTATTACAATAGGACCTTTATAATTTTCCTGCAATCATATATGAACTGCTACTCTTGAACATATTTATACTGTTAATTTGCATGGACTCATTGTTTTTGCTGACACATGTGTTATGTCAAAATGAAACTTTACTTCATTATGGGAAACATAAGTCAGTAATAGTCCTATTTGCTGAAAATATTACTGTGGTGTAATCAGAAAAATTTTAAATAGAAATAACTTACTCATGCATAATTCATTATTTATTTGATGCTGTTTCTGTATGCCTATCTAAATTCATTGTTTAAAAAACACCAGTCTAAAGGAATATTGCTCAGGGCTAAAAGGGAATGAGCTCTCAAGCCATGAAAAGACATGGAGGACACATACATGCATATTAACCTAGTGAAAGAAGCCAATCTAAAAAGACTACTTACTGTACAAATCCAGCCTCAGAACATTCTGGAAAGGGCAAAACTATGAAGACAGAAAAGATATCAGTGGTTACCAGGGCCTGGAAGGGAGGGAGGGTTGAATATTTTTTAGAGGGTTTTCCTCTAAAAAACAGGATTTTTAGGGCAGCAAAACTACTGTATATGCTAATGGGGGATACATGTCATTATACATTCGTCTGAACCCAAAAAAATTAGAGCATGAGCTCTAATGTAAGCCAGTTAGGTGATCATGATATGTCAACATAGGTTGGTCCTTTGTAATAACTGTACTGCTCTGGGGGTGAATGTTGGTACTGAGAAAGACTGTGTGTACGTGCGGGGCGGGGCCATATGGGAAGTCTGTACCTCTGCTCAATTTTGCTGTGAACATAGAACTTCTCTAAAAACTAAAGTCTGTGTTTAAAAAAGAAAGAACTGCCAATTTAAAAGCAGGAAAACTGTTCAGGAGATATTAAAATCCACCACCTGATGGTGTATTCTGGTATAATACAAAACTCAATCACAGTCTGCTTTCCAAAACACTTCTATGCTGGAGTGGAACACACAACAACAAAAAATATATTGATAATTACTCTGCTCAAATAAATTGTAATAGAAAGCAGACCTATACAATATAAAATATCCCATTGGTGCTAAACAGTTCATTCCCTGGGCTCCCAACTTGCTCATGGGAAATGAATTAGGTTCGGAATGAGTCCAGCTCATTTTTTCCTCTTACTCAAGATTCATTCATTGGCCTCAGGCTTATGATTACTGGTGAAAAATAAATATAAAACATTGAAATCCAATGTGGAAGTTAATAAGAAAGTAGGGACAAATCCCTGTAGGTAAATCAACAATTAAATAGATTCTTGTGCCATTTACCGAAAGCTGACACTGAAGCCCCAGGGAGCAGAGAGGTGCGGGATACTTAGAGAAAAACAGAAACCATTTAGAATTATATGCATGCAGGGTCAGACTTTGAGGAGGGTAGTTCGAGGCAGTATTGATGGATTCAGAATAGACATTCCTATTCATGACCCACTGACAGAGGTCCTGCATTCTCTTGTGGGTTTTCCTTCAAAAAGTGTACAGAATGAGTGTGCACACAGAAATGAAACTATGTGACAGGATGAGCTAATCCCTCATCAGACTCTGTCGTATGACAGATTATAGGCATGTTTAGCATATGCATTGGTCCCAGAGAAGGCTGTCTCTCCTCTGCTTATCATACAGTCAAAAAGTAGATCTGTTCAAATTTGTGTGCTAGATGGGTTACATTCCACTCCTATATCCATTTCTTCTTATTTGCAGTTTGCATTCCAACCCATCTGGTCTACCAGCTTTGATATGTGCCCTGCAGACTTCCGTTTCTGGGAACATGCCCGGCAGGCATTTCATACTGATACAAAGATCATACTGATTTTTTAAAATGCCTTTTTATAAATGGCCTTTCCAGAACTCCTACCAGATTTCAAAAACCAGGTGAAACCCCACATTCTCCAGACATAGTCCCCAAATCCTTCTTCCCAAGGGGTTCCACCTCTAGAGCTCACCCAGGTTACTGATCAGGTTCTCTAAGGGAGGGGTGAACAACTTCTGTTTTTAACAAGACCTTCCTGTGATTTTTTTCTCATCAGGGAATTCTGGAAAGTAGTTCTTTGGTGAAAATGTATTGTCCAGGCATATGACCTTTTTTTCTGAATGCTGATTCAAACTTTGCAAAATAATTACTAACTTAATTTCCTGAAGAGGGTGCTCTTGTCCTGAGTGGTTGTTGCAAAGCCACAGCTATGGAGTGGCAGTGCTTCAAACTTGGCTCCTCCTTTTTTAAAGCTGGAACTCTTTCCGTTTGCAGGACTCTGGTACCCATAAAATATCTGCGTTATGTGATACAATTTTATTTTATGATATTTCATTTCATTTCAAATAATCACATGATGATATTCTGGGATTACCGTCTGCATTTTCCAGGAATGATAAGATAGCTCTCAAAGCTTTTTAAAGGTGCCTGAGATCTTAGGGTACCTCCCCTTACCCCTAGAAAATCCCACCGTTAGTACTTCTTTTCAGGCTACACTACAGGCAATGAATTCCATGATCAAAACCCAGTGACATCCTTCCACATTCCTGACTGAGATGGTAGAGGTCTGACGTCAGGGCAAACAGATCTGAGAGACCATCTGGAAACTGATCAGCTGTTTAATAATGAGGACTTGAAAGAAGGTCTGAAAAATGGTTAGATTTGCAGAATGGGCATTTTCTGCAGCCCTTCCCTCTGCTCCCTGGTCCTCCCTGAATCAGTCCCCTTTTGTCTGCCAAAGACACCCAGCCCATTACCTTTTTGTCTCCCTTTTTAAACTCATTCCCAAAGCCAAAAGTAATTGTGCATTCAGCACTGGTGTGGAACCCATGATCACTTGGAAGTAATTGTAGCTTTTCATTCCCTGGCAAACAAACTTTAAGGAAACAAGAGAAAATATCATGTCAGCTCTGAATGGTTTTCTTCTTCGTCCTTAAAACATGTATCCATGTTTAATTTTTGAAAAGCTGCGTAATCATGAAAGGTGGTGGATACAGCCACGGCAAGAGAAAGAACCCCAGGAGAAGCAAAACAGACAAATCGTCAAAGAGTGGGTATAATACTGCAGAATGCCTGTCTGCAGCTGAAATTCACAGAAAATACATGGACCTGTCGTTGCTAACCACACTCATTCCAACTGGCCCGAGGTTGCCATGGCAGGAACTGGAACTAATTATTTGCTCAAGCTCCCTTGGTAATGGACACTGGGGTATCTGCCCGTGGCTTCCTACATCGGAATTACCTCTCTTTCTGAAAGCACTCTACCAATGAGAGAAATTGGAGGGTGCCAACAAGCTCCCAAAGTAGCCAGATCAAGGGATGCTGGCTTGACTATACACTGTGCACTTCACTCTGCTCCAGGGTGGTGACCTAAAGTAACACAGAGGAGGAAGAAACCCCTGTTCTATAGCCAAGAGATGCAGAGTTCCTCTGAATTCTTCCAAGCCCAATCCATCAGCAGGCACATAGTAGGCCTTCACATGGACTTGAATGAATATGAATGAAACAAATAAATGAATGGGGTGCTTTACAGTTGTATTTTATTAAGAATATTGTTGTCATACATAATTATGGATTCTAAAAATCCATAATTAAGAAATGTGGTTAGACAAAGGATTCTTTAATAAATAACAATGTATCCTTTATCCATCCATTCATTTAAAAATATTAAGTGAATTTCAAATGTTAGAAACCACAGAATTAGGCATTGGAAATACATTAAGCAAAAGCCTCCATGTGGCCTTGGGAAGCCCCCCCTATTTCTACAGAGCCAGCATCATCAGCACACGGGCAAGGGGCCCCAGAGCTCCGTGTATCATCAGCACACGGGCAAGGGGCCCCAGAGCTCCGTGTATCATCAGCACACGGGCAAGGGGCCCCAGAGCTCCGTGTATCATCAGCACACGGGCAAGGGGCCCCAGAGCTCCGTGTATCTGTGCAGGACCTCTACCTCCTTTCCAATCGATGCTCAGAACGGCAACACCAGGATATTCCTGTGGTTAATTGATGTTGAAGCCGTTTGCCATCATCAGGTCAATAAACCTAGGTCATCCTGTTTATTCTCACTTCCATGTGACTCTGTATGTTTTTAGACTGACCTTTTTTCCATTCATCTCCAATGTCCTAAATATTTCCATTTTAACTTTTGGGACTGTTAGTCACCAGTAAGTTCTCCTGTAGCCTCATCTTCATTCCTTACATTTTGTCTTCTTCTGAAAATTCCCTCATCTCTTCCCCTCTCCTCCAGCACCTTTGTGTTGTTCACACAACCCCACATGACCTACCACCCATAATTCCCTTTGAGCTCGTCCCGGTGGCTCCCCACACTCCAGTCTGCGTGCCTGCGTGCCCATGCCTTCTCTCAAACATGCCCAGCCTGCTCCCTCCTCCACGTCTGTCTTCACACTAACACAGTGTGGCCCACTTGCTGAGGACTTTGCTGACAATTCCATGGAAAACAGTTGCCCATCCCTAATACATTTTAGGACCTTCTCCTGAGTCTATTTTTCTTCACAGTATTTATCACAATATGTGCATGTAAGTGCATCTCCCAACAAATATAGATGTAACTTTATTAAATTTTTCCTTCCCCAGAGTGTCAGCTCTTTGAAGACAATATCTTATCTGTTTGACTACGTCTTAAATATCAAACCCTATAATTTAAAAAAAAACCTGAAATAGTAGAGGGGCTTAAAGTATATTTATCTTATAAGAATGAATAAACAAATGAGTGAACTGTTTCTACTGTCACTGAGTGAGTTTAGGAGGGAAGCTGGACTTCAGAGTTTCACAAACTTCCACATAAACAATTTGACAACTGTGATTTGGTTGCTTTAAATTAATCCTGCAAAAAAAAGCACAATTCAAATATTCATCAAGGCTATATTTAATGAAGTGTCTAAGTGTAATAAGAGACTTTCCCAAAATAAACTATAGAAGCAATTTTCATGTTCACACCCAGTGTAGGTGTGGCAAATATGTTCATATGGCTTAAAGCTTATGATCTCTGTTATTGAAGCTTATTACCTGGGGCTCAAGAATCAAAACTCAGGGAATCAGTTCTGTCACCACCATACCTCTTTGGCTCTTCCCAACCATCTTTGTGGAGCTCCTTCAAATTCTGCTCTGAAGGTCTGAGAGCATGTCATTCCCTGATGTCATCTTCCATCACAGCACTCGTGGGCTTCTCCCCGAGTCCTAGATTAAGAGACAAACCTATTAGGAGTAAACATGGGGGAGAGGCTGATAACTGACTGAACTAACACCCAGAATTAATAAGGATTACAAATCATATCTTGACATAAACAAAGTTATCCAGGACAGACCTCTAGGCATCCACCCTGTCAGGGGTGAGGTGAAAGGAGGAAAGGAAATTAGCAAATACCATGGAATAGATAAGAGGATGGCCAATGCTGCAGCCCAGCCTTCAAGAAATTCACCAGCTGCACCAAAAATGAGTTGTTTTTCTTTTGGTTTCCAAAGCATTTAGTTTCTAACTGCTGAGTGAAGAGGGGTTACAGTATGAAGTTTGGAGAGAAAAGAGATTTGAAATATTCACCACAGAGAGCAGGAGAGCATGATTATGAGAGCAGGATAATATGCATTCTGTGCAGCCCAGAGTCTGTCACAAGTGTGAAATCACAAAATTAAAGCAAACGCAATCTCCCAGGCCATGGGATTTTCTCCAGTGATGTTCAGCCACTCTGGTACAAGCACACAGAGGTTTATTTTAATGGGAATGAAATTATATGGGGAAGGAAGGAAGGGGCCAATAGATTGACATAGCCCAGATGAACATGATTTGAATGGTGATCCCTGATGTTTAAACAGAAAAAGAAAGCTGGTAAGGACAGAAGTGAGGAAGTCACCATATTTCAGGGTAGGTCAGAATACACCTAGAGTAAGAATCCTTGAGCAAGCAGACAAAGGATAATTATGGTGACTTTTTACAGTACCACTCCGCTTTTGAAAACGCTGTTTGTATATTTACAACAGTCAAAACACTACTGTGCTCAGTATAAAAGAAGAAAAGTACCCAGTTATCCTTAGCAGCAAAGAAGTGCTAGAGCCCTGCTGTTCTTTGAATGGGCTGATAGCATCTTAATTTATATGGTTCTACCGCTTGTTGGATTCCTAGAGAGCCAATGGTCCAAAGTCTCCACTCTCACCATCTAGCACTATGGTCAAACAGCTCCTGGGACCTGTTTTATCCAGAATCTCTACACAGGACATAGCTGGAGTAAAGAGTTCCAATTATTAAGCACCAACTACATGCTGGACTTTCCATCAGGAACACACAGACATTATGTATCTACACACGGTACACAGTGACTTAGACATAGTAGGTATTCTAAAAGATTTTGAATGAATGTGAGACAGGAACCATGGGTGTAGTCAGAGCAGGGTGAGGGCCTCTGGAAAAAGCAAGGCAGGACGTTTACAGTCAAAGCAATGTAACAATGGGCAAAGAAGTCCCTATTGAAACTCTGTGTTAAGCATTATGCAAAGTCAAGGTCCCACTAATTCTCTAGGGTAAAGGTACCAGACTAGGAATATAGACATCTTCAGTGAGATCAGTTAAAGCTCAAAAGGCCAGGATCAACTTGGCCTGGAATGTTTGAGTGTTCCACAAGGGTATCTCAGCATAACCCGTGACTTCACTGTAAACAGCCCTAGCAAACAGACAACAACCCAGCCCACCTAATGGGCAGGGCAGGTGATACAAGTCCACCCCCTAAGCCCTCAGTTCCCAAAAATCCTCAACTGCCTATAAATCCCCTAGACAATGCACCACCCTGGGCTCTCTTGTCCCCTCCTGGTGCGAGCCAGGAGCTCTGTCCTCTCACTTTATCTCTAAATAAAAGCTTCTCCCTGGCTCTCCTACCTTGGGTGTTTGCTAAGTTCATTCTTCAACTCCACAAGCAAGAACCCTGGCATCAAATGGATGCTGTCAACAGTTAGAGATTTTGTTATGGTTGCTTGCTCACTAAACCACACATTAAATTCATAGTTAATACCCATTTTTATTTCTAGAAACTCTTTGAAGAAACATAGCAACTGCTATCACCTTTAGTGTTCAGTTTTAAAAAGCTAAATTAGAAATACATTTGAACCTCTGCAGGTTAAAATGAATAACTAAAAACCTTCTAATCAAAAGCTCTGTGATATAATACTTAGGCTCACAACTGGCTGCTCTCAAGCTTAGAAATAAAATATCCTAATGGAATAGGTGGTACTATATAATCCTCTTCCTGGGATTCATTACACCTTGTCTCTGAGAGGACAGCTGGTGGATAGAAAATGAAAGTATTTCAATAGTAGATTTGTCAGTTCATAAGCCAGCATTATTTACTTTAAAACTGCACTAAGAATACAACCATAGAGAATTGTCAATGGATATTTCATTGGTATGCAAAAGAGATTGCCAACAATTTGCTAATATTTAAATGAAAGATTATTCTGCAAATAATTATAGGGACAGTCTCATCAAGGAATATTTTATCTGCAGGTTTGCAAGTTAGCATTCAGTAATGAGATTTGCTTGTAGACTGGGGGAGAAAAGATTAATTGAAAGAAAACAAAAGTGATTAGTATATTTGAGGTAAAGAGAAGGGCAGGAGAAATTTGAATCTTTTTATAATGAATGAGAGAAAACATATACACTTGCTACTATTGCTACAATTAAATGAACTACTTTTTCAAAATTAAGATTAGATCATCTAAGCTATGACTATAGTTGTGTGCAAAGCTGAAGAAACGCTGTCATAGTTTCAATATAACCTCAGTTCTAATTGTGGCCAAATGTGTATTCATGTGTCTACATCAAGGGTTTCCAGACTGTGTTCCACACAACATCCATGGCCAGAGACTGAATGGTCAGCCATGTGGAGGACCTGTGTATTTCAGCCCTGGTTTGGATACTTACCAGCATCTAAAAGGCTCTGAGACTAACGGCAGTAAACAGCCAATGGATTTTATTTTAACAGACTTGCAGAGGAAAAACTCGCCGTTTCTCTTTACTCTCATATAACTACCACACTCATAACTCTTCTGACGCCAGATGGGTGGGTTTAGTCCCCACAGCAAGCAATTCCCAGCAACACCAGCAGGTCGTCCTGCGATTCAACTCAATTCTGACAATAATTGAGGAGACCACCAAAACTCACCTTAATATAACAAAAGATGTTCTATTATACAGAAAATTCCAAGGGTTTTAGGAGCCTATGCCAGGAATGGGGAACAGAGACCAATACACATATTTTTTTTCTACAATATCACAACACTGCTCCCCATCTGAGCTGGCAATGCATTTACGTATCTACTTTTCATTCCTTTATTTGATCATCTGTAACATGGTTCTACATGGCAGAAACAGTGCTGTCTATAACAAACCACAGATAAAAATGAGCTGGATTATTCTGCGGTTTTCCCTTGAAATTTAGTGTTAGAGCTTCCAGGCCACACCACCTGTGCGTAAAATTGCAGTATTTCCAGAGTCTCTCCCCTGGCTTTAGTGGATCTGCATATCTATAGGTGTTTCCAAGGAGTGGAGAGAATTAGTTCATCTACATATCAATAGGTAATTATAAGGGCTGGGTGTGTGAGGGTTTCTAGGAACCTGAGAGGCTGGATTGAGCTCTCTCTTCTGCTGTAGCCAGGTCAAGAGAGAGACAGGGATGGCTGCTTGTAAGAAATTAAAGGGTTTCTTAACTTCATTTCTCCCTTTGATTTCGGTTTTGGATGTATTTTGCCTAGGGATTTTCCCCCTGGAGTTACACCACCCCAGTTAGCCTTGAACCCTATGGACCTATATAAATGTAAAATGGTAGAGTACGTGTGTGCCTGGCGAATTTCAGTGAAGTTTACTAGTCACTGGAACCACCACATGCCGTTGGAGTAATGTCCCAGTTCTGATCTGATTCAAAGTTATTTTCATAAGGGTTTTAAGATCCCAAATTATAATAGTTTTCCAACCTTCCCACTAATCCCAACCCCTCCTAATGTGCTGCTTAACCATGCCCAACCCTAACCCTGTAATGGGATGGAGGTGACGGAGTTCCGGTGGAAGGCAGGCCCCACCTAGGAAGACGCTCACACAGGCAGCCCTTGACCCGGGAGGTCTCACTCTGACCTTGGATAAACTAAGTCAGCCATGTTGAGTTTTTGTGTTGTTCTCTAATTTCAAATATTTGTTTGAGTGTTTTTGCCTAGATTTTGTATTGTAGATGGGAATAAGGGATGTAGTTACTTTTTACTATGGACAACCACATCCTTGTTTACTCTTGGCCATATTGGGTCTACATCCAGAGACCTGACCAGATCCTTATTCAGCGTACCATGGAGAAAAATGAAGAACGAAATAACGGAAAGCAGCCAGAACTGGACTCGGCATTCGGCAGATGCCACTTTCCTTACTGCTGGTTCACACTGAGATAATAGAAGGTCCTGTAATGAGGATAATGTTTTGCAAATACAAAACCTACCCATTTCAATTTACTCCTATGCAGTCTCCCACATCTCTGCTCAAACCTGAGCTTTCTTGTTCCTGGGAAGGAGAAGCTGATGGAATTTCCTAGATAAAGAGGCCACTGAAAAACTATGAGCTTGCAAGCTGAGTATTTTTACTTACTAGTTGTTTTTTAAAGACAAACAACCAAAAATAAAAATGAAAGCAAAACGAACTAGTCATGTTAGGATGGAAAAAGGGTTTTCAAACTGCCTCCAGCGCAGTTTTCCACACTGACGTCTGGGTCACAAAATGGATTAAATGGCATTAAGGTGATTTGGGTGCCTGTAGTTTGTGGGGCTTTTGGCTTGTTTGTTTGTCCTTACTTACTGATTAGGACACAACAGAATCAATCAGAATAGAATATAGATCGAATGTATCACTCACAAGAGTACTACTTTGTGAAATGTGTGCACTTTAGGGTGAGAACAGGACATGAGACATCATGGAAAGGCCCGGAGAGAGAGGGGGCTGGATGGGATGGTGGGAATGCCAGGGCAAGGTCCCTTTATGGAGTTCTGGAAGGAGATGTCTAACAGATGGCCCTGGCCCACACCCTTACCTATTTCCTCACCTTGCCTCAAAACAGGGGTGGCCACGTCCCAGTGAACTAGAGAGCAGGTTTGCTTAGCCAGAGGAAGGGCCTGATTTGCCTTCTCAGAGGGAGTGTTTGCTCCTCACTCCGAGAGGGCCAGGTCCTCTGGTTCCTCTCCAGTCCTATGCAAAGTATAGAAGTAGGAAGAAAATGCTGTGAGGTTCAGAGTTCTGTGGAGGTTGCCCAGGATTTTGCAGCAAACCTCCTTGCCTGAGAGTCACGCCATCATCACAGGCCGGAGTGTGGGCTGAGATGAGGTCTATTCAGCACACAGATTTGCTCGTTTTCTCCTTACTGATTTCCAGGCTGTGAGATCACACCAGAAGTGACCTCACCAATAGACCTCAGCAGTGAACACCAGCGGAATACCCGTGAGAGGACACACGCTGCTGCTCTTCCATCCACTGTGTAGCCCATAAACTGAAGCTCCCTGGAAGCAAAGACCACGGAGGATGCAGGAAGCTTCCCGTATCAGAGGGCTCCTGCCTCTCTCTCCTCAGTCACTATGAGATCTTGGATTCACATCTTCTCTCACGCACCCAAGTGCCATCTGTGGATGGGGCTGTCAGGCAAAGCTCTGAATGGCAGTGAGTCTACATGGATGCTACTACCTAAAAGATTGATAAGGATGTACTTTCCTGCTCACAGGGCCTCCACCACACCATCACCTGAGGACTTCAGAGAAAATTGGATTTGTTAGTGTAGAATCCCTCTCAACACTGTCTAAGACCCAAATATCCACTTTATTACAAAGGAGACCCAAGAAAGAATGCTGGAATGTTCTCCAAATTATTGGGAAGTGGCAAAATGAAATATACAACATTAAAACTTTGGGATGGTGTACTCTAGGATACCACGCATGCCTACCAACTCGAATATTTTATGTGGCATCCCAAGAGCTAGAAAGCATTGATCTGTGCTCCAAGTGGTCAAAGTAGATTGGACCTTCTCAACAAATTATCAATACTTTGTACATAGAACTTACGCTTCCCAACCTTGAAACATTAAGCTTCGTCAATAGAAGTCCTATTCTTGAGCAGAGATGGTTCCTACTAGGTCACAGTGTAAGAAAACCATGTAACTGAGAACTTCAAATTCCATCCTGTCATTCAGAGTATTCAAAATGCCCAACAGACAAAATATGTTACTTTGTTGATGGGGGTCACCGACCCTGATGACCTTGACTCTCTAGGGTGGCTGTTTAAACAGGAATATGAGGACTATGTCTGGAACTGAGCAAGCCCACTGGGGGAGCTCCTGTTCTTTCATATCCAAAAACATATATAAATGCGTAATTACAGGAACCATGATCCTCCATGAGATGGCAACCACAGCCTCGGAGAATCACGCTCAGGGTCACCCACGAAATGCACTACCTCAACCGCTAACGGCCGGCTGAGGAAATGTGGAATGGCTGATGGAGGAGGAGATGTTAAGTAACAGTTATGGGCTTGAAAATAGTGGCAGAAAAGGAGAATAGTTAATCCCACTGTACCATAATTTTTGGTAAAGGTTGAGGCTGACCACTGTACCAGAGGAGGCCAGTGGCGCTGGGGTAGGCAATAGACACAGCTGCGGAAGAGAAGGTTACACCGCTGCTCCCTGGCCCAGGCCTCCCAGGCCTCCCAGGCAGCCTCATAAGGGCTTTGGAGGCCCTGGCTTCAGCTGTCCCCTCCCTCTTCCAGCACCGTGGCTGTCTGACTGAAGAGACGAAGAGGCTGTACTGCCTCAGGCATCACAGAGTGACCTGGCCTTGCTGAAGTCACACTGACCAACCCTCGGAGCCCAAGGCCTCCTTCTGTCCATATTGCAGTAGAGGAACCAAAGCAAGTCCAGCCAGGATGCCAGGCTGAGGTTTTGTTTCAGAAAATTGAAAATAAGGTGAAGGGTTCTAATTAGAGTCGATGCAGGTGAGCCGCAAGCCTGTGGACAGTGTATTCACTGCGAAAGCTTGAATCCAAACACTAAGTCTGAGTGTCCAGGGGACAGAAACAGACAATCTGGTAAAAGGCATTTATTCCAGCGGTCAATCTGGGCTGAAATGGAATCTAAATGGAAATAGGTCAAGTCAAGATAAATATGAAGGCCTGAAACATTATAATAAACAGAAGACTATCCTGAATTTATATATATATATATATACACATATATATAGAATATATTTAGTGTAACATAAATATATATATTAGTAGAAGATATTATATATAAATATATGTTTATGAGCCTATCAGAAGCACTCAGAATCTCATCAGCCTACAGCAACACCTTTTTTCCCTGTTTCACTAGGAACAGGGCTGATCTCGTCTGGGCCGGGCGAACTGGACTGCAGCTACAGGTAAGATCTAGTTCTGCTCTGCACATCTCATTCTGAGGTCCCATCTGCAGGGGTCTGGAGTTTGTGCTTTTACTGGGGGCTTATGGCAGCCCAAGGGGACACATGAAACCACACAAATGTCTAACATCTGTACCCATGTCATATTCCTCCACTTTCCATTATCCAAAGCAAATGATGGCCAAGGGCCAAGTCAGTGGGGCAGGGATGTATACCCTCCTCAAACGTGATCCTTATGACAAGGTGGGTCCCTGGTATATATATGCTGTGTGATTGGCTTAGAAGGCCATTGGCAGGACTAGAGTGCCCCTCAGACTGGCAGATCCAGCAATTCAACTTTGTCCCTTCATCAGGAATGGACCAGACTCGGTGGCTCAGCCCAGCTGAACCTAACATACACACCAGGAGGCCAGTTTATTAACTTATAGGACCTTGGCTATTTTTGCTAAGTAACCTGGACATTTGTTTTGATCGATAAGAACCTTTTCTTGTTAAAAGCAAATCTGTTAAGATATCAGGTTAATAATTCTGGCTTTGTGAATGTGGATTCCGAGCAGGACTCAATAGGATGGTGTCACTCATTACCTTAACCTGCAGATCCCTAATACAAGGAGGCGCTGCCATTGGGATAAGCAGGCCTGCCTGTGTCCCTCTCTCAGCGACAGAAAACACAATGCCAACTAGATTCTGTCATTTGGATTCTGTTGACCACTCTGCTCCTGATTGAAATAATCTTTCTTTGATTATGTAGAACAACTCATTAGGATGGAGAAGTTCAGATTCCCAGCCAGAGGCCTATTTTGTTTATTTTTAAGTAAGCTTTCTATGTATTAGGGCATTTGTGTGAGTTTTTTTCATTTGGCAAACTCTCTGGATTTCATCATGAATGGCAGATATGCATATGCATATAATGACCTATATGCCTTGCATATTCTAGGTCTTTGAGATTTCAAATATTCTGTCTCATTGTTCTAGTTTGGGTCAGGTAAATATACTTACCAAATCTGTAAAGATCACTTCATTTGGGGGAGTGACATTTTTCAATTCTGACTTTTTTATGGTATCCACATTGACATTGTAAAATAGTCATTGAAATATTAGTTGACATCTGAATTAAGGCTACTGTTTCAGAATATGTTACAAATAAGGTTTTGGCATTTGAGAAAGTTGTGTGAACATTTTGAGGGTCTGTTTTCTCATTCATAAACTGAGGAAAAACACCTGCTTTGCTTGCTCTACAGAGATACTGAAAAGGAAATTATGAATGCAGTTACTTGCTCCATGGGGGTTGGGGGGGCTCAATGATTGAAGAATCTGTTTAAAATTCGAAGTGTTCCTATGAACTTTCTAGCAATATATATTATTGAGTAAAACGATTAAGCTCTATTTGGTATTGATTATTATTATTATTGCTTTACATGCTCCTGTGTTTTCGTTTTTAATGTTTTAAAGGCCTTTTTGTCAGACCAAATTAGATTACATCGCCTCCCCACCTTTTGTTTTCTCGACCTATTGTCCTTGTGTATAGAAAAATCTTGATGGATTTGTACCTATTGTTCCATTCATCAACAAATGACAACTCAAGTCAGGAAACAAAAGGAAAAGAAAATCTCAAAAACAATTGAACAATAGATTCAATTTTAATTTTACTGCAAAATCTCCCAAAGGAAAGTAGCAACAAAAATACCACTTTTGGCGTCAGCAATGTGCATTTTTCTAATTCATTCTTCTCCCTGGTTCATTTTAATCCTGATGGAATTCTTCATAATGGTCATTAAATTTCAAAGTACTGCACAATTAAAGATTAGTTAACTATTAGACCATATAATGTCACTCTGATTTATGCAAGCTTCATTAAAAATCTTTTTCAGTTAAGATCTGAGGGGGATAGGAAATGTATCAGTTTTAAGGATTCAAATCAGTTTAATGAGACTTTTTCTTTCTTGAACTTCAGCTACGTGCTTGTGTAGTACTAGATGCTTCAGAGAATGCCAAGAACTATAAATGGTTGGTAACAAAAAGATGACAAAGAGAATTTGGTATTCAGACAAAAAAAAGAATTTAAATGTATGGCATAAAAAAAAGTATTTTTTGCATTAGCACAGTGGTAGAATATAAGGGTTTTTGAGCCAGACTGAACTGGGCAAATTATGCAATCTTTCTAAATTTCATTTATCCTATCTATGTATTAATCTTAAGGTATAGCAAATTATCACAAATCCATTTATTAAATCCCAATTCTGTAGGTGAGAAGTTGGGGTCAATTCAACAGGACTCTGCTCAGAGTCTTGCAAAGCCAAAAACAAGGTGTTGAATGGCCAAGCCCTTCTCTGGAGGCAGCAGGGAAGGACCCCCTGCTGAGCACACTCAGGGTGTCAGCAGAATCCAGTTCCTTGTGGGTAGAGCACTATGGGCTGGTTCCCAAGGTTACTGGCTGTCAGCTGAACGTCTCTCTCTTCCCCCAAAGACCCCTTGCCTTCCTTCTCACACGGCCCTCTCCATCTCCGCCAGCCATGGCACACACGGGTTTTCTCATGCTTCAAATCCCTCTGACTCGCCTTTATGCAATCTTCTATTTTATGCATTCAGATAAAATTCTATGCTTGTAGGGGCTCATATAATTAGGTGATGCCTGCCTGGAAATTCCTTCTTTCTTAATGTCAACTGATGAGAAATCTTAATTGCATCCGTAAAATCTCTTCACAGCAGTATCTTGTTTACAGCTTGATTGGATACCCAGAAAAATAGAATCTGGGAAGGGAGAGAGGGTACATCTTGCAATTTTGCTTACCATAAGCTAAAAAATGGAGTTAAAAGAAGAATGTAATGGGAATATTCTTATGAAGATTAAATGACATTATGTAGGTAAAGAACTTATTATTAGCACATAGTAAATAAAGTTAAGAAAATTTACACTAGGGTTTGCCTTACTCTAGCAAAGAATAGAATCAAATCAAAGCAATACATATATTATATATAATACAATATCATATTCCTAGTTTGCACCCTATCTTTCCACTTTCTTTAAGTTTTCTGATGAAGCGAATGCTTTTCTTTCCTTTTCTTCCTTTAAGTGAAACCCAGATTAAAAGTAAAAGGATGGAAATGATATAACATGCAAACACAACCCAAATAAAGCCAGAATAGCTATATTCATATGAGAAAGAGGCTTCCAGAGCAATATTACTACCAAGATAAAGAACAGTATTCATGATAATAACAACATAATGATAAAGGGATAAAGAAGAAAATAAAGACAAAATAATCCTAAACATATATGAATTTAAAAGCAGAACTTCCTTAAACATGACTCACAGAACTGATGGGACTGAGAAGAACAGTGGACAGATCCAAGATTATACACACTTTTTTAATGGAATGTATTTGACATACAATGTTATAGTGGTTTCAGATGTACAACATAGTGACTCTGCAATTGTATATATTACTAGATGCTCGCCACAGTAAGGGTAGTTACCCCGTTACCACACCAAGATACCACCATATTATTAGTTATATTCTCTATGCTGTTCATAATAGATTCTCGTTCCTATTACTAATTTATTTTAAAACTTGAACTTTGTACTTCTTTAATCCCTTCAACTATTTCACCCATTCCCTCCCTATGGTAACCAACAGTCTGTTGTCAGTATTTGTCAGTGTGGGGAAAATGGAAGTCCCTGTGGCCAGGATCCTCCCCTGACCCTGAACTACTCGATGCTGTAACTGGCCTGCTGCTAGGCTACTGCTTCCACACCCACAGGCAAAAAGCTATTACTGACTGAATTACTATATAAAGATCTCTGCCCAGAGCTCTGGGAAGAGGCAGAGACACAGGTGGATTATGGACCTGCAGACTGCTGGATGCAGACGTGATTCTAGTGCTCAACCTACCACCAGGAGAATAAAGCTGGGTATAAACCTTTTTACCCTGAGAATATACCATTGTCATTCCTTGGTCTCACTGAATCTATAGTGAACTTGCCCAGGGCTGAAACCCATTGGCAAGACACTATTGTAAATAATGCTGGAATAAACATAGGGGTGTATTTATCTTTTCAAATTAGTGATTTTGTTTCTAGAAGTGGAATTGCTGAGTTGTATAGTATTTCTATTTTTACTATTTTGAGGAACCTCCAATTATTTTCTATAGTAGCTGAACCAATTTACTTTACCACCAATAGAACATGAGGGTTCCCATTTCTCCACATCCTCCCCAACACTTGCTATTTCTTGTCTTTCAGCCAGTTGCCATTCTGACTGGTGGGAGGTGATACCCTATTGTGGTTTTGATTTGCATTTCCCTGAGGATTAGTGATGTGGAGCATCTTTTCACACAGGCACTTTTACACTCATCTCTGCAGCTGATAGACCATGTTGGTGAAAATCGGGAGAAAACAAAACTGAAAAACCTGATCTCCCAAATTGGTCTAATGGGTATTTATAGAACCCTCAACCCAACAATAGCAGAATACACATTCTCTCAAGCACACATGAAACATCCATCAAGAAAGCCCTCATTGAAGGCTATGAAACAAACTTGTAAAAATTCTAAATATTTGACATGATGCAGAGTATGTTCTCTGGTGGAATGAAACTAGAAACCAATAGCAGAGAGATGTGAAAAAATTCTAAGCTTGGAGATTAAACAGTATACTTTAAAATAATACATGGGCCAAAGAGGAACTTACATGAGAAATTAGAAAATATTTTTAATTGAGCAAATATAAGAAAGCAAAATAAAACTGGTTGAAAATAACTACGGCAGTGCTTAGAAGACAATTTATAGCATTACATGTTATGCAATTTTAAAAAATAAAAAAATAATAGTGGTCATAAATCAATCATTTCAATTTCTACCTTAAAAAAGTAAGGAGAAGAAGAGTAAATTAAACCCAAAGCAAGCAGAAGAAATGAAACAATAAAGATGAGAATGGACTGTAATGAAATTGAAGACAAAAAAATGAAGGAAAAAAAACCACCACAGTGTTTTAAAAAAATCCAAAGAAGTGATAAATGTACCACCAGATTGACCCAAGAAAAGAATGACAGAAGGCACACATGCCAGTATCAGAAATGCAAGTGAGATTATCACCAATGCAAGAAGGAAACACGGAAACCCTACAAAGAATATACGTCAGAAAATTCTGTATCTTAGATGAAGTGAGATCACTTACTTACAAGACACAAACTAACACTGTTCAATAAAGTAAAAATAGATAACCTGACTATTCTTACAACGATTGAAGAAATGGAACACCTTCCGAAGAAGAAAAGTACTGGCTCCAAGACCTTCACTAACAAATTCTACCAAACATTTTTGGAGATAAAAATACCAATTTTTCTCATGGAAGAAACATTTCTGAATTCATTCTTTTTTTTGAGGCCAGCATTATCCTGATACAAAACCAGGCAAAGACATTAGAGGGGATGAAAATTACAGAACTATATGTCCTATTAATAGGTACAAGAACATCCTTACAAAATCTTAGCAAACTGAATATAGAAACATACTAAAACCAATTAGGGGTTTGTGGGGTACAAAAACATGAGAACTAATAAGTGAGCTTACCAAGATTACAGGATACAAGGCCATATACAAATATCACTTGTATTTTCATATACTAACATGGACAATACAAAATTGGTAAAAACAACACAAAACCATAAAATACTTGAAAACTAATCTAACATATGCACAACATTTGAACACAAAATGAAAGAAAAGACAGGAGGCTTTAATTAGTGGAGAAATATACCATGCTGCAGTGGACTAGAAGACTCCACACTATTAAGATGTCAATTCTAATAAATTTACATATTATCCTAAGGAAAATATTAGCAAGACTTTGGAGAAATCAACAGCAAATTCTAAATTTATTTTGAAAAGGAAAAAATCCAAGATCACAAAAGCAATTTGGAAAGGACCAAAGTTGGAGGACTCAAACTACCTACTTTCAAGAAGTCCTCTAAAGTCCCCGTGGTCTAGGCAGTCTTATTTTGACAAAAACACAGACACATACATCAATGGAAAAGAATAAAGAGTCTAGAAATAGACCCATACGTATAAGATCAATTGATTTTCAACATCGATTCAAAGTCAGTTCAACAAAGAAAGGATAGTATTTCCAACAAATGGTGCTGGAAGAATTTGTCATCCAAAGGAGTAACGATGAATCTTGACCCATAGCTCAACTTATTTTTTTAAAATGTGCATGACACTTACAAACTCACCTTAGTTTGGGCCTTCCCAAAAGTGGACCCTGCACCAAATATTCAGGGGCAAGCGATATAGTGAGACATGCTCCGAGCATGGAGATGCTAAGGGAATGGAGGAAGGAGATGAGGGTATACTTTCCAGCAAGGTCCCCAGATGCAGACTAATCCTGCAGAGACATCTGGATTGTAGGTTTTACCTTAGGAACGGTCCTGACTTGAGGCAAGAGAGTTTGACTTTTATAATCACACCCAGGTGATTTCTTGGCTCTGAAAGTAAACTCTGAAGTTATTCTGGCTCTTCATATGGCAAAACAGCTTTCGTAGACCAAGACCGATTGTCTGAATAAAATCTCATATGCAAGCCTTACAGCAAAGCACAGAAAGGCTGGGCATGAACACACAGCACTAGTAAAAGGATGCATGGAGATCTGTGCAGGCAGATCAATTGATTTTCAACAGCTGTTGACCACAATTCTGGACCACTTTCTAGGAACAGGTAATGGAGAAATAAAAAACATTCACTAATGATGAAGCTTCAGTCTAGACGAGGGATACAGAGCATCTCAAATACAAGGTGAGATTTCCAGTTGCAGCTCCAACATGTAACGTGCTTGGCGATTATCGCCCCTGTCCCCCCACAACAACAAAATCTTAAAGAAACTGAAAATCAACAACTTATCTTGGACCCATCAGGATCTGAGGTTACAGGGCAAATCGCCATTGTGAAATCTGGAAAAATAAATGAATCTGGAGAGTCCCAAATGACATTTGCAGGAACCACTGTAGCTAAAACTGGTAGAAACCCTCAAGGGGCAATTCTGATGAATTTCTGGATATAGAAAAAACCGGATAAACCTCTAGGCTAACCAAGAAAAAAAGAAAAAATGCAAATTACTGATGTCAAAAATTTGGAAAAGTATTCATCACCTTCCACCCAAAGGACATTAAAAAAACAACAAAGAATATGATAATAACTCTATACCCACAAACTCAATAACAGGTGACATGGACTAAATCTTTGAGAGGCACAAACTTCTAAAACTCACACAAGGAGAAAATATATTAATATTAATAGTCCTATGTCTATTAAGTAAATTGAATCAATAATGAAAAACCCTCCAAAGAGAAAGCACCAGGCTCAGATGAGTTCCAGTGAATTCTACCAAACATTTAAGGAAGAAATTGTACCAATTCTTCACAATCTCTTCCAGATAATAGAAGCTGAGGGAATGGTTCCAAACTTATTCTATGAAGCCATCAATGCTCTAATGCCAAAACCAGATAAAGGCATTGCAAGAAAGGAAAGCTATATAGATTAATATCTCCTGCGAACATATATGCAAACTTCCTCTACAAAATATTAGCAAATGCAGTTCAACACCGTAACAAGGGACTGAACACCATGGCCATGTTGGATGTAAATTATAAGGCGGTACATGCTGCAGTAGTGTTAAGAGCAGGTAATCTAACCCAGATCGTGTGCAGACACAGTGAGCTTTGTGGAGAAGCTTTGTGGAGATGGCTGAAAGACTATGTCCCATGTAGCTGTAGGTTAGGACCAAGAGCTGGTGAGAGGCAGAGTTCAGCTTCTAAAGGAAGTGAGGTGAAGTGGCTGCAGGGTGAGAACACAGACCTCACAGCCACACCACCTGAGCTTGAACCACAGCTCCCCGCTTATTGGCTGTATGACTTCAGAGGAATATTTGAAATTCTGGTCCCTGAGTTTCCTCATCAGAGAAAGGGGGATTTCTCCTAGTATTTCAATGTAAGCTACAGTATATAAACGATTTGGAACACTGGCATGTAGTTAACTCTACCCTTTGTTTGCTACTAATAGTATTATTAATCTGGAATTTAAATATATTGGCAGGTATTTGGAATGTATCCTAAAGATGACTTAGAGTCAATGAAATGTTTCAAGCAAAGGAGTTTGCAGGGCAATCTTGTCCTATAAGGAATAAACATCACTCTGAAAGCAATGTGCACAGAAGGCTGAATGACTGAGAGCAGTTGAGACTCTTCATGCCTGTCCAAGACAGAAAGAATGAAGGCTGGTGTCTACACTATGCCATGGGGACAGGGGCTAGAGTGGGCCGACAGCTGTGAGAGATGTCTGGGAGGGACAGTGAGCAGGACTTGGCCCCTGATTTACTGTGGAGATTGTGGGAGAGCCGCTGCCCTGGCGGCAATAAACAACCTGCACAGAAGGAGCCTGCCTGCAGACAGTCCCTTCCTGCTGAAGACATTGCACTGGAGCAACGGCTTTGTAAATCACATCAGGAACTTGAAGAATCGGAACATGAACAATAAACCTCAGCGATCCCTGATGTGAGCAACAGAAATCTAGGTGAAGAAGAGACTTGGAGTGCATTGCAAAGGTTGGCCAGGGAATGCATACAGAGGAGAAGAGGGGAAAGACTATTTCTAATGGGGTTCTTGCAAAAGTTGTCAACATATAAACACTGAGATTATTAGAATGCTCTTCTACCCTGGGCACAAAGCCTAATCAGCTTGGATGGGAGATACCAAGGGAGGAAGTATTAAACACACACATGCACACACGCACAGCTGCACCCCCACCCCATCATTGTCTTCCCTACCTCTGTAGGGCTAAAGATCTTCCTAAACACCCAGCACCACTTAACAACCTACTCTCTTCCTGAGATACAGTGACTAATTTGCAAGAGATCATTTTGCTCAATGTTCCCGTTTCTCAGATGAGAAGAAGCTCAGGGATTAGACGTGGTTCACCCAGTTAGCCGTCACACAGAGGCAGGGCCGGGCCAGAGCAGCGCTGGGGCCTCTCGGGAGGTCTGCCTGACCGCTCTGCTGCTCTCCCTTCACTCTGCTCTGTGCCTATCTCCTCCCTGCCCTTTCCCTCCATCCTTCAAAAATCTGATTAACATTATGAAATGGAAGATATCTGCCTTGCATAAGCTTTTCTGAGGTTCTTTCAGACAGGATGTGTGCTCAGACAGCTCGGTCATAAGAGGAAATACGAATGCAGCCATTCAACCATGGGTGGCATGCCTGTGTTTCACCCACAGTGAATGAAAAACATTACAAGCACATGGTTATCTCCCGTCTCTGAGCCCACAGTTGGCTCTGGGGTTCTGATAGTCCCCCTTTACCTCATCAATTACGGCCTCAAGAAATGTCTGGGAGATGGGGCCTGGGAACAAGTGTTCTCTCACTGGCCCTTTCTGCCTCAGCAAAGGCCCCTAGGTGTCATTTCCCACCTTCGCCATCAGCGGAATCATCAGCACGTCTCATTGCCACTGCAATTTTCACAGTGGACCTTCGGAGGCCCAGATGAGGCCTCACTCTTCCCCAGCAAACAGGCAGAGCTGAGGGCACGGGAGCTGCACTGTGGGATGGCCCGTGACAGCCCGACAATGGGTCCTGCTCCACTGTCAGCTCAGGCTTTCTTACTTTCCACTGCAAAAAAAATGTCCTACCTTTTCACCATTGAACTATCCAGGTATTATTCATTACATCCATCTGCTGTGCATCCATATGGTTAACTCTTATTTCCTAAAATTATGTCCTGTTTGTAATTCTTTCATGAGATCTGTCACCTAATTTCTAAGAATTTTATAAATTCTGATACATATTTCCCTTCATGTTTTGTGTGCATTTCTTGATGTGTTTTAGCCAGGATTGAAAGAGTTAGTTACGGTTTTGATCTTCCTGCCATGTTGTCTTTGCCTCTGGGATCTTATTCTTAGTGACTCAGTGGGGAGCTTGATCTCCATACTGTTCTGTTGCTCACTTTGAAGTAAATTTAGTTCTTCTGAAGTTGAAACATTCAGATGGCGACTCCCACCCCAGACCTCACTCCTCAGCTGTTTTGCTGTGGTATTTACAATGCGGCAGCTGCCGTCTGGTCTTCCAGTGACGTGTTTGACTTTATGACTCCTCTTTGTAAAAGGCTAAATAACCCCCTTAGCATGGAAAAATGGACCTCCAAGTACGCGTCCCCCTGCATCTTCTCTCCAACCCGCTGAGACGCCACCCCAACCCTGGACACAGTGCCCTGCGCTGGTCACGGATCCCTCATGAGGCTGATCTCACCACCACCCCACCCGCCCTGTGCCTCTGAGGCCTTATTTGCTAGGAATGCCCTCTCTCCTCCTCTGCCCACAAGATCACATTGCTCTTACAAGATCCAGAGGAAATACCTTTTGGAAATCTCCTCTACTGCCTGAGGGATACTGTCCTTCCAGAGGGAGGTGCCTGCCTCTGCTGTCACTCACACTGCTCTGGGGACCAGCTTGTCTGTTATCAGCTGTGCAGTGGCTGAGTTACCTCTTGGAGCCTCACTTCATTTATATGCAAAAAGGGTTTAACCACAACATCTCGCTCAGAGGGACTATTAAATAACATAATATTAGTAAAGAGTTTTTACTCTCTTGTTTTTTAAATTTCCCCCTTAGGATATCATACAGTTCTTGGGTCAGGAGTTCTGATTGCTCCTCCACGCCCGTCCAATCCCTCTCCTTTCCGTCCTCCACGTCCCTGCTTACTTCTGCTCTCAGACACTTCTTGGACCCCTCAGCTGTGCCGGGCAATGGACCAGGGAGCTGAGCTTCAGAGGCATGACAGTAATCCCCCACCAGGCAGAAGGCAGAGAGTAAATGACAGTGCTGGGGCTGCGAAAGCAGGCATTTCTGACTGCACAGGTGTGGGCACATTGCGCAGCCCCATATTTTGCCTGAGCGGAAATTGGATAGACAAAGGAGCGGGGGTGTTCAGGGAAGGACAGGGGCAACAGGGCGTGGCCTATCACTAGGCAAAGCTGCAGGGCGGAGAGGAGGGCGGCCGTGAGGATGGCAGGGAGGGAATGTGGCCCAGCCCTTTGTCAGTGCCTGGCGTGCCCTGCAAAGCCCCCGTGGCTCTTGTGTTCCCAAACGGCCAAACAAGGGGTTTGAAATGACATTAGCTCCCCTGCCTCCGCATCCCGGATAGGAGAGAGAGTGCTACATACAGATAGATATACCTCTCTGTATCTGTCTGCTGATCTATGACTATATGCCTGTATCTATTTCCGTAGAGACAGAGAGTGAGAGGAACTAGGAAGCCAGGCATTTAGAAAGGGAGTCAAGCAGCATTTGCAGAAGAGGAAAGATGAGGATTTGGGCTAAGTAGCAGCGTGAGGATGTTTGCTCATTACATGAGGCATTAAATCAGAGTCATTAGTACCTGGTGCAGTGGGGTCCTTCCATCTCAAGAGCCTATACGTCTCCTTCACGCCTCTCACTCTTTGCACTAACACCACCCAAGTGTCTCCTTGCTCACTCCAGAAGTGGTGATGCGACTTTGTGCTCTCGCTCAGACTTCACTATCTTCATAACAATTGTGTTTTCATCTCTTTGGCTCCAACCACTTATGCAAGGGCTCCTAAGAATGGTTTGTTCTGCCTTCTGGTTTTATGTCTTTTTATTGCACCACAGTGCAGTCTTAAAACCCTTAGTCTTTAACATTTCCAAAACAATCTGCAAATACTAGCTAATGATTCGCATCTTGGCCAGGAGGGTGAGTCAGTGTGATCATTTCTGCTTTACAGATGAGAGCACGCGGGATGGGGAAGGTGAAGGAATTTGCTTGAGTTGGCAAAACAAAGCAGAGAACAAAGCCATCATTCATAGGAGGACCTTTCCAGACTGATTACTGTCCTCTTCTTGAAAAGCAACTGGTAGAAACAAGGAGGATAAAGGTGGGTCAGGGACAGTCAGTGGAGGATTTCACAGCCTGAGGCACAAGATACATGATCCCCATAGCCAGTTTCCTCACTGGATAGTGGTGGTCTGTTTATATGTCCCACCCATTGGGTGGTCCTTGAGGACAGGGATGGAGATGTATTCACCTCTACAATTAGCTAAGTATCCAGTACAGGTTTGGTAATAACATATGTGTCTAAAATAAAGAAGGTGCTAGAGATACAGATTTCATTCTCTCCTTGACTAGAGCGTGAGGACCATTAGACACATTTTCATTTATGCATTATGCACGTTTTATGCATAGGCTCTGGAGTTAGCCTAATTCCACATCTTGGCTTTACCCATGCCTTACAGTCTTGGACAGACCACTTAGTCTTATTACACCTTATTGTCCTCACTTGTAAAACAAAAGAAAATGATAATAACATTGTACCTATTTGTGGGGTTACTGTATAAGGGAAATTGAAATATTAGAAGTTGGTATGAGGTATGTACTCAATTCTTCCCGGTCTTGAACACATGCACACATAAATCATGATTTCTATTTCCTCTTACTTTGCCAGGCACAGAGAGTCACCAAACATATATATATATATATGATTTTGGAAACTTATTCTTCCATCCAAAAATCAGAAATAACTAAACGCTAATTATCCTAAAGTAAGCCATATAGTAAATGTCAGAGGACTCATCCAAATTCTTCTGACTAATAGAATTCTCCTGTATTTGAACTAAATAGTTGGCTGGGAAAATGCTTTTGGTGGCCACAAAAGTTCTCTGACTAGGATTTGCCTTACACAAACATCAGGGCAGCTGTATGTCACAGCTGTTTGTGGTGCTTAGTATGTATGGGACTCTGAAACCATAGGTGTTCATCAAGTATCTATTGACCATTAGGAAAATTTGTCTGGCAGCACTTTTCACTAACAGCCACTTGAGAACAAGAGAAAAGAAAAAATGTGCTCACTATTTGACAAAGAGATGGTTAGAACTTTTATATTCATATTTACTAAAATCTGAAGCTAGAGTAAACTCTATACATACGTGGCTCTGCAAGATGGTACAAGGATCTGATGATCACTTCGATTACATCAAAAGTCATTGGTGCCTATTTTTTTCTAAAATGGTTTCTTTATTTTGAAATCTATAGCATTGGAAATGTTACATTAATTCTCAAACTTAACAGATGTTGAATATATTACCTTGTTTTTTATTTAATTTTAATTTTTTTCTTTTTTGTGGCACCATTTCTTTTCAAGTGCCATATGGTGTTCTCTTGACAGATTTGAAAGTGCCTAAGAATTTGGTTCAAGTGTGTTTTGAGACACCTGTAACATTCCTTAGAGAGAGAAACCTAACCAGAACTGCAAATCACTCCCAGGTTGGAGCTTCACTGGCAGAAGAGGGAAAAAAAGTTAAGTGGGAAGTATAGAACAAAGTTTACTTTTAGTACCTATATTCTACGCTGTCACTTTGAGAATTCTGATTCAGACTTCTGATACATCAGAACAAATACGCAGAAAAAAACAGAGTTTTAAAGGAAACATAAATGCAGATTTCCCAGAAGTAGATTCCGCATGCAGTATACAAATTACTTCTTGAATTTCTTGCTGAAGCAGGAACACAGAAGAGCAAAGGCCATATGAACATGGAGCATTCTTCCTATTAACTCATCTTTAAATAAGGAGGAGAAATAGGAAGCTGTAGCAAACAGGACACTGAAATTTTGGCTAAAACGGTCATTTATGTAAGTGTGTTCTCTTGAAATTATGACGCTCTTACATCCTACATTTGAGTGTAATGAGAAGATTTTGCATTGGATGGGAAAAAGCGTATCTCTTAGATTGTTTCATACTCTTGGTTTTGAGACATAGGAGGATTACTCATCCAGCTCTGCAGAGTCGTTTATCATTTAGCGGTACATTGACACCAGGGTGTGTTGTTTTGGCTATATTCCCTTGACCATGATACTATAGTCTAAACAAGCAGACTTTCCATAAATAATACCAAATGTATCTTATACATATTTATAAATGTATAAATGCATTTTTTTTCTTATCCCATCTATTTATAGTTTAAGGCTCTGACTTAACATTTTTTCTCTTTGCTTCTATCGTTAACTTTTACACACCTTCACATACCTTCATTGTGACAAACACATTTTAATTTTATTTTCTGCTTGATGAATTTTCAGTTCCCTGTTTTTCATTCTTGGTCACCCCAGAGCTCGGAAGAACGACTGAGTAATTGAAAACTCTCAAATGTTGAGCCAATTGGTGGGAAAATACAAATGGAGTGATTTCTTTAAATATCTAAAAACTATTTAACTAGACCCTCAAATTCCTAAAGTCAGTACTGCTTTTGGAGGAGACATTTTCATTTAGACTTTGATTTTGCTGTCTAGTAAAAAAGAGGCCATGGTCTTCCCATCTTAGTTAGATTAAAATGGCAGGCTTTTCTTTCTGTATGCCTCTACGTGGCTCCGGTTGAATTCTATTTTGGGGGTGGCTGGTGAGTCCGCACTGTAAGACGGATTCTGTGTTAGGCCCCACAGATACGAAGCTGAATAAGACATGGCCCCTGACAGAGAGACCTTACAGTGTAGCTTGGGAAACGACTTCCCACCAGCAATCTCTTACTGGAAGTATGATTGCTGCCCTGATGGAGTATAGAGATGGAACTAATTAATTAAATGGACTCTGGACTGGCAGCTGATAGGAATGGGAACTAGGAAAAACAGAAGCAAAACAATCAAGAACAAATGTTTAAGCCAGTTCTCAGCAACTAGGAAAGAAGCCCCGGATGTTCAATAAGAGGCAAGAGCACCATCAAAGTTTAGCACATGGTGGTCTGCAACCCACAGTGGTTTATCAGGAAGAGGGTTTTTTTTGCACATAACCAGAAATGCCATAAATGCATTTAAATGAATGGACATAGGCATTTCAGCCTTGTGTCCTCTTTAAAGAGCAAGGAAACCTCTCTGGAAGCCTTTCCTGTCTGTTGGCTAGATCTGTGTCACATGCCCATTTTTAAATGAAACACAAGAAATGGAAATGGAACTGTTATTATTGACTCTAATGAAGATATTTTCAGCTTCAAGTTGCTTCGTCCAAGAAACCTACATTTGCCCATGGCCCCTTGCACTGTATCTTCCTGTATCATGTCCTGTAACGTTCCATATGGTACCACCAAACTTGACTGGCATGGCCTGGTTATTGTCCATGTCCTCCATGAAATATCTTCAGAGGATGGATTGCACATGGTTTTCCCTGGAGTCTTCCAGAGCCTAGCACAGAGCCTGTGAAATTTAGTGTTGAATAAAAAACTGAAAACACTCATTATTTAGTCCATAAGTTAATAAAATCCGAACAGCTTCCAAGCTTTTAGCAATAATTTTAGTAACGATTAGTATTATGTTCTCTTTTTCTTTCTACTTCTCATGCCAATTTGCAATGGTAGGGATTATGATGAAGATAAAAAGAAGAAAAATTAGTAAGAAGATCAACTGGGTGCTTATCTACATTTAGACGATATAAAGCATAAGATTTAACAATTCAGGATTAGATGTAACATATTCCAACTCGTTCAGAGTTTTTTGGAAACCATATGCTTATCACCATATTTTTCCTGCCTTTACTTTCCTTCTTCTATTTCAATTTTAACAGGTACATGCAGTTCACATCCAGTTTTAGGTATGGGTACAAGCAATTGAACATATTTGTCAAAAACAATCAAATGGAAAAGAACATTAAGTTTACTGCATATCACCATTTTTCGCATAAAACTGCATATCCATGAGACATCACCAGAAGCAAGAACAAAAAACGAAAAAGAAAAAAGAAAAACAGACACACCGTCTGGGTTAGACTGAATGTGACGAGAACCCAATCTAGGTTAGACTTTTAAGAAAAGGTCCCTATACAGCCCTAACTTCATTTCCAGTCTATAATGGGTGTGGAGTGACAATATATGCAATACTAAAGAAGATAGAAACAGTGCCAAAAACTTCAAAGCATTTCCAAATATTTACATTTGCTTAGAGCTGCCCAAAGAAATCAGTGATTTTTAAGGATTAGGAAATGAATGAATACTTTTAATAACAATGCAATAATGACACACAGAAACAATTCCAAAAACAGCTGTCTCCATTCTGAAAAGCCTGGCAAGTGCACACATTTGGCTTCAAAGAATAAAAAAGAATTTCTTAATAAGAAAGACTTGGGGGAGGGAGCAGCAAAACATGGGAATCGGTGGAGAGAATAGAGAGAGGAAGATTGGGACCACTTCCATAATAGTGATACTACGAAATATTGGGGCCTTGGGAGCCATCCTCAGCCCGGACCTATAAGATTGGGTTATCCCTCTCTCATTTTTCTATAAAATTTGTTCATACCATTTTAAAGCTCTAAAAATTACTCTCAGACATATAATAAATAAACTGTCATGCTGTTATCTATTTCCTAAGTGCAGTGTGTTGTGAGAAAGTTATTATGGAGAATAATAAAAACCTACAGAATCGTGGCAGAAACAAGAAGCAAAAGCCACAGGGAGGGAATTCCAAACCCTGGCAGGATGAACGAGGCCCTTCGGCATCTGTAAAATGGGGTGGTTTCATGCACGAATTTGTGTGATCCAGTTCAGATTCACTGAATCATTAAGCAAGTGTTGAGTGCCTGGCATACACATTGTTCTAGGCACTGATACACAGTCTGGATGTCAGCGGCAAGGAGATAAGAACCGATCATCAATCCATCAATCAATTGTTAGATGGAAATTAGTATTTATACAGAAAATATAATATAGTCATGTGATAGAAAGTACCTGTGTAGGGAGAGGGTGGATGGAAGAGATATCACAACTAAGATAGAATATTTGAGCAACAGCCGCATGATCACAAGGATACGGTTATATTCAAATGCTGAGGAAGAATATCATAAAAAGATTATCATCATGTGAAGCAAACTCTGAGATCAGAAAGAGCAAAGATTGTTCAACAAAAAAAAAGGGCAGAGGAGGAATAGGGCATGATTCCGGTTATATGAGGGATCTAAAACAGACGCAGAAAAGCAGAAAATAGGATGATGGTCGCTAGGGGCTGGGGGTGGGGGAGGGAAATTGTTTTTCAATTGGCATGAAGTTTCTGTTATGCAAGATGAGGAAGTTCTAGAGATCTGCTGTACAGCACGGTACTTACAGTTAACAATATGGCGTTATACACTTTAAAATATGCTAATAGGATAGCTCTTGTACTGTGTTCTTACCAAATCGCACACACACACACACTTAATTCCAAAATCAATAATTAGCTACCATAACTTATTGTATAAGGATACTGTATATGGCAACAGTAGCTTAGAGTAATAATTCTAAATATGGCATGCAGAATGAATCTGAGACAAGAGGCAAAAGGGAAAAGACTGGCTTTTGGTTTTCAGAACACAGAGATGAGCTAATGATATGACATCTGGGTTGCCATGGGAATCAAGGAAATTAATGCATGTAAAGGCACAGAATTAATATTTGATAAGTGCATACTGTGCATGAAGCATTCAGTTAGCCACAGGAACCCTTTTAGGGAGGGATTTCAGGTGGCTGAAGTTGAGCCTCAGAGAGGTTAAGTGGGTGACCCAAAGTCACACAGCAACCTCCCCACAGGGTCTATCTGAGGGGACCCCTGCACTTGTCTTCCTGCACGGTACTGCCTCCTAGTGGTCTCTATTTCCTTCCTTATCAAATCCCTTCACACATTATTGGTTATAGTTTCTGATCCTATATTCATTCACTCTCTTCTCTGCTGGAATTGCACTAATTCAGATTCTTATCACTCCCCCCACCCGCCCCTGTACAGTCCACCTGTAACTCCATTTCCTAAAACTAAGAAGTGTGAGTGCCCAGACACGCAACCTCAAATACCCAAGTCTGCAGGAGAACACAATGACGGTGGCTTTAGGACTTCAAACTCAGTTTGTTTGTGCTTTCTCCAGCATTTGGTGTGGCCCTCACATAAGTAAACATGATTATTTAAGGATATATTTGCATAAAAACTGGGTTAGAAATCTGGTAGCCCTTCTGCATATTTCAGCCAAGAATGCAACTGTCCTGATAAATGTTTATTCTCTACAAACATTGGCAGTCACAGCAAAATCACAAAGTGTCTGAAATTTTGCCAGATGCACCACTAGCTTGCTCAGTGACTATGAATTGTAGGGAACAATTAGTTTGAACTCGTTTTCAACCAGATAAATCACACCATACTTAGGAAATGCTGCTATCTATATATGTTGTTTGTCTAATTGGCTGAAAAGCATTTGTAGCTGGATTTATGGAAGCTTTAGTCTTTTTTGCTTCTATAGAAAGCAGAGTGATGAATCAGGCGGGGCTGTCTGGGAGGCTTGGAGCTCTGACTGGTGTCAATCCAAATAAATCTCTCTAATGCTAAGCCAATGAATGGAGTGAGTCATGTGGCTGACTCAGTTCCTTAAGCAGCTGGAATGCTCTCAAGTTTCCTGAAGTATTTTTCTAAGGTCATGTCAAGCCTCTAATTTAGTGTTTATCACACTTGATTTTCAAAGTGTCAGTTTGGATGACACCTTCATTAAAACTATTATGACTTTAATAATGATGATCATTCCAGAAACTGACAGCTTCGTGGCATTAGGAAAAAATGGACTGTTGCTAATTTATGAATCTTGGTGTTCTGTCAAAATGGAAAGCAGCCCAATCCATTCTGCCCCAGCTCATCCCTGGGTACAGCTCCTTAACTTGATCTATGTGGTAGCTAGTCGTAAGGTAGAATCTCACAACGCATTTTGTTTCGCCTTCCCTCTAGCCCCACATCTACCAGCTATCACTTTCTATTATTTCTCACTTGGAGATATCTTAAATAGCTCTTAAACAATTCCCTTTTCCAATTTCCCTGCCACTAACTCAGTAAGCATACATCAAACCCTACATAAAACCTAAAGAGACAGAGACCCCTGGGCTCCTCCACGCTTTTAAACTTACCTTTCCAAGTCATGTTGCTTACAGAAAGCAAACAATAACAAACACCAATGAAACAATATCAAAGGCACCCACAAATACCAAAAGCATAAGAGTCTGTGAGAGTATGAGACTTGCTCCAAAACAGAGACATAACAATGGGGCATAATTACAAGTGCAGAAATGAAGTGTGTGGGTGTGTGCACATAGGTGCATGTATGCACGTGCACACATATTTATTATCTAATTGTTTTCTATGATAAATGGTGACATGTCAAATCTGAGGAATGGGATGGAGTTACCAACAAATAATGCTGAGGAAACTGGTAAATTATTTGGAAAAAGTCTGGTACTTAATTCAAGTATCTACTAATGTAATTTCAAGTTTAAAATATTACCAATAAAAATTTAAAAGCACTATGAGGAAAATACATAATTTTACCCGTAGGATGGGAATACCTAAGAGTAATACCATGGGGGAAAATCACAAAGAAAAATGTACATAGTATTGACAAAATAAATCTATAAAATTGTTATGCATAAAAGAATATAATAAAATATTTAAAACTAACAACAGATTAAGAAAAATACATTTCCAACACATAGAAAGATACAGAGTTGATATTTTAAAGGGTCTTCATAAGTCAGAACCCAACATCCCAACAATAAAATGAGCAAAGAAGAAATCCTCACACACACCCACACCCACACACAATGAAAATTTCATGGCACAAAAACTTATAATAAAAGTAGTAAAAAGTTCTCAATTTAACTAGGAAAAATAAATATAATTTACATTTGAAAAAATAGTTCTTTTAATTGCCTACCAAATTGACAGCTTAGGGGAAAAAAATGAACTAATGCTGGTTCAGAATTTGCATTTTTTCCCCAATTAAATTGCAATGATTACACATGGAAGATTTAACCAAGAAAATTCCAAATTAAAAAATTCTCCTCTAAAGTTTTCTTTAGAACTTGACAGCTTCTTAGATCCATACTCTTCATTGTCCGTTCAGAACAAGAGCTCGGAAAGAACTTCTAACAGCACGTAGATGCTCACCCGTGGAGCCACTCGGTGCGGTGAGGCTTCTGCTCTATCCGGTGCTGGAGACTCCCAAGAACCCCGGCTCACCGACGTGGTAAACCTGGACAGACGAGGGGCTTCGATTCCCATGTCCCAGCCTCTCCGTTCAGTGTGTTTCCCCTGTTCCTGGTCACATTGCCTTATCACAGCACAGGGAACCTTATGGGGGTGGAGTCTGAGTCTGTCTTGGTCACCAGTGAATCTCCAGCATGCAGGACAACACCTGGCACATAATATGTGCTCAAAAAGTGTGCCATGAGTTCATAAATAGTTTTGGGCCTTCCTGAGTATATTTGGATATGTCTCAATTAGCTGAAAGATCGGGGGTCTTTGGAAGCAGATCCACAGAGGACCAAGCCTGCACGGGTGTGACAAAGGGAGCATAGTATGCATTGCTTGGGTTCACCTAGACGCCCCCTGTTGCTCACACCTGGGTGAAGGCCAAGCATAGGCATTACAGCAAGTATCCGAAGACGGTGAATCTATTTCCAAAGCAAGGGAGGCTCAAATCTGCAAACGCTGTGGCCGCATCGTGACTGAACGTGAGGGGTCGTCCCAGCACCACTTTGTTGGTCTTAGGATGGATGTGCCATGAGTTCCGACGCTTTGCAGTTGGCATTTGCGCCATGGTGCTCAGAAGACACGCCGTCGTTACTGCTGTTAGAAAACAGAGTGGCAAGTGAGATAAAACGCAGACGAGGGATTCTGTCCTGGGAAGGACCTGAGGGAGAATGTGTCCAAATGTTCCTCCCTCTTCCAACTGATGTTAAGGGAAACTAACAACCACACCGAGGATGCGTCGTAAGGTCACAAGGAAGGTCGGCTTGACAACAAAACGGATCTAAAAAAGTATCGCACTGATGATAATCTTCCTTTCATTCTTCCCTCACTCCCGTCCTTCTTGTTTTGTTTGTTTGTTTGTTTGTTTTTGTTTGTTTGTTTGTTTGTTTAACAAAAAGTCTGTGCAGTGAAGTGGAGGCTCACAGTCATTCTAGCCTCCTCAGAGAGGGATGGAGGAGGCAGTGAAGGAGGGCAGATAGTGACACAAGCTTGCCACGAGCCAGCGGGGACCAGACAGCCTCCTCTGGCCAGCGGAAGCCTGTTCCCGGGGCGTGGGTGAGACGCTGTCTGTTTCCATTCTGCAGCCGCAATGTTGGGTGTAGGGGGGAAGCCAAACTTTCTTTAGAGGCATCTCCTAAGACATTTCTACCTTTTAGAATGCAGGCTCCAAGGGGAAAATGATGGCTTGAAGCGGAGACATAGGGACCACAGCTCACTCTTAAAGTCTTTGACCCTAGAAACCCAGAGTGTTCCAGAATGTTTGCAATAATAAAGAAAACAAAACCACCAGGGGAAAATGTTGATCAGGAGTAGAAAATCCACCCGGGAGGACCTCTCCTTGAGTCATTCTGGGGCTTAGAACCTGGGAGGTCTTGGAATCTCCAGGTGGACTCTGCTGCTGGTCAGGCAGGTGTTCCCAGGCACAGACGGCCCTTGTTGCTGTACTGAACTTAAAACACACTCTTTACTACAGCTTTTCAGAGAGCTCTGCCCAGGTACAGCAAGCAAAAACATCAGAGAACCAGTTAATAGTTAAATTTACTTTTGTTATACAGTGTTCACTGTCACAGAAATAGAGGTGGATAGGGAAGGATTCAAGAATCTCTGGATTTCCTGGCCTTAATTTCACCTACTAGAATCCCACTCCACAACTATCCTGGCACTCCTTCATTCTGTCAGCGTCCAAAGTCACTCCTCATCTTATGTAGCTCTTCTGCCTGTATTTCCTCTTACCAAACAAAACCATCTATCAAAATGTATTTTCTCTTTGTTTTGGAATGCTTCATCTATGCCCTAGATGGGATATATAATCTACAATTTCTTTTCACTGCTAATTGATAACTATCCCTCAGCAAGACCAATGCACGAAGATGTTGATAAAGCCCAGCTCTCACCGTGCCTGTGGATAGAATAGCACATGCGCAACAAGGAAAGAAAAATAATAAGCTCTAGGGATGGGTGAGTTTTCTTACCTTTCCTGGAAATGTTTCCCCTCAACTTCCCCTCCTTTGCTTGAGGGTTAACGTACTGTAAGGGTGAGGGTTACTTGGGAGAAGAGTTTGTAAGGTATGATTGTTGTAAAGTGTTTCTTTAGACATACACATCTCTGGGCAAAAATACTTAACTTTTTTGAGACTTGATAAACAGTGTGTCCCACGTAGCATGCTGCACAGGGATTCCCTAGAATGAAGAGAACAGCAATTTTCTATAGCCAAAGAGCCATGACTCCTTAAAAATAGATGGAATTTGAGGGTAAAGTTCATTAAAATACACCATAAAATGATGTTATGACTTCCTTTTATTGTATCCCTTAAAACAGTTGTTTTGGGGTAGGGAAGAACACGCTACACAGTTTTAATTACCTATCTATATGTCTGTCTGCCTGTCTTTCCTATTCCTTCCCCCAAAAAAACCTTTATAATAACCCAATAAAGTATGTTTTTATGCTCTCTACACCTTGGGAAAATTGTGATATTAGCCTTCTTTATCTTTTGCAAGTTTCCTTCATTGAGAGAACACAAACTTCCGGTCTACAAACGTGGGTCCGATTCCACGCCTATCAACTGAAACTGGGCTCTCCTGATCGATTCCTCTTAAGCTCTCTAGGGTTTGATTTTTTTCAGTTGCTAAGTAGTAAGCGTGTTATCACAGGCTTGTTTTTGTGAAATTTTTTTAAATGGCATATGGAAAACACTTATCAACACATGTGACACTAGGGAGATGATCCAACATTTGATATAAATGGTAACTTTAAAAATCATTGCCATCCTAATAAGGTCAGTATCTCCCAAGAGTGTACATAGCATCGTCCTGCATCTATTTATCAAGGTCCATGAACCTTCCTGGGCCTGACACTGTACTGAGGAAACTGGGCTTTGTAGGAGGCATGGCCCGAGAAGCTGCCTCTAGTGAGGTCTCGAGCTGTTTTCTCATGCACACAACATTTCAGAAGATGTGTGGCTTTATGCAACAATCCAGACTTCACATCATTCTAATTTTTTAACTGGGAGTGATTTGTTAAATGCATATTTATAATTTAGTCATTTGTAAACCTTTTTTTAGACTTTCCTTGAGTTGAACATTAAATAAAATGTTACAGGAATGCTGAGGAAAATGCAACTAACCCAGCTGGGGAATGCTGCCAAAGATTTTATGTCCTTAATTATCACAAATATGCTATCAAGGAAAACTGCAACAGTGAAGCAGTTATACAGAGTAACTAATGGAAAACATGCTAATGATCTAGATTGTTCAGGTGAGAGCGTTCTTCCTTTCTTTTTTTCTTTCCTCAATTAACTGATTTGTGGGCAGAAACCTCAACCTTGGTTTGTCACATGAAGTTAAATATGAAAATCTTGTCAGAGGCAAATCCCAAAATGAGGCTCCAGACCAGTGCAATTTTATTTTCCAAAAGGTGTTTCTAAGGACTAGTTCGTTATGGTTGGCTTTTAAATGATCATGCCCCAGGGACTGTCAAAGGGTTGGGTTTGGAGATGGGAGATGGCCTTTGAAGCACCTTTCTCAGCTCTGTGGTGCCCCTCCGCATGGAGAGAGGCGCTGCACCCACCCAGGTCTGGCGGCACCGGTGTCCGAGTGGCACTGGAGAAAACCAGCAGGTGTGTGGCTGACTGGAGCAGTGCTAGAAAGGGCCAGGATGAGGAAGAACAGATGCTGCCGACATTTCGAAGCTAAAAGACATCATGAGCATTCCCCCATGAGGCCACCATGATCTCTAGGTGCTCTTTTCAAGAGATTCCCCAAGGGAAGCGGAGGCTGAGCAGGGGGAGCTGGAGTGGAGCCCTGCCTGCCTACCTTGAGGCCAGGGAGCCCGAAGAACGATGCTCCCTCATGTCGGGAAATCTATAGGGATAACACGTCCAGGTGATTCTGTCCACTGGCTTCAACCCTGAACATAGGCCACATGCAGTTTGGCCGAGTTCTGAGTCACCGCTGTGACTTAGATTGGACCATCTGCCCTCTCTCGCCCTGCTCTCACTGTGGAGCGGCTGCATATATCTTGTTGCTCCCATAACAAATGACCACAAAATTAGTGGATGACAGCCATGTAAGTTTGTTAGCTTACGGTTCTAAAACTCACAAGTCTGTGTGGGTCTCGCTGGACTAAACTAAGGTGTTGGCAGGACTGTGTTCCCTTTGGAGGCTCCAGGGAGGAATCTGTTTCCTTGTTATCTTCCTGCAAATAGAGGCACCCGCATTCCTCGTCTCGGCCCCCTCCTCCATCCATAAAAGCCAGCAAAGCGGGATCAGGTCGTTCTCAGAGGGCCGTCTCTCTGGTTCTCGCTGAGAGGCCCTCCCTCTGTCGCTGCAAGGACCCGTGTGGTGCAGGGGTTCACCCAGACAACCAGGGATCACCTCCCTACTGTAAGGTCAGATGATTAGCAACTTCAATTCCCCTTTGCATGGAACCTAACAGATTCACAGGTTCTGGGGGTTGGGACATGGCCATCTTTGGGGGACCATGCTTCTACCTACCACAAGGGCAAACATTGCAGTAATCAAAATGGGAAAAGGAAGTCGAACTTCTGGATTTAGGGAAGAAGGTGACTTGCACTCTATGTTAACCACAGCCTCCCTTCCACCCGAGGGCGGAGCCAAGGAGGGTGCATCAGGGAACATCTCCGTAAACTGCAGTCTGAGTGTTGAGCATTCTTTAGGCCGAGGCTATGTTAATTTATGAATTTTGTACATTAAAGTGACCTAGGAGGTTTTTTTTTCCCTTTTTTTCTTTTTAAAGAGATAACTGGAAAAATCATAGAGCTGGCCAAAATTTCAAACAGGGTCAGTGGGAAAATTAAGGACATGAACATATGTAAAGGGAACAATAGGAGACAAAAAATACTAACGTGCTCTGCAGTCACACCCCTGCTGCTTGTGTCGTTTAACAGTCTTGGGTATGTTCCACACGGAACCACATAGACAGAATAAAACAAGACCCTGTTTGAATTAGTCAAGACATGCTTCCACATCAAAGTTCTCAAACTGATAGCGTGTGGCCACTGGCCATGTTTTGTCTGGGGACATACAGTGACTATATGTTTTCTTAACTCGTCCACATTTTAAAACTGGAGGTCTTGTTAAAAATGATCCAGTGTTCTGACTTCTCTATTCAGTTGGAAGATCTAGAACAAATGGGTCCTAATTCCCACTTGGAAGCCACTTCTGGAGAAGGCCAGCAGCTGTCCTGATGCTTACATGCAGTCTTACCTGGACATCTTCACATTGAGCGTCACCTGTCTGGCCTCTGCAGTCATTTGAACTTGAGATCCAGGTAGATCAATACAGTGCTTTGTGTAATTAATTTGACAAATGAATATACATTTAGTGTGTTGGCTTTGAAAATTAGCAATCTGGTAAATTAGGTTTAGATAGGTTTAAATATTTGGTTCAGATCCTAGCTCTGCAATTTAAAACTTATATAAAATTAGTCAAGTGGTCGATCTTTCTGAAGCTGAATTATTCATCTGTTAATTTGGAAAAATATAATACCTACCCCCGAGGAGTGCAGTGGACATTAAGAGAACTGCATCATATAAATCCCCTAGCATACTGTCAGGCACATTAAAGCTTTCAATAAATAGCAGATGCTTTCACCAACAACCTGAATTTCCAATAGAACTGTCCAGGGTTTCTTTTAAAGATACATAGAATTGATGACATATTTTTTATCACATAAACATATATACACCCTCCCCCCAAGAAAACTTGAGACTCTCATAAAAGCTTGGAAAGAGCCTTTAAAGTCACTTATTTTACAGAGAGAAAACAGAGGCTTGCAAAGATAATGTGTTTATTTATGATCGCCTATGTTAGTATAAGAGATGTACCTGTAATCTACACCCTCTACTACCCTGCCAACCATTCTACAAGAGAGAAATAAGACCAGTGGGCTGATAACCATGGAGATGGTTCGCCTAGTGAGACACCGACATGAGAACCCCAGGGGGGCAGAGGAGATTTACGTGTAATGTGATTTGTGTTTACTGCTGAACTTAGCCTGGGGTTTAACTTGAATGGATTGTATCATGGTCCTGCTGTTATTATTCATGCTAAGGTCTCATAGCTGTTACAGTTTATAAAATATGTTCCCATATGTGACCTTATTTGATTCCCCATAATCCAGTGAGATTCACTTTATTATCCTCATTTTACAGATGATGGGAAATCAAAGCTGAGAACCAAAATGGATTTTTGAAAGAAATAACTGTTTTTTAATATTAGAAAAATAATATTGAAGAAGCAAATAATACTAGGGAAGTGAAGACAAGACACATGACAGAACGTGCCCTAGAAAGCCTGTCTTCCAGGTCTGAGCCTGGGCCCAGATGTTCATCTCCACACCTGACTCTGCCGGCATTAAATTCATCAAGGGGTCAGTTTTTCAAGAGGTAAAAACATAGATAATAATAGTGATTCATCATTTGCAATGTCCCTGCCACTTGCTAAGCATATCATCTTTTTAATAATCCTCAATTATGGTCGATGATGTCTGATAATTGCCAATTTACAGATAAAGCAGAGACTCCGACTCAACATTATGTAGGGTTAGGCTCAGCAACTAGATCCCAACCTCTCTGATCTAAAGGTCACTCTCTCTAACTCAGTTGCCAATTCTTGTGCTACACCTCCTCTAAAGAAACTATAATTTTCAAACTGTCTATCCGAATGTGGTCTGGGCATCTGTACGGACAGTCTTCAGTGGGGTGATTGCCTGCATGTCTTTTCAGTCTCTGTGGCTCAGGTATTGTAGTGAATGCTAACATGAACTTCAGAAACCTAATAAAGACTCCAATTCCTCCAGCTGCCAGGACAGTGACATTCAGATGATTAAGAGCCAAGGCCTTTCCCAGGAACTAGCCTTCTGCATAAGGGAGCTACCTTACCCAAGGGATGCTCCTTACACAGGGGAGGGCTGCAGCTAATGCCTAGTTGACAATGGTGGTACAATAGCCCGGCCTCCATCCATCAGTCAGGGACACCTCAGAGGCCTGTTCCAGTTCCAGAGCTCACACGTGATCAGCTGACCCTTTGTTGTAGCTATTACCACATTTTAACTTGGATTCTTTTAGCCCAGTCCTGCTTCTCTCACTCCTTATAGGGGTTATCCGCGAGACGACTTCTTGCACACAAATCTCCAGTTCAGTATTGGTTCCCTGGAGAACTCAACCTAGGAAAGTTGGGACCATGAGCAGACCAAAGAAACAGGATCTAAAATGGAATTTGGGGCTGGATTACTTGCTAACTGGGAGGCAGAAAGAGTCAGTGGTGGAGAGGGAAGGAGTATTAATTCCTGGCAGGGGATAGAGGGGCAATTATTAAAACTCACTGGTTGCAAAGTGGGATGGTGTCTTAGATTGGGGACATAACAAAATACCATAGACTGAGTGGCTTCAACAACAGAAATTTACTTCCCTACAGTTCTGGCAGCTGGAGATCTGAAGTGGGAGCGCCAGAATGGTGCGTTCTCGTGAGGACCCACTCCTTGGCTTGCAGACGGCCACCGTCTACCTGGGTGCTCACATGGCCTCCTTTGTGCTCAGGAGAGAGACTGGAAGGAGCAAGCTCTCTGGGGTCTCCTCTAAAAGGGCACTAGTCCCACCATGAGGCCTCTCCCCATCCCCTCATCTAACCCTAATCACCTCCTAACGACTCCATCTACACATGTCGTCACACTGGGGATCAGGGGTTAGCACAGGAACGTGTGGGGGACACAGACCTGTGGTGCCTAGCGAATGGGAATCAGCAGAAAGAGAAGCACTGGTGTCTGCCATCTCTCAGGGGTCTGAGTTCAGTGCAAGTGGTGGCTCCAAGGACAAAGGGTGTGAAGGGCTCTCGCTGTCCTATGGATACACTGGAACAATTCAACAAATGGCTAATGGTAATTAATCAACAATTTAGGGAAAGTGTGGAAGAGACTGGACTTCCTTGGCATCATATAAAGAGACTAGTAGCTAGAAGACAGGAAAAGTGAAGGTCAGGCTCAGGATTTAATTATAAAGTTGGTGGCATTCCAAGCAGGTTGAACTTTCAGCCCCAGTAAGTCAGCTACGCTAAGGCCATGTTCCTTACCAGAAACTAGGGAGGGACATTTCTAGATCAAGTACCCCAAAACCTTGCATACTCAGGTTCTCTTGACCACTGTGCCTGGGCACAGGCTAGTGCTGCCCCTTTGCTTAGAGGCAACACAGACACACCTGACACAGCACATATGTCTCTTCAAGGTCTACTTCCATTTGTCCTAATGCTGATTAATAGCTAGGGTACAACTCCCTGTATCACCTGATGACAGAAGTGCTGGGCCTGATACAGGAGGAAAGAGTCTGTATGCTGATGGAGCTTCAGAGCCAAGGCAACAGCTACCCACAGCAACTGGGAGAGTCCGTGCGAGGTAGGACCCTGACTGTGCAGAATCTAATGGGGGCAGAACAAAGTACCCATGTTGAGTGAGTTCATCTGTGTAAGAGCACTCTAAGAGCATACAGAATTCAGCGGCCTGGCAAAGTCCCTGGAGGCAGTACAAACACATGGCTAGGATGTCATGGAGGACTGGATAAATGATAGCTCATGTTAAAAGAAGTAGAAGCTCTGGAACAGCTAATGCAGACAGCATAAGGAGGGATCAAAAACTCAGCCACGTAAGTGTGCTAGAGTGAGTACTATTGCGAAAAATCCCTCCAGAAGGGCTCAGAAGAAACTGTTTTAACAACACAACTGGTGAGGAGGCCACCAATATCAATGAGAAGCTCAGCTATGGTGGCCTCTGTCTTGGTAGGAGATACTGTTATAGATTTGGATCCCTGGTAGCAATGGAGATAAGAGTCTAAATAATAAGAGGCCAGGTGTCAGCACTTAACCACTCAGAAGCCAGGTGGACACAGTTAGAGTAATAAGTTGCAAGGTTGGTGTCAGAGCAAGACAGATCTGACCTACTGAGAGCTATGGAGATAACTGATAGGACAAAGTGTTTGCACGAGCCAGAAACCTGGGTGTCCGGAAAGAGTACTGCTCGATCTACGCCAATAAAAGAAATCAAGCATGCGTTACTAGCAAACTGATGACAGTCACTGTGGAGAAAGTGAAGGTTCCTGTGGTCAGGATTCTCACCTGGGCCTGGTCAGCTTGCTCACTACACACGTGTGGGCAATACATTGTTATTGACTCTGTATAAAGAGCTCCGCCCAGTGCTCCAGGCTGCACGGCTGCAGGAGAGCAGAGGTGGAGTGGTGGCAGCGCTGAGGACAGAGACCCAGAGGCAGAGACCGGCTTACTGCATGCAGATTTGCTCTGAGTGGACAGGATTCTAGTGACTGACCTGCCACCATGGGAATAAAGTTGGGTATAAACCCTTTCACCCCAAGAATGTTCCATTGTCATTCTTTTTCACTCTCATTGAATCCATAGTGAACTTGTTCAGGGCTGAATCCCATTAGCAAGGCAGTCACCCTAATTAGAAGCAATAATGTTTGACCCAGTTTCTAGATATGTGCCAGTTTTCAGATGGAGAACCACTGATAGATGAGGAGACCAGGTCCCTCGGAGGAACGAAGCTGAGACACCACGGTGACGAAGCGCTCCCTCCAAGCACTTCCCGGAGCCATCACCAGCCCTTTGCTCATGTGATTGTACACTTGGGAGAAATTAATTTCCAGAAATTCAAGGACTAATGGAGAGAGGATCCTAGCTGACACTGATCCTTGGAAACCCAAAGTGTCATCAGGGCCCCTGTTTGAGGAGGGGCATATAAGAGACGGAAAACAACAGAACGCTGGTCCAGCTGTGGCTCACAGGGAACACATTAGGTCCGTGAATCCCCCCAGTGATCATTCCTCTTGTCCCTAAATATATAACTGGAGTGGATGTGCTTCCTAGTTGGCAGAAACCCCACATCATTACTTGGCCGCTGCTGCACAGATAGCTATGACACTGGGAAATACCAGGTGGGAGTCTCTGGCACTTTCCCTATTTGGTCAAGAAAGTACATTTTAAAAATAGCATTGCATCCGAGGAGGAATGGTACAGATTAGCCCCGCCCTTAAAACCTAAAGTGTACAGGAGTTGTGATCTTTTTCATACGTCCATTTAATTGGAAAACAAAACAAAACAAAGAGAGGTCCTGCAAGATCACAAGGCACCAATGCAAATTTACTCAAGTAGATTCAGGTATAGCTTCTGCGTCCACATGGTATCTTAGCTAGATCACATAAACCCAAATCAGGTACATGGTATGCAGATACCGATCACGAAAATGAGTTTTCCCATCCCTGTGGTGATCGAGAACCAGAAGTGGTTGATAGTCACATGGAGCCAGAGATGTACACATCCACGGTCGCGCCCTAGGGCAGTGTCAACTCGCCAGCTCTCTGTCAGGACACTCTGAAGAGACCTTGGTCATCTAAATATTTTGCAAAACATCACATTTGTCCAACATACCACAGACTTCATGTGAAGAGAGCCAAATGAGCAAGAAGTGACAAGCTTGTTGTAGGTTTTGATAAGATGGGGGCCCCCCCAAGGGACGGAGGGAGATGCCACAAAAACTCTCAGACATACTGCACCAGCGAATGTTTTATCACTCCAGGCATATCCAGTTCTCCAATGTAGAGATCAAATTACTGCACCTCATACCTCTCACCATGGAAAAAGAGGCACCATGCCTGGTAGACCACATTGGGTTCCAAGGTAGCAAGGAAGACAGGATACCCCTCAGACCTGTTTTCTGAAGGACATGAAAAGCTACAAGCTTTGAATGAGACCAAGAGAAGTAAAAGACTTTGCAGCAGATCAAAGCTGTGGTACAAGCGCCCCTCCCATTAGAGCCATAGGGCCACACAGACACTGTTTTCTATTGGTAGGAAAAGATGCTGCTTGTATCGTAAGGCAAGTCCTAGTAGGTGAGCAAAAAATAGAACTGTCTGATCCTAAAGCAAAGCTGTGCCATCTGCACATAACATTTTACACCAGAGTGATTTTGATTCAGAGTCTCTCATGAGGTTGCAGTCAAGCTCCCAGCTGGACACACAGTCACATCAAGATTTGGTTGAGGCTTGAGTAGTCACCTCAAAGCTGATTCACACAGCTGTTGGCAAGCCCCAGTTTCCCATGGGCTGTGACAGTAAGGGTTTCAATTTCTTACCACATGGGCCTGGCATTGTGGCTGTCTGAATATCATCAATACGACAGCTTTCTTCCCCCAGAGCAAGTGGATCAAAAAAGAGCATATACCCAAGACAGAAGCCACACCTTTTTATAACCTAATATGAAAAAATGATATGTCAGTGATTCATCCATATTCTGTTCATTTATGTAAGTCAGTAGGTCCAGGCAACATTCAAGAAGAGAGGATTACAAGGACTTGAATGAGGGAAAGGGGGGGATTGTTAGGGATGAGGTTATAGGCTACTCACCACAAGGAGCTATGTCCCCAGCAGGTGAATGCATGGGAAAGTAAATCAAAAGGTGGAAACAGGACTCTACTTGCCCTCAATGTATGATCCACTTGGAAGAATTGTGCTTTTCTCTCCCTATCACAACACAAGGGCTCAAGGGTCCAAAGGTCCAGAGTCATGTAAGGAGATTGCTTCCATCTGGGGACCCTGCAAGACTCTCATTAAATCTTAAGCTTTATCTGCTGTCTGCTCACTGTGGGCTTCTTACGACAGGAGAGCTACAGGTAAAATGAAAGACTCATCAACCTGGCAAAAATAATTGACTCCAGTTACCGAGAGAAGGTGAGCCTACACCGTCAGCAGAAACGAATATGTTTATCATTGAGTTGATGCGCCGAGATGTCTCATGATACTTCCTTGCCCACTTCTGAGACAAATAGACAAGTGCTGCACATACAGCCTAGGAGGGCCTGGGGAGTCAGTGGCTTGGAACTTTGAGGAACGAGGTGAGAGTTACACACCAGGTGTGCCAGGCAGAGATGCCTGCTAAGGGCAAGCATAATCCAGGAGGAGAGTTGGAGAAAGGAGAAGATGCAGTCCTGGGGAGGGAAGTCATCTGATTGGTCTTCTTCTTAAAAGTTTCCTCTGGGAAAGAGGCCAATAGAATCCTAGAGGACACGTTTCCCAAAGGAGGGACCTCCTTTTATAACACAAGCAGGTCCAAGGAGCTGACGTACTAGACAGTAGGAGCTGCTTGGTGCCCTATAAAGGATCCTCAGACCTCCTGTAGGAGATAGTCATCCATCCCCAAGCTGCTACAGGAACTTTCTGCTGATGGATCTGATAGGAGATCCCCTCCCCTGGAGTTGCCAGTGACCAAAGAGACTTGTATCACCCAAGTTTACAGCCCCTCCTCAGAAAGTGGGGGTCTCATGCCCAGTGACTTGTTGATGTGGCCTACCTAGGCCATTGACTCAGTTTGGAATTATTTCCAGGACCCATCCTGGGTCTGGGGCACCCTCCCGGGGATCAGCAGGGGCTTTTGTTGTAACCATATTACAAGTGAGCTTTTCCTCACCCAGCCCTGCACTCATCACTTCCTAATGAGTGTTGTTGCTGAGTACACCCCCTCCTAATCAACTTCGGGCATGTAAATTGCCATCTCAGCTTCTGTTTTACAGGGAACCTAATCTGAGACGAGTAGGTTGCAATTCTCCAGTATTTTTTCCCCCTGTGCATTAGTTAAACATCTTAAAGGCATTGTATTACCCGTGTCTATTCATCTTTCAATCAGCCGAGTCAGCTGCCCAGCAGGTAACAGGAAAACGTTTATGGAATAAATGTGTTCCCTTCTGGAAACGTGGACAAAGGATTTCAAGTGGCCTTCATAAAATCCTTTATTGTTCCTTTGAGTTCTTTGGATCGTGGTCCCTTTGTTACTCTTCTGAAAGCCAAGAAAACATTGCTTTTAAATATGTAGAAACACCTAAGAGCAAAATTTAAATGTTTTCAAGGGGTTGGCTGACCTACTTAAGCTTGCCCTTGGTCCAGCCAGAAGCCCTTTGATTCCCAATTAGGTAAAGATGATTCCAAAGGACATAAGAAAAAGAGATAATGGTATAAAGAGAAGAGGTATGGGGTGGAGAGGACACACACAGAGGGATGTAGTGGTTTTGATCAGATATCTGCTGACAATCAGAGGCGGAGGACAGCCTCTCTATAAAGTGGTCTCCTACATATTTCAAAGTAGCATTTCCAAATGGGCAGGCTAAAGATACTCACTTCAAACTTCAGAATGGTACAGTCAGCACCTCCCTAAACTCTTCAGGGGAGGAGCCTTGATATGTGTATATCAAGCGTTCCTGGTTATTTATCTGATTAATCATGTTGGGAAAGACTGTTCTAAAGAAACCATGCTTGGTTGCCAAAGAGATGCTAAGAAGGACAGGGAACACGGTGGCAGGGCAGCAGCCGGAGGAAGAGCATAATGTCCCTGTGGAGACGTCCACACACAGGGGCATGCGGGAAAAGGCACAAATGGCACCCCACAGAAAGGCAGGATGAGCTAAATCAGGAAGCTTGCACTATGTGAGACTGGGCCTCTCCATCCCTCTCTCTGAGCCTGGCTTCAGCATCCTCAAAGACACATCTGCAAGCAGGAGCTCACAAACTCCCAGGCCTGTGGTGCTGTAATTCTCTCTCTGCATATCTTTTTTCCCAGGAATTTTGAAGGTCAGGGCTAATTAAAGAGTGTGGGTAGTTTTCCCTGGTTATTGTTTCATATCCTTAGGAGTTGTTTCTCTTCTCTGACAAATGAATATAATATCATACATGACACAGGTTTTATAATATTAATAAGAGCTAACACTTATATAGTACTTACTGAATGCTAGGCTCGGTATGAAGGGCTTTGCTTATTATGACTCATGTAATTCTTGCAAGAATCCTTAAGGTAGGTACTTTTTTTGTCACTTTAAAGGTAAGGAGACACTTCTAAAAAGCTAACTATATAATACAATAATAATAATAAATAATCATGCATTAACTGCTTGTTATGACACACACAGTAACTAGGCATACCTTGTTGAAGGGTCATGCCTCCATAGGACTCAGGGATCATTTACATCTGTCAAAGAGATGAAAAATGGCTGCTAAAGGAGATTAATGAACTGCACAAGTTCACACAAGCGGAATAGAATTTGAAAACAGGTCTTGAAAACTCCAAGGCCAGTGTTCACTCAGCTACATTACCTTCTGTATATAAGATAGGTCATTTGTATCTGCCCAGTTCCTGATACATGCAGGAACTCCCCAAGCTGCATTTTCGCTTCTCCCCCACATCAACCCTCCTGGGCCGACTCCCATCTAAGCAGTAGCTCCTGGCTGACATTTGAGACAAGATGTGAATATGTGAGAATATAGTGTCTCAATCATCCATGGATTTAGGGGAAAGTTGCCAACTCAGAGCATCTCTCTTACCTTGAGTAATTATAATGGTTGATTGTTTTGCCTGACTTACAGAATGCCATTTAGCTTTGGGTCTATTCAAAAGAGGCATAAAATGAAATAATAAGACATTCCTGAATCCGTCGGTAAGCTTGTGTTGAATAGCCTTCATCTTGCACAAAGGGTAGCTGTTTGGATTGGAAAGATATTGTAGCAGAGAAAGAGTAGGTTTTCCTGCTTCCACCAGCCCCTTCTGTATGAGTGCCTGCTGATGCTGGAAAGGTCATTGAACATTTATTCATTTTGCATTTTCTATGTGGCTCACCTAGAATCTATAAAGCACCACTGCCCTCTAAAATATTTTTTGTTGTTATTGAGACATTTCCTTATCTCTAAATTAGTCTTGCCTTGTTAACTTTGTCCATAGATTGTATTCAATCTTCTGGCCCACTAGCTAATCAAAAACACTTCTCTTTATCTGATACTAGGAATTATTTTACCTGTGGCAATTTCTTCCTAGAAAAATCTCCTCATGGTCTCCAAACACCATGTCCATTACTTTAGCCCACAAAACATAAAAGCAAAAATGAATGTGACCTTTCACAGCAGAGTTTTATTTTTTCTCTTTCTTCCCCTATGTAATTTCCTTTAGAAAACTGTCCCCATAGATGGTGGGGACATTATTAATTAACTGTTGCCAAAAGCTCTCCCTAAAAAGAATGCATAAATGAGCCAACTGTTTAATTCAATAAGATGGTAAGTAATTGTTAGTTGCATATCACCCATGCAGGAAGAAGTGAAAATAGCATAGCCTTTGGAATTAAAGATTAAATTCTGATGTGATTAAGGGAGAAAATGTGTACCTTTTGAGACCACAAATCTTTCATTAGACAAAGTCTTCTAGGACGATCTTTAGATGAAAACTGGTCTAGATTTTCATAGTTGTACAGGTTAAATGTTTCAAATATGTTTAGTGCTGCTTCCAGAGAACATGACCAAGTCTCTAAGGCACATCACACTAGAAATCTATCCTTCTTAGGCACCTAGTTCCCAATCCTTGGCTTAAAGATTTTCTGTTTTGTGTGTATATCTATCTCATAAATTACATCATAAACATTGATCTGCCCCATTGACTACCTTTTACAGCTAATATGATGCATTGTTAAATAAAGCCATCAGGTAAATAACATAGTAAGATCACACTCAGACAGTGGTCAGACAGCCAGTGATTAAGCGTAACATTTAGGGAAGAACAGTTTTCAGGAAAAAACAGTTTTATGTGTGGACTTCAGCCTGTGAGTACTGCTCATAGCCCCGCCAGAAAAAAAAATTGCAAAGAGAATAACTTACCGTTAACTAATATTGACTTCCAGGGGAATGCTATTTCACAAAAGCAGAGAGTTCAAAGTCCCATGTCACACTGTTTGAAAATTAGTGTTGACAGGCCCAGATGTCTACACCTACACCACGTGCCCTGCTGCAGAAAATACCTGTAGAAATCATTACCAAAGCAGTGTCATTTCTATAATCCCTTGGACCGTGTGCTCTTAATAAACAGTACATCTGTTCAGAGGGGTAAATGATAATGATGATGTAGTTTAAATGACATAAGAGTTATGCCTTTTTATAGTTTCATTTTACAGCTACAGACAATAGACATCACTTAGATTCCTGCTTCATGAAAAGGAAAACAAAAAAGCCACATGTAAAACTTTACCTCAATTCCTCCCCTCGCTTTTCTACAATGTCCTCACCCATTCTTCCCATTTGTGTCTCTCAGAGGTGTCTCGTGAAAGTCGGTGTGAACACAGACATCAAGCAGACCTGGATTCTCATCCTGGCACTTTCACGTACAAGCTGAATGACTTCCGATACGTTATCTACACGTATGATAAACCTCATTTTCTTTATCTCTTAATCAGGGATAATAATAAACATGTGATAGTATGAAGTTTAGATATGTTAACATGTGAAATTACTTGACATATACCAAGTGCTCAACAATAGTGGGAAAAGGAGTAATACAAATCGTTCCATCGACAAAGGTAGCTTCCCAAGGTTCACTGCAAGCGAGTCTCCACCTTTCATAACTAAGTATATTTATACTGTAAAAATAGGAGCCTATGAAAGTCTACATAAACTACCACACTGACACAGTTTTTAAGTCTTTGAACACATACTCTCCTGGATCCTTTGGGTTTTTACAATATTCATTGTTTTCATCCTTCCTATGACTTTAACAGGCTCCTTCTCTTAGTTTACAAACATTCTAAATTCTTTGCATCCATTTCAGTTGATATGTCATTTCTTAATGAAAATAACAGTCTTTGAGAAATACTTTTAATCCTATTTACATTTATTTATTCCAACAGATTTTATTGCCTCCTAAATACCCCAACAAATGCCCAAGACTTCAAAATTCTATATTTTCATGCCCCAATCTTCTACTGATTTCTAGAAAATCCTTTTTAATCAGCAATTTATAAACAAATGGGTGTTCTATAGGCACTGCCAACTCTGCATGGTCTACAATATAAGGTATTACTCCTGGGGATGATCACTAATATGTCTGCTCTTCAAACAGGAAATCCTAGATACCTTCATCCATCCTGTTCACTCCACTTCACAACCCTGGTCAAGTCCTAATGAAAGTTCTTTCAGAGTGTCTTTCACACCTGTCTTTTCCCTTCCATCCATGGAGGTGCTACCCTAGTTGCTAAATATCCCCTCTTTCCACCTCTGTGTGTTTGTTCATTCTTTCCCCTCTGCTGGTGTTTTCTTGCTAAAATCACATATCCTATAACTTAAAAAATCTCTATCTTAGAAAATCTATAGTCCCCAAACCCCATACTTATTTTTGTCTTTATCTTATCTATCCTACCTAGACTATAAAGTTCTTAAATATTACAAGTACATTTAATTACTAACTACTATGTATTGTAGTTTGCACATATAATAAAAATGTTTATTCCCAAATTCTCTCACTCCTGAGGGATTGTACAAGCTCAGGATTTAAAAAACAAAAAATTTAATTACAAATCATTTAGCCATTTGCAACAAATGACAGAAAACAAATTTTGAAAATTCATTATTGGTCATTTTAAACTGATTTAAATGTGATTTGAAATGTGCATAGAGTTGAGACACAATGGGGTTATATGAAGTGGAATTTCTCATCCACATATCCCATATAATCCCATCTTTGATTGATAACGTGTTTCCCTTTATCCATTTTTATCTCTATTATTCCACAACAATGTTTATGAAGTTAAGGACACCTTAAATATATAGTAGTATACATTTTTTTATATTTTTATTTTTAAAGTAAATAAATATGAAAGATCCACGAATTTCCGTGTGGAGCACACAGATATGCAAAAGAAGCAAATCTACTCATGGGGAAATTCCATAATTCTGGAATTCTCTTAGAGCTGAAGGACTAATAAGAATGAACCACAGAGATCCTAAGAACTATTTCCACAACAAAGAAACAAGCCAACCTGTACATTCAGGGGAGCAAGGGAACTGTGGCCAGAACGTCCGTGCGTGCACTCGCCAGACCTGGCTCTGACTCTAGGCCCCGCCTACTGCATGCACTTTCTTGTTTTTTCCTAGAATGACTAGAGTTGTAGTTATTTCACAAAACAGCTATTATTGTCTTGCTAAATACCCAGCTCATTCAAGTAAAAGCAAACAAACAAAAATATTCTGGATTCTGTCTTAAATGGAAAGAGGTAGCTATTAGGCCCACAGAGAGGTCTGCTCTTAGGGTACTTTCCAGAAATAGCCTTTCACTCATGCAAAAATACACATAATCAGCACCTTCTATGTTCCACCCACTGCACTGTTCAAAGGCTCAGTTTGCATAAAAATCAAATCCAGGCATTGGCCATGTGTTCATAAAATGTGGTGAAAGAGAAAGAGTGGTATTGCAGGCATCCCCATTTGTAATCATATTTTCCATTTATTTGAATATGGTTTTCTTCCTATACTAGCAGTAAGTTCATGAGAGAAGGGGTTTTGTCTTTATTGTATTCAGCTCTGTGCCCACTAAACAGCCCGTGTCTGAAGGATAGATGCTTAAAAAATGCTAAATAATTTTCTGCCATAGGCAGTTACTTGCTTTAGTTAATCTCTTTACCAGATACAGTCACCAAATACTTCTGCTTATTTGAAAATTGGTACCACAGCAGTGCTGACTCAAATAATAGTATGATTTTCAGGTTTCAAAAAATACTGATCCTGTCCAACCATTTGGCTCATCTAGTTCTGCCAGAGGGTCCTGGATCTGATTTTTAGAATAAACACACAACCACGTCCTCCTGTCACTGGAGATTGTGTTAAAGGTGTCTTCACAGGATATGCTTTCTAGATCTTTCTTAGGATATCATGGCCCCATGAGAAGGCACAGCATAACAGCCTCACGGGCAGATGTAGGTCAAGTTTCCAGCTGGTCAGAGAAGAGCTGGGAGAGCGGCAGCATGCTGCCACGCGTGAGGCAGCCCCACTCACCCTCCCAGACGAGGCAAATGTACTCTAGCACACTTGTTGCTAGGAGACAAAAAAGAAAAAGTGTGCTCACCCACACCTGGTAGCAATTTTTTAATGGATATAACAAAAAGAAGGATAATGATAATACCTAAAGCAGATGGATGTGCAAGGGATTGTAAAATCATAATCTCTACAGTTTCCACGCTATTGAATTCCCTGGCTGAATGGCACCAAAATACAAAAGCATTTTCAAATATTGTTAGACTTAATACCTATTTGTATCATTAATATTATATTGTGTGAAACAAAATAGCAACTGGAGATTGATTTACAGAAAATTGTTTTAAAAATCAGATTTGATTATGACCTAAACATCATCTCACCCAACCTTTATTCAATGACTGAGTCCACTCCGATCTCCCAAGAGACTGTGTATTCTTGGAGGGAACAGCGGGCATACTATTCATTTCACTGACAGTTCTCTAAATGTGGTAAGAAAAAAAATCAGAGTGATTTCAGAACTCATGCTTTAACCCATGATTGGATTTAGTTAATAGCAATAAAAGCAATGCATTAGCAGTACAGAAGAAGGAAATCAAGCCTCAAAGGGTATGTACTGTTAAAGATTTCCCTGGATAAATTAGTCAAACTCATGTACTGTGGCAGCTTTTAAATAGCAGAGAGGAATAGAAGCAGGTAGGAACCCGAGCGAAACTCGAGGTGTGCCGTTTAAGGAGCAGCGGCCAGTGCAGAGGTGTGAGAGGAAGCCAGGGGACGGATGCTGAGGGACCGCGCACTGGGGAAATGTCATGCCTTGAACTTGGGTTGCTACTTGTTAGAAACTCCCCAGAGCTCTGTGGAGCGCCCCTCCCTGCTCACATGCACACTCACGTCAAATAAAGAGAGCACGGCCCCTCCCTGTCTCTTCCACTCTGTCCCAAGACAGTTCTCCTCCTCTGGGGTGACTGCCAATATTCAGGAGATGAATCCTGAAAATTGCCAAGTGAATTAAATGCTCCTGTGTATTAAAACACATTGCTTTGCACTGTCCCATGTTACCAATGAAGTCTGCTGCTTCTGGGTACCAACAGGCTTTGTGTCAATGCTAGAACTGTCTTGCTGTGTGGTTTCAGCTATCTCCCACTTGGTCATTGCTACAAATGGCTTTCACAAGATTCTCTCTGCAGTGACCATATTTTGGCATGTCTTATGCTTAGAAGGATGTCAGGAGTTTTTAGAACTGAGAAGCACAGGGAATGGATTCAATGAGGCTGAGCATGTCAGATTCTGCAGCTTACAGAACATAGGCATTTCTGCATGGATGGCAACCATGACCTTCACAATGGTGTGATTTACCCCAACACTTGGCTTATGTCATGATGGCATGAAGGTCAACTGAACATGGTATGCAGGTCTTAAAACTGATTCTGGGTCATAATGTGTTCTAATCAGTGAACATGGAACCTGTCTCATCTTCTGATCAAAGAAGATAAAAATGCTTACCCTACAAGGTGATCATGACAACTGAATGATTCGTTCATTTTAAAAGCATATTTTTACTGCTAGACAGATATTTTCCATACAACAGTTTCTTCTAGATTCTTGCTAGGGTGATAAGCTTCTCTGGTCCATGTTTTATAGGCAAGAAGCAAATGAGTCTTTTAACCATTGCTAAAATTCATGCCACCAAACCCTCAACCAGATCTTAGAATTCGATTTTCCAACTGAGGAGAGAAAAGATAGTAACTCTCATCTCCATAATTTTATTTCCTCAAGCGAATTGTGTATTTATTTATTTAACAAGTGTTAATCAAGCACCTGCTCTGCTCAAGGCCCTGATTAGATTTTGCATGTGTGTATACATAAATACATATACAATTAAATATAATTTACATACATATATAAATACACATGTGCATTTACACACAGGTACATATGTAAATACATAGAAAATATTTTACACATAGATGCATATTTGTATGTATGTATACATACACATAAATGTGTGATTTAACATACAATCCTCAACAGAGCTAACACTCAATGCACACGTATACATGATTTTTTCCCCTCGAGTTTTAGAGGAGTTTAAGGCCAGATTAATTGGTTTTTATGACATAGGGTTATAATAAAGTCTCCAGTAAATGCAGAGACATTGAAGAAGGTATGACTAGCAGCCTGGGGGTGGTGAGGCAGGTCTTCACAAAGGTTGGTACCAAGTTCTTTGTGGAGAGTGAGGAGTCCGAGAGGTGTTTTCACATCAAGAATAGCACACCCAAAGGCACGGAGCCGAGGAAAATGATTTTTCTTTTAGTTTACACCAAAGAATTCTGTAAGATTGATGGAAAAGGAGCAAGACTCAGTTCTGGACCCGAAAACCCAACATTACAGGGACCTAAGTCCCACATAACAGGAGCTAAGAGCTGGAAGCAGGGGCTGGTACGGCAGCCTCATGTTCTTCAAGGATGGAGGTTCTTTTTCCATTTCAAGCATAATTTTGTATTTCTAAACGAGCCCTGGAAACTCAACATCACCTTCATATTTCAGGAAAGAAGAAAGAGAGCAGAAGAGTGTGAGCTGACCTACTCACAGGCCAGCATCTTCTAAGGAGCCTTCTAGGTTGTCTCCCAAATAATATCGCACCGAAATCTCACTGGACACACCCAACTGGAAAGCAATAATATGTGGCTTCTAACTGGCAGTATGGCAGCCCTGGATAAAAGTTCACATCTGTCGTGAGGCAGAAGTTAGAACAGAAGCTATTTAGGCAATCAGCAGTCTCTTGAACAAATTCCTTCAGGGACAGCCTTACCTCTAATAAGCACCTACTATGTGCCGTGATCTAAGTGGAAAATCTTGATCTGTCACGTTCATTTAGTCTCCACACCAGCTATATGAAATATCTTCATTATTAAAAAAACAGAAATCTAAATTTCAGATAAGTTCAAATATTTGCCCATGATCACACAGCGAGCAACAGCATCAAGTCTGAACCTGGGTCTGTCTGCAGCCACACCACCTTCTACTACATGATCCCTCCTTAGGGAGTTAACTGAAGACCCTCCATGTCCCATGAGAGGGACAGTGAATTTCAAAACGGTGGCATGAGTAATAAATTAAACACCGTACTCTGGCTGATGGGTCACTGAATAATTTAGCTAGAGGATAATGATGCATGTCTCCATTTTAAAAGTTTGGTGTAATTATAATTTCACTCACAAGCCACTTAACTCGTGTTCACTGGAGCATATTTTCTTTCCCTAAATTGCCACCGTGTATTTTCATAACGCCCCTTTGGGATATTTTGGTGGCCATGGGGGTCCCTGAGTTTGCTGGGAACCTGGGGTGAGGACAGCACAAGTTTCTGGGGCCTGAGTGTCACAGCAAGTGGTGTGGACAGGAACACCACCTTCAGGCCAGAGCTGAGGCCAGAGAAGGTTCTGGATGATGCATCTTTGCCGAGACTGAGGTTTAATTTCATGGAGAGATCATCTTTTCTATTTCTGGAAAATACTTGCAATTTCTGCCTCCCTGTCTCTTGCTTCTTGCATGCTTAGCTACCTTGTACACAGCCAGTAACAACAGCTGTCTCTCCCGTCACCAAGACTGAGCTTCTCACCGGGCTCTGGAGCACCTTCATCCTCAGCCCTCGCAGAGACCCCGCGGACACACCTCTCTGCTCTGCTCGGCTCCTGTCTTGAACCCCCGCTTCTCCCTGCTAACTTGAACATGCTTAAATCTCCCCAGTCTCAAAACAAACATCCAGAAGGGCTTTTTACACACACACCCCTGCCCCACCCCCCCCACCCCCCCCACACACACACCTCCAGCTCGGACCCTCTCTTCTGCTTCACAGGCCAAGGTGATTTTAAAGATGGCCTGTCCTCTCTATTGCATTTCTTCCCTCCCACTCCACCTCCTCTAGGGACCCTTCCCATCCCTCATATAAACAGCTGTGCTGCTCAGATGGCCACGGCCAAGGTGACCAGTGCCCGCTGAGTCACCCAAAACAGCCCATCTGGTGTTTCCTGGGCCCTGAGCAGAACATGACCCAGCTGATCATTTCCTCCCTGCCTGCCGCCATCACACCCCGGGGCTCAGGGCCTCCTCTTTGGCCTCCTTTGCCTCCGTCTGCCTCTTCCCTCTCTCACTGCTTGTTTGCTGGGGACTCTGCAGCCTCTGTCCCAGGCCCTCTCCTTCTCAGGGTGACACCTTCCACACCTGAGACCTCAGTTAGCATCTGTGCCCAGGCGCAGGCACATTTATGAGCCAAGCCAAGATCGCCTCCTGCATTTTAGCACGTTTCTAATTTCACCCTGATATCCTTGTTAATCGTCTCAGGGTCAGCTAAAATTCAGCATCTCTAAGATCAAACTCAACATCTTTCATCGCGCGCTTGGCCCTCTTCCATGTTTACTGCCCCTGCCTGTTTTTCACCCCTCATCCAAGCTCTGAAACAATTTTATTAAGTGCACCTCCTCAATGCTTTCCATCTTTTCTCTTTTTCTCCATCACTAAAGCATCCTGGTCTGAGTAATGGTCTCTCATCCGGATGCCTGTAATTTTCTCCTAATGGGACTACGCACGCTCCTTCCTCTATTGGCGGGCCCTCCCTCCAGCTCACCCTTGCCCGATTTCCATCTGTTCCCCACAATACAGTCAAGATAATTTAATCATGTCACAAACCCTCACACTGACTTAAGAACTGCCTAGTGTCACACTGCTCTGGAGATAAAGACAGAGTCCTTCCCAGGGCTGGAGCTGCTGCCACCCCCTGCCTCCTGCTTCTCCCAGCTCCAACCTGACAGCATCTTCCCCACCACACGGCGCAGCACAGCCATTCCCACCGCGGCTCTAGACGCCCTCCTACTGCAAAGCTTCTGAATCGCACGACCTCTCCGGCTCCTGAACATGACCGCCCCCGCCCCACGCCCAGCGGCCCCTCATCTGTTGACTCTGCCTTGACCCGAGAGCCCTCTGGTGCCCATGAGCCTCCACTAAGCAGATTTCACCCTGGCACAATAATAAAGCAAGCAACGCGTGTCTCCTCTCCACAGCTCTCACTGCGTTCAACGGAAACAGCAGCATTCAACCTGAACTGACGTTGCCTTGTTAATAGTGTGCAGGTTTCAGTGGCATAAAGATCTCACGGAGAACAGGGTAGGGCTGACATCTCCTTCTGCTCTACTTTGCCTGAGGAAACGTCATCCTATCTGTCTATCCTCGCTTCTCTTTGAACCATTTCTGAATGAAATGACTTTCTAGAGTTCAGAGAGTTCCAAAAGGGAAGGGCTGCCTTTCTCTGTTGTCAGCTCCTCATCACTGGTCGTGCGGGCCGCCCTCCCGCGACTGGTTCCGATGAGCAGCCTCTTTCACTCCGGACCAGAGGAGGCCAGAATCAACACAAGGTTTTATCATACCTTCTAAACAGGAGCAACATCGCCCCCAAGAGGGCAAAAATTGGTACTGGAGTGGGGGCCAAAAATATCTCTGTGTATAAAGAACAAATAAGCACACAGGACATAACTTGAGATTTAACACATCTGTGATTATTACAATTTCATGGGGGGGGGGAAACTGAGTAAGGAAAACAATGTCTAAACTGGCTCCGTAGGTTGGGTGATAATGAAAAAAGCTTAATAAACATTGAGTTAGGGCCTCCAATCACCTCTTCTCATTGCCATTCCCTGCCCCCCCCCCACCGCAAAACGAATATTAAAGAAATGATTTGCCAAGAACCAAACTCCACATGTGAAAATTCTTAAAATAACATGATTCTGAGCCAGACAAATTTATGACAATCCATCTTTGATCGCCTTCAGAACTGAGTGTACTCGCTAGTGATATAATAAACCAAAGTGATGTCCAGTCCCAAAGACGATCTTACAATCCTTTAGACCCAAATCTAGAGTAACTCCTTGAAGTATATCACCTGCAAAGGTAACTTACTAATCCTGCAGAGAGTCTAGATATTAAGCTTCTGTCCACCTTTATGCTCACATTTATTAGCAAGCATAGCACCTGACACCTGACAGGGCCTGGGACCTGACAGTAGATGAAATGGTAGCTACAACTTATCAGATACTTGCTATGTACACACCCTGGGAATCTACTGTAATGAATCTTCCAGACTTAAAATAACCCTCTGTGTCAGCTTTCTTATTCCCTTGTTACTGATGAGCTTATGAATTCAGGAGGCTCAGTGACTTCATCAAGATGGCATACCCAGAACACAGGAGACCCAGGTCTAGGGTGAAGGTCTGGTTTCCAGTCTTACCACTTTGCACATGAGGATCCAACATAGCCACCTAAAAATGCAGTAATTCTATTGTACTGAACTTAACAGGGTCATGCCTTTACCTATTTAATGTACATCTTCAGCTTGTCATTTATGAAAGTCCACTTAGTAATCCTGCTTCTATGGAGGAAATAGGTACCTGCATGTTTACCTGGCTTCACAGGAGTGAACTCATCACCTGAAGATCAATAACCAATCATTAGTACTCCAGAATGTTGAAAAAAGCACAGTAAATCTCTTAAAATTTAGCTTTTGTCCATCTTATGTGGTCTCATTACCAAGGGCAGGGTGAAACTTGGTGTTCAGAGATGGATAAAGCAGGCTGGAGAGTTAGGATGGTGGAGAGAGGCTTGCCAAACCTGCCAAAATATTCTCCTGCCACATGCCTCCTTAGTAAGTTCAAAGAAAGGGACACACCAGGAGAATTCTGGGAAGACCACTGCTCTTTTGGAAAAGCCTACAGAGCACGGGAACTTCAAAGCCCCCCACGCATACATACTTAAGCCCATGTATTGATCACCAGGCAACACTAGGCAGATTCTGACTGGGACACCTGACCTTCAGAACTCAGTTCTAGCCAACCACGCAGTCTACTTATTTGCATCAGAATACCACTACTATGATGGTTACATGCTTGTGTCAATTTGGCCCGTGAGGTGTCCAGATATTGGGTTAAACATTATTCTAGGTGTTTCTGTGAGGATGTTTCTGGGTTAGACTAACATTTAAATCAGCAGACTGAGTAACGCATCCTGCCACCCTCATGTGGGTAGGCCTCAAATAATCCATTGAAGGTCTAAAAACAAAAAGGCTGCCCCTCCCCAGAGAAAAATGGAATTGCTTCTGATTGACTTTCTTTGAACTGGAATATAAGTCATTTTCCTGTCTTCAGACTCAAACTGAAACGCTGGCTTCTCCTGATCCTACTGGTCTCAGACTGGTACCCCAGCTGGCCAACTCCCTGTACAGATCCTGGGGCCTGTCAATCTCTGTAATTGAATGAGCCGATTCTCTAATAAACCTCCCACTCCTCTGTCTCTCTCTCAAATCCTGACTAACCCAGCTACCCTGTATTATTTTTTATTGTTTTGCATGTCTTCATAATTGTATGATTTCAAGGGTTTACCACATTTTCTTCAAAACATGTTTAGTCCCACCCAAACAGAATGATTTTAGGCATCATCACTCAAACAGTGGTTTGTGCACTAGTAGCCATTATAAATGCAGGATTTTGTTACAAATGCAGAATAAGGCCCTCCTTAGACCCACTGGATCAGAACCTGCACTGTAACTAATGTGCCAGACAAGCACTTTCGAAAGGCGCTTTAATTTCGCTGAGTCTTATACTCGGTGACCCATGTCAGTTTAGCCATCTGGACCTCACTTTCTTCATTTGGGAGGATTTGATTAGGTTCTCAAGACAGGGCTTAATGTAGTAAAGAAAACCATTGTGAGACAGCTGCTAGTAATAGAAGGAACAGCATTGATAATAGCATTAGACGTAACACCACCAACAAAACTCAAGATTGACAGCTTCCTGGAAGAGCTTTAACTAAGTGAGGAAGAGTCTTCTCTCTGGGTCCCGACTCTACCAGCTGAAGGACCTTGAGCAAGTCACTGTCGCTCTCAAAGCTCGAGTGTTTCCTTTCTGAATCCATGCCTCTGGACAAAGCACTTGTGCGTGTCCCTTAAACTACTTACAGAGCAGTGGTACTCCCTCCACCACTGACTTACTGCATCCCTTCCAGGTTTGATTTTCCTGCCTTTGACAGAGCCCGCCGGGCTACCCCACAAGCACCAGAAAGCAATGACATTGCTTAAGCATGATTGACATCAGTGGGAAGAAAAGCAGTGTCCACAGGGCTCCCTTGCCCGTAATCCATTTCTAACCTGTGACAACAGACAAATAAGAGGATCCTCACTCATCATAGTTAACATGCTTTAACACTGTGCCATTTAAATAAATTTTATCTGATACTTCATTGTCTAGATTCTATTATTGGAATACCTCCGAGGCATTGTCTTACTTGAAAAATGTTATTTCAATTAGTTGAATATCATTCTTTACAGGATTTAGGTCAAACAAGGGCCAGTGCTAAATCCAAACCAAACAATATGTGTCTGCAATAAATTTCTGTTCCTGAATTATTCATACATAATGGCATAGGTGACTCTTCAAGCATTCTGAATTAAGTAGAATTGATTTCTCACTTTTTTTATGCTCTGTTGTACAAGGCTTTTTGTACTTTTACTTCTCCTTAACAAATAAAGTATTGATTCATCTCCACCAAACATGTTTTATTTAAACTTGGGTCTTTGTCAGCAACTGCGTCCTTCGTACCCACAATTCCCCTCCTAACTTCCCAATTGTCTTTTGATCTTGAAGGTGAAATCTTTCAACCTGGCTGCTTAGCAGGAAGTTACTGCAGAATGGGTTAAGAACTCACTGGGAGCAATAACACAGCACCCTCTGCCCTTCCTTTGAGTTTTTACTCCACTAGCACACCCAAAGGTAGTCTGAAGTTTTTATTCCAGCCGGACAATTTAGGAATTCGCCTTGGATTTGAGTTGTCTCAATGGTTTCATCCAAAAGTCATCACATGTCTCTTTATTAAATCCATGAGCAAGCGTGTCTACAGGCAGATTAAGGAGGAAAACAGTCCCCAGTAGTAATCTCGGCATGAAGCATCGGGGCTGAATCAAAGTTGAAACTCAATAAATATTTATCAAACAAATGAGCAAATCAAATTTTTATCAAGATTAAGTCTTACCTCGTCTAAAAAGACTTGAACAGAGCTTGAGACAGAAAGCAGAAAATACAACTTTAATCCTTAGTTCACTTGGTAGCCAAGTTTTATATAAGGATAAAAAAACAGTAAGAATTGAGTGAATTAAGAAATAAATGAGTCAGGAGATGTGATTTCCAACACGAGACGTGCCATTAACTTTGAGTAACTTTGGCCTCTGGCTAGGTCTTCCTGCCTATGTTAAGAGAGAATTGTTCTAGGTGCCATCTACTTTACAATCTAATGTGGGGCTATGATGGTGACACACATGCCTGCAAGCCCGCCTGCTTCGGTTAAGACAGCCATGCTTATGGCCACCCTCGCCTGGAACCTGGCTGCCCCTCCTCCCCTTCCCAGTGTTCTGTGTCATTGGTAACACAGGCTCCAGCATGGGTGTCTCAAACCTTCGCCATGTAGTCCATTGCAAACGCCCACAGTATGTGGCCTTAAAAACACATCTCCTCTCCTTGCCCAATTTTCTGCTGTGGATGCCCACTGAGACACACCCACAGTTGTGCTGCACCTGCCAGAACACCAGGCCATTCTCCTTTTTGCAGAGCACAACCACCAAAATCAATTCTCTGCTCTTCTGTCCTGCTCTGAATATATTCTGCACGTAGAAATGCCTTTTCCTGGCCAGCCAAATCCCCAAGCAGCCACCCAAGTGTGTGTCAGCTCCCGGCTCTTGCCTTCAGCAAAGGATTTGGTGTATATTTGCTGAATACATGCTCTGTACTCCGTATTGTGGTAGGTCTCCTGATGCAGCGGTACAGCCCTACTCTGCAGAAGTTTTTCATCTGGTGGGAAAGACATCTAAGTGCAGACAATTTCCAGACCAACAAGCCATTTCTCTAGGCATCTCCCTGATGGATATCAGCTATGCCCAGGAAAGCCGAGGTCCTCTTCTGCTCTGTGTTAGCGTCTGAGAGAAATGTTACCAAGGCCACGTGGTCTGTACCTAAATACTTTTTAGGGAAATGATTTACTTTGAATCTTTTCCCAGCTCTCTTTCCACCTGGACACCCTAGACAGACAACCTGTTCTACTCAAAGTCCTTCCTCCGGCCTCCAAGGCTGCATATTGAGTGAAGAGTCCGGTGGCTTCTGATTCTTTCTTCCAGGAGGAGTTCTCTCCCTGGTGGATCCAGAGTTTCCTTTCTTAGAAAAACCTCTGACTTCTTTTTCTTCCTTTCTAATGAAGAATGTTTATAAAAACCCGTCTTGCCTCCTGAAGTTTATTCCTGACTCACCTATGCTTCTATTTTACACCTGGATTACCCCATTTGTCTGCTACATGGAATTCTTTGGACGTGCTATCTGCTTTCTAAAAATGTGTTTCTTCACAAAATAGCATTTCAAGGGTGACTTTCCTTGGTGTCCCCTCTCAACCCCTCACCCCCACACACCTCTTCTGTAAGAGAGTGTTTCGGTCCCCAGAGCCATCCTTGAAAATATGCCTCTGACCTCTTTCGTTATAGGGTTCACTTCAAACCCCTTCATTTGGTCTGTTTCTTCAAAACAAGCAAAGACACCAGCTATAAAGGGATTTCAAAACTTGTTAAGACCACATCTCCTAAAATCTAGAGAACATATCACCTACACACAAATCATTCAAACCCAATATCTGATGCCTCAGAAGAAATGATGTTCAGGGCTGCCATGCTTGGGCTTAAATCTTTTGTAGAATGCATGTGCTAGTCATATTTTATGGACTTCATCTGCATTTGGGTTGTGATTCTAAACACAGCCCTGAAAACCTGACCCAGGACTAAAGAAGACTGAGCTGTGGTCCATGGGCAAATCAACTGCTCCCTCAAGAGGTGAGAGATGTGAATGGGAAATCCAATAAAATAAAGTAAAATAAGACAAAATAAAATAAAATAAAAATTGGCAGCCTTTCATGATTTACAGTCACTGTCTTCGGTATAGTAAACCTAATCACACTGGTTACTATTTCACAACATTCGCCGCCGGAGTCCATTAGAACAGTCTAATTTACACTGCAGTGTAATTCATCTGTTTTATTAAGGTTGTTCTTGTATTTATGTTAGAAGTAAAAGCGGCCTCTGGCTCGATGTTATACAGTCATTCTGAGAAAATGCCACAGGGCATGGCAGTTAATAAACCCGAGAACTAGATTACAGCGCCTGTATTGTTGACATCTGACAAGTTTACTATGAATGCAGTTAGGGTCATGCAAAATCTTATAAAAATAGACGTTAGTGTTGTCATTACAGGCCCATTCCAAATAATTGTACATCCGTTTATGGAGGTAGTTAAAGGTTTTTGCATATACTTTATTGAAAATGTTAGCATTTAATCTTTCCCCCATCTTCTTCCCTGGAAAACCTACTTGGGGTTAGCTTGCATTGATGGTAAGAAAATTGCCTCATCAAAGAATGATGATAAATTAAAGATTGGGACATTGCCTGGCGAAGACATGGCTCAATTCCAGCAAGATTTGAAATTTCTATGAAAGGAAGCTCCAGCTACTAGGAAGGCTCTGTGCTCTGTGCAGCAGCAGGAAGAGAGGTTATATACTCTCTTCAGTATATAAGCAGCAATGATAGCTGACCAGGCACCGTCCATGTCACTCCCTCTGGGAGGCTCACAGACCAAACAATCCTATATTGCAGGATGCTAATCACACACTGAGTGTCTACCAGAAACTTTGTTTCCAAGAACTCATTATTTGTTCTCACATATATATATTGGTTAAAAAAAAATCCTCTTTTCTGGAAGGAAAAGAGAAGGAAGTGTGGTAAAGAAAAACCTAACGCCAATAATAATTCATACAGTACAGAAGAGGAAGAAGAAAGAGGGGAGCAAGTATTTGCTACAAAAATAAACTGAAGGCAGTTCTCAGCCTAATATTCTCTGCCTGGCAGAAAGAACATGGACTTTTGAAGAAAACACTTGACCTTGAATCTAGGTGTTAAAACTCATCCCCAATGAGAATAGTGTTTGGAAAATGCCTCGTGTGCAGCGGTACTCAGTGAAAAGATTATCAGCAGTATTGGGGCCAAAGAGGACAGTCCCAGCACCTACCACCATGCCTGCCATGTTGTTGATGGCCACCAATATTTGTAGAACAACTGAATAAATCTTCTCAGCATTACCAAGTCGTTCAAGTGAACTTCAAGGGGTGGCACCAAGGAAGGGAAAGATGTCAGAAAAGATCCGGTGCATCCTGAAATGCATGAGTGCTTAGAGCCCCTTAACGAGGGGCCACCGGGGAGACCTCAATTCCAGCGCTGATGCCACCCTCATCTGTTCACTGACTTCAGGTCAGTAACTTTGCCTGTCTGGGCCACGACCTCGTCTCCATCTTTAAATAAGGATATAGGATGACACCATCAGCATTATCCCTTCTACAACTGATATCCCATGACTTCAGCATTCACTCTGCAGTCCAGTATCTCAGATTCGGGGCTCCCATCATTTAAGAATCAAAAGGGAAATCACATTATTTCCATCTGCCAGATCTGTAAACATACTCCTCTCCCTGTGCCATGATCCTTACCTCCCGGGTCCAACAAGCGCCCAGGTCATGAGGTTCTACCGCCTCAGCATCGCTCGGACATCGCTCACCTCTCAGCGCCCCGCCGCCTCCTGAGCTCTGTCCGGCAGTGCTTTCTGCTAGGATTACTGCACAGATTCCTAAATTGATTCTGTGCCTTTCATGTTACTGTCTTCCAATCCATGCTCTACATTTTCTACAGTTCAGAAAGCTCAAGCCTTATTTACATAAGCTTACAGTTTGGGTATTGCCTCATCTGTCTGTACTTTGATTCAGTAAAAAACTATTTTTTACCCATCTGACCTGGTGAAAATGATCAATACTCTTATGCCTCAGTTTAAACATCCATAAAAGGAGAAAAATCATAAAAATGTCCACTTCACAAATGATTGGTATGATTATTGAATGAGTTAACATGTGAAAAGCAGCTTAGGAAAGGGTCTGGCTCAGGGTAACCACTCAAAGTAATAGTTACGCGTCACAGTAGCTCAACCGCTCAGGTGGGCTTGCCAAGCAGAGCCCCCCTCAGGGCCTTGTGTATTTGGTGCCCCTTCTGCCTGGATCTCCCTTTCCCAGCTGTCCCTGTATCACCTTCTCTGATTTCCTTCCAGTCTCTGTTCCAACACTACTACCGGGAGGAATTCTTTGGTTTTCCGTGTGAAATGGTGTCCTTCTTCTCCTCTGTCTCCTTTTATCCAACTTTACATTTTTTCATAGCGTTGACTGCTTGATTGAGATAATATTATGTGCTATCATTTCTTTTCTTATTTATCTTCTGCTTTAGGATATCATGGGTGTTCATATCTACATACCTAGAACATAGAGAAGCGCTGGACACGTAACAGGCACTCCGTAAATACTGGGTGAATGAATTGATGAAAAACTCAATGATTATTTGGCTTTCATTGTGGTGAAAGCCTTAGAAAAAAATAAAATAAACTTCTAGCCTATAATAAAAAGCAAAGACCAGGAAAACTTCATCTTATGCACTGGGTCTACCTACCCTGTGCAAGCGGGTTGTGTTTGTGTCCCTCACAAATGCATCCAGAGAATCTCAATACTTTCCACAGGGTGCTCCATCCATGAAGCATCTCCCCAACTAGAATATGAGGTTCACGGGGACTTTGCAGCTATAATTACTATATGCCCCTAGGTACTACATTTCTATATATACCCAGAAGAGTGTCTAGAAATATGGGAAATGTAATCTTTACCCCCCACCACCTCTGTGTGACTTTGGCTGTCATGCCTTCTCCCAGTTTTGAGTCGTCTAAATTCTTTGCGGGCTTTGACCCTAAAGGCACAACTCTGTTTTACACCTCTTGATGGTCACGGCAGGGTCTCCTAGTTACCATCAATCATGCCAAAAAAGGGAGCCCATCGACATCATTAATTTGAAGTGTGAATGCGAAAAGTCAAGGTTGGCTTTGATGTATTGCTCCAAACAACGATTAAGCAGGGAATGGTTTTTGAAAATGAGATAGCTCCATTTACAACCGTATCCTTAATATCTTTAAGAATAACTGATCAGCAAAACATAATGAATAGATGATCTTGAACAGCTGATAATGACTGCACGCTTACCATGTGGAATTGAAACCTTGAAGTGTGGTGCGCCGACACAGACGCTGACTTGGTTGTCGAGAGAGCCGGGCTCATTCTGAGCTCTGTCACTGTGCAGCTTCCCTTCTGCTGGAGGATATTCACCTCCTGAAAACTCGTTGTCCCTACAGGGGAAACAAGGGAGTTGCCCTAAATAAAATTTAAGATCCTTTCTCATTATCACATCCTATGATTCCAGGCTGAACCAACTCATTTACATCATTACAAAATGATTAAATGGCAAAATCAATGAAAAGAACATTTCAGGTTTAACAAATCAAGGCTTCCATATTTTTAAGGAAAACACCCATTTTATATTTCAGACGGCACGAGGTCAACCCTGCTCCACGACGGTGTGCTTTTTAAGGCATCAGTGCGCTTTCTGGGATTCCCAGCTTGGCACTGGATCTAAGTCTAATTAGATCCCTTTGTGCAAACCTTAAATACACTTCATTAAAACAGGTAGACGCAGGATCATTAACTCCAAAAGGAACTTAGGCTAAGGAGCAGGCTTATTTCTTCTGCTAATTAGCTGAAGGATGATCTCCCCGGTCGCAAGGCCAAAAGGCAGGAGATTCATTTTTTCAATTGAAATCTGTTGTTAAATGTCTTTTTAAAGCCTTTAGGCTTCGGAATTTGAGTTCTATACAATTTGAATGTCGGGGATTATTTCTCCTTATTTTATACTTCATTAAACCCAAGGCAGGGCTCATAGAGATCCCAGGGTTATACAGTAACCAATAGCTGGTGAATCGAGACACACGGTCAGCCCAGCCAGCCACGGGGCAACTTTATTACCACTTCATTACTCATGGAAGACTGGCTTAACTTCCTCTATTATGATAGGTTTTCTGAAACTGACATACTCATTAAATATTTGATCCTTTGAAGTGTTCAGTTGGGCACAGAAGTGTCAGAATCCTCCAGAACTATAGCCACACCCATCTTGGTGTATTCAAAGCTGCTCAATTAAAGCATCAATGGTATGGCCTGCCTCTCAGGGCTGAAGGAGGCCTACTCCCAGGTAGTATGTGGAGAATCCCCTCAGGATGGTCCCTATTATTTTGATTCTGTTTCATATTATGAAAATACAATATTTGCATTGTTCCAGTAAATACACAGTTGTGGTATATAGAATCCATATTTGCATGGCTGATTTCAAGCACTGTCTGGGTCCACATTAGTAAATTCTAGAAGTTTCTGTTGCTGTTGAGCACATGTTGTAGAGAAGACTCCCTGTGCATGTGTAAAATGTTCCTAACTTCTTAAAACTATATTCTGTGTAGGAATATAAAATTTTCTCTGTGAAATTTCACTGATGCAGAACATATTTGCAATGAGTTTGGGGGAAGTTTCAGGGGTCCTCAAAGAAGCCTGGGAGGCCTGGAGACACAGGACAATAGACATTTTGTGCTGAGTAACAGGATTGCTTTCTCTTATTGAATAAAAAGGCAGCATTTTCTTGTCAAATGAACAACGTCAAATGGGCCTTTACCATTTCCTTCCTATTACCATTCAATGGTTTAAATGATGATACTATCGCAGCGTTACTAGATGTGGAGTAACATGCAGGGATCTACAAGGTCTAAAATGACTTTGAGTTTTAATGCACTAATGAGCTAAAAAAGCAGACAATTATTCCTTCATTTATCTGTCAAATAATTATTCAGCACTGTGTGTGGGCTAGTCACTGTTCCAGGCTCTGAGAAGACAAACTGCCCTAATGGAGCTTGAGTTTCATGGGAAGAGAAAGAGAGAAAGAATATAAAAACACGGTGATTGACCACGGAAGAGAAAAAGGACCAATGGCCAACAGGTCAGTGAGTGCTGAGCCTGGCCACACCTGCAGTCACCCAGACGTCCCCAGTGAGATGGTACTGCCCCTCCCATGAGCAACATCGAGGGAAAAGGCGGGAGAGGGAGCATAAGCCTCAACCTCTGCTTTCCCCAAGAGAAGTGCTAGGCCGGATTAGCTACGGTATGGAATCAGCCGCATTACTAAAATTTAGCATTTTGATAAACAAGCAGTCTGAAAGCCTATAGAAAAGTCTGCCTTCCATCCACACTGCCAACCTCCTGTTACCTATGTGAGCAGGAGCTGTCATGAGCACTCCCTCTAGTTCCATATCCTCCACCATGTATTATTAGTAATAAATTAGAATTTAGAAATGTTAATTTCATTTATATAGCAAATAAAATATGCGACACATGTCACCTTACTGAGTGTCAGTTTGGTGTCATCATGAGTGCTTGCTGTACACTTCCTCGTAGGAGTTGTTAACTTAAGAGTAGATCTTGAATCACATCTGTGCAGATTCTTACATTAGGGTTCTAACTTAAGATGCTATTTCATGTGGTTGAAATAGGATTATCTGCACATCTGTTAGTCTGGGTTCAGTGAGAAAAACAGAGATAACTCCAGGTTTTTGAGAAATAAGACATTTCACATATAAATGAGAAGGTTTGGAGGAGCAAGGTTCAGTGAAGCCTCTGCTGGTGTCGAGACACCAGGAAAGTCATCTGCTGCAGGACCCAGTGCCCTCAGCTGTCTGGACTTCGCAGGAGTGGCTCCCAGGGACACATCTGGGAGCTGCTGGGAAACCAGTACCCAGTGCCTGCCAACTAATGGAGTTGCCTTTCCTTCTGCCCTCACAGCTCACTGAAGGGCCTTCAATTACAAGAATCTGAACCAAATCTCTTTAGCAAAGAAGACAGGAAGGCATATTTTCCAAGATTTGGGTTCTGGAAGGTAGAGATAAAGATAGATATAGATACAGAAATATAGATATAGATATAGATAAATACGGATATGAGACAGAGAAAGATGCTGCATATAAATAATTCCATAGTAATGTATATATCATTTATACATATAAGTATACATACACACATATATGTACAAATAAAACAAAATTCATAACATATAAATTATATGAATGACTCAAATGTAATGGGATCTGCTATATAATATATACATGCATGATATAAAAGCCTGCAGACATTGAGAATTTTAAAAAATCACACATCAGTTCTTTTATGTGGTTATAATAGTCTTTAACAAAATATTAGCAACGTGAATGGAATGAAATGTAGAAGTGTAATCTGTCAGGACAAAAATTAATGTAATCTACTGTATTAAGAAGTAAAAGAGAAAAGGCCTCATGATCCTTTTAGGAAATCCAGAAAGAAAAAAACACATTTAACAAAATCTGTAACGGATTCATGGCAAAAGTTCTGATGCAGTGGGCATCTGAGGCAGCCTTCTCCCCCTGATAAAGGGCATCTATGAAATCATACAGTTCCCGTCACATTTAACAGAGAAAGAAGAAATGCTTTCCCCCAAGACTGGGAAAAGGCAAGGATGTTCAGTCCCATAATTTCATTCAGCTTTGAACTGGAGGTCGTGGCCAATGCAGTAATATAAGATAAAAAGATAAAAGGCATGGAGATAGGTAAAAAAGAAAATAAAACTTGTTTTATTCGCAGATAGCATATTTGGGTACATTGAAAATCTTCAGAAATCTACCCTAAAACGCTGCTATAGGCAAAAAGTGAATTTTAAAAGGTAGCAGGATACAAATCCAACTACTCAGAGATCAACTCTTTATTTATACACTTACCAAGAACATCTTGGAAATCAAATTTTTTTAATGTCATTTATAATGCCATCAGAATGAAATAATAAAGGCAAAAGACAATGTAACACAGCTAACCAAATTAAATACTTAAAGAATAAAATAACAAATGATTTTTAAGATCTCTAGCCTAAAAGCTATAAAACTTTGTTGAGGCAATGTATGCAACACCTAAATAAACAAAGAGATGCACTGTATTCCTGGATCAGAATACAATGTGTTGATAAAATGTCAATTCTCCCCAAATTTAACTACAAATTCAATGCAATCCCAATCAAAATTCCTTTTTGTGGAACTTAAGAAGTTTATGTAAAAAGCTATCAACAAATACAAAACGAACTTGGGAAAAATAGAGTTGATCTAGTTAAACTTTATCATTAAAAGAATGTAAAATAAATGTAATCAAAACAGTGTGGTCTTGGCAAGCAACAGGCAAAAATTAAAGTCCATAAGACAGAAAAAAATCCAAAAAGCTGCCCACACATTTTTGGGTAACTGATTTTTGACAGGGTGGTTAAAGGAATTTATGAAAAAGGAAAAACAGATTTTTAAGAAATAGTACTGAACAAAAGGCATATCACCTGTTTATTTCATACGCAAAATTTAATTCAAATAGATCATAGACCTCAACATAAAATTTTAAAAATGGAGTTTTTCAACCTCTGTACTTTGCAGCTTGATCTGGTTTTAAATTATACTAGCTGCACTATGATCAAAAGTTAGCTACCCACTGTGGGAAATGAGAAAGAGCACGGGAAATGAGTTATAATGATTGGGCATCTGGTCCCGGAGAGTATAATAAGTCATGTAAGACTCAAGGCAAGGAATGTTCTTAGGAAACCTGAGAAATAATCCTGAGAAAAAATGATGGTGGCTAGGAGTTGAGTCATGTCTGAAGAGAAGAGACGGAGAGACTCAAAATGGATTCGAAGGTTGAGGGTATGGAAGACAGCGCTATGGATGGTGTCAAAGGGTAAGATAGGGAGAGGCTAGAGTGCCTGTCATGTTTCTCACTTTAATGAATGTGTATTGGTCTCTGAGTTAATGCACAATGGGGTTGCACTAGGTTGTTAATATTGGACAAGCGTTATATACATGAATACCTGTAAATATTCGTGTTCAGATGCCTCGTGTGAAGGCTGTAAAAGGACAAAGATCTGAGGGGTCAGGTTTAGGTGAGCAGTAACATTTTTGAAGTGAAATATGGAGTTGATACTCAAAACAAAATGGAATGAATGACATTTCTAATTAGAAGTCACAGAGTAATAAAAGAAGGGATCCAGAATTCAACTCTATATTCTTCTGAATATGTTTTGTGTTTTGTTGACTTTATCGTTTGCTTATGTAAGTTAATTTTTACCTCCAAAATAAAATAGGGCATAGTTATCAATACTTTAAATTTTATATCATTGGGGAAACAGAGTGGACAAAAACCTGGGAATATTTAATAATATTATTTCTAAATGTTGTAAGCTGAAACCTACCAGGACCAAATATAAAATATAAACAGAATTCACAAAAAACTTCACCACAAAGAGATGAAAGGCAGCATAGGAAACTTAGGCAAATACACATGTACATAAAGAACATACATAACCTTTAAAAATAACAAAAATATTCCAACTAGAGAATCCAAAAAGGAGCTGAAATACAAACAAGACAGGAAAGGCAAATGGTCAGTTATTCTAGGAAACGAGTCCAAAATCATATAAACAAGAAACAAAAACACTAAATAATAGGGACATGTAGCTATACCCATCCAGTCAGAAAATACTAAAAGTAGAGTGTGCATTGAGAGATGGGCAATCAATAATCTTACAACTAAGATTCGAAATTGGTACAAGACAGATCTGAGATTTGTTAACATTCATACATTATTCCCTCATTCATTCATTCACTCATTTTGTAAAGAAGTATTGGATTTGTGTATCAATGAGATACTGTTATAGGTACTATTAAACCTGTAGTTACACTCCCAGTAACTATAAATTTAAATTCTTTAAATACTTGTTCCAGTGAAGCTTCCTTCCAGTTACACAGTCCAGAGCTGCACTGTTAACATGGGATCTATTAGCTGCATGTGCCTACTGACCACTTGAAAAGTAGCTCAAACTGAGATGTGATCAAAGTGCAAAATACTCATCTAATTTTGAGGGCTAAGTGCAATAAGTAGAATATGAAATATCTTATTAATTTTAGAATGATTATATGTTGAAATTATAATATTTCTAATATATTGGGTTAAAGTATTAAAATTAATTTCACCGATTTTTTTTTACTTTTTTAGTGTAGCCACTAGAAAATTAGAAATTATATTATGTGGCTTAATTACATTTCTACTAGTGCTGATCTAAAATAGATTTGGGGTCTCAAAATATTAATTTATTTTGACTATATCTTAATTAAGTACTCAGATGCATTCAGAAATTCATGTAAAAGCAGATTCATCCTTGTATTATTCATAGGGGTGAATGATTATAAACAATACACATAGCAATTAGAGCATATCTGTTTTCTGAAAATTGGGATCATTAAAACTATGATACAAAGACATGAGAAAATGTTAATATTAAGAGAAAAAATGAAAATACACACAATTTTTTCTTTATATGTATATATATAAGACATATTCAACATATATGTTGATTATATATAAACAAAAGATAAAATATAGCTTGTTCTAACATTTGCTACATATATATATTGAATGTATGCTAAATATATACACATATATATATGTATACACACACATAATTTGGGGGGAAAATGTTTACTAAAATTACACTTTACCATTGCAAATTGTCTCTCTGTTAAAGTCAGTGAATCAGCCTATTTTTTTCATCCCTCTCCCAAATGCCTAATAGTTTTTGACATAGTAAATAATCACTGTGTCTGTTGAATAAATGTATATCTGTTTTCTCCTTGTACTTATCTGTACTTTCTGTATGTTCTATAAATGCATATTTTTGTGCTCAACAAATAAGTGTACATTTTTAAAAATTAATAAACCTTAGTGGTTTAGTTCTACTATTGCTTTACAGAAGGGGAACTGAAGGCTTTAGAATGTGAATAACCCACTAAAGGCAAAAAGCTTGCCTATGGCAGAACTGAGACTAATATCTATGCCTCCTAATCTAGTCATCGTCTCATTGCACAGCTGTGATCATAGATGTGAGCTGATTGTGAGCTTAATTAATCAAAGGGGAAGTGAGTGCAGTTGAGAATATTTAGTAGATTGGCTAAGAGGTACAGGAAATTTGTAACTGAATTAAAAATTTTATTGATTGGTTGTGTAGTCTACATACATTAGAGCCTGAATAATAAAAGTGGTGATAGTGCCATAAATTGAACAAGATAGGGGATTAAGAAGGCAGTGATGATAAATTCCACTTCAGACAGACCGTGTTTGAGAGGCTGGCAGAGATGGGTAGTGAGGTTCATCAGGCAGTTAAAAACACAAGAAGACAGTCATGGAGTGATATTGAAATACAATACAGTGATGTGGGGATCAGTCTCACAGAGGCTAGGTCAGATCTCGCAGGTGGGAAACAGAGTCCTGTCATCGCTCACTTAAGCAGAGGACAGATGTGGAGCATTGGAGACACCACTGTCCAATATCTCCCAAACACACTTATTTACATTCTGGCAGGACCCAACGCCCTAGGCAGAACCTGATGAGCAATTATGGAGACCTCCCAGAAAGAAATGTGTCAAAGAAAGCAAAGTAACTTCTACAGCAACTATTAAAGATGACATTTATTTTGTTAAATGTTGCATTTGCCTATTGTAACATAACCTGAACAACTAAGGTACTTCTGAGCTGTTGTAGTCCAATATTTCCTCTCAAGTGAATGGCAAAATAAAATGCACTGTTTTTCACATATTCTAATGAACACTTCCTAAATCGTATGTCGCTTAGATTGGAATTCTTGATGCATGTAAGTTTATATATACATGGGTACAGATTTCCCACTTGCACTAAGCCGTTATTAAGCAAGCACACATATGTACATACAGACATGTACAATCTCTGTGAATAATCTACATATCTACGTACATACACTGAGATGTCTATCAGTTGTTTCGTGCTGTTTATTTTATTATCATTATTTTATTCTAATTTTTCTTAATATCATCATTATTAGCTTTCAGAGCTACTTGGACTACTTGAAAGCAACTGCCTGGAGCACAGCTCCAAGTGACAAAACTCCAAGGTGACATTGGGACTAAGTGGTGTGACCGATTCAAGGTCGCTGCTAATGGTGGTTTGAAGAAATGATGGGTGGCCGTCCCCATGTTAAGTATTTTTCATCTCTGCCTTAGAAGTGTGTTGGTCTGAGAGGGTGACGTTTCAAGGACATTTAAGACACTGCAGGAACACATTATCACAGGGAAAAGTTGCCGACTGACAGTGCAGGATTCCGTTCCCGGTGGTCAGACACTTCTGGGAGAATCCACGCTTTGGAAATTAAATGTCTGCTCCTGTGACAAGATTTGCTCGTGGGATGGGAGACGTGGAGCCTATCCTTCCAATGATCATGAGCATGGCCCTTGGGATTAATTCCCTAACGCCGCTCACAAACGCGTTCCTTGAGCACCAAACTGATATTTTTACTTTTGGCACTCCTCTCTGCTCCAGGCTCACGGCCCAGGGCCTCTCCTGGTGCTTTCTGACACCTCCCAGGCTGCTTCTGCTTCTCCACGCTGTCCTGCTCACAGTCCACAGCTGCAGATGCTCACCTTGTAACTCTGAGAATTTCACCTCTGCCCCCAATATTCCCTTTCATTCATGTATTTATTGCTTAATTCTTCTGCCAAACTCCCACTAACTCTTCAGGGCTGAAACTTGTCCTTTTCTGTGAATCTAGAGTTAATTCTTTAAAGAGTCTCTCTCACTCATGTATTTGCCCCCCAGATGCACATTCACTTGAAGAGAACTGGCAGGCCTGAGGCTTAGGAATCGGGAGGCGTTCCGCACTCAGTACAGGCTTAACCTGCTGCTAAATAGGGCAAAACTTACACACAGCAAAATGCACACATCTCAAGGACACATTTTGATGAGGTCTTAGCAATTCCTGCACTCAGGGAACCAATATCCTGGAGAATATGAAGAACATTTCATTTCCCCCAGAAAGTGCCCCATGCCCCGTTTAGACAAGCCACTACAGCTTGTATTTCTATCGTCATAGTTTGACTTGCTCTGCTCTCATACTTCATATGATTGGAATTATACAATACAAACTTTCATTCCTAATGTCTTTTCTACTTGAAAAAAAAATACAAATCCTTGTCATTGCACGTATCTCATTTCAACTCATTTTTCTTTTTGCTGAATAGTATAGTATTCTAGTGTACGAATGTGCCACAATTTGTTTATCCAATGCCCTGTTAATGAATTTTGGGTTGATTCCAGCTCTGGGCTGTTATGAATAAAGCTTCAATGAACCTATGTTTTCATGTCTTTGAGATGTATTCTTAGAGTGTTCTTCTTGGACAACAGAGTATGTGGTATATGTTTAGTGATATATGTAAGTATAATATGTGCATATATTTAACTATGCATTTATATATAGCCACTGTCATCACATATCAAGTATGCATACTTGTAGCATGACCACTGGGATGTTGATCACCTGGATGAGGCTGTGTTTGTGCGTTCTCTCCGCTGTAAAGTCACTCATTCATTTCCTCTTCTTAAGCAGTACCTTTTGGAGGGAAGTCACTGTGCAGCTCACACTCAGTCCATGTTTTCAACACTATTGTCTGCACCCAAGCACCTTAAGGGATCTACCACCCTCTCCATATGGCACTGAGTCAGTCTGTCTACAATTTCCAACTTTGACTTGTTTTACTTTGTCTTCTACTTGCATAGATTGCCTTAAGCCTTGTCAAACGACATTTTTTTCTTTAAGGCTTCTGGCTGCTAACTTTCTCATCTGGAACACATTGACATAGTCACTTTACCTACATCTTCAGTAAGGGAACCAGGAATCCAGCATTCACTGCCACCCTCATTTCTGTACCTCAGCACAGACATAGGACACACTGTTCTAACTGTGCATTTACATGACTTCTCCTTATTAAATGTCAGTCTGTTTTTCTTAATTAGCATATCATTGATATACAATCTTATGAAGGTTTCATATGAGCAACACTGTGGTTACTACATTCCCCTAATATCAATTCCCCCCCACACACCCCATTACAGTCACTGTCCATCAGCATAGTGAGATGCTGTAGAGTCACTACTTGTCTTTTCCATGCTATACTGCCTTCCCCATAACCTACTTATATTGTGTGTGCTCATTATAATTCCCCTTAATCCCTTTCCCCACCCTCCCCCACCCCTCCCTTTTTGTAACCACTAGGCCCTTCTTGGAGTCTGTGAGTCTGATGCTATTTTGTTCCTTCAGTGTTGCATTGTTGTTATACTACACAAATGAGTGAAATCATTTGATACTTGTCTTTCCCCACCTGGCTTATTTCACTCAGCATAATACCCTCTAGCTCCATCCATATTGTTGCAAATGGTAGAATTTCTTTTCTTCTCATGGCTAAATAATATCCCATTGTGTATATGTACCACATCTTCTTTATCCATTCATCTACTGATAAACACTTAGGCTGCTTCCAAGTCTTGGCTATTATGTATAGTGCTGTGATAAACTTTTTGAATCGAGGATCTTATTTTCTTTGGGTAAATTCCTAGAAGTGGAATTCCTGGGTCAAATGGTATTTCTATTTTTAGATTTTGAGGAACCTCCATATTGCTTTCCACAATGGTTGAACTAATTTACATTCCCACCAGCAGTGTAGGAGGGTTCCCCTTTCTCCGCATCCTCGCCAACATTTGTTGTTATTTGTCTTTTGGATGTTGGCCATCGTAACTGATGTGAGGTGATATCTCATTGTGTTTTTAATTTGCATTTCCCTGATAATGAGCGATGTGGAGCATCTTTTCATGTGCTGTTTGGCCATCTGAATTTCTTCTTTGGAGAAGTGTCTGCTCACATCTTTAATCCATTTTTTAATCAAGTTATTTGCTTTTTGGGTGTTGAGGCATGTAAGCTCTTTATACATTTTGGATGTTAACCCCTTATCAGATACGTCATTTCACAATATATTCTCCCAAACTGTAGGATGCCTTTTTGTTTTGCTGATGGAATCCTTTGCTGTACAGAAGCTTTTTAGTTTGATATACTCCCATTTGTTCATTTTTGCTTTTGTTTCCCTTGTCCAAGGATGTTGTTGAGGAAAAAGTTGCTCTTGTTTCTATTCAAGAGATTTTTGCCTGTGTTTTCTTCTAAGAGTTTTATGGTTTCATGACTTACATTCAAGTCTTCAATCCATTTCAATTTTCCTTTTCTGTATGGAGTTAGACAATAATCCAGTTTCATTCTCTTACATGCAGCTGTCCAATTTTGCCAACACCAGCTGTTGAAGAGTCTGTCATTTCCCCATTGTATATCCATGGCTCCTTTATCATATATTAATTGGCATATGTGTTTGGGTTTATATTTGGGCTCTCTATTCTATTCCATTGATCTATGGATCTGTTCTTCTCCCAGTACCAATTGTTTTGATTACTGTGGCTTTGTAACAGAGCTTGAAATTAGGGAGCTTAATCCCTCCAGCTTTGTTCTTTCTTCATAGGATTGCTTTGGCTATTTGGGGACTTTTGTGGTTCTATATCAATTCTAGAACTATTTGATCTAGTTTGTTGAAGAATGCTGTTGGTATTTGGATAGGAATTGCATTGAATCTGTTGATTGCTTTAGGCAGGATGGCCATTTTGACAATATTAATTCTTCCTATCCATAAACATGGGATGTATTTCCATTTATTGATGTCTTCTTTAATTTCTCTCATGAGTGTCTTGTAGTTTTCATGGTAAAGATTTTTCACCTCCTTGAACAGGTTTATTCCTATTTTGATGCAATTGTAAAAGGAGTTATTTTCCTTATTTCCCTTTCTGCTAGTTCATCATTAGTATAGAGGAACACAACAGATTTCTATGCATTAAGTTTGTATCCTGCAGCTTTCTGAATTCAATTATTAGTTCTAATGTTTTTGGGTGAATTCTTTAGGGTTTTTTTGTACAATATCATGTCAACTGCAAACAGTGACAGTTTAACTTCTTCCTTACCAATCTCAATGTCTTTTATTTCTGTGTGTTGTTTGATTGCTGTGGCTGGGACCTCCAGTACTATGCTGAGTAAAAGAGGGGAGAGTGGGCATCCTTGTCTTGTTCCTGATCTTAAAGGAAAAGCTTTCAGCTTTTCACTGTTAAATATGACATTGGCTGTGGGTTTCTTGTACATGGACTTTATTATGTTGAGGTACTTGCCCACTATAACCATTTTGTTAAGAGTTTTTTATCATGAATAGATGTTGAATTTTGTCAAATGCTTTTTCAGCATCTATTGAGATGATGCTATGATTTTTGTACTTCTTTTTGTTGATGGAGTATGTGATGTTGATGGATTATCAAATGTCCCATCCTTGTATCCCTGGAATAAACCCCACTTTATCATGAGGGATGATCTTTTTTGGTGTATTTTTGAATTCAGTTTGCTAATATTTTTTTGAGTATTTTTGATCTATGTTCATCAGGGATATTGGTCTGTAATTTTCTCTTTTGTGGTGTCTTTGCCTGTTTTTGGTATTAGAGTGATGCTGGCTGTATATATAGAATGAGTTTGAAAGTATTCTGTCCTCTTCTACTTTTTGGAAAACTTTAAGGAGGATGAGTATTAGGTCTTCTCTAAATGTCTGATAAAATTCAGTGGTAAAGACAACTGGTCTGCAAGTTTTGTTCTTGGGTAGTTTTTTTATTACTAAATTCAGTGGTGAAGACATTTGGTTTGGGGATTTTGTTCTTGGGTAGTTTTTTGATTACTGATTCAATTTCACTGCTGATAATTGGTCTGTTCAGATTTTCTGTTTCTTCCTGGGTCAATCTTGGAAGGTTGTATTTTTTTAGAAAGTTGTCTATTTCTTCTACGTTATCCAATTTGTTAGCATATAATTTTTCATAGTATTCTCTAATAATTCTTTGTATTTTGGTGGTATCTGTAGTGATTTTTTCCTTTTTCTTTTCTGATTCTGTTTATGTGTGTATACTCTCTTTTTTTCTTGATAAGTCTGACTAGGGGTTTATCTATTTTGTTTATTTTCTCGAAGAACAGGCCCCTGGTTTCACTGATTCTTCCTATTGTTTTATTCTTCTCAATTTTATTTATTTCTGCTCTGATGTTCATTATGTCCCTCCTTCTACTGACTTTGGGCCTCATTTGTTCTTCTTTCTCTAGTTTCATATTTGTGAGTTTAGACTGTTCATTTGGGATTGTTCTTCTTTCTTGAGGTAAGCCTGTACTGCAATATACTTTCCTTATAGAATGGCCTTCACTGCATCCCATAGTTTATAGGGTGGTGGACAGCTGTTTACATTTGTCTCCATATATTGCTTGATCTCTGTTTTTATTTGGTCATTGATCCATTGATTAATTAGAAGAATGTTGTTAAGCCTCCAAGTGTTTGTGGGCTTTTTTATTTTCCTTGTAAAATTTATTTCTAGTTTCATACCTTTGTGGTCTGAAAAGCTGGTTGGCACAATTTCAATCCTTCTGAATTTACTGAGGCTCTTTTTGTGGCCTAGTATGTGATCTATTCTGTAAATGTTCCATGTACACTTGAGAAGAATGTGTATCCTGTTGCTTTTGAGTGGAATCTTCTGTAGATATCGGTTAGGTCCGTCTGTTCTAATGCATTCTTCAGTGCCTCTGTCTCCTTACTTATTTTCTCTCTTGTTGATCTGTCCTTTGGAATGAGTGGACTGTTGAAATCTCCTAGAATAAAAATGCATTGCATTCTATTTCCCCTTTTAATTCTGTTAGTATTTGCTTCACATATGTAGGTGCTCCTGTGTTGGGTGCATAGATATTTACAATGGTTATGTCTTCTTGTTGGATTGACCCCTTTATCAATATGTAATGTCCTTCTCTGCCTCTTGTTACTTTCTTTATTTTGAAATCTATTTTGTCTGATATAGTAATGCTACTCCAGCTTTTTTTCTCCCTATTGTTGCATGAAATATATTTTTCCATTCCTTCACTTTTACTCTGTGTATGTCTTTGAGTTTGAAATGAGTCTTTGTGTGCAGCTTATAGATGGGTCTTGTGTTGTTATCCATTCTGTAACTATAGTTCTTTTGATTGATGCTTTCAGTCATTTACATTTAGGGTTGTTATTGATAGACATGAGCTTATTGCCACTGCAGGCTTTAGATGTGTGGTTACCAAAGGTTCAAGGGCAGCTTCTTTACTATCTACCTGTAACTTAACTCACTTACTTTGCTCTTTCATACACAATTGAAAGGCTCTTATTTTTATCTCTTCTTCTTCTTCCTCCTTCACTCTTTATATATTAATTGTCATATTCTGTACTCTTTGTGTATCTCTTAACTGACTTTGTGGGTAATTGATTTAATTTTTCATTTCCTTAGTAATTTATTGGTCTACTTCCTTTACTGTGGCTTTATTTTCTCTGGTAAAAGCTATTTAGCCTTAGGAGTACTTCCATCTAGACAAGTCCCTTTAAATTAGCCTGACAGTTGGTGGGAGGTAAATTTTCTCAACTTTTGCTTATCTGAAAATTGTTTAATTCCTGCTTCAAATTTAAATGATAGCCTTGCCGGGTAGTGTATTCTTGGTTGGAGGCCCTTCTGTTTCATTGCATTAAATATATCATGCCACTTCCTTCTGGCCTGTAAGGTTTCTGCTGAGAAGGCTGATGATAGTCTGATGGGCTTTCCTTTGTATATGATCTTTTTTCTGTCTCTGGCTGCTTTTAATACTCCCTCCTTGTGCTTGATCTTTGCTATTTTAAATATTATGTGTCTTGACGTTGTCTTCCTAGGGTTCCTTGTGTTGGAGATCTGGGCACTCCCATGAATGGAGAGGCTATTTCCTTCCCCAGATTGGGGAAGTTTTCAACAATTATTTCCTCAAAGAGGCTTTCTATACCTTTCTCTCTCTTCTTCTGTTACTCCTCTAATGTGAATGTTGTTCTGTTTGGATTGGTCACACAGTTCTCTTATTATTCTTTTATTCCTTGAGATCCTTTTTTCTCTCTGTGCCTCAGCTTCTTTGTTTTCCTGTTCTCTAATTTCTATCCCATTTACCATCTCCTCTACCTCATCTAATCTGCTTTTAAATCTCTCCATTGTATGTTTCATTTCAGATACTGTGTTTTCAGTGTTTCTATCTCTTTCTTGATGGCTTCCATAAGGTCTTGAATATTTTTCTTTAGCTCCATGTTTTTATTTTTATTCTGAAATCTTTATCAAGAAGATTGGTGATTTCAGTTTCACTTAGCCATCTTTCTGGTGTTTGAGGGATTCTGGGTTCTACAAAATTCTTTTTCTGTTTCATAATTCTAATGATTACTATGTAAAATAACTTTGTGTGTAGGTAGCACCTCCAGAGGCTCTGCTCTCTGGAGCTTCCCAGCCCCTGGAGTGATGGAAGGGGTATCAGCATGCACTGCCAGTGCCTGCTGGAGGAAAGAGCTCTTCATGCTTCCCAGCTGTAGTGCCTGCCTCCACTGCCAGGGTCAGTGGGCCAAGTGCACAGAGAGGAGCCTCGTGTTATGCCCTTGTACCTGCTGTATGTGTGGCCACCCTCCAGCTGGCCTGATGCGATGGTGGAGACAGCAGATGAGTGGGTCAGTGCCTGCCAGGAGGAAGGAGCAGAAGGCTGCATATTGCAGTGTAGAGCCTTGGTGCTGCATTGCCAGCAGGGGGATGGAGCATGTGAAGCTCCCATAAGTTCTCAACCTGCTGGGCTGAGTGTGCCTGGACAATCTTGTCCATCTGTCCTTTCTCCTAAGCAGCAAGTTCTGTGTAATCCTTGCCCATTTAGCACCCCTCTCACTGTTGGGAAGTCTTTCAAAGTGCCAACCTTTCTTTTGTCCCAGAGTGGTCAGTTGTGGGTACCTGTTCTCCACAAGTCGCTGGAATCTCAGTCTCTCTGAGTATTCTGCCTGTCTTTGCTTTCCAACCCCTGTAATCTCCAGAGCACCATGTAATGTGGGTTCTTGCTCCTGAAGTAGATCTCCAGGGTTATGGGTTTAGAAGTCCTGGGCTTCTCCCTCCCAGCTCTGGTTTTCTTCCTCCCACCTGGGAACTAGGGTGGAGGGATGGTTTGGGTCCTGCCAGATCACAGCTTTGCTTCTTTACCCTTTTCTGTGAGGTCTTCTCTTTTGACCAGATATAGGCAGTCTGTTCTGCAGTCTTTGAATCTCTCTTTCAGGCTTAGTTGTATTTGCCTTATTTTCATGTTATATGTGCTTTTTAGAGGAGGTTTCTGCCTCTCTTCTCATGCTACCAACTTTTCCCTCTCCCAGAATTAACCTTAAACTGTCAGTCTTTTTATCAAAGACATGACCAAACTGAAAGCAGAGATGGTCCAATGTGAAGAATCCTTTAATGTCTCAAAATGAGATGATTCAAGTATCAATAAAGATATATTGACTGATAAATTGAACCACATTCAAATAACTAACTGATTAATTCAGTGTGACACCCTCTCCCCCCAAAAAGTGCTGTGTCAACTTTGGAAGTTACTAGGAAACAAACATTATCCTGTAAATTTGTAAATAGAAAGAATATTAATTTTTAAAAGAGAAGAGAGATGTGTAAAATATGATTGGCAAATTAATCATAATCATTGAAGTTATTTGGTCATCCATGGGATTCCACAAATAGTCTTTCTAATTTTGATACAGTCTAACTTATCCTTGTTTATTTTAAATTTATTGCACTCTGTATCCCGTCTAAAAAAATATTTTCTCACTCCTTAATTGAAAAGATATTGCCCCAATTTTTCTTCTAAAAGCTTTATGAGTTGATTTTTTATGCATACATGACCACAATTAATGAGTCCTAATGGCTAGAGTTAAAAAAAGGTGGCTCACATATTGCCTGGGTAGCCTTGGGGAAATCATTTAATAATCTGTGAGTGAGACACTTCATGTCTGAACTGAGATTATAACATCATCTATACCTGTTTTGAAGAGTTTGGGGAAAGGTCAACGTTATACATGCCATGTGAATTTGTTAATTTATACAGGCTCTAAATGGATGATACTTCAATAAGCAGTATCAGTAACCAGCATATGCTATTGATTAGGAACAACATAAACACCATTTCTCCCCTGTGGCTATTTCTGTTTTATCTACTCTGTTCACTGTAATGTATCACATCCTTAACTAACTATTGGATTCTTAATTAACCAAGTAAGGAGTATGAGATAAAATGCTGCTGGACCACAGACCTATTGCTGTATATATATCACACAGCCAAAGGAAAGTTGGCAATCGTTTCTTGAGTGACTCTTGTAGGTAAGATCCACTGCGGGGGACATTCCTTAATACTGTCTTTTGGTATCTTCTAGAAACAAATGCGCAAAATTATGTGACACAGCTCAAAATAATGGAATGATAGACAATTTCAATGACCTTTAATGAAAACATTATGACTTCAAAATAAAATGATTCTGACTCTGAGAAGTGAAGAGTAAGATCAGCCTTTACAGCTTGAGCTCCGTGACAACGGCTTTCTATTCCAGGATTTCTGCTAATGTTTCTTAAACCCTCCCAATTTTCCCATTCTCTGAAAGGCTGAAGCTTCCTCAATTTCAACCAGATTTTCCATTCTCAAGACAATTTCACCTATTTTGTAAAACTTGATCAATTGTATCAGATCTTATCCAGAAAATGAAATTCCCCTCCAAAATCTTCACTATGACCTTGTATTTCTCATTCTGCCTTTTTAATATTTATTTGAATAAACATCAGAATTACCTTTCCAGATCTTCGCTATGGGAAAGTGAAAACTTAATATTCCCCAAATCTGGTTCTCCCCTGCTTCAAGTTGTCTTCCAGATACTCTAGAAGACCTCATGGACCTCAGTTAAATAATTTATAAATTGAGTAAACTAAGGTTGTTAGTGACTTTTAGATTCCAAAAGATCTTTTGCCTACCCATTCACTACTGTTAACAGAAAAAGAAATTGTTTCAGATTAGAATTTGGAGATTTATTCTCTCCTGACAACGATGAATCCATAATCAATAGAAAAATGCCAAATCTGCAGTCAAAATATTCCTTGTCTGTTTTGTACTCATCCCTTAATAAACTATTTCTCTGCTATCAGCTCAATGAAATTGATGCTTCTTTGACCAGACTTCCATGGAAATGTATCTTAAGTAACTATAACTCCAGTTTCTTGGCCAGCTCCCTAATTACTGCAACTAACTTAGCCCTCTATTTCCTCTTTTTATGTTCCACTCCATTAGGAAAGGAGATCATATTTTCTGAACTGATTAAATTAAACTTGCCCATATTTTCCTGGTCATCATAATTTTTACAAAGAGCTCCTCTAATCAATTTTTGGCAAGAGAATGGCAATACTGCACTGGATAGTGCCATTAAGATGAAATAGCCATGCTGTTGGATTAGAGATACTTAAATTAGGTAGACTAAAATTTAGTTTGTCTTTTATTGTGCTCATTCCTCTAACCCCTAAGTACATGTTTTGCAAGGCTGGTCATTTAACTCCCATCAATATTTCTCCCAGTGCAGAAAGGAAATGTCATTTTCCAGGCTTTTGCAAACAGAGATGTTACATGGAAACTGAATTTGTCAGCTTATTCAGTTTGTCAAAGGATGCAATGATAATGCTCTGCCTATCTGACACAAAGAATTCAAGTGCAAGAGTGAAGCACTAGCAATCTACCCCAACAGTGTGTATCTGATATGGACATAACCCAAGACATACCCAGGATAACCTCTACAGCTCCAACCCCCAATTTCTTCTAGTAAACATGGATTAAGCACTTTCTACGCATAGGTACCTACTAAGTATGATACTATTTCTTTAGAGAGATGCATGAGACTTAGTAGTTACCTGTAAAGATTTACACCTCAGTAAGAGAGACAAGGCTATGTAGAAATAAATCACAATACCATATGAAACTGCATAAAATCCAAAGAGCAATGACTGGAAGTAGCATTCTTGAACAGCATCAATTCAGACCCACACTGTCTATAAGTGAGTCATGCATAGAAAGGGGATGGTTAAAGAAATAAACCCAGGTAAGCTTACAAAAATGATTCCCATCCTAGGAACTAGTACCCACATTTCCTGCCTCAATTCTGGGTGTTTATGCAGTGGAGAGCAGGATGCAGGATGCAAGATGTACTTGGAGAGCCGAGGTGTGTGATCTGAGGGCACTGTCTATAAGAGAAATAAAATGCAGAAGGCAGGCCAAGTATCAAATGAGTTACCAGTCTAAGATAGGACTTGCTTTGAACAAGGAAGCAAAAAAGAAACTGGGAAAAACAATAAGTAAAAACAGATTCATCAAAATCATGACACAATGTTATTTTGTAGAACTGTGCTGTTAGGAGCAAGAAGTGTGAAGCATCATGCTAGCATAAAATGGGGAGACCAGAATGTTCCAGAAGGTTCAGGAAGTCTTCTTTGCACATGTGATTTGAAGCTGAGGTCCCAATGTTAGAAAGGATGAGAGAAGTCAAACCCCCTGTGGTTCCAAGGATCATGGCCATATTGACTGAAGAAAAGGAGGTTGCAACGTTCATTGGGGGAGGGGTCAGAGATGAGACAATAGGAAGCAGGTGAGACTCAGATCACATGGGACTGAGAGGCAAACATTCTGTTTTTTATTCCCAAGTTTGAGAGGAAGCTATTAGAATTTTTAACCTGAGGATTTGCATGATGCAATTTATGTTTTATTATTATTAATCTGGCCACAGTTCATATAATGCACTGAAAAGGCTCAAGAGAATTTGGTGGTAGACCAAATAGGAGGCTCAGACGATGCAGAAGAGAGATGGTAGCAGCTTGAGTTTGAGTGTTAGCAATGGCCAGAGGGAGAAACCGATGGCTTAAAAGGCAATTCAGGAGTTAAATTGATTGGAAATAAGGCTCTGAGGCAGAGAGACATCAAAAATCCTGTCCTGGTTTCTGACTGGTGGTCCATCTTAGTTGTAGCTGATTTGCAAAATACAGAAGAGTATGAACAACAAGAGAGAAATGAACCAGATTCTACTAGATAACCACTGTGAACCTTGTTCTAGTCATAAATATGCATTGTTTTCTACAACTGGGATCTTACAGTAAATATAATTTTACATCTTGGTTTTTTACTTACATTGTGGGACTTTTCAAATATCATAAAGAATACTATAAAATCACAGTACTAATGTCTTACATTAAGGAAGTATAATACTATATAACACTAGTCACTTTTATTAGTTATCTTGGTTATTTCTAATTTTTTACACTTATAAATAATGCTACTATAAACACTGTTTGTAAACATCTCTGAGGGTTTCTTATGTATTAAATCACTGAATAGAAATTGTTGGACGAAAGGCATTTATTTTATTATAGTGCTTGCTATAGTGCAAAGTCTTCTCTAGAAGTGTTTTTTACAATTTTTTACAATTCCACCAACAGCATATGAGAGAATGACTTTCACAATTTAATCATCAGCAGAGGCTTTTAGTTTTTAAATTATTCTTTGTCATAGGTGGGAAGTGTCTCAACAAGTCAGGGTCCCAGATTCCAAAGAGACAGAGTCTCGAGCCAATCTTGGGTCAGGTATCTGTCCCTGCTCATTATTATCCATGCATGGAACCCAGATTATAAAGTAAAGGCACTGCTATGATATTAACTCCCATGTGTGGGAAAATCCTGACACCAGTAAAAATTTGTGAAGTGGGCCAACACCCTAACAAAGTCTAAAATTGTTAGTGATGGATCGTTACCAACTGTAAGATACTATTTTGAATACTCCACAATAGAGGAAAAAATATAGATCGTGGGAAAAGTTTTTTCTACTGTTACGAACAGCTTATGGTGTTTAAAAACAGAAAAAATCCAGATGTGACATTTTCTGATGAGATAGCTATTTTATTTCTTCCAGTTAGGGAACGGTGTTCAGTGAATGATCTGGAAGGCTTTTAGGCGTCTTTTCTCCCCTGTAGTCATTATGGCTCAAAATATCCTATTTGAAAGCAACTCGCAGTTTACTTAGGTTTATTAGGGACTCCTTCATATTTTCCTGCACCAAACCTAAGTAGTTTTAATTAGAAAGTCAACAACTGTTATACATGCTCAGATGAATGGGAATATTCAGAGAATGGGGGATTTTGGAGATTATGAACACACAGTGAGGTTGCTGAGGTATTTAAGGGGCTTATTAAAAATCATTCCCTCATGTCATTACGCTCCCTCCCTCACTGACCTCCCTCTCCCCCAGTCGGCTAAGTACCTATGGATATCATTCCTAGTCCCCAAGCCAATCTTAAAACAAGCTGATCTGCCTGTATTAATTAATGTCCAATTGTTACAATAGCAATTAGTCACAAACTTAAAACAAGATACATTTACTACCCTACAGTTCTGGAAGTCAGGAGTCTGGAACATGTCTTACTGGGCTAAAATCAGGGTATTGGCAAGAGCGCTTTCCCCCGAGGCTTTAGGGAAGGATCTGTTCTTTTATTTTTCCAGCACTAGAAACTCACCACGTTCCCTGGTTTATGGGCGCATCGCGGGAACCTCTGCTTCCATGGCCACAGAGCCTTCTCTGACGCTGACCACCGCCCCCCACCCCGCCTCCTCTCAAGACTGTTTCCTTAACCACATCTGCAAAGCCCTTCTGCACTGTAAGTCACAGATTCCAGGGACGAGGATGTGGATGTGTCGGGGGACGGGGCGTCGTTCTGTCTCCCCCACTGCCCGTGTACTAGCAGCCAGAATCACAGCGGGGCCTGGCCTGGGCACCGACTCCAGCGCCCACAGCCCATGCTGCATGAGCCCCACTCCCCACGCTGCTCCCGCGGCCATGGTGCTCTTGGCCACACGTTCCCCTTCTGTTCCCACTGCTCTGTGACAACTGCCTGGCCCTTTCACTGTGGTCCTAGCTGAGCTCCTCCCCGCTTCCTCTGCACCTCCTCTCAGGGTACATCTGAAGCCTGTGCCTGCCCTAGCTAATCTGATTTGAACTCTGATCAAATAGGCTGGCATGATTGATAAACACTAGCGATAATCTTGCTTTCCAGGAGGGCCAGCAAGGGCCTCATCAGATGTACATTGGACCCATTGGACCCTTGTGCTCAGAGACACCAGTCTTCCCGTAAGTTCCACTACTGGGATTCTTCTGCTTTGGCTCCCTATTTTTATTTCACTTCTCCCTTTCGGGGCTCATTTCTTGGGCATCTGAAACAAACCTGTCCATGCCCTTCCTCCTCTGATGTGACCTAGCTCTGTTGTCCCTTGTGGTTATTGATGGGGAACCTGGTTAAACCGGAAAAACCCAGATCATTATGAACTGGATCCAGAACATTACAAACAATCCCATTTAAACTATCAGCACTGTTTGGAAATCTCTAACCTACTTCCCATTCAAAATATCAGATCTCTGAGAAACTTATACTTGCCTTCATTGAGCTGAGGTTGGCATATCCCCATCCTTGGGCGTCCTGAGAAACTCTCAAAATTTATAAACTACTTTTACATTCTCAAACCATACTAATACATACAAAAAAAACCCTGTTGGATTGAAGCAAATGTAATTTCTTTCTTTGAAATTGAGAAACAGTGGGTTCAGAAAAATTAAGTGACCAGCTCAATGTAACATGATTAGAACGAGCAGCAGGAAATTGGGCAAGAACCTTGATGTACTCTTCCTATGCTGATTTCTTCAAATATCTCTGCCTGAATTCTTACATAAATACTTACATAATCATGGTATGATTAGCAATGTGCATATGTGGGAAGGGGGCTCAAGTCAGAATTTATTCACTTCCAAATACAAAGACACTTAACGGAAAACACCTACTTTTTGCTTGGATTGTTATCATACCTGTAAGAGTGTATATATGTTTTTTCTAAATGCAAGTATTGTTGAGTTTGCATCAAATGCACATTTTTATAAAGTACTATGAAAAATCAAATAGTGCTGACATCCAACCTATAGTGAAGAATACTTCAAAGCAATACCTATTTCTGATCAATGCTGACACATCCCATCTTTATTTTTCTCCACTTCACTTAGGGAATCTTCTGTCAGCTATTTCACTAGCTATTCTAGAAATTCAGACCTATGTGTCAGGGCTATTGACCTGGTGTTCTGGTTCCCAGAATCTGATGCTGACACAGAAATGTGAGAAGCTGAGCACTAGAAGGCAGGGGATTGCTTCCCGGTACCCATTCTGCCACACAGATGAACATCAGAAATGGGTCAGTTATACCTTATGGCCTCAGCCAAGTACAGTCACCACATGTACAGTTTATATGGGATGACATTAGGCTGATTGCCTTAACCACACGGTCAACCTAGACAAGAAACATCAAAGCTACATGACAACACTCGGTTGTCTGAATTCAGGGTGAAGTCTGTTCACCCTCCAGGCTGCATCCTTTGGCAAATTTCTAAAATTCATTTTCCTGTCATCAGGTGTCTTTAGCTTTTGGACTGAAGATGAGCTGCTTGGTTGTCATGTTCCTCTCAAACATACCTCGTTATTCATGTCACATCAAGGTCAGCATGGTATTTTTCAAGGATGCCAATTCTGGAAGGAGAACAAAGCTTAGCTCTGACCAGCCACTAACTAGCATCTATCTTTCCACTGTCCTTGCCTCTCTGAGCCTCAGATTTGGTAATGTTTCAAATAAAGAAGTGGTTAACTACCCTCCCTTTTTGAACAAGTACACATATTGGACAAATCATGACTGATGTGTCAATCATTTAGAGCCAGAGGGCTTACATATGTAAAAAGCTGATGCTTTAGAGCAAAGAGCAGCTCATTAGCAAACAGAAAACCTGGCTTCTAGGATTTTCTCCTGAGCATGTCCTTGACTACATCCCTCAGGGCTTGTTCTCCTCATCTATAAAAAGAGACTAGAGTGGCTTTCAGCTCCAATACTCTTGTATTCTACTGTGTACATTATTTCTCTTTTGTTAATGTTCTGCATTATCTATTAACACTTCTACTATCTTCCTCTAAATGACTAATTTCCAATTATTTCACACCTTCAAAGCACATATGTTTTATCTATTTTTCTCAGGTAGATTTTCTATGAGGAACAACTCTTTATAAGCATCCATGAGCTTTTTTTTCTCTCAAAATCTATTCAATCCTTTCTATTCTTTTTCTCCTTTTTTTCTATAACCTTCCAAGTTAAGTACTATTGGCCCATTTAATTTAGTAGGCATCTATTCTTGGTAATAAGCTACACGAAGGGAGGTAGAATACATGAGGTCTCAAAGTGAAAGTAAATAGCATGTTAATGAAATTCACAAATTATACTAAATTTGAAGACACAGCGAGTGCCAGTGAATAGAGACATAATACAAATGGACTTGGAGGGGTTAGAAATGCAGGCATATAATAAAAAAGTTGGATTTGGTTAAAAATAAATTCATAAGAAACAGATGTTCTAAGAATACTCATGGAGGGGAAGATGGGTGAAGGGTGGGTGGGGAAAAGTACTTTAATAACCTGTGAGTAGCTAATTCCAAGGGTCTGGAGGAAAACCGCAAATGCATCACTGTATTTTTCTCATTGCATGCAGAAAAGTCACTACCTGGTGCACAGAGCAAGCTCACCTCATGCTTAGCATGACTGCCCTAGGCCCTAGGAGTCAGAGTCCAGTGGGATCTGACCTCCCCTTTCCTAATCGTTCACAGTCTAGAAGGGGTGATGAACAGGTGCACACCTACTGTACTGCAGAAGAAGCGCTGGCGGAGAGGTGCCTGCATCACAGTAGGAATGTGGGCAAAGGAGTGAATGCTTTGGAATTCACATCACTCCAGAAACATGAGTGAAAGCCCACCAGGTGGACAAATTGTAAAGGAAGGTGGGAAGCATTTCAGATGGAGCAAAGACTAGAGACCCAAACCAGCCCAGCCCTCTTCCATACTTAGCTCCAATCCCACTACCTACCCACCCCTTTAATAACCCTGCTCTAGTAACTGAGCTCCATTAAAATATACCCAATTTCCAAAGCAGCCATGCCCGTCTTCCCTTTACGATGGGCCACTGCTCTGAGAACCTCCTATTGTTACCTGTCTGGAAAGCTCTGTTTTTCCTTACAGTGTGGTCGCAACATGAATCCCAGAGACCGCCCCGTCTCCCTCTGCCGTCACACCCCTCGGCAGGGCAGGATTGGGCCTCTCTCCTTGCTGCTCCCAACATATCTGACACTTCCTGATCGAAACATCTTCCACACACTATGGCAAACAAATCTTTCCTCTTCTGAGTTTCCTACTAGTTTGTGAGGTTTTGAAGTACAGAGCTTAGGATATATTTCCCGTGCTCCCTGGGTCATGCGTGTCCCATGGTAGGACCCAGGGAATGTTTGCTGAGTCGGTGAGCAAAGAAATAGGCATATTTCTCCCAGCAGAAACCAGAGGTGAGTGGGGGCACTCCGGACAGAAATGGCTTTTTGCCTGCACACAGCAGAGTGTGTGCATATGAGGGGGTGTGTGAGTCACGTGAAACCGAGATCCAGGTCTGCCTGCTCACTAATCCTGTGACTTCACGCAACCCACTTGACCTCACCAATCAAAAATCAAAATAAAAGAGTTTAACAACTAAGAGGGATACTATGTTTTATGATGTCTAGCACAATGCCTGATGTGTTACAGGTGGTCTATGAATTGATTTCTTTCCCTCCTTCAGTCTTGACTCCAAAACCGCCAGGCTTCTGAGGTGCCACATGCAGGCAGCTGAACAGAGGATTGTTTGCAGCCACCACGTGGAGACGCCTCTCAGCTGTTAAGAAAACAATGGCAAAATAGTGAGGCGGGAGGCTGGGAGCCGTGTGTAGCCTCCAAGGACTCGCAGATACTCAACTATGGTGGAAAGACAGAGCTACTATCTGGGAAATTGAATGGGTTGGTGGTGGTCATGTTTTCTGTGATAATACCGTGTTTTTTTCGCTCTCAGCATTTACTGTTTGAAAATGCTGACCTGTCTCAGCTGCTGTAAGTAGAGCTGAGAGAAGGGTCATCTGTGTCCATTTGTGGGTACAGGCGATCACGTCTCTGTCCTGCTGGACTCCACGGGAGGCAGGAGATCCTGACTGCTCCCAAAGACAGGAGTTTGGAGGCGGGGATCGAAATCCACGCCACTTGGTCGGTTTCTCCACCCCTAGGAGTTACTTTCCAGAACACAGTGTGTGGGGCTGGAAGCGGAAGCTGTTTTCATTCAGTGACCAGCAGCCTGGGAAGACGGCATGTAATGGTTCTTGTAGCATCAAGTAAATTCGGTTTTGAAATTTGTAAAAAAGAATGAAAAAATTAAAGCATTGTATAGAGCTATGCTAATGGATTCAGTATCCTCACATTGAAAGTGTGTGATTAAAAGGATAAAAATGATAGATGTTATGGCTTCCTTTATTTTACTATGACTTTTTTATTAGAAAAGGCATTAGCTGTTCATCTATGAGTGATAGATGATGAATAAACTGAATTAGGGTTATCAGTAAGGCTTCATTAAGTCAAGCAATTTCAGTGACTCATTTTTGCTCTTTATAAACTTAGCATGCTAATTAAACAAAAGGAATGTTAATATTTGAAAGCTCATTTGGCTTTGGGGACCTAGCTCAAGTCCACCTCTTCCAAGAAGTCTTCCTTGTCTACTTCAACCATTACAAAACTGGGTAAGTGTCTCTACTACATACTCCCTACCCCTACCCAAGAGACTTACAGGCCCCAGGAAGACAGTACAAGTACCACCTCATGAGAAATTCATAATATTAGCAGATTTCTGCTTCTGGCGATGAGAGAGTTATAGTTCCATAAAACAGAACCAGAAAACAGGACAAGATGACGTGAGAAACAAATTTATTCAAATATTAAACAACGGGCAGCACAGGAAGGCGATCCCTGAGCAGAAGAACACCAGCAAGGAGGGCCCACCCATCAGCCAAACTTTCTGCCTTAGGAATTATTTCCAAGAATAATTATCAGAAGGCAATAATCGAGTGTTTGACCATATAATTTACCTGGAACACAGGGAGCTATAAGACGAACAATTCCCATTGTTTACACAAGACAGGAAATTACTGGAATTCCTTCCAGCTGGAGTAGAAAGACCTAGTTACATTCATGGGACTTTCAACAGAGACCCCCAAAGGGCCTTACGAGCGTGGCTGCAATAACTCTAGAATAAAGGTGAATCTTTACCTGCCCTGGAACAGCTTAAAAACAAAACTTGAAAGGGTCAAACAAATTCACAAGTAACTTAACTTTCTGTCAATAAAAGGCCACCATCTTTAAAGGAATATAACAAAACGCTTCACAGCATAAAATGTGCAATGTCTGTATTCAATTAAAAGTTAACAGAGAGTAAAAGAATTAGAAAAATGTGACCCAGAAAACAGAAATGATGGCATTTGCAGAAAACAGCTATTACAAAGATGCCCCATATTCTCAAGTATATAATGGAAAGCATGCAATATGAGGAGGAGAAAGTGGAAGGCATTCAAAAAATACCCACGTGGAATTCCAAAGATGGACAATGATATTTTTTAACACCAAGATCATTATTATCATTTTTCATTTGCCATTCTCCACCAGTTCATCGAGAGTAATGCTCAGAAGCTGGGCTCTGGAATCAGATGTCTGAGCTTGCATACGGAATCTGCCACTCGGTGACTATGTGACCTTGAACAAGAAACTTATGTATCTGTTTCCAAATCTCTCCTATGCAAATTAGAAATAAAATACTATCTATTCCATAGCTTTGTGGTGAAGATTCAATAAGAAAAAAAAAAAGAGTAGAATGTTATAAACATGATCACATAGTTAAGTAAGCACCAAGGTTGGGACTGGAACTACAGGACCAGTGAGTTTTAGAGAGCATCGTGCTCTTTCCACGGGCGCTGTAAGAGCTACAGGAGGAAGAGGGCAGCCTTGCACCTCAGCTGCCTGACCCCGAATCCCATGCTCATACGGTAATAGGCTCATCTCATCATGCCTGTCTTTGGTTTTGTGCTCTTGGCTTTGTGTTACCAAATCCTCCTCAGATTTCCTTTCTGCCCAGCCTCTTCCCTTACCCACTTCTCTGCAAGGTCATTACCTGTTTTTGCAATGGACAAATGCTTTCTAATTCACAGAATCTAATATGTGTAGCAAAATTTGGGATTGTTCTTCAACAAACTTGGAATTCATAAACAAAAGAAAATTTCAAGTAAGGATTGCGGCATTCCATTACAGGTCATTTATCTTCTTACAGACCTCCAGCGAGCTCCTCTTCAGTTTAAAGTACATTTCAAAGCTTTTCCTGTTGTGACCTGCATGCTCTGCCAGATAAAACCTCATTTCCTGTGCATCCCAGTTCAGACCAGTGTTTCCTACTCATCTGCACTGCAGCTCTACTGTACCCATTTGCAATCCTTCAAAAATATTATTTTCTTCCTTGCTTCAAAGCATTTGCATTTCTGCCTGAAATCCGCATCTCGTGCTCTCCGCATGGCAGGCTCTTCATCTTCCAGGTGTGAAGTTCAACTTCAGAGAGGCCTCCGCTGACAACGGAAGTGTGGAGACCCGCCCCGACCCCATTATCCTCTCTCACTCCATGGGCTTCACTGCAATTTCTACAATTCATACTTTTTTGGTGTGTATTTCTTCCTTGTTAATTTCCAGCTTTTCACAGTAAATGAAGATTCTAGCATAAGAGGAAACATGTCAATATTTTTGCCTGTGCTCAGACAGCATCTGGTCCAGAAAAGGGTTCAGAGAAGGGTACAAGTAATATTTCTCACACAGGACACTGACAAGGAAGCTCCAGGGATCAGACAGGGCTTGGAAGCCGGTAGAAATAGGCTCCAATCCTCATTCTCACACCGATGGACAGAGTGGCTTCATTTTCCACATTTGTAAAAGGGAGACACTTTACAGTGTACAGGGTTATAGTGGGTGCTCAATGAATGGCAGCTGCTATTATTTTTTATTGTTTCCCCCAGTTATTTTGGGGATGAAATTCATTCAAATCTGATTCATTTTTTACAGTGAACTCGGATAAAATTCCAAACTGTGATTAACTTTCTAAAATGTGAATAATTTGCATGGCTTCACTAACAACAGAAATATCAGGTAGGGGACAATAGTGGGGTCTTGGGCAAGTCCAAGTAAAATACCTCTGAATCTCAATCCATGTAGGACAATTCAGAATGATATTGAAATGAGATGACAGCCATAGGAGTACATTCCAAACTGAAAAGCATTCGTCATTGTTTCTAATATAATATAATAACAAGTATAAGTCTTCAAAACCTCAGTCCCCCATGAGAAACGACCCGTGTTTCTGTCAATGTCTAACTTTGATAGTATCGGGTGTATCTAAGCTGTAAGACTGTTTTCTGGGGGAGAAATTTCTCCACTTTAGGAAATGACTTGATTGGATTTGCTGGCCAAATAGCCCATCCAGACAGTGCATGGTAAAAGCTCAGTGCAGGAATGGATGAGATTATGGTTCAAACTAATGAACCGAGAAGGAAACAGGAAGGTTGCATATTAAGTGCTTTCCTGTGAAGGTTCTGGAAATCAAAGCTGACTATGCTGGAAATAATGAGCAGCTAACAACAGTCTACGTGGCTGCAGCTGAGGTCATGATTTCCCTCTTAAAAACTAGGTCCTAATCAAACCTTAGACTACTCTCTCACAGAAAAACAAATACTCTCTCACAGAAAAACATTCTTTTTAATGTGCAGATTCCACAATAAAATTTGATTGAGAACACATCAAAAAGATGGAGAAACAAAGATGATAAGTTTCTGATGCACCACATGATGGGCTTCATAGAAAGGAAGCCAGTACACCGAGCCCAGGAGAGGGTTTCCTTGGTTTTCAGAGAATACTGAAAGCTCCCCCTACTTTTTCAAGGTGTCATCTCCCTTTTGTCACCTCAAATGCATGATGGCTTCATGCGCAGGGTTACCAGATTAAACACAAGATGTCCAGTTACATTTGGATTTTAAATAAAAATGTATGCATTTAGTATAAATATTGCCTAAATATTGCATATGATATTCTTATGGTATAATACTCTATTGTTTATCTGAAATTAGAAGCTAACTGGACAATCTACATGCTTTACTTGTTCGGTGTGGTGTCATCCCTCGTGGAGGGTGGGTGAGGCATCCCGCCGTGCAACTGGAGGGCCACGAGAGCAGCCCTTGTTGTTCTCTGTTAAAGTTACTTACAAGGTGCTTTCCCAAGGTTTCCGGACTAGTTTCAAATTAAAGCAATCACACTTAGGCCAGGATTTGAAAAATATAATACTTAAAGGGTTGCTATAAAGCTAGCAACAGCTGTGTGTGTTTGCACATACGTGTGAATGCATGAGAGAGAGTGAGAGCTGTGAGGTGGACAGAGACAGGGGCACCAGATGCTGGGACTGAAATTTATAAACCAGAATATCACACTTAGTTCTATGTAAGAAGGAGAGACAGTGCCATTTATTCTATTGTTTTGCTTAAGGGACTCCTGCAGGCAAATGTAAAAAGAAAACATTTTTTCTGGCTTCCAGACCTCGTATTTTTAGAATAAGCCTATTAAAAGACATATACATGTGTATAAAGACATTAAACATGATTTAGACCCCTATTTCATTGCTTTTGCGATATGCTCCACTCTCCACACACAGCAGAGTCCACCCGTTCCACGTACTTCACTTCTCCCGCATGCGGTCACTTCCGGGACCTTCATCACCTAAGTGCCCAGCATAGCCCCTGACATAACAGGAAGCTCCAGGAATATATTTTGAATGAAAAAATCAGATGTGCAGGTTCCGGGAAGATTCTTTAATCAAATCTATCTGCATGGCAATATTAAAGCCTAAAGTCTCACTTGAAGAGAGAACTTTCTTTGGATAAAGAATTATAATATCCCTCCTGTAAAAAGTTTTGTTTTAATTTGTTCAATTATTCATAGACTAAACAATTATGTTGGGGATTCTAAGGACACATCCAGATCTGAGATTCCGCCTCTCTTTATTTATTGTTGCTTCATGTAATTCAGGGTCCTATGCCAGAATTTTCTGTAATCCAGGTTTATTTTTTAATCTTAATGCTATTTTGTGTTTTTAAACTGCGCATAATGGCCCATGAGATTTTGAAGTCAATTTAATGGTTCAGAACAGGCACTTTTTTAATGAAATAGCATACAAAATATCAGTGTGCATCAAGTAGAGAACGATTGAAGTATTTTCTGAGAACCTCTGTTCTTAATCATAAATAACACAGATGCATATAAACTATGTTCTACAATGGCACTGGGTTATTGCCAGAATAGTTAGAAAAACACTGCCTTGAAAGATTTCCACATGGCATAACACTGATCAAATCTGGCCTGCTGCATGTTTCTGCAAATAAAGTTTTATTGGAACACAGCCAGCCTCATTCATTCACATGTTGTCTGCAGCAGCTTTCATGCAGGGCTGAGTAGCTTTGAGGAGAGAGTGCATGGCCCAAACAACCTGTGAATATTTAGAACCAATAATCTGTCATAGAACATAATACCTTCAGAAGCTCACAAACCTGTGGTTAAGAACAGCCCTAGAATCATGAATCTTTGACTTAGTGTACAACTTCAGAAGGTTGGTTAAAATTTCTGAGAGATAATTTCCTCATCTCTCAATTGAGAATGATAATGTGAGGAGATAAAATGTAAAGAAGTAATGCATGTAGTGATTTAACTTACTGACCCGAAGTAAGTGCTGATATGTGAGAAACATTACCAGGGCGCCTCCCTGACGGGCTTAGCTCCTGTGTAGCTGCTTTGGTCATTCGTGCACCTGGCAGTCACCCATCGGATGCTGCCTCCGGGACGTGAATCTGTTCCTTGGCTTAGCTGTGGCTTGTTCTCTCGCCACCTACTGGCTTCTTCACCTCTACCCTGTGTCTTGTCCCTCTGACCTTAGCTTTGCCTTGCCAAGAATCCAGCTCAAAGTCGTAGAGTATTTTCGCTTTTGCTTCCTGCACCCATATACTCAAGCCAGATGTATTTACTTTTAAAGATACAATAGTTAATCAAATTTCATACAAAGGCAGTATACTCTTAGAAGATGAGTGAATATTTTTAAGTCTAACGTCCTGCCTTCAATATTATATAATTTTGAGATAAGAATGTTTCACAGTACAACAGTAAGTTTAATAGTCAGAAGTCATCTTTAATTTTATATTATCAGATCACTGAAAATGGCAAAAGATGTAAAGTATGTTTTAAAGTCCCCAGGGAAAGATACGATTAGTCTATCCTATTCTCTGTCATGCATGTGTCACAAGTCAAGGGCAGATAGAGGAGAGGGGCAGAATAATGCCTACCCAAGGTGACCCCGGCTCCCGTCAAAGACAGAGCTAGAAGGGAATATTAAGGTATTTCTATGCACTGTAGTTTGCTGGATTATTCTATAAACCATACTACCCTTTAATTCCTTTTATTTCTTTGATGTCCATCTCATAACAATCCAGTCAGGCAAAGCAAACGTAATGTTCTGTTTTGTAAAGGAGATGCTGTTAAGGCCCAAAATTGACACGACTTGCTCTGCTTGATACAGTGATTAGTGGTCATGGGTCCGGGGAGCAGTGAGTTGAGGCACAGGGCATCCTGCAGACATTTACCTGGGATTTTAGCTCTGTCCCTATCTAAAGAACTCTGTGCTCTGAATCCTGGAAGTCAAATGTGATTCCATTGTTTAAGGGCTCCAAAAATGTCCTAGGAGAAAATGAAAGATGTACTATCTACCCAATCAACCGCAACAGGAAATATTTATGATCTACGGTTTGCCAGTTACCATTCTAGGCAATGGTACATATAAGGATAAGGGAGACATGGTCTCTACCCTTAAGATCACAGTTAAGAAGCGCAGTATTGAAATAAAGTGATTAAGTACTGAAATAAAAGTAATCAGAGAATGCACAGGAGCACATAGAACGTATGCCTGTTTAAACCTTTACTTACCATTCACTCTCTAATAATGTGCCTGGAGCAGTATTAAGTGCCAAGGAGGACTTCCTGGAGGTGATAACATCTAACTTGAAACCTGAGGATCGAGTGGGCCCAACAAGGTGCAGGTAACGGTGCCGACTGCCCCCACGGAGCAACCCATGGGAAGGCAGCCACCTTTGGACTTTTTGCCCAATATTTCTGTGAACCCAAAACCACTCTAAAAATAAAGTACTGATTTTTTCCAAGGGAATTAGAGATGAGATTAGAGATGAGATTGCTTAGGAAACATGAAGTAATGATATATAATTAGAAGGTGTTATGTTAATAGAGAAGATGAGGCCAAAGGAACCTTGGAGATGAACAGCAGCCAGATCATGGAAGGCCTTAAAGGACAATCAAATGATTTAAGTCTTCATCCTGGCAGACATTACATTATTTCAACAATGACGTTATATAATCAGACATGTTTGTTTGGGGAAACCCTTGCAGGAACTCTTAGGAGAAGAGACAGAAGGGATTCAAGGCTCGGGGATGAGCCACCACTTAGAAGGATCTATATGCACTAAGGTGGATAAAAGTAAGGTCGCTATCAGGCCCTGAGAATTTGGACTAGTTTTAGCATAAAGAGGGGAAATGAACATTTTGCCATATGATGCATATAGACACAAAGTTCCTCCTCTCTTGGTAGGAGATGCATATTTGCTATAGGTGGTTACCAATCATGAGTTTTTGGCCTGGGTAATACCTGCCTCAGGCTCTCTGCTTACAGTCAGGAAGAACTGGCCACTTTCTTTTGTTTCAGGGGAGTGAGGACCCTGGGGACACAGCTGCATCAATTCCATGCAGTTTGGTATCAGACCTCCCAAGTTTCATTCACACATTCAACAGATATACTTCCCCATGCTGGGGATGCCAAGATGGTATGAGGAACCTTCCTTTTAGAAATCCACCATATGGTGAAAGCACAACTGTGTAAACAAGTAACTGTTCTCTATTAATAGAGAAATGGACCGCATACAAACCTGGGAGGTTCGCCTTGTTTTACTGATGAAAGGAAGGATTCACGGAGATGTCACTTGAATCCAGTACTGAAGGATCAGTTGAGAGTTCCCTAAGGCACTGCATTCAAGCCAGGCAGAATGACATGTGCAGAGACAGGGACACACCTGTGAAGCAGCAGGCTTGCACTAGCTCTGGAGTTGAAGCGTGAAGATAAGGCAAGACCCAAATCACTGTGGTCCTGAATGAGGACAGTCACCCAGCTGTTTCAGGGTCACAGGACCACTGTTAGAATCAAGCACAGAGTGGCAACAAGAAGATGGAAGACAGCATTTGCGTAGAGGCACACAGGTAAAGGAGCCACTGAGAAGAAAGACATCCACATGATGCCTAGAGTAACAGCAGATAAAGAAGATGTCCAGGAGTGTCAGCATGACAATCAGGAAATTTAGTCATGGCCAAGAGGTGATTTCCTATAGCCCCTGAAGCTCCGAAGAAGAAGGGATAATAGTCTAATTTCTGCATACAAGTCTAAGTACCCAACTGGTCTATATGATGTAATAAGCATGGTCTTGAGGGTCAGATGACATGTTAAGTTCTCCTGTCTTTTTACAAAAGCAAATTTCTGAATCTCAAAATATTCTTATCCATGTGATTAGTAACATCTGCCTTTCAAGGTTTGGTGGAAAAAAAAAAAAAGACAGTGAATGAAATACTTAGGAAAACGCCAGACCCAACATAGTTTCCAATCACTCTTGTGATCAAGGAGCATATCTCATTTATGTTTAAATCCTCACGTTTAAGAACAGTAGCCAGCCTACAGAGTGGCTACTATTTTTAATTTATTTTTTCCAGTTTATTGAGATCTAATTGACAGATAACTATATGCAAGTTCAAGGTGTACCTGACTATGTGATAGATATGTTCCAAAATGATTAACACAGTGAGTGCTCGAGGTAACTTGTTGAATAATTGAATAAATAAATCTAAGTAATCTCGCAAAGACTGACTTCCTCAGGAGAAAGCTTTGGGTTTCCTCCAGTTCAAATGTCCTTCTCTTGACATTCCAACTGAGTTTTTGATTCCTCAGATGTTCGCTTATTTCACACTGTCACTTCATTAGCACCGTGTCTGTTTGTGAGGAAATCTGGCAAAGTGGATTCCTCTAGGCAACTAGTTTGTACTTTTTGTCCTTTGATTGCAATTAATGAGATTAATTGTTTATATACTTCCCTATTATGCTTTGATGAGGCCCATGCGAGTACATTTTCCAGGAATATAAGTATTTAGTATTAGTGTGTTGTCTTATTGGGAGTGCAGTGTAATTATACCGCTTCATTAATACCCGTACATGTGGTTCAATTAAGATTCACAAATTAGGTTTAATTAAGGTTTATAAGCAGTGAGGTGAACTCCTGGCTGCATGTGTGCTGCTGATTCCTCTTCATATTCTTCTTCTTCCCTTTTTTTTTCTTACATAATCTTAATTTTTAATAGAAAAATCAGTTGGGTACTGGAGCTGAACAATGAAGTGTTGAGGTATCAGATTTGACCCATAGTCCCTGTGTCTCCTCTATACATGCGACGGATAACACAGGTGCCAGGCAATCCATCTGGACTGCAACCCATTCATATTACCAAAGGAAGTCCAGGAGCACTGGAATCAAACTGTTCACTGTAATATTAGAGAGTAGATCACATAATTTGAGTGAAATTTTGACATGAGTTTAATGAATGATAGCTACTAGTATTCTAGCATAATTCTGATGTGTAGAGTTTTCCCCAGAATACCATGCAATGCTCCCACACCAGCGGGCTGACCTACAATTCAATCCAACACTGACACTCTCCACCTGGGGACAGCACCAATTCCACAGACTGAGGGCGCCTTCTACAAGGCTGTCCTCCAGGACGCCGACTGTAAGCCCAGATGATGTCCTCTGCTCTGACCAGCTGGCTGCAGATGGGGTTACCATGACCCCCATCTTGGGTTTAATTAATTTGCTAGAACCGCTGACAGAACTCAGAAAACCAGCTTGCTTCCTAGATTACTGGTGTATCACAAAGGACATTAAAGGATATGAATCAACAGCCGATGGGGAGATACATAGGATGAGGTCCCCAACAAAGGGGCTTCTGTCTTAGGGAGCTTGGCACCCAGCACTGCAGTGCATGGAACTTTCTAGTTCACCAACCCCAAAGCTCTCTGAATTCCCTCTTTTCGGGTTTCTTTGGCCATTGGTGACTGACTCAACCTGCAACCTCTCCTCCCCCGAAATCCAGAGAGGGCTGGAAAGATGGGACTGAAAGTTCCGACCCTCTACTCACTTACTGGTTCCCCTGGCAACCAGCCCCACCCTTAGGGTCTTTCCACAAGTCACCTTATTAGCATTAACAAAGACACTTTATGGCTGTCATCACAGGAAATTCAGAGGATTTCAGGAGCTCAGTGCCAGGAAAGGGACCAAAAACCAAACACATATTTTTCTTTAAAATCACAGTATCATAGCTATCATTGTTAAACCATATATAATTTGATACACAAATCAAGGAATAAGGCGCATGGAGGTTTGGCCAATATTTAAGCACCTGTGCGATATGCGTAATGCTGCCAGGCGCTAGCCAGCCCTCTCGTTCTCTCTTTCTCTGTCTCTCTTCCTTTCATCCCGGTTCTGTTCAAACCCAACAAGTACAAACACACAGCGAACACCTGCAACGGGCCACACACTGAGCAGAGAAGAAATCAAAACAAGACAAAAATCACACCTCCCTGTCCAGAGCGGGAGACCAGGTATGGGAAAAGGAAGTGAACGGGATCCCTGACGGAGCGAGGTGCCAGCTCCGCGACGGCAGCGGGAAAGCAGCGCGAATGCCGCCTGGATGTCTCAGGCGTCCACCTGCTGAAACAGCTCACCACAGACTGTTTCTCTTTGGATGTTGACTTACCCCTTGTTCTTTTTTTTATAATTACCAGCCTTCGCTGTTTCCCCAACACACTGCCCTCCATGGTCCATTTACTAACCTGAGAGCACTTTTCTAGTATGGACAACCCACTGGATTCTCTCTTGAGATGTGAACGCACAGCCCAGAGACAGAGTGATGGGGGAAGGGGGGACCAGTCCAGACAATGCTGGCTGCCTGACTTTGGTGATGGTGCCCCAGCTTCACTAAGCAGTTCCAAGTCGTTCCTAGATGATCCATCTACAGATGACGAGGAATCTTAGAGTGGAGACACCAGTGCCCATGTGTCTTTGCACACTTGACCACACAATATTGTTTGAGATAATTGGATTGTTATTTGAGTGACAACAGAATAATCATCATCTTTTAATAGTCTTACTTAATTAAACTTTACTCTGCTAGGTGCTTAATTGAAGTAAATAAATTTAACTCTTCACAACCAGATACAAGGAAACAGTGGTTTCCTTAACTCCTTTTTAATCAATATTGTTCAATTTGCAGACATTCAGTTTGGTAGGGAATGGTGAAACCAAGATTCCTGACCATGTCCAACTGCCTCCTTGCTCTTACTAATTTCTATTTACTGTACAATATAAGATAATGACTCCAAGGACCTAACAGGGATTCAAAATTCCAGCTATTTCAGTCACACTGTAATATTAACTGAGCATGTCTCTAGAAAGTCTCCCTTACTGTGTAAATAGCTTATATTTAAGGGAGAGACTTAAAGGAATCACACCCATGTTTTCTTTAAAGAAATGAGGAGAGTGCTTGCCTGACATCGGGACTGGCTTTCAGATTATGTGGCAGCCTTACTGAGTTATGAAATAGGCAGGAAGGAAGAAAATCATATTGATGGGAAATTGCACTAAGTAACACAGAGAACGGCACTGACAGTGAAACCTCCACAGGGCTTTGTCTAACTCAAACCCTAGGAGACTCGGGCCTAATTCAAGACCTCATTGAGCCCCTCTCTGAATGTTTATTTCCCAGTCTTAAAATAAAAATATGAAGGCATCTCTCTGCATTCTGCCTTCCCCCAAGAACCATTTACCAAATCCAAGGAGATGGTGAATATAACATTGTGAAGGATGGGAAGATCCTTCGTAAATTGTATATGGCCGTAGAGGCATGAGGGGTTATTATGATGGTGATTATCATTGATGACAGGGCCCACAAATGTGCTAATTACACTCATAAAGTGAAGATGCAAATGCTTTAGTCTGGATGTGCGGGAGAGGCTTATTCTTCTCCTAGAAAGAGAGATTATGAGCACAAAATATTCCTTTTTATTAGTTCTGCAGTAACTGTTCCATGTAATATTAATAACAATAATAAAATGTAAGCCACTTCAACATTATTTTCAGGGAGAAAGGAACACAAGAGCTAAAAAGTTGAGTGAGCAAGAACTTGTCCTTTTTAATGATATCTGTAAAAAAGCAATGGATGTTCTAATAAATCTACGTCTCACCCTGACTCCCTCTATTTTTCATTTACCCTCATTCACACTTGCATCCCTTTCTTGTTTGGCACCATTTGTGAGCTCAATGGACACATTAATAAAAGTGACCATGATGGCCCCTAGAGCTGATTTTCCCTGTTATCCAACAGACACATCTTTCTCAAACTGTCCCAGACATGTCCACTGGTATTTATCAGTGCATTTGTCGGAATCCTTGGATAGACTTTGATTGCCTATGACAAGGTTCATTTCAAGAGCCGCTGTTTAATTTGCACAGGCATGCTTGCTACCCAGGAAAACCGACAACTGCTTTCCTCCATCATTTGGCACAAGCTGTCCCTGTGCAGCTGGGTAAAGTTTGACTCAGAAAACATACCTGCCTTAATTATCTATCACTACTTCTGAGGGTCATGGTGGGCATATGCCTTTCAGCCGACCTCACAGTGACAGTCTAAGTTGGGCCATATAATATTCTAGGTGCCATGGATACTGAAAGAAATATCTTGGATGCTGACCAAATAACTTCCAGTTTAGCTGAATGAGTGCATAATTTCCTGTTGCTCTTGTAATAAGTTACTACAAAATTAGGGCCTTTTCTGTTCTGGTATTCAGAGTCTGAAATGGGTCTCACTGGGCTAATATCAAGGTGCCAACTGGGTTATTTTCCTTCGGCAGGCTTTAAGGGAGAATCTGTTCCCTTAACTCTTGCTACTTCCGGAAGCTGCCTGTATTCCCCGGCTCCCGGCCCCTTTCTCCGCCTTCAAAACCACAAGTCCCTCTCTGCCTGCCTCCTGCCTCCTCTTTCCACTCATCAGGACCCTGGAGAGGGCACTGGGCCCACGTACATCCCCCAGGATAATCTCTCCATCTCAAGGTCAGCTTATCAGCGACATTCACTCCTTCTGTGACTGTAATTTCCCCTTGCCATGTAATAGGACATCGTCATAAATCCTTGGGGTTAGGACATGGCTGCCTCTGGGGCCCAACATTTAGCCTACCACAGTGATGTTACTTAAGTTCTGAAAGAACTAGTACATAACCCTTGGAATTATAGAGTGATATTCAAAATTCAAAATTATATCATTCATGTCATTTACATAATGGGGAAGTCCTGGGTGAAGCACATTCCAGAAGTGACAACAACAGAGGGTCACAAGGATCACAGCAGGATCAGAGCAGAGAAGATGAAAAAGAAAGAAGAAAAACAGAGCAGTTAATTTTCCTAGGGACTTAGCATTGGACCATGTGCTCATTAGAATACCCTAAGAACCAGTAACATGGGTTACTGAAACAAAATAAATGGAAAATGGAAGTGCACTTGCGTCTGTCATTTAGCCCAGATCTGGTATTCACACTAGCAAGTGGCTTTCTTTCTGTCTCCACTGTGTGCCACAAACCTCCCCTAGAACCAGGGCATCTTAGAAGCAGTGGAGAGAGATACAAGACACTGTAGGAGGCACCCGCAGTCGAAAAACTTCAGTTCCAAGACAGCATATGCAGCTTCTGCTCATATCCCATTGAACAGATACTAGGTACACGGCTACACACATGCAAGGGAGGACATGGAATGAAGTCTAGCGGGTCTTGCCATGCTCCTGTGATGGAAGAAGAAAGAATGTATTTTGGAAAAGGGCTGGCAATCTTCACCGCAGTTGGGAGAACTTGCACACCATGGTCCCAGTTTAGCATTCTGACCATCTTCCTGACTTCTGAGCTGATTTCCCCTATTATTTATGTGTTCTCATGTGGACAACTTGACAGATGTGTGTTCTTTCTACTTTTGCTCATATTAAAGGCCATTGTTATCCTAGGACCTTGTCCCACACCAGCCTTACCCCCAACAAACACTTAGAAAGGAGAAAACGGGGAGAGTATTAAGGGAATAATATATGGAAAGGATCATAATTTAAACCACCAGGAGCAATAGAAAGGGAGAACACATGAGCCTGACCGACCTCCTCTTTGCCACTTTCTGGGGAAAAAAAGGAAAACTTAAGGCGTGTATCCTCTGTCATTGCCCTCACCTGTAAAACCAGCATAACCAACCTACCTTGAGATGGATTATGATTAGGTATATAAAAATACCTAGTTCTTTTCTTAGCACCTGGTAAGTCTTAAATAAAAGACGCTGTTAGCACTATCAATATTTATACTGTTTTGCTAAAATGATAATCCAGTCCTTAGAGTTTCCCTTTTAAAGGAAAAGATATTAAATTTGAAAGATTAACCAGATCTAGCTAAATATTTTTCTTTCTATTGAGTTAAACTGTAAGTTTTATCTGTGGCTTTACTCCTTATATTTCTGAATGGATTTTTTTGTTGTCTAGACTATGAAAAAAAAACAAATCAATGCAGCATCAATAATTAAGCAGGGAATATTAGTTCTGTGACTATCTTCTTGGCAAAGTGAGAGATTGAGAAATAGCTCCTAACACAATCCTTTAAGCAGTGGACGTGAAATCATAAATTTCTATATGCATACACATTATTTATAAATAAGCCCCTTGCTAATGTGATCCCTGAGTGTAAATTATACCAATATTATACTGTTTCATTATTTCAGAGACAAATGGAATCACATCTCTGTAAAAATCTCAGATGACACTGAACTTAATTTACAGCTCACAGATTCACAGACAGTACGATTTGGGCAGGATTGAACATATACTTTTACAAACTACCTACAAATTATCATCTGATGCAAGAATATTTTGTTACAAGGTTGCCAGGTATGTGACTAGTGTCTCCCTTATTGATGATGGAAAGTTTACTAGGTTTTATCTATGAACAGCTCTGGACATCACCAACCTATTAATCTATCAATTAGCCAATTTAACTCAAAATGAATGGTTTCAAGTTTCAAGCTAGTGTTGGTTACAAATATAGAATAGTCACCATTTTCTGAGTCCCTTCTATGAGTTGGGCACTACATGCCATCATTTAATTGTCTTAAGAAACCTATAATTTGACCTTATTAGCCCACTTTAATATTAAAAAAATGATGTTTCAAAAGATAAAATAATTTGTCTATAGTCATGAAGCTCCTGGTTCCAGGGGTGGGACAGACTTTTAATTCCCATGTAGTATTAACTCATAAAGTGAGTGGTGATAACAATTCTTCAGAATTGCACAGTCAAGCGTAAGACATAAAAATAAACGAATGAATGTGCAGGTTAAGAAGAGTCATAATTAATATATGTACATAGCATGGGAGCACATGAACACACCGATTCAAATTTATTACTATTTGTTTTTCAAATCCACTTTCTTTGGGAAAATAAGGATTAAAATGAATTCTTTGTTGCCAGGCAAAATGCCATATGCCCCTTAAAAACAAACCTACATGCCATTGAACTTTGAATTTCAAATATTACCATAGTGATGATATTAAAATTGGCATTCAATCAGTCAGATACAAGTATAGTTTTTTCACCAATATTCCCTATTACATCTGTTAGACCAGTTCTAGTACCTCCCTTTAGAATTATTTGTCCAATCTTAATTTCTTCCTTGATTTCTTTCTCACATCCTCACCTAAATGAAATAATTATAGAAAGCCAACTGGTCAACCAGAGGCAAGATCATGTCAGTTGGTCAAGGAAAGCTGCCTGAAAAGCCTTACATTTAAGGATGTGGACTCCGGAGTGAACTAGTTCTGGCACCAATCATTCATTACCTTTGTGATTTTGAGCAAGGAATTTGTTAATCCTCTTTGTTTTTTTCATTGATGAAGTGAGCATTATAGTATTTTCTTGGAATGTTTATTATGAAGATTATATAAAATTATCTAAAGTGTTTAACAAAGTAGTTGGCACACAGGATTATTTAAAGCAGTTGACTATTTTCGCTCTTTTGTGTAACTATGACTACTACTTTGGAAAGGCAAAAGGGAGTGTGTGTCTTTCACCCCACCAAGCCTATCGTACCTATAGGAGTAATACGAAACCCCAAGGTGGAAGCTACTTGGTTAATTTACAGATGCTTTCCCATTAATGACCACTTAATCCACAACACTAGCGTAAGAGGTAGGCCATCTCGTTTTCATTTTGGTGATGAAAACTGAGATTGAGAAAAATGAAAAAAGACTCCCTGGGATTTTCTAATGATTTTTCCAAGGAATAATGTAATATAAAATGGAAGCACTGAATTATATTAGTGGCATCTTCTTGAACTACAGAACTTTCTTTACTTTGCATGCCTAAACATTTTAAAATAATAAATTTTGCTATCACCAATTTATTGAGATTTATCTTATTAATTAATATTTCAGAGCATTTGCTTCATCTAATAAGATGAAGTTAGCCCCACTGCATTTCAATGTCAATGTTAGCTACAATTAATGATGATATTATGAATATTAATGCTTTTTTATTATCCATTATGACATCATCAGTACTAATCTGTTTATTGCTTCTCTGCTGATGGCAGTTAAAAGAAGCCACATTTTAAAGAGGAGAAAAAAAGACCAAGTCATTTTCAGCCACTGAAATCCTTTCCATTTAGAGAATATTTGATTCTGTAATCAGTTAGCAAACGTAGTACTAAAAAAATAACCAGTATTCCCAAAACCCAAAATATAATCAGGCAACTAACATGAAATAATTGAAGTGGGGAAATAGGAAATTTTTTAAAAAGTAGGGATGATTGGTTTTGCACATATTAATTATTTAATACCTATTACAGCCACAAAATATAAAATGAAACAGCCTCATTGAATATACCTGAAACCAGAACTCCAGACATCAAAGATGCACAGCTAATGAGAGGTGGAGTCTGAACTTCTTAAATGTAAACACTGCTGTGATATTAATAATTCATGCCTTGTCAGCAGTGACGAAACAGGAGCCTTTCCTGAGGGGAGTGGGTAGAAACACTGCCCAACTTCACCTGTTGGCTTAGATAAGAGAACTGGGAGATATTCTTTTATAGAGGTATTGATTTGAAAAGATTTTATGTAAATAATTGATGGGTAAGACAATGATGAATTTGCAACAGATGGAATCAGAAGTTAGAGATGAAGAGTGTGTCTCAGACCCACTTTCCCAGAGAGAGGAAACTGGGAACATGAATATTTCAGGGACACATTGAGGCAGTTGTGAGTCAGGACTAACACTTCAATGCCGTGACCCTCGGATCAGCCCTCATCTCTCCATCACCTCTCTTGGGCACAACTGTAAGCAGCTATTGGGAGGTCAATGCAACAGGAAGTGCAAAGGCTTTGTCTTCCTTGCATAAGAAACCAAATGAAAAGGATGTTACTTTTCCTTTTCCCACAGGAAGAGGATAGCCTGTGTATCTTCCAGTAGATGCATCCTAGCATTGACTGGTCTCATCAGGCAGCCCTGTATGCAGCCTGCACCTCATCCTTCCTCAACTCACTAGCTTTTGTGAGTCACTCTCAGAGAAAAGACACCTGTGCTTCAATCACAGATATTGATCCACTGGGTTATGTTATAATGTGCAAGCACATTATCAAAGTCTCTTTTTTGGGAAAGCATAAATTATTAAAACATCCAAGCCATCAGTTCCATTCTAAATAATCCCCATGAGAGGAAAAAAGCCCTTGTTTAATTTGCGGTTTATTTTTACCGACCATTGGTACAATTATCTAAAATGTCTATTACCTCAAATTCTTAATAACAAAAATCAGTTTTGTAAAAGACCTAATGTATCACAAATTTAACAGGGCTAAATAAAGACATTCTTTTATCTAGCTAAGTTGAAAATAAACCAGGGGTCTGAGCCTTGGATACAATTTAAAGTGACACAATTCCAATTAACCAGTGAATCATGGAGAAAGATGTGCAAGTGGAAATGTTTAGAGCAATAGTTCTCTGATCTACCAAGATACACAGGACATTCTACACTCTGTAGGGGAAGAACTTTGTCTGTCTTACTCATCATTGTCCTCAGCACTTGACAGTGTCAAGCATGTAATAAACAGTTCATAAATACCTGATGAACAAATTAGAATCTTACATAAATAGTCTTAACAGAGATGTAAGACATTCACCCAAGAGAAAATATCCCTGGGAATGTATTTATTTTTATTAGTTCCATAGACAATATGATATTGAACCAGAGCTAAGAACTGTGACTTTTGGGACATGCCGTCCTGAACAGATCAATTTGTTTTCTTCTGATTTCAAAGGCCAGAAGGCATACAACTGGGTTCATAAGCATCAAGATTCTGGGAAAAAGGAAAAGGAAGATGATTGGCCAGCTTCTCTTTTTTGCTTAAATCATTGTATTTGGTAAATATTAAAGAAAAACTTTAACCAGAGCTCTATTTATTTAAATCATGGAATATACATATCTGATGCATCAGCCAGTTCCAAGCCATAATTGAAAACTATGACAATAGAGGCGGGAAAAAGATGGCGATGAAGTGAGGCAGAAATCTCCTCCAAAAACCACATATAATATAGCAAATACAACTAATCCTAAAAAAAAGACAAGAAAGAAGATTGCAACAGCTGGCCTACATCAGGGGAAAAGAGAATACCTTATGGAAAAGGATGAAGTACCAAGGCCACAATCTGAAAGGACCCAAGACTGCTAAATACACAGCCCTGGTGGTCTACTCTGGGAGCACGAACTCACACTCCTTGGTGCTCTGGAGATTAGAGGGGTTAGAAAGCAAAGACAAGCCGAATACTCAGAGAGACTGGATTCCAGCTGCTTGTGGAGAACAGGTTCCCACAACCAGCAGCTCTGGGACAAAAGAAAAGTGGGCATTTTGAAAGACTTCCCAACAGTGAGAGGACTGCTAAAAGGGCAAGGATTACACAGAGCTTGCTGCTCAGGAGAAAACATAGGTAGACAAAATAGTCCTGGCACACTCAGCTCCGCAGTTTGGAAATTTTCAGGAGTTTCAGGTGCTCCAACCCTTGGCTGGCAATGCAGCCCTGAGGCTTGATATGCAGCCTGCACCTCATTCCTCCCGGCTGGCGCCTGCTCACAAACCTGCTGACCCCGCCAAATCACCAGACCAGCCAGAGGGCAGCACCAACTATGGCAGCTACAGGGGCATATCCAAGAGGCTGCTCCCTGTGCACACAGTTCACCTGACCTGACTTGGAGGCAGGCACTGTGACCGGAAAGCAGAAAGGGCTTTCCTATGACAGGCATAGGCACCACTCACCTGCAACCCCCAACATTGCTCCAGGTGCTGGGCAGCTCCGGAAAGTAGAGATTCTGGGCACTAAGGGCACTGCCTAAACAAAGCTTATTCCATATTATTCAGTAGAACTATGAAAAGACAGAAGAACCTTGTTCAATCCAAAATCCCTCAAACACCAGAAAGAGGATTCAGTGAAACTGAAATCACCAATATTCCTGATAAAGATAACAAAATAAAAATCTTAAACATGCTAACAGAGCTAGAGAAAAATATCCTAGATCTAAGGGATGAATTCAAGAGAGAGATAGAAACTTTGAAAGATACAGTATTTGAAATGAAACATACAACAGAGGGATTTAAAAACAAACTAGAAGAATGAGAGGAGACGGTAGATGGAATATAAATTACAGAACAGGAATACAAAGAAGCAGAGGCACAGAGAGAAAAAGTGATCTCTAGGAATGAAAGAATGATAAGACAATTCTCTGACCAATCTAAACAGAACAATATTTGCATTATAGGGGTACCAGAAGAAAAAGAAAGAGAAAAAGGGATAGAAAGTATCTTTGAAGAAATAATTGCTGAAAACTTCCCCAGTCTGGGGAAGGAAATACTCTCTCAGGCCATGGCAGTGCAGATCTTCCAACACAAGGGACCAAGGAAGACACACCAAGATGTATAATAAGTAAAATGGCAAAAATCAAGGACAAGGACACAGTATTAAAAGCAGCCAGAGAGAGAAAAAAGATCACCTACAAAGGAAAGCCCATAAGGCTATCATCAGACTTCTCAGAAGAAACCTTACAGATTAAAAGGGAGTGGCATGATATATTTAATTCAATGAAACAGAAGAGCCTCAAACCAAGAATACTCTACACGGCAAGATTATCATTTAAATTTGAAGCAGGATTGAACAATTTCCAGATAAGCAAAAGTTGAAGAAATTTACCTTTCACAAACAGTCTCTACAGTGTATTTTAAAGAGACAGCTCTAGATAGAAGTGCTCCTAGGCTAAATAGGTCTCACCAGATAAAATAAAAACACAGTAAAGGAAGTTGACCAACTAATTACTAAGCAAAGGCAAAATTAAATCAGCTACCCACAAAGTCAGTCAACGGACACAAAAAGAGCACAAACTATGACACCTAACATATAAAGAGTGGAGAAAATGGAAAAGAAGGGAGGGGAAAAAAGAATCTTTCGCTTGTATTTACAATAGCATAATAAGCAAGTTAAGTTAGACTGTTAGATAGTAAAGAAGTTGCCCTTGAACCTTTGGTAACAACAAATCCAAAGCCTGCTATGGCAATAAGTACATATCTATCGATAATCACCCTAAATGTAAAGGGATTGAATGCACCAATCAAAAGACACAGAGTTACAGAACGGATATAAAAAAGCAAGACCATCTATATGCTACTTACAAGAGACTCATTTCAAACCCAGAAACATACACAGACTAAAAGTGAAGTGATGGGAAAAGATATTTCATGCAAACAATAGGGAGAAAAAAAGCAGGAGTTGCATACTTGCAAAAGATAAAATAGACTTCAAAACAAAGAAAGTAACAAGAGACAAAGAAGGACACTGTATAATGATAAAGGGGTCGGTCCAACAAAAGGATATAGTCATTATAAATATCTATGCACCCAACATAGAAGCACCCAAATAGGTGCAGCAAATACTAACAGAATTAAAGGGGGAAATAGAATGCATTGCATTCATTGTAGGAGACTTCAACACACCACTCACTCTAAAAGACAGATCAACCAGTCAGAAAATAAGGAGACAGAGGCACCGAACAACACATTAGAACACATGGACCTAACAGACAGCTACAGAACAGTCCACCACAAAGCAACAGAATACACATTCTTCTCAAGTGCACATGGAACATTTTTCAGAGTAGATCACATACTAGGCCAAAAGCAGCATCAGTTAATTAAAGAAGACTGAAATTGTACCAACCAATTCTCAGTTTATAAAGGTACAAAACTAGAAATAACTTGTGCAAAGAAAACAAAAAGCCCACAAACACCTGGAGGCTTAACAACATGCTCCTAAATAATCAATGGCTTAATGACCAAATTAAAACAGAGATTAAGCAATATATGGAGATAAATGAAAACAACAGCTCAACACCCCAACTTATGTGCAACTCAATGAAGGCAGTTCTAAGAGTAAAGGGTATAGCAATACAGACCTATCTCAAGAAAGAAGACCAATCCCAAATGAACATTCTAAAGTCAGAATTAATGAAACTATAAAAAGAACAAATGAAGCACAAAGTCAGTAGAAGGAGGGATATAATAAAGGTCAGAGAAGAAATAAATAAAATAGAGGGAAAAAAAACAATAGAAAGAATTAATGAAACCAAGAGCTGGTTCTCTGAGAAAATAAACAAAATAGATAAACCCCTAGCCAGACACATCAAGAAAAAAAGAGAGTCTACACACATAAACAGAATCAGAAATGAGAAAGGAAAAATCACTATAGACCCCACAGAAACACAAAGAATTATTAGAGAATATTATGACAAATTATATGCTTACTAACTGGATAATCTAGAAGAAAGGGACACCTTTCCAGAAAAATACAACCTTCCAAGACTGACCCAGGAAGAAACAGAAAATCTGAACAGACCAACTACCAGCAAAGAAATTGAATCAGTAATCAAAAAAAAAACCCAAGAACAAAATTCCTGTACCAGATGGCTTCACCACTGAATTTTATCAGACATTTAGAGAAGACCTAATACCTATCTTCCTTAAAGTTTTTGGAAAAGTAGAAGAGGACAGAATACTTCCAAACTCATTCTATAATGCTAGCATTACTCAAATACCAAAACTAAGTAAAGACACCACAAAAAAGGAAAATTACAGACCAATATCCCTGGTGAACATAGACGCAAAAATACTCTACAAAATATTAGCAAACCAAATTCAAAAATACATAAAAAATATCATACATCATGATCAAGTAGTATTTATTCCAGAGATGCAAGGGTGATACAATATTCGAAATTCCATCAACATCATCCACTACCTCAACAAAAAGGACAAAAATCACATGATCATCTCCATAGATGCTGAAAAAGCATTTGACAAAATTCAACATCTATTCATTATAAAAACTCTGAACAAAATGGGTATGGAAGGCAAGTATCTCAACATAATAAAGGCCATTATATATCAAACCCACAGTCAACATCAGACTTAACAGAGAAAAGCTGAAAGCTTTTCCTTGGGACCAAGACAAGGATGCCCACTCTCCCCACTTCTATTCAACATAGTACTGGAGGTCCTAGCCATGGCAATCAGAAAACACAAAGAAATAAAAGGCATCCAGATTGGTAAGGAAAAAGTTAAACTGTCACTGTTTGCAGATGACATGATATTGTACATAAAAAAACCCCTAAGGAATCCACTCTAAAATTACTAGGACTAATTACTAAATTCAGAAAGCTGCAGTATACAAACTGAATACTCAGAAATTGGTTGCATTTCTATGGACTAACAATGAACTAACAGAAAGAAAAATGAGGAAAACAATTCGACTCACAATTGCATCTAAAATAAAAAATTACCTAGAAATAAACTTAACCAAGGAGATGAAAGATCTATACCCTGAAAACTATAAGACACTCATGACATAAATTAAAGAAGACACCAATTAATGGTAATATATCCCATGCTCATGTATAGGAAGAATTAATATTGTCAAAATGACCAACCTGCCTAGAGCAATCTATGTATTCAGTGCAATCCCTATCAAAATATCAAAGCATTCTTCAATGAACTAGAATAAATAGTTCTAAAATTCATATGGAACCACAAAAGACTCTGAATAGCCAAAGCAATCCTGAGAAGGAAGAATAAAGCTGGGGGATTATGCTCCCCAACTTCAAGCTCTACTACAAAGCCACAGTAATCAAGACAATTTGGTCCTGGCATAAGAACAGACCCATAGATCAATGGAATAGAATAGAGAGCCCAGATATAAACCCAAGCATATATGGCCAATTAATATATGATAAAGGAGCCATGGATATACAATGGGGAAATAACAGCCTCTTCAACAACTGGTGTTGGCAAAACTGGACCATTACATGTAAGAGAATAAAACTAGATTACTGTTTAACTCCATACACAAAAGTCAACTCAAAATGGATCAAAGACCTGAATGTAAGTCATGAAACCATAAAACTCTTATAAGAAAACATAGACAAAAATATCTTGAATATAAAATTGAGCAATTTTTTGTGCACACATGCCCTCAGGAAAGGGAAGCATAAGCAAAAATGAACAAATGGGACTACATCAAACTAAAAATCTTCTATACAGAAAAGGACACCATCATCAGAACAGAAAGTCATCCTATAGTATGAGAGAGTATATTCTTAAATGACATATCCGATATGGGGCTGACATCCAAAATATATAAACAGTTCACATGCCTCAACACCCAAAAAGCAAATAACCCAATTGAAAAATGGGCAGATGATCTGAACAGACAGTTCTCCAAAGAAGAAATTCAGATTGCCAACAGGCACATAAAAAGATGCTCCACATGGCTAATTATCAGGGAAATGAAAATTAAAACCACAGTGAGATATCACCTCACACCAGTTAGAATGGCCAACATCCAAAAGACAAGCAACAACAAATGCTGGCAAGGATGCAGAGAAAGGGGAACCCTCCTACACTGCTGGTGGGAATGTAAATTAGTTCAACCATTGTGGAAAGCCGTATGAGTTCCTCAAAAAACCAAAAATAGAAATACCATTTAACCCAGGAATCCCACTTCTAGAAATTTACCCAAAGAAAACAAGATCCCAGATTCAAAAAGACATATGCACCCCTATGTTTATCGCACACTATTTACAATAACCAAGACATGGAAGCAACCTAAGTGTCCATCAGTAGATGAATGGATAAAGAAGAGGTGGTACATATACACAATGGAATACTATTCAGCCATAAGAAGAAAGCAAATCCTACCATTTGCAACAACATGGATGGAGCTAGAGGGTATTATGCTCAGTCAAATAAGCCAGGCTGAAAAAGACAAGTACCAAATTATTTCACTCATTTGGGAAACAACATAACAATAGTATAATAACAAAGCAAAACTCAAGGAACAAAACAGCAGCAGACTCACAGACTCCAAGAAGGGACTAGCGGTTACCAAAGGGAAAGGGGATGGGGAGGGTGGGTGGGAAGGGAGGCAGAAGAGGATTAAGGGGTATTATGATTAGCACACATAATGTAGGGGGGTCACAGGGAAGGCAGTACAGCACAGAGAAGACTAGTATTGACTCTATAGCATCTTACTGCGCTGATGGACAGTGACTGTAATGAGGTATGTGGTGGGGACTTGATTACAGGAGGAAATGTATTAACCACAATGTTGCTCACGGGAAACCTTCATAAGATTATATATCAATGATTCCTTAATAAATATATTTATGTATTTATTTATTTTAAAACATACATAATAAAAACTATGATAATTACATGTAATGACTATCTAAGGTTTTATGTTTCATTTTCATGAGCTTTGTAGCAACTCATTGGCCTGAAGATTCCATTCCTTGGAGAGACAAGAGTAAAGTGATAACGTGTCTCCTAGTTTCAGGACTAAGGATAATTCTCTCTCTCTCTCTCTCTCTCTCTCTCTCTCTCTCTCTCTCTCTCGAGGGGCAGGTGCAGGGCAGTGTCTCAGCTCTCCCAGGGTGGTCAGGGAAAGACCCACTAGGAGGGGCCTCCTGCGCTCAGACCTGCTGAAGGCAAGGCAGCGCCCATGTATGAATCTGGAGGAGGAAGGTGTCAGTGAGACCCTGCACTGAAAGCGCGCTTGGAAGCGTCCTGGCAAAATGAATGGAGGCCAGCGCAGCTGGAGCAGCGGGAGAGGAGGAGAGCGTCAAGAACACGTGATGAGGACCAGCAAAAGAGGCTGCAAGGTCATACAGGGCCTCGGTGACCTTGTCCTGGATGGCAACCCCTGTGGGGCCAGAGGGGTGGAGTTACATGGTCTGAATCACACTTTGAAAAGATCCCTCTTGTTGTACTTTAATTTCTCACCGGATCCACTATGATTTTTTTTTTAATCTCACATACTTCCCTCCTCCTAAATGGCTAAGTTTGCCTTTTTCACTGAAGACTCATCCATCTCTAATTTTGTTTTATGGTGATTACATGGGCTGCATGAGGAAAATGAAGCAGAGAATTCTCATCATGTAATTATATTTTAAAATCCAATAGCAGCTACTTTTATTAGCATGAACAATTAGCAGATCTCTTAACTTTGGCTGTGATAAAGAAACCCCTTGTGATGATTAGTAGGGCTAGATACCTGTCATATGAACGTGAGTAATAGAATTAATGTCAAGGGGAGTCAATGCAGGTACTCTTTATTAAAAAATACACAGGAGAGGAAGAAAATAATTTGGCAGGTAATCATGAAAACACCACCCGTCATCTTTAGTGCCTTTATATTCCCAATAGTTTTCTTGATTGATTAAAAATACATTCTTGAGAGTAGAGGGCAAGTGTCATGTGCACAATCACAAAATTCAAAAGTTGAAAGGGATCCTAGAAATTATCTCAGCACCCAGAAATTCAGAAGTCTCAGGGGCTAAGGGGACAATACAAATGAGTGAAAAAGGTGGACAGGGGCCATGGCAACCTGGGAAACACAACCCAGGGTAACAGCAACAGCTGCTCACTGAACCCACCGTCAGCTTTTCCATGAAGGAGGGCAGACCCGGGAAGGCCGGATCCTGCAACTTGTCAAGGTATCTTTTTTAAAAGTGACTTTTATTTATATTTTACTTTGATAATATTTGACAGTGGAGTGCCAAAATACTCACACTCACACACACAGGCACACACATATATTGACAGGACTAAATAAAATATAGATCTATTCAAGAGAATTTGGGTTCCTGGACTATAAACATGCAACTGATTTATTCCAGGCAAGCGTAACCGAATCCTAAAGAAAGGAGATGACTATCCTAACCCAACAGCATTCCAGCAAGTCAGGGACAACATTAACTAGACGTGTGGGGCAGGTCCCCCTTAATTCTCATTGTAGGGCTGTGTCCTATGCCAGAAAAATTGGCCCAGAGTGACTCTTGCGTGTTCAAGAAATTTCGTTGAGTTATTCTAGCTCAACTTGTCTCTCCAGATGGGATGACTGAGCCCTCGAGAATTTAAGTGACTTTTCCAAGGAAGCAAAGACCGTGAGAAGCAGAGGTAAGTCTGGAAGGTGGGCTGCTAACCTTTCTACTTTCTGATTTCATATGTTGTGCATGCAAGAAAATGAGGCCTGATTAGCAATAATCAAGGGAATTGCTGGAATTACTTCAAGTTGTTTTTGCGCTGGAGTTGGGGCCCTGAGACCAGGAGCCATATGCCAAATCAGCAGACAGGTGAAGTGCACAGGTGTACCTGCGCGTCCACACAGGAGCCCAGGAGATGCTTGGGCCTTAGCGAACCAGTGAGCTAATGAGCGGGCAACAGCTCACTAGCCCGCGGCTTCACCTGTTTTTCTGTCCTGCCTGCAGTGACTCTGACACTCACTTTAAGTTCATTTTAAAGCCCAATGCCAGACAATTCCATGCTTCAGTGACTCTACTCATCCTTGAAGTTAGTTATCATAAGACACGTCCATGGATCGAAGAACATGAAAATATAATTAGAGCTTAAAATGTATGGAGCTTAACATTTATGAAAGGACAAGATGGAACATAAGGATAGAATTTTCTTTTTAAGAAAAATTATGAAACGTCTTCACAGTCAAGAGAACCAGTAGGAGGCAAAGGTCTTGTGAGCCACAGGATGGCCTGGCCAGGCTGCCCTTAAGAGAATGAATCCAGGAGAGAGAAGGTGGTGAAATAAGGACGAGGCTGCCACTCGGTGATGACTGCAAGATGACAGGGATGCCCAGAACTGGGGGCCCAGCAATGGGAGCAGGAAGGATGGGGTTGGTCACACCTCCAGTTGTTCCTTCTGCTCGTGCCTTTGTTGGGACCCTTCCCCGACAATGCCACTCTGCAGGCAGTGCGTCCTCAGGGCCGCTTGGAGCACACCTTGGCTCTGATATCCTCTGTACATGCGTGTGACACGCACTTAACCTGCACCTGACTCAATGCTGTCATGTAATGTGTCTCTTGTTTTTCCTTGATTAATGCATGTCCTGGGGTGAACAGCCTGGCTTTCTCTAGGAGGCAGCCCAGGAAGCCAGGGCAGCCTGCTGAAAAGGCTGCGGATTCAATCTGACACCAAGGCACAGCTGGGAAACACAGGCGGGATCTCAGATATCTTGCTTGAGTAGGTTAGGTGTCCACCTCCCTAAATCAGGTGACTTAACACCAGAAGATCATGATTTGCTTTGGAGACATTCCCATGCCAGGTAAATCAGCTTGGCAAATTTAATTCGTTGTAGAGAAAGACAGCTTGCAGCCTTGACAAAGTGAGCCACGGGGTCCACAACCCTTGATCAGAGACCGCCGTCTCCATCCTTCACTTTTTCCCTCCGCACACCTCTATCGATGTGCTTGGGGGAGTGGAAAGGACATGGTCTTTAGAGACACAAACCTGGAATGGATTTCCAGCTTAACCACCAACTGCTGGCGCTGGACAATATTTTCAACCTTTATAAAATATAGAAAATAGATGCGCTGCATATGCTGTTTTGGTGAATTATGTGAGCCCAAGTACACAGGGTGTCTAGCACATTGCAATTGTTTAACTGAACAAAATTCATGCTTGATCGTATTTTCCCCCAGCTTCTCTCCCCGCCTTCTTCTCCTGCGGTCGCTCTGTTTGGTTTGCACTGTCTCTCCCTGTTCCCTGAGCGCACAGAAATGACCCGCTTGCTGTCCTCTTCCTGCTGCCGTAGCTCTCCGCGGGCTTACCCCCGGCTCCCCGCCCGCCCCTCCTGCCTTCCCAGCTCTTCTTCTATCTTGTCTCTGACCGCACTGCCCCTCATCTCCCTTTCCACCCCACCCACCTCCTTCTCGTGATACCTTTTGTCAATTTCCCTGCGGGGCTCTGACTTCCTTTCCATCTTTCCCGGGACCGTATCCTCTGGCCCCTTCACGTCTGACGTCCACACTCCGCATCCTGCTCTCCTGCCGCCGTGGTTGTAGCTGCCCTGCCCCGCTGGCCTCTCTCCCTCTCTGCTTCAGGCTTCCTCATTTTGCTTCTTTCCAGTGTGACATCAGCCCCTTAAAATGTGCTCACGTACCCAAACTGCGCTGGGCTGGACTGTCTGGGGGAATGCCCCACAGTGGTTTTCTTTGCCTTGCTCTGACCTTGACTTGCCCTTGGATGATCTAAGCTGCCATCCCATGTGCTGAATTGAAGCCCTGTTGGTCTGAGGCCTGTGCATCACAACACTGCTTCGTAGTGTATTTCATATTTTATGCCCTATAAATATCATGCCCAGAAGCTCACAATCTTTCACTGCCATATAGCAGGTGACACAAATAGAATATGTTACAAAAGAAAACCCCCAAACAAGTCACTACTGAATTAATAATAAAAGGTCAAGAGTCTGGTGGGGGAAAGATGAAAATTGGTATGTTTGGAAATACGAAACATCACTGTGTGCTCTAGAAGGAGGCCACACACTCAGTGTGCTATCAGCCCCATTCTGCTTATGCAAAGACTGACACCCAGAGACGAGTGCTTGGTCCACAATTCCCCTCAGTGCTGGGAAATGCAGGAGTTGGAATTCCAATCCAGGCTTCACACCTCTGTTTCTGAGCAGGAGAGACCAGTTGTGGTAGCCACCACTCTCACTGATACAAACAGAGATAAATACACAGGAATATAGCTAAACTATTAAATATTTATGTTTACAATTATTGGACACTGTGGAAACAAGTTTATGATCTCCCCCTCTTAGGGGAACTAAGATGCCTGCAGTTTTCCATCCAGGGGGCATGTGCTCACTGACGGTGGGCTTCCTGGGTGTGGAGGACTCTGTGAAAGCTGGCCTTGACTGGAGTCTGTGTTTCTCTCCTGCATTTACAGAGAAAATCATGTGGGAACTCCAGGGCCCCCATCTTTCTCTCTCCCCTCTGAGTTTAGTTCCCAGCACTTTGAAATCTGCACCTGACAGACAGCTTTCACCCTTAGAGTCCCTTGGGTTTTCACATCTCCACAGTGCGGTTTCAGAGGGGGATTTTAACGTTACTTTCTAGCCCTGTGATTCTGTAGGTACAAGGGGATTTAGTTTGAAAGAATTTGTAGTCTCCCCAGAAAAGTGGTATGCAGGATGGATGAAAGAAGTTATGTTGCCAAATTAGGATTTGATAAATCGCTGAACCAATGAAACAAAATGACAGCCACACCCAGACAGCACTGAGCAAATGGAATTTAAATTTAAGTGTTTTTTTTTTCATCTCTCAGCTCCAAAAGATTGATCTGCCACTGCAGATAGGTATTGATTGTGAGGTCAGCCAGGATTATGATTCTCAAGACTGTGTTCTTGTTGGTCGGTTTTACAGAGACAGAGAACAAGAATATCCATCTCAGTGAATAATATCAGCTGATAATGGTAAAATCTGAGCAATGTTGCCCCTTTATCCATATTCAGTACATGAGTGGCCATATCTATGTTTATGATTTCCCAGGAGAGAGGTGCAATGATGCTCCTGTGCATAACACATACATTCCCCAGACAATGGGCCTCAGCCAACCAGAGTCCACTACAGTTGCTGGGAGTGAAGGGCTCCGTCCACTGGCACTGAGCTTTGTCTGCTCTATGAGCCTTTTCAGTGATCCTTGTAGCATCTTCCTGCAACGCCTAGCAGTAGTCTGCCTATCTCAGGCTGTACTTGCACGTGGTAAAATCTTAGGTGGCACCCACCCCAGAGCAGCATTCTCCTCCTATAAACCGTAGGTCTGTCATTGACTGCATGAGTTAGTCTCTCTTTTGAATCACAGATTGAGCATTAATTCTCTACGAAGTCAAAAACTCTGTCCTGCATCCCAGTCTAGATGACCAGGACTCTATTATCCTTCGGTGTCTCCTAGGATCACTTCCTAGGAGGCTGGTTGTCCCAGGACTGACAGTCCTAGTGACCTAGGTCCTCTGTTAGCTTAACCTGACTTGCCCAGTAGAACTGAGAGGCTGTTACAGGCCTAACTGTTGCTGATATCTTGACCCAGATACTCTTGCTGGCAAAGCCTTTACTCAGCAGGTCATATCCATTAGAGACACGCCAGTCTTAACCAATCGACCACATTCCATTGGTTACTACAATCCATCCAGTCGGCTCCATCTGGGACTCAGCCTAGGGTGAAGCACTGATCTCCAGAACAACCCATTATATCCTAGAAATAACAGTAAACATCGATATCCAGGTGCCTTTTGCTTATCTCCTTGCAAAGACCTTTTTTTCTAGCTCCACTTGCCATGAATCTTGATTCTGTGGGTTTACAATCTCAGGGTCGTTTGCATGTAGGACTGTATTTATCCTTTATCTCCTTTTATCTTCCTTCCAGTGTGTTACCTCGACAGAATTCTACATAATCTCATAGAAACCTCTCTTGGCATGTGTCACTGTAATTTTGGAAATCCTAAACATCAAGGTGGACCTAACCATTAAAGGACATGGAAGTTCTCCAGCGACCACGAACCAAAGTGAGTTTCCCCACCTTTACTCCTTCCAAGTCGATCACCATGCATTCCTCTTGCATTGATTAAACCCATCACATTACTTCTTCTGTAATTCAGCCTGAAATTCTCAAGATCAGGTGAAGAGCTGATGAAAAGAGTCCTGGCCAATACCTTAAGTCTTAACCTGATAGAATATGCTCCTCTGTGAGCATATTTTTCACAAACATTTTTCATATTTGTGTCCTTCATGCCCCCATTTCTGGGAGAAGATCAAATTTTCTGGATACCAGCAAAGAAGGGGTAGAAGTAATAAGCATGAAGATTTGGACGGGGAGGATGGAGGGACATGTATCAATCAAATGGAGCCACTCCTTGGCCAGCTAAGTATTTGCATCAGCAAATGAAAATCCTAGTCAGGATCCGATAAATGTACCTCATAAATGTTTAATCCACAAAGAAGAAAACAAATTTGGTTTGATTCAGCTAGGAATTATTTTGCCAAGCACAGCAGTTTCTAGACATTCACAGATAAATTCATAGTTAGCAAGTTTGAATTTTCATAAATCCCCTATACAATTTATGCATTTTTAATATAATGATATCATCACTTCACATCTTTAGTCACCAAACTCTCCACAAGAAGATCTCCTTTCCCATGCAAGCTACGTCCCTGGTCAATGATGCTCCTTCAGAGAGGGCCCAAATTCTCTGGGCTTCAGCTATCAAATTGGGTTCAAAACTTATGTTTGAATCTACAGAAACCTTTTAATATACTGTAGAGCAGGGATTGGCAAGCTTTTTCTATAAAAGGCAGATAACAAATATTTTAGGCTTTGCAGGCCAGACAGTCTCTATCACAGCTAATAGACTTTGCTAGGGTAGCACGAAAGCAGTGGAGATAATGTGTAAACAAATGAGTTTGGCTGTGTTCCAATAAAACTTTATTTATGGACACTCAAATTTAAATATTTTATAATTTTCACAGGTTCTGCTTTAAAAATTTTTAATGTAAATTTAATTTTCACACATTGCTGCACTTTTACTTTTTTATAACCACTTAAAAGTATAAGAACTGTTCTTATCTTTGAGGGCCATAGGATAACAAAACAGTGGTTCATATTTCACCATAGACCATAGTTCGTTGACTTCCTCTGGAAAAGCTTACATTTGTAACTACTTTAATCTTAGGGGCATGTAAACATATGAAAACACTGCAAATAGAAAACAACTATACTTTAAGATGGTATTTTCAGGATACCAAGTAAAAATTGATGGGTCTGGTCTAGTTTGTTTATGGCTGAGCCAATTTTTTTAAAATTAATAGACAAACATATTGGTATGTGTCACTCTAAAAATTTATGATATTTCATCTAGCTACCAAAAATTATTCTATTGTCATCAGGAAGGCAGCTGTGGAAATAAATCTTAAAGTCATTTTTTAGTTAAAAATACAAATTTCTTAATCTTCATGGCAAGCAATAGTCATGGATCATTATGGGGCATGCGTCAGGAAGCAAGAATAATGTTTTCATCTCAGTCTTTGATGCTAATTCTCTTCTGACATGAAGTTTGTGCAAACTATATAATTTAACAGTAGGTGGAAAATTAATTAATGGATCTCTACCAAGGTGAAATGTATTTTTACAATTTTTCTACTATGAAAGGAACTGCGTTGTCCTCAGAGAGGAACTTTCCTTTTTAACTGTCAGGAAGAACAAACTAAATTTGATGATAGGGAAAAATGGGAATCTCAGATAACTCAAATTTAGTTTATTTTTATTGACTGCCTATCCTTAGCCAGATAATATAATATATAATATTCTAACTATAACTTTCTTTAACATAGAAGCACCCTTTCTGATAGATTATAAAGTTTCAATTTGATGGATGAAGAATAAGGCCAGCAAGTTTCATTGACTTGTTATTCATATCTCCATTTTTTGCTGCTGTCCCCACGACATGGAACAATATACACAAGGGTGTTTGTCACAGAAGAGGTGTTCAGTGAAAAAGGAAATGGAAGACGCATAGTCCGTGGGTGCCCACTGTGTTCAGGGTGTCATGGGAGGTGCCAAGTGTATCCACCCATCAATCTATTCATTCACTCGCGGAGAATCTCCCAAGTGCCAGTGTATACCAGAGGTTGACATTCACAAAGTAAGCCCACATTATCCCAAAACTCCCACCAGCCTTGCGGACTAGGGGTTATCACTCCTGCTAAACAAATGAGAAAACCAAGACATGAATTCAGGAGCTCAGGGTCCCAGTGGGAGAAAGTGATGGTTCCAAGATTCGAACTTGCATCTAGCTGACTGAGGAGACTGTGCTCATTTTGCACCACGTCACCTCTACTGCCATAAAAATAACAGACTCCTTTCATTAAGTGTCTTCACCTGTCTTCCCACACTTTCAGTTCCCGATGTATTTTCACTCTGACCATGATAAGAAAGAGTCCACCATGCCTAGAAGGTGCCCAGTTTTCCGATAATTGGGCAAATGTTTCTAAGTTGGCTTTGTTTCTAGGTGTGTCTATAATGGAGAGGCTATGGATGCTTGAAATGAGTTGGAAGTGGGTCTTTATTTGTTTGAAATTATTTCACCAGCCTTCCCTGACATTTGCTGTTAATTATTCACTGGGAAATGGAAAAATATGTCAACACAACATTTGTCTCTGGTTATTTAGAGGCGCAGGTTGACAGATCTTGGCAGAATCCTTTGAAAGATGTATCTGATGAGATTGCTTTTCATTTCCTTATTTATTTTATATTCTCAAGACTGCAAAGTAAAATCAAATCTTCAGCGAGTGAAGCCATGAAATAGGAACTCACAACGAATACTTTGGACATAGCTGACAGCCCTGCAACCCTGACTGGCAGAGCAGGAGACCTGATTCGGCCTCTCTCCTGTGCAGTCCAGAAAAGGGGTCACCCAAAGGGGTGTAAATCCACATAGTGCAGGCCTGAATGCTGGACATTAAGTATTGCTTTACCATTTCCACAAAAAAAATGGTCACAAAGAGAATCCTTACATGTATTTATTCTCTAAGAGGTAGTTTTACAAGTTCTACAACCTCCAACCAGACATCAGAAGCGCTGCTGTCTGTGCCCGGTGCTTCTGTCTCGCTGAGCGTGCCCTCGTCTTCTCTCACTGTTTCCCACGCTCTGCCTCTGTTGGAGCCCCGAGCTGGCATGAGGCAAACCCTGACGCAGCGCCATCTGCTCTTTCAGGGGGCTGAGGCCAGGTGCCGGCCCTGCCCTCACGGACCCAGTGAACACAGCCTCCTTACCTAACTGCCCAGTCTCATCTTTCATTTTTTAATCAGAATTTGATATTTAAATCAATCAGTCTTCTGCTCAGCACTGCTTATGGCTCCCATCTCAAAGACAATTCAAAGCCCTCAAGGTCCCGCAATTCTTACCTAACACTAAGTTTTGTTATTTGTTCTCATCCCATCGTCTCTGCCTCCTCACCTTCTCTGCTGGGGCAGCAATGACCTTCCTGTTCCCCCCGGAGCACACCAAGCACTCTCCACCTTAGCAATCTGCTCCTGCCACCCCAGCGCCTGGAGTTCTCTCTCTTCTGACATCTACATAGTTGCCTCCACTACTCAAAGGAGACGTCTGTTTCAGTTTCACATTTTCAGAGACGGTGTCCTCATCCACCCACCCAAAGGTCCCACCCACACATCTGGCATCTTGAACATCTTTACCCCCTGAAAACATGTGAATGTCAGTCATGAGGTGGGGGGACAGCAGGGACCAGCCAGAGAGCAGGTGAACAGGGGAGCAGAGGGTCTTGATGATTGTCACCGCCTCCCCCCCATCTGCTCAGCACAGGAGAAGAACACTGAACCCTGCTGTGCAGTGGATGGGGTCACGGTCATTTAAAGTCCTGAGTTTGGACATGGTTTCTCTCTGCTCCCACGTGCATGTTCAAGTGTCAGGGCCACAACCACATGCGGGAGGCCTCCCCACCCTTGTTTTTGTCCTTCACTTTGTCCATTCACCCCTCCCTCCCTATGACAGCACTTTTTTTTTTAATGTTTAGATGCACAGAAGAGGATTCGAGGAGTGACTCCTTTTCCAGACTAAGGGCTCCATCCCAGATTACTGGGATGGTACAAATAAGGTTGAGAAGCAGTCAACTGTTTCATTTTTTCCTTTTCTGTCATGGCTTACACGGTACGCCTCTCTTGGAAACCCCTGGGGAAGAAGGAATGACCGGCAGAGATGGATTTGGGCATCGTTGGATCCTCTGGTGAGAAAACCATCTTAATGACATCAAAGATCTCACATATACTTATTTATATCAAGGATGCTTTGATTACCTAATGGAAAACACGGAGTATAAGAAGTGAAGTCACCCAGTAAATAATAAACATGACTCCTACTAGTATAAAAATATTCTTAATGATATTACCCAAGTAAACCTTCAGCCAGCACTCATTCCATGTTCTGGTCCCACACAAGGTGCTAAGGTGATGATGGAAAACAAGCTATACAACGATGCCTGTCTGGAGTTTACATGCTAGCAGGGCAAAGGACAAAATAGAAGTAACTAATACTAAAGAAATGAACTGAATAGACACAGATTGGGGAAGAAAGCTATCAAATAAAATGAATGCCCTACTGCACGATAATCTGGAGATCTATACTTCAGACGAATACTTAATGGCAAGGGCGGCAGGCTCTGAGGGTACCTGAAATCGAAAGAGCTGTGGGAGCGGCACCCCAGGCAGGGGAGGCAGGGCCGGACAACAGGTGCGTGAAGTGGAGGAGGAGGCAGGTGTACCCGAAATGGGTCCTCATCCGTCACGGTGGACTGACTGGACTTTATTATGAGTGCAGTGAGAATTTATTGAAGGGCATTAGGAGAAAGACATTACCTGATTTACATTGTTAACAGGCAATGTGCTGGTAAGAAGGTAGAAAATGGATCAGAAAGTGCAACAATAAAGCAAAGATATTTTTTAAGATGCTCTGGGAAAAAGGGGAGTTTAAGGATCTCTAGGCCTGACTGTATCTCAGATGGTCACATGCAGATCCATTTCAAGTGAGACAAACAGGAAGGATGACTGAAGGCAACAGTCTGCCCTGCCTGTGGTACACAGCAGCTAGAATAAGCCAGGAAAGAAGTAGAAGCGGATGAAAGGTCTAGAACTTGCCCCAAACCTAATTTATATTAATTTGTATTTACCTCCTTGAAGGGCCAAGGGGATTCCATAAGGGACACAGTCCAGATACTAATGCCAGAATCCAGCCTCTTGGCCAAGCCTTGGTTAAGTTGAACACTAATCCACCCAGAAGTGAAAGAGGACAGAAGTATATAATTCAATGAAGGACGGCAGAAATGCGGTCTATGAGAGTGTGCCACAGGTCACCCAGGACAAGCAGATTCTGCTTAGGGGGGTGTGGGGGTCCTGGAATGAGAAAACCAAACTATAGCGGGAGGTCATCAGTGTAAGAACAGAGTGAGAGACACGGAGTGAAGTGAGGTTCCAGCATAGAGGCACCATTTGAGTTGCACACGGCACTGGGATGCTCAAAATGTTCTCTTCTCAGTAACTGAGACACGGCAAGTGAGGGGCTTATTCCTTAAGCTCCAGGCATTTGGCTTTGAGATGCTACACCTCTCTTTCCCATCACTGTCTCAGCAAAAACCAACAGATAGGATTTGGTTCATGTGAATAAGTCCCTCAGGATATGGGGCTGAATATGAGACATGGCCACCTGGTGTGATGGTGCAGCCTACTGGAGGTGATGGACATTAACCACAGGGATAACTGACTAGGAGGTAGAGATGATTGTCACATCTACCCACCAAGAAAGTGACTGAGTTTTTGACAGAAGACAAGATGACAACCTAGGGTCTTTCAGATCCAGCCTACTGCTCTGTTCTCCCGCTAGTACAGGTTACGAGCTGCGGTCACTGGGTAAGGAGCAGTTCCCTATGTGATTTGCTATATCAAATGGGATGCATTTTGGCTATTTCTAAAAATTATCAGTCGGTCATCAGGGTTCCTCTTTTCCTTGGGGTAAAATAATACTTTCCAAAAAGAAAAAAGTATATTGTATTGAGAAGCTTATTCCTAAAGACAAGAATTTCACCAACACAAGGAAACAACACAAAACAGTTCTGTCTCTTCATTGCTCACTAGTAATGGAACCTGAGAGAACAGCCCAGCGAAGACACCGGGGCAAAGAGAGCTGCAATGTCGAGAGGATCCTGCAGAGCAATGGGACAGACAAAGGTGCCAAGGATGTCCAGACAGAAGTCGGAGGCAGCGGCGGGGAGGGGAGAGACCCTGGACAACAAGGAAAGAAGGTTTTCAGGAAGGAACTGAAGGTGTCCTCATCAAGAACGTCTCATAGTTTGAGGAGGACAAGGACCGAACACTGACCATTGGATTCGGGAACATTTAAGTTAATGATGACCTTGATGTCCTACCTGAAGGGCGTAGGACAACTGAATAGAACTGTTTCCACAGAGTGATGGGACACCATCCTGACTGCCTAGGGTTCAGAGAAAAGAGAGGGGATGAGAAGATGACTGTAAACTACTAGGTGAGGAGCTCTGTGATCAAAGCAAGTGGACAGGCAGGACATCAGCAGGAAGAATGTGGGAAAATGAGGAGTATTATGGGATTGGAGATAATGCTGCAGGATGTTTGCACGAATACAGCAAAGTCACACAAAAAAACAGACATAGCAAGAAAGGAACAAGGGCATTGTGAGTGTCACATTCCTACATACATGAGACGTGAAAGGATCCGTGAACAAGTTGAGAGTTAGACCCAATGGAAACGCAGATATTTCAGCCATTAGATAAAAATCAGAGCAGTGTATATGCATGCAAACATTATGCAGAGATGCACAGGTTCAGTTGCCTGAACATGTAGAGCTGATCTCTAGGTTATTTCTATTTTCTAGGGAAAAGAATCTGAGACTGAAGTCACAAATAAAGGCAGTAGCAGAGCTGTTCGAGGAGGGAGGGGAAAGGTCTACAAGCGCAGGGATTTGCAGCTGGAAGCTACTAATGCGTTTTCATGGGGAGCAGGTAGGTGACCCCTGGGGCTGTGGGAGGTGCTCTTCCTCCTGGCTTTATACTTATTTTATGTTATTTGTGTTTTAAAAAGCTGGGATTACTGAACTAGGACACTGGGAGAAGGAATGAATTAGGAAAGTTTAGAAGAATTTCTGGGAAGATCTCAGAAGTTATTTGAGACCAGTCAGTATGGTTGTGTCTTGTTCTAGTCTCCAAACACAACTGCCTCCGCAGGTGCAGCCATGGATAGGCGGGGCCCTAGACCTAACCAAGGTTGGAGCATACACAGACACGCGGGCGGGCCGTGCGGGAAAGCGAAAGAAATGCAGGATGGGAGAAGCAGGAAACAGATGGCAGGAGAGGGGATACTGCAGGTCCAGATGCACCAAGTACAGTCAGAGTTCTAAGAGGCATAATCTAGAAGATCTCAGAGATGGGCTGGTTGAAATTAAGACAGAAAGAGGGAGCATGTTAGTGACAATTATGGTATGGGCGGAGACAGCAGCCAGGGGAAGACTGAGGAAAGGGGAAGAAGGTGCAGGGGATGAGACGAAGGTCTGCAATCACTGCCCACGCAGTTAACAAACGCCTTCCCACAGGGACTTCGGTGTTCAGCCGGGAAGCCATGGTGGGAGCTGCAAAGGGAGGCAGGCAAGACCTCTGATGGCCTACATTTAAAATAGGGTCAGTGAAGGATGAACCCCTGGGAAAGAACCTGAAAGGAGACAACTGGAAAGATTTGAAGAAGGAGGATAACAGGCATCCCTAACACCAAGGAAGGACCTCATTTCCAGAAATGGAAGCACTATGTGAAGGTTTAACACTGCAAAGAAGCCAGCGTGATCTAAGCAGGAGCTTAGGGTTCTCCGTCCTCCCAGGACGTTGCCTTGCAGAGGATGACTAAGGTGGCAGGACGAACGTGACCTTTCCTCTTGACAGACCTGAGTCTGAATCCCGGTATAACCATATCCTAGTCATTTCTGGGCAAATATCTTAATATTGTCATATTTTCTTCAGTAGGCCTGTAGGAAACACAATTAGATAATAAAGTATGACCCTAATGCTTGGCTAAGCGCTGATATCTAAAACCTTTTTGGTCCCTTTTCTTAGCAGTTGAATGTATTTCCTGGGAAATGAATAGAGAATGGCTGGAGAACTATCACAAATCCTGGCACTGAAAGGAAAACAAATATAGCTATACATTTGTTTATTCTTCCAACAAGCACACATAGGATAGCGACTGTATATCATGCTTGTAGGGGGCTCTGAAGACAAAAACATAAATAAAATGAGATTTATAGCCCCACAATCTCTAAACATAGTGAGAATTTTTATCATGTATTTTTTTGGAGGAGAAATAAGAAATTTCACAAATGTGGAACTGAATTATCGGTATGTAGCTTGCCCAGGATTCTATAGTTAGTAACTAATGGTAATGGGTCTAGAATAGCACTGCCAAACAGAACTTTCCCTGATAATGGTAATGTTCATGTTGACCATGTAGCTCCCGAGCCCCTAAAATGTGGCAAGCATGACTGAGGAACAGGACTTTTAATTTTACTTAACTGAATTAATTTGAACTTTATTGTGAACAGTCTCCTGTAAGTAGTGGCTGCCAGACTGGGCAAAACAGGTATAAAACGTGGGTCCCCCATAGCCTGATGTGCAGCGTCATGTCTTGATGGTAAAGGAAGCAAAACATGGCCCCGGATGAGGAAAGCTGACCATACCTTAGAGTCATATAAATTGCTCCCAGGCAGTCCCCATTGTGACACTTGTCTCCGTTCCTTTCAATGCTCTCTTAAATGGAGCACGGAGCAATGAGAGCCTTGAGCATTCTGGAGGCTTTGCTGGGTAAGCAGCTTTATCAGAAATTAATGTCAGGGGGATTCTGTCTCAGAGAAGTCATTGCCTCTCATTTCCCCCTTTGTTTTCCCCCCCTCCCAGAAGGAGGCTGAAATGTTGGCACCCTTCCCCACTTACTTGGATTTGTGGACTTGAGAAGTAGCTTCGGATAGTGATGAGCTGTGTATTTACTGCTGGGCAATCTAAATTCAAATCCTTTATTTGCCATCTGAACAAATCGATAAGCCTCAGCAATTATATCTAGAAAATACGAACCATGCCTACCTGAGTCACAGGTGTTGACACACTAACCACGTGGAAAAGCAAGAGTTAATGCCCACCCATGTTGTAATGAAGGAGATGAGAATGTATTAGGATTCCACTAATGGAATGGAAAAGTAAACCAAGCCCTGACCAGAAGTGAATTTGTAGAAATCCAATGCATTTGTAGAAATTCAAGTTTGTATCAAAGTGGAAGAGTTGAGCCATAAAATTCCATTAACTCAAATTTTTTAAATGGAAATACTGATATTTATAGAAGTAACAAGCAACTCTGTTGCAGCTTTCTCTTCTTTCATGGCCATACTCACTGACTAGGAACAGGTCTTCAAGCCCAAATGCCAGGCATTTGCAAATGTGGAAAGGCCATGTGAAGCCAACTGAGTCCAGCACTGGTGCAGGAGGCTCCCTGCGGATGCAGACACTCAGTCTCATCAGACCCACCGCTCACGGTGGAAATGTCCATTTTTGCAGATGACCCTTTTTGATTTTATAGGACTAGTAAGAGGCATGCTGTCATACATTGTGCATTTAATTGCATTAATTCAAATGTTCCCTTTTACTGTAAATTCACCAGAGGTTCCACTGAGAACAGAGACAATATTACCTAGTTCAAAAAGAAAGGAGTGGAATACTAATTTTTATCATTTTGTTTCCTTGTATCAACAAACATTGACTGCCATCTCCTAAGTGCTGGCTGTCACTAAGTTCTGCAGATAAAAGGCATAAATACATGGTCCCTGACCTTGAAGAGCTGCCAGAGCAATAGAAGGAACATACGGGTAAGCGACTGCAGCACCGTGAGCTGTCAGCGCGAGGCATGTGGAAGCTCCGAGAAAGACTCCGGTGGGAAGGTTTCGTGGGGAAGGGCTTTCTAAGGGAATGCAGTTCCTCGGGTGATTTCTGACGCAGCATAGAGCCTCGCCAGCCACGCAGGGCGAGGGAAGGGAAGGCAGCAAAGATTAGCTTGGTCAGTTTGGTTTAGGCTTCTTTTGTGTACTTTTGTTACTTGCTTCCAATGCAGCAAAGACAGGGTGACGTGGAGACAAGACCCAGCTGAGTCTCGGCAAGTAGTCTGGCAGGTAAGCAGGACAGACTGTGCGGCCCCATGAAATGAAACTGCCGAGCTACAGAGTGAGGCGAGGCCCTGCGGAGCACAGGGCGTACTTGGCAGCCGGGCCTTTGTCCTGTGGGAAAAGCAGTGCAAGAGTGGATGTGCTTCCTTGCGTTCTAGAACGGATGCCCCATCAGAATGGGAGTAGATCCAAGGTTAGAAGAGCAAGTACTATGGGATTGAAGTAAGATAATGGCCATAGGAATGGAGGAAGGGGAGGGGGGCAATGCATAAAGAGATGCAGCAGACAGGAGCTAAAAGATACGATCATTTACATTCCCAAGGATTTCACATAGATGCTCAGGCACCTAGATTTGCCAAATTGATTCAAGATAAGGGATCCAGGAAAGGAAATCACAGGAAAAAAACATTTATTTCCTTCTTTTTCTTCTCCTTCTCCTTTTTAATATTTTTTCTCTTTTTTTTTCTCCTCTTTCTTCTGGGAGCTAGAGGCAGAAGGTCTGGAACAAAATCCGCTCCCTTCTGTGTGTTCCTTGTTGATGGTGTCTGGCTGATGCTTTGGTGATGCCTGCCTCTAAGGCCCCCGAAGGCCTGAGCATGGGGCAGAGGATGTCTTGACTAGAGATAATTTTGAGACGGTTTCAAGGCTGCTGAAGCTGCAGATGTCGGTGTGTCCACTCAGGATGTTAGGTGAACAGAGAGGCGACTGGATGGTAGGAAAAGCCCGACACTCACAGGGTTGTCGGGGTAAAGAGGAAGAACAGAACAGCCAGTGCAGAACACCTAGAACAAGTGGCCACAGACACGGGGATAACAGCCGAATGGACCAGCCAACAACATCATTTCAACCGCAGACCTTGTGTTGGATGCCAGGTCTGTGCTGCCATTGTGCGAGCAAACGGTGCATGGCTGCGAGTCACTGAACACCCGAGAGGCTCTCGTGTGAAGAAGTAATTTAAAATAGTGATGAGGGAATGTAAATTAGTTCAACCATTGTGGAAAGCAATATGGAGGTTCCTCAAAAAACTCAAAACACAAACACCATTTGACCCAGAAATTCCACTCCTAGAAATTTACCCTAAGAAAACAAGATCACAAAAAGACCTATGCACCCCTATGTTTATCGCAGCACTACTTACAATAACCAAGAAATGGAAGCGACCTAAGTGTCCATCAGTAGATGAATGGATAAAGAAGATATATACACAATGGAATATTATTCAGCCTTAAGAAGAAAACAAATCCTACCATTTGCAGGAACATGGATGGAGCTAGAGGGTATTATGCTCAGTGAAATAAGCCAGGCAGAGAAAGACAAGTATCAAATGATCTCACTCATCTGTGGAGCATAAGAACAAAGCAAAAACTGAAGGAACAAAACAGCAGCAGAATCACAGAACCCAAGAATGGACTAACAGTTACCAAAGGGAAAGGGATTGGGGAGGGTGGGTGGGAAGGGAGGGATAAGGGGATTAAGGGGCATTATGATTAGCACACATAACGTGGGGGAGGGCATGGGGAAAGAAGTATAGCACAGAGAAGTCAATCAGTGACTCTATAGCATCTTACCATGCTGATGGACAGTGACTGCAATGGGGTGGGAGGGGGGACTTGATAATTGGGGGGAATGTAGTAACCACAATGTTGCTCATGTGAAACTTGAGCATAAGATTTTTTTATCAATGGTACCTTAGTAAAATAAATAAATAAACAATAAAAAAATAAAAATAAAACAAAATAGTGATGAGAAGTAGATAGATGCGAGCACAGGATTCAGAATTATACACAGCCCAGCATGCAATTCAACACCAGAATACATATTAACATGGAAGACAGAGGAATAGAGTTGTATAAAATGTGTGAGAAGAGAATTGGTCAAAACCTATATAATTCACAGATATTATGTGAAACATGCGAAACTAGGCATTTCTGCAGGATATTGTTAGAGGGAGGCCATTCAAAACTTAGGCAGAATAACTCCAAGAGTAGTAGGGCCAGAATCCAGGTTAGGAGGACATGTATGCACACATGTGCATTAAGCACAGTCCATGCTTGGAGGTGGAAACATCAAAGAGTGACGGGCCAGCAGCCAGAAGGGTCACACAGTCAAGGTTAGTGTAGTTGGGGTTTCTTTTGCTAGTTATTTTCAACTAGGAGTAATAGGTATGGTTACATATCCATGAAAGGAGGCAGTGATGGAAGAACCTGAAGGGACAAACACAAATAGTAAATACGTAATGGTGCAAGGTGTTCAAGAAGGCGAGAGAGGAAGGCTTGAAGGAGGGCCATGTGTCACAGGGGCCTCGAGCGGGGAGAGATTTCACACCACGTTTGGTGAGGTCAGAAGTCAGTTTTGGCTGTCAGAGTTATGAAGGGTGTTCCTGGCGTCTAGTGAGTTGAGGGCGGGGCATTGCTGGACCTCCCACTGGTTGCCGAGACAGCCCCGCACTGCCAAGCTTAGATGGTGCCGCCGTTGACAGCCCTGGGCTACCAGGTGACACGAATGCGTGTTCCCAGGAAGCAGTAGGAAGTAGAAGCGGTTTTAACGGAAGGCTCCTGAGGAGGATGCAGGAAGCCAGGGGAGGGGCCTGGGGCTGAGGAAGGAGACGGAGGTTTGAAAGACACCGCAGAGAAGGTGAGAAGGGTGCAGACAGGGAAGGAAGGACTCCAAGATACTTTCAAAAGTCTAGTCAGCATTGGCCACTCAACCCACTTAATTGGCATTTCACTAAAAACAACCAAATCTAAACCAGAACCGCCATGCACATATTGCTCACAGATGCAAACACTCAGTGTCCCAGCACCGCTATGCCTCCCTTGGGTGCACGCTGCCTCTTCCCTGGCAGGCCACTCGAAGGTCCAAGAGTACTCAGCCACAAGCACTGTCCACGTGTGGCCCAGAAACCCATGATAGCCAGCTTTCCAGCTGTGACTGCAGAATCCAACTTGCCTCCCGGGGCCCAGTTCCACTCCTTTGCCACTGTGGACTGAACACTTCGTCAAGTTCCTCAGAACAGAGAAAACATACTCTTCCCAGCCCCCTGCTAGGACGGGGTCAACCCCAGGCCTGGACATAAACCAGCAATGTCTTGAGCAGCGTAGTCCGAGTGTGCAGGGCCCAGAGAAACGGGAGGGCTTAAGAACATGTTTGCTTGTCCTTTTCTTTTCCAGAAGTTTCTCTGCTCACTTGGTAAGGGACAGTCATAAAGATGCTAAAACCAAGATCTTCACTCTGAAACCCAATTCACGTCTTTTCAATTCAAAGTTCACTGAGCTTGAGCCCCTACTATCGTCAGCATGCCATGCAAGGTACAGCAGCAACATGCATGGGTTCTTAAAACCATGAACCATTACACCGATGCTACAACTGGGAGAATTGGATGAAGAGTGTCCAGGATCTCTCCAGATTGTCTCTTACAACCATACATGAATCTGTTATTATCTCACAATTTAAAAAGATTCAAATAAGCACATACATCAGCACAGTGTTTATAGGCAATTTTAGGCATTCATATGACATGTCTATTCATTCAGCAGTTCAGTCAATCAACAAACATGCAGTAATAACATATATTTCAGGTCCTGGGTGATTGGCACTCACTCAACCCTTTGCAAGAGCTATAAAGTTACTATTACGGTTACTTGCATTATAAAGATGAATAAAATGGACCCAAAGCACATAGCTAATAAGCTGTAAATGTCAATTTGAAGTGTAGTTCGCTCTGTGTATGTGTTTCTGTGCATCACTCTGCTGCGTAGCAAGACACAGCCTCGCACAAAGGATCCCCACATCAGGCACGGAAGGCAGGATGCCTCACAGGTGACCAGGCAAGTGAGGCTGCGTCATGGTCTGTAACTGAGCTAAAACAACAACTCTGGGGAGGGAATCCACTTTGAAAATGGGGTCTCAAGCTCCTTCATGAAGGAGGTGGCGAAGCAGTTCATCTGTGTTGTGGGGCAGGGATGTAAGCAGGACGAGGAGGGAGGTTTCTCTTGGGCAGAAGTCGGCCATGCTGTTGGGTATTCTGTATGCTCTCTGCATTTTCCTGCTTTAGGCATTGTTGCATATTAAATAGTGGTAATTTGTGCAGTCTGTCCCAGCCCCAGTGAGTATAAAAGAGAGAGCTGTGTGTGGTTGTCCTGGAACAATGAGGAAGGAGCTACCCCTGGGGACCAGAATGGAGAGAGTAGAACAATTCTCAACCCAGTCCCAAGGAAGGTGAGCCTGGGGGTGCCGGGTCTCACACAGGATGGCTCAGTCCTCGGAGACTTCCCTTCCCATTCTAAACCTGGGCAATTCAAAGCAAGTGTGATTTAAAGAAAAATGTCTCCTCTTCCATTTATGAACTGTGTGAAGACACACCTAGATTCTTCTGGCATCCACTTTTCCCTAAGATGTTTGTATTGGTCAAATCCAAACACTGATGGGGCCATGTCACCAGGTGACAGGAGTTGCTGTGTATTAAAAGCTGTGCCCATAGAGTGTGTGTGTGTTTCTTTTTCTACCCACTTACCCTCAGTTTGAGCTGACCAAGACCTGGTTCTAAAAAGATTTTAAACAGAGCCTGGCAAGCTTCAAGACACAAAATCTCTGTTGCAGAGATTGGTTGCCAAGCTTGCTGACCAGAAAACATTCTTTGATATATTGGTCATTCTTCCATTTTAGGCATCTATTGTATGGAGCTTGCAGACAGGACTTACTGGATCTGAGCAAGACCAAAGCTATTTCTGCAACCTATTTTCCTAACCCCACATTTAATTTTAATTATTGTTTTGTCCTCACTGATATCTTCTTTATTTAGATAAAAAAAAAATTCAAATCCCACAGACAGTTAAAGGACCGTGAGCAAGTAACTGTCTTAAGATTTATGGTGAACTCGAGATGGACAAGGCAAGGTGAGTGCTAGGTTCTTAAAAATGTTTACATTCCATATATTTCTCTCATCTTCTTTCCTCAGAATACACTGAGAGCATCCTTTATCCACTCCAGCAAACAAAGTATCTGAATGCAGCATGCTCAGGGGGAATTCCTTCGATAAACGTTAGGATGGATGCCATTTCTATTTTTGATAAAAGTAAACCGCTTTCATTCAGATTCTATTATTTCCTGACTTCAGAGAGAACTACTTCCATATTCTGGGCAAGGAAAAGAATGCAGGCATCTCAGCAGCCGTGATGGTGAGCTGGGTGTATGGGTGTTCAAATGATCCATATGCCTGTGCTAACCTCAGACACAGCTAGAGTCAATTTAAAGGAATAGAGAAAGATGCCTCTCCCAACAATTCTCTCTGTTAGTGTTTTGCGACAAAGTCCCATTACATGCTGAACCTCACCCACCAGGAAGTAATGGTGCATATCAGATATGATCACTGAGGAAGAGCTGTTTCCCAGAGCAGCTTCGAGGGGACCTCCGTGGTTCCCAACTTTGCCCACCTGAGTTAGCAGCATCCCCTGTCCAATTCCTGTTGCCAGCACTGGTGCAAACCTCTGCATTTTTCTGCAATAATATGTCATCATTAACCATATGTCTTCTTACCACCACTTTTTTTTTTCCCAGCAATTCACCGTCATTAATTTTTAGTACTCTTTCCTGAAGACAGTTGGCTCCTATCCAAATGTAATGAGGTTGAGATTGGTAAAGTTTGATAATTGTCAGGGGGAGAATATCAACGTAATAAAATGCAAGTTTCTTTTTTTAATGTCTCTCAGTCAGATGGACTGGCTGGCTGTGGTCATCTCTGCGAATGCCATCTGAGTTTGGGTAATCAGGGCCATAAGGAGACTTTAGCTCAATGCCAATCAACCAGCAATCATATTTGATGAATGCTAGAAACATATTAATAATAATTTATGTATTTCATTAATTTTCACAGAATATATATCTGCAAAGAGATGCATGATTCAATGGAAATTGACAAGTATTTATTAGATTCCTGATGTGTGATGAATACTGTGCTAGATTCCATAAAAATAAAACACTCACAAATGTAGGGTACCTGCTTTCAAAAGATGTTCAGTTATGTTGGGGAGAAGTTATGCCAACAGGACAGCTGTTCTCCCAAGGGGATTTGTCTCCTTTTTTTATAGCAAGATCCACAGACATTATTTTCAGGATAGCATGAGCCCTTAAATTTTCAGTATAACAGCTTCTAGTCTCTCATGGTTCTTGAGCACTTCATACATGGCATGTACCTCTGAAGAACAGGGTTTTTTAGTTTTATTTAATTATAATTAATCTAAATTTCAAACAATCTGATACTCATTCAGTTTTTGGAAAACACTTAATTATGTTTGCAACAACTTGGGTATGTGGATCTACTTCTGCAACTACAATGTTTAATGAAATCTAAATCCAGGTCACATATTTCCTATAAAAATACAGAATCCATATTGAGATGTGTGAACAGTGTAAAGTACACACCAATATCTAAGATTTAGCACCAAGAAAAAGAACAGAAGTTGTCTCATTCATAAAATTTTATGCTGATTGGATGTTCCAAGGATAACATGTTAGACATATTGGGTAACACGAATGCATAATCAAAATCAATTTACCTTTTTATTTCACCATTTTAGAAAGAGAACTACTAGAGAATTTTTAATTATATATGTGGCTTGCAATATGTTTGTGATGGGCAATGCTGTGTGAGATGAAAGTTGTCTCCTTTCCATGGTGGCGGGCACCTAGACAACCCCGTCACACCTTGACACTTATCAGAAAGGAGCTTCCCCCACCTCATGTCTCGCGGTCCCTGGTTCCTGGAGCCAGAGGCAAAGAGACGCACGGTAGCGGAGCCTAAAATCTGGCTGCAGGTCCTGCACATTACACCACATAGGAGCGTCATCTCAGACTAAGCCGTCATCACCTTAGGTTTAGCACAAACAAAACTCCTCATCTTTACATAAAGACCCTGAAACTCAGACACATCAAATACCCTGTTTGAATGATATTGAAAGTTAATGACAATGTAAAGGCCAAGAGATTAGTGTCATATAATACGTTTCACAAGATAGCTTAAATTTTCATATCAAATAAACTAGTGATTTTTTTTTTTAAGAAAAAATGAGTATTTCCCTTGGGAAAATCCCTATGCTTTGTTTAGCAAGTATAGGTATGTTCATATCTAATACCCTTTGTACAAATAACGTCAGGCTTATCAGAGTAGAAGTTACTGATCAATTCACATGGTTAGATAAGAATTAATGCACCTGTTGGGGAAGGCTTTATTGATCCTGCACTAACAGTGGGGGCTCTGGTGAGCGGGCACCTGCCCTTGCCTAGAATGCAAGGCAACACCTCCACCTAGTGGTTGCTTTGTCAAGTTGTACCCAGTCCGTCCCTTTAAGTACACCCTGAGTACAGAGTACACCCTGCGTGTACTTACAACTTTGCACACTTGTTCCTGCCCATTATTTCTACAGCAGCTACAATCTTGCCACCTAGGAACCCCCAGTCTAGACAAACTAATGAAAGACTACAGCATGTACCCAAAAAATTTACAGACTTAACAAAATCATGGCGTCATTCAAGGCAACATTTTAACTGAGATTTCATGTGTTTGGAAATTGTCTCTGGTGAATCCAGGCAAGCTTCTAGAAGGAAAGTATCTTAGAATTGTGATTTTTAAAATGAGGGCATGGAAGTAAATATTGATAAACTTGATGTTGCCTTTACATCAAGTTAAAACCCCAGTTATTTCTGGACTAGGCGTGTATCACTTTACACTATCTAACAAATTAAAATTGTCTTTAGTAAAGGGATAAATTACCAGCATAAATTAAAACATAGTGTGTAGGTGTTGAACTATTCAATGTGACATCACACAGAATTACATGGGATTACTATTGTCAGGTTCTAGAATAGACGAGAAAGAGACCTGCCAGGAAGCCCAACAGGGTCTTTGGCCCGTCAGGTGCAACATGTAGAATCTAGATATTCAGTGAGAACACCCAGGTTTTTGTCAGACGTAGAAGGAAGAGTCTGAGTCATGTTAGACCTTCAGCATATTAAGTTCTGATTAATAGACTTCAAAGTATTTAATTTTTACAATCACAGAATTAGAAACCTAGAGCCATAAAATTATAGGATGTCAGAATTGTAAAATCACTTATCTGCAAAGCTAGTTTTGGAAAGCTCTGGAAAACAGATGCTCCCTTTTCCTAGTGCCAGCTGCAGGGACAAAGTTAAGGGACTTATTACCCCCAGAGACTCACAAAAAAATAACTCAGTTGTTTTTTAGGAAGGTCTGAATTTCTCCTGGACCAACTCCCTGAAACATTCTCTAACAGGTGAAGAAATTAAGATTGGAGGCTCTCTATGAATAATTTCAATAAGAAAGTCAGACTAGGGGAGCAACTTGCTCCCTGAGTTTTCAGAATGTAAGAAAGTCAGCACTGTGGGTGTTACTTTGTTTTGATTGGGAAAAGGGGTACGTGGACAATAAATCCTCTGAGAAGGAAGCAGATTGGCACTCACACTTAGAGTAATTAGATCAAGCTTTAAAGAAAAGCTTTCTGGGCATTATTCACTGCTTTTAACCTTCTGGGCATTATTCACTGCTTTTAACCTTCTGCTATGAGTATCCCCTCACCTTATTCTCTGCATCTGGTGAAGAAATGAGGAAAAGCATTAAAGGCACAAGGGACAGAGCAACTACCGTGGTACCAACTGAACCACACAGCCCATCCGGTCTCATTTTATTCTTGACAGCCTCGGAACTGAGACACATCATTGCTGTTGTTCAGACCAGAAAACTGAAGCGCAGTACAATTAAATAAGTTGCCCAATATCAAATAGGTAGAAAGGCAGATCCCAGTCTTAACCTAGGTCTGTCTTACTCTAAAGCACTTTCTCTTCCTAAAATACTTAGTATTTAATTACAGAAATTTTCTACTGAACTTCTACAATGTGCATCTCCTCTGTGCTGCAACTCTGCACACAGTGATGAATTATTTTGCCCCAAGGGTGTCACCTTGAAGTGGCGATTCTCTTATTCATGTTACTGATGAGATAGATATTTGAGGGCTGAAGCATCAGGGTAGGCTGCCCGAGGGGTGGCACCATGTGGGTAAGCCACGATTCACAACTACCCTCCTTAGTCAGAACCCTGTGCTCTGTTCACTAAAATCCTCCTGCTAAGTGAGTGTTCTACAAATGAGTACTCCTCTGTTCCTGACCTCTCATTTTGGTCCTTGATAATTTCCCTTATTTCCTTCAAATCTGGCAAATTAATCGAAAAGAAAATGCAATTAGGGATAATCTCCCTCCCGTGCTATTCTCGAAAGCCAAAATATTTGAATAGGAGAAGGGACTGCACATAGTGAGCTTTGCAGAGCTTCTTCTCTTGATTCCCTATTTCCGTATTCACAGCGCCTTATTAGAACCCTAGCAAGATGACAGGAAATGCTGGCCTTTCCACTAACAGTTGTTCGTTTTGTCATTTTCATCCAGACACCTTAGTCATAAGTAATTGGATTTCCGTACTACAGAAGAACTGGCATTTTTATGATAATGAAGTTGAGTACAGGAACTCATTTGACATTAAAGGTGCTTTGCAAAAATATTATGAAAATCTTGTTTAAGAAGTATATTAAGGAATAGAATGAGGGCTTAATTTTCAAGAAACATACTGAAATGTCCAGAGGATACCAGCTCTCAAGTCATGCCCGCCTACCTGAAATGCAGGTATGTTTCTGAAAGGTGGCCCTTGTTTACATTTCAGAGTCATTTGATATTTTCTTTATTTCTGCCAATATGCCAGAAAAGCAGCAAGCTACTTTCAGAAGTAACAATAACCCACGGAAACAAAAATTAAAAGAGAACAAAACTAGAATATGAGTGTTTGCTTGTTTGGTTGTTTTCTTAAGGAAAGTAAAGGGCTCGCTGGGTATAGGGAAAGCACCAATACAGATACACAGATAGAAAAATATCTGATGAGAAATCATTGGTTTTACTTAAATAAATAATTTACAGATACCTGGTATTTTCAGTAAAGATACATATCTGCTTGGCCATGGTGTGATGGGTTGGGAGTATCAGAGAAAACTTGGAAAAATATAAGGTCTGGATTGCATATGATTTTAGGTCACTGATTTACTTGTATGTTCACATATAAGCTTGAACCTCATCTGAATTAGGTCTTCAAAGATAGAATCTGGGTGGAAATAATCAAAGATACTAATTTATTCTTTAAATGAGCCATTTTTAGGGTATTTATCACTATTAGAAATAATCAAGTCTAAAATCCATAGCCAGGCACATCAAGAAAAAAAGAAAGACAAATAAAATCAGAAACAAAAAAGGAATAGTCACAAAAATACCACAGAAATACAAATTACAGACAATACTATGAAAAATTATATGCCAATAAATTGGACAACCTAGAAGAAATGGACAACTTCCTAGAAAAATACTGCCTTGCAAGACTGATCCCAGAAGAAACAGAAAAGCTGAACCTACCAATTACCAGCAATTTAATTGAATTGATAATCAGAAAATTTCAAACATACAAAAGTCCTGAACCAGATGGCTTCACACCTGAATCCTACCAAGCATTTAAAGAAGAGCAAATACCCATCTTCCTTAAAATATTCCAGAAAGTAGAAGAGAAGGGAATACTTCCAAACACATTCTCTTAAGCCAGCATCACTCTAATACCAAAACCGGAAAAGACACTACAAAAATGAAAATTATAGTCCAATATCCCTGATGAACATAGATACAAAAATTCTCAAAACATAAGCAGACTGAATTCAAAAATAGATCAAAAGGATAATCTATCACAGCCAAGTGGGATTTATTCCAGGGATGCAAAAATGGTATAATATTCATAAATTAATCAATACCATACACATTAACAAAAAGAAAGATGAAAACCACATGATTATCTCAATAGTTTTAAAAAAGCATTTAACAAAATTCAACATCCATTCATGATAAAAACTCTTAACAAAATGGGTACAGAGGGTATGTACCTTAATATAAATAAGTCCATATATGACAAACCCACAGCCAACATCATACTCAGTGGTGAAAAGCTGAAAGCTTTTCCTCTAAGATCAGGAAAAAGACAAGGATGCCCACTCTCCCCACTTTTATTCATCATAGTACTGGAGGTCCCAGCCACGGCAATCAGACAACACAGAGATAAAAGGCATCTAAACTGGCAAGGAAAAAGTTAAACTGTCACTATTTACAGATGACATATTATACACATAAAACCCTAAAGACTCCACCAAAAACTACTAGAAGTAATAACTGGATTCAGCAAAGTTACAGGATATAAAATTAATACACAGAAATCTGTTGTGTTCCTAAATACTAACAATGAACTAGCAGAAAGAGAAATAAGTAAAACAATTCCATTTACAATGACATCCAAAAGAATAAAATACCTTCAAATAAACCTAACCAAGGAGGTGAAAGACTATATTCTAAAAATTGTAAGACACTCATGAGAGAAATTAAAGAAGACACCAATAAATGGAAATCTACCCTGTGCTCATGTATAGGAAAAATTAATATTGTTAACAAGGAAGAATGAATATTGTTAACATATCCTGCCCTAAGCAATGCATAGATTCAATGCAACCCTATCAAAATACCAACAGTACCTTCCAATGAACTAGAACAAATAATCCTAAAATTCATGTGAAACAATAAAAGACCCCAAATTGCCAAGGCAATCCTGAGAAAGAACAAAGCTGGGGGTATTAGGCTCTCTGGTTTCAAGCTATACTACAAAGCTGCAGTAATCAAAACAACATGGTACTGGCACAAAAACAGACATACAGATCAATGAAACAGAATAGACAGCTCAGATATAAACCCACACATATATAGTCAATTAATACATGATAAAAGAGCCATGAATATACAATGGAGAAAAGATAGCTTCTTCAATAACTGGTGTTGGGAAAACTGGACAGGTAGCTACATGCAAGAGAATGAAATGGATTATTGTCTATACACAAAAGTAAACTTGAAGTGAATAAAAGACCTGAATGTAAAACATGAAACCATAAAACTCTCAGAAGAAAACATAGTCAAAAATCTTTTGAACATAAGCATCAGAAACTTTTTCCTGGACACATCTCCTTATGCAAGGGAAATTTTTAAAAAATGAACAAATGAGACTACATCAAACTAAAAAGCTTCTGTACAGAAAGGACACCATTAGCAGAACAAAAAGTCAACCTACAGTATGGGAGATATATACACAAACAATTTATCTGGTAAGTGGTTAACATCCAAAATATATAAATAACACACACAACAACAAAAAACCCAAAAAATCCAATTAAAAAATAAGTGGAGGACCTGAACAGAAATTTCTCCAGAGAATACATAAAGATGGCCAACAGGCACATGAAAAGATGCTCCACATCACTAATCATCATAGAAATGCAAGTCAAAACCACAATGAGATATCGCCTCACACCAGTTAGGATGGCCACTATCCAGAAAATAAGAAATAACAAGTGCTGGAGAGGATGTGAGTAAATGGGAGCCCTCCTACACTGTTGGGGGGAATGTAAATTGGTGCAGCCACTGTGGAAAGCAGTATAGAGGTTCCTCAAAAAACTAAAAATAGAAATACCATTCAACCCAGTAATTCCATTTTTAGGAATTTACCTGAATAAACAAAATCCCTGATTCTAAAAGATAAATGCTCCCCTATGTTGATCACTGCATTATATACATAGCTAAGATACAGAAGCAACCTAAGTGCCCATCAATAAATTAATGCATAAAGATGTGGTACATATACACAATGGAACATTATTCAACCGTAAAAAAGAAATCCTGCCATTTGCAACAACATGGATGGATCTAGAGGCTATTATGCTCAGTGAAATAAGCCAGGTGGAGAAAGACAAAGACCATGTGATTTCACTTATTTGTGGAATTTAAAAACAAAACAAAACAAAATGAACAAAAATACAGTAGATGCATAAATACTGAAAAGTGACCAGTGGTTACCATGCAGGAGGGGTTAGAATAGGGGGTGATAGGGGATAAAGGAGCACAAAAATTCTCAATCATATTATAAATTGATCATGGGGATAGTAGTACAGCATAGAGAATATAGCCAGGGATTCTGTGACATCTTCCTATGTTGACTAACTGCACTAGTAGAAGTGAGGATTTAATAATATGGGTAACTGGTGAACCACTGTGTTGCATATTTGAAATCAATATAAAATTGTATGGCAATGATACTTCAATTTTTTAAAAGCATTTAAAAAATCAAGTCTAAATGCTCACCAAGAAATAAAAGACATATGGCATGTTGAAGGATTTTAAGATGGTCTTACCAAGAAGCAGATGTGTGTGTGTACAGAAATTCCTGGAGAGAATGTAAGGGAAAAATCTTAATAAAGAGGCAAAAAGGGGGATGTGGATGTGGTCAAAAAGTGAAAGAAAATGGTAGATTTGCCCATTTCAGATTTTACAATTCTGTCGTCTGAACCCTTTACATAATCTATGAACTTTCACAAAAATATATGGATCAAATTGTGAAAGTACTTTAACTTTTGAAATATTAAAGATTTTTAAATATATAAAACATCTTCAAGCACATCTTGTCCAATTACGCATGTAAAAAAATTATCTCCTTCTATATTCTCTCTTTATCCTGGATTGTTTGGTAGTATTTACCAGAAAATTCTAATTGGTATTGGGGTATCTTTTTGGGAAAGTTTTGCTGACAAATCTAACTTCAAATGTCTTATGTCAGTTCTTCTTGTGTCAATTTGGTTAAGTTATATTTTTCTAGAAATCTGTCCATATGATCTAAGTTGTCGAATGTGATGATATAAAATTGCTCATGTACTGCCTTATTGCCCTTTTACTATTTATAGGACTTGTACTATAAAGAAATAAAGAAATTATTTCTTTCTCTTTTTACCGAATTGTGTTCTTTTTGTGATCAATTTAGTTTGGCAGTTTTCTTGATATTTGAAAGGTACTACTGACTTTGTTTTTCTTGTTTTCTATTTCACTTATTCCATAATTATTTTTATTTCTTTTCTTCTATTTCAAGATTTGGTTTGGTTTTCTTTTACTAGCATGGACCCATAGGGCATTGATTTGATATCTTTACTATTTCCTATTACAAGCCTTTTAAAGCTGTAAGTTTCCCTGGTTGTAGCTGTGTTTTCCTTTAGTTCAAAGTATTTTCTAATTTTCTTTATGATTTTATCTTCAATCAGTGAATCAGTTAGAAGTTACTATTTAATTTCCAGATATTTGGGGATTTCCTAGATATGTTATTGTTATGATATCTAAACTTATTGCACTGTGACCAGAGAATATATTGTGTGACTTTTTTAAAAATTGGTACTTGTTTTATGACCCATCTTGACAAATGTACCATGGGCACCTTGTAGGGCGTTGTATTCTATGTTGGTTGGATGTAGTGATCCCTAAATTTCAACTACATCAAAGCAGTTGATATGTTCCTCAGATTGTATATGTTACTGTTGATTTTCTATTGTTGTCATATCAAACGATGTTATAGTGGTGTTGCAGTCAAGTACAATAATTGTGGAATCCTCTCTTCATCCCTTTAATTCTGTCAATTTTGCTTTGAGTTTTTTTTAACTAGATGCATAGATAATTATAATGGTTATGAATTTAATTTGTCCTTTTTTTCACCATCATTTTTGTTTAATTGTCCCTTTTTCATCATCATGTGTTCATCTTTATCTCCATAAAACACTTTTCTCAATATCTGTGTTACCTGGTGTTAAAAGAGCAGCCACTCTAGACATTTTGTGCTTTCTGTTCATGACAGATTTTTGGCCACCCATTTACTTTCAACCTATCTGCCTTTGTAATCACAACATTCTACTTTGCCTATCTCTGCCTTTTATTGAGAACATTTGACTACTAAAATACAAAGCCATTTTTGATGGGGTTGAATTTTAGTCTGCCATTTTATTTGCTTTGATTTTGCCTTCTCTGCTTTATTTTTAAATGCTTTATTCTCCATTGCCTTCCTTGCAGTGGGTTATTTGAATCATTTAAGTATTCTATTTTAATATTTCTATGGCATTTTGGTTATCTCCATGTTTTCATGGGTTTCTTTAAGGATTATGCTATGTAAAGTTAACCTTTTAGGGTCTACTTAGAGATAATTAAGATAATAACCATTTCACTTATATTGTTTAAACTGTTGAAAACTCGAAATGATAAAAGTCTTTTATCCCCTCCAAAACATCGATATTTGCATTCTTCTCATACATATTGTATGTATATGCATTGAAAACACCATGGAAAATGTCATATTTGTTTTCAGATGCATATGTACTTTAAATAATGTAAGAGAGGGTATGTAGTTTTTCATATTTACACAGAAGTTCACCATTTCTCTAAACCTTCCTTCTTCCCAATTTATGTTACTCTAGTTATTTCCTTCCAGCTTGAATAAATCCTTTTAAGAATTTCTTCTCAAAAACATCTACAGGTGACACATTCTTTGGTTTTTCTTTATCTGAGAACATTTTTTTTCTTTTTCAACTTTCATTCTGGAAGAATATTTTTGCTTGATATAGAATTCTGGTGTGACATTGCTTTTTTTTGACTAATTTATACATATATTTTTTTTTTCTCACTGTCTTTCGGCCTCTGTGTTTTCTGATAGAAAAGTCACAACCATTCAATTCAGTGTCTCCTTCAGGTAACAGGTAATTTTCTCTAGCTACTTTCAAGATTTTATCTTTATATTTAATTTTCAGCAGTTTAATATGATACTTCTAAACATGGTTAACTTTGAAGGTATTGTGTTTGAGGTTTATTGAGCTTTTTCAAACTTTAAATCTTTCAGCAAATTTGGTACATTTTCAGCTATAATTTTTTCAAATTTTTTTTATCACCATTGTATTTCCCCCTACTTCTATTATGCCAATGACATACATGTTACATATTTTGAAAATTTCCCACAGACTCCTAGGTCCTGTTATTTTTCCAGGATTTTTCCCTTTTATTCAGAATGGGTAATGCCTAGTGTCCTATCTTCAAGGTCACTGGCATTTTCCTCTGTTATCTCCATTTGGTTATTAAGCTTCTCTAGGGAATTTTTACTTCCGATTCTGTATTTTTCAGTTCAATATTTTTACTCAGCTTTAAAAAAAAATAGTTTTGGTTTGAGCTGAGAACTTCTCTCTTCCCATTGGATTTGAGCATGCATCTCTTACCTCACGGAGCACGGTTACAATAGCTTGCTTAATGTCTCGCTCTATCTCTCTCTCTCTCTCTTTTTTTTTTTCAAATTCCAATATATGAGTTCTACTGGGATTAACATTTACAGATTATTTTTTCACTTGAGAACTGGTCATAATATTTTCCCTTTTTAAATATACATTAAGTAAATTCAATTCAATGCAGTCATTGTGAATGCTGCGTGGATACTGGGTCCTGTTCCAGTCCTATGGAAAAATGTAGATGTTTTGTGTTAGCAAGTGATTGACACAGGCAGGTTCAGTCCACAGATGCTCTCTCACCTTCTGGCTGTGGTTGTGCAAATCTTACTCAGGTCTCCAAACTTTGTTCTGCCAGTGTGGGTCTGATTCATACATACACAGAACAGGGGATAATCTGTTCAGCTCAAGCGCTCAGTTTTGACATCAGTTCAGCTTTTTAAGCCTGTAGTGCATTGATTTAATCACTTCCATGTATGCATAGTTCTGTGCTTAGCTTGGGATTGAACAGTGGTTTGAATTCCAGGTCAGCTCCAGAGCCCACATACATGTGGGTCTGTCTCACACATGCAGAACTCAGGGACGAGCCTGAGAGTTTTGCAGGCTCACTTACTTGTTTAAGGGACCCTTTCCTCAACAGTCAATAGCCTGAAATTATCCTCTCAAGCACCAGGCTCCAGGGCTCCCTTTCCTCTCTCCTCTGGCTGGGTAGCTGTGCTTCTCTTCTGGCCTTAGCCAACACCACTCTGCCACCTTCCCCACCTGGGGCTGGCACCTGAGACAATCGAAATAAGAGAACCTCTCTCCGAGGAGGTCACTACTTCATGTCTTGAGTCTTCTTTTAAATCCACCTGTTTTGCTTACTTTTCAGAGCTCTTGCATACACTTTTATTTGTTGTTTTATTGTTAGTCCAAAGAAACACTTGAGGGTCTTATGTTGCAATTTTATATTTATCAGAGCAACCATATCTCTCTGTATACACTTACCTGTGTTCAATTTCAATCCAACCATCAGTTAATAAATAATTACTATTTTAAATGACAGTATGAGGCATTACTAATATAAATACGGCTGTCCCCACGCCTCAAGAAGCTCAATGTCTAATCAGTCCTTATCCCTACACACAATGCCCAGGATGCCCTATGGAGACTGCTGTGAGAGAGATGGGTGTGGGGTGCTGTAGTCACAGCTGCCTGGTTCTGATGAAGAGAAAGCTCTAGAAGGAAGGTTTTTTTCCTTGAAATCTGGCAACCAGAGGGAGAGCTGTTTTTTTGGGTGGAAAATCCTGGGAAATGTTAGAGAAACATGAAAGGCAGAATGAGGAGTTTATCCACATGGTTACAAAATTAACAGGGTGGTGTGGAAGGTGGCTGGGAAGAAAACAGAACCCAGATTATGCCCGAAAGGTGTTTGAATTTCATCTGATAAACAGAGGTGTGTTACTATGTTTTTGAAGATAAGAGTTAAAAGAATAGACATTTTGAGATAATGAATAAATGAATTTTTTAAAATCTCCTAGCACCTAGAATGCTAACCCTTTCAGAGAGTCATTCAGGAAATCTGCAGTGGCTTCCTGTGATGTGTTACATGCTAAGTGGCTCTTCATAAACACACCGTAGTTTATTTCCTGACACCACTGATGTATGAAGTAGGAAGGGAAATGTGTAATTCATAAAGCAGGGTTTCTAATGTGCATTATAATGATATGCTTTTGAATTAGCCCATTTGTTGATATTACGTGCTTATGAAAATAAAGATCCCAGTTAGTCTTGTTACCTGCTGTGAAATTCAAACTTACTTGTAAAAGAAAAAAAAAAGAAAAAAAAAATTTCCCCAAGAATATCAATGTGTTCTAGAAAGGCCTGAGCATTTAGCATGAAGTACACAATTGGTCCTGAAACAAAATTTTAACAAGAGAGAGTTTTTCAATCAATGCAGCAGCAGCCTACCTGTCCCCTAGACATCAGCCCCATTCCATCTCCAGCCACGGCACACGTGGAGTGTGCATCTGTGCACGTGTGTACCTGATCTCAATTCCAAAGACCTTCGTAAAGACACAAGAGATTTCAAATACAGTTCATTTTGTCCAGTTCTGCTATTAGATTTTGGAATCTGCTAAAAGCAATTTTGGGACTAATTAAAAAATTAATAAATAACTGTAATGTATTAAAAGTCAAATTATAATAGTGTAATGTTATTGAATTAGGGCAGATACACTACACAGGGAACCCTTGAATTAATTATGCATGGGCCTTTCTGAATCATTTTCTTCAGTGCGGGCAATGCCAGAGATTAAGAGCACAGTGTAATTCAGTTTGCATCTTGAGGGCTTAATGGGGAAAGGTACAAATATAGAGCTTATAGTCCTTCCAGTTTATTTTACTATTAGTGTCTTACGTGTTTGAAAACACTCATTCATTTACTTTCTCACTTACTTAGTCATTTACTGACTTACTTCCTATTAGTTTACTTATCATGCAATGATTTAGAGAGAAATCAACTTCAATATAAGTTCACATGAAAACTTATTTTGGAAATAAATGTGCTCTCTGCTTTCCCCACAAATCTTATCCATCTCTCAAGACTCTTTACAGGATTTTTTTTCATGTGTACATTTATTTTAAAGCCATCTACTTTAAGCGTTAACATAGCACAATGCTAGTTGGTGGTGAAACATTTAGAAATAGGGCATCATTATTCTTTGAAATGTAAACATTCATACACATTTTTTTTTCCTGAGGGAAAAGATGGATGTCTAAAATAGTCCAAATAAAACACAATAAGGTGAATGTCTTAAGAGAGACCCTTAATTACCTGACGGTTTCTGCTGAGTATGAAAGCATCAGGGGTTGGAATATAAACTCCCTCTGCTGTGGAGGACAGAGTTGGCAGAAGGAACCAGAAAACAGCCTAAACATGTCAACTAGGAAGTAGAAGCCCAGAGATGGTGATTGAGCAGTTTCCTCTAGGAAATATATTTTGTGTTTCTTCAGCTTGGCTTAGCTGCAAGGGAAGTTGTGAGCACCCACCCCACTTCTCGGAGCATCTGCATTCCAGTATGTGTCCAGGCTCCGCTGCGTCACTGTTCCACACATTCACACCCGGAGCCAGGATGTGTGAGTGCTGTGTTCTGATTTGCCAGCTGTCAATATGAGGGTGCTGTGCTGAGGCAGGTCCTGGGCACTTCCCAGGCACTGTGCCCTTACCCTCTCTGAAGAACGGGAGAGGCAGGCCGTTATAAATAAGCAAGGCTGTGTTTTACAAACACCATGGCGGGGCCTTCATGCTGAGTTGAGTTGGTAGTGAAAGCAGAGAAAGGGAAAACCTTGCTTGGTGCAGACCCATGGATGGGAAGGTCCCAAAGAATCATGATTTTCTAGAGAAACCAGTGAACAAGCTCTTTCTCATTCATCCCCAGATCTGCTGCATCTGATGTAATCTGTGACCCCTTTGGGCACTGGGTCGGTATTGGTAAAAAAAAAAAATAGAGGTAGTACAACTAGAAAGACCCAAAAGCTCCCTTCTTAGGGTGATGTTCTTTTGGGGAGAAAAACTGGACAGACAACATCTCTGCAATAGGAAGACCGGAGGACAGTGGAGGTGATCGCTCCCATCAGCCGTTGCCACAATAATAATACTGCCCGTCACCAAACCCGGAGGCCCACAACAGAACAGCATCAATTCCTGCCTTTCATGTTGGTAAATCAGCTCGGGTTCGGCTGGCCCAGGTCACGCACGTCTCCAGGCTGTGAACTGGGTGCAGGTCTGACCACCTTCCCTATTCTCCTGGGTCTAAGGGCAAACTGTGACGGGGTCTTTCCATGGTGATGACAGAAGGACAGAAAGGCAGACGCAACTACATGGGCATGTTACAAGCCTCAGCTGGCATCCTGTCTGCAACAAGTCATGGCCACGTGGGTCAACAGCTTAGCAAAAAGTCAAGGCATAGGAGGAATATTGTCCACCCACCACAGGGTCATGGCAAGGTGTGAACATCTAATACCGCCATGCCACGGGGGAGTAAAGAATCATGACAGTATTTAGTGAGAACTTAAGTTATAAACTAAAATACCTGAAAGGGGAAGTTATCTGGAAATAGCTTAAGTTAGTAAAAAGAACCAAGAGCATTTTCTGGATTTATTCTTTACCCCACAGCAATAATTATGTAAAGAGATTATGCCCTTGCTAAACAAGAAAAAAGAAAAATAATGTGTTAGTCCCCTACTTTTGAAATTAGATTTAAACTTCAATAATTACCTTAATAGTTTACCTATGGAAGACAAAGAGAATGTTCACACATCCTGTGATTTGGTGTCAAAACTTGGCTTCACCCTTTATTAACTTTGTTACTGCAGGAAATATAATCCTTTTCCTTATTTCAACAAACTATCTGATAATCTGGACTTTAAATATTATTTTTAGCATTTAAAGCACCTGATACACAACAGTGGCTTAATAGCTATCAATTCCCCAAACCTAGGGCTGGAAGAGCTATATTTGACTCCAGAATCCAGGCTTCTAACCAGGATGCAATATTTTTTTATGAGCATGAGTCTCCATCATTCTCAACAGGGCTGTCCTAATTTCTCAAATGGCACTATTTGCCAGTGTATTAAAATCTCAGTGGTTTAATACAGCAAGACCTGTTTTTTTTTTATTAAGGTATCAATCTTCTGAAGGTTTCACATGAGCAACATTGTGTTTACTACATTCATCCATATTCTCAAGTCCCCCTCTCACACCGTATTGCAGTCACTGCCCACCAGTGTAGTAAGATGCCAGAGTCCCTGCTTATCTTCTCTGAGCTGCACTAAAGACCTGTTTGTTAACTCCTGTAGAGATCAGCGGTCCATTTCTCTACAAACATCAACTCAGCCATTATGCGGTATGACTCTCAGGTTACCTGGGCCTACGTGGTTTACAGAACATTTTATCCCATTTCAAGGTTATGTGGTGTATTGCATTGAGGGGCTGGTAAATGTGCCCGCGCATGTGCTGAGGAGGCGGGGCAAGCTCACATAGTGGGATGAGCCCATCGTCACTGCCACACCTGGCCCCTCAATGTGAAGCTTCTAAGTCACCCTCCATTCCTCTTTCAGCAGAGCCAGTTGTGTATTTGGCAAATTATCTTTGTGCCCAACAAACAGGAAGATGGCATTTCTCAGACATCTTACATTTTCATGGGATTCTGAAGGGTTTGGAAGGAGTGCGAAGCATGAATTGACATAATATATGATAAGTGCCCAATAAACACCAGTTATCTGTTCCCAGAGATAGAATGCAACCCCTCTGTTCCAGAATGTTCCAAATGTTCCATCTCCATTGTTTTTCCCAAGGAGGTGTTTAGGGAACTTTTTACCACAGAGCACCTTATGGATTCCTGAAAGATTGATATTCCAAGCAAATACTGATTATCCACTGCTAACTTACAAACTCCAGTAGTTTGCTATTGCCTGAAATAACTAATTTTTTCAGACTGTCGTGTTTGCCCTCTATGATCTTACCAGACCAACCTCTCCATTCTTCTTTTGACTGTGTGTCCCCTACACTTTGCTCAAACCTACCTGTGACTCGCGTCATTCCTTCTAGGAGAGCCATGGTACTTCCTTGATACCCTCATGCTCTCTTCTTCACTAGAAAACCCCCTTTCCCATTTCCTGATCAATCCCCTTTATATTATTTGAGTTCTGTCTAAATACCCATCTCTCCCATGAAGCTTTATAAAACCCTGCCACCCCCACAACAGAAAAATGTCATCTGTCTTTCCTCTGAAAGCCCACAACTTAGCTGTATCTTTTTGTGGTTCACTGAATCCAAGCTTAACTCTCAAGAGGCTGTGAGGTTTAGACCTTATTTCCTCACATCTCTGAACATCAGTTTCTATAACTACAAAGCAGGGACACAAACATCAATGCCATGGAATGTAGTGAATTATGAGAAATTATTTTGCAAATAACCTCATACAAAGAAGACACACAACCGTGATCAATTCCATCCCATCCTACCACTTACCCAGAAAAAGATGGGAAACCTGTCTGATACTTTAAGAAGCAGAGCATAGATTAACACTCAATAATGTTATATTAAGGAATTTAATTAAAATGTCTGCACTGAGATATATTTTGAACTAGGGTTCAGATTATTAGTCTTTTACATTATGTCTCAGGTAGACAGTCCTTTTGTCGCCTGAGCACCCCTGAGACTATCTCAGGTGCCCAAGTTTAATGAGAAACTCCATTACCTTCCTGCATTTAGAGTACAATGTCCTTTTGTGATGTTTAATATGACAAAAAAAATCACAGAAAAATGCTAAGCTTTCAGGGAAATGATTTTTAAAAAAGAAAGAAAATAACCAATTCATTTCCCTTGTTTTTTTTTTTCCTAGCACATCCATTTGTTTTTTAAAGGTTATCACCTGTTTTTCTCTGGCTAAGAAAAATTAATGCAAATTTTGTCCAGAAGGCTTTTCTTCTAAAACTCTAAAACTGTGGTCAATTAAGCCTGGAACATGGGAGTTTTGAAACTGACTAACAATCAGAGAAAGGTAGGCCTTATTTGGGTGGGGAATGAGGAGGAAAAGGACACAGTTTCTCTTGGCAGCAAAGTGCCTTCTTATCCTAATTCTGACAGCTGCTCTGATTTACATGTATGTGACAGTAAGGCCATGATTAAGCTCATTGTTTTTTGTGTTACTTTATTTTCCTATCCCTTTTTTGTACAACCAGATATTTGGATAGAAAGCAATCAACTAAGTTTTTCTGTATGCATGCATGTATATGTGCATATGCACACACATGTACACATGTATGCATTCTATAGATTTCTCTCAGCTTTATCAGTATAGGTTGTATGGCATGATAATGATGATGTCATAGAGGCTCGTGACACAACGTGCTTGCTGGCTGCTTCTCATCCACTGTAATCATCTCTCCGTTCCTACTCACCCCCCTACCCAACACACAACACACATAAATCAGCACATATCTCTGCTCCTGTGCATGGAGACTTGTGTCTGTAGCTGCATGCCAGCAGAATTTCAGAAGGAGGAGGGTCCAGAAGTAGAAAGGAAGAATTTGGCCTCCATTTTCTACTACTTCCTGGTGACCTGGAGAGCTCAGACCACACAGTAGAAGTCAGAAGCTATTGCAAATATTTAAGGAAGATTTTTCAGAGTCTCTGGGCCTTGGCTCAATGTTTCAGGGTTCAAAGGATCAAACGAGGCATTGAGAAGAGAAAGTGGGTTTCTGTCCCTTAGCAGGGAATCCAGAGAGGGGCTGGAGCCCTGTAGACAGGAAGCAGGAGCAGGTAGGCCCTGAGGGCAGGGCAGAGGGCGAGGCCGTCAGGGATCATTGTCTGTGGAAAATGCAGAAAAAACAGTAATGACCGTGGCCAAATATCAGTCTGCCTTTTACTATCACCATGACCAGAAATGCCAAACAAAGTCAGCGATGAGACAGTCTTCCCTGAAACAAGCAAACGTTTTGGTTCAAGTATTAAAGAACTGCTGTGTTTACTGTGGAGTCCTAAGTGCACATTCACATACACACAACACACACCACCTGACACAGTGACACACACATTTATTCGTTTCAAATTTGCACATTGTTATTGCTCATCTTAAATACACACTGTGGTCTCTATGGAGGTCAATGCTTAGGACTCTGTCATGGTCAGACCCTGGCACACATGTGGACTCAACTGTACAGGTTCAATTCAAATTAAGTTTGTGAAGGTTTGAAATCATTGAGCTCGCTTTGGGTGCAGTCTGTGTGCATCGCCGGTGGAACCACATATTTCCACATTAAAACAGGGGATTCAAGGTGAACAACAATAGCACAGAGATTGTAGGGCCAAACAAATAAATAAATGAGTTAGTGTGCAGCTCTGTCCTTCTTGGTGACCACTTGCAGTTTTTATTTGTATTTAGTATTTACACTAGTGAAGCTGTGCATGAATCGGGAGATGTTGATACTTCTGTTTGGGGAGTACAGATTTTAATCCAGATATTAGTGAGAGATTTACAGAATTTAGTAATAGTTTAAACTTTAATGCAGGTCTTCTTTTTAATTAATTGCTTTAGAACTAAAGATCAATACAGGAGCTAATGATCATTACTAAATACAATGTTGCCAAAAAGCACAGAAAGGGGCAAGATGTACAGAACTCGATGGCGTGGGAGCATTCCGAGCGGCTTCACTGGCTCAGACCACAGCACTGGGCGCTGGGCCACAGGCGCTGAGTCTCACCCACACAACTTAGCAGTGAAAACCAGGGAGAGGTGGGTACCGGGCAGGCGAGAAGTCAGTGACTGCTGGGTGCAGGTGGCAGCCTTCTCTGTGGACTGTGACCTCTGTGTAGTCCCCGAATAACTGAGGGACACTCTGAGAAGAAAGTCTCAGTGTTTAACCCTTAGTGAGGTGCTGATATCGAGCTGTGAGCAGCAGGTTTAGCACCAGAAACCTCCCCATCTATAAAAACGGTAACCGCCAAGTGCCCAACACACACCATGTCACGTGCACTTCCGAGACCCTTTCTCTTCCTGGTACCACACATGCCCTTAAACCAGTTTATGCTAATAAATACAGTTAACATTTACTAGAAAATGCTATAATCCACATGGGCATTTTTCCAATGTTAAAGATGAAGAAACTGAAACGGAGAATTCACATAATTTGCCCAAGGACATGCATGTAAGACTGTCACAGGATTTTAGGTCAGGTAGTACAACTCCTGAATCTGTTCCTTTAACAAAATCATACTCTTTGACCCCCATAATAGTGCTGCATTTTAAAATATTCCATCATGCCTCTCCCATTCAAGATACACATTTTAAGGATGAACCTGCAAGATCTTTACCAATTTTACTCTGGCGCATCTGTAATCAATGTGATTTTGCTCACGTAGCATCACGCTACCTCTCCAGCCCTACAGTATGTAGGTAAATAGTTTTCATACACTGCACAGTGTCAGTATCACTAACAATAATTTAAAATTCAGATCATGTCCCTCAGTGATTGTGTTCTCCTCTGGACTGAAAATAGAGCAAACACTCCACAAGGCACTTAAGTAGCATAGTTTTTATTGTTGTCCTGTTGATTTTATTTCCTACTTAATCTAGGATGAACCAAGGGGAATAACAGCTGAGCACCTTCTCCACTCCAGGAAAATTTTGCAAGCAATCCTGTGAACCCAGACATTTGGTTCTTATCATTCTCCCACATTCTCATTAATAAGTGTTGATGCCTGAGTCCCCATGCCTCAAAGCTTTCTTTATTGTACAGCAACTCCTTTACTGGACTTGATGGTTTAGGTTTCTCTGCTTCCCCCATCATGACTGTACTACCCACATCACCATCCCGTTGCTCCATGTTAGAACTTGTGCAATCTACAACAAAATCATGATGTTTGCTGTAATGATTTCTCCTGATCTTAGCTGCCAATCCCTGCATTAGCCAGGGTACATTAGCTTATGCTGAAGTAGCAAATAATTTCCAATCTAGTAACCTAAAAAAAGAAAGTTGATTTATTGATGCCCCTTGGCCAAGGACAGCTCATCTTACAATGCTCACTTATAACCCAAGATAAAGGCTGCATCTCAAAAATGTGACAAGCAAATAAGGGGAAGGGAAAGAGATCGGTTATCCACTGACTTGGAAAGCTTCATTGTTGAAGGGACTCACTGAAGTTCTGTTCATTTTTATTGATCAACTCAAGTCATGTTATCATGCCCAATTTCTATTGGAATGGAAAAGAGCCATCCTACTGTCCTCCACTGGGAGCTCAGGGGTAACAGTCACCTTGCTTCCACAAACATGACTCATCACTATAAACCAATGGTGGGGGGAGTAAATTTTTAATTTACTTTAAAGTCTTGGCAACCAAAATACACAGATTAAAAAAAAATCAGAGAAACATATACAACACACAATGTGTATACAATGAACATCTGAGTTCTCTTTCCTTAATATTACACCCCAGGGTAGCGAGCTCTTTCTGCATCACGGTTTGCATAGCCCATTTAATACTCCAGGAATTGCAATAATACTTTAAAAGTATATAATGCTCCCCAAATTTTCAGATTCTGCTTTTTTGTTGTCAATATTATATGGCTCATAACCCACCTTATGGGTAGTCAGAATTGCACAGACAAGGCCCAGGCTGCTTAGTAAATCTGATGGGATATTGGCACTCCCCTTAATTAAGGTTTCCATTTCTTGCTCTATTAAAACATCATCAGTCCATGGATTCTGAAGTTTGAGAATCTGCTGACTGTTTTACTGAGACAAAAACATGCTGTTGATGGCATAAAAATGGGGCTTATAAGGGGAGCAATACTGAGCTGGACTAGGGATTCACTGATGGAGATCACATTTACCAAAAGGGGCCAGATGGCACGGCCCCCTGAGATCTAGAGCAGGTGTTTCCAGGGAGTAGGGGCATGACCTTAGTAGGGGTGTGCCCGTGAATACCGGGCCATAAGGGGAGGGAGATGCAAGAGGAGAGGCCCTCCCCCTTCTGAGGGTGGCAGCCTCCTCTGAACACAGACAAGCTGTCATTTCAGCAAGAAGGTGAGGAGATGGTTTGGAAAAGAGCAGGGAGGTGTGGGCAAGGTACCTGACCTCCTGTAACTTTCCACACCTCTTAATCTAGGATCTCCTTCCTTCCTTCCCCCTTCTCTTTCTTCCTTTCTTCATTACCTTCTTCACTTCAACTAATATCACAATCATCCATGTGCCAGACTCTATTTTAGGGCCCAGGACCTGGCAATGAACACAATAAACTAAGCACTTGCCCCTTGGAGATGTTCATATATACAAGAACCACCTCAGATATGAGACAGAGGCAGCAAATAAGTGTATGTTATGGTCTCGGTGGTATCGATTGTGAGGAAAAATAAAGCAGGACAGGAGGACAGAGATGATGGGGTGGGAGTTGCTCTTGTAAAGCAGATATAATGTGAGATTAATGAAGGACCCTCTGTGTAGATGATGGATGAACTGACACCAAATGAAGTGATAATACACTTAGTGATAAAACAATATGCATATTCTGGAGAAGAATCTTTCAGGCAGAGAATATAACAGTAGTAAAATGGGAACGGTCTTCATATGTTCAAAGGTGAGCAGGAAGTCAGGTATACCTGTAGGAAGCAAGGAAGTCCTAAGAATAAGGGTACGTGATGCCGTATCTGACCTCGCAGAGCACATTAGGAACTGGGTGCTATGTCCCCAAAGTGATGGGAAGACTTTGGAGAACTTGAACAGAAGCATGGTATGATTTCCATTCTAAGTGCTCTGTGGTCAGTGGTCACAAGGGTAGAATAAGATGATTCTGAAAAACACTGGACACAATGGTAGGTACTCAATGAATACTTGATGGGAAAAATCACTGAACAATGTATTCCTTTCTCCAATATTTGTCACTGACAGTGTGAAGATACGATGCATATTTGTTGCACGTGCGCACAGAGCAAGGACGTCTATACAGCGTTGGTCACCATCGGGCTGCCTGCACTAAGCCATCACTTGGCACTTGCACCAGATCTTCTATTTAAGAGCAGCCAACGAGGGCAGAGGTGGGCGTGTGATTTAGGGCGGCCAACCCTAAACCCTTCCCCGGTGCTCTGAATGGACAGCCACATCGGTGAGGCAGGCGACCCAGATAAATCCAAAGGGATGACCATTGCCAGCATTCCCAGAGCCTTGCCCCTGGAAATGACTTACTGGGGCCTCTAGTTTCCAGCCCAAACTGTGAGTTCTCTGGGACATGTTAATAGATTTACACTTTGCTTAAGGTATTGTACTGGACACTATATAGCCATGGCCACTTCCCTTCCCACCCCCCAGTTTCATGATCACACCCATGACTTTCCAAAGATCACCTTGTACACTGGGCCATAGCGCCAGCTGGTGGGGAGGCCCAGAAGTGTCTGAGAGCTGAGAGTTTACATCTCCCACTTCCCGTCCCCACGAAGTCCGTCCTCAGGGACTGCTACGACAGGGCACACAGGAGCCCAGCTCCTTTGCCCTGAGAGGGCATGATGCACACTCCAGAGCTCCCTTCAGCATAAAGCTGAGGCCAGGGCTTCTGAAATTACAGCCTTGGTTGTCTTCTTCCCACTCCCTTTCATTCTTTGACCATCCCCTTACTGTTTTCTCCTGGCCTTAGAAAAATAAAAATGAGATACTCAATGTAACATCTCTGACACCAAATGCTATGGCATATTTTTTCCCTATACGTATGTATAACAGTGACAATATTATACCCAGCAGCAATAGTGGTATGATATCATTTGGGTTCCTGGACCCGATTCCAATGTGTATAAGTGTGTGTGGGAGGAGGTCTTCCCACACATACTTACACCAAGCAATTCTCAAACACCAGCAGCGGTTCCGAGAACTCAACTCAATTCTGACGCTGTCTGCCTGGAGACAGCACCAGATTGCCCAGGTTGAGGGCTCTGTCCTACAAGACTGCCTTCCCCCTACTCCAGGTGCCAGTTGCAAGCCCCAGGCAGTTCCCTGCACTTCTGAACTACCGGCTACAGACTGGGGGTTCCCACAACCTCTGCCTTAGGTTTGATAAGTTTGCTAGAGCGGCTCACAGAGCTCAGGAAAACACTTACATTTACCAGTTTAATAAAGGATACCGTAAAGGGTACAAGTTACCAGCCAGATGAAGAGAGACAGAGGGCAGGGTCCTGAATACAGGAGCTTCTGTCTTCGTGGAGCTTGGGGCCTGGCTGGCGGCACTGGGGGGCGTTCTGGTTCCCCACGCACAGCTCTCTCCAACCAAGGAACAGGATTCAACAGAGCAGGGCAGGGAAAGAGAGCTCTTCTCACAGGTTTTGTGGGGGCTTCACTGCATGATTATCGGCCATTGGCTGATTCAGCCTCCAGCCCCCGCCCTTGCGTGGGGGGTTCAAAAGTCTCTCATTAACATAACAAAACACCTGTTGCACCTTTAAGATTCTGCAGTGTTTTCTGGAACCGTGGGTAAGGACCAAATATACCTGGGAAATACATATTTAAATGACCAAATATGTATTTCTTATGACTCATTATTAATATCACACTCAGTTAAATATGAATTTCAGTTAAACCACAATTTAGTTTTGTTTTTGTATGATGCAATATTGAGACACAGTTATGACTAAAAATCTTATTTGTTGCTTATCTCAAACTTATACTTAACTGGGTGTCCTATATTTTATCTGGCAACCCTACCTGGGAAACCTTTTTCAAAAAATCCCCTGTACCCACAGTATTCACTCAAGGTGTGCTTCTGGGAACATCTCTTCTAAAGCAGATGACTGAAGTCAGTCTCTGTTCTTTACAACCGATCGACTTGAGTGAGGCAGATACGCTCAGAGGCCAGAGACGCACAGTAAGCATAATACCTAACCTTAACATTCCCATAATGACCAACCACAGAAGCAGATATTGTGGTTGGAGAGCATTTGTTGATCCCTCCAGATCCATTTTCTACGCCCTCCACCCTTTCCTATGCTTGGAGCAGCCAACCTCTAGAAGAAGCACCCGCTGGCCTGTGTTGCCACGGGACCTGTGGGTGGGTAAGAACAATGGGAAGCCTCAGAGGAAACCTGAGTGTGGCCAGAGGCAGAGGTCCTGGCACTCATGTTTCTGATGCTTTCCCTGCCAGGCAGAGGGTTTTGAGAGGCTACATTCCCTGCTTAAGGCCCAGCTCCTGCTGCAGGGACCTTGTGCTACAGCTACTGCCCTTTCCAGGTTTTACTGACCACTCTCTCCTCTTGAAACTTCCAGCCAGAGAGGAGAGCACTTCTAGTCCGCTCGCCTAAGGATGCTCCTTCATCCCTACTTGGTTTCCCTTCACCTCGGCGGCACTTTGGCAACTATCCCGGCATCAATCACTCATTGGTCTACACTTTTCCATGAGTCCTACTGGAACCCCAACTGATACAGCTATGTGTTAAGATCAAACAAACCTAACTTTAGAAGTATTATAAATTAATTATTTCACCATGATTAAAATATTCCTCACCAATAATATTTGGAACATTAATTTATATGTTATTTTGAATTTCAGCAAATATACTTTTTCTCTTGAGTATTTACAGTACTAACATGGACACAGTCAGGTATTGGAAGTCTGGAATATCAGATATATTTAGCAATTAGAGGAGTTATTTAGAATGTTGCATCACACTGCTGGCCACAAAATGGATTTTGCAGCCAGATGAATATGCATTTGTGACCTGGACCTAATTTGTAGGTCTCAAACCTTAGTTATTCCACCCTTATGGAGTTTAGTTTGACACATGTGAAGCTCCCAGCACAATCTATTATTAATGGTATGGATTCAATAATTGATGGCCATTTGCGCCCATTTTATGTGCCCATCATGGGGCTTAACCTGCAAGTCTCTTCATTTCCATGATGGTGATACTTTGCGAAGTTTTATGACAATTATAGGCAACCTGTATGCAATGTATGTCCCCATAAATGGCAGGCACCATTCATAAGGGAGAGAAGAGGTGGGAAGCCAGCCCAGGTACAGGAAAATAGCTTCCAGTCTCTCTCCAGGTCGGTAACAAACTGCAAAAGCAGCCACAACGCAAATGGCATTCCTATGAAAGGTTAGAGAAGATTTAGTCACTTCAAGTAAAGAAAGTTGTTTGTGGCCATTTGCTGGTAACTGGCCTTCATCTTCCCAACTGCTAAGATCCTCATCCTCCGTCTCCACTGGAAACTCACTGAAGTGTCTGTAGATCCTAACAGGACGAAGCCTGACACCATTCCGAGGCCAGTCCCCGCCAGAGGCACATCTGCCGCCTCCTGTTAAATATGCTCCCAGGCAACCAACACAACCTGAGGCAGCTTGGGGTGGGGGAGGTAAGAAAGGGCACCAGGGGGCAAGGGCAGGGCGTGGCCCCTCCTTAATGCCATGGCACAATTATGTCAATGGCAAAAGGATTTCTGGGTTAGTATCCAGAACAAGGGATATTTGAATCTATTTTACTCCGCTATGCTCAGACCTCTTCTCCAGTATTGTGTTAAATCTTCCGTAACACAGAGTAAGAGAGGAAAATATCCTTAAGCATGTCTCCTTCCCACATAACATGCTTCCTTGGCTCCGTTGCCTTAAAAACGATGTTCAGACTCACTGTCAGGATAAACATGGAATGCTATTCATGTGGTCTCATCTCTATGCCTTCTGAGCCTTTTCCAGCCAATACCAACCAACGTGGCATCCATGCCACCCCAACCCATCCTTATCCGTCTCTGACCCGGAGCGGCATCACAGGCACACGGTGAGCACACCTGTCTTTACATCCCCTGCATTTTGTCTCCCTGGAACGGAGGATTGGGCCTTTTTCTTTTTTTAAACAGACTTAAAGAGTCACATTCTCCTTTTTGTTTAGCTTCCTCTGCCTTATTCCCCTACCAAGTATTAAAGGCTCTACGTCTACCATCAGTGTACAAGCCTAGACCAAAGCCACTAAGAAATCCTGCTTTGATATTAGGCCAGCCAGTTTCCAGGATCACAGACAGCACACTAGCCTGTCTGCCCTGTGCCACATCCTTTAAAAATTACAGTGTCCCAACTGAAAGATATGGGAGGCATAACTTCATCATTTCAGCAGGTGTGAAATACAGTGAGAATTATTTCAAAGGTTTCCAATCAGTAAACAAAATGAATCCTGGAAGTTCATTTGTGGCCATGCCTGGTTTACCAGAGTATAATCTTCAGCGAGGTCTGGGTGTGAAATGCTTCAACCAAGAATGAAAAAAAATTAAAAAGTGCTTATTTCCCTTGAGTGTGGTCTTTTCATGTGCTATTGGAAATCACGCTGGCAACTCAAAACTGGTTAAGGAGGCAGAGACCATGCCTGCAAGTTTCTGGCTCTTTCAGGCCTGGCCACATCTAAGAGCTGGCAGAGGTCTGCAAATTCAGGGAAAGACAGGACTGGCAGGCAGGATCACTAAGAAAACTCAAATGACAAAGCACCTGATTTTCTTGCAGACAAAAAAATCCTTGGAAGATGGAACTAGTGTTGGTGACAAAGCAAGACCAGGGCGTGTTGGGAGAGATGAAGTCACTTCTTGAACCAGAGAAGTGCCACCTCCAAACGGGAGACCTGCTGTGCAGCATTTGGTGGATAGCAGGACAACTGCTACCGAGGCTGAGGCTAGTCTCCCTTGATTCCAGGCAGAGCTGGGACCGGCTCATGGCTCCCCAGGAAATCTCTCGTTCCTGCTGAGTAAGTGGCAGAACGCATGTTTTGTGATGATTTTAAGGGGCGAAGCTGAGCCAAGCCTTGAATCTTGTCCTCGGGGCAATGGCAGCTGTACATCAGAGGTGCCTGTGTTCCCCTTACAACACAGGTGGAGGGTCCCAGACAGCCAGCTGGGACTGAGCAGCGTGCTGAGTGAGCTAAACCTCACGCCTTTGCTGCTCCCTTCCAACGGGCAGAAACGACGTCCCTGAAGGACTAGCGGGAACCAACCCAAGCAGCTACTCAGCCAGCCCGTAAGTGAGAGGGGAAGGAACGTCCTGGAGGCCGGTGTCATGGCCATCAGACAGCAGGCTGCACCCTCACTCCCGAAGCGTTTGCTGGTGGTGTACGTTCTCGAGCCCCCATGCCAGTAGAAGAAAGCAGGGGAGGAGCTGACGACCAGGCAGAGCCTGTGCGGATGGAGGCCCTGCGGGGGCCCCCGGCAGGATGCACCCTGATGACCCCTCCAGCTCTCCTCCCACCGCACCTGGACTCCAAGGCTTCCTGCTGTGTCTCTCTGCCTCCTCCATCTGACAGACTCTAAACCAAGTCACAGCTGGGTGGTGGGTGGGCCTCATCTGGGGTTATTTCTGCTTCACATGCCTCCGCCACTGCCTGACTGCTGTGGTTGCTGAGTTTGTGTGCCTGGCACTAAGTCACCTTTCACCTCCTCCAGGAAGCCTTCCCTTCCCACCTGCATGTGAACCGGGGACCCTTGCTATGAAGTCCCACCAAAAAGCATTCTTATATCTACTTTATCTATTATAGCCACTATCACACTGCATTTTCTGGAAAACAGGAGTTTATATCTGTCACCAATACCTGTTGCGCTGCTAACACATATAAATGCTCTTTTATCTATTATATATATAATATAATATGTATCTTAAAACAATGCTCAGATAATGTCATAGGAGGACTGATTAAGGAAATATAAGGTTGTTAACTTGGAAAAGTTAAATGACTTGCTAACAGGAATTTCATAATAGGGAATTCTATTCTGTTTTTTCTTTTTCTAATTTCATGTACTGTCTTTTTGACTAGACCATACATTCCTCGGGGGCAGAGCTTCCTCCTTTCAAATTACTAAGTCCCCAGGGTCCTGCAGAGTACCCGGAAAATGGTAGATGTACCATCAGGCTAATGTGAATGCAAATGTCTAAAGCCTTCGGGGTGAGGAAGTACACTTTTTTGCTTTTCAAAATGCAGAGCCAGCACCCCTGAGTGGTACTTAGAAGGAAGAGGACTTCACTGCTCTGGGAGAGGAGGATGAAACAGCTGAAGCGGGACACACAGCTGATAGACTATCGAGGTGGGAGTTGTGTGTGTCGGGATTCTTGGCCATTTGAAAGCCGTCTTCAGGGATAAGATTGTCAATATGAGCCACACGGATTAACTTTTTTTTACCACTGCAAGTGCCTGGCACTATAGCAAGAAGAGATTTATTAAATTTAACAGACCAGAATATTATTACATAAAGAATACTGCCCCCGAGCTGCAGTCAGAGCCTCAGCTGTCTGGGGGTTGCAGCCGTTTCCTGGAATCCATCGTTTCCCTCACTGCTGCTTGGTGAGCGCCACATCTGGGCCTGGCCACCGTGCTGGGTGAGCCGCGCGTGACGCTGGGCTCTGGTCCGCACTGGGGCGCAGCGCGGAGGTCTCAGTCCTTCCGTGGTTATTATTTGTGGGTTGCTCAGTGTTTGTTGGTTGTGTAAAGGAGTGCAGAGAGCATTAAGAGTCAGGAAAAAGAACTAATAAAACTTAGCTAAACCTTAACAGCAGACCATTCCGGAATAGTAAGAGATTCAATGTCTAAACTTAGAGAGAGACCAGATCAAAGGAAGAGAGAGCGAGAGGCCAGCCAAGGGCTATTTGAATCCTAGTTTACTAAATCCCCATGGTTTACAACCCTGATATCCACCCTGGCAGGGCCCTTGCTTATTTTTATACTGCTTCTCACTTTAGGTCCCTATATCTTAAAACGGCTAATAGCCTTTGTTAGGGAAAGAGTGAGTGCTGTTCAGGTGCTAATGCTGAGGCCGCAGTATCATTCACTCACACAGCAGGAAGAAACAAACATTCCATGATTGGAATGGTCAAAGGAAAGTGGGGAAATGTAGACTCTAAGCATTAGTAAGATTAGTAAATTAGCATAAGCATAGCCATCTTAGAAACCTAGAAACCATTTTCTGAGAGTGTGACTCAGAGGAAAAAAAAAAAAAAAAAAACCCTGGGCCTGGGTAAGGCCTTGAAAAACAAGTTAATCATGAGCACCGGGTGGTGGGCAGCTGTGACCCTTGGTCAGCTAACCTTGGTCAGTTAACCTTACATACCAAGCTTATCGTGCAGAACCTCCCTAACCATTGAGGAGTAGTCTTACCCTGCCCTTGCTTCACCCCAGGATATATGTCTTGCAAGAATAATGTATAGTTATAGAAAGTTGCTATGAGTTAAGTGCTTTGAAATTGCTATATAAACCCTTGGCTCTGAGTGCTCGGGGTCCTTGTTGAGACCCGCTGCGTCGGGCTGACTTGGACCTCAGCTAGCTGGCTGAATAAAGACTTTGCTTGAATTTACATCTCTATGCCTGTGTAGTTTGTTCTCTGGGGAAGCCTCGGAAGCCTGGACCCTAACAGTTGATACGGCTTTTTTGAACTTTTATGTAATGAAAAACTAATTTGAATGATTGGACAATACACACATATTTTTTTTTAAAGTCCTTATTAGTGGATCCCCTCTGTTGCTTCACTAGAACCAGATTAGTTACAAGGGGAAATTTTTGATAAGGTATAAAAATACAAAAATACTTCTCTCTTCCAAAGCAACGTGCCACAGAAAACCCCCAGAACCAGCCAACTTCCAGCCTAACACCATCACAATCATAATGACTCAAACCCCATGATAGTGGTCACACATATCAAGAGAAAAAATGTGTAAGCTACCATTCAGATCCTTCTTGCAGCCTACGGGATATTTGAAAATTAAACATTTACCTATAAGCCTTAGAAAGAAGCTGCATGGATCTAGGCTTTTGGGGATTTTTGTTGCTGTCACCAGTGTCACTTGTTGCTGTCTTGTGTTTGCCCTTGCATTGGATCAGAGAAAAGCCAGCATGTAATCAACCCTACATTCCAAGTAGTAAAATACTAAAGGAAATTAAGTATTCTAGATGCTGAGTTAAAAGATGCTGAATGGCGAAAAATAACATTAGCTGACATCCCTCCTCGTCTCCTATTTAAGAAATCATGTGATGACCAGTCCTGCCTTCTGGTTTCCTTACCACCAGCAGGAGCCAGAGATTGCACTGACCCTCTGACCATGCCTAAGCCCTGAAGCTGACGCAGCCAGCTCCCTCCAGCGAGTGCAGCCAGGTCCCTGCAGAAGGCTCATCCTCAGCAGGATGGGGCCTGAGAATGACAGCAGTGCCAGATGATGAGACAGAACCTCTGGGCTTTCTGCGGAGCAAGTGTCCAAAACCCAGAAGGCAGGTGGAGCCATGCAAATTTGGGGATGAGCGTAATTAAGGCCTTTGAAGTTCTCTGTACTTCTCAGCATATATTGCTCAGTTTCTCTAAAGATTCCTTCTGTTCTTATCGGCACAACCAAGCACCCTGATATTTACTCACACAAAACTATAGTAATATTTATTTTTCTCATGAAACTATAATTTGTACAGGAATTGGCAGGGGCTGGCCATCATGGCTCCACATGACTTCTGTGGGGGCTGGGGGCCAGCAGAGCAGGCGTCCTCCTCTAGGATGTGGTCTCTCCAGAAGGTGATCTGAGGGTAGCTGGACTTTTAACATGGCAGCTCAGGGCTCTAAAGCCACACACACAGAGAGTTGAGAGAGAGACAAGTATATGTGTATCCCTTCCTAATTCATAAAGCTTCAGACATCTTCTGCCTGATCTTTGAACAGAGCCTCTAAACCTTCCCCCTAGTGTAATTTTTAATTGGTAGACTTTTGGAAACTATCTGTATTGGGGAGGAACTGAATTAGAAATGTGTATCCCTCTAGAAGTTGTCTGCAAGAACCCTACTTCTAGGCTAATTGAGGGGTCATGTTACAGAGAAAAAAACAATATATACTGGGAGGATACACCAGGCCACAATTTAGGACACTTGTTAATCCAAAATGTGTAAATGTAGGACAATGTACATATAATGCACATATAAATAACCTTAAGGTATTTTTTTATTGAATAGACTAGTGTCTGTTTTAGAATACTTGTTGAGAAATAATCCTTAGACAATTATTGAATGAACTAATCCATTCAATAATCATTCAATATAATTAATTATTGATGGAATGCCACACACAAAGACATACACACAGAACACACTCAAGACTGTTGTTAGTAGGATGTTATACTCCTCTCAAGATGCCTCCCTCAACAATATAGTAGCCAACATTTATTGAATAATTCCTATAAGCCAGTTCACTGGTAAATAGGAAGAATTCAGTAAATATTTTTTGAATGTAAAGAAACACAAGGGAAAGCAACCAAAATAAACTTCCTGGAGCCTCAGCAGACTGGAGTGGAAACCCAAGACTGAGTTTTGGGAACAATTTCTTTTTTTTTTTTAATGGGAGACAGACATACAGCCACCATAGGAAATGCCAAAGGGGCAAAACAGAAGTATAAGCAGGGTTCTGTACCAACAGGAGTGGCCACCTGCCTGCGCGGGCTAGGGAAGACCACTGCGCGAGGGCAGGGCCCTCCCCATGTTAGTGAACTGACCAACAGGGGCGCCCACACTTCACCCTGTGCAGCCTCACTCGGGCTGTTCCTTAGTAAGCGGTCCCCCCCGTGGAGTGCTTTCACACCATGGATCCCAAAGTCAGTCCACTGAGATGTCAGAGGAAAATACCAAACCTTACATTAAATTTTTCTCACTTTTAAACATTAAAATATTTAATATGGTTTTATATATACATATATGAATATATACGGTAATACATCAAGGCATATATAATTGTATTATAAATACATATACCTACAGCAGGATGTGTGTTTATTTTTTTAAATTTGCTCATATTTAAAAGGTTAAAAAAATAAAGATAACTGAATTAAGCCATAACTGTGTGCCACCCACTGGTGCTCTTAACATGTGAGCCAATCACTCTGCTCTTTAAATCAAGAACATAAAAATAAGTAACACTTCTCTGAGTTGGAATAAGTTCTATTACTCTGAGTAGCTTTCAAGTTGATAGTCAAGAAGCACCACTATTTCAAAAGCTATTAGTTCCCATACATTAAATTATATCTAACATTCACCACTTCCAACCCCATTAAAATACCAGGACATTTCATACCATTCCCTCAGCTTTCTCAGGGGCTCCATTAGCATCATGAGAAACTCCACACTGTGAATCGGCAAGTAATTAAACGGAGCAGTTGATGAGCTCCTGAAGCCCCATCTCTATTTGAAGGAAACCCAAGCGTCTCACCTGAGTCAAGGTATCTAAGGATTTCTGTCATCTGAAAACATGGCTCTTCAAGCAGAGACCACATCACGTTCTGATGGGGAAATAATAGAAAAAGCTCTTATCAAGAGGGACAAAGTGAAGTTACATGGCATGGCCAAACCTTCACAGCTGGTTAGTGCTAAGACAATTCACTTTCTTTCAAGAAATTTATTAAGCACTTACAATGTGCCAGGCTCTATAGAAAGTAAAAATATAAGACAGTTACTCTGTGCTGCGGGCCTCATATTCTAGTAGACAAACAAATACACTCATTATGCTGTGTCATAAATGCAAGAATGAATCAATAAACAAGGTGTATAACTTTGCCCCCATTCTTAACATTTGACCTGCACATGTCCTAAAAGGTCCCGCTGTGCTAGCATATAAACGCTGGCAGAGGACCACAGGAACTGTGCTGTATGATTACTGCAGATAACTCAGCATTTGCTCTATAGTTTTCAAATGAAAAAAAAATTCGATTTCAATTGAAAAATATACATAAAATATACAGGACAATATGACAATATTCCTTTCCTGCATCTCCCAGAATGAATCACCATTAGAATCTAATCATGGTTTGTTTTTGAGTAGAAATAAGTATATTGTTTCATTAAAAAAAATTATACATGGTTACTTAAAAATTAAATGGAAAAGAGATGAAAAAAAATCAGTGAGAACTTCACAGTAATTGAAAGTAACCATCAGTTACATCAGGTGCCATCAAAGACGGCATTTTTAGTAAGCATAAACACTATGCGGATATGTTAAAGGAGGGGAAAATTTTATGCAAATGGGATTATTCTGCCCCACACTACTTCATTTCTGTCCCTTGGCCCCTTCTTTGTCTAATTTTTGTTTCTAAATACTTTCACTGTAGTTTTTATTCTCTTTTGCTTATTTCCTCATGTATTGGATATAGGGTGCGTTTTGTGATGTGTTTTCAGTTTTCTACTTCGTTCCCTGCTTTTCCTTGTTTCTATTTACATAATATTTATATCTTTTTATGTATCTTCTAGTTTGGGTTAATTATTCTGGCTCCTTCCACGTGACTGTTTTTAGCTCCCACCATTCATTCTTGAAATTGATTGGACAGTTCTAGTGAGCTGAGCACTGTGCTAAGTCCTGGGCGCTGTGGTCCATGGAGGCGATGGACATAGAGCAAGTAAACAGGAAAACAAAATTGACACATATAGATATGAAGCAAACAAATGGGTGCTAAGGAGAGAAGAGAGACCTCTTTCAGATAAGGTGGACAGGAAGCGCTTCCCTAGAGAGGGAGAGTTAACCCAAAATCTAAAGAATGACAAGCCCAGCAGACAGTAGTACTTAGCAAATATTTGCTAAATGAAGAAAGACATTAATGTGAATTATTAGGGAGATGAAGACATAAGCAGAGGGACCTACAAGTGCCAGAGCATTTTACTAGACTCAGATTTCCTAATTCATTCTCCTTGCTGGTTTTGACACCTCCAAATGATGAGGATGACGATAATCGTCACTATTGTCCTTAGAGCCATCACATATTGACACCACAGAGCAAGCACCTTATGAACCGCTTCATGTCAATATCTCAACGAACTCTCACAAAATCATAAGGTAAAACTTCGTGCATATAAGATGGTGTTTTGTTTTCTCTATTATCCACGTAAGGAAGCTGCAGCTCAAAGTTCAATGAAGTCAGCCAAAGCTAAAAGCTCTGGGGCAGAACTTGAAACTGATCGCAGGCCTGTCTTTCTGCAAATCTAATGATCTATATCTAGAGTACTCTTAAGTGATCTGAGGTGATCGACTGCTTGTCTCAGCTGAAATCCTGTGGAACCTAACAGATGTGAGTAACCTGTCCACCCCTGTTGAAATTAGGGAAAATTCAGAGGAAAGGAAGTGAGGGAGAGTAGGTTAGAAGCCCCATACTGGGGCTGGGCAGATGTGGATTCAAGTTCAGGTCCAGACATCTGCCAGGTGTACAACCATGGGCAAATAACTCAATCCCAGTCATGGGTTTGTACTTCTACACCTGTTCCATGGAGATAATAACACATTCATTCGTATTAGGATTAAATGATGCAATGTAAGTAAAATACTGAGCACTGTGCTTGACAGAGGGACAATATTTAGAACTGAGGTATAAAGATAACCCCAAGCAAGGAGTAGTTGGCTGTATGTGTAGAAGTGGTCGGGTGACTCCTTAGAAGAGGTGACAGGTGAACTGGGATTTGAAAGACAAATGGGAGCTCACATGGTAAAGAAAAGGGGGAAATATTCCAGATATAGCAAATGTTAGGCACGGACAGGGAACAAACTCATTCTGTGGACATTACACATCAGCCTTCAATTTTTCTACATTTTCTGTGAGTAATGTGGGGGTGCTGAGACCCGGGGCTTCTGCTTACAGAACTTCTCATTTTATTCTTAAAATAGTGCTCATGGTGATCAGGATTATAATGAAAACTTGCCCAGAAAAGAAGGAAAAGGGCCGTCCCCGAATCACATTTATTTCATTTTCTAAACCAATGGGGCCTGGAAGGATTTATTTTTGGCTATTTCTTTTTTTAAGTGCCAAAGTGTCTTCCAGCATGTGTTGTCCAGACTGTAAGTTCTCCTAGGCAGGGAGTTTTCAAAATTATGGTGTTCACTGAATGCTAAATGCTAATAATTTTATTCTTCTTTCCCTAACACTTTGGAGTTCCAGCTGGGCCCAGAACTCTAAGTGTGAAGCTAAAGTACAGAAGCTAGGACGGGGGGTATTCCAAGAAAGGAGTACAGGCTGAAGGGTTGAAAAACGTCTGCAAAGAACACTGGTGCTTTGCTATTTCCAGCTTAATTTAGCAGCCTGGAGAAATTAGAGGACATTTTCATTAGCATTTTATCCCTCTATGTTCACCAGCACCATTTGGTAGAAATAAAATGTAAATCTTTGCAGCTATTATCTTTGTTAGAGTCATTAAATACTTTAGTTTGGGTAGAATTATTAAAGAAGAAAAGAGTTCCTCTTGCCCACAGCCTGCTGGGTGTCCTCACATTGCTAAGTCCTCCCAGTATGATATGAATCACCGTTGTCCCCATTTATAAAGAGAGAATGAATGCATCAAGACAGCGAAGCAGCTTGCCTGAGGTCACGCTGCCGACAAGTGACCACGCCAGAATATTGCCTTTCTTTACATGGTAAAGCCCATTTTAAAACATGTCACCATAGATTGGCTTAGGCTAGATCACTAAATACATGTCCTTTATTTCTAATAAATTGGATGTAACATATACATGGATAAATGCATGGATAGTCAATGAACAGTGGCAGGTCCTCCATTCAATTTCTTTTCATGTACGTTACATCACCAAGTGTAACAGAATCAGGAGGAGCAAGCATTAAAAATCCCATGAATTTTTTTGGGAAAAAAAAAGCCTATAAAGACTAAAGTCTCTTATTTAAAAAATGGTATCAGAGGAGAATAAATCTATTATTCAAAAACTCCAGGACATGGGAAGTGCCTGAAAAGCATTAACTCTATTTTGGAGCGTACTGGTATTCAAAGTAAAGACCGAAGCAAATTGCATCATACCACTCATTCCATAATAAATATTCGAGCATCAGTTTGCCAGGAAAGAAAAATGTGTTTGGTGTCCATAGTTTATAATATTTGGTGTGGATTTGTACAAGATTATTACACAATCCATCATAGGCTGTTGGGAGGAGAACTGATGCCAGCATTCACAAATCACACACATTATCTCTGCATCATTATGGCCTCCCGGTTGTGCCATCTGATTGGAGGACGCTCTGTTTGAAGGCCAAATATATCTCTCTACCTTTGTTTCTAACATTCCAATTCATGTTCCGGCCATCTGCAGCCATGTCCCCTCACATAGCACCCCCATGCACCTTCTTCTGATGTGTGGGTCGTGCATGATGCACATTGCTCTGCACATATCCACCGTGTTGTTTACATTCACTTTTCACTACTTTTGCAGTTTCTCTCCCACCTTTTCTCAATAAGAGCCCTGGATGGCTTCATACCCATTACATTTGGTTAAGTTATATTGGGACCAAGAGAAATAAATCAGTTTCCTCCAAAATGAGAGCCTCTAGTGGTCGCGCTGGACTAGTCTCACCTGCTTATATCCCTGTAAGACCCAGTTAAGTGTGTAATCATTTCACACTACAGCTTCTCTTCTCTTTGGACTTTTACCAGGAATGTCCCAGACGAGTGTGGTATCAGTGGAGGTGAGCAGTGAGTAGGTGAAGTAAAAAAGGCAGAGCCTTGGGGTCACATTCCATCCTAGGGTAGGAGATGCCTGGGGGCAGAGAGCAGGCTCAGGGCTTCAGCTTGTCTGCTTGGGTGGCTCTCCAGATCAATACCCTCCATGTCCCCCTATCTTGAAGGGTAAAGACCAAAATGTTAAAAACTCTACTACAGCTCTGCACTTTTGTCTCTATGCCGTGTGGGTAATTTGGCCTTTCTGCTCTGCCACTGTGGCTTGTTCATGCCCCTTATGATGCCAGGTGACCCGGGGTCTCGGGCCTTTCTCATGCTGCTCTGATTGCTCAGTGAGCTTCCCCTCTTCATCCAGTTTCTTGAGGCTTCAAGAATCACCTCAAACATAGATATTTTTAGAGAAATTGTGCTAACCCAACAAGGTCCCACCTCCCCGAACGTTCTCCCCTAATGTTAGCAATCCGAAACTTCCTGAGATTTCTCATCAAGTGTAACCACATCCTATCTGGAAAACTATCTGGTTACTTTATTCCCCAGTACTCTAAGCTTTAGGAACCCAGGGTTTATGTCTTTTTTAAACACATCATTTCATCCCTGGCACCTAATATGAAAAAGATACCTTAAAAATGTTTATTAACATAAACAAATAAGTGAACTTGGTCATAAGCAGGGAATGCTGGCAGTTACTAAGGATTCAGGCAAGCTGACATATATGGAAATACCTTGGAAGGATTCAAACTCCCAACCAAGCCCTGGATTTTCCTCTTAATTTAAGTCAAGGAACATTCCTCTCATTCTACCATCTGTAAGGAGATGTTCGCCTTAAAGTCTACCCCAAAATTTTGCCATGATATTTAATAGCACCAGCAAGCCTATTTATTACACAAAAGGCATTCAATAAATATCTGTCAAATGCATGAGTAAATAAATGTATGAAAATTTACTAAAATATCTGTAATATGGCTAAAAAATGAGGATCAGGGATATACTGATGACGTTAATGAAATGTGGTAGATTTTTTTTCCTTACTCCTTTATTAGGGATATGAGGCTTTAATGGCAGATTTCAGGATCTGGACGTAGGCAAGGAGCCTAAGATGTCTGTTATTTGAATGTTTCCCAATCTTAAAATCCCCATGGGAAAAAAAGAAGTCTCCACCTTCCTTTTAAAAACCTCACTTGTAATTCCAGCATGGTCTGGGGCACCTGACCTACTGACCTTGACCCACAGTTATTTTAATGACAGGCCATACTGGGAAATGCCTATGTGGAAGGGGATCGCTCTTGAATAGGACTCACCACCATAGCCACACAAAGGAAGTGGGCATCTGCAAACTGGAACTTGGGCAACATGAAGCGATTTGGTGTCCATGTGGACAGTGATTTAATGTTCACAAAATCTCCAAACATAAAACAGAGCCCATTCAAAGATCTGCAGCCCATGCTGAATTCGACACCCACCAGATGTTTACCACTGGGCTGATTACTTACTTATTCTGAACACCAATTACTTAGACGGTGGCACAAGGTAGTAATACCTATTTCCCAGTGTTCTTTTAAATATTAGCTAAATTAACCCACATTAATCACCCAGGACAGTATCTATTACCTATTATCACATAACAGATGCTACGTGAGTTGCAGTAAAGAGAAGAGGAAAAGGAGAGAGACATGCAGATGAGGCAGACAAGGATGATCCCCTTCTTGTCTTTACGTCAGCACACTCCATATAAAAGTGCTTTTCAGAAATTAAGTAACAACGGACACCGTATAACCCAACTAAGCGTCAAGGAGTAATTTCAGCTATACATTTATTTATATATTCAACCTACATGGCAGGCCACAGATGTCTATTGATTTCCCTCCTCTGAAATAGATGGTTTTGTTTAGCTCTGAAAAAGTGAACAATTTTCCTGACATCAACTGCTTGTTTAATAGTTTTGGAATAATCTATATTTCATTAAGATGATGACTTATTACGCCCAACCTTCTGCCGTCTCGCAAACTATTGATTTAAGGCAGTTTAGCACTCGTACAGCATCTAATAAATTGGTCCCAGTTGGCAGTGCTTGCATTATACATACACTCATCCCTCACTGTACGACACTGGCCTCACATATTTGAGAACAGGTCCATAGATTTGTTTTCTCGACAAGATCCTTCCCCTTCAGACCCTGCCACTGAAACAGTCACTGCTTTTTTATATAATACACATAAAACTTTTAGATAAGTGGAAAGCACCATAATCAATATTCGCAGTGTGATTTATTACAGGAGGAAATATTTCACTAAATCCTCCCTGTAAATCCAGTGTGCAAAGTAGTTAGTACATAATCCATCTCCTGGATATTCAAAACGGGGCATTAATGGGCTTGAAAGGTAGAGTGGCTGTGAATCACCCGCCTGCTGGAGGTAGTTAGCGGCTTCATTAGCTCAAATGCTTCCGACTCAGCTCTGCCTTCTGCCCCTTCTCCACCCTCCAGGCCCAAGCCCAGTTCTTAACCAGCGGCTCCTTTGCTTGGAATGTTTGCTGCTTTTTCTGTTGCGCGTTCCAGCTCGCCTTTCATGGACGTAATGCGCTCCTGAAATCACAGAGGACATTAATATGAACTTTGAAGTTAATTCCTACTTCTCACAATTTATCTTCCAGGATTAGTTTTTCCACAATGCATTCTTCTCTCTTCTTTTCTTCAAATGTCTGTGTAAGGATTTGGTTAGCACACAGGTAACTTACGCCTTTCCTCTTCAGTTCTGTGAAATAGAACAGCTCTGTGTTTGCAAAGTTGCAGATTACGGTAACATAGTAAAAGGAATCTGACCTGAAGCAGTCTTAGGTAGTGTGACAGATGTAAAATTTGATAAGGTCTTGAAAAACGATTAGGAAAATCCTAGGTAGGAAAATGAGTGTTCCAAATGAACACACACTTAATAACTATTAAGAAGCATAACATGGCACAGTGATTTCTAAGAACTGTACTTAGTTCAATGTAGTCAGGGCACAGGACATACAAATATCAGCGACAGGAGATGAGTCTGAGTATGAGAAACAAGAGTCTGAGGGCAGTATGCACCCTTACAGACTCAGCAACCACTGGCCGAGTGAATGAATGCATGAGCAAACCGTTCAACCAAGCAGCAACTCGAGCGATAAACACTCTCTCACCTTCCACTGTCATGATGACATTCTCCTTCTAGACACAGTGTCTTTCATTTTTACTGTTTAATACCCCATTTTTATTCTCAGCAAAGCATCTTTTTTTTTAGATAATTATTTTTTATTGAAGGGTAGTTGACACACAGTATTTCATTAGTTTCAGGTGTACAACACAGTGATTCAACATTTATATACATGATAATTCTAGGTACCAGCTATCACCATACCAAGTTGTTACAATATTTTGACTATATTCCCTATGCTATACATTACATCCCGGTTATTTATTTATTTTACAATTGGAAGTGTGTACTTTTTTTTTTTTTTGTGAGGGCATCTCTCCTATTTATTGATCAAATGGTTATTAACAACAATAAAATTCTGTATAGGGGTCTCAATGCTCAATGTATAATCATTAATCCACCCCAAGCCTAATTATCATCAGTCTCCAATCTTCTGAAGCATAACGAACAAGTTCTTACATGGAGAACAAATTCTTACATAGTGAGTAAATTACATGGTGAACAGTACAAGGGCAGTCATCACAGAAACTTTCAGTTTTGATCATGCATTATTAACTATAAACAGTTCAAATATGAATATTCATTTGATTTTTATACTTGATTTATATGTGGATACCACATTTCTCTCTTTATTATTATTATTTTTAATAAAATGCTGAAGTGGTAGGTAGATGTGAGATAAAGGTAGAAAACATACCTTAGTGTTGTAAGAGAGCAGATGTAGATGATCATGTGTGTGCCTGTAGACTATGTGTTAATCCAAGCTACACAAGGGCAATAAAACATTCACGGATGCAGCAGATTTCTCTCAGAACAGTGGGGGAGAGGATCTAAGCCTCACCTCTGTTGATCCCCAATTTCTCACCTGATGGCCCCCCTACAACTGTGCCTGTCTTAGGTTGTTCCTCCCTTGAGGAATCTTACCCGTCTCTGGCTAACCAGTCATCTTCCAGGGCCATACAGGGAAATGTAAAGTTGGTAAGTGAGAGAGAAGCCTTATTGTTTGAAAAGGTTAGTTTTTTTACTTCTTTGGATATTTATGCCCTGTGGCTTCTATGCCCAGCATTTGTCTTCAGGTATCTTTAGCACTGGAAGAATTGTGATACACGGTAAATTCGATATGAGGCACGAATTCTATTTAGGGGTTGTAATTAGGAAGGAAGAAGAAAAGCTATAGAAGTAGCAGGCGGAAGAAAACATGGGAAGATTGATTATTTCTTTGACATATCTTCTTGTAGAGTAACTTCAGCATGTATAGGTTTTAACTACTAATTAAATTGCGCACACACATTAACATAATAGGAGTACAGTTACATAACCAAAGCAGATCTATAATTACCAGCCATCCCCAGTGAAGCCAAGAAAACCAGTTAGGCACCTTAGGCATTTGTGAAAACTTATCTATGATACGGTGGATATTGTCCAACTGAACTTGAACCGTCTGAGAGAAATCTGTAGTTGTAAGATTTTGGAGCGCTACAACTTGCACTTCTCCTAATTCTTGGTTGAGTTCCGACAGTATAGATCCAGTCAAATTTGTTGTTTTACTGTATGCACAGGCCAGCTTAGATATCTCCTTCTTCATTCCCATGGCAAGTCCAGGAACCGGTGGGATGGATGCAGCTACACCTGTAGCAGCGCGTGGATCTTTGTTGGGGTTTTTTGATGATCATCTTATGGCAAGAGTCTTCCAGACAGTGCTGATGTTAGAAGTTCTTTTTCATATCGTATCTTAGTTCATTTTCAGGGTAGCCAAATTAGGCTTTGATCCTCTGTATAAACACAAACAAACCCTTTGCCTACACTTTTATGTGCCCTTTATACCATTGTGTAGAACTCATTGGAGGTCACCACACAGGAACTGCTTTTTTTTGTTGTTGTTGTTTGTTATCATTAATCTACACTTACATGAAGAATACTATGTTTACTAGGCTCTCCCCTATATCAGGTCCCCCCTAAAAACCACATTACAGTCACTGTCCATCAGCATAGCAAAACGTAGAATCACTACTTGTCCTCTCTGTGTTGTACAGCCCTCCCTCCCCTTTCTCCCTCCCCCCCATGCATGCAAATCTTAATACCCCCCTTCTTCTTCCCCCCCTTATCCCCCCCTGCCCACCCATCCTCCCCATTTCCTTTCCCTTTGGTACCTGTTAATCCATTTTTGGGTTCTGTAATTCCGCTGCTGTTTTGTTCCTTCAGTTTTTCCTTTGTTCTTATACTCCTCAGATGAGTGAAATCATTTGGTATTTCTCTTTCTCCACTTGGCTTATTTCACTGAGCATAATACCCTCCAGCTCCATCCATGTTGCTGCAAATGGTAGGATTTTTCCTCTTCTAATGGCTGAGTAGTATTCCATTGTGTATATGTACCACATCTTCTTTATCAATTCATCTACCGATGGACATTTAGGTTGCTTCCAATTCTTGGCTATTGTAAATAGTGCTGCGATAAACATAGGGGTGCATCTGTCTTTCTCAAACTTGATTGCTGCGTTCTTAGGGTAAATTCCTAGGAGTGGAATTCCTGGGTCAAATGGTAGGTCTGTTGTGAGCATTTTGATGAACCTCCATACTGCTTTCCACAATGGTTGAACTAATTTACATTCCCACCAGCAGTGTAGGAGGGTTCCCCTTTCTCCACAGCCTCGCCAACATTTGTTGTTGTTTGTCTTTTGGATGGCAGCCATTCTTACTGGTATGAGGTGATTCCTCATTGTAGTTTTAATTCGCATTTCTCTGATAATTAGCAATGCGGAGCATCTTTTCATGTGTCTGTTGGCCATCTGTATTTCTTTTTTGGAGAACTGTCTGTTCAGTTCCTCTGCCCATTTTTTAATTGGGTTATTTGTTTTTTGTTTGTTGAGGCGTGTGAGCTCTTTATATATTTTGGATGTCAAGCCTTTATTGGATCTGTCATTTACAAATATATTCTCCCATACTGTAGGGTTCCTTTTTGTTCTATTGATGGTGTCTTTTGCTGTACAGAAGCTTTTCAGCTTGATATAGTACCATTTGTTCATTTTTGCTGTTGTTTTCTTTTCCCAGGGATATATGTTCAAGAAGAGGGCACTCATGTTTATGTCTAAGAGGTTTTTGCCTATGTTTTTTTCTAAGAGTTTTATGGTTTCATGACTTACATTCAGGTCTTTGATCCATTTTGAATTTACTTTTGTGTATGGGGTTAGACAATGGTCCAGTTTCATTCTCTTACATGTAGCTGTCCAGTTTGCCAGCACCATCTGTTGAAGAGACTGTCATTTCCCCATTGTATGTCCATGGCTCCTTTATCAAATATTAATTGACCATATAAGTTTGGGTTAATTTCTGGGGTCTCTAATCTGTTCCACTGGTCTGTGGCTCTGTTCTTGTGCCAGTACCAAATTGTCTTGATTACTATGGCTTTGTAGTAGAGCTTGAAGTTGGGGAGTGAGATCCCCCCTACTTTATTCTTCTTTTTCAGGATTGCTTTGGCTATTCGGGGTCTTTGGTGTTCCCATATGAATTTTTGAATTATTTGCTCCAGTTCATTGAAGAATGTTGCTGGTAATTTGAGAGGGATTGCATCAAATCTGTATATTGCTTTGGGCAGGATGGCCATTTTGACGATATTAATTCTTCCTAGCCAGGAGCATGGGATGAGTTTCCATTTGTTAGTGTCCCCTTTAATTTCTTGTACTTTTCAGGGTATGGGTCTTTCACTTCTTTGGTTAGGTTTATTCCTAGGTATTTTATTCTTTTTGATGCAATTGTGAATGGAATGGTTTTCCTGATTTCTCTTTCTATTGGTTCATTGTTAGTGTATAGGAAAGCTACAGATTTCTGTGTGTTAATTTTGTATCCTGCAACTTTGTTGTATTCCGATATCAGTTCTAGTAGTTTTGGAGTGGAGTCTTTAGGGTTTTTTATGTACAGTATCATATCATCTGCAAATAGTGACAGTTTAACTTCTTCTTTACCAGTCTGGATTCCTTGTATTTCTTTGTTTTGTCTGATTGCCGTGGCTAGGACCTCTAGTACTATGTTAAATAACAGGGGGGAGAGTGGGCATCCCTGTCTAGTTCCCGATCTCAGAGGAAATGCTTTCAGCTTCTCGCTGTTCAGTATAATGTTGGCTGTGGGTTAATCATATATGGCCTTTATTATGTTGAGGTACTTTCCCTCTATACCCATTTTGCTGAGAGTTTTTATCATGAATGGATGTTGAATTTTGTCCAATGCTTTTTCAGCATCTATGGAGATGATCATGTGGTTTTTGTCTTTCTTTTTGTTGATGTGGTGGATGATGTTGATGGATTTTCGAATGTTGTACCATCCTTGCATCCCTGGGATGAATCCCACTTGGTCATGGTGTATGATCCTTTTGATATACTGTTGAATTCTGTTTGCTAATATTTTATTGAGTATTTTTGCATCTACATTCATCAGGGATATTGGTCTGTAATTTTCTTTTTTGGTGGGGTCTTTGCCTGGTTTTGGTATTAGGGTGATGTTGGCTTCATAGAATGAGTTTGGGAGTATTCCCTCCTCTTCTATTTTTTGGAACACTTTAAGGAGAATGGGTATTATGTCTTCTCTGTGTGTCTGATAAAATTCTGAGGTAAATCCATCCGGCTCCGGGGTTTTGTTCTTGGGTAGTTTTTTTATTACCGCTTCAATTTCTTTGCTCATAATTGGTTTATTTAACTCTTGTGTTTCTTCCTTCATCAGTCTTGGGAGGTTGTATTTTTCTAGGAAGTTGTCCATTTCTTCTAGGTTTTCCACCTTGTTGGCATATAGGTTTTCATAGTAGTCTTTAATAATTCTTTGTATTTCTGTGGAGTCTGTCGTGATTTTTCCATTCTCATTTCTGATTCTGTTGATTTGTGTTGATTCTCTTTTTCTCTTAATAAGTGTGGCTAGAGGCTTATCTATTTTGTTTATTTTCTCAAAGAACCAGCTCTTGGTTTAATTGATTTTTGCTATTGTTTTATTCTTCTCAATTTTGTTTATTTCTTCTCTGATCTTTATTATGTACCTCCTTCTGCTGACTTTAGGCCTCATTTGTTCTTCTTTTTCCAGTTTTGATCATTGTGATGTTAGACTATTCATTTGGGATTGTTCTTCCTTCTTCAAGTGTGCCTGGATTGCTATATACTTTCCTCTTAAGACTGCTTTCGCTGCATCCCACAGAAGTTGGGGCTTTGTGTTATTGTTGTCATTTGTTTCTATATACTCCTTGATCTCTATTTTGATTTGTTCATTGATCCATTGATTATTTAGTAGCATGTTGTTAAGCCTCCATGTGTTTGTGAGCCTTTTTGTTTTCTTTGTAGAATTTATTTCTAGTTTTATACCTTTGTGGTCTGAAAAATTGGTTGGTAGAATTTCAGTATTTTGGAATTTACTGAGGCTCTTTTTGTCGGCTAGTATGTGGTCTATTCTGGAGAATGTTCCATGTGCACTTGAGAAGAATGTATATCCTGTTGTAGAGTTCCATAGATGTCTATTAGGTCCATCTGTTCTAGTGTGTTGTTCAGTGCCTGTGTGTCCTTACTTATTTTCTGCCCGGTGGATCTATCCTTTGGGGTGAGTAGTGTGTTGCAGTCTCCTAAAATGAATGCATTGCAGTCTATTTCCCTCTTTAGTTCTGTTAGTATTTGTTTCACATATGCTGGTGCTCCTGTATTGGGTGCATATATATTTAGAATGGTTATATCCTCTTGTTGGACTGAGCCCTTTATCATTATGTAGTGGCCTTCTTTATCTCTTGTTACTTTCTTTGTTTTGAAGTCTATTTTGTCTGATATTAGTACTGCAAACCCTGCTTTCTTCTCACTGTTGATTGCCTGAAATATGTTTTTCCATCCCTTGACTTTTAGTCTTTGCATGTCTTTGGGTTTGAGGTGAGTTTCTTGTAAGCAGCATATAGATGGGTCTTGCTTTTTTATCCATTCTATTACTCCTTGTCTTTTGTTTGGTGCATTAAGTCCATTTACATTTAGGGTGACTATTGAGAGATATGTACTTATTGCCATTGCAGGCTTTAGATTCGTGGTTACCAAAGGTTCAAGGTTAGCTTCTTTAGTATCTTACTGCCTAACTTAGCTCGCTTATTGAGCTGTTATATACACTGTCTAGATTCTTTTCTTCTCTCCCTTTTTATTCATCCTCCTCCATTCTTCATATGTTGTGTGTTCTGTTCTGTGCTCTTTTTAGGAGTGTTCCCATCTAGAGCAGTCCCTGTAAGATGCCCTGTAGAGGTGGTTTGTGGGAAGCAAATTCGCTCAGCTTTTGCTTGTCTGCGAATTGTTTAATCCCGCCATCATATTTAAATGATAGTCGTGCTGGATACAGTATCCTTGGTTCAAGGCCCTTCTGTTTCATTGTATTAAATATATCATGCCATCCTCTTCTGGCCTGTAGGGTTTCTGTTGAGAAGTCTGATGTTAGCCTGATGGGTTTTCCTTTATAGGTGACCTTTTTCTCTCTAGCTGCCTTTAAAACTCTTTCCTTGTCCTTGTTCCTTGTCATTTTAATTATTATATGTCTTGGTGTTGTCCTCCTTGGATCCTTTCTGTTGGGGGTTCTGTGTATTTCCATGGTCTGTTCGATTATTTCCTCCCCCAGTTTGGGGAAGTTTTCAGCAATTAGTTCTTCAAAGAGACTTTCTATCCCTTTTCTTCTCTCTTCTTCTTCTGGTACCCCTATAATATGGATATTGTTCCTTTCAGATTGGTCACATAGTTCTCTTAGTATTGTTTCGTTTCTGGAGATCCTTTTATCTCTCTCTATGTCAGCTTCTATACGTTCCTGTTCTCTGGTTTCTATTCCTTTAATGGCCTCTTGCATCTTATCCATTCTGCTTATAAATCCTTCCAGGGTTTGTTTCACTTCTGTGATCTCCTTCCTGACCTCTGTGATCTCCCTCCGGACTTCATCCCATTGCTCTTGCATTTTTCTCTGCATCTCATCCCATTGCTCTTGCATTTTTCTGTGCATCTCTGTCAGCATATTCGTGATTTTTATTTTGAATTGTTTTTCAGGAAGACTGTTTAGGTCTGTCTCCTTCTCAGGTGTTGTCTCTGTGATCTTTGTCTGCCTGTAGTTTTGCCTTTTCATGGTGATAGAGATAGTTTGCAGAGCTGGTACGAGTGACAGCTGGAAGAGCTTTCCTTCTTGTTGGTTTGTGGGCTTCCTCTCCTGGGAGAACAGCGACCTCTAGTGGCTTGTGCTGGGCAGCTGTGCGCAGACAGGGCTTCTGCTTCCTGCCCAGCTGCTATGTAGTTTATCTCTGCTGTTGCTGTGGGCGTGGCCTGGCTCGGGCTGCTGCTCCAAAATGGTGGAGCCCCGTTGGAGGGGGAGCGGCCAGGAAGCTATTTATCTCCGTAAGAGGCCTCTGTGCTCCCTGCTGCCCAGGGGGTTAGAGTGCCCAGAGATCCCCAGATTCCCTGCCTCTGGGCTAAGTGTCCTGCCCTTCCCCTTTAAGACTTCCAAAGAGCACTCTCCAAACCAAAACAACAGCAACAACAAAAGAGAGAAAAAAAAATTAAATTAATAAATTAAAAAAAAAAAGAAAGAAAGAAACACGCACGATTTTCTTTGTCCTCAGGCGCCAGTCTCAGGCACCCGCTCACTGGTCTTGCTTCCCTGTTTCCCTAGTATTAGGGTCCCTGTCCCTTTAAGACTTACAAAAAGCACTCGCAAAAAAAAAAAAAAAGGCCACTCCCGCTTCTTTGGTCTCCAGCATCGGCCTCAGGCACCCACTCACCGGTCCTACTGCTCTGTTTCCCAGGACCCCACGAATGCACTGTGTCTGCGCTCTGGTCTGGATGGCTGGGGCTGGGTGTTCAGCCATCCTGGGCTCCTTCTCCCTCCCGCTCAGATCTCTCTCTTCCCACTGGGGGCTGGGAGGAGGGGCGCTCGGATCCCGCCAGGCCGGCGCTTGTATCTTACCCCCTTCTCGAGGCGCTGGGTTCTCGCACGTGTGGATGTGGTCTGGATGTTTCCCTGTGTCCTCTGGTCTCTATTTTAGGAAGAGCTGTCTTTGTTATATTTTCATAGATAAATGTGGTTTTGGGAGGAGATTAATGCTGCTCTACTCATGCCACCATCTTGGCTCCGCCTGTCAGCAAAGCATCTTAAACAGAAGTCACAACTGTCTTACCCTTCAAAGTTTGCCGACCTTTGATGTAGAATCAAAGTTCCTCTGTATTTCTTTTAATACAGAAGATAACTTTTTATCAGAGGATAATCTGATAGTTTTGGTGCCCTTGAAGGTGATAACAATTAGGCTGGTAATACTGTCACACTCATTTCCAGCTCGACACCTTATATAAAACACACTGAGCCAACACATCAGCTGGGCCTTTCAGTTTATTCATCCAAGGACACATCTGTTAGTACTGAGGCCCTAACAACACCACAGTGACAGCCGGTGGACGAGTTCATCCTGACACCCAAAGCAGCCGCATCCTAGAAGCTGTGCAGGGATGGAGACAGGGGCGTTCCCTACATAGCAGCTCTACAATCTCCGATTCCTACCCTGAAACCATCTAACAGAGAAACATTACTAAAGAAATAAAATACCTAGCATTTCCTCTCTCTTGTATTAAATATTTTATGTGGCAGTAGGGTGTGCACAAAGAAGTCCAACATAGAAAGGCTTTATTTATAGACAGACTTTTCCAAATGACCTCTAACATAGAAAGAACATCCTCAGACATACTGAACTCATTCTCTTATATTAACATCACCAGTTGCAATGTCAAAGGGGAAATTATAAACTAACAGTGGGTCGTTTCAAACTCACTGCAAACTCCTTGCCATGTTAGTATGAAATTCAGTTGGTGGTAGTGGGGGGTGCTGCCAGGACCCCCGGCTGGCTGCTTGTCAGCCACACTCTGGACTGGTTCTCATCAGGATGTGGGAGAGAGAAGAGTAGCTCAACTTGGACACCAAAATGATTTAATCCTAAACTGAGTTTCTATCCCACTACTCTCACAAGATTCTTGCCGCAGTGTAAGTGATTTCTGCCTGTTTTCATGGGCCTGGGAACATCTGGATCGCATTTGCATTCTCACAATGCTGGTCTGCTACTTGGAGTCTGACTCCTTTCTATCCAGAACCTTGTGTATTTTATTATCACACAACCTACCATTAGGTCTCAGTTTTGAAAACTCACCATGTGAGCAGATCTTTAAATTTTATATTATATTAGAGGTAAATCCACATATATCAGGACTCTGACACTGGATGTTCATTTGGACAAAATGAAATTACACCCAAGAGTTATTTAAGAGAAAATGTCGATTTGTTCTAAAGTGAACTGAGACGAATGTTGGTGTATTGATAAAGAATGTGACAAATTCATTATCAGATACAAAGTTGAATTTTGCTCTTTAACAGAGAGTTTAAACAAACTCTCTTTTGTCATTAAACCTCTGTGGTTTTAATTTCACAAATAATTAACTTGCACACAACACCTGTAAATTTTTGTGTATGGATTTATTTACTTATCTGTGTATTGACTTGTTTACTTATTTTTCAATATACTTAATAGTATTTATTACCATCCAGGTGCTAGACATCATTCTAAATGTATCACAGGTATTAAATTAATCACTTGACATAACACTAATGAAAAAAGTGTATTATATGCCCACTTGACAACTGAAGAAACTCAATCATAGATAGTTTAAGACATTTACCCAAGGTAAAAAAGCGCAGGAGTAAGGGTTCTGGTGTCTAAACTGTGATCCACACCCATAGTTATCACCCCAATAACTAGTAGAAATCATCATTATTAAAATAACCATCACACTAGGCTATGTTCTATTATAAGCCAGTTATACTTTTTAAAGACAGACTTGAAGCTCTTTTAGATCAATTTAATTATTTTCATGTATTCTTTATGATGGAATTTATAGTATCTTATGACAGAGTATCTGAAAACCTCTTCTTAAAAAAAGCCCCGTTCTATACCCCCAGGACGGATCCCAGAAAGAGATAAGAGTGAAGCCCCAGAGTCTGGTTTCAAGGTTTCTGACCTTGTTTCAATGGCAGTAGCTCTCCTTTTCAGCTCTGTCATGTAGGATCTTAATTGTGGCAAAATCAAAGTCTTCTAGTAACTTAAAAGCATTTTTGAAACAGCACTATTTTAATCTCTCCTTTTCTAAGATTAATGTTATCAGTCTCTTCAACTGTTCTCCTCAACAGATAGTTTCCAAAAACCCACCCCATTCTATTAGCCTTTCTCAGTTTGTAATCCAGCCTGTCAATATCCTACTGTCAGTGGTAATTCCTCAATTATTAATTAGTCTGCACATTTTGTGCGTTGAGGTGGCTGGGATTAGGAGAAGCTCCCAATGATTAAAAATTCACCAAAATTATGCAAAGCAATACAACTAGACTACTATCTTACACCATATACAAAAATAAATTCAAAACAGATTAAAGACTTAAACGCAAGACCTGAAACTATAAAACCCTAGAAGAAAACAGGGGCAGTAAGCTCTTAGCCATCAGTCCTAGCAATGGTTCTTTGGACCAGTCTCCTTGGGCAAGGGCAGCAAAATCTAAAATAAACAAATGGGATTACATCAAACGAAATGGTTTTTGCACAGCGAAGGAAACCATCAGCAGAATGAAAAGGCAACCCACTGAATGGGAGAAGATATTCGCAAATCATACACCCAATAAGGCATTAACATCCAAAATGCATGAAGAACTTCACAACTTGATACCAAAACAACCCAGTTAAAAAAGTGAGCATCAGGCTTGAATAGACATTTTTCCAGATGAGACACACAGGTGGCTGACAGATACATGAGAAATGCTCAGCATCACTAATCATCAGGGGAAAGGCAAACCACAGCCACAATGAGGTATCACCTCACCCCTGCCAGATGGGCTGTTACCAAAAAGACAAAAAATAACACATCCATTTGTTCTGAAGTGAATTGAGACCATACGCTGTTGGTGGGAATGTAAAACAGTGCAGCCACTATAGAAAACAGTAGGAAGCTCCTCAAAAATTTAAATTAGAACAACCTTACGATCCAGCCATTTCACCTCTTGGTATTTATTCAAAGAAAACAAAAACACCTATTTGAAGAGATATATGCACCCCTATGTTCATTGCGGCATTATTTACACTAGCCAAGATGTGGAAGCAACCTCAGTGTCCATCAACTGATGAATGGATAGAGAAAATGTACATATACTACATTTATATATACAGTGGTATATCACACAGCCATAAAAGGCATGAAATCTTGCCAATTACAACAACATGGATGGACCTAGAAGGTATTACACTAAGTGAAATAAGCCAGAGAAAAACAAACACCATATGATTTCATTTGTAGGTAGAATCTAAAAAAAATACACAAATGAACAAACAAAACAGAAACATTCTTAGATACAAGAAACGTTCATTACCTGAGTGGACAGGAATGGGGTGTAGGAAAATAGGTTAAGGGGATGAAGAGGTACAAACTTCCAGTTATAAAATAAATGTCATGGAAATATATTGTACAACTTAGGGATATAGTCAATAATATTTTCATAATGTATGGTTATAGATGGTAACTAGGCATATTGTGGGGATCATTTTGTATATATAAATACATTGAATCGCTATGATGTACACCTGAAACTAACAGGATGTTGAATGTCAATCACACTTAAATAAAAAGTCATTTTTAAGTATTTCTTTGTGTACTCCACTTTTGAAGCTCATAGCCACAAGCAAGATCATTGAAGACCTTCCTTACAGGCTGATAAATTGAGAACTATACAAGGGCCTTAGCATTATTCTGGAGCTAACAGTGCAGTAACACTTTCAAAAACGAGCCTATTAGATGCACTCTAGTTATAGCAAAGTCATGAAAATGAAAAAAAAAACTGTCAAAATGTTATAAAGGAGGTGGATCATTAAAATTACCTGGAGTTCAGGATTCACAGGACAGCTCTTTCGGATTAACAGGAGAATCCATAATATTTAGAACCTGTAATGAACTGGAGATAAGAGAGTGCAAGAGTTGAAATCTTAAGTTTCAAGAGGAGAAAGAATGAAAAAAATACAAAAAAAATTTACATTTGTACTCTTTTTTATATATATTTGCATACATAGTCACATTTCTCAGTTTTTCATTTTTTGTTTTTCTGAGGATTTGAGTTACTACCTGGTGTCCTTTCTTTTCAGTCTGCACAATTCCCTTTAGCATTTGTTACAGGGCAGGGCTGATAGCAAGAAAATCTCACGTTTTATCTGAGAATGTCTTAATTTCTCCAACTTTGAAAGACAGTTTTGCCAGATACAGAAACCTTTGGTTGTCAGCTCTTTTTCTCTGAGCCATTTGAATAGCCGTCCGCCCGCCTGCTGGCCACTAAGGCTTCTGATGAGGAACTGTTCATCTTTCTGACCCCTGCTTGTCCTTGACCTGCTTCTCTGGCTGCTTGTGAGGAGCTTTGTCTTTGTCTTCAGGAACTTAATCACGATGTATTTTGGTGGATCTCTTGAATTTACCCTGCTTGGTATTTGTTCAACTTACTGTATATGTAATGTTTTCACCTAATTTGGGAAAATTTTAGCCATTATTTTTTCAAGTATTTTTTCTACTCCTTTCTCTCTCCTCTCTTGAAACTTCCAGTGTGTATGCTGATGGTGCCCTGCACACACCCCCTCCCTCCACCCCCATCATAGCTCTTACAGATTTTATTTTTCTTCATTTTATTCGGGGCTGTTGAAAGCATTATGGGCAGGGTGTAAAATATCCACCAGGTGCAATTCTTGGATAGTTTTTCCTATCTCCTTATGCACCCCAGGCATTTTTACTGTTTACAGTTACTACTCTTTACAGTGGGGATGGACATAGGTCCCCCCATTCATTATTTCCCTTTAACCTTGATTTGATTTCTCCAACCTACAGGCAGACTTCACCAATAGAGGTTTGTAGAGTTGACCTTGGTGGCTAGCAGCGTTCAGTTTGTTCTCTGGCATTGGAAAGGCAAAGGCCTCATATTCTTGGGGGAAGAAGGCCCACTCTGCAGTGTCAAAGGGGCCTTCCTGAGTGCAACCATTTGCCCCCATAACCATCAACGGCACTGAGGAGGTCAGAAATCTTAAGGGCCATATCATGTACTCAGATTAGGCTCCATCCACTAGAGCTGCCACCTTTTATTTCTGAGGGACCAGTGAATAGTGAGCTCCACAGGAGGCCTCTGGTCGCCAACAATGGCCCTCACCTGGAGGCAGGGAGGGGGAGGCACCTACCAGAAAATGTGCTGTACTCCTGAAACCACTGCTGGAGCGAGGGGGCATCGGGGACGGCGGGGGCAGGTGGAGCAGGTCTGAACTCTGGCTCAGGTTTTAAGGCTCTTCCCAGGCTGACCATCAAACCCATTGGGTCAAACAACTTTGCTTCCGGGTTACGTTCCCCAGACCCCGTACAGCTGATTAGAATAGTCATTTGGCTTCTCATGCTTCCTCCCCGACTCGGGTCTTTCCCACAGCCTGGGCCTATTCCTGGATTTGTCAGTTTCCCCCAGATCGGTAATGACTGCCCAGCATCTTAAGTGTCGTGCCCCGCAGTCGGGCTCAGCATGGATATGGGTGTCCCATGGGGGGCGGGGGGGCCGCTGGAGAATCTTGGCTTTCATTTCATTTCTGCAGTGAATGTGGCCCCATCAGGGCCTTCAAAACAGGGGCGCAGAGGGCTTGTCTCATTCCCAGCTCCCTAAGAATTTTCCTTGTACTTCTACAGATGTGCAGCCTCGCATCGGCCCAGGGCCCCCATTTGGCCAAGGCTCCCTGCAGGGTAGAATAATTCAATCTGTAAGGGAGTGGGTACTGCCAGGACCCCATGTGGGTGCTGCCAGAGGGCGGGGTGTGTGGGATTTTGTTCACTTTCTGTCTCCGGCCCAAGAAATGCCAGGGCTCGGGTATCCCTTGACGGCACTAAGCACGCCTGGATGCTGCCTGGCCTTTGCTGGACCGTGGCGGCGCCATCACTAACGCCGCGGGAGTGTGTTTGCTCGTCTTGAACCTTCCCGGAAAGAGCGGCGCGGGGCGGACGGGGTGGGGGCGGCCCAGCCGCCGGGGCTGCCGCTGCGGCGCTTTGCCATCACATGCGGGCGGGATGGCCGAGTCTCCCCCAGTAGCCACAGCAGCCTCCCCTGCGCCCCTCCCCTGCCCAGGACGCCTCCTCCCAGCGTCCGCCTCAGGCTCTGTTCCGGGCTGGGACCCTAACCTGGCTCTGAGGTCGGGCCTCGGGCCTCACCTGCGCGCCTCCTCCCCCACCCCCCAGCCCCGCTCCGTCCCCGCCGGCCTGGGGGCCTTGGGGCCCACGTGCCCGGGGAGGCCGCGCCCCCGCCGCCCCTCGGCGCAGAGCCCGGCAGCGCGGCCCCCCCAGGCCGCCCGGGGAACGCAGCCGCCAGCCCGGGGCCGGGAGCCGGGAGGCAGGCGGCCCCTCCCGACGGCCGGGCGGCGGGTCGGGCGCCAGAGGCCCAGGAACAGGCGCGTCCTGGCCGGGACCAGTGGGGCTCCGCCCGCGCCACGAGCCTTCAGCGCTCGTGCCCGGCCCCCCCGGGGTCACCCCGCGCACCGCCCAGGTGGGTCCAGCCCCCCAGTGACCTTGAAAGGGGCTCCCCGTGGGCCCCGGGCCCAGCGCTCGTGCCCGTCAGGGGCAGGGCAGGACCCCCATTGCCCGCCGGCTCGCAGGACAGCGGCGATCCTGCCCTCTAAGGGACGCCCCCCGGGCCCCCCAGAACCTCAGCCCTCACTTCCTGCTTGTACAGACCCTCCAGATGAGCAGAAGGTGCAGCCCAGGGTGTCTCGGGTCTTTGCTGAGCATGTGTGTGTTGGATTCCCGGAATGTGTTGGCGTTTTCCAGAACCTTTACACGCAGCCCCTCATTCCCTCAGCTACACCAACGCTCTCTGTCCCTCAGGCCATGGAGCAAAGGCAATAAATAGCCTGTAAATATTTTCCTCAAATGCTGCCGCCCCTCCTCCTGCTCAGGAAGGAGGCTAGTTTGGTTAGTGAAAATAATGGCAAACCCTTTGAGCCATCCAACAAGGAGCCACCAGACAAGTCAGAACAAAGGCTTGATTAAAATTCTTCCTAAATGAGGTGGGTTGCAGGGAATGCGGGCTGATCCTATCAGGACTATCTCTGAACTTGATTGTGGAAGACAGGGCTGGGGTCGGGTGAAACACGGAACAGCTGTGTTCTTACCGAGCATCAGCCGGTTTGTTTGTTTTTTCTCTTCATTAAATAGAGGTCCCTTGGGTGGCTGCAAGCCTTTGACTCATTTAAGAGTAATAAAAAAGTTGACTGATTTCCCCCCCTATTTTATCATTGCTTTTATGCCATTTTCACTGGCATCCAGCCTCCATTTCTTGGCAAAGAAAATAGCCATCAATGAGAAGAAGCGGGAATCAGGACCCGCTGTGGGCTGGAAGCTCAAAGACCTTGATGCTTCTCAGGAAGTGGTGGCTGAGACCAAGGATGACCCTTATAAACTTCTGCAAGTGTCCAGGTTGTTTTGACAATTTCCATTCTTGTTTTTATTAATGAATTTTATTATATTGTCTTCAAGGTCTAGCACAATTTCCCCCTTATAATACAAACTCATTACAGAAAATCTGCAAGATGCACAGATTTGGAAAGAAATAAAAACAGTTATGCTGAATAATTACTGCTATTGCTAACTAAGCACCATTCTTTCTATACTTTTGTTTACAGAGTCATGCCATTCTCTAGAGCTAGATTCGCATACTGCTTATTTTCATTTTACATTTAGGTCTATGATGCATTTGAGTTCATTCTTATAAGGTGCAACATCTTGTCTGAGTTTTTTTTTTTTTTTTTCTGTTCGCATATGGATGTCCAATTGTTGGGAAGGAATGTAGTTCAGAGACACAAGGAAGTCAGAGTGAAAACAAAGGCAAAAAAGCAAAGTAATTTTATTGTAATGAAGTAACAGAGTAGGTCTGCCTAAGGTTAGACAGGCAGGTTCTTAAAGAGCATGATCTTACAGCTGCAGTCCTGTCTGGGTCAGCCAGGTGGCGGGAACTTGCAAGCCCAAATCAGACATCTCAGTAGCCCCTCCCTACTTGTCTGAAGCCTAGTGCTTAAGTCTAGAAAACAGAATGAAATAACAAAGTAACAAAGACACTTACCACTGGAAGAAAGCAGAGACAAAAAGCACTAAGTCAAGCGGTAAGAAGTTGTTATTTAAGGCAAAAAGTACACACTCAAAGAAAGGGAAGTGTGGGCAACCTCAGAGAAGAGGCACCTTTAAGGGTTTAGGGTTTGGGGTTTTATATGGTCTTTTGGGTAGAAGCATAAGACATGATGTATACAAGTGATCCATAATTGAAATTTTGTCTTAAGAATAGAGTTATTTAGGTGACTGTTGACCTGGATCTAGACATTCTTTATCCACATAGGTTCATTTACACTTCAAAAGTCTGTCTTTTGTCCTGGTTACAAAGTTACTCAATTAAGGGGCTGGAAAGAAACGAAGAACACCACATAGATTAAGCTAAAGAGTAAGATGGACATTTTTCCACCAGCTGAGTAGACTTTACAATGACATGACCCTATGAGGCAGGGCTGGGAAGTCCTTGATTGACAATCTTTGGCCTTGAAGGCCTAATCTAATTGGTACAATGAAGACATGGGCTGCACCCTGATGTTTTTCTTTATCTGGGGAATATCTGGACATTCCAAGTCACTCAGGGCCTTTGAAACTTCAACTAATTATCCAGCTAACTCTGTGAGGCTCTGGCTCTCTGGTTTTATCTGGTTAACTCTTTTGAGTCCCTCTTAGTGGGCTTTACTGGCTTTATTCTCTCTCCACCCTGCTCATGTCTGTCTTTCTGCCTAACACAATTGTTCCAGCATCTATGTTAAAAAGATTACCCTTTCTCTGCTGAACTGCCTTTGGGCCTTTGTCAGATTTCAGGGGACTACATTTGCACTTTATCATTCCTAAAATTCTGTGGGTCTATGTGGGTAAAATTGCAGCACTTCCAGAATCTTTTGCTAGGCCTTAGTGCATCTCCATGTCAATATGTGCTTCTAAGGCGTGGAGAGAAGTAGTCCATCTCCATATCAATAGGTGAGTACAAGGGGGAGCAAGGGTATAGCTGGACGGGAGAGGCTGGGTGGAGCCCCTTTTTTGCAGCTGGGTCATGAGAGACATGGGCAAGCAGAATTGGACAACTGCTTGTAAGCAATAAATGGATTTATCCCACTTTATTTCTCCCTTTGATTGCAGACTCAAAGGCATTTGCCCTGGGATTTTCCCCCAGAGTTATAACTGGTGGTAGTTGGCAGGACCTCTGCACCCAAAATCTGTCTTCATGGGTACAACCCTTGGATGGGCTGCCCCTAGAGATGGTGGGAAGATACCTGGAACATCCCCATGGATGGTAGGGAGGCCTCAGTGGCTGCAGCGGTAGAGGGTACAGCTTCACCCGGGAGCCCCTTATCTTCAGGGCTTCCAATTGGGGTGCCCCTAGAGGGGAATTGGTCTAGAGTAAAGCACCTCCTAGAGGGGTGGGCCCTTCCCCAGAATTGGGGAAGGGTGGAGACATCAGAAGCTGTGGAATTAGCCCTCCATGAGATAAAAGACTGCTTAGAGGAAAAAGACTGCTTAGGGGCCCTGAGTGGCTGTGTAGCAGCCAGGATTGTGGGATGTCTGTTTCTTGAGATGGTGGAAAGGGTTACTGAGGAAATAGAGTTATGGAGGAGAGAGAGAGACTTTGGCAGGAGAGAAACACACTTCAGCATTGCTTAGAGGAACTGGGCAATGACCTATGGGATGCCCTTAAGAAAGAGAGAGAGTTATTGAAAAGACAGGTCACACACCTGGAAGATACGTTAGCTGTGAGGGAGGAGGCAGCTGGAGAATCCACATTGCTGGAGGTCATGGAGGGTGGGGGAGGAGGAGTGATGCCTTCAGCCCTGGAGATGGTAGATGGCAGAGGAGGTGTAGCAAAAGGATGAGGGGGTGCAGCCAAGGGCCGGTGTGTTACTGAGGCTGCCGCTCGAGGCACCAGCCTCTCCCATATTAAAGGCCTGCCCCATTATAATTAAGAAAATAAAAACGCAGCAACCACGGGCTACTTAGGGGGGTTGTTGAAATCTGGCCGGAGGTCAGACATCAAAAGCCTACAGGACTAGTCAGTTCGCTTATACATAGTGCTACAATGTTTGAGTAAGAAGTCCCAAAAAGTAGCCTTAAGCCCTGTGAACATGGTAACACACATTGCTGCCTCTCCTATACACCTGTATGTGCAAACCAAAGAGATTTTATTGAATCCAGTATATGGCCAGCAGAGCAACATCCTGCTGCCAGACCCAACTGCCTTAAACCCTGGAGACTCTGTTGAGTGGATGTGGCCCTGGACACTTAGACACATGGATCAGCGATGGCTGGCCCTTCTGGCACCTTGGGGAAAAGGCATGGAAGCTGGCTTCCTGTGTGTTCTGGGAGTAACAGCAGAGTGGCCCCCAAAGATCACAGTAGTTACCCAAAATGTCCAGGAGATAAGAACATTTTACAGGGACATTTTGTTTTATCTTTATGGCCAGTGCATGTATCTCCTGTAGCCCCATGTACTGATCCATCTGTAACTCCCACAGGGAGGGGGTAAAAGTCTTGCATACTAGACCAGGACAAGATTGCATTCCTGCCACTGTCCTATCACAGGACCACTCTCTTGCATGAATCCTTTTGATGGACAATATTCGCCTATGCTGGTGTCATTAAAACATGTATCTTACCTCCCTTAAGGTCATTTTTCTTCTATAGTCCCTATGGTCTGGACCTGCCCGCTGGTTGCAGCCTTTATTTTCTGGAATAGATTGCAGAGAATTGGTACTATTTCCTCCTTGAATATTTGATAGAATTCATCAGAGAAACCATCTGAACTGGATTTCCTTTTTGGAAGATTTTTTAAATGCTTAGTCAATTTAATAGGTGTAGTTCAATTTACCTTATGGTTTTCTCTTTGTACAAGTTTTGATAGTTTTTGTCTTTCAAGGTATTAGTCCATTTCATCTAATTGATCAAATTTGTGGACAAGAGTTGTTTATAGCATCCATTATCATTTTTTGTAACTGTACATTTTTATAATACTTTACCAGGATAATATATCATAACAATTCACATAGTGCTGTGATTTTGCATTGTTTCCTATTTGCAACTATACATAATGCTGTGGTATATATTGCAGGGTGGCAGGACATGCCACCCCAAAACATGCCACTTTTGCATGTGGTTATGTTGAGCTAAAAAACAATAGATGCAAAAAGGACAAATTAATCTCCCCTTTCTTCCTAGAACAGGAGATAAAAACTCTTACGTAAATGATGCCCTGCTGATACCAGAAGGAACATTTTTATCATCCAAATTGAGAGGCTGAGACCACGAGAATTCTGAACAAACAGACCCTGTTGAAATAATTGTTATCATCACCCTTTAGCCTTCCTACAATTTAGTTGATTTTCCACAACTGCCTCTCTTTGTTCAACCTAATATTAAAAAGCCTGTAGGTTTCACCATTTCTTTGGGTCTTCATTTCCTTATGAGGACTCCTGAGTCATGTAAAATTTATATAAATTTGTATATTTATCTATTAATCTATTTTATGTCAGTTTAATTCTCAGGCCCAACAGAAAAAGCCTGAGGAAAGAGGTAAAATTTTGCTTCCTCCCCCAGTTTATTAATATGTACATTGTTTCATGTGTCTGTATTATTCCCTTAGTTTAAATTGGAAAAAACAAAGATAAAATGTGTGACTATTCCCATGATTATCTTATGCTTCATTTCAGATATCAAGTTTTCTCACTGAACTTAGTATATCAAACGGTAGAGTCCTATCAGCAATTTTTCTGGGGTCATTCATTCTTTCACTTATTCAGTACATTTATTGAACATTTCATTACACTCTTTAACAACACAATCACATTTTTTAACCAGATCACTTATAGGATATGAAATGCACATTGCTGTCATTTTTTACTTTCCTGGATTATTGGCAAATTTTGGATATCTTTCCAAATAGTGATCCAGTTGGGTGCAAAATTAATTGACAAATTACCTATCTTTTTGGTGGGATTACTTTTGTATCTATGCTTTATTTACAGATTTATGTTTTATATTTATGTAGCATATTTTAGACCCTCCCTTGAATATGTTGACATTAAATGATTTTAATTTTATTTACAGAATTTCTAAAGTTGTCTAAATTACAACCCAGAAAAACATAAGTGAAAAATAGTACCATCAAATGAAATAAGGCAGGTGAAAGTCCTCTGTAAAATATAAAGCTAAATCAGTGTATTGTCAATATTTATCTTCTGATAATCCTCACAAAATTAGTAGAAGCTTAAGGAATTTAGTAGTATTATACTGTAATAAAAAATAGAAGCCAACAGCTTAGAATGATTAAGTTACAGACCCAAAATCTTGAAAGAATAATACAAATCTTCCTCTACTTATGATGGGGTTATGTCTCAATAAACCCACTGTGAGTTGAAAATATCGTAAATCAAAAATGCATTTAATACACCGAACATCATAGTGCAGCCTAGTGTCCTTAAACATGCTCAGAACACTTCCTAGCCTACATTGGGCAAAATCCTCTACCAGAAAGCCTATTTGATAATAAAGTGTTGACTATCTCATGTGATTTATTGAATACTGTACTGAAAGTGAAAAACAGAATGGCTTCATGGGAACAAAATGGTTGTCTGTACTGACTGTTGACCCTAGCGATTTTGTGGCTGACTGGGAGCTGCGCTCACTGCCCTGCCCTGCATCAGAAAAAGGATTGGACCCAATGTCACTGGCCTTGGAAAAGAATTCAAAATTACAATTACAGTTTCTACTGAACGCATATTGCTTTTGCATCACCAAAAAGTCAAAAAGAAAACATAAGCCAAACCATCGTAAGTAGGGGACCATCTATAATTAAACTAGAGAATGTAATTGAAAAAGGACATTCATTAACTAATGTTCTATTGGAAATAAGGTATTTGCAGTGGAATATAAAAGTAAGTCCTAAAGAGACATAAGGAATCCATATTTAGTATACCCAAGTCCCTAATTATAAAAAAGGAGAAACTGCTTTGAGCTTCAAAAATCATCATTCTAAGATAGCTGGATAGAACAGGTGGTACTTGAAACTGATAACATAAATTCACTGAACAGTAAGTTTTGAGCAGTTGCCCCTCATTCCTCAGGTTTGAAAATCATTCTCAAATTCATAATATTCTCTCTTGTCCATTAATATACCAAAATGAGCTTAGAATATAAGTTCCACGAACAGTCATTTAGTGACCTTGTTTGACACTTCTTCCCACAAAGAGCATGAACCAGTCTCATAGCTGACATTACATAATTCCTGGCCAGCTAGCCAGCTAATAATGTACATTGAGAAGGAAATTTGACACTGCTTTATATTAAAGAATGTAAAGCCAGAAGACTGGTATTTCAGTTTGAGTTTTGACATTTATGAGTCCCTTCTTTTTCTACCAGGTCACTTCAGTTAATTTCCCTGGAACAGTAACAACACAGGAGAAACTGGGCATCTGCTGTGTGCAAGACATTGTCGAGGGCTGGGCATGGAGCAGAATACTGGAGATATGGCCATGAGGACAAACATTTTGAATTAAATGTGGTGAATATTAAGGTAAAAATAGTCTTAACCTTCACAACCCACAGGAATTCAAGAAAACTTCTTGGGAAAGTGATTCTGGACATTAATGGAAAAGGTTAACTGGGAGTTAGATAAAGAATGCAGACAGAGATTTAGATATATGAAATATACAAAAATCAAATATACAAGAAAATGAGTCAATAAAGTGTCTTTGATTTATCTACATTTTCATCATTGATGTCCATATCTGTATCTAAAGATTCTTTCATGTATATTTATATGTATATATAGAGAAAGAGGAAACAGAGAAAGGACAATGAAAGGAATATTTTACTTACATTTCATCAACTTTAAATCTCTTGATGCTAAAAAAACAAAATCATTAAATGAAACAATAAAGACCATCATATTATTGATCCAATTTGAGGAATTGTAAAATAATAATTGTGCTATCTCCTTATTTTTGACTTATCTTGAAAACTCTGCAAGAAACACATCTTCCTAATTTGCACAACAATGGAACTTAAAGGTTAAAATGGCTATCATCTTCACAGCCTTGTATAAATGACTACAAATATTTCTACAACATTAATTTAATCTGTGAAAATACTCACTAGAGAACACCCATTTTTCTTGATTTATGTCAATTTTATGAGCTCCAGGTTCAAGAGCACACATATAACAAGCATTTGACCCAGCCTTTCTAACCTTTGTAAACTGTAAATACAATCTCAATTTTATTGGCATAAACTTGATATCCACTGTATTTCAGAAGTCTTAATTTAATGAGCTATATGAAACCACAGATGATAAAAAAGCGCTTCATGTGCCACAGTCTATCAGCTCCACAGACTGAGTGAGACAGCTGAATGTAAATCACTATGAATTTTTCCATTGAGTGAATTGAACCTCCTTTTAAAATGGAGACCATATATACCAGCAAAAGGGAAATACTAAAACAAAACCAATTAGACATTGCAAAGATATTTTCTAACCACTCTCTCATTTCATGCTGCTTCCCTCTTCCCATCAAAAACTAATGACAAATTAAAGACCAGAGCAGTATGCCTTAGCAGAGATTCTTCCCTGCCTATAGTCTCTCCCTTGAGCCCTCTACCGGACAGCTAGTAAGATTTCTGGTTCTGACCTCAGTTTGCCTGTATTCAAATTCTGGATCCTCCAGCACAGTGATGTGATTTGAAAGTGGCTTATTAACCTCTCTACTACTCAGTTTACTTGTTTTAAAGGATGCTTATGGACATTCCTTCTCACTTTGTGGTATTACTTAAAATAGAATTTACCTAATACATACCATTAGCAGCTCTCAATGTTAGCTATTAATAATTTTATTAGAATTCTTCCATTTATTTTCCTAAATATCATCAACATCATAAAGAGAACACCTGCCAAATCAAAGAACAATGGGTTATACAATCCAAAATGCAGCATGAGAGGTGAGACAGAGAACTCCTCCCAAAACCACAGATAGTGTGAAAATATAGTTAACACAACTGCCCCTAAAACAGCAACAGGAAAGAAGCCTGAACCAGACTGCATACAGACCTCATGAAACAGAGCACCAGCTCCGCTCCCCTATGACCCCCCAACCTCACTCTAAGGGCTGAGCAGCTCCAGAGACTGGAGCTCCCGGGCAATAGAGGGCATCACACAGAAATATGAAATTTCAAAAGAACATGGTTCAGACCAAAATCTCACAAATCCCAGAAAAAGGACCAAATGAAAATGAACTCACCAATCTTCCTGAAAGAGAGTTCAAAACAAAAATCATAAACATGCCTTTGGAGATACGGAAAAATATTCAAGAACTCAGGAAAGAATTTAAGACAGAGATTCAATCATTAAGAAATTCCATATCTGAAATGAAATATACAATGGAGGGTTTTAAAAGCAGATTAGATATGGTGGAGGAGACAATAAATAAAATAGAAATTAGAGGAATACAAAAAAGCTGAGGCACAGAGAGGAAAAAGGATCTCTAAGAATGAAAGAATATTGAGAGAACTGTGTGACCAATCCAAATGGAACAATATTTGCATTATAGGGGTACCAGAAGAAGAAGAGAGAGAAAAAGAGATAGAAAGTGTCATTGAGGAGGTAATTGCTGAAAACTTCCCCAATCTGGGGAAGTAGATAGTCTCTCAGGCCATGGAGATCCACAGATCTCTCAACACAAGGGACCCAAGGAAGAGAACATCAAGACATATACTAATTAAAATGGCAAAGGTCAAGGATAAAGACAGACTTTTAAAAGCAGCTAGAGAGAGAAAAAAGATCACATACAAAGGAAAACACATCAGGCTATCATCATATTTCTCAACAGAAACCTTACAGGCCAGAAGGGAGTGGCATGATATATTTAATGCAATGAAGCAGAAGGGCCTAGAACCAAGAATACTCTACCCGGCAAGGTTATCATTTAAATTTGAAGGAGGGATTAAACAAGTTTCAGATAAACAAAAGCTCAGAGAATTTACCTCCCACAAACCACATCTATGGTGCATTTTGGAGGGACTCCTATAGATGGAATTCCTAAGGCTAAATAGATGTCACCCAAGGGATAGACAAAAAGTACACAATATGATTCATAACATACAAATGAATGGAGGAGGGAAAAAAAATAAGAATTTGTAGGTTGTGTTTGTAATAGCATATGAAGTGAGTTAAATTAGACTGTTAGATAATAAGGGAATTACCCTTGAACCCTTGGTAACCACGAATCTAAAGCCTACAATGGCAATAAGTACTTACCTACCAATAATCACCCTAAATGTAAATAGTCTGAATGCACCAATTGAAAGATGTAGAGTCACTGAATGGATAAAAAAAAAAGACCCATCTATATGCTGCCTACAAGACATTCACTTCAAACCCAAAAACATACACAGACTGAAAGTAAAGGGATGGAAAAAGATATTTCATGCAACTAATAGGGAGAAAAAAGCAGGAGTTACAGTACTTGCATCAGACAAAATAGACTTCAAAACAAAGAAAGTAACAAGAGACAAAGAAGGACATTACATAATGATAAAGGGGTCAGTCCAACAAGAGGATATAACTATTATAAATATCTAGGCACCCAACACAGGAGCACCTACATATGTGAAACAAATACTAACAGAATTAAAGGAAGAAATAGAATGCAATGCATTCATTTTAGAAGACTTCAACACACCACTCACTCCAAAGGACAGATCAACCAGACAGAAAATAAGTAAAGAGACAGAGGCACTGAACAACATATTAGAAGAGATGGAACTAATGGACATCTACAAGACAGTTCATCCAGAAGCAACAGGATACACATTCTTCTCAAGTGCACATGGAACATTTTCAAGAATAGATCATATCCTAAGCCACAAAAAGAACCTTAGTAAATTCAAAGATTGAAATTGTACCAACCAGCTTCTCAGATCACAAAGGCATGAAACTAGAAAAAACTTACACAAAGAATATGAAAAAAGCCTACAAACACATGGATGCTTAATAACGTGCTCCTAAATAATCAATGGATCAATGACGAAATAAAAACAGAGATCAAGCATTATATGGAGACAAATGACAACAATAATTCAACAGCACAAAATCTGTGAGACGCAATGAAGGCCATGCTAAGAGGGAAATATATTTGCAATACAGGCCTACCTCAGGAAAGAAGAACAATCCCAAATGAACAGTCTAAACTCACAATTAATGAAACTAGAAAAGGAAGAACAAATGAGGCCCAAAGTCAGTAGAAGGAGGGACATAATAAAGATTAGAGCAGAAATAAATAAAATTGAGAAGAATAAAACAATAGAATGAATCAATGAAAGCAGGAGCTGGTTCTTCAAGAAAATAAACAAAATAGATAAATCCCTAGCCAGACTTATCAAGAAAAAAAGAGAGTCTACACACATAAACAAAATCAGAAATGAGAAAGAAAAAATCACTACGGACACCACAAAAATACAAAAAAAAAAAAGAGAGAATACTATGAAAAATTATATGCTAACAAACTGGATAACCTAGAAGAAATGGACTTTCTAGAAAAATAGAACCTTCCAAGGCTGACCCAGGAAGAAACAGAAAATCTGAATAGACTAATTACCAGCAAAGAAATTGAATTGGTAATCAAAAAACCACCTAAGAACAAAATTCCTGGACCAGAGGGTTTCACTGCTGAATTTTATCAAACATTTAGTGAAGACCTAATACCCATCCTCCTTAAAGTTTTCCAAAAAGTAGAATAGGATACCCCCAAACTCATTCTACGAGGCCAACATCACTCTAATGCCAAAAACAGGCAAAGACACCACAAGAAAAGAAAATTACAGACCAGTATCCCTGATGAACATAAATGCAAAAATACTCAGCAAAATATTAGCAAACCAAATTCAAAAATACATCAAAAATATCATCCGGCTGGGAGCCAAGATGGCGGCGTGAGTAGAGCAGTGGAAATCTCCTCCCAAAAACACATAGAGCTATGAAAATATAACAAAGAAAAATCTTCCTAAAATAGAGACCACAGGACACAGGACAACATCCAGACCACATCCACACCTGCAAGAACCCAGCGCCTTGTAAAGGGGGTAAGATACAAGCCCCAGCCCGGCGGGACCCGAGCGCCCCTCCCCCCGGCTCCCGGCGGGTGGAGAGAAACCGGAGCAGTTTTTTTTTTTGGCGAGCGCTTTTTGGAAGCCTTAGAGGGACGGGCCCCCGTTGCTGGGGAGGCAGGGTGGCGGGACCGGTGAGGAGGTGCCTGGGAACGGCGCCGGAGGACAAAGAATATCCCGCGTTTCTCCCTGCGAGACCTGGGGGCGGGTGCCTGAGACCGGTGCCTGAGGACGGAGGAGGTCGCGCGTTTTTCCCCTTTTTTTTTTTTTTCTCTTTTTGGCAAGCGCTTTTTGGAAGCCTGGAAGGGACGGGGACCCCAGTGCTAGGGAGGCACGGTGGCAGGACTGGTGAGCGGGTGGCTGGGACCGGCGCCTGAGGACAAAGAATATCCCCCGTTTTTCCCTGCGGGACCGGTGGGCGGGTGCCTGAGACCGGCACTTGAGGACAGAGGAAATCGCGCGTTTTTCCCCTTTTTTTTTTCTCTTTTCTGCGAGTGCTTTTTGGAAGCCTAAAAGGGACAGGGACCCCGGAGCTAGGGAGGCAGGGCGGCGGGACTGGTGAGCGGGTGCCTGGGACCGGCACCTGAGGACAAAGAATATCCCGCATTTTTCCCTGTGGGACCGGTGGGTGGGTGCCTGAGACCAGCACCTGAGGACGGAAGAAATCGTGCGTTTTTCCCCTTTTTTTTTCTCTCTTTTTGCCAAGTGCTTTTTGGAAGCCTTGAAGGGACAGGGACCCCGGTGCTAGGGAGGCAGGGCGGCGGGACTGGTGAGCGGGTGCGTGGGACCAGTGCCTGAGGACCAAGAATATTGAGCATTCCTTCCCTGCGGGACCGGTGGGTGGGTGCTTTTTGGAAGCCTTGAAAGGACAGGGACCCTGGTGCTAGGGAGACAGGGCAGCAGGACCAGTGCGCGGGTGCCTGGGACCGGCACCTGAGGAAAAAAAAAAAAAAATCGCGTGTTTTTTCTTTTTTTTTTCCTTTCTGTTCCCTCTCTCATTGTTGCTGTTGTTGTTTTGGTTTGGAGAGTGCTTTTTGGAAATCTTAAAGGGGCAGGACAGGTCACTTAGACCAGAGGCAGGGAATCTGGGGATCTCTGGGCACTCTAACCCCCTGGGCAGCAGGGAGCACAGAGGCCCCTTACGGAGATAAATAGTCTCCTGGCTGCTCCCCCTCTAACGGGGCTCCACCATTTTGGAGGAACAGCCCCAGCCAGGCCAAGCCCACAGCAACAGTGGAGATAAACCCCAAAGCAACTGGGCAGGAAGCAGAAGCCCTGTCTGCGCACAGCTGCCCAGCACAAGCCACTAGAGGTCGCTATTCTCCCAGGAAAAGGCTACAAACCAACAAGAAGGGAAGCTCTTCCAGCGGTCACTTGTACCAGCTCTGCAGACTATCTCTATCACCATGAAAAGGCAAAACTACAGGCAGACAAAGATCACAGAGACAACACCTGAGAAGGAGACAGACCTAACTAGTCCTCCTGAAAAAGAATTCAAAATAAAAATCATGAACATGCTGACAGAGATGCAGAAAAAAATGCAAGAGCAATGGGATGAGATGCAGAGAAAAATGCAAGAGCAGTGGGATGAGATGCAGAGAAAAATGCAAGAGCAGTGGGATGAAGTCCGGAAGGAGATCACAGATGTCAGGAAAGAGATCACAGAAGTGAAACAATCCCTGGAAGGATTTATAAGCAGAATGGATAAGATGCAAGAGGCCATTGAAGGAATAGAAGCCAGAGAACAGGAACGTATAGAAGCTGACATAGAGAGAGATAAAAGGATCTCCAGGAATGAAACAACACTAAGAGAAATATGTGACCAATACAAAAGGAAAAACATTCGTATTATAGGGATACCAGAAGAGGAAGAAAGAGGAAAAGGGATAGAAAGTGTCTTTGAAGAAATAATTGCTGAAAACTTCCCCAAACTGGGGGAGGAAATAATCGAACAGACCATGGAATTATACAGAACCCCCAACAGAAAGGATCCAAGGAGGACAACACCAAGACACATAATAATTAAAATGGCAAGGATCAAGGACAAGGAAAGAGTTTTAAAGGCAGCTAGAGAGAAAAAGGTCACCTATAAAGGAAAACCAATCAGGCTAACATCAGACTTCTCAACAGAAACCCTACAGGCCAGAAGAGAATGGCATGATATACTTAATGCAATGAAACAGAAGGGCCTTGAACCAAGGATACTGTATCCAGCACGACTATCATTTAAATATGATGGTGGGATCAAACAATTCCCAGATAAGCAAAAGCTGAGGGAATTTGCTTCCCACAAACCACCTCTACAGGGCATCCTACAGGGACTGCTCTAGATGGGAGCACCCCTAAAAAGAGCACAGAACAAAACACACAACATATGAAGAAGGGAGGAGGAGGAATAAGAAGGGAGAGAAGAAAAGACTCTCCAGACAGTGTATATAACAGCTCAATAAGCGAGCTAAGTTAGGCAGTAAGATACTAAAGAAGCTAACCTTGAACCTTTGGTAACCACAAATCTAAAGCCTGCAATGGCAATAAGTACATATCTTTCAATAGTCACCCTAAATGTAAATGGACTTAATGCACCAATCAAAAGACATAGAGTAATAGAATGGATAAAAAAGCAAGACCCATCTATATGCTGCTTACAAGAAACTCACCTTAAACCCAAAGATAAGCATAGACTAAAAGTCAAGGGATGGAAAAACATATTTCAGGCAAACAACAGTGAGAAGAAAGCAGGGGTTGCAGTACTAATATCAGACAAAATAGACTTCAAAACAAAGAAAGTAACAAGAGATAAAGAAGGCCACTACATAATGATAAAGGGCTTAGTCCAACAAGAGGATATAACCATTCTAAATATATATGCACCCAATACAGGAGCACCAGCATATGTGAAGCAAATACTAACAGAACTAAAGAGGGAAATAGACTGCAATGCATTCATTGTAGGAGACTTCAACACACCACTCACCCCAAAGGATAGATCCACCGGGCAGAAAATAAGTAAAGACACACAGGCACTGAACAACACACTAGAACAGATGGACCTAATAGACATCTATAGAACTTTACATCCAAAAGCAACAGGATATACATTCTTCTCAAGTGCACATGGAACATTCTCCAGAATAGACCACATACTAGCTCACAAAAAGAGCCTCAGTAAATTCCACAATATTGAAATTCTACCAACCAATTTTTCAGACCACAAAGGTATGAAAGTAGAAATAAATTCTACAAAGAAAACAAAAAGGCTCACAAACACATGGAGGCTTAACAACATGCTACTAAATAATCAATGGATCAATGAACAAATCAAAATAGAGATCAAGGAATATATAGAAACAAATGACAACAACAACACTAAGCCCCAACTTCTGTGGGATGCAGCGAAAGCAGTCTTAAGAGGAAAGTATATAGCAATCCAGGCACACTTGAAGAAGGAAGAACAATCCCAAATGAATAGTCTAACATCACAATTATTAAAACTGGAAAAAGAAGAACAAATGAGGCCTAAAGTCAGCAGAAGGAGGGACATAATAAAGATCAGAGAAGAAATAAACAAAATTGAGAAGAATAAAACAATAGCAAAAATCAACGAAACCAAGAGCTGGTTCTTTGAGAAAATAAACAAAATAGATAAGCCTCTAGCCCAACTTATTAAGAGAAAAAGAGAGTCAACACAAATCAACATAATCAGAAATGAGAATGGAAAAATCACGACAGACTCCACAGAAATACAAAGAATTATTAAAGACTACTATGAAAACCTATATGCCAACAAGCTGGAAAACCTAGAAGAAATGGACAACTTCCTAGAAAAATACAACCTCCCAAGACTGACCAAGGAAGAAACACAAAAGTTAAACAAACCAATTACAAGCAAAGAAATTGAAACAGTAATCAAAAAACTACCCAAGAACAAAACCCCGGGGCCGGACGGATTTACCTCGGAATTTTATCAGACACACAGAGAAGACATAATACCCATTCTCCATAAAGTGTTCCACAAAATAGAAGAAGAGGGAATACTCCCAAACTCATTCTATGAAGCCAACATCACCCTAATACCAAAACCAGGCAAAGACCCCACCAAAAAAGAAAATTACAGACCAATATCCCTGATGAACGTAGATGCAAAAATACTCAATAAAATATTAGCAAACAGAATTCAACAGTATATCAAAAGGATCATACACCATGACCAAGTGGGGTTCATCCCAGGGATGCAAGGATGGTACAACATTCGAAAATCCATCAACATCATCCACCACATCAACAAAAAGAAAGACAAAAACCACATGATCATCTCCATAGATGCTGAAAAAGCATTTGACAAAATTCAACATCCATTCATGATAAAAACTCTCAGCAAAATGGGAATAGAGGGCAAGTACCTCAACATAATAAAGGCCATATATGATAAACCCACAGCCAGCATTATACTGAACAGCGAGAAGCTGAAAGCATTTCCACTGAGATCGGGAACCAGACAGGGATGCCCACTCTCCCCACTGTTATTTAACATAGTACTGGAGGTCCTAGCCACGGCAATCAGACAAAACAAAGAAATACAAGGAATCCAGATTGGTAAAGAAGAAGTTAAACTGTCACTATTTGCAGATGATATGATACTGTACATAAAAAACCCTAAAGACTCCACTCCAAAACTACTAGAACTGATATCGGAATACAGCAAAGTTGCAGGATACAAAATCAACACACAGAAATCTGTAGCTTTCCTATACACTAACAACGAATCAATAGAAAGAGAAATCAGGAAAACAATTCCATTCACCATTGCATCAAAAAGAATAAAATACCTAGGAATAAACCTAACCAAAGAAGTGAAAGACTTATACTCTGAAAACTACAAGTCACTCTTAAGAGAAATTAAAGGGGACACTAATAAATGGAAACTCATCCCATGCTCATGGCTAGGAAGAATTAATATCGTCAAAATGGCCATCCTGCCGAAAGCAATATACAAATTTGATGCAATCCCTCTCAAATTACCAGCAACATTCTTCAATGAATTGGAACAAATAATTCAAAAATTCATATGGAAACACCAAAGACCCCGAATAGCCAAAGCAATCCTGAAAAAGAAGAATAAAGTAGGGGGGATCTCACTCCCCAACTTCAAGCTCTACTACAAAGCCATAGTAATCAAGACAATTTGTTACTGGCACAAGAACAGAGCCACAGACCAGTGGAACAGATTAGAGACCCCAGAAGTAAACCCAAACATATATGGTCAATTAATATTTGATAAAGGAGCCATGGACATACAATGGCAAAATGACAGTCTCTTCAACAGATGGTGCTGGCAAAACTGGACAGCTACATGTAGGAGAATGAAACTGGACCATTGTCTAACCCCATATACAAAGGTAAACTCAAAATGGATCAAAGACCTGAATGTAAGTCACGAAACCATTAAACTCTTGGAAAAAAACATAGGCAAAAACCTCTTAGACATAAACATGAGTGATCTCTTCTTGAACATATCTCCCCGGGCAAGGAAAACAACAGCAAAAATGAGCAAGTGGGACTACATTAAGCTGAAAAGCTTCTGTACAGCGAAAGACACCATCAATAGAACAAAAAGGAACCCTACAGTATGGGAGAATATATTTGAAAATGACAGATCTGATAAAGGCTTGACGTCCAGAATATATAAAGAGCTCACACGCCTCAACAAACAAAAAACAAATAACCCAATTAAAAAATGGGCAGAGGAACTGAACAGACAGTTCTCCAAAAAAGAAATACAGATGGCCAAGAGACACATGAAAAGATGCTCCACATCGCTAATTATCAGAGAAATGCAAATTAAAACTACAATGAGGTATCACCTAACACCAGTAAGGATAGCTGCCATCCAAAAGACAAACAACAACAAATGTTGGCGAGGCTGTGGAGAAAGGGGAACCCTCCTACACTGCTGGTGGGAATGTAAATTAGTTCAACCATTGTGGAAAGCAGTATGGAGGTGCATCAAAATGCTCAAAACAGACCTACCATTTGACCCAGGAATTCCACTCCTAGGAATTTACCCTAAGAACGCAGCAATCAAGTTTGAGAAAGACAGATGCACTCCTATGTTTATCGCAGCACTATTTACAATAGCCAAGAATTGGAAGCAACCTAAATGTCCATCTGTAGATGAATGGATAAAGAAGATGTGGTACATATACACAATGGAATACTACTCAGCCATAAGAAGTGGAAAAATCCAACCATTTGCAGCAACATGGATGGAGCTGGAGAGTATTATGCTCAGTGAAATAAGCCAAGCGGAGAAAGAGAAATACCAAATGATTTCACTCATCTGAGGAGTATAGGAACAAAGGAAAAACTGAAGGAACAAAACAGCAGCAGAATTACAGAACCCAAAAATGGACTAACAGGTACCAAAGGGAAAGGAACTGGGGAGGATGGGTGGGCAGGGAGGGATAAGGGGGGGGAAGAAGAAGGGGGGTATTAAGATTAGCATGCATGGGGGGGAGGGAGAAAGGGGAGGGTGGGCTGCACAACACAGAGAGGACAAGTAGTGACTCTACAACATTTTGCTAAGCTGATGGACAGTAACCGTAATGTGGTTGTTAGGGGGGACCTGATATAGGGGAGAGCATAGTAAACATAGTATTCTTCAGGTAAGTGTAGATTAAAAATTTAAAAAAAAAAAAAAGAAAGAAAGAAAGAAAAGGGGGATTACTCCTTAACAGGATAAAACTATTGGTAAATCAAAGATCAACGCATGCTTTAAATATCCTTAATGTTGATCACTTAAAGGGTGTCAGATGATCAGCTATGGAGGTACTCTTTTCTGATAATATTCCTTTCTCTTAATTAAAAAAAAAAAAAAAAAAAGCAGTTACTGTGTGCTGACCTCCAATGAGTTCTGCACAGTGGTATAGAGGGCATGTCAAAGTGTGGGCAAAGGGTCTGTTTGTTTCTAGGCAGAAGATCAAGGCCTAGCTTGGATACCCAGAAAATGAACTAAGATACGATATGAGGAGGAGCTTCCGGCATCAGCACTCTCTGGAGGACTCGTGCCGGGGGATGATCATCAAAAAGCCTCCACAGGGATCCGGACGATGCTGCGGTTGTGGCTGCATCCAGCCCACCGTCTCCTGGACTTGCCATAAGAAGGAGGAGGGAGATGTCTAGGCTGGCATGTGCATACAGTGAGACAACGAATTTGACTGGATCTGTACTGTTGGAACTCAACCAGGAGTTGGGAGGGGTGCAAGTTGTAGCACCCCAAAATCTCATGACTATAGACTATCTATGGTTAAAAGAACATATGGGATGTGAACAGATCCCAGAAATGGGCTGCTTTAATTTGTCTGATGGTTCAAGTACAGTTGGAAAATATCCATCATATCATAGATAAATTTTCACAAATGCCTAGGGTGCCTAAATGGTTTTCTTGGCTTCACTGGAGATGGCTGGTAATTATAGATTTGCTTTGTTTATGTCACCGTATTCCTATTATGTCAATATGTGTGTGCAAATTAGTTAGTAGTTTAAAACCTATACATACTTAAGGTACTATACAAGAAGATATGTCAAAGAAATAATCAATCCTCCCAAGTTTCCTTCATATGGTACATCTATAGCTTTTCTTCTTCCTTCCTAATTACAAACTTTAAATAGAATTCGTGCCTCATATCGAATTTACCGAGTATCATAATTCCTCCAGGTGGTAAAGATACCTCGAGACAAGTGCTGGGCATAGAAGCCACAGGGCATAAATCTGCAAAGAAGTAAAAAGCTAACCTTTGCAAACAATATGGCTTCTCTCTCACTTACCAACTTTACATTTCCCTGTATGGCCCCGGAAGATGACTGGTTAGCCAGAGACGGGTAAGATTCCTCAAGGGAGGAACAACCTAAGACAGGCACAGTCGCAGGGGGGCCATCAGGTGAGAATTTGGGGATCAACAGAGGTGAGGCTCAGAACCTCACCCCCCCTGCTTTGAGAGAAATCTTCTGCATCCGTGGATGTCTTGCTGCCCTTGTCTAGCCTGGATTAATACTTAGTCCATAGGCACACACCTGATCATCTGATCATCTACATTTGCCTTCTTACAGCACTAAACTATGTTTTCTACCTTTATCTTGCATCTACCTACCACTTCAGCATTTTATTAAAAATAAAAATAATAATAATAATAGGAGAAATGTGGGATCAACATATAAATCAAGTACAAAAATCAAATGAATATTCATATTTGACCTGATGGTTTATAGGTCATATTGCATGATCAAAACCGAAAGTTTCTGTGATGACTGCCCTTGTACTGTTCACCATGTAAGAATTTATTCACTCTGTAAGAATTCGTTCACCATGTAAGAACTTGTTCGTTATGCTTCAGAAGATTGGAGACTGACGAGAATTAGGCTTGAGATGGATTAATGATTGTACATTGAGCATTGACCCCCCTATACTGAATTTTATTGTTGTTAACAACCATTTGATCAATAAATATGAGAGATGCCCTCTCAAAAAAAAAAAAAAAAAAAAAGGAGTTTGCTAATGATAGGTCAAAGAAGTGATGTGCCCCAACCCTCAGGAATAAAAGCAGAGAGCATTTTCCACCTATAATATAGTTCAGAATGAGGTAACAGAGAAACAGGATATGAACTTCATTACTTTAGTCCCGTGTAAGTCACAGAGTAGTCTCGGATGCCCCATTGCTTCCTCTCTTATAATTAGCAACAAAAAACTTCTAAGAAAATAAAAAGATCTTTTTCCTTTGTGCTTGTCATCTAGGCAAGCAAAGACAGGGGAGGAGCAGCCAATCATGGAGGGAGAAGAACAGAGAGGATGAGGGAGAGGAAGAAGAGGAGGGGAGAGAGGAGGTGGTGTGGGACAAGAAAGGAAAGGCAAGCGGCTGGGAGCCCAGAGCCTTTTTCAAGGATAAAAGAATTAGTTTAATGTCAATCACTGAAACAAGTTTTCTAGGATAGTCCCAACTCAAATATGTTCTTTGCCTGGCACTCCATTACACAGAAGGTAGGCATGATCATCCTCACTTCACAAATGAGGCATAGAGAGATGAATTTGCTAATCTGAGAAAGACCACATTCTCTTAATTCCTCTGAGTCTAGATCCAGTGCTCTTTCTTCTACAGAAGGCTCTCTCTTGCCCACCTCCACAGCAGCACTGCATTGTGCTTTATACTTAATACGAGAATGCTTAGGCATTCTTATGTAATTCCTACAAAAATGCATTAGGAAGGGGAGATGGGATATAGAATTTTTCTCATTGTAAAGAAATCAGAATGACTCAGCCAGGCATATACTAGGGTAAGAACTCAAAAGTCATCTGACTCTTTAAAGTGTGCTTTTTGCTCTCAGTATCACATTTTTTTACATATCAAAAATAAGTTATTTTCTCTCTGCTGTTTCCCATGGAGCTCAAGTTCCAATCTCACTCCTAGCTCCTGAAAGCTCATTCTGGTCTTATTTCTGGCTCATCTTCCTGATTCAACCTGAGTTTTCACATTCCCTATCTCTTGCGCTGTCAGTAGATTTCTACTCTAGGTCCCCAGCCCCCTATCCCACCTCTTCCCCTGGAGGCCTTCGAGCCTCTGCTTTCAATGCCTATGGAGATGTTCTTTTTCCACCCCCGAGAGTAAAAGGAGAACAACAAAAAACTAAAATAATCTCCTTTCATCTCCACGTTAATCAGGCAGCCCATTAGTTGGATTCAATCGGGACGTACTAATTCACATAATTCCCAAAGCAAAGATGAGTAGGGCAGTGCCCGGCCAGAGAAGACATCCTCTGGTGGGAATGGTGGACAGGATACAACTTAACTGTAAGGAAAGACTCTGACAAGTGGTGTAATGGAAGCACAAAGAGTAGGGTGAAGGGAACTGTTTCTGGTTGGAGAAATTTAGAGAAGGCTCTGAACTTAAAAGTCTGTTTGTGTCCCATCCTTGCACATCAGGAGCAACCTTTATAACAAGAAGCATGAGTGAGCTTCCAACAAGTAAACCTTCTAACACCTTCTTGCCTAGGACCTCAAAGTACTCACAGCCCACAAGAGATGGTAGAGTTATTAGTAACCCTATTTTGTGTAACAATAGTCATAAATAAAAAGAACTGAAAAGCAAAAAAAAAAAAAAAGAAAAAAAAAAAATATCATCCATCATTATCAAGTGGGATTTATCCCAGGGATATAAGGATGGTACAACATTCAAAAATCCATCAACATCATCCACTACATCAACAAAAAGAAGGACTAAAACCACATGATCATCTCCATGGATGCGGAAAAAGCATTTGATAAAATTCAACATCCATTCATGATAAAAACTCTCAACAAAATGAATATAGAGTGCAACGACCTCAACATAATAAAGGCCATATGTGACAAACCCAGAGCCAACATCACACTTAACAGCAAGAAGCTGAAAGCTTTTCCTTTAAGATCAGGAACAAGACAGGAATGCCCACTCTCCCCACTGTTATTCAACATAGTTCTAGAGGTCCGCCATGGCAATCAGACGGTACAAAGAAATAAAAGGCATCCAGGTTGGTAAGGAAGAAGTCAAACTGTCCCTGTTTGCAAATGACATTATATTGTACACAAAAAACCCTAAAGAATCCACTCCAAAACTACTAGATCTAATATCTGAATTCAGTAAAGTTGCAGGATACAAATTAATACACAGAAATCTGTGGCATTCCCATACACTAATGATGAATTAGCAGAAAGAGAAATCAGGAAAACAATTCCATTCACAATTACATCAAAAAGAATAAAATACCTAGGAATAAACCTAACCAAGGAAGTGAAAGACTTATACTCTGAAAACTACAAGACACTCATTAGAGAAATTAAAGAAGAAATCAATAAATGGAAACACATCCCATGGTAATGGATAGGAAGAATTAATATTGTCAAAATGGCCATTCTGCCTAAAGCAATGTACAGATTCAATGCAATCCCTATCAAAATACCAACAGCATTCTTCAATGAACTAGAACAAATAGTTCTAAAATTCATATGTAACCACAAAAGACCCCAACTAGCCAAAGCAAACCCGAGAAGGAAGAATAAAGGGGAGGGGGGATCTCACTCCCCAACTTCAAGCTCTACTACAAAGCCACAGTAATCAAGACAATTTGCTACTGGCACAAGAACAGACCCATAGACCAAAGGAACAGACTAGAGAGTCCAGATATAAACCCAAGCATATATGGTCAATTAATATATGATAAAGGAGCCATGGACATACAATGGGGAAATGACAGCCTCTTCAACAGCTGGTGTTGGCAAAACTGGACAGCTACATGTAAGAGAATGAAACTGGATCATTGTCTAACCCCATACACAAAAGTAAACTCAAAATGGATCAAAGACCTGAATGTAAGTCAGGAAACCATAAAACTCTTAGAAAAAAACATAGGCAAAAATCTCTTGGACATAAACATGAGCAAATTCTTCAAGAACATATCTCCCCAAGCAAAGGAAAGAAAAGCAAAAATGAACAAATGGAACTATTATCTGTACAGCAAAGGACACCATCAATAGAACAAAAGACATCCTATAGTATGGCAGAATATATTCATAAATGGCATATCCGATAAGGGGTTGACATTGAAATTATATAAAGAGTTCACACACCTCAACAAACAAAAAGCAAATAAGCCTATTAAAAAATGAGCAGAGGAGCTGAACAGATACTTCTCCAAAGAAGAAATTCAGATGGTCAACAGGCACATGAAAAGATGCTCCATATCGCTAATCATCAGAGAAATGCAAATTAAAACCACAATGAGATATCCCCTCACACCAGTTAGGATGGCTACTATCCAAAAGACAAACAACAACAAATGTTGTCGAGGATGTGGAGAAAGGGGAACCCTCCTACACTGCTGGTGGGAATGTAAATTAGTTCAACCATTGTGGAAAGCAGTAAGGAGGTTCCTCAAAAACCTAAAAATAGAAATACCATTTGACCCAGGAATTCCACTCCTAGGAATTTGCCCAAAGAATGAGCAGCCCAGTTTGAAAAAGACATATGCACACCTATGTTTATCACAGCACTATTTACATTAGCCAAGAAATGGAAGCAACCTAAGTGTCCATCAGTAGATGAATGGGTAAAGATGTGGTACATATACACAATGGAATATTATTCAGCCATAAGAAGAAAACAAATCCTACCATTTTCAACAACATGGATGGAGCTAGAGGGTATTATGCTCAGTGAAATAAGCCAGGCGGAGAAAGACAAGTACCAAATTATTTTACTCATCTGTGGAGTATAAGAACAAAGAAAAAAACTGAAGGAACAAAACAGCAGCAGACTCACAGAACCCAAGAATGGACTAACAGTTACCAAAGGGAAAGGGACTGGGGAGGATGGGTGGGAAGGGAGGGATAAGGGGGACAAGGGGGTATTATGATTAGCACACATAATGTAGCAGGGGAACACAGGGAAAGCAGTATAACACAGAGAAGACAAGTAATGATTCTATAGCATCTTACTATACTGGTGGACAGTGACTGTAATGGGATATTTGGTGGGGACTTGATAATAGGGGGAGTCTATTAGCCACAATGTTGCTCATGTAATTGTACATTAATAATACCAAAAAAAAAAAGATGGAATAATGTCATCTCAATGAATACTCACAGAATAAATGAATGAAAGATAAAGGATTATGGAATCATGCTACATGTGCTCAGAACCCTCTGCCACCTGTCTGTCTACCAAGCACTTCCGCATCCCAAGCCGGCAGAGGGCAGTCTGGAAAGGGCTCCACACCCCCACTCCTCTCTCTGACTCCTTCCTGCTCCTTTTCCTATGTACACTCTGAGCTTTGCCTGGTCCGTCTGTCCACTGTGATCCTCAAGTGAGATCCTCTGTCTGGAATGGGTTTCCCGCCTTCCCCTGGGAAATTGCTTCTCATCCTTTTAGAGCTAGCTCAATCATGGCCTCACTGGAAAAGTCTCTCCTGATTCCTCCTGGGAGGAGTGTTCATTTCCTCCTCATGGCCCGAGAGACTGCTATGGGCGTCTCTGTCACAGCAGACTCCCTGTGGTCTGTGATTGAACCCTGCCAAGGAATCCTAATATCCTTTCCCAGTCACCCCAGCTCTTCCTCCCAATGACTACTTCAAACTCTGCAATCTGGTTAAAGCTTCACCACCACACCCTAGAATCTTTCCTCTATTTTCACCCAGCAGTCTTGCCACATCCTTCACTGGCAGAATAGCCTCCTCCAGAAAGAAACTTGATTTGCTCTCCTCCCACCGAACCCACAAACCTGCAGCCATTTGTTCCATCCCCTTGGCCAACTGGTCTCCTAGCTCCTATCCACTATTAAATCTCTAAGCTGTTCTCCATTCTAAACAAATTAATGTTTCCTATAAACCACATCTGGTGATGCCAGTGCTCAAAACTCATGATTTCCCATTCCCTTTAGAATAAACGTCTCATTCATGTTAATAACATTGTAATGTGCAGCGGTATAAGCATATACCACAAAAGACCTGACAGTTGGCTTTTCTTTTTGTGATGCAAGTGCCTGACTTAAGGTTTGATTGCTGAGGCATCCACTTCAAAGGTGTCTATCTCAAATAAACAGTCTCCAGCCACAGAACTAGATAAAGAGCGGGGCAGTGGGGCAGCGACCCCCTTCTCCTGCCCCCGACTCTCCTTTGTTTTAGATCTTGGTTGATTTCCCAAACTGACCATTTGGGCTGCTTGTTTTTTCTCTTCCCATGCTTTAATTTCTTGCTTTTATGTTTTAAATTCACTAATAAATAGTGAGCCTTGGGAGCCCTATGCTCCCACCCTCTACCCAATAAAAACATAACCCCAGGTCAGCACTCGGCCTGTTTATTTCTTACCAGAGTCTATGAGCTTCTTCCTCGTCTCCATTGTGCAGATAAGAAAACAGAGGCTCTGAAAGGTCTAACTTATTCTAGTATATAGGGAAGCCTGGTCTTGAGCCCATGTATGAATCTTTCTTAGACACTATATTATGATTTAATATTGGGAACTTTTAATTGTGACAAAGTCTTAGATGGGGGCATTGTTTTTTCTTGTTTTGTTTTGTTGTTAACAAAACAAAATTTTAAGCCAGTTTAAGTGAAGAAGGATGGTATTACTGGGATACAGGGGCATCTCCTGGAAACCCTTGGAAGGAAATTCTTCAAAGCCTCCAGAAGGACTTGAACCAGGGGCTGCAAAGTTATCAGGAAGCAATGTCCTCTAAGTATCTGTCTCCCTGCCCCTGCCTCTCTGTCTCTCATGCTTTCTCTTATTCTGATTCTAAAGATGTTTCTCCAAGATTCCAGTCCCCTCGTTAATCAGTCCAACACTAATCTAGGTCCTGCAGTGAAGGGGTTGTGCAGATAAATTAATGCCAGAAATGATACAATGAGGTGACTGTCCTGGATTATCTGCCTGGGCCCCATCTAATTCCATGAAGCCTCAAAAGCAGGAACTCTTTCTGTACGGAGTAAGAGTGAGATAGCCATAGGAGAAACCAGAGAAGAATTGAGACAGAGAGAGAAGTGAGATCTGAAGCTTGAGAAGTACTTGAGCTACCATTGCTGGCTTTGAATATGGAGAAGGAAGGCCCAGACAAGGAGGTGTGTGGCCCTCAGAAGCCGAGATCCATCCATGCTGCTCATAGGCTGCAAGTCCCAGACAGCAGCCCTGCATTCCCACAGAAGCGAGGTCGGCCTCCTGCCCGAGTGAGCGTGCACGTGGGTTTCCCCTGAGCCTCAAGAAAGGAATGCAGCCCTGCCAACACCTTGGTTTCAGCCTAGTGAGACCCCAGCTAGACTTCTGACTGACAGAACTGTGAGATCATACTTTTACACTCTTTTAAGCCACTAAATGTAGGCAATTTGTTACAGCAGCAATAGATAGAAGACTGAAACACTGGTGTTCTTATGCACACAACATGCCATTTGCTCTCTGCGTATGGGTTTCCTCCTCTCCTTGTGCATGTATTCTGTTGTGTCCACCCCAGCTCAGCTGCAGCCCTGAACTGCAAGGGTCTTTTCATCTAGGCTGGGACCTATATGATTAATTAAGCCTGTTTCAATATCCCAATTCCAAATCCCTAAGAGAGGAAAAATCAAATTTTACCTGTCCAATCATAGAATTGTATCCCCCTAGTACAAGCCATAAATATCCATCCAGTGAAATGGAGAAGTCATGGAGAATGTTGGCAGCTCATTCCAGGTCTCAGAAGGGCACATTGTCCAAGGAAGCCACTAGGAAGAGGATGGGGTAACAGGGAGGGGGAGAAGAGCATTTCTAGTAGAGAGATTTAGGGCCCATAACTGGCATGGGATGGGGACCAGATCATGGTGCTGAGGGAAGGGGTCTGGAAAGGTTCAGGATCAATGTTTTTCTCAATCACGCTTGGTTAGGTTTGTAACCAATTTCCTAAATCCAGGAACAAGTAGGATCAATACTGACCCTCATTAATTTGAATATATGAATTAATTATAATATGTGTCTTCGGTGCATGTTAGCTTATACAAAATAATATATATATGTATATATATGTAGTTGTTCATCAACTTTTTCCATTTTTTCCATCATGTAAGCTCAGAAAAATAAAATGGCAAGTGGAATAATTCAAAGCACTGCAGCCAAGATTAAGTTCTGCAAAGACTACTTCTGGCACAGGTTTTACTTAATGTATAGAGTAGTGACTGGGGAATATAAAAGTGCACTGTTGAGAAAATTTCTTGACAAAAGAATAGGGATACAACAAAATGCAAAATGCAAAACTTGATGTGAGAAGTTCTGTGCTTAAGCATTCTGTGCAATCCCACTAAACACTGGCTTCATAAATCCAAATGCCTAGCTCTATTATTTAAAGCTGCATTTCTCAGTGTGGTTAGTTGGCTGGACAATGCATGCAGTAAGCATGCCAAGCGCTGCATGTGCAGAAACTGAGCAGATATTTACAAGTTCATTGTTTTAAAATTCTTTGCTATCTCGTAAAACACCCTCATGCTTTGAGGCCCACCTTCCATGAAGTCTTTCTCAGGCATTCTTAGCCACATTCCTCTTAACAAGGCACACTGTTTATTGCACAGCATCACCTAAAAAGTAGAGTATTAAATAACTCTCATCCACGCACTCATTATCAAATGTAAGTCTCAATTTAACCATGAGATAAATAAGAAAAATCATAGTACCTAGGCTGATTTATTCAATTACTTCAACAACTGTTTACTTAATATTAACTGTATGTCAAGGATTATCCTATGTGTTAGTGATATATGAGGATACAACTCAAATTTCATTCCTCATGGAGCTTTGACGTATCAGATGAAGAAATGGAGTTCTCTGTAGCAGCTTGCCCCCGCAAAATTATAATGATAGGGTATGATGGACATTAACTAAACTTATTGTGGGTATCATTTCTCAACATATACATGTATCAAATCATTATATTATATACCTTAAACTTAAACAATGTTATATAGTCAATTATGTCCCAATAAAACTGGGTTGGGGAAGCTGTATGGCTATCCTGTATTGCGATGCGGCTGGAGATCAGGTTTCTATCTCCATGTTCCTGCGTTGAATCTGTTTGGAAGCATGTGTAATACACATCATAAAAACATTAGATTGAGTTTTTGCTACATTCCTCCAAGCTACTGCTTCTCTGTCTTAAGGGAAGAGTTCGGCCACTTAAAAACCAGTTTACTATTTTTAATAATATGAAAATTAATTTCAGTGAATTATAAATAAAGAGCACGTAGTTACCACTTTTTACAATATCATAAAACTTATGTCCATGGTTTGAAATTTATATGAGCTTGAGTCTCATAAGGATGAATACCTATGGAGCCCCTCCACCTTGAAATCACAGTACATTTTTCTAAGACTGAACTCATTTCCATCCTTATTCAGTCTAGTCCACAATCTATTCTGAATATTGTTGTTCTTTTATTCAGCATTTTGGTGAAGAGCACACTTTTTTATTAGTTTGTGCCAAACAAGAGCCATAGAAATCATCCTAAACGTCTCATCTCTCTGATCATTGTTCTCCAAGCCCTGCCCACCCTCATTCCTCAGCAAATAAACTTCTAAATCCTCTTCCTTCAATATCCTGTGTCAGATGATATTTTTGTTCTCAAACTTTCATTCCACTGAAAGGATTATACATCTCCATTGCCTTTGCCTATGTGAGCTGTTTTTTCCAGTGGTGTGTAAAGGATGTAATACATGCCACATACGTGCAAAAGCCCCAAGAGCCACTGAATATTTTGGCTTTTCTTTCTTTCCCCTTCTGCCATAATAACATAAAGTTGCTCCTTCAGTGTGTTTGTTCCCAAGGAGAGGAGGTGACACATGGAGCAAAGCCCCCGTGACCTACAGACACCATCATGGGTGAGAGAGAAACTATTTTTGTATGCCACTGAAAATCGGGGTGGTTAGTTACCAAAGTAAAACCTAGCAAAAAATGACTAGTACCTCCTAATATCTGTTGTAACTGACATCTCTTCAGTCCCACCATCACAGTCCTCACCCAGGCCCAGCACCATTTCCTGTTGAATGTGTGGGATGTTTCATGGTAACTTAGCTTCCTAACCTCCATCTCACCACTTGCAATTAGTTCTCAATATTGCAAAAATATTGATCTTCCCAAAACAGAAATCTCATAATTCAGAAGCACTTAAGATTTTCCAATCATCATCATGACACACTCCACATGCTTAGAATTCAAATGAAGTGTCTTTATAATCTCCCACACAAACATTTTACCATACTGATCACTAAACATTTTACTTTTGAGATTCCACAAGATGTATGGCCAAATGGAAGAAAGTGCAGTTATATAAAGGCAGCTTACTCATTCCTGGGCCTTCACAGATGCCATTCCTTTTTCTGAAACACCTTTCATATCCTCAACCTTAAGCATTATTCCCATTCACTCCTTAAGCATTATCTCAACTAAACTTGTCTTTTCTCGAATTATTGTGTTTCCTTTCCTCAAGCACAGTTATGTGTCCCCTCTCTGTTCCCAAGGTATGCTTTATATCTGTGAATTACAACATGACTCATACTACATAGTGAGAGATATTTGAATTTTCTGTCTTTTCTGGATGGTGAGAAATTTGAGAAGCATATGTCTTACTTCCACATGCTAAATGGAAGGCATAGTGCTTAGAACACAGTCAGTAGTCAGTCAGTGTTTGGTGACGTAAATTTATGGATTTATGAAATTAAACAATGTTTTAAGTATTCAAGGACTTGTATTATGTTTATGCCCAAAACTAACTAACCCACAAAATTTATATTTAGGGCTCTATGCCAAATATTTGGATATTTAACAAAATCTGTATTTTTTTAAGAGATGATTAATTAGGTTTGTCTGTATTATGTGTGATAAATTATGTTCTGTGTTCCTCAGGACCAAGTATCCTCTACAACCTTTCCTTCGTGACTTCAGCCAGAAGGACTTATTTATTTTTTCCAGGTGTGGAGACTTAGGTAAGCTCTGGATTCCAATACAGACTTACTTCTTCACAAAGCATCTTGACACCGTAAAATAATTTTACTGAAAATAAGTACCCCAGGCTTACTGGTGGAACAGAGGAAAGGTAGACTTTTTAGGACTAGATTTCCCTATTATGTCTACACAGAAATGCCATGACCACATTGGACAAACCGTATAAACTCTCTGAGTCACACGAGTTATACAATTATGCAAATATCAATGAAGATTACTCAAGTAAAATATCCAAAACCTTGTTTAGCATACTCTTAATAATGCAGGTCTGCACCCCACCCCACTCTCTGCCCACATCCACCTAGACTACCTGCCAGCTACTCACCATAGTCCCTGAAATATGGTGCACATACTCTAGGGTGGGAGATCAACATATAAATGGGTATATACAAAGCAATACCATGGTTGTTTACTCATTTATTTAACAAATATATAGAACTTGCTCTGAGCCATGCACTAATTCCAGGTGCTGGAGTTACAGTTTTGAATGAACAGTCAAAGTAACAGATACAGATGAATAGCTACGAAAATGAAGCCACCGCAGGGATAAACTACTCAGAAGTGGGGTATAGAAGGAAAAGCTCAGAGAAGGTGACAGTGAAGGAAACTGAAGAACTGGGGCAGTTAGATGAGGTCCTGCATTCACTGCACTCCTCCTTGACTGAAGCTACCTATGGTCTCGCTTCCTCTGGTGGGGTTTCACGTAGTATTTATAGGCAGTGCACTATTTGGAGACTTTCAAAAGGCCTCTCTCCATGGCCCCATGGATCTGAGCCAACAATTCTATGGAAACCTGGCATCTCTGAAGGCAGGTATGGTTTATTATCTGCATAAGCCAGTGGGTGTCTGTACCATTCAAGCTTAAACTTGTTCTGCTTTGCCCCAAGGGCAGGACACTGGATGGATGGAATCAGAAGGAGACATTTTTGCCACAAATCAGGAACCTGTCACTGACACTCAAAAGTGGGATGGATGACCCCAAAAAGCAGGGAGGTCTTTGTCCCAACTTGTTCCAGCGGATGAAGAATGGAGAGCTACTGGCGATACCTCATGAGCACCTGTGCCGTACCGAGGAAGCTGGGACCCCTGGACCTCCCTTTACTCATCTGTAAAGAGACATAAAAATAATAGTACCTCATAGCATCATTGCAAAGATTACATGGGTTAATACAGGATTGAGTGTTTAGAACAATGACTAGTAGGTTAAAAAAAAACCTCAATAAGCATTTAACTTCTACTAGTAGTAGTAATAGAAGTCTTAGTGGTTGCAATTCTGTATCGGTACAATAAGCACCAGTATTACTAATACTATAAGCCCTTCAGAAAGCTCTAGATTGAGGTTATTGGTATTCCTCTTCTAACTCATTTTTCTGTTCTTTGTCCTCTTTTTCTTCCTAAAAAATATCCAGTCAAATATCAAGTCTTCTCTTTGAGTGTCACCATTTTGGGTTTCTGGATAACAAAAGGCTTGACCAGGTAGTGATTGTGCAGTAAGAGTCTTCTGACCTGGGATGCCTGTAGGACAGACTGTAGAACTGGGCAGCCCAAGAGGAAGTCACTAGGCACATGTGTCTTTTTATAGTTGAATTAGTTAAAATTAAATAAAATCATAAACTCTGTTTCTAAGTGTGAGGAACTGCACACCTGTCACAATGACAGACCAACAGGGAAAAGGCCTTGAGCACGTGCTCTCTGTGACCCTGCACCCCGTTCCTTTCTCTGCCACCTCAACACACCATGCTTCCTTTTGTTGCATGGCTTTCCCATTTCTGAAAGCTCTGAAAATGCTCCCACCACTCTCAGCACATGCCTACAGAACCACACCGCACAAACACACACACACACACACACACACTCTCTCTCTCTCTCTCTCTCTCTCTCTCTCTCTCACGCCCACTCCCAGCTTTACCTGTCTGTTGTTCTCTCGTTTCAAACCTCAGCTCAACCATCCTTTCTCAGCGAGCTTCCACAGCCCCAGCCTTCCGGACGTGGCCATTTCTCCCTGTCCCATATCCACACCTGACTACCACTTCTAACGAGCAGCACTTTGTGCAGGTATGAGTTTATAATTATTTATGAGATCTTTAGTTAGACTTATTAAATTTATCAAATCTGACCACCCCAATACACCAAAAATTGCATGAAAGCAGAGATTATGTCTGCATTTCTTTGCCATTCTATCTTTAACTGACACAGTGCCTGGCATAGAGTGTTGAATTAAATATTTGGTAAATGAATGAACTGATGAGAAGGGGAGGAACCTTTACTGGCAGGTGGGGCAGGGCAGACCTCACAGAAAAAGGGTGCTTCCTCTAGACTACGACAAGTCTAGTTGCTACTAACGACTAGGCACGGACGGCCCTTCTTGGCAGACGGGCAAGAATTTAACTTTTCAGGGACTGAAATATGCTTAGGAGGAGAAAACCATCTGATGCACAGCAGGGAGAAAAGACAGGCAGGATTTTCTTTCCAAAGGCTGTATTATTTATCTGATGACCATGTCCTATTACATCACCTCGACTCTCAGAAATAGAGGAACTGTCCTTCATTATAGACTAACTGAAAGCAGGCTCAGCCTTCTGTTTAAAGCTTTCTGCTCCTGGAAATTGCTACTCCCGTGTTCTTTGTTACAGCCCTTGGACTAATATTTAACGAACAATCACTATTACTTAAATTCTGCGTACCACTCTCTCTGTGAAGATTTAGATAATAAGCAGCCAAGGTTTGGTGAGCAGCTGACCTGGGTCCGGACACCGTGCTAAAGGCTGTATTCATGCCACCTCTTTTCATACTAAAAGCAGCCTTGTGAGAAAGGGACCATTATTACTCCATCTTAAGATAAGAACGTGGCAGACTAAGTTTAATAACCTGTCTTAACCATCTCTAAAATTCCTTAACCTCTCTACACCCATTTTCCCATTGATAAAATGTGGATGCAAACGGTAGTTATTTCCTAGCATTGGTGTGAGGATTACATGAGAAAATACATATAGAACACTTTGGAGCCTTTCAAGAGCTGCTATTATTTCTTTTAGAATGAGCCGGCCAGCTATTTACATCATGTCTCAGACATACCTCTGATAACCTAAAATCACTAATGTTCAGAGATGAAAGGTTTTTAGGATCCAGGGGGAAGTTACTTTATTGCATCTGAGCATGCGCATCAAGCAGGTGCAATTGGCAGAAGGGGTTATCAAACTAGATTAGCCCTAAGCACATGCACATGTAAAGGCTATTTAATCTCCATAAAGTCTCCTGTGAGGTGTTAACAACCTTTACATGATAAAGAAACTGGCTCGAGAAAATTAAGTAAATCTCCAAAAGTCATGCAGATAATAAATGAAAGAAACTCCAGGTCTTAATTGAGCACCAGCACATACTGTTATCTGTGTTCTAATGAAAGACACACAGTGGAGATTTAATTATTGCACTTGGTTAATTGGTTCCAGTTATTCATATTTTTAAAAAGTATCACTTGATCTCCACATGGAAAAAATATTTTATCCTAGCATACTTTTGGGTAAGTTACAGCAAAAAATCCCAAATCAGAGAAATACTAAAAAATGTTTCCTGCAAAACATGATTAAAAAGCAGAAATCAGCCTTCCTATTTTGTCTTATAACAACCAATATCCAAAGTTATATCTTTCAAGGATTATTTAGCAGCTTAGTACCAACCTTAGTGCCAACCTAAGCTACTCTGACAGGCAAGTTGCTCACACCTGCCCGAGCAGGCACTGCAGAGTCCTTCAAATATCACAGGGAACATTACACATGGGAAACTGCCCAGCACAATACCAAAGAAGAAAAAAAAGGAAAAGAGACAAAAGGAAAGAGAGAGAGAAGAAAGAAAAAATCAAAAGGAAGGAAGAAAAAGACAACTGTAGTAGATGGTTGCTACATATTTGTCTAATATTAAATTAACCCATAATTAAATGCCCATTACATAAGCCTCTGCAAGCCTGATATTTGTTGCATCCCAACATAATATGCAATATTCTGTCAGCAGGTCTGAGTTATTTTAGTACCTTGATCTTACCATTTTGGGGCTCTTAATGGTCAAGATTCCTCTCCCATGAGGCAAGGAAATAAGGTTCAGACAACTCACCATGGTCCACTTCAGGGCCTTGCCTGCAGCCCTGCTCCTCTCAGGAGGCCTTCCAAGGGGAATAGAGAGACATGCTAGTTTTACAGCTAAGAAGCACTTAATGAAGCTGAACCTGCCCTAGGCATTCTACATATTTGCAGAAACTCTTGGTGGTAGATGTTACCCCGTTTTTCATGGATGGCTCAGAGAGAAAGAAAAAGAAACTACTCACTCTATGCAACTAACCAATGACGTGGGGGACTCAGGTCCAGCCCCAGCTTTGTATCTGTCACTTTCTCCACTTCCAACCATAAATCTGCATTTTAGAGTCTTCTAAGCCTGACCTCTGAAAAGCACATCTTATTTTCCAGACCAGAAGTTAGGCGGTTACTGCAGCAGTTCCTAACACAATGAACCAGCATGAGCACCTGGCAAACTGCTGTTAGCTCCCTTGGGCCAGTAGCAGCTTGGCTGACCCGTGGCCAGATGCTGCGGGGCGTGGTGGGGCCAGCCTTGAAGGAGCCGACCTGGATACACACAGCAAGCAACTCTGGCAAAGAGGGATTTAAAATACAAAGAAAGTCAGCTTTACCTCTCGTTTTCTTTAAGAGATACTTTGGAACAATTCCTCCTCAAGGAGGTGAGCCTTGAATTAATACAGTTGGATATTGTCTTTCCCTGAGCTGCTGACATTTGGAGGCTCTGCTTAGGGTCCTTTGTAGAGACAAGTGAGCAGTTGGCATTTCCTGTGAATGTCCTGCTCCTGTTAAAAGGCCTCCCGATCACCCTTTCTGGACAACCTTCAGTCTGGAGGATGGAAGGAGTCCTGACGTCAAGCGCAGCTCCTCTTGTCAGGCAGGGGAAGCAGCATCGTTTAGAAGGTGTAGTTACCCCTGATGTGACCTTTAGCAAGTTCCAAGACCGGGAGAACAAAAACGTCCATGCTCTCATTAAGGGGCTGAATTTTACTGCTAATACGCTGTTAGTGCGCATCACCAGGCCCCGCCCCCTTATTTCAGCCCCTCAATGAGAGCCTGGACATTTTTGTTCTCCAGGTTTTGGAACTTGCTAAAGGTCGCATCACGGGTACCTACACATCCTAAAGCACCCTGAATTTGTATGCAGTTTCATGCCAGAGGAAATGCAGAGTCTCTCAAGACTCAGGTCAGTTGTTTTCTAAAACTAGCTGGGGTACACGGACTGCATGGGAGCAAAGGCCTCCGGAGGCTGGGGGTCATGCCCAGGGGCACAGGATGCTGACTGCAAGTGAGTATTCTGGCAGTTACAGGCAGTATTCTGACTAGACTGAGGTTCCCCCTCCATTGTAGCAATGCTGATCCCTGGGGCTTCTCCTCTGTGTGGTAAAGCTGATGTAAATTAATTGGTTCTCAGGTGAGACATTTGAGCATAGAACTGATGACCGTACTAGTCAGGATTGCCCAGGGAAAAGAAAGAAATACTTTAAGGAACTGGCTCACGCAAGCATGGGGGCTGACTCGTCTGAAATCTGCAGGGCAGGTTTGCAGCCTAGAGACCCAGACAAGAGTTGATACTGTCTTGAATCCAAATTCCACAAGGCAGCTTGCTGGAAACTCAGGCAGGGCTTCTCTGTTGTAATCTTGGGGAGAATTCCAGACTCCAAACACCTTCAGGGAACGTCAGCCTTGTCTCTTATGGCTGCAACTGATTGGATGAGGCTCACCCACATTATGGAGGGTAGTCTGGTTTACTCAAGTTCATTGATTTAAATGTTAATCATATCTAAAAAATGCCTGCAAAGCAATATTGTATTTGACCAAACAACTAGGCGCCACAGCCTCACCAGTCGACACCTAAAGGGAACCATCACAACGACCATGTTTAATCTCACAATAAGCAGAATTATTAAGTGGTGCAGGCTTTCAATTCTGACGAACATGGATTGCAAGCTTGAATTTGTTATGATAAACTGTGTAACCTCAGACACTCTTAATTTCTCTGAACTACAGGTTTGTTATTAGTCAGATGGGTTATTATAAAAATTCCTTGAGATAACGCACATAAGTTTCTTAGCAGGTTGGGCTCAGGGATTGTACATGCCAGATACTTTGTCGTCTCTAAGAATCCTTTCCTAATACTGCCTAAACTGTTCCATCTCTTGTTCCCCATAGAATGTGGTTTGAATTTTGATTACATGACATCCTTATAATGCTCCTGTTACCTCTTTGTGTATTCATTTATTCAACAGATGCACTCTAACACAGCACTGGTGGCTACTGGCTATTTATTACAGGCCCACTGTTCTCAGTACTCAACAATTCCATGTATTAACTTATTTAAATTCAGCAACAACCCTAGAAAATAGGCACTGTTGTTATTACCGACATTTAACAGATAAGGAAACCGAGGCTCAAAGAGGTTAAGTTACCTGTCCAAGGTCATAAAGCTAGGAGATAGTGCAGCAGGATTTGGATCACAATTGAGTGGGAGCTTCGTAATAAAAGGAGCAGTTCTGTCTCTTGTTTATACCTTTGCGTCCACCCTAGCTCAGTTACCCCCTGGAGGAGGTAGATTAATCCCCCACTAAAGACACCCAGGTCCCCTTCCACAGAATGTGTGACTATGTTACTTTACAGGGCAAAGGGGAATGGAGATTGCAGATGGACTAAGTTACCAGTCAGCTCACTTTGAGATTACCTGGGTGGGAGAAGTGTAATCACAGGGTCTTTGTAAGTGGAAGAGGGAAGCAGAAGAGAACCAGAGAGGTGGCAACAGGACAAGGACGTGGTTGTGTGTTGCTAATTTTGAAGATGGAGGGGTGGGGCCTGAAGCCGAGGGACGCAGGCAGGCTCTAAGAAGCTGGCAAAGGCAGGAAAACAGACTCACGCCTCACACATCTTGAAAGGAACGCAGGTCCGCAGACACCTTGAGTGTAGCCTGATGGGACCTATTTTTTACTTCTGACCTGTAGAGTGTGAGATAATAAGTCTGTGTTGTTTTAAGCAACTATATTTGTGACCATCTTTTACAGCATCAAAGGGAAACCGTCACCATTCATTGATTCAGGCCCCATATTTTAAAAGAAAAAAGAAGAGAACACATATGCACAGTGCTTCCCAGTCTGCAAAGCGGTTCAACATGCATGATCTAAGCTTCACCCTACTCCGACGTGAACATTTACAAGTGTCACACCCATTTTATGAGACAGAACACATTCAGAGCAGTGGCAGCTTAAGACGGTCCAGTGTGTGAAAGCAGGTGGGGCCCTGGAACACAGCTTCTGCCTCCCCAGGGCAGCTCTGCCCTGTGCACCATAAAAGGACTTAATCCATGTCTGTCAGGAACTAACAAGGATGTGATGTATGATGAGGTATTTAGCATATTTAACAACCCTGGGTGCTGAGGGAGGCTTCCACCAGGAGGCCTGCCTGCTAGAGAGAACACTGCGACCCTCTTACAGACACCTGGGGCCCCTGTAGCAGCACCTATGGCTGCTTGCTTTCATTACCCCAACTTTCAAAACGTTCTTAAGCAGGCCTGCCCCTTGAAGGGGCTTAGAGCCCTGAAACTTCCAGGCTGCAGGAGAGCCGTGAATGTCTCATCTCTGAAATAGCATCCTGTCTGGCCTCACTTTGAGACACATGGGCAGGGCAGGATTCATGCTCTACTGCCACCCACTCTCTTTTTTTTCTAAATCAGGCAAATCAAAGAGCCATGTCATGCAACTTTAGAGTCCACCTGACTTAACTGAATAGACTGTGATTTCTGCAAAGCACAGGAGGTCATAGAGAGGGTGTTGTGCTGCTTACCACCTGATTTGAGGTGGCAGCCTCCAAAGAGTTACTTGCTCAGCCCATTGTTATGGGCTGAACCTGGGGAGAGGCACCAGGCTAGAGGCAGGGGCTGGGTGGCTCCCATCTGCTGATATGGGCTGCAGTGCTCTGGGTACTCAGAATGAACTGCCCCACTGAATGCTCTCTAAACTCCAGCACAGTGTTACACTGAAGAGAGATGAACTGAAATTCAGAGAGTTTGCGTACATTTCCCAAGGTCACACAGCAAAGGCAAAGCATCTTAGTCTAACTTCCCAGCCCAGCTGTCTCCCTAGAACATGCCACCTTTCCTGAGTAATTCCTCAGGGGCTGCGGGGTTCATCGGAGTAAGAGATGAAGTCTTGTTCCTGAGAGGCACATCGTCATGGGGAGAAAGTGCTGGCCACGCACTTCGATGCATTGTCCCAGGCTCTCCCCAGGCAGGCTGCCCAGGACATTAGCCCTGCCCTTTCAAGCTCAGAAACTGCAGCAAGTTACTTGTTGTCTTGCCAATGGGTTTCAGCCCTGGGCAAGTTTGCTATGGATTCAATGTGACCAAAGAAATTGACAGTAAAACGTTCTTTGGGGTGAAAGGGTTTCTTACCCAGCTTGTTCTCCCAGTGGTAGGTCGAGAACTAGCGTCTCTGCCTCCGGGCCTCTCTGCCTACACAGCCATCCCACACAGCCGTCCTCTGGGCCCCTCTGCACAGTTGTCCCACACAGCCGTCCTCTGGGCCCCTCTGTCTGCACAGCCATCCTCCAGGCCTCTGTCCTCTGCTCTGCTCTCCTGCAGCCTTGCAGCCCTGCCACCGTGTCATGCTCAGAGCACTGGGCGGAGCTCTCTCTATAGAGTCAACAGCCATGTATTGCCTATAGGTGTGCAGTGAGCTAATCAACCAGGGCCAGGTGAGAATCCTGGCCACAGGAACTCTCATTTTATCACACTTGTCCTTTCTGGGCCTGTTTCTCCATCACTGTGCTGCAAACATTAACAAAGTCCTTCTCAGGAGCCCATGGTAAGGATAAAATGAAATCACGCAAAGATCTGGCCCCGGATGGAGCATACAGTAAGTGCTCAAACAATGTGAGCAGAGCTGATTATGATCGATACTGCTGTTCTTCTCTGTCCCTGTGAGCAAGGCAATCGCTGGACTGGGAGGACCTCCAGGAAGTGAGTCAGGCTCTTTTTGTTCTTTCCCACTAACTCTTGTTGATAGAACTGACGCTCTGCATTGGATTCTGAGGAGCTATGGGACACCCTGGAGGTCCCTGGCAGGTGGTGCGCAGGCACACGGGTATGCAGGAGGAATTAGTTAAATGTCTAAGCTTTAGGGAATAAGTCTAGAACCTCTGTATTTTAAAGTCTTTGAGGATTAAGATGGTGACTGCCAAATAGAGATCGCTTTAGTCATTTGCACAGAAGGAACTGCTCAAAGAAAGGGATCTAAATGCCCAAGAAAGGATGGGGGTAGAGGTATTAGGGTATGAGTAATTTTGTTTAGAATCCTGCAGCATGAACATTATATTATATATGTTTAAGCGATCATGTGTAGTTTAAGTTAAACTCTTGATGTTATTACTTGTCTTAATCAGATAGGCACTGCAGATGGCAACGAGGGGTTTCAGTTATCTTTAACTTTGGCCAACACCAGATGTTTTACTAATTAGCATAATGAATGTTAGAAGTAAGTTGTCAATGATGAAATTACAGACTTTATAAATAGCATAAGAGACCCTAGAAAGAGGCTCTTGGTGTGATGAATAGTATTCAAGATGTATGAACTGGCTAAAATAAATGACATTAAGTCCTATCATGGCATGTAAAGGGGCAATGGCTCTGTAAGTGCTTACCTATTCAGGATCTTTCAGACTGGCATTGCAGGCATGGTTTGGCAAAATGTTCTGGGCCTACCTGGGTTCTGAGAGTTCTGTTTGCTGACAGTAATTGAGACTGACTGGATTCTCTTCTAGAATGCTGCTGTGCTTTGGACGAAAGGGTTTTTCAAAGTGCCATCAGAGCACCAAAATAATAAAGATCAGATATATTTTTTCAAGCTCTTTGACTGTTTTCTTGTTTGCTTGATGTGTTTGTTTAAAAAATCTCATGTATCAATCTTTGTATGTGTCTATCATTACACTGGACACATGGATGAGACACGACCAGTGAATAATGCCCCAAGCTCACAAAGCTCATTACGTGCCCAGCAGGAAACGAGGACAGGTGCAGGAACAGTTACAAAATGTGCATCCATGACACCGAAGGGAACTCTTGGAAAGAGGAAAAACCATCCACTCTTGACACCTGTTGTCTTCCTTCTGAACCACTTATCAGCACTTCCTTACACACTTTCGTCTTCTTCCTCTCATTCTCCACCCCATCGCCCTTCGTCATCTCCAGCTCTACTAAGTTTTGACTTCGTGTCAGCACTCTTCTGCCAAAGCTACTGCCAAGTTCCTAAACTCGGCACCCCTGCCCTCACCCTCACTTCTCGTAGAGATGTCTGCAGTGCAGGAAGGGGAGTCATTCGGCCTCAGAGGAAGATTTGAGTCGCTCAGATAGTGGGGCCACCTGGGGAGAAGGGACGTGGAGAGAAGGAAAAGGAGCCGGTTGCAGGTCTCTGTGGTCAGAGGCTGGGACTGGCTGCGGGTGGTCAGCATACAAGCGGGGAGTCTGGAAAGCGCACAGGAGTCAAGGGGAAAAGCAGGGGACCCGACAAATGAAAGGAGAAAAGGGCTTCAGGAAGGAGGTGGCAGAATAATTAGCCTTTCTCCTCCATTTCATGTCCCAGCCTGGTATTAATTTTCTCTGGGGAATTTGCTCCTCCCTCGGGCTGCCTGCTGCCCTGTACAAGAGTCACGGGAGAAAGACACCTACCCCCTAAATGCTCACAGACGTTACCCCTGCTTCCACGAACTGACTTACCATCTTTTATTCCAATACCTGCATATTCTCTTCTCTTCCTGTCTGTCTCAGTAACCCAATCTCATTTCAGCTCAGACATTGCATAGCAGCTCCCTCGGGGTAACCGTACATGCTGGATGCCAGTATCTGTAAATGAAGTAAGTGGAGAGTGTGCAGAGTACAGGGCTTTGACCCCTGAGAGTGGTCATGCCATTTCCTGGAGAAGAAAGCAGAGGAGATGTCCGTGGATTTGAGACAGGGAACCAAGCCCTCCTTGGATGCTAGAAGCCCATGTGCCCCGGCTGAGGTGGTCTGAATCCCTTCCATTCCGGAGGCAATGAGACCTGGCACATGGTGAGGATCTGGGTGTGTCCAGCTAGAGGCAGTCGGCGTGCCACACTTATTCTGTCCCTCCTGGTTTTCTCTTACGTCCAGGGGAACTCAGTTATTCATTTCCTCCATTCTTTCCCTTATTCATTCAAAAAATAGTAATAAAAAAATCAGAAAGCAGAAAGCCATGCGCCTGGCATCATGCCCAGAACTGAGATGACAGAGTTGAATAAAACCCAGTCCCCGCCCCCAGGAAGTACCCAGTTCTCTGCAGTCTTGCTGTTGAGGACAACCGCGCAGTCCCCTCCTCGGCCTCCGCCCTGCTCCCTCCTGACGTGCTTGCTGCTCTGCTGGAAACGACACCAAGGACAGTGCTGAGAACCTTGCTGTAGAGATTGGCTCTTCTGTTTTTATTTGCAAACAAAACCTATTTGGAGAAGTTTATGATTTACCATCTTTGCTTTAAAAAGCACATCGCCAAAATTCATTTAGTTCATCTTAACTGAACTCTGAGGCAGGCATTACTGATACTCAGTTTAAATCACTGAGTCTCATCTCAGCCACGTTTGATGACATGGGCAGTAAGAGAAGGTCAGTCAAATCAGGTCATCTAACTCCCACGCTGATTCTCCCTCCACTGCAAAATGGTCTCTTTCACATGCATAATTTTTCCACGCCTGTTTCCCTCCTGGGCAATGGAATTACAGTTGTGCCAGACCAGCCTGAATACCTTTCATCTCTGCCCCACTAAATTGGGACTAGGTTCCTTCTTGAAAACTTCTCATAATTTTATTTGTCTTAAAGATGACAACATGATTATAAAATATTTCACACGATTATCAAACTTGAGTGACATCTATAGACCTCTGGATTTAGGACTGCTGAGTGCCTCGAGGTACTGAGGAGCTGGGGAGAGAACGGGCAAATGTGGGCATGTACTGGGCAGCGGCTGCGCTGGGGTTTTACTGCCTATTGTTGGGTCCCCTTTCTGCAATTCCAGTCACTGGATAAAATAGGCAATAGTTGACCCATTTTAGAAATTTTAAGTTTTATATAGTTAAACAGCTTGTCAGTAATGCAGCTGAATTTATAGTTGATTAATGCAATATCATCCAATTAATTTGATTAACCATTGATTAGTATTTGGCCTGGATCTGATTGCTGGAATTCCTCTTCCTGTGATCTGTCCAATATGGAAGGTCTTCTGCCCACTACCTGGCCCCAAAAATATTTAAAGTATTCCTCAATTCACCAACTTAAGACTGTTCTTCATACAGCAAGCTCTAGGTGTGATGTTATAGATGAAATAAAAAATAAATAAGCCATTGCAAGGAAGAGGTCAAGATATCTGTGATCGTGTTCGGTTTGCAGATACGCATGTACCCCACCTAACTGCTCCCACCCGGAGTTTCCAGCCCCGTTGCACCCTCCCGAGTCACCACACATATGACTTAGTGCAGGACAGGGCTCAGAAGCTCCATTCAGTCCCTGAAAATCTCCCCTCCCTGGTCACCCGAGTGTGGAGTCTTCCTATCAGCCTCTTGCCTGATAGATCTAAGCAATGATCGAGTCACTGAACATTTGATTTCTACACAGCATGTTCACTGAGCCCTCTGCTGTGCCTGAGATTGTACTAGGCGAGGGCGGCATCCAGATTCTACCATGCAGTGCCTTAAGGCGTTGATGGATCATAAAGTTATTAGTTCAAAATTGAAATGCCAAATAGAAAGTGATAAGCAAAAAAGTACAAAGGGATCTAACGTTTGGAGGATGGCAACACTTATCGTAGGCAGGAAAAGAATACGTTTAGTGAAATCTACCATTTCTTTTGCATATATGATATGCTGCCCTAGAGGCCAAGTGCTTTATATAAGCAGCTCCACTTAATGTGCCCAGCAGTCTTATTACATAAGCAACAGCTAACTATTCACACACCACAAAATTATTATATCACACAGCAAGCCTACAACATTCCAGGCACTGGACATGTTTGCTTATGTGATGAAACACCAGAAAGAAATAAGAGCTTCAGAAATTCTCCTAAGGCTGCCTGGTAACCAGTTAACCCATATCTGATGCAAAGTAGCTCTCTACCCACCAGATGGTAAATCACACAAATGTCTTTGTTAAAGGGACTCTTCAGCTAAGCTTGTAGGATGGATAACTAAATTAAAATCGAATACAAGAAATACTAAATGTCTACCAGATGCAGAAATGAACATCTCCTCTGCAGGCTGCAATTAGGGGGTGGCAGATTAGAGATGAATATGCTCAGAATTAGGGAAAATCTGAATAAGACGCTATGGGAGAAAGTAAAAAAATAAACAAAAACCCTTTCATTTGAAGAGAATCAGGAAAGACTTCAGAAATGGTCTTCTTTGTACTCACAGAGGAAGGTGGCAGGGCTGTGCAGGCAAAAGGGGCTGGAGAAACTGAGGTTTGGAGATGGACAACTTGGGACTGATAAAATGGTGCCTCATTGCACATGACATTTATTTTGTGAATGTCATGGACAGAATTTTAAGATTTGATTGCAATAGAAAACTCCACAGCCCCCAAATGATTAAAATCCATTAGACTAAAAAGCAGGTGTTGTAAAACTACAGCCTGCAGGTGAAATCTGTCCCACTCTTTGTTTCAGTGAATAAAGTTTTATTGGAACCCAGGTGCATGCATTTGTTTTCAGGTTGCCTATGGCCCCTGTCATTTTACAGCAGCAGAACTGAGTGTTGTAACTGAGGCCATAAGGCCCACAAACCCCAAAAGACTTAAGATCTGGCCCTTTACAGATAGGGTTTGTTGACCCCTGGCTTGGCATTTGATTCTGCAGCGCCAGAGATGTAGTGAGGATTTTTGATCGCACCTTTTTGTAGTATCATCCTCTTTGGATTTCTGTGTGGTGGCATCTGGCCTGATTTTTAGGAGGATGGCACATGTGGCAGTCTGCAGGCTGGTTTTGAAAGCAGATAGGCAGAGGTCATTTCACCCATCACCGAGCAACTTTACCTTGCAGGACTCTGGGACAAAGTTGGATAATAGGTGCATTTATCCTAATGACAAAGTAGTGATAGGAAGGAAGGTAACGCTGCTGAAGAAGCAGAACCCGGAGAAAATGCAACACAACTACAGCTCAGAGAGCAATGTGTTCCACGTGTGTTGTTTCCAAAAGGCCATGAGACCACATCAGGTGGAGCATCTGAGCCGACTTCCTGGAGGAGAGGGCATGTGAATTGAGTATGGAAGGATCAGAGGGTTTACATGAGAGCTGATTTGGGGAAAAGCATTACCAAACTGGGAGCACATGTTTCTGTCCCTGAGTCCCGCTTTCAGGACCTTGAAGAAACAGTAGGACCTTTCAAACCATTGCCCAGTTCCATTTATATTTTGCTTCATTTCTTTGTGTCCTAGAGCAAATCTCTGCATTCTATTTTTTCACATGTGCAGATAGCTCATAACTAAGTCTAATAATTAAAGCAGAAGTAAGGGGATGATGAGGGAATCGTTTTTTAATCAATTCATCTTGGTTGCCCTGTTCAGAAACTTACTAAGTTAAATCTCAGATTCATTGGGGATACGTTTGAGGCAGATAGAAAATTGAAAATATATTTCCACTACATTAAGGAAATGGTCATTTTCAAAATGAATCTCTTTATGAGAAGTAATCAGAATTAGATAAGGATGGAGAGCAAGTGCCTGTAATATTTAGATGGCTGTGATATTAAGGGTGATTAATTGTCATCTTAAAATAGCACATGCAATGCTGGGCTCCTCTCTGCCTGAATTGACCTCTTTCATACCTATTATGCTTCCTCTCAGTGCAAATGAGTTTTTAAATGGCCTTGCACAAGCTTAGCACATGTGACTGTGATGAAGGGACACTGTGGACAGTGATGTTCCTTGATTCCTGTCGCTATGGAAAAGAATGATTGTGGGCCCTGTAGTCAGGCAGGTTTGAATTAAAATCCTTGAAATTCACTTCTCTTTGGCTCATTTTTTCTGAGCCATTTTAGTAGGTATTTCATTGAGTTGTTGCAAGGGCTAAATGAGAAAATAAACACATTAAAAAGATTTTTAAAAATGGTACAGTGTCCAATACACAGCAGGTGGTTGATAAATGTTTGTTTCCATGCTTCTTATTTATACAGAGTGATTTCCTTTAAGAAACAACAGCAGCAATGACTTGGTGAAATGGGGACTATTTTTGCTCCTCAAACAGTTGACAATCTGGCATTCAAACAAGGAACAGAACTCTTATGTGTGGGCTGTTTAATGGTCAGTATAAACAATGGGATGCAGCCACATTAACCCCACTCTCAGATTAACCAGAGAGAATGAGGGTCATTTTCCAGCAGCTACTCAATGGTAGAGAGTAAGAGGATATAAATGTCAATTGAACAATTCCCATATGCTGGGTGCCATTCTAAGTGCTTGATCTCCATGACATCCTTTAGATACAGGCACAGTGACAGACCAAGAGGAAGAGAAATTGTCCAGTCTGGGCTCCAACAGTCAACAGGAACATCAGCCCAAAGAGAAATGGGTCAAAGGAAGATAAGTGTATCGGTGTGTGCTGATGTATGTCACAGAATCAGTGGTTCATTCTGAGTGAGGCATTCAAAATCACCAAGGGTTTTCTTTAAGACACAGGTAAACTAGTGGCTGAAGACCCAGATTGATTATGCCAGGGAGGATGTCTATGTATTTACGTTTATAAATCCCTGAGCATTTTCATGTCCACTGGTTGTATGAGAACCACAGATAAAATGAATAAGTAAAGGACATGTTCAGACTGAACAAAATAAGACCATGGTGAGTGTAGGCAGATGGTGGGGGGTTGAGTATGGACGTGGCTTCTACTCACTGGAGAGATTCAAGAGGTGAAGCATGTAGCCTTGTTCTATGTGGTCCCAGAAGTCAGGGCCAAAGAGCATAAGCTAAAGAAAGGCAGGTTATCATGAATTTGGGAAGTCGTATGAATGAACGTCCTGCCTTCTGAGACAATGACATATGCTGAAGCCGTCACACAAAGGCGGGGGAAACGTGTGCTGGGACCATAGAGGAGAAATTCCTGCGTGAGGCATGGGGTGCAGAGGTCAGAAAGGATGAGTGTGGGGTGCCCTCTTGTTGAGCAAGTCCTTGATTCCCTGGATTGTCAAAATACCGTCACATTCCACACAGGTGTTTGACTTATACACTGGTTGACTTACAATCAATCTTGGACACAGAGATTATTCTGTGCTTACCCTCCTTGTTTCCCCAAGGGAAGTGACTAAACTACAAAAAACAACCTTTTAAGAGATCATCATAACCAAATTATTTCTCACAATACTGTGTTTAGAAGACGAAGATGCGCGATTATCTGGTCCTTCCGAATGAATCTGGGTACTCCCTCCTTGTTGGCTTGCTGCCACTCAGAGCTGTTGTACAACCTGCCCGAGGCCAGGAGGTACAAATGGCCCCGAGTTGGGATCAAACACGTGCATGGTGAGAATGTTTGAACAGACAGACGTTTGTAGAGCGCTGGGCAGCCTGGAGTTTTGAAGAAATGATGCTCTCGATATAATAGCAGCTTTTGTCCCTGCTGTGCTCAATGTAGGGGCAGAAAACTTCTCCCTTCTTCCCTCTGGGTTCATTGGCTGATCTACTAATTACATTTATGTAAGACTGATTAACAAAAGTTTAATTTTGTGTATATAGGAGCCCCTAAAAATATGAGACTCAAACAGGTGATCAAAGCAGGCAGATTTTGTATCTTTCAGAGAAGAAATAACACATCTGCGAGGAATTGCCAAGACAAGGGGGTTTGGGCCACGGGCAGCAAATAAGTGACATGGTTCGTCTGTGCAGCCCTGTCAGCCCTGACGCCCCGCCTGTGGTGATGGGAGTCTTCCACCCTCCCAGCACACGGAGGGGAACTTCCCGTGGGAGACCTAGTTCTTGCTTCCAGGGCTGAAAAGGATGTCAGGGTGTCCTTCCAGCATGTGCTGTTTCTTAAGTAACTAATTCAAAATAATCAGTATGCCAATGGGGCACATTGTGGGGAGGGGTATCCTTCATAAGCAGTAATTATACCAGTCTGGGCCTCTTTTGGATACAAAGGCTGTGTAACCAACCAGTTAAAGTTGGTGTAGGCACAAAGGAGATTTTTTCTTTTCTTGTTAGCTAGAGCACAAGGCTCAGGAGCCGGATGAAGGATGAGGGCAAACACCTCTAGGACCCAGTTCCTGCCGTTTCTGCTTCTCTTAGCCTCTCCAAGTTCATCGCCTCTCTCACCTCCCACCTCCAGGTGCTCCAGACGTGCATCTCTAAGCATCGTCACCTGACCGAGACTGACTCTCACCACCCCTGAGGCCAAGCTCAAATGTCAAATGCCTCTCACAGTAGAATTTCATAGTTGGTGTGAGAAAAGACTTCATCCCAAAGGCAATGAGGAGCTATGACAACCCAAAATCTTAAAAAAGGAACAAAAGGAAAAAAGAAAAGAGAAGGAGAAGGAAGGAAGGAAGGACGGGAGGAAAGGAAAAATGCAGAATGAGTCCCCAGCCTTGAATTAAGTATTTTCAGAGGCCAAACAGTCCCCTGGGACGAGGACCAGTGATGGACCTTGGAGGGAGGTGAGACAGGAGCAGAGGTGGGGCTGGCTTGGCTGGGATAGAACAGAAGCCATTTCCAGACTCTGCTATGACTGGAGGTATCTACACCGTCCAAGTCCTTACCATCCCTGCCCCCTGTGATTCGCCACCATCCCTACTTGCCCTCTTTCTTCCACGACATTGTGTTCCCTGGACTGGAGGTGATAGTGGGTAGAAATTTGCCCTGATGGGAAGGACTTGGCCATGGAACCAGATGGACACCGTTATTAGTCAAGATTCCTTTGCTTTAAAGTAGAAGAAATTCAACTAACCTAAAAAGAACAGATGAGAAGTATGTGTGCAGGACCTTCTCAGCTTGTAACTGGATACAGTGTCCAAAGGCTATGAATTTCCTTCTCTCCAATTCCCTTAATTCCTCTGGGCCTGACAACAGTCACTGGCAGCCCCCATGTGGTGATAAAGACGGTGACCCGCGTCGTGGTCACTTGACATTTACAGTTTACCTGCGCAGGTGTAGGGACTTTTCCTTGCCCAGAATTCATGTCAACCCTTCTTGCCAGGTTCCACACTTGGTGGACATCACATGTCCATCTCCAAAGCAGTCAGGGTGCCCTGAGGATAGGGTGCATTGACCTGGCAGGATCTTATAGGCTAAGTAAGGGTAATAGAATCCCTTCTATGGCCATGGCCGTCTCATCTACTCTTTTCCAATTTTGATTTTAAAAAAAAAGACAATGATGATGACATAGAAAAGAACAAATAGGACTTCGAGCCTTAAACACATAGTAATTATAGAAGACCAAAATGATCTGCAAAATTAAACCTAACTGTAATCCACTATATATATTAATGACTACCGAAATAGCAGCAATCAAAATTCTCGGCCAACCCAAGACAGTACAAATGACATACTTCGAAACAAAATTATGAGAATTCCAATTATCTCTGATTACATATGCACAGTAGGATGTTTGCAATATTGCAGACAAAGTGTTGCATGGCAACCAATATTTTTTTGTCAGCATACTAAATTAGAGTCCTCAGGAAACTCTAGTTATGCAGTGATTTTAGTTTAAAAATATCAATATTAGTCATCTTTAAAACTGGTTTGGAAAGGTGCTGGAAAATTGGCCATCAGCACATTAAATTATTAGTCGTTGGATGTGCATGTTTTCCTATAAGGGACACAGATAAGGTATGTATTTTTGGATTTTTTTCATAGCACATAGGAGGATCTCATGATTTATGTGAACATTCTCATCTTTTATGCTCTTACTGTTAGAATCATGGTTTTAGAGCAAACACAGAGAAATCTCTAGGACACTCCTCTTCATCTGATCTAATCTCACCTGGACACAACTGGACTTCAGCTGGAACTCTCAGAACTATTTCTGGATTGAGTGTTGACCCCCCCACCAGAGGCCCACTCACTTTCCCAACAGCTGTGTTCTGAGGTCACTTCAGCTTAGGCACAGCCATCTCCGTTATCCATTACGATGCTCTGTCCTAGAGGAGACTGGAGGTGACTTAACAAACCACTGGTTGGCTCAGTTTGACTCATGAGGAGTTGCTGAGGAAGGGAAGACAGGCTTCACAGAAGGAGAACATTTTATGTCCTGTGTATAATCAGGATCTGAGTACTTCAAATTCTAGAAAACAAGTTTAGTACAGTTGACATTTGAACAATGAGAGGATTATGGGTGCCGACTCCCGTGCAGTAGAAAATCTGCATATAATTTTTGACTCCCCCGAAACTTAACTACAAATAGCCTACTGCTGACCAGAAGCCTTACAGATAATGTAAACAGTTGATTAACACATATTTCATGTTATATGTATTATATGCTATATTCTTACAATAAAGTAAGAGAAAAGAGTTTTTTATTCAAATTGTTCCAAATCTCCAAAAACTTCTCCAATATATTTATAGAAAAAAAGTCCATATATAAGTGGACCCACACAGTTCAAAACCATGTTATTCAACAGTGACTGTATATCTACGATAAACTCAAACTCAACAGCCAGCTTGTTTGGCTCAAACCCAAATTATTATACTAATGACCAGTTTCTTAGTATAGTATACTAAGAATACATTTATACAACTGTGTACTTAGTAAAGTGCCAGGTTTATTAGTATAAACTAGGTAACCGTATGCCAGTTCCTGAATTTCTTTATCTCAGAATCCTCATCTATAAATCAGGAAAAATCCTTTTGTTCCTTTTTCCTGGCACAGTGGGAGGAGAAGCAACTCACCTATGATAGAACAGCCACTGACATGTTTAGAACACGAGATTTAAATGTAGTGTACAGGACCCCCGCCCATCTCCATGGACCCAGCGCTAAAGTGATTTGAGTAAAGAGATGAGGGGACCCAAGTGGAAACTGGACTTCTCTCTTGCTTCCTGAGTAAAGCTAAAACATATGCCAGCAGCATACAGAAGTCTTCTGTGGTGGGAACTGTAGAGTAAGCAAGGTGGTGATTGGTACCTGTCGTGGTATGTCTGGGCAGGAAAGACTGGACACAGGCCCAGGCATTTTGCACAGTCCCAGCACGGTAGATGCTCACTTCACAGTGCTCTTGAGAGGGTTAGATGACAGGTTACACAGACGACTGGGAAGAGTGGCTTCTCAGCCAGTGCATGCTGGGTGAAGTGTGGTTTCGCAGGTGGAGAAAAAAAGGACATTCTCCACATGGCAGAAAGACATGGAGATGCCTATTGGAAGGGTAGGCACAATTTCATGAGCCAATCAGTGGATGAGAGAAGACAAGAGTGTACAAAATTACATGCTCTGTGTCAGATTGAACAGCACTCGTGTGGGGTTGGCTCACATTTTTCAAGAAACTTTTCATGACTTTTTAAGTATAACTGACAGAACAATTCATTCTTCCAAAAGTGGCGAGAAGGAATTATTTCAAATGGGAAAGAGCTAAGACAAGCGCTGGAGAGGTGAATTCACTTGCCAAGTCTGGGAAGCTCATCGGTGCTGGTCGGGACTTCAGCATGTGCAGATCCGAATTTATTTCTCACTCTGCAGCGCCAAAGGAAATGATGTGGTTTCAATTAAAAAATTGGAGGTGATGAAGAGATGATTATAATGTTCTGAAAATAACAAGCAAGATTCTATCCAGAACTGAGATGTGGCTGAACTGTGAATTGTATTAGGAAGCCAAATCAGGCTCCCAGCATACAGTGCTAAAAATATGAAAATAAAGTTAAACTGAATTGATAACTTTATGTAAATTAGTGGGGAGGCAGGATATGAGTTAAAGAGAGATTAAAGTTATCAGATATGTTCTAGGTGTTGGTTTGAATGGTGAATATAGGGGTATTCATTTTCTTGTTCATGAAAATCATATATATATATCATATGTATACATTAAACCTAACCATATAATAAATAACAATATAATTATATATCATTCTTAAAACAGAGGAGGTTTGGAGTATGAACAACAACAAAGACATCTGTGCTTGAATCAATGGTGTGCCATGAACCAGAGGATTGATTAGTGTCACTATGAATTTCAGTAAAAATATAGAGAAGAATGGGTTATTCTATTTAAAAATTATACATTTGATGAACCATAAGCATTACACATATCTGAATTCCTCTTATGTGTGAAAAGAAATTCATGAGAGCAAGGTACATAACTATAATTGTGTCATTAATTGCAAAAATGTGGGAGGACTATGCCAGCCATACAGCTACAGTAGCAGCAAGAATTCAGTGAGTAAAATAGAGTCAAGGTGGAGGGTCTGAGTAGCTGGGGAAACCTTTACAGGAAGTTGTTGCGTAATCTGGGTTTAATGTTGACTGAGGACTGTATGCCATCTCTGAAGAAGGAGACATTTTCCACAACAAAAATGTATATTTTAAATAATTTCTCCTTGTAGATTCTCAACCAAGCGGTTCCTGTAGGTGTGACTTCTCTTCCTTTTTGCATTACATTCTGAAACAAGTCCTCTTAGCTGCCCAGTATTGACTGATGGCCTGTGATCATTTTGGAGGCAGGTCTTTGTAGAAATTTGTCACAGTTATGCCCAAAGGCAAGAAGGCTGCATTTAGATAACTGGAAGAGTCCATTTTAATGTCAATTCCCATTATTGATTTATAAAGTTCTCTTGCTGGTGTTTAAAAAAGAAATAATTTTTTTAAAGCCCTTACTGTATCTGTTAACTCTAACAGCCATGAACCATCTCTATGGATCCTCCTCAGCAGCTATAGTTTGGTTGTTTTTCTACCCATGCCCTTACAACTGTTATGAAAATCATCTGGCGTTTGCCCTCACAATGGGTCATTGTTAATTTGTTCCTGCATTGAGTGTGGTTTACAAGAATGTTGCTGGTATGACTTGCTGTGTTCCTCCTTGCACACTCTGCGCTCTGGTCAGAGAAACTGGCTCTGAGTATCACAAATACAGGCTCTGTTAAGCCTCCCTGCCGTTGTCAGCATGGGATCCTTCTCCCTGGAATGACCTCTCCATGTTGAGCGCCTGGAGGATACCTCTTCACCTTCCAAGACTAAGCATAGGTGCCGACTGAGCTGATCTCCTCTCTGGTAGTGGTCTGGGTTTGCTGTGTATTCACCCACCAACACACTAACGTCCTGCTTCAAACTTAATTGTTTATAAGTCTCCACTATCATCACTGGGTATGGGAATTGGAGAGAACCAATTCACACTATCCCGTTTCCCAAGCAAGTTCAGAAATAATTGAGAAGTAAAGGTAAAAAGTAAATGGATGGTGATAAAAACATCAACTTTATTACAAATAAAATCTCATTGGAGGATGTGGCTTTGCCACTGTTGGAAGTAAATTTAGAAATACACCAACTCTTACTGATTGAAGGCCATCCTAATGTCAGACCTTCTTTGCCTTTCTAGAAGCTCTTTCATTTTCCTGCGTTTTTGTCCTGAACCTTTTTCTACTTGATAGCAGAGAACTCAACCTAGGCAGTTCCACATAGATTTAATCATATAAACTACACTTTTTTGTCATCTCATAGTTCTTTCCCCATCCCTGGAGTTGATTCAATTCCTGGGGAGGGTCTTGCATACATCAATGCCCAGGAGAGGGGTCAATCTGGCCCCCTGACTGAGATGAGACTACACCTGACCCAGAACCGTGATGACTGATTTCTCTGCCTCCTCTGAAATATCCACTCCTCCTGAAATTTATATTTTTTTCTATCCTATCACTTAGATATCTCAACTAATTCTGAGCTCTGCAGTGTGCCCTCCCTGCCGGAGCCTGAGGATCTTGTGGATGTTGTCTCTGCCATGCTGGGACTGTGCAAAATGCCTGGGCCTGTGTCCAGTCTTTCCTGCCCAGACATGCCACGACAGGTACCAATCACCACCTTGCTTATTCTACAGTTCCCACCACAGAAGACTTCTGTATGCTGCTGGCATATGTTTTAGCTTTACTCAGGAAGCAAGAGAGAAGTCCAGTTTCCACTTGGGTCCCCTCATCTCTTTACTCAAATCACTTTAGCGCTGGGTCCTTGGAGATGGGCAGGGGTCCTGTACACTACACTAAATCTCATGTTCTAAACATGTCAGCGGCTGTTGTATCATAGGTGAGTTGCTTCTCCTTCTACTGTGCCAGGAAAAAGGAACAAAAGGATTTTTCTGAACCCACAGTTTATGCCAGAAAATTAGAAGCCCCAAGTCCAGATCAGAGGCTTGAAAGTCGAGATCCAACTTTTTGTTCTCTGCCCGAGTGCTTGACCCTCCTTACAGCAATGTGTGCACCGCTGACCATAACCCGTGGACACACTGGGGAGGATTCAAACCTGAGCTAGTATCTAAAACTTTCCTACTTCTTAAAATTGGGGGGGGGGGGACAAATGCCTAACATATGACTGGAAATACCTGAGAAACTGAAGGTACTGCTTTGTCCACAGTGTTAACACATTGCTCAGTCCAGTCCCCTACTTAAAAGCCTTCAAACTTTCTCTTTATTTTGGGAGGAAATCCAGTCTTCTTTTCATGGGACACACAAATGTTCCTGACCTGGTTTTCAGACTCTTCTACGACTTCTGTCTCACACTTTATCCTCCTGGCACAATGAACCACTGGCTTCTCTGCAGTCCCTTCTCTCTCAGCTTGGGCTCAGGTTTGGCTTCACATCTAGAATGGCTTATCCATCATTATTTAACTGTATGTCCTCTGTGTATCCTATAAGACTGGATTAGAACCACCACCCCAGGAATCTTTCTTTCTCCATCAGAGATGAACAAACCCTCGCTAGGTGTCTTCAGGCATGGTGCCTCATGTACACGCTTCCCAGTTTCTGTTCAATGATTACTTCTGCAACTGTACTTTCACTGCATAACCCCTGTTTGTTTGTATGCCAATCCTCTCAGTGAACTGAAATTTGTTCAATATTGTCCCTCTCTTTTTTGTTTCCTCAAGTGCTCCATTGTACCTGGAACATGGTTCCATGTACTTTTGAAAGCAGTTTTCATGATCAGAGCCCATAAAGACTAGTCAACACATGCAGAGAATCAGCAAGTAAGCAAATCTAGCATAAGGCCAATAGGTGGCAGAGAAACATTATTCTCATAATGGCTTATATCTGCATTAACATTATCGGGTCGCGTCCCGCCCAGGGCTCTGGTCGGTGGCGACAGCAATAAAGACACACACCTGGTTCGTTCTCCAATCTTTATTCTTGAGTCGTCAGTACATGCCAAGCTAATGGTGGGCGAGAGCTCTCTCTTTATTCTACAGTACATGACTTATATAGGGTAGCTAAGCCTATTGGGTGAGCAATCACGCATGAACTTTAAGCTGATAGGTAACATGTGCTATACGAATGGAGAGCACGAGCTTAGCACGAGCGCGGAACTACTTATATGGTCTGGGAGGGGGGTTTTCCTACTCGGCAGGGCGGATGCGTGGGATGTTCCACTGCTGGATGTGAGCGCCATCTTAGAAGGGCTGGGTCCGACCTTGGCCATGGTTTGGACCTCCCCAAACATAATACCAGATTGCTAGTATTGTGTTGTACTGTGTACTCTTATTTACAGAAAATAAACCTAATTTATTTAGGTTTGATCAACATCCCTGATCTTTTCTGACTTGAAATTGAGAACTGCAATCAATCAAGGTTGCATTAAACATAAAAATTGTGTATTTGAATCTGATTTTCAGACTCTACTAAATATCGTCATGAGAAGAAAGGCTCAGTAAGAAGAGGATCCAGATATAAAAATAGGTCACACACTTCAAATCCAGAGGAGACAGCATTGAACCTCTAGCCACGAGGTCTAGATTCTAATATCTCTGTTTTTAAAAATTCATCAAAGTACTGCATTTCTCTAGTTTTTGTTTACTCAGTCAATCTTTAATTAGGTATACAGTTATTGAATATACATCTGTAATATGCCAGAAATTGGGCTAGGAAATTAACAGTAATGGAATTTTGATAATTTCTTTTATAATAGTAACACATCGCAATTTACAGAAACAGCATTTTCATAGTTTATTTTATATAATAGCCATAATGCACCTATAAATGTTTTGTTAATAATACTATTTGCACTTTATTAAGGAGAAAACATTTAAAAGACTAGATGACCTTCCCATCATCATGTTGTTGATTTCATGACGGAGCTAGAACTTGAACTCAAGTGTTCCTTAGCTCAACTCCTTTTTTTTTTCTGGTGGTTTTGTGGCTGATGTTCAAAATGCCTTGCTGATGTCTCATGCCATCCAGCCCCTTCTTTCATTATTCCTCCTTCCTGCCTGCCTTCCTGTCTTCCTTCCTTCTTCCCTTTCAAGAATACTTACTGAGTGCCTACTTTGTTCTAGGACCTCTATTAGTGATTCATCAACATTCAAGGACTCAACGGTTGTTAAGAATTAATAATATTGCTGGTTATCAATTGTATACCTACAGAATATAATATAAATTCAGAAACAAAGTTAGAGCCATTTATCTCCCAGAATATTAAAAAAACAGAGAATATAAAGCGGCAGTTTGGGGGCAAAATGATTTGAAAATGCTTTCATTCAAAATGTTAGTGCACCATAGAAGATGCTCCTGGGAAACACTTGCTTATGTTGCATTCCATTTCGAAAAAGTGAGCGATGATACGAAAGCTCTTATGTTTTTACTTTGCTGTATGAGGAAAAAAACAGTAAGCTAGTATGAAAAGCAACATCAGTTCACTATTAGTGTTTTTCAAAAACTTAATTTTAGTTTTGTTTTCCTACTACAAATAATATTACATGTAAGTTTTAGAAATTTAGGGAAAGTCAGAAAGGTACAAAGAGGGGAACAAAATTTCCTTTACACTTAGAGAACAGAAAGCTCTACTTTCTGTCACTCATGTATGCATATGACTCTATTTTACAAATTTCCTGTCATGTTCCACACTCATTCTAAAGTAGCTTCTCCTCCTAATTACTATATTATGAATTTAAAAATATATATTCTATGATTTTTTAAAATGAGGCTTTGGAATGCTGTCCCCTCGGTTGCAATGAGCTGGCATTAAAGGACCTGGCCTTCGGTTCTGGTCCCATGTCCACTAGGAGGTACGCTGCCAAGTCCCCTCATCTCTTCAGGTACCAATCTCATCGTCTGTATAAAAAAGGGACTGGACTTTCAGGGGCTTGTATTCTAGAGTTTTCTAACTCTCCTTAAGTGCCGCAGTGGAGCCTGGGGGCTGTGGAAAAGAGCAAGACTCCGACCATCCCAGTGATGTTTAAAAGTGCAGAAGATGCGCAACATCACTGTGCGAAACGGTGCCAGAGCTTGGCCGTGGGCTCCGCGTGGGCCCCGAATCTGCTCAGGTCACCAGCAGGGGGTGCTCATGAGCTAGTTCACTGGGGTTGAATCCCCTGGGCCCTAATTCAGTTCGTAGCGACAAGGGCATTTTCTCCAGCCGAGTGGTTATTCATACATTCATGACCCTTCCATCTTTTGCCTTTATTTTTGAAGTGCCTACAGCTATCTTCCTAAAGTTTTAAAAGGGGGAAAAAAATACCTCATTTGGTCAGTGGGGACAATAAATGACGCTTTTTCAAAGACGTACAAAGGTGCACACAACCGAAGAGACCCACAGCCCCAGGGCCCAGACTTCAGGATGCTCTTTCCACTGACGTCTCCATGGCTTCGAGGTCATTCAGCCTCCCGAGGGGCCCGTCACTCTGGGGGCACAGCGCAAGTTTGCGGTTCAGTGGTTATAGGTACTGTGTGAGTTTGAGACATTCACTTCACATCTCTGAGCCAAATCATACCTTATTATATTGCAATAAAATATGTACTAAATGAACCCTTATTACCATTGTACTAAAGACCGTGTACTTGTGGTGGTCTTCTGGGCATTCACGAGAGCCCCAGTGCTTCTCTGACTCATCTTCTGTCCCAACCCCTTGCATCACTCATTTTAGCCATGCCAGCCACCTTCTACCTTCTCCTCTTTCATCCCTGGCTCGTTATTCCCCATGCCAGCTGGGCAGGATTGGTCTTTCCCCAGATCTTTGTTTAGGGGCTTCTTCCCTTTAAATCTTTGCTTAATTATTTTCTCCTCAGAGCGCCTCGCTAACTGCTCTACCCACACCAAACCATCCTACATCTCTCTGCTTCTCACCGTTCCTTGGCACTTGGCATCTCTGCATGCATCACTGTTCAAAAATAATATGAGCCTAAATGCACACATATGTGCTCTGCTTGCTTGTGTATTGACCCTCTTCCCATCCACTAGATCAAAAGCTCACAAGAGCAGGACCCCTACATGCCGCATTCACTGCCGTACCCACTCGGTTCTGCACAGTGCCTGGCACAAAGTACACGCTCAATAAATACTTGGTGAAGAAATGAATGAGAGAAGGAAGGAGGACAGAAAAAAAGGAAGGAAACAAAAATTGGAGAAAGATTGGAAGATGAGGTTTAAACATCTTCTTTTTAAAGAATATGGAAGGTAATCTACAAAGTGCTTTTCTGGTGTTTCTTCGTGTGACAATGCCAAGGGTTGACATGAAATGTACAACAGGCTTCCCGCCAGTGAAATATGAACCAACCAGACAAGCCAACGGGTGGTATATGTGAACTGTCTACACCAGAGTGGTCTCTGTATGTGAGGAAGTGAACGCACTGGGCCACCGCCCCCCTGGCCCTGATGAATAGGGTGCCTTGTCTCTGAGAGGTAGCCCATCCCTGATCTTATTCTCCCACGAGGTTCGACCGACCGTGTTGGCTTTCCCTAACCTTGCTGACACCCTTGTCTGTGGCCCCTTTATTGAACTTCCCTCAACTAACTTGATTCCACCAAGGGTGTCATCTATTTCTTGCCAGAATTCTGACTGACACACATTCCATAAGTAAAGATTTTCAATATTTTTGCATTCATTTATTCATCTGTCAAATATTTATTGAATACCTTCTAGGTCAGACTGTATTAGAGGTGCTAATTTTGACAATAAATTTGCCCTCATCCTTTTTCCAAAGGTGATACAATCCTAACAAAAATTCTTTAAGCAGACTTTTATACATTCTGTGCAATAACTAACACCACATCTCAGAGATCGATGGGAAAGAGAGAAAGAGATTTGTAAGTGGACATATTGATGAACAGACAGGATGTTGTGGGGAAAAACATGCTGGGGATGGAGTCTGGGCTTCAGAGGATGGGCACAGAGGTGCAGATGACGGCTAGATTTTACCTGGTAGAAGAGGGACTGGATTCCTTTGCAGAAGGAACACATGCAGCAAATAGGAACGGTATATCCAGGAATTGATGAGGGAATCACAGGACTATACAACACAGTGTTGCCAGGTGGGAATTTGTTGGACAGGCAGGTTGAAGGCATTTCATAAATATTGAACATTGTATAGTTATCAGGAGGTCAGTGAGATGCTAGAGAGTAATACGGACAAGATAAACACAATCCCTGACCTCACCGGACTTGCAGTCCAGGGGAAGGTCAGAAGCGTAATGACCAACAACAGAGGTTTAATAAAGAAAAATAGACTATAATTACAAATCATAATTTTCTTACGAAGGAAACACCTAGAACTAAGGCAGAATTCAACAGAATGGTTTGGAGATGCCCTCAGGAAGGCAATACTTGAGCCATGACTGCTGAGGAGAAAATGTAAGTCATGAAAATAACTGGGAGAAGAGTCCTGTGGACAGATGGAACCGTGTGTGCAAATGTCCTGGGGTAGAGACACAGCTAAAGCTCTGTCAATGGCTGGACCTTAGGGAGGGAGTGCATAGGATGCCGGGGCACAAACAGGTAGGCCTTGGAGGGCCTCCATTCCAGGTTTGACTTTTATTCTCAATATATAATATTCAATCAAATATTGAATTCTATTCTAAATATAATAGTAATATTGACAATAATGTTGATGATAATAATGGTAAAGATAATATTTATTGGGCCTTTACTTTGTTCCTGAAGCACCTCTCACCTTTGTTAACTTATTTATTTGTCACAAATGCCCTAGGAGACAAATATTATCATAGCAGCCATTTTATAGATACATAAACCGAGGCACAGAGGCATGAAATTATTTGCTCAGGATCACGTGAATGGTAGCTGGAAATCTACACGTCCATATACAAGAGTAGCCTAGTTTGATTTGTGTTTAAGATGATTATCTCTGACCATCTTGTAAAATCTCAGAGAGGGCGAGCAGAGGAATATGGAGACTGGTTGAGATCGTGACAGTCCAGGAGAAATGGCAGGATCCTTTTTTGCACTAGAAGTTTGCTAAGTGACATGGAAAGGACCAGATGGATTTGAAATCTATTTTTGAGATGAAATTAATAATATACTTTAAGGGATTAAATGTGTGAGATAGATGGGAGAATTAAAGATAACTTGAATATTTCTGACTTGAGCAGTTAGATGGAAAGAAGATCCCTTACCTGAGTTGGAGAATACTAGGGTGGAGACAAATTGGTGGGGGGCGGGGGGGGGGCAAAGGGAACTGAGAGCTCAGATTTGGACCTATTAGGGTTCATGCTCTGGTTTAAAACTAGATGGTTGATCAATTAAGACGCCCTTGTCTAGAGGACACAGGCTGAAACCAAGGCAGATGGCAGGTGGATGGAGCTGCAGCCAGAACAGTGGACATATGTCTCCGATGCAGCTGCATCAGCTCTCTGTCTGTCTCTCTCTTCCCTCCTCTCATTGCACATGTACCCAAACGTGTATAATGTGCGCCAGGGCATCTAGGAGAAGGCGTGGGATTCTGATCAGCTGTGCAGGGAACAGCAGGGGGCACCTAGGAGCTACTGTCCAGCACTGCCCAGCGGGAGATAGAAAACCAGAAGCAACACGGCCCCAGTCACTAGTCTGGAGTTTGGGCCAGGGCTCCAGTGTCTCCCTGAGGCCCTGGAAACAGCAAGACAGAGGAACTAGAACTAAACTAGCTTGCTCTCCTTGGGAACATGCCACATACGGGTGGAAATCTGTCACTTAGAGGACCCACTACTCAGAGATCTCTGGGCATTAGAATCTGCGTGCACCAGTATGTGCCTGGGCTCTCGCCTGGATTCTAGGAGTCACATGGAGGTTTAGAAGTCATTTTTCTTGTTTTCCTTGAATGCAAGGAGGCTTTCCTTGAATGCAAGCATTGTGGCATGTTTCCATAACCCCACTGCCACCACCACATTTCCCCTGAGAATGACATTCTTCACACTTTACCATGATTTCTTATGTGGCAAGACTGTAACTTTCATGAGCGGGAGATTTTCCACCGCCACCTCCCGGTCAGAGCACAGGCTATGACACACAGCAGGTGCTCACAAACACCGGCACAACGTAGACTATCGAGCGAATGTAACCTCGCTGGGACTGGAATCCTATTTAATATCAAATAAGGGTGTTGGTTCCAGATAAACAGGAAGGCTCCTTCAGCACTTATTAGAATATATTCCCAACTTGATTAAATTGTACTGCTTCCAACACATATTTACTGATTTAAGTTGAATGTGCAAGGTTGCCCGGTAGTTTCCTGGGGCTGCCATAGTGAAGCACCACAAACGGAGCGACTTCAAGCAGCACAGACTTCCTCTCTCACAGCTCTGGAGGGTGGAGTCTGAAACGAGGCTGGTTCCTCCTGGGGGCTCTAAGGCAGAATCTGTGCATGCTTCTCCTCCAGCTTCTGGGGGCTGCTGACCCCCTGGCTCTTCCATAGCTTGTAGGTGAATTAGTCCAACCTCTGCCTCCATCTTCATGTGGCCTTCTCCCTGTCTGCGTCTGTTTCCTCTGTGTCCCAATTTCCTTCTTTTAAGAACAGCAGTCAAGGTATTGGCATGTATTAGTATTTACCCAAATCTAACAGAAACTTTCTTAACTTGATGACATTAGCAAAGGCCTTATTTTCAACTAAGGTCACATTTCCAGGTACCTTCCACACATCTTTCTGGGTGGACACAATCCAACCCATGACATCATCTTTTCAAACGGCTCCAAATGGCATGGGTGACACCTTCTGTAATGAAACATTACTTTAAACAGATGTTTCTTTTTTTCCCCTCTTCTTGCATGAAAAACACATCTTAGTCTCCTTGCCCCGTGCTGGCCTTTTGCACAGCTGGCCTTTATTAAAAATTCATCTCCTTAAAATAGCTCAAGAATTTTATTTGCAGAAGGTGCCTGTTTGGGTACCACAGTATGAAGTGCCAGTCAATGTTCCCTGCCTGATGAATTGAATGCCCCCCATAATGAGGGCTCCCCAGCCCACTGGGAGTACTTTGAGCCAGCACAGGGAGACCCAGCTTCAGGCAGCAGTACACACAGCCAAAAAAGGGTTCCTGTAGAGCATTTGAGCCCTTCTCTCTCCCTGGTTATTACTGGCGGTGCCTGGTTAGCCGGACAGCTCATCACAACCTTCCCTAAGGCATGCGTTTTGTAACTCACCCCAGCGCAGATCTTTGTCATGCAAATGAGTGGTGTGGACTTGTGTTTGCTTACGTTTCAGCTAAATTAAAAACTCTTCTGGCAGGAGCTTCATTCTTCCGCAATCATATGCTGTTGACTAATCACACTTAACAGACAGGCAGCTTGTCGGGAGAGGCGATTACATACCAGTCACAACCCAACATTTACGGTCATTTTGACACTCGCCTTATTTCCATATTACGCCCTGGGGTGTGGGGGGGGAGGGAGGTACAAGGGGAAGAGAGAGAGAAAGAGAAAGAGGAAAGGAAAAGGGAGGAGGTGAAGGGAAGGAAGGGGGGAGGGGAGGGGGGAGGGGAGGGAGGGAGGGAGGGAGGCAAAAAGAACCTGAAGTTAAAAGTATAGGAAGAAATGAGTATTTTCATGAATGTGGAGGAACTTGGCAAGGAAGGAATTCCTTCATACAATCAGTCAACAAACAGCGCCACCCTGCGGGCTGAGCTCTTCAGAGCCTAAAAATGCCTGGATCTGGAGGAGCCGCTTGAGAACAATGCCTGGGACCGCTAATGGGACCCCAGGAGCAGAGAAAGGAGGGGGTCCTCTTATCTGAGGATGCGGACGTCAAGGTTCCCAGCACAGGAGACGTTAGAAATAGTTTTTTTGTGTGGGACAAGAGAGAACCCACCGCTTTGCTGGCTAAGAGGAGCTGCCATGCAGTCCACGTTGACTGTGTCAGGCCCTGGGCTCAGGGCATCTGCACATTGTCTAGCTTTTGCAGAGAAACATGCAACGTGAGTATGATTATTCCAGAAGAGACAGAGAGTTTAAGTAATTTGTCCAAAGTCACACAGCTTGTATGTCACAGAGCAGCAACACAGAGCAATTCAGGTCTGGGTGATTCCCAACACTGGGCTCTTTATCAGTGTTCTTTCTACGTTCTTCAGGTGTGCGGCTGGGCTTCTTCCGATTAAACCACAGACGCCCAGACGCTGGGAGCAGAACCCTCTCTGGTAAAGGCACCAGGAAGAGCGCTGGTGGTGTGACTTGTAAAGCAGGGACCTGCTCTTCCCCTGCCCCAACTGGGTCTCATCTTCCCACCCTCCCTCCTTCACACCAGGGCCTATTACCTCCTCAAGAAAATAGTTCAAGTCCTGTCTGTCACCTTCTTGAAAATATCAGATGCCTCAGAAGTGATGGGCCAGGGTGGGGCGGTGGGGAGGAGGTCCCCAGAGTGCCAGCAGAGCCCCTCTGTGACTAGGGCCTCCCCCTCGCTCTGAAGGTACCTGAGGTTCCCCATCTCTGAGCTCAAATTACCTTTCCCTGAATTTTTTTTTCTTCCACTTACTGTGGCTAATGACAGGAGTCTCCCCTTAGCTTCTCATCAGCTTACCATCTGTGTGTCACTTATGGGAGGGGGTGGCAGAGGGGACAGGATGGAGGGACAGGGAGAGGACAAGAGACAGGGGTTGAATAATTAGCTGGGGCTGTGTTTGTTTGTGCCTCGCTTTCTTTCAGCCTCACAATGCAGGCAGTTCCGAGACAGAGAGCCAGGGTTGGCCGTCCTGGACACTTCCGTTGACATGTGCTCAGCGGGTCACCTTGGCCCACACAGGAACCCTTTGCAGCATGAATGAGACGGATCGCTCCTCTGCTGAAAACCCCCCTGGGAGCCGATCACTCTCAGGGAGCCTGGGGGTCCCGGTGGCCTGGTTTGAGGCTGTGTGGTGGGCACCCGCTGGCACTGGGCGCCCTGGCCTCCCTGCGCTCCCCGGGCCCACCCCATCCAGACACACCTGCCTCACGCAGTTCTGAGACCCCTTAATTCATGCAGTCTGTCTCATTTCCCATCTACGGTCAAATTCCTGTGAAAGCATTCCATTGCCATCCTTATCCGTCATTTGTCTAGGAAAAACCTGATGATATATGTTTCATCTTACATGTTTGGAGGGATCCAGAAAATACACCTAATCATTTAACCGTTCCAAAGAATACTGTCACCACTGGCAAGGTTGGGGCCACGCCTTCTAATAAACAGCATAAACTACGCACTGGTGCGGCGCCCAAAGAAAGTGCTGCCATGTTGGCCAAAATTCCAAGTTGTATCCCGCTTTCTTTACCAACCCTGCTTGAACGGAAGATTGTTTACTTTTAAAATTCTCCATGTGAATTCTTGTTTCATGTTAATACCTGCTAAATTAATAATCTTATTTTGAATACTCCGTTTTAGATAAGGATCATTCTTCCTCCCTCCTTCCTTCCTTCCGTCTCCTCCTGTAAGTGGGGCCATTCTGGCATTAGCTTTTGAAATTATTCTACTGAACCTAGAAATGTTACACTGTTTTCTATAGATATTGGCCTGTCAGAGCCATGCAGTCTCATTATGCTTCACAAACGGCTGTTATTCTTTGAAACAGTCCATGTTCTGCATCAGTGTGATCGGTGTGTACTTGTCTTGGTTGAATAAAATTGTTTGCTATTTTTTGTCTTGTTTTTCTGTTCTAGCAATCATAAAGGTGCCTTATTTCACATGAATATCTAGCATTGCCAGTTGCAAAATCTGCACTAATGAAAATTGATCTTGAAAATTTATTGTGAGACACATAATAGCAGTAACAAAAATGTTTTCTTTAAATTTAGTGTATAAAAACCACTTACTTTCTACATTTGAAGAAAACCACTTTTAAAATTAAATACCAGACTTTTTGGCATGGTCCTCAGACAAAAAATTCCTATCACTACTTCAAATCAGAATTTAATTCTGTTCTTCTAGAAACATTCTCTCACTCTTAGAAGGATGGGACAGCCATTTTCTAGGACCATCATCCATTAATACAGCCAAGGTCAGTTGTTTTATTTTTCTTGCCTAAACTGAGTATAAATTTCTTCATCTTTTAATGGGAAAACCAGACTTACAATATGAATAATTCCCTTTCACAGTCTCATGGTTTAATCAGTAATTAAATCTTCATTAAGAATCTGTAATATCCTGTAGGTGGATTTTATGTGACTCAGACTTAATAGAAATATGCTCATTTTCATGGTTCTAAAGTTCTTAAAAATTTAATGAGAATTGTCTGAGGATTTTAATTTTCTTTTAAGGATTAATTTTCCTTTTCTCAAAACATTTTTGTATTTCTGTTTTCCCAGGATCCAAACTGGTCTTCATTGTGAATTATCTGTGGATCAAGAAATAAAATGTAATTAAATGAAGAGAGTATAGATTTGAACATGTTTGCATTAAAATTAAACAGAATTCAAAATGTAAATTTTAAACATGCTGTTTAAAATGTACTTTTAAAATATTCAAGACTGTCTACTAATATTACAATGCAAAATACAAATTATACCACATTAAAATGACATTTTATACTTTTAATGTACTTTAAAGTTTCAAAGCAATCTCCACCTTACAGAAGAGTTGCAAATGCAGTATGAATAATGTTATTTTTCTTAGGCCTAATGCTTCATTATTCCAAATTCTGTAGAGTGAATTTCCTACAAACAAGGACCTTCTCCTACATACCCACAACACAACAATCAAAATCAGAAAATTAACAATGACCCATTACACATCTAACAGACACATCTAATCCCCGGACCCCATTGACGTTTTGCCACTCCTTCCAATAATGTCCTTTAAAGTCAAAGTTTCTCACTGAGAATCATACATTGCACTCAATTGTCATGTCTCTAGCTTCCTTCCACCTGGAACAGTTTCTCAGTCTTTCTTTGACTCTCATGACTTCAACATTCTTGAAGATCACGGGTCAGTTATTTGGGAGATTGTAGGTCAGTTACTGGTGCGCCTGTGTTCGGAACCGTCTCGTGTAGAATCAGCTTATGCACTCTTTGGTGGGAACATCACTGAAGTGAAACCAAGTTCTTCTCAGTGCCCCCTGCCATGTGGCACGGGAGTTTGAGTTAACCAGTTACAGAAGACATTCACGCTGATCACTTGATGGGCATGCTGTCTGGCAACTTCTCCATTGCACTTATATGCTTCCCTTTTCAGGTAATAAATATTTTGAGGCGAGGCACATTAATACTATGTTCAATCCTCTTTCTTCATCAAAATTGCAATTTTATTCATTTTCTTACTTGCATCAATATGGACCTATGGCTGCCTATTTTATTCACTGTGTTTGGGTTCTAATCTATTATTGTATTAGTTATTTTGATGGTTAAATTGCCCCAGTTCAGCCAGTGGAAACTCTATCTCACCCCTGCTCTGTTCCAACACCCCATGTTGAAGAACTTGGCTATGCAGGTGCTTGCCTGATCCTGACCAGGTTCCAACACCCATGGGGGGAGGCCCTACCTCATGGATGCCCTCCTCATCCCGCCTGGACTTGGATGGTCGGCCACAGACGCCCCTGTGTGATGCCTTCTTCACCTCACTCCAGCTCCAGTGTTTTGTCTTGGGCCACTCCCCACCTCCCTCTGCCCGGGGGTGCTTCTATGCTCAGCCCCAGCGAATGGCTTCAGAACTATGGGAAGCGAAGGGAAAGAAGAGGAAGAGAAAGCATAATGTTCTAAATAAAAATAATCAAGGTTGATCTTTCTAAAAAATGTACTTCCAGTTATTGTTTTTGTTAAAAATCAAGCAATAAGGCTCAATGTCCAGCATTTGTGTCTGTCGTGTTTGTACATGTCTGTTATATCAAATTCTGCAACATTCAAGCAATTAATTCATAGTAAGTTCATGGGTACAATGGATTGCTTGAATGTTACAAAATTGTCTCCTGCTGTCAGTTGCAGCTGATGAATTTCCTGGAACCACACAGAAAAAAACACAAACAGAAAAAGGAAATGGATGCTTGGCACTTTTCTAAGTTATGATTTCACATATAAGAATCTCTAGCATCTGATAGGGTAGCTATCTGATATATTCTCACCCAGGTGTTCCTGCCCGCTCACCCTCTCTGGGTAGGCGGATACCCCCCAACCACAGACCTCTGTGGCATCTGGATGCAGCCTTTCAAGGCAAGAGATACGAGGACATGTGTCCTTGGGGCCTGAATGATGTCAGTTATGAGAGCAGACTTTAGGATTATGGGTTACAAGGTACGTCTCAGTGCTGAGCACCAAGCTCTCAGTGATAGAAGGGCCCATATATTCTTGTAATATATTTATTAATTTTAGGGATTGCAATGTGTGGGTGCCTCTAAAATATGGGCCTAGAGCAAAGACTACTCTTGCTCAGGGCTAAGGGAAACTTGAGTAATAATAAATAAACATAGTCTTCATTACTGAACACTTACCATGTGCCAGACACTGTGCATTATTGCATTAATTTCTCCAGTAAGTCTGTGAGGTTTGGATGGGTAACTCCATTTTACATAAGAGGATAGTTATGTTCAAATGACAGAGATCCAAGCGCTGGTAAACAGAGGGACTGGAATGGGGATTCCAGACCCAGAAGAGGGTCTGTGGACTGCAGTGCCTTAGCTGGAGCAATACTGACTACCATCTGCACTCTGCCACCGCTGTCCTCATAGTAGCTTTGGGAACAATACATGAGATTATGCACGCAGAACATTTGACAAACTTTAAGGTTCACAAAAACTGACTCTAATTATACATCGGCAAGTAGACTACTGACAATCTATATACCTTCATCTCTGGGGAATGACCAGCCAGACCAATCATGCCACCCCCAGCTTTTCACCATCAATAGCCAAGTTTCCTTCCAATAGTTATTTATTTGGATAAGGCTTAGAAGGCCAATGTGAAAAGCAAATGTGTTATTAGGGAAGCCACCTGAGGGCCATTCCTATATGCCAAGGTGGCAAGTGGGACCAGAAGGCAGAAGCCCAGGGTGGAGAAATTATCAAGAGAGAAAGAAAGCTCCGGAGCATTTCTGGATAAAGATGTGGGCTCCCGAGGGTGGGAGAGCACAGATCATACCTCGGGGGGCGTGTTCAGTCAGTCCTGGGAAGGCAGTCGGTTATTTGCCATATTTAGTCAAGGCAAACACAGGAACAAGAACTGAGATTCCCAACATCTTATGTGTTTGCTTCCTTCTTTATGCATGCTTACATCTTCATTTCCAGACTGGTTTATTAATGGAGAGAGATTAAATGTAGAATCCTGGCCTCATCATCCCAGCTTAACTCTCTGTCTCTCTCTCCTCCTCCCACTTGACTCTCCATAAATCAAAACATTTTCTTTCAATCTAGGAAGATTCTGAATCACAAAATATAGACAATAGAGTAATAATTCTCTTTGAACACAATACTCCTGGAAAAAGCATCTCTATGCCTGCAAGACCCATTTCCAGTTCACCACCCATACTCCCCAGTAAACTACACTGATTGGACTCTGTGCTCTGGGCTTATGACAGGTACTACCCTCCGCCTCTCCTCTTATGAGTATCAGATAATCACAGAATGTGGTCCAGTGTCTAGTACCTTAAAATAGTCGTGAACGGATAATCCAGGGATTGTACGCTCCACTAAACTTCCCAATCAGTCTTTGAGCCAAGGATTACTGCTGCTGTTTCATAGATTTGGAAACAGAACTGAAAGGGGTAAAGTCACAAAGATGCCATGATGGGAACCATATCATAGGACTCCATGCCCAGCACTTTCTCTATTACCCCTTGTTCCCTCCTTACTGCAGGACAGACTGAATGTTTTTATCTTAGTTAAATAAAACAGGACCCAAAATTCTCTATTTCAGAATGGCCCTTCCAGCTGGGATACTTCAACTTCTCAAACAACAGTTTGCAAGCTCTCTTTCCCCCAGGGAAGGATTTCTGACTTCTTATCAAGGACTGCAGAGATAGACCCCGCAACAATGTAGGGAGTAATGGAAAGCATGGGTTACCTCACTGCATCTTTGAATTGGAGATTGCAATGTTGACCTATTAGATTTTCTTCACACTGATGAAATTTTGGATGGCAGCTTCACTTAGAAACTACATTCACCAAAAACCTCCACTCTGTTCAGGACTAATTTGGACTTACTGTGAACTATTTACTTTTCTGCCTACTCAGATCTTTGGCATCAAGAAGTAACTGGAAAGATTTGCTGCCTCATCAATTTTGGAGTCCATGTGAATGAAGTTTCACTTTTAAAACCTCATATATGGTAATCTGGCTGATAAAATATAAATTGATAAAATCCCAAATTAAATAGATATTTAGAGCTTGGGTCAAGGAAGAGAATTAACCAATGTGACTGAGAAGAAATAAATAACAGGGAATGTAGAAAATATTAAGACCAATGAAGACAGTGTTTCACTGAAAAAAATAAAGTGATTTTTTTTGTGTGCAAAATGCTCTCTAGAAGTTAATTAAAATGAGAATTTCAAATGTTGACTGGATTTTGCAAAACAGATGTCACCGCTATTCCTAATAAGGATGATTGAGCAGAGAAGTGGACAGACCTGACTGAGAAGTGTCCCAGAGAGAGTGTGCAGTGGGTAGGTGGAGACAAGAACATAGGAACTTCCCTGGGGATCTTTGCACAAAGGAGGTGGGGGAGGAAAAGGAAGACCACCGACAGGATGCAGATCCAATGGGGCAGAAATAAATGAATTCTACAGAAAGGAATTCTAGACTCAGAGCCACCAAGATGAGAGAAGATGCAGCCCCCAGAACAAATGAAGGGTGATCTGTGGATGGAAGCAAGATGCATTTTCAGTTTCAACAGGAGGAAAGGAGAGATACAGTCTGACATAGGTAGAGAGGCAAGAGTAAAGATTACTTAAAGCAGTGTTCTTTCACACTGGGAATTATAAGTCGTGGCTTTTGGAGTCATTTTAGATGGGTCACTTTACAACTAGGATACAGCCAGAAAATAGAATATATGGCAAATGCTTCAGGACCCCATTAAGCATCTTTCTTGGGCCGCAAATTATGGAGATCCTTGCTTAAGAACTTACAACATAATGACACGCCGCAGTTTCAGAAATCATACAAGTTGGGGGCTTGATCACATACCCAACAAAGAGAAAAACTTGTGAGTTCGCTCTCAAGAATCTACTAAATACCTACTCTGTCCCAGGCACTGTTCTGTGCCTTGGGCATAACCTAGCAGAGAAGACAGAGTCTCTGGTGTCAAACAGCTTAAAGTCTAATAAGAAGACAGGAAATCATAGATGATAGATAAAATTTGGGGTCCTGATAAATACTCTCTGTAGATTACAAAATAGAGTACCAACTACTTTTCAGTTAGAACTGAATTCTGAAGTAACATGAGGATAAGATCTGAGTAATGAGCAGATCATTCAAATATCAAGGGAAAATCATTCCAAATAAAAATGGGAAGACCAGCAAGCTGAAAGGCCATGAGTTGGAAATGAGTTTGCATAGACTGTACACAACACAGAATACAAGCTCTTCTGGCGTTACTCCAAAGAAATAGTCACATAATCAGAGCGGCCAACGGGTGTGATGTGGTTTCCAAAATCTTGAAACAACCATAGTTCACACTGAAGGGCCCCCACCAGTAAGATGGCGAACTTCCGGCTTCTCTTCGGGGGTCCTCGGTTCCCGCCGGCGCCACCTGAAGCCCAATCACCTCTCGCCCCCCTCCCAATCCCAGCACCTAGCCAACAGCCACCAGCCCCGTAGAAGTGACACCTCAATCAATTCATGCCCCTTCCTATATAACCCAGCACCTTTCCCTAATAAAGCGGAACTCTCCGGTGAATTGCTGCTATGTGTCACTCCTTTCCTTTCACACACTAATAACAATATAATGGCACACCAAGCATTAGAGCTACATGTTAATTTTTATAAGCCTCTGCTGGTCCTATTCATATTGCCATTCTATGTCATTAACCAATAATCCCACTGCACCTGGAACAGACTGTCTCGTCCATCCAGAAGATGATACATGTAGACAATGAACACACCACAGGTCTATACACGGCTCTGCTAGATCCATGCTTCTGTCAATCCAAGTTGGATCCAAGTGCTTTTCTGTTAATATAAAGAGCTGAATTTTTTTCTTAAATATGATTGAGAGACTGAACAGGAGTACAATAAGCAGAGTGGCATTGCGTAAGGTCATTTTCACACAGAGAATGACATAGGGATCCAGTCAGTGCGAGAAAGGGACCAGTTTGATGGTCACTGAATCAATGTCTGGAGTGATGGTCACTGAGAAGGTCTTGACAGTGGAGAGTTCACCTCCAAATGGGTACCGACCCACTCAGTGAGTCTTTCCTACATCCCCATGATTAGTAATGACTAATCTCTTCTTCATATTAACATGCATAAGCTTTCAAATAGCCTTTATTAATTTTATCCTACACATTGACCCCCCTGCCCCACACCTTGTACCTGAGGAGGACATGAGAGCCAGACGCAAATGTCTTCTATAAGAGGAGCTGTTCCTTCCCAAGGGAGAGATGAAGAACAGTGGATTTGCTCCCTTTACATGCTGGAGAGAGACAGCTGCCTCCCCCTCTCCAGAAAAAGAGAGAAAAAAAAACATTTTCTTTTATTGAAACAACAGAAGGGCCCTGGGTCCCCACTCTACCTACTGTTTGAAATGTAAATCTGTCTTTCCAAGGACCAGGTAAACCTAGAGCCTCTGTCTTTTAAGACCTAACATGTCTCCCAGATCTGAGCTTCAAACCTTTTTGAAATGCAAACAGCTGGAGTGAGAGTACTCCAATCTTTCTGTACCACTGGGCTTAACCTGGGGACCTGGTCAGGCCTATAACTATTTAGCTCTCTGTCTTCAGAGCAATTAACTAGGGAATGGCTTCAAAGTTAATTATCTTGGTATCGGGTGAGGGGTGGGGGTGGGGTGTAAGTAAAATGCTTCTAGGGGAATAAAAGCAAATGCTATCTTTATATCATATACATCCATGCATGAGGAAGCTAGGGCTTTTTACAAGAACCCCAAGAAATCCAAAGAAGTTTTATTTTCCCACAGCAGGCAACTTGCTACTTTAAAAGGCAGTTAATTTCATTTTTGAAATGCTCTGGTTGAAAATAATGGGAATAGTAGCCATCATAACCAGCACTTATTGATAGCTAGCTAAGGGCTCGGGGATGGTGCTGTTTACTCTACACTTGGTCCTCACAACCACCCAATGAGACAGAGACAACTATTACTTCATTTTAGAGATGTACAAATTGAGATGCAAACAGACTGTGAAATTTTCCTGAGAATCCACAGCTAATATGTCCTAGGACGCACTTCACCCTGACTCTGAGGGCCACGTCCCACATCCTCCACCGTCCTACTCCCAGCACGCTCTTCTCGCGCTGGGCTGAAAACTGCTGTAGCTTGCTTTCTCCAACATACTGATGCTCAGTTCTCTACAACATTTATCCTGTCAGGATTTCCAGATCCTCCATCAGCTTTGTCTCTGCCCTCTAAATGCACTTTTGTTTGTCAAAGTTCTTTCTAAAACCAAGCACTCTGAGTTGGATCCAAGTGCTTTTGTGTTAAAATAAAGAGCTGAATTTTTTTCTTAAATATGATTGAGAGACTGAATAGGAGTACAATAAGCGGAGTGGCATTGCGTAAGGTCATTTTCACACAGAGAATGACATAGGGATCCAGTCAGTGCGAGAAAGGGACCAGTTTGATGGTCACTGAATCAATGTCTGGAGTGATGGTCACTGAGAAGGTCTTGACAGTGGAGAGTTCACCTCCAAATGGGTACCGACCCACTCATTCCTATTGTCTTGGACTACTACTCACCTTCTGATAACTAAAGTCTAATTAATTAGTACTCGTAGAAATCAATGCCTGGATTGTTCATTTAATATGAACAAAAGAGTTTATAACCCAAAACCAGTAGGGAAGTCATAGAAGAAAATTCTCCAAGACTATGGGTGATGCCATTTGTAAGCTGATGGGTCTAATATTTCTTGATAATATTACCTCCACCCTGTTGTTATTCAACCCAGATGGTTACTGTACTGTTTCTGGAAGGGAATGAAATCTGAAGACTATAAAAATGCTATTCTGGGAGAAAAGAGTTCTTCTGGCCTATGTAAATCTTGGTCACAGATGTTCAGCTTTGAGCTGTTTGGGGTACTGCTCTGCCTGTCACCATTATAGACGCTTCCCCAGGAGCCCAGTATATGGGGTGGAGGGATAAAAGATTCTGATTTTTCTCTAATGACAATTCACACACAGATTCATCCGTAACACATGGACTCATTCTGGCTCTATACATATAAGCACTCAATGTCTGCCCAGACATACTTCTACCTACAAACACACAGACACCCATAGATCCCTGTACATGTGTGTGATGCACTGTGGCCTTCACGGAGAAATGAAGTTTTCCCACCAAGCCTTTCACTCAGCCCCCCAGATGAGAGAATCTGAATGGTCACAGGGCAAGAGCAAGCCTGGTTATGCAGCTTTCGGTTGAAGAACAGAGTTTGAAGATTCAAGCATCCCATTTGGGGATGTGGGTCTCCTTGAAGGATTTTGTTTGACTCCACTCTTCTTTGATTGTTTAGTTTGGAGTCACTTGTTTAGATATTCCATGAGGCTGATGCAATAAGATGTTCCTAAGCCGACCCTCACTGCTCAGGACGTCCCTACACCAAGCTGGACTCCACGATGGCGCCAAGACAGAGCCAGGCCGAGGCAACAGGAATGTTTCCACCTTCTATGTGTCCCAACCCAGCAAGGCAGAATTTTTCATGCAAAGCCTCATGTGATAAATGGCATGTATTGCCTAGCATGTCCCTCGGGAAGCTGTCATCACTTGGGACTTGAGGAGTAGCCCTTTTTCTCTTTTTCCCTTTTCCCCAATTCCTCATCTTTCTCTCACCCAGATAAATGGCCTCTTCCCCTGCTCTGGCCTCAAGGCACACACCTCTCTCGGCTACTGCAGCAGAGCCATTGCCTACAGAATCCTGGAGCCAGGCGTTTGTCTAACTTCTCTCTAGTGAGGCAACGAAATGAGACACCAAACTGGCCAATTCAGACAGACGCGCCTTTACAAGGTCTCTCACAGAGGTAAACTATACAGGAGAAAGAACTAACTCACAGACTAACAGAAGGAAATTATTGATTTATTCAGAAAGGAACAGTCTTAGGGGTTTCCCATAGTAATTCCCTATAAAATCAGAATTTCAGTTTGCAGCGCATGACAGGCCCTGAGTGAGATACTTAATAACCTAGGAAAAGCAGGCAATGCGGTTCAGATATTCTAAGTTTAGCTCAATTAAAGTTTGCAATAAAATGGTTTCTTATTTAGCTATTTGTTAAAAAAGAAAAGTCCTATACAACTGTCAGAAAGAAAGAGCACAAGGTTGGAAAAAAATGATTCTGAAACCTGGCTAGGATGGTGACAAGTCATGTGACATTGGACAATTCCACTGAATTGGTCACAGTTCCTTTTCTGAAGAACATAGATAATATTTACTTAATAGGTTAGTCATAATAATGAAACATGATTATAGTTATCTATATGTATATAAATTATATGAAAACCTCACAATGTCATAAATACATACCAAGTAAAAGTGAATTGGAAAAACCAACTTTACATGTCTCCTGAGTGTTAACACATCGCTATTTTCCATTTAAAAAGAAGCCTCAATAGTATGTAAAGGCAAATCTGAAGATGGTAAAAGATGACTCCGTTATTACTGACAAGATCACTTTGACCTATAAGAAGCCACACATTAATTTATGGCATTCATATGGGTCTATGAAATAAAAGAGGAAACTTTAATTCCGTTTTTATAAAGGAGCAAGACAAATGTGGCCCACATTCTTATTTTGGTAAAGGTTTAAATTCATTTAATTTTTCCCCCTTGAGAAATAATTACTATAATACACTTGTGCAAAGGATCCTGGGTAATATGAATTCTATTGGAGTACGATGGTGGTAGATTGCTTATTGTCCCTCTCTCCTGTCTTTCTGAAGCCTCAGTAAGAATATGGCTGCTGGGTATTCAGGGTAAGAAGTTCAGAGGGAAATAAATTTTAAACCCTTTATTTTATTCTCTTAAACCTTGAAATCTAGTTGTAGCAAGCTTCCTCATTTGCCCTCCTTCTTTTTTAATATAATTGTGTATTTTTAAATGTAGACAGAACTTAAGAGAGTAATTGATCCCCCCCTTTTTGTAGTTAGTTACAATTATACAACTGTGACCACTGTGTAATGCTAGAGTCCATCTGGTTCCGTGTGTCTTTTTACAACAGTTGAGACATCTATCAAAACAGCTTCTTTCTTTGTGTGTTTCTGAGAACTGAGACCATTTAATAAACCCCATCATTGTCAGAAAATAGAAAGAATTTTGAAATTATAATTTACTCACATAAACAAAAGACCAATACAAAAGAATACTGAGGTTTTCAAATAGCTATTCTTAGAGGAGTTTATCTTTTATAAAACTGATCAAAAGTCATCAAATTCTGTGGTTTTTCTCAATTGATTAGATACAATTGAGTTATAAACCTATTACATGGCAAAGGAATTTTACCTCTGACTAAAACACTGGTGAAGTAAGATAGTTGAAGAAGGACTTAAAATTGAAACTACCCATATTAAACCTACAAGGCTGATTCCTCAGAAATGATTAACAACCTACGCTCTGACTTAAGGAATAGACTTAAGAATATACCATTGTTTCCAACTTTTGATGGGTATATTCAATATCACCTTTCTATTTCAAAACTTTAATAAAAGCCTTAGATACATTTCACTCATTCACTTGTCTGTTCAAGTCTTTTAGCTTCTATGTCATGTTGCTGAGTATGTAAAGGTACAAAGATACTATTTCTGACCTTGGGGGAGTTATAGAACATTTGTAAAGACATCTTTTAAAAAAGATTGTTATAAGAAAGGGATCATCTGCTATAGAGAATATATAGGATGCTGGAGACAGCAGACTCTAACTCTGGAAGGATCATGGAAGGCTTCCTGGAGGAGGTGCTACGTAAATCATGCCTTAAAGATATCTGATGAAAGGGAGAGCGTGGACACACTATTCAGGTGAGTAATTCTAGGTCCTTTAAAAAATACTTCCAAATCTCAGAGGCTTAGCACAATAAAGGCTTGTTTCTTGCCCATTTCACATTCCATCTTCCACTTCACCCACAGCTCATCTGGGAGCTCTGGTTAAGCTTCACAAGGCAAGCTAGGAACCTAAGGACGTCCCAGCCTTTGACTCCCATTTGGAGTCCTCTGCCTGCTCCCCTGATCCTGCCTGTTGACTAGTTGTTGTAGAGGCTATTCCTGGGGGTGGCCTCCCTCACTTCTGTCCACATCAAATTGCCGCACACTCCCTTCTGTGGCATGGGCAAAAGCAAAAGGCTAGGAATTGCAGTTTGGTAGTGGGTCAAGGGAAAGACGGGGTACTAGCTATCAAAAAACACTGGTAGTGCCTCCAGAATGGAGCGGGGATCCAAAGAGAGGAAACAGGACTTGCAAAAGCACAGGGGAGACCACTGCATGCTCATGGAGGAGGTGAAGCGTTTACAGAAGAAAACAGGATTGGGAAAACCATATTGAAATTGGCTTGTAAATGAGCTTAGATTGCATTTTGCAGGCATTTTCCAGTATAAATTAATTGATTGATTGATTAATTAATTAATTAATGAAGGAATGACAGGATCATGTTTGCATTTATAAGAGGATAATCTGATGTCCACAAGGGGAGTCGATTGTAAAATAAAATGAGCCGAAGTGGATAGACATTATATGTAAAGAATAATGTAATACCTGTCCCAATGGACCTCACTATATATTGAAGCCTTAGATTCATACAGAACTGTGAGTTTTCAAAACACTGTCCACTGTTCACTTCTTATCTTCAAGGTAAGTGTGTGAGATAAAAAGTATGGATTTTCTCTTTCCACAGAAGAATAAATTCAGTTTCCTTAGGAGTGATAACATTTTTCCTTAGACAACTCACCTAAGAGAGAACAGAGATGAGGTTAAACCCAAGACTTTTTTCTTTTAGTCATCAAGTTAAAACAATTCTTAGGGCAAAATTCCTCTGCATCTGTGGTCTGTCCCATGCATGCCAAGCAGAGTGACAGAAGGTCTCTGGCCACCAACCTTTGGTGCCATAGGGAGAAAGCCCAGGCAGCTATCTAAGGACCCCTAAAGCAAATTTTTTCTCAGTTAAAACTTTTTCTGAAACTTCCTGGTGGTATGTTCATGAGGCATCCTCAATTTCTTAATTGTCCACAAGTTTTAATCAGATTAAATGACGAATCAACTTTAACCATATAAATGCATTACCCCTTTAAATGAGCACAAAATAAGGGTGAGTTCATCTGCATCCTCCTCTCAGACTTCATGCATTTACTCATATATTCATTACACCGGCATTTTCACACTCTCAGCCAGTGCCCTACGCAGGAATGCAAAAAGCTGTGGAAGATACCTAAGAAGCAGACGTGCATGGCCCTCCCCTCCTGGGACACATGTGAGAGACGGCAGAGAGAACAGAGTGAGACTAGGTGGTGACTCTGGCAAGGCTGGCCGTTCATCACCACAGAACAGAACAAACACAAGTTTCTCTCAGGCTCCACCACCGCCATCCCTCGCCTACACACAACTACTGATTTGATGAAATATCCAACGGCTGTGACACTCTCCACTATTTCCCAGGTCTTAGCACTGCTTCCCAGGATGCTGATGCTTGCCCGATGTCAGTCTTCAGGACTTTACCAAGAGCCTTTTAAAGGAGTAAGGCAACAGGGGGGCCATTTCTACCCGAATCGCCTCTCTGGCGGAGTACCCTTGGCAAGGTAAACATGGAACATTCCTCAGGGAGTCGAGGAAGGCCTTCCACCGGCTTGCCATTGTTGGTGCTAATGGCCCCTGAGCAGGGGCAGAAAGGAGCAGGGGCCCAGGGAGGTCGTGTCTGGAGGGAGCCTGCCTTGGAAGGAGAGGAGCAGCCGGGCCAGAGGACAGCGGGCAGCGCCCCTTCTGGGCAGAAGAAGCCCTGTTGACTTAAATACACCCGAGCTTCGTATCGTTTTTGAAGCTGCACCAGGTTTCACTGTGTTTAAACCCAACAAGAATGGCAAGAGTCTAAGGCCTTATGTTGAAGAGATTTGTCCAACTAGGTTAATAAGTTGAGAATTATCTTAAGGAGCTGGGAAACTGAGCAAATAGGTTAACCAGGTCAGGGATAGAATCATGTTAGGGTTTTAGAAAGATGTAACGGATAAGGAAGCATCTGAAATAGGAAAGAAAAATGCAGTGAAGGTTTACCAGCATTAAAAAACTCAAAATTGCAACATTAGGAATCTGACTGAGCCATCTCTGTATTCCAGGAAACCCGATGCCTCAGGGCCGCGCTCTTCCAGGAGAACTTGCCAGAAGCCCTCATGCACGGAGGTCTAACCCATTGTTCGCCGACTTCCCCATGTGCCACGCCCTGGCCCGCCCTCTAGACAGCGCCTCATCTGCTTCGAACTGCATCTCCTCCATCTTAATTAGGATCGAGAGAACAATTTCAAGGTAGTGGAAAATTCTTTCACATCTAACATCATGCCATGTGAATTTCATTGAACTCTTTTATTTGACAAATTCATTTAATTGAAAGGTGATGAGACACAATAAAGTGTGATGTTGGGATAAATAAATGGAAGCTATTGGATTTCTATTCCCTTGACATCATCCCCACATTACTAGATCCCTGACCTCGAAAACTGGGGTCTTGTTAGTTCCTCGTGCTCATTGCTATTGTAAAGGGTTCCCTGTCAATCATATTTCTTTGAGAAGGAACCTTGAAAAAGCTTTCTAATCAGGCTTCACTGTAAAATTTTTGTACATGTTGATTTAATTCATTTTTACCATGTCCTTTGTTGCGGTAGGCTTTGTATTTGGGGTTTAAAGTGGCAAATCACCAGGCACTGCCGAGCTAGTTTTTCTCAAAACCGACACTCACCACCTGTGGTCTAAGCATTGTTTTTTATTTTCCAGTCTGTTTTATCTACATTTCCTGGAGCCAGATATTTCTGGAGTCTCTCACTGGCGCACCTATCTTCAATCCTTTTGTGTCTTATCTGTTGACTATTGTCTAATATTTTAAAATCTATTTTGCTGTTGTCTTACCATAAATGTAATAAAATAAAATTTGGAGATTCAGAAAATGGGGATTTAGGAAAAAGGAAGGAAGGAAGGAAGAAAGGTGGGAAAGAAAGGAATAGAAAGAATTAATTTCACTCATACAGGGATGAAATGACTGTTAACATCTTAGAATGCTCACAGCATTTGTACTAATGCCAAAAGTACCACGGTGAGCCCTTTACCATATCTAAGAGCAATGAATCAAACTAATGAGTTAACAAGGAAGTATGTTCTTTCCGCCTGCTTGCACAGATATATCTAAATAATGACCTGAGTGCTCAGGTTCAACTACGGAGCTGCTCAGCATCCTAGGAATTTCTCACCTTCACGTGGCAATGCCGCCTACCTGTTTCTCTGAGCCCAGCACTGGCCCACTCCACAGGGGCTGCCCACAAGCATGTGCCCAACCCACGCTGTCCAGCCAGCAAGTCCAAGTGCTCCTTACAGACTCCAAAACAGCAGCCTCTAGGTCAGCTCTTTGTGGTGAGTTTTATGTTTGAAAGGGAAGATTTGAGAAGGAGGCTAAAACCATTTCAGTGCAGATTTACAAAGTCTATGGCAACTGAGACCCTGTCAGGACCAGAGGGGTGAGGGCTTCAGGCAGGCGCATCTTTGCCCCACAGACACTTAGGTGGACAATGTTTGGGCAAAGTGCAGGGCAGTCTTTTGATGACTTAATATTGTACATAGTGATGCCTGTTATAATATAACTGCTGCCTGTTAGTGTTGTACACTGATAATGTTTTCTTCCAGGTTTTCCAAGCACATGTTATTATATGGCTGTGGTCACATTATATATGACTCTATTTTGCTTCATTAAAAATCATTTTTGATAGCATGACATGGTTTCCTAAACATAGATATGGCTACAAAGTCAACCCTGGTATACAGTACTTTAATTACTCAAGCTCTGTTGCAGATTTAAATTATCTGCATTTATGTCTGGTATAAATAATGCCAATATAAATATATATGGACAAGACTTCCCCTCCTCCCATTTAAAAATATTTTTTCAAGATAAATGCCTAGCAGTTGACTTGGGGAATGTGCAGAAAGTAAGCAAGTTGAAACCAAGAGTGGTTTAGACAGTTCTTTCAAGAAGCATGGCTATGAGAGAGCAAGACAGAGGTGGAGGATACAGGGCAGGAGCCAAGGGTTGAGATGGGTGTTTGACAGCGGCTGCCTGTGTGTGCATCGGTGTGTGCACACACACCCTCTTACTTGGTACTAATGAAAAGACATCACTTACACTGAAAGAAATCCCTTTATGTCTGAGAGAGGAGGAAGCACAGGAAAGGGAGAATGTGAGACATCTGAAACCCGGGGGGGAGAATAAAAGGAGAGGGAAGTACAGGGCAGGATCCCAAGTATTTTGGTATTTGGTCTCAGAAAGTTACATCCGAGTTCCTGTACAAAAGCGACTGTCACTCAGAACGTACGTGGTCAGTGAACTGGAGTTCTATTCTGTCTGTAAATTGGCTCTAAGGTCATCAACTGAGACTAGGATGGGACAGAGAGAAGAGAGGTCAGAGGGCTGGTGGGAATATAAAAACAGCCATTGCAGAGAAAGAGAAAATGCTGGCTAAGGAATCTCTTCAGGGTCATCTGGACGTGACTGGGGTCCAACCTTGTGACCAAGGTTCAGAGTGGCACACTGAGAAGGGCGTGATTTTCCCAAGGATGCTCAGTGGTCTGGAAGTAGCCATGGAGCCACAGAGAAAGGGCACAGTGCAGGTGGTGGTGCAGGGGTAGGTGGAAAACAGAGGAAACTCAGCAATGACACGAGGAGCTTTAGAAAGTAGGCAAGGGAAGGCAAAGGACGGGCCAGGAGCAGTGAGTGGGGAGGAAGTAAGACAGGAGGTGCTTTAAATGGAAAAAGAATGAAGAGATCGGAAATGGAGTAAAGGATTAAGGCATTTAAACAACCTTTGTATTGGTGTGGGCATGAGCCTCCTTCTGACCTGTTTCTTTACTCAGCATTCTTTCAGTCCCCATGGTGTCCCTATCCCTCCCCAAACTCCATTTTGTCCTTAATCACTTTGTAAAATCCCCCTGTGTCCGCTACCTAGGATGAAACTTTGTTGTCCTGTAAACCACATGTTCAAGAAGGCAGCATGTGAGATCTTGGCCTCTCACAACAGCAAAGACAAAGGCCTAGGTGCTTGCCCTCCTTCAATTTCCCATAAACAAAGGGACTATTTAAAAGAGAAGAATGATTCAATTAATGGTGTAATTAAAAAGCTGTACTGTCAACTCGCTGACCTTTCTCTATTAACTCCCATCCCATCAATGTGAATTCAGTTGATGTCCTCTTCCTCCTGGACAGCATCTGTGTACGCACTCACTTCTTGGTCCTTGAAAGTGGTTTTCAGGCAAGCTTTGAACCCTACCATGTGGGGATGGCCCAGATACCAGTAAATCACAGGGATGTTTTCATGCATTATTGATTTTCTATTGTCAGTAACTACTTCATTATGTTTAGGGAGTTTATTATTTATAATCACAACTAAGCAACTCAACAAGGTTGCCACAAATCAGCCCAGTGCTTCTCCAACTAGCTGTCACCCTTCTTTATGACCAGTCTGGGACTTTACAGGATCATATCACATTCCTAACTTAATCTCAGAGCACACCACAGACAACCCTCTGCAATGTCAGAGATACTAAATACTTCGCTTTGAATATATGCCTCACGGCTTTGCAATAATGCATTATGGAGCTGCAGGGTGCCAGGATTCTGTTCTCTAAGGGATGAGTCCAAAATGGCCTTAGATTGCTTCGGGTTACAAATCCTAGAAGGAGGAACATCATTTATCTTATTGAGAAGGAAGTCTTGGGACTGCTCTACAGCACTCAGAGCTCAGGAAAGTTCAATGACCTGGAGAATACATGACTTATAGGAACACAATGACTGTTGTGAGATTTCTAAAGGATTAACATGCAAAAAATGGCCTAGACTTTTCTTTTTATTCTAGAAAGGAGCAGCAAAACCATTAGATGCAAGTTAAGAGAACATGACTTTTATCACCACAAGGAGGAGAATTTTTAGTTCAGAGAAATAACACAAAATAGGTGGTCTTTCATATAAGTTATTGAGTTCCCAAGATATCTAGTATTTTAGAGCAATAAACATTCACCCTTTAGCAACTGTGAACTTAACAAAGTCAGATTTCTAATTTTAGTAGTTGCTGCTATTTCTGTTGTGTTTCCATTACTACAATCAAATGGAATGGACGAGGAAACTGTAGGAGAAGATGCATATTGAGAGAACTTGTGGTTATAGACAGTGTGACTAAATAGGATTTAAGATTTTTAAGACTTTTTCAATTCTATGTAGAAGGTACAGATTAAGTAAGCAAATAGAAGGAGAAAGTTCAGTTACAGCTCAACCAGAGAAGGAGAAACACTTTACAAATATACGTATATACAAATATGCATATGTGTGTATATGCACATGTGTGTGTGCGTGTATATATGTATACACGCACACAAACATGCAAAGAGAGAGAGAGAGAATAGATACAGAGATGGAGATAGAATTAGAGATTAGTTAAATTTGGACTTAGTCAGTTGCAGAGGGAGCTGGTAGGCAGTCTCTGAAAGGCTGCTCTGCATTAGATGTGATAGCTGGAAGCCCACAGGGCAGGTTGTCAGGAAGAAAGAAGGATGGAAAGCAGGGGAGAGCAAGTGCAGGCTGGAATCTACAAGTAGGAGCTGGACATGGTGAGGACGGACTGAAACCCACGCCAGTTCTCTTTGCCTCTGACCTGGGCGATGTGCATGCATGTCCTGCAGAATCTGGCACACTTCATCACAGACCTAAACATGTGCATTTCTGACCCAAGAGTCAGAGAAGCCAAGGAGACAGAAGAAGGCAGAGCCGTTGCTGCTTCACACCAACAAAGTAAAGAATACATCAGCAACAATACACGTGAGCTTAGAAAAGGGTTGTCACTTCCTTTGTGTCCTCCAAATTGTCCAAGGATTTTCCTTATGGTCTATCCGCAGTGAAAATAGATAAGAAATAAGATTCTGAGAAATGTAGTTCAGCCTTGCCAAGTGGACACATTACAAAGTCACATCACAAAGAAGCAAATTCCAGCTCAAATAACAAGAAAAGGGATGCAATTGACATTCGCAAATAGCAGATTTACCCTCACATTAGAATCTGGATGAGTTACAAAGTATGTCAAGCGTGAGAAGATCCCAGCTCCAAACCTAAAAACAAACAGAACTAAATTTAACCAGACACTTTTTCTTTGACTTCTCTTTCTTTGGACTAAGAATGAGGCACCTGACCTTCAGTGTACGCTGCAGCCGACCTGAGCAGGTCAGCTGGTGAAGAGAGACCTCAGTCGGATATTTCATCTCACAGGAAATAGCCTCCCCCTTGCCAGACAGACCTGCTGCTCAAATCCTTGCGCCCCCTTGCTCTCCACTCTCAAGTCGGAGGATTCTGCCCAAGTTCTCCACTTCCTTATGGCCCCCCTTTCCACATTGCCATCTGCTTTACAATTCCCTCCTCTTCACCTTCGTCTCTCCATGTCATGGTCCCTTAGTTCCGACACAACTTGGGGTCTAGGGCGACTCCCCTCGGTGGATCCAATCTCCTAGAGCCAAGCCTGAATTAACCGACCACTCAGCTAAAGAGAGGGAAGAGACACTGCCATTCCTCCGTATAGTTCAGAATTCCCTTTGGGGAAGTCAAGTTTCCCCAGTTTTCCATTCTCTGGTGTGCTCGCCACCATGGCGATTTCATAAAGCCTTGGTGCTCACCTATTTATTGCACAGACACACTGTGTACCATGCATTAAGCAATGAGGCTACTCAGCTCAGATGTCCTCAAGGAAGGCACTTTGGACAGGGGTGGATAAGCAAACAAATAATTCCCATAATGTTATTATAAAGCTGAACAGAGGACTGTTGGAACAGAACTCAGAGATGAGACACCTACGCCAAATGGTTGGGGGTAGGTCAGGTAAAGTTAATAAATCAAGAAGACTTCCCAGCAAGGTGTCATGAAGCTGAGATTGAAGTGGAGAACAGGAGAAGCTCCCTGGCGAGGGAAAAGGCTACGTAAATCCTAAAAATCTGAGAAAGGAAGGGACATTCAAGAACATGAAGAGGAACATAAGGGAATAGTTAAAAAGCAGTAATAGTTAACTACTATTAACTACTTATTATTAACTAAATCTAGCCAGGACATTATGAATATGTCCTGTGGTTAATTTTTATCACCCCCGTATCACTGATGAGAAAACTGTGGACTATCCAATTTGAGCAAAAGCTAAAATGGCAGATCCAAGACAGGAACCCACACCCCTTGACTTCAGAATCTGCGTTCTTAACCATCGTCCTCAACCTTCTGTGCCCCTGAGTTCGGAGAGGAAGGCCGGATGGCTCAGGGAGCTCTGAGGTTAAAGGTCTTGAGTCTCCATCTGGGTAGCAATTACCAAGCAATTTTAAACTGTAGAAGAATGTGACCAGATTACCATTTCTTTATTTTCCCCTCAGGGCCGAGTGTATCTTGAATGGAGAGTAATTAAAGCAAGTACTTCCGAGAAAAGGGCCTCATAATTTAAGCGAACAGCAATGTATGAGATCCAGAGAAAAGCCAGTTGCCGTGAGAATGACAGCAGAAGAAAGGGCTGCGAGCTGTTCAGGGAAAGAATGAAGAGCGTTGGTGCAGGCTGAGGAAAAAGCAGTGGGTAAGCCGGTGCAGATCTCCGACTCCACAGACCCTCCTCTGTCATATGGGGGAGACGAGAGAGGTAGTCGTCGGGGGAAACCGTGTGTAGAGTTATGGACATTGGTTTTCCTGTAGTGCAGGAAGCTACAAGGAAATATCCTACATAGAGTGAAAAATGTCACACTGGACGATTAGGAGAATGGCTTGATTAAAGGATATGATTCCTGGTTAATAAAAGATTGCAGATGGTGCAGCATCATCTACTGAGCCCTGCCTCATTTTCCTCTGGGACCCTGGCTTTCATGCAATAGATGGAAAATCCTGCCTGATTCCACCAAGACTAGCGTCTGCCCTGCCTAATCCCCCCTCCTGCAGAGTGTCCCCAGGAGTGCAAACACCGCCCTGTCAAGTCAGCAAACAAATGAAGCTTATGCAGGAAGCCAGCCTGCCTTTTGTTCTTCTGAGAAGTTCCAGCGGAATAGAGAAGCACTCAGCTAATAAAGTTGGAAAGATCCGAACCCCACATATTATTCATTATTCTCATTTTACATAATTCAGTCTAATAACCCAATCCCCCATCCATCATGCTCAGATGACTGTGTTGGAATCACTATTTATACAGTGATGCAAACATTTATTTTAAGAGACTAGATCCATCTTTCTCTGCGCTTCTCAGATTTTTTTTCATTTGTGGTGACATGGCTTAATGAGGAAATCAACTCTTTCTCTTGTTAGATTTTGGTGTAATTCTTTGTGTCCTATTCCAGCTCTGCGTTCCCCAAGGAGGATGATACAACTTTATTGCCACTCTGAATTGCATTTATGTGAATGTAAAATACAATAATAAAACATTATTGGTAGTTATGTATCCAAATCCTGGGGAACTGTAAAAAGATGTAACCATGCCCTTTAAAGAGCTCCTCAGGTGATCTAAGAAGTTTAGGAAACCATTCCATTCTCTGGTGTGCTCCCCACCATGGCGATTTCATAAAGCCTTTGTGCTCACCTATTTATTGCACGGACACACTGTGTACCATGTTTAAGTTTACATTCAAGAAATGTTTAAGATTACATTTCTTCACGTAATGAGAAAAATCACATTTCAAAAATGAAGCACGAGCAAGGCCAGCCCCCTTTCCCCCTAAGCCTGGGCGTGCGTGCCCTCGCTGGCCTGCCACCAGGAATACTCTCTCCATCTCTTCTGCTGACCAGGCTTCTTCCAGCGTCTCCTTTAGATGTAAGTTTCCTTGGTTCTGACCCTTGTCCCATTTTCTTCTTTTCTAGCCTTTGTAATGCCTACTGTTTGTGGTGTAGCTGTAAATCCTCTTGCAAGTCCACCTATCACCTTTAAACTGATGACTTGGGAGCCGAAAAAAATCAAGATAGTCCAACAAAATTTCGGTGAGTAGCACCAGACACTCACGGAAAGGGGCAGAGGTCTTTCCCCCGTGGATGCTTCAAACTCTCCTTGTTCTGAATTCCATCCTTGTATTTCCCTCTGGAAATGAAACATTATCTCTTAAAATCCTGTGTTTCTTTTATGCCAGAACAACTGACAATCTGTATTTGTCAGTTTATGTTTGGAGTCCAGATCACAGGGCAGCATGATCTTTCAAGAATTCACATAAGGCTAGATTTTTTTAGACAGAAAAGGCAACTATGATTGTAAGTCATTAATTTGGTGACAAGAGATTTTAATCCCTAGATAAGTTTTGAGACTTGCAGGGTCAGGGGCAAGAGCTAATTACCACAAGATTCTAACATGTCCAGAAAAGATGATGAGGATGAGACCATTGAAGGAAATCTCTGAGTGGCAATACATTCATATTGTGGCGCAACCTCCTGATAACATCTATATGGTGGCCTTCCTAAAATACAGAGCTGAAAATGTCATTCCAATAAAATTTAAGTAACACAAGGACAGGCATTTTGCCATTTTAATTCATTAGTATATCCCCATGCTCCAATAACAGTGCCTAGCATGTAGCAGACCCTCCCTCAATAACATTTGCTGCATAAGTAAATGAATTCTCTTACTTGAAAAGCCCCTTAAAATAAGATAAAGCCAAGAATGAATAGCCTATCATGCAAGACAATTCCAAGTCAGCCTCCAACTAATTTGACAATCTTATCTCAGTATGCGTCTTTCCAAATCCCAGCCAAATTCCTAAATCGGTCACATTTCTCCAAAGTTAAGTAAAACTAAATCTAGCACTTCTTTATTGTGAACACATTGTCTTTAATTCACCCTTTACTTTAAAAAACTGAGCTACATACACTGTTCCTAACTGGTGATATCACCTTTGCCTTTGAGGTGTTTATGTTCTAGAAGAGAATAAAGACATTTGAAGCAGAAATGAGTACAAGGAAAGAAACACACATGGTATGACAGGGGGACACAGAAAAGAAGAAAACAAAACTGGTTTGAATGGCTAGGAAATGCTTCTTTGAGGAATGATGTTTTAGATGAAATATGTGCAGAATCCTTTTATACATAAATGCAGAAGCGGACCAGCTACATAATGTGCGGGGTCTAGTGCAAAATGAAAACACAGGTCCCCTTGTTCAAAAAGTAGTCTGTCTTCGGTGATTTCTCTCTCAATTTGTCACAGTATTTTTATTTATTTATTTATTTTTTGCTATTTAATGTCATCCTATCTAAAGAAAAATTAAAATTTTAAATTATTAGTATGAATTTATCCATTCATCTTTATTTTGTACAATGCCAGGTTTAATGCACATACCAGTGCAAAATCACTACAATTACACAATTGGTATTCCATGGTTTGTACATGTATGTCTATTGTTCTTACTAGAACAGTGGGAATATAGCACCAAACTAACTCAATGTTTCTGTTGCTCTTCGTGAAACATGACCTTTCTGCCAACATCCCTACCTCGAGCTTACTGAAAGGGCTTAAAGGAAAAGGAATTGCAGGTGCATCACCTTTCCCTTCCTTTACATCATCATATTCAGCAAGTTCTGTTTCTAACAAAGTGTGGCCTCTCTGGGCCACCAGCACCCCCACTTAGTCACAAACGTACGTTGCTTATATGTGCTGTGAGTCTTGCTGACTCTTCTGCATTCTGTCAAAAGAATTCTGTGGCGATGAGGCATCAAGAATGCTACATGCAAACAGGACAGTGAGGAGCGGCGGACACGCAGATGACGTACATCTCCTCTGCTCCCCGGCACGCTCCACTGTCCCTTCAAACCTCACTTACAAAACGCAAACTGAAAGATAAAATTATTGAAAGATTCAAGACGGTGACAGCAGAACATTAAACCAAGTCCACCATCCTTCTGCGTGAGGGCTTGTTTCTACCACACAGATCACACAGCCATGAAGTCCGCCCCGCCAAGGGGCAGGAGAGAGAAGCCTCTGGGGGAACGAGCTCTCCTTGAGGGTGCTTGGAGCACGTAGTGTAAGGAGAGCTTTAGGAGACAGAAGATGAGGAGCATGTCAACACACGGCACCCGCTTGCTAGTGGCTTCCAGGCGGGCAGAGTGGACTCTCTTCCGCTCTATATAGGCTTAGAATTTTGGCAGCAATAGAAATGTTTATTGCTTCATCTTGGAAGATCTGCTCTAGGTTCCACAGGACCATCCTCTCCTGGTTCCCCCCCTCAGCTCCAGACAGCGTCTCACGTACAGTTTCCCATGGGTTGCCTGCTGGGCTCTCTCCACTTGCCCCGTTTAGCCAGGCTTCTTCTTCTTCCTTCACTGGAAGGTCTCCATGATCCCTGGTCAAGATCGGTTTGCCTTGCTCTCCCTCGCTGTGCTTCCTCCCATCACACCAGGCCTCTTGCTCAGTTAGATACATGAGACATCTAAGGAAACACGCATGGGTCTGCAGCGGTGCCTTCCAAGCACAAAGTAGGTTCTCACGAGATACTGGTAGAGGACATGAACAATGTCTAGAAATACTTATTCGGGACATTCATGATCAGGTGAGTAATAGGAACTTGGTGCAGTGTGAAGCCAGACCCTATGAGATAGCAGCTGAGTGACAGGTGAAAGACCCCCGGGCAGGAACAAAATATCAGCAGGGTCTGTGGGATATTTGAAGGGCTGAGTCCTGTGGTTGCTATTTAAAGCAAACCGCTGCTAGTACCACATACCTTTCCGCTCCCAGTCTTAAGGTCGATGCTAACCAAGCAGGGACACAGCCCACATGGAGCCATCCAAAGGGATATCAGACGCCAAGAGTCAGACCGGATCGGGAGAGACATTTATCACGGGGTGATGAATGCAAATTCACATCCAAGCCAAAAAGGATTTAATATATTCAAGCCTAAAACTGGTGGGGGCGAGGGGATAATAGGCAAACACAAAACGAGATTAAGGTCAAGGAAGTTCACAAGCAAGTTCAGATGTCAGTGTAAGCGTGACTACACACGTGAAGATGTGCGCGATGGGGAGAGGGCCCAGAAGCCTGCCGGGATGGAGCCCACACAGGCCACAGCAGGAGTAACACCTTCATAAAACTGCTGTCAGTCCTGGTGTGTCCTGATGTGTCAGGCAACGACCTAAGGACTTTGTAAACTTGGGCTACACCATCCTCATAATGGTATCCCACCAAGAACCTGCTCTTTGTCCCCACCACTTAACCAATGAGATGCCCAAGCCTCAGAGGATTTCAGAAGTGTGCTTATGGTTATATTCCTACTAGTGGTGCTGCTGGGGATGGATGTGGGCACCAGAGCCCTGTACTGGGCCACTTAATGCCCCAAACATGCTTGCACTGGGCAGTGTTCCGGCAGGGGCCCGGATCTCAGTGGTGTGTGTGTCCAGGGCCCATCCACAGGCTTACCCGCAGGGTGATTACACTTATCCTCGATTCATGCCCAGTGAATCTCCCTAATCCTATACTTCCTACCCTGTCCTCGGGAAGGATGTCCTGAACCGGCTGCCTGAGAATACCTCCGGCCCATTGTTAAAAGACAATGAAGAATTTCCAGTAATTTCCAGCGTGGATACAGGACTTGTCCCTGTGAGGTAAATAACGTGCACAACCCCTATGAGGTAATCAAACAGTTTGTTGCTGAACATGACTGCAGAGCAATTGGAAAAGGGCCTATATTTGATTTCCATCCGAGACGGTGTGAGTTTGCTGGTATGGCCCCAAAGAAACCACCGAAGAATATGTACCAATCTGCTTCTTATTGAAGTCTGTCTTTTCAATTTACCTGAGTCTCTCTTCTGTAATCAGCACCTCAGAATCCAGCTAATAACCTGGTAGTGTATTTCTAATCTGATCTTTCATGATAGTCTCTACATTCGTCAAACAACTGTGTCCTAATATGAAATGCTGATTTTGTTGGGTTTTGAAATGGTCAAGGTTGAAAGGTGGAAGCTGTAAATCCTCTACAAAGATAAAAAGCTGAATGATACTGTGATTAAGGGGGGCACACTGAAGAATTTCAGTGGTGTGTGTGTCCTGAGTATGTCTCTGCACCTTAGAATCTTCGGTGTTTCTTTTTTTCAGGCACTCTGCTGTGTCAGCATTAAGAAGTGGTAGTCACATCGTCATCAGCATCATCACAGAGCAATGAGAGCAACATACAACCGCAATCTGAAATTAGCTGCCTCAGAGGCCCCAACAATTTAACTGAGCTACTGCTGAGATGGGAAATTTGACCTGTTCACGAATGACTGACAACCTGATCCTAGGGAGTGTAACACCTATAGATGCTCTTAAGAATTGAGCCACCTCAATTCTCCAACAGACAGCAGACAGCTAAGGTCAGTACAGTTTCATGTGCAGTGGAGAATAAGGCATCCCCCTCCCTCCATACTTCTCCCAACCAGAAAGGAAGCAACCCTCAACCTCGATTCTGCCACCGCTGTGCACTCTGCCACCGCTGTGCGCCCTGCCACCACTGTGTGCCCTGCCATAGCTGTGCGCCCTGTCACCGCTGTACGTCCTGCCACCGCTGTGCGCTCTGCCATCGACATACTTTGTCTCTCTGGGGTCTATCTCAGCCTCTAGAGTATATGGGCATGAAAAAGCTTCCTTTAAATGTCCAAGTTTGGGAATTCTTGAGAATGTAGCCCCATTCTGTCTTGTTCTTCTCGAAACCTTCCATAATAAGCCAAACTGCGCATGACCCCGCGCATGACCCCTGTAGTCTGTCAGAGCCTTTGTTTTAGGTCTCTATCGCCATATGTATCAGTCAGGATTCAACCAGAAAAGCAAAATCAATAAGACATATAAAAGCCATTTGTTATAAGGAATTGGCTTATGCAATCATGGAGCGAGTGAGGCGGTTCTGTAAGGCTGTGTCCCCCTGTCTGACGTTGGGGTCTGGAGTCTGGCGCAGGAAGTCAGGAAGGGGTAGCACGAGCAGGAGGCCCACAGGCTTCAGCTAGAGCCCCCCAAGGACACGGTGAGACCCATCTGTTCTTGTTTCTGAGCCTGCTGATGCAGACACACTACGGAAGCTATTTGTCACAGAGCTAAACACCCACATCTGGCCCAAGAGCCTTAGAAACGAAGGACGATCCAGGGAATGCAGCGCAACAGCAGATCCAGAGTCCTCTTCATGCCCGGGAAGCGAGTTAATGGATTGGCAACAACGTGAGTCAGTCATAAAACCACTTATGTCTCCTTCCACCTTCCAAATCTTGGAAGAACCTCCCTTGTGGCCCAGCCTACTAGGAAACACACAGGGAAAGGCAATTCCATAAAATGCAGATCAATCTAGCACGGTCCACACATTAAAAAGCCATACTACTGTATAAAGAAAGCCCTCCAAAACGTACAGGCTTAAAATTATGAAGTGCTAGTAGTAATTAAACTATTTTATTACTCATGATTCTATAGGTTATGTGGGCCTTTCTCCTGGTTTGGGATAACTTGGCCACAGTTGCATTATCTGGGGTGCTCTGACTGACAGGCCCTTGGGTCTAAGCTGGGGGCGCTGGGCATCCCCCACGTGATCCCTCATCTTCCATCAGGCCAGCTCCAGAATATTCAAAGGATAAGCAGAAAGTCCTGGGTAATAGGAGACGATGCCTGCTAAGGTGTGCAGCCTTTCTGGCTTCCGGTTATACTGCATTTAACATTCTACTGGCCTAAACTAGCCTATGTCCAACAGTCGTTTTAAGTGTTGGGAACATACACTCAATCTTAAAGTCATTCTCCCTGCACACATTCACTCTGAGTGCCAGGCCTCAGTACCCGAGTCCACAGCCATGTAAACACATCAGCAACTATGCTCATCTCCTAACTACCTCCTCCCCTAAATTGTTTATAAAAAATGGTTTTGACAGCATCCAATGTATGGTTTAGAAAAATCACTGTTCACTTAAAATACAGCAAAAAGTGCCAGGAAGCAGTGATATTATTTCAGTGGCTTAGGTTGGGACTGTTTATTGTCTATTAACTAAATCTGGCCTTTTGCACAGCTTCTACCTAAGTTTTCTTTTCTCTTTCTGTTTTGGCTGTAAATTAGAAAATGTATGACAGAGACCTTATGTGACCCACAAAGACTAAAATATTAATTACTTTGCCCTTTACAGATAAAATATGCTGACATCTGGCCTACAACTACTCCTTTGGTGAATCAAAATCCAGAGAAACTTTTTTAAAATACTGCAAAAATTATTTAATTTTACATTAGCATTATAATTGATAGCGGTATTTGTGCCTTGACACTGTAGGAGAGAGAAAATGAGCAAATCAACTGATGATGTTGGAACCAGGCTGACATAAAGGTAAAGATAAACAAATACAGGAGAAGAAAACGTAAGGAAGAATGCAATACTTTGGATTTGGTTTACTGCTACTAGGACCGTCCAGTAGCAATAAATCTACTGGACACCAAGGTCTTGATTTTTAAAAAATACTTCCCTTGAAAAGGAATGAGAGCTCCTTGGAGAAATAATCGATTTTAGGTCTATGGCAGCAAAAGTATAAGGTAAGCCTGAGACATTTTGTTCCAGAAAGCACAGAAGCTATTAAAGACTGATGGGAACATGTCAAGCACAGACTGGCTGGAAACCCAAACTCCAAACAAATAGTAAACAGTTTAAATATCAGTAATAATAATCATAATAAAATGATAATGTTGTAGCACATTGAGTTTAAAAATCCAAAAGTGCATAGAAATACTCAAAATAGTGGGGTGGAGGGCTGGGAGAAGAGCTGTCTCTTCTTTAAAGGAGAAACCTAATGAGAGCTTATAAATGGGGAAGTGGTTATGAAATTTGGAAGTCATCAGTATTGGGGCTCTCCAAAGAAACAAAACCGGTAAGATTGGTTCACACAGTTTTAGAGGCTCAGAAGTGCCACAATCTACCATCTGCAGGTTAGAACCAGTACAGCTGGTGGTATAGTTTGAAGCCAAAGGCCTGAGAAGCGGGAGGGACAGTGGCATAAGTCCCAGGTGCCCACAAACCAGAAGTTGCAACGTCCGAGGACAGGAGAAGATGGACGTCCCAGCACAAGAAAGAGCATTTTCATACTTCCTCTGCCTTTTTGTTCAGTTGGGCCTCAACAGATTGGATGACGTCCACCCACATTGGTGAGGACAAATCTCCTTTGTCTACTCTCTCAACATTAATCCCTTCCAGAAATACCCTCACAGACACACTCAGATATAATGTCTTGTCAACTATGTGGGCATCCCTTTGCCTGGTCACACTGACACATAAGGTGAACTATCATGTGTCACTTGATTACACGTGCATCACCACACTGTGATTACACGTGCTCTTCTATTTCAGGCAACTGATAGACCCAAGTGATACAAGTACAGGAGTGTGTTGAACTTGGAATCATAAGACTGTGGCCCAAGGGACAGTTTTGAAAATCTGGCCCCATTATTTTATTTTGGAGAGGTAAGTTCTTTGGGCTCAGTTACCATATCTATATGCCCTCAGCATTGCTGACTGTTTCAAATTAGATCATGGATGTAGAAGTTTTATCTCATACTAGACAAATATAAGGTATTCTTTATAAAGACCCAAGCATTAGTGTAAGAAAGTCTAAGTGAAGCATTAGTCCGTGAATAAAGATTCACAATAACCTGGGAACCTAGAGGACATTAGCACAGAGTAAGGAAACGTCTGTCTGCACCTTTATTTATTCTCTCTCTTCAAGCCTTCCCCTTCCCTGCTTTTCTTTATTCGTGTTTGTGGACATCCCTCAGTTGTGTGGCACTGCGAAATGCACACTATTGGAAAACACTGATCTGAGAACACATACAGGCAGTCCTCTCTTTTTCTTTCTCATTTATGGCCATTCCTACTTGAGCACTGTAAAATATATTGCAGGAAAGTTCTGCTGATCTCAGGCTTTCCACCCAGGCAAGGTGGCGTCTGTATTCACACGTCTCTTGCAGCCACCCAGAAGGCCCTGCTTGCCAGCAGTGATAGATGGACCTGTACTGAACTTTCCATGCTCTTTTCAAAGAGTCCAGCATTTCTATTTCTTTTTCTTGACCAATGTCTGTTCCTGGGAAGGAAGTGCAGTGGTAAGAGATTTCTTGATTTATCGTGTGCTTTCCTTTGCAATTTCTTCATTTCTGACACCTGCTTGTGGTGCTGAAATATATATTGTCATTTCAACATTGATATCTGAAATTTTGAGGATCAAAAATATGCCAGAAGCTAGAGAGCAAGCAGTTCGGGGGAAAAAAGGGTGTCTTTGTTCTGCTTCAATATTTCAATAAAAAGGGAGAGAATGAAATAATTGAGTTCAATCTATTCCCCTCCATTGGTATGATATAAAAATGTATTTCAGAGGAACACATTAAAACCATACATACTGAGTTGCTGAAAATTAATTTTCTGATTGCTGGGACTATTTTCAATGAACAAAGGTCTTTAAACTTAGACATGCTATTTGAAATGGAGCTTAATTTTATAAAAGCTGATGTATACAGGAGCCCTTATAAAAGATGAATCAAGGAGACACGCATGTCAACTTTGTAGACTGTGACTGGCTTGCAAAGTCAGAGACAGTTCTCTGCCTCCAAAAACATTTTCCACACACACTCTGGGAAAGATTCATCTTTTAAAAACACATCTTTCATCAGCCATTGCAATTTAAATCTTTCCCTTGTCTTCCCATCTGAAGCTAAAGTGATCCAGTGTGGCTGTTTAACTATCCAAACACACCATTCAAGGTAAGTCTCCGGCCACACCTTCCACTCCCATCACGCTAACCTCTCTGTCATCACAGTGACGTGCTAACTCAACTCCTATTTCTAAAGTTCCTATTTCTAAAGCTGGGCTTATCTATAATAATAACTGACTGACTCTAAACTAGATATTAAACTCTAAGAGTTTGGGGTTTTATAACACCTCTACAAGACAGATGCTATGATTACCACCTTGTGCAGAGGATAAAGCAAGGAACAGGAGAATTAATTCTGTGAATTCACAAAACTCACACATTGCAGAGTTGAGATTCAAACCCAGGCTGACTGTGCTTTAGGAGCCACATCTCCATCCTGGCAATATTCTTTTAGAAAGGTGATCTGTTGGAGAAAAAGGAGCCCAGGATTTGGAATTCAAGGTTTGGTTATGCCATTTAGAAGCTAGTGAGCTCGAGTCATTTTGTAAAACCAAGGTTGTTGTCTGAGAAAAGGAAATGTTAATTTCTTATCTACTTAAGCACATAATGTGGGATCAAATGCGGCAATCTATGAGAAGAGAAAAACACAGGAAGCAAATGCATGGGTAAATACAATAGACTTTTCTTTCCCTCTTAAGTTTTCTAAGTTATGCTTAAGGGTGTTAACAATTATAGCACCATCTGAGGGGGATAGAAATGCATGGAGAGAAAATATTTAAGATGACTCTCCTACAAATAAGGGAGAATAGAGGAACATAATTGGTGGTAAGCTTTCTATATTTCACTGGAACTAGTAAAATATCAACCCTAGTGTGCTAAGTTGTATATATATATATGTTATATATAATATATATAATTGCAATATATGTATAATAATATATGTGTAGTGCTTGCTCTCTGTATATATATGTATATATACCAATGCCTAGAACAACCACACACACACACAAGGTCAAAGGGATATACTCAAAAACACTATAGACAAATTAAATGGAATCCCAAATATGTGCAAGCAACCCAAAGAGTGACATAAAAAAGAAACTCCGGAGAAAACAGAAAACAAAAATAATTTAAAAATAAGATGACAAACAAAAGTCTTAACATGAACATTAAATGTAAAAGGTCTAAGTATACCAACTTAAGAACAGAAATTGGGAGGGTGGAATAAAAAAGAACAAAACAAAGCCTGGCCCAACTCTATGTTGTGTGAGGTCAAGAAAGCCAAGGAAATGCAGAAGTCCAGACTGGAAACAGCAAGATTTAACAGAAGACTCCACTGCAGAGACAGTGAAGGATGGGGCAGAGAGACTACAGCCTGAAAGGAAGAAGTTCTGGAGTTGCATGGTAATCAATCTTTAGCCAGGCGAATGCTCTCAAGCATCTGGGCAGGACTCAGGTGCAGCAATTTCCACCTCTTGGTTCACAGACTTGAGCCCCGTGGACATTCTCAGGGTCTGAGTAGGAAGTTTTCCAGCTTCTCTCTGGGCCTGTGATTTCTCTAAGATTTGAACTCAAAATCCCACAACTGGTTTTCCTGTTTCTGCCTTCTCTACATGTTACCTGAAAGAAATTCACCATATATATAATTATTTGTGTAGGTTGAAAGTAAAAGAATAGAAGATACAACATGTCAACATTCATCAACATAAAGCAACTATATTAATGTCAGATAGGGTATATTTCAGATACAATACAGTTATCAGAGAGGGACATTATACGGTGATAAAATGGCTAGTACACCAAGAAGACAGACAAGTCATAAATATGTGTCTACACACAGGGCTGCAAACCAGGAAGTCCAGACAGAAGTTGAAGGAGACAGGACAAATCCACGCTGCAGCCAGAGCCGATTCTTACAACAATGACAGAGCGATTATTCGGAAATGATATGCAAGAACTCAGCAATATCACCAACCAACATGATCTCGTTCATCTTTATAAAACAACCCACTCAACAACAGCAGAGTGCATGCACTCTGCTCAAGTCCTCATGGAACTCCTGCCAACAAACCTCAGTGAATTTTTGGAGACGGAAATCATACAGAGCGTGTCCTTAGACCACAAAGGAACCAAACTAAAAGTGAACAGGCAGGTAACCGGAAGTACTGAAAAATTGGAAACAAAACAACAGACTCCTAAATAATGACTGGGCCAAAAATAATGACTGGATAAAAATACATTGAACTCAATGAAAATGAAAATACAAAATGTTCAGAACTTTGTGGGCATAGATAAAGCAACACAAAGAGGGAGATTTGTAGCACTAAGTGCTTACATTAGAAAATAAGAAAAATTAGAAAATCTGAAACTAATCATCTCAATTCATATATCAAAATACTAGGAAAAAGCAAAACAACATGAACACAAAAACCCATATAAGGAAGGCTATCATAAAGATAAGAGCATAGTTCAATGAAATTCAAATTAGAAAAACAAGAGATAAATAAATCAAGTAAAAGCTAGGTCTGAAGAGATCAAGAAAATTGGCAAATTGGTATCGAACTTGTAGGCTGACACAGCAAAAAAAGAGAGGACACAAATTCCCAATACTGGAAATAAAGCAGGTGTATCATTACACAGCTGCACACTTCAAGGAGGTAAGGGAATGCTACAAATATTGTACACACATAAATTTGAAAACTTACCAGTATAAATAAATTCTTAGAAAAGCTCAAACCGCTACACTCACCTAACCTGAAATACAAAGCTTAAGTGGCCCCATAATTATTAAGGTAATTGAACTCATAATTTTAAGATTTCCAAATAGAAATTCTGAGAACCACATGGTTTCACTGGAGAACTCTACCAAGTACTTAATGAAGAATTAGTACCAATTCTACAAAAACTTCTCCAGAAAACAGAAAAGGAGAAAGCACTGCTCAAATTTGTTTTATGAAGCTAATATTATCCTAATACTTGCACCAAATTACAAAAACGAAAATTATAGACTAGTATTGCTTATGACTAGGGATGTAAAAATCCTTTATAAAATATTAATAAATGGAATCAGATCAACATGTACAAAGAACTACACAAAATGACCAACATGAGTAAGTCCACAATGCAAGACTGATTTAATATTTGAAAATCAATTAAAAAATCAAGTGGCTATGTCAATGTATGCAGAAAGAGCATTTGGCAAAATTCAATACCCACTCATGATAATAACTTTCAGAAGACTAGGAGTATGTCAAATTTCCTCAACTTGATAACATGTACAAAAAATATACAGATATTATGACATTTAAAAATGAAATGAGAGTTTATGTTTTCCCCCTGGGATCATAAGCAAGACAAAGATGCTCCCTCTCTCCACTCTTATTCAACAAAATACTAGATGTAGCCAGAAGATCTAGCCAGTAATGAGACAAGAAAAGGAAATTAAAGGCAAACATATCAGGAAAAAAAGCAATAAAACTGTTCCTATTTGCAGATGATATGACTGTGTAAATAGAAAATATGAAACAATATTGAAAATAACTCCTACAAGCAAACAGTGAATTTAGTAAGATAACAGGATACAGAGTCAACATACAAAATCAGTGTATTTGTATATACTGGCAATGAGCACCTGGACAACAAAATTAAAAATGCAATACTACTTCAAACAACAAGAAAGACTTAGGTCTAAATCTGAAATATGATAACACATATTCAGGACTTATATGTTAAAAATTACAAAATGCTGATTAAAGAAATCAATGATGATCTAAAGAAATGGAGAGAAATATCATGCTAATGGATTGGAAGATCCAACATAGTAAATATTTCAACTTTCTCCAAAGTGATATATGGGTTAAACACATTTCCTACTGAAATGCAAGCATGGTTAGCTATGGATATAAACAAAATCACTCTAAAATATTCATGGGAAGGCAAATAGACTAGAATAGCTATCACACTTTTCAGAAAGTAGAAAATAATGTCACAGGGCTGTTTACCAGATTTCAAGACTTATTACATAGTGAATAATCAAGGTGGCATGTTGTTGGCAGGGGGGTAGACACACAGATCAATGGTACAGAAGAAAGAACCAGAAACAGACTCATATAACTATGTATAATTCACTTCTTCTAAGTGTGAAAGCAATTCATGGAGGTGGAATAGTCTTTTTACCAAAGGGTATTGAAGCAATTGGAAAAAAAATAGCCTTGACCTAAACTTCACAACTTGATATAAACATTAACTCAAAATGGATCACAGACTTCAAAGTAAAATGTAAACTTCTCCAAGTTTAAGAGGAAAACAAATAAGAGAAACTTAAAAATCTAGAACTAGGCAAAAATTCTTAGACTTTGCACCGAAACTAAGACCCACAATATAAAATACTGATATATTAGACCTCAACAAAAGTAAAACTATTGCTCTGCAAAGGACTTTATTAGGTGAATGAAACAATAACAAACTGGTAGGAAATATTTGCAAAACACATATCCTACTAGTATCTAGTATCTAGCATGAATCAAGAACTCTGACAAAGCAACAGTGAAACCCAAACAATCCAATTGGGAAGTAGACAGAATACATAAAATGGGATATCGCCAAAGAGGATTTATAGATGAGAAAACAAGCATATAAGAAGGTGTTCAACATTATTAGACAGTAGGAAAAGCAAATTAAAAATGCAGTGAGATACTACTACAAACCTATCAGAATGACTAAAATAAAAATAGTGATAACACAAAATGATGGTGATGATGTGGAGAAACTAGACTGCCAGTCCTTGGTGGGGATGTAAAATGGTGCAGATATTCTGGAAAACAGTTTGCCAGTTTCTTACAAGAGATAAAGATGCTATTATCATATGACCCAGCAATTCCATTCCCATACATTTATCAAAGGGAAATGAAAACCTGTGTTCACATGAAAACCTGTACATAAATGTTCATGGTAGATTCACTTGTAATAGCCTCAAACTTGAAACAACCCAGATGACCTTCAATGGGTGAATGATTAAATAAACAGTGATCATTTACATTATGGATACTATGCAGTAATAAAAGGGAACTATTGGTGCATGCAAAAATTTGGATGACTCTCCAGACAATTTTGAGTAAAAAAACCCCCAAAAAAACCCAGATATTACATACTGTACAATTCCATTTGTAACATTGATGAAATGATAAAAATGAAAGAGATAGGGAAGAAACTAGTGTCTCCTAAGATTCAATGACAGGGTGGGGGTGGAGAGAAGGAGAAGTCATTAAAGGGCAACATGAGGAATCCTTGTGCCAGTGGAGATGCTCTGTGTGATCTTGTATAGCATCATGCCTGTGTCAATGTCAGCGCCCTGGCTGTGATATCACACTCAAGTTTTGCAAGATGTTTCATTGGGTAAAACCGGGTAAAATGCACACGAAATCTCTCTGTATTATTCTTTAAAATTGCATAAAAGTTAATAATTATCTAAAAAAAAAGTTTAATTAAAAAATGGTGCTCACATAATTTGTTCCATACTTTAAAAATTTCCCCAAGATAGGGAAATAGGGTAATTACTGTATACAGGAATTTTGTAGAATATTTTTGATTGGATGGCTTTGGAAAGAGATCAAAAGACAGGCATTTAAAATTCTAGTTTTCCCACTTGCTAATTATATGTGAACAATATTAACTTTGTGGCCCTCAGCTACAAAAAAGGATAAAAACTGTCACCACATTCAGGATTATTATAGGGTTTACAGGGGATAGTGAGAAGACATAGGTTCACCTGGCACTTAAACGTCAGATGGCTTCTCTGAAATACAGTGTGGAGCTCATGCAATTCAAATGTATTCACATAACATACATATCTTACAAATTTAAAAATTAATTAAATGAATAATGTGTGCTTATTGGGTGTCTGGTACTTTCATGCACACTGTGTCATTCATCTTCATTTTTTTTTCTCATGAGGAAATTCATGTAAATTTATATACTTATTTTTAAATAGAGTTAAGTAACACAATCCAAGATCACACAGCTAACAAGCGTCAGCCCCAAGGCTATGGATCCATTTAGTTCTGGGACTTTAGTTCTTAAGAGGATGGCATAGCTTTAACCGCTTCCTGCTTGGGATGGTAGCCAATAGGTGACCTTTAATACCTCAAGAGAAAGCTGAGAGGCGTGTCTTGCTGGTACCCTGACATTTTACATAGACTTCAGCAGAGTGTGGGTGAGAAGAGATAGATGAACTTTCTCACTGCCTGAGATCTGGATCCACTGGAGGTTGCTGGGAGCAAGGAGCACAGCATTCAAGATCTGAGGAGGAGGAGTAGACGTACTGGAGCAATAAGTCCCCAGAGGTGAGCTGGAGCCACATGGGGAAGGCCCTTAGTCTCAGGGACAGACGTTGTGCACACAAAGAGTCTCACAGGATGCACTGCAAGAAGCCGGACGACAGGAAAAGATTCCCAGCTTTACAATGACAAGAAGGCGACAGAAAACAGAGCTGCACACAAGCCATGGTTTAGGTCTCAAAGGCAGGGATTCAGCAGCAGGGGCAAGAATATAGGACTTGGGAAGGAGGCAGAGGCTTCACCATAGCACTGCTCTTCAAGCAAAACATTAGCCCTGCTATCCAATTCATTCCAGAATATGTAGACCTTCACATGCAGGTACTGTGCCCAGCACAACATCCAGGTGTAAACAGGACAGTCACCGTGCTCTCTTCACAGAGCCTTCAATCTAGTTGCGGTGAAGATCAATCAGAGAGCTGGCCAAGTACAACACCTGAGCATTCTATGTAATCAAGTGAATTACGTGTGTTTATTGTGCCAGGCACAAAACCAGATGCTGAAGCTGTGGCCAGATACCCAAGCCCTTTAGAGCTCCCCAGCAAAGGGAAGGCTGAGAGGGTCTCGGCAGCAATGCCCACACACAGGTGGGTGCCAGTGATGTCAGCAATGGCAGGCAGAGGGCAGATAAGAACAGGACGGGGCCCAGGTGGGAGCCGATGCCTTCCCTGGTGCCCCCTCCTCTTACCTCCCCATTGCACCTCTTTCTCGCCTTTGCCCTCATTTCCAATTGCAGGTTGATGCTGGGACCCGTCTGGCTTGAGGCTACGGTGCGGTAGGTGCAGGGATGGGAACCTAACCTATAGGATGTTTTATAAAAGTCGGGAAATAAATGAAGATGACATAAAGGAGTAGTTGGCATTTATATCAAGTTTAGATTTGTATTTTCTGGTGAGTCCAGGTGGAAAACTGTGTAAAATGTAAGCCTTCATTGAGCAGCCAGATGCTGCATCCAAGCTGAGATTTCATGGGTCGATAAATAACCCAGACCCAGAAAGTATCTGGTGGTAATGGGAAATACTGTAATTTCTTTCAACAGATCAGAAAACAGCTGGTTGGTTTTCCCTGTAAGAAAAGAAAAACCCTTTTGTATTTTTTTTTATGAAAAGTCAGAAATCAACATATCAGTATAGTTGGAGACACCGAGCATATTATTCTTATCAATCAAATGTCAAAACCACAGACCTTTGCCTTCCCAGATCGTTGGTCTAATGGGGGTGCAGAGAGAGCTGGTTTCTTAGAGGGGTGTTTGAATGTTTGCAGGGTCCAATGTGTCTAGCAGGAACTTTGGATTAATGTGAGTGCATTTGAAAGGAATGGCCATTAGAATCTCAGATGGATGGAAGGGGTTGAATTAATAGTTCTGTATTTTTTTCTTGTTTTCACAGTGGAGCCAGTTATATCTATTACTTCCTTTTTCATTACCACCCTGTTTATAAACCACTGCGTGGCCCTGACTGCCACACTTGAGTTCAGACTGGAAGGGAGACATTGTAGATAGAAGGACAAAAAAGCTTAGTGGTTGTGTAAGAGTTTAGACATAGTTTAAATAATAGTTCTGCTTTAGATAGCAGAGAAGGAGCGGCTCCAGGAATTTGAGACAAAATAGAGGAATCACCACTGTACAGAGAGAGCTAAGACTCAAATCAAGCATTTCTCATTCCTAGTCCTGGATTCCTCCCAAGTTTCTGTGTCATCTGGTACAAACTGAATCCCTTCTTCTCTCCCCTTACCATCAGTACCTTCAACCTGAGTTCTCCAGATAACTCTTGAGTTCTCTGAGATAACCACAGTTCTCATGCAATATAAGAATGCACAAGCAGGAGTGTCTGTCCCAATCCATACTCTCTTGACCACCTTCGAGTTCACCAGCAGCTCTGGTAGATAATTACCAGCAAAATGACTGCATCTCCCTCTCCTGACTTCTGTTTGAGGTCTCACACTGGCCACACAAGCCTTCTCTGCCCTGCAAGCCCAATCCGAAAGTGCAGGGGAGCTAAGGATTAATGCTTCACCATGCTCAACAACTAGGGGCTGGGACTCAGTGATAAATGACCTCAGCCTCTCCAGATGTTGGCAGGAAAATGCTAATGTTCCCAGAGAGACCTCTGCGGGCTTGAGTTCCCTGCTGTTCAGAGTGGCAAACCTACTCTTCAATGTAATCTTCATTGGTTTTTCTCTTCCCTGCTTTCATTTTCCTGCTCTCTCTCCTGCATTTCCTGGAATCATCTCCAAACTACCTGCTTCCAAAACTATGTCTCAGGGTCTGCTTTCAGGCAGACAGACAAGACAGACAAATTGCTCTAAAAGGTGGATAAGTGGCAGGTTTCTATAATAATAGTCCCCATAAATAAGGTACTATAGGCAAGTTTTAAAACACTATTTGCAACCTCTCTAGGAAATGCAATTTTCATGGAGTTTACAAGCTCACAGTGCCAAGTCTAAGGACATATAATTACTCACACTTAACTCAAGACGCTGAATTATCCATGACAGTTCCGAGTATTGTCAATTTATAGACCTAGCCCAGGGCCTGCCTGAGGGCAAATAAATAATTAAAATAATTTTTGAACACATGAATGAAAGAATGAAAATAGTGTGCGACTGAGTTTTATTCAAAGAAGATGTGTTAATGATGTTCTGTTTCTCGGATGGAGAGTATATAATATCACCCGTGAGGAAAGATGGATGGATAAATAACTTGTTTTAATTAATGCCATGTGTATGTCTGTACATATACTCACCTTTCCCAGAAAACCAGGCTACTCATAGTAATAAACTAAACAAAAAGACATTAGAAGTCAGGAGATGGCAAGAGGCAGATGTTCCAAACTCTTGGGACTAGCAGGAAAAAGAAATTCCTGGATCAACACTGCAATAAACGAAACCTACATGGTGCCACACGCAAGGGAGCCGTTAAACACCCCTTCCATCTGTTGGATAACGAGGCTATTGATCATTAGAGTTGTCTAGAGGGACTTCAGCCAGGAAAGATGTCTGATAAACAGAAGTGTTTGTAGAAATGACAATTCTAAGGGGACTGGAATCTAGTATAAATCTCTTAGGTATATAGGACCCAGTGATGGCAGAAATGTACTCATTTATAAATAAATGCTCATTACTATGAACACATGCATCTTCCACAGCCACTACTGGGTTTCTTACACATACCTAATCCAGCTAATTATGTGACGCTGGATTTCCAAGTATACATAGCTAAAATGAGAATATAAGACATATGGATATGTAATGATCTTTTTTGTTTAAATGAGCCTCATCATTGACACACATGCATTGTTTCTTCCCTCAACTATAAGCTTGCTAAAGGAGAGAGGACTTGAATTTCTTGAAAGATATGTGCTGCTATTGTTTCACCTACGTAGTCATCTGTCTATTACCATGCAGAGCTCTATAAGGAAAACAATCACTCTGGGAAACCTAGAGGATAGACCAAAAATACAGGTTGACACCCAGTGATTATGCCCAGTACACTAGTAATAAGAGCACCTGACATTGTCTGCCAAGATGATGGGTTACGATGGATTAGCCAAAAATCCCGTGAGAAGAGATGACTGCTGGGAGGCCATCTTTTATTTTCTGGGACATGAACCCTGTTTATGAGATGCATTACAATTGGACATGGCAGTGATAGTGGTAAATTGAGGCAGAAAGTCCTGAGAGCTAAACCTGATGGGTATAGAGGCTGAGAAGCCGCATTAGGAGACATTAGGGTGAAGAAAGAGACAGGGTATTTTCCCTTGTACTGTGTGTCAGTTAGATTTCCCAATTACACCACTCAGTCTCTGTAATTCTTGACTTTTTCAGGACTTCCTTAAGAGAAAAAGACTTGATGTGGAGATTAAAGTTCATACTTGTGGTTTGATGTGAACAATTTTAACAGTTATTTAGCTTCGAGCAGGAAAAATTGGGGCAGATAATGTCACTCACATATATAAAGAGACTGAACTTGGAAAAATAATTTGACATATTATCTCTGGTTCCAGACAGTAGATCATGCAATGGGTAAAAGATCATGGGGAAACAGATGTTAAAAAGATTTAAGAAAATTATCTCTCTTTGATTATTTTGCTATAAAGGTAACACTAGGCTCATAATATAAGTTGCAAAACATCTTATTTTTTTCTTTTCTCAAACTATGTCATTGAATGTTTAATAAAAGTCACCTGTAAAAATCACCTGCCATGCTAAGATTTTTGTTTGCATATTTTATTTGTGACTACTTTACCTAATGGCATCATATACTCTCATTAAAGTAGTATGACCTGTATTTTGTATTTTTTATAATTTTGGTACACTACTTGATTAACTATGATTTCTAATTGCCAAGTTCATTTAAATGTTCAAATTTGTTGTCAGGAAGTTGGTCATAATATTTCTCTGTCTTTTCAATTTCGGATGGTCTGCACTAGAGCCAGGCTTTATATTTCCCATTTATTTTCACTCCATTTTTCCTTCATCAGTCTTTACAGAGATCTATTTCTATAATCCTTTTAAAAGTACAATTTTTTACTTTGTTCCTTTCTCTTCTACAATTTGAACTTATATATCATTAATTTCTGTTCTTAGCTCTATTTCTTTTTCCTATTTTGTGTTTTATTTTGAAGTTTTCTTTTCTTAAATTTTTAATTTTGATTGGTTACTAATTAATAATACCTAAGCCTTTCTAGTTCACTAATATAAATATCTAGTGCCTCACATTTGCTTCATATTGTCAATTTAAATTCATCCCACATGCTTTAATGTACATCATCTCCTTACAATGTATTTATATACATTTCATAAAATGTATATATTCATATACATTTCATATGTATACATTCATATACATTTCATATATACATTTCATAAAATTAGTATTCCTGTTTCATACATAACTTAATTAAACTTAATATATATATGTAGATATGTAGACAATATACAATATATTTAAAATGTTTAAATGTATGGAAAATATATGATCTGATGTTTTGACATATGTATATACTCACGAATCAGTCACCACAACAAGATCGTGAATATACCCATCACACCCAAAAGCTTCCATGGGTCCCTTCAAAACCTGTCTATCTGCCTTCATTGCCACCCCTACCTGCAGGTGACCAGTAGTCTCCTTCCTATTGCTATAGATTAGTTTACATTTTCTGGCATTTATGCAACTGGAATCATACAGGAATGTACAAATTGTGGTCTGGCTTCTTTTATTCAGCACACTTATTTTGAGATTCAATCTCATTGCTAAGAAGCATTCCATTGTGTGGACATACCACAATTTCTTTATCCATTCACCCATTGATGGACTTTCAGTTATATCCAGTCTTGGGCTATTACAGATAAAGATGTTATGAAGAGTAGTGTACAGATCTTCTTTTGAAGGTACACATGCGTTATCTTGGATAAATATCTAAGAATTGAATATGGCTCATATAGTAAGTACATGTTAACATTTTAAGAAACTAACTTTTTCCCAAAATGGTTGTAGCATTTAAAATTTCTCCCAGCTGAAAATGAGTTCTCATTGCTCCACATACTTGTCAACTCCTGGCATGTTTAGTCTTTTTAATATTACAGATTCTAGTCGGTGTGTAATGGTATTTGATTGTGGATTTAATTTATATTTCCCTAATGACTAATAATGTTAAGCATATTTTCATGTGTTTATTATTATCAATATACCTCTTTTCACCAAGGATCTGTCCAAATTTTTACACAATTTTTTATTGGATTGTTTTCTTATTTAACTTTAGTATCCATTATAAATTCTGGATATAAATCCATTATCAATTTTTTTTTGAGAGGGTATGTCTCATATTCATTGATCAAATGGTTGTTAACAACAATAAAATTCTGTATAGGGGAGTCAATGCTCAAGGCACAATCATTAATCCATCTCAAGCCTAATTCTCGTCAGTCTCCAGTCTTCTGAAGCATAACGAACAAGTTCTTACATGGTGAACAAATTCTTACATAGTGAATAAGTTACATGGGGAACAGTACAAGGGCAGTCATCACAGAAACTTTCGGTTTTGATCACGCATTATGAACTGCAAACAATCAGGTCAAATATGAATATTCGTTTGATTTTTATACTTGATTTATATGTGGATCCCACATTTCTCCCTTTATTATTATTATTATTTTTATTTTTAATAAAATGCTGAAGTGGTAGGTAGATGCAAGATAAAGGTAGAAAACATAGTTTAATGTTGTAAGAGAGCAATAGTAGATGATCAGGTGTGTGCCTGTAGACTATGTGTTACTCCGAGCTAGACAAGGGCATTAAAACATCCACGGATGCAGAAGATTTCTCTCAAAACAGCGGGGGTGAGGTTCTAAGCTTCACCACTGTTGATCCCCAATTTCTCACCTGATGGCCCCCCTGCAACTTTGCCTGTCTTAGGTTGTTCCTCCCTTGAGGAATCTTACCTGTCACTGGCTAACCAGTCATCTTCCGGGGCCATACAGGGAAATGTAAAGTTGGTAAGTGAGAGAGAAGCCATATTGTTTTAAAAGGTTAGCTTTTTACTTCTTTGCAGATTTATGCCCTGTGGCTTCTATGCCCAGCATTTGTCTTGAGGTATCTTTACCACTTGGAGGAATTATGATACTCGGTAAATTCGATATGAGGCACGAATTCTATTTAAGGGTTGTAATTAGGAAGGAAGAAGAAATGCTATAGAGGTAGCAGATGGAAGAAAACATGGGAGGATTGATTATTTCTTTGACATATCTTCTTGTAGAGTACCTTAAGCATGTATAGGTTTTAAACTACTAACTAAATTGCGCACACACATTAACATAATAGGAGTACAGTTACAATAAACAAAGCAGATCTATAATTACCAGCCATCTCCAGTGAAGCCAAGAAAACCAGTTAGGCACCCTAGGCATTTGTGAACATTTGTCTATGATATGATGGATATTGTCCAACTGTACTTGAACAGTCTGAGAGAAATCAGACAAATTAAAGCAAGCCATTCCTGAGAACTGTTCACATCCCATATGTTCTTTTAACTGTAGATAGTCTGTAGTTGTAAGATTTTGGAGTGCTACACCTTGCACTTCTCCTAATTCTTGGTTGAGTTCCAACAGTATAGATCCAGTCAAATTTGTTGTTTTACTGTATGCACAGGCCAGCTTAGATATCTCCTTCTTCATTCCAATGGCAAGTCCAGGAAACGGTGGGATGGATGCAGATACAACTGCAGCATCACCTGGATCTTTGTGGAGGTTTTTTGATGATCATCTTCTGGTATGAGTCTTCCAGAGAGTGCTGATGTTGGAAGTTCTTCTTCATATCGTATCTTAGTTCATTTTCTGGGTAGCCAAATTAGGCTTTGATCTTCTGTATAAAAACAGACAGACCCTTTGCCCACACTTTGATATGCCCTTTATACCATTGTGTAGAACTCATTGGAGGTCAGCACACAGGAACTGCTTTTTTTTTTTTTATTAAGAGAAAGGAATATTATCAGAAAAGAGTACCTCCATAGCCAATCATCTGACCCCCTTTAAGTGATCAAAATTAAGGATATTTAAAGCATGTGTTAATCTTTGATTTACCATTCGTTTTATACTATCAAGGAGTAATCCCCCTTTTCTTTCTTTCTTTCTTTTTCTTTTTAATCTTTAACCTACACTTACATGAAGAATACTATGTTTACTATGCTCTCCCCTATACCAGGTCCCCCCTATAAACCACATTACAGTCACTGTCCATCAGCATAGCAAAATGTTGTAGAGTCACTACTTGTCCTCTCTGTGTTGTACAGCCCTCCCCTTTCTCCCTCCCCAACCATGCATGCTAATCTTAATACCCCCTTTCTTCTTCCCCCCCCTTATCCCTCCCTGTCCACTCATCCTCCTCAGTTCCTTTCCCTTTGGTACCTGTTAGTCCATTTTTGGGTTCTGTAATTCCGCTGCTGTTTTGTTCCTTCAGTTTTTCCTTTGTTCTTATACTCCTCAGATGAGTGAAATCATTTGGTATTTCTCTTTCTCCGCTTAGCTTATTTCACTGAGCATAATACTCTCCAGCTCCATCCATGTTGCTGCAAATGGTTGGATTTTTCCACTTCTTATGGCTGAGTAGTATTCCATTGTGTATATGTACCACATCATCTTTATCCATTCATCTACCGATGGACATTTAGGTTGCTTCCAATTCTTGGCTATTGTAAATAGTGCTACGATAAACATAGGGGTGCATCTGTCTTTCTCAAACTTGATTGCTATGTTCTTAGGGTAAATTCCTAGGAGTGGAATTCCTGGGTCAAATGGTAGGTCTGTTTTGAGCATTTTGATGAACCTCCATACTGCTTTCCACAATGGTTGAACTAATTTACATTCCCACCAGCAGTGTAGGAGGGTTCCCCTTTCTCCACAGCCTCGCCAACATTTGTTGTTGTTTGTCTTTTGGATGGCAGCCATCCTTACTGGTGTGAGGTGATACCTCACTGGAGTTTTAATTTGCATTTCTCTGATAATTAGTGATGTGGAGCATCTTTTCCTGTGTCTGTGGGCCATCTATATTTCTTTTTTAGAGAACTGTCTGTTCAGTTCCTCTGGCCATTTTTTAATTGGGTTATTTGTTTTTTGTTTGTTGAGGCGTGTGAGCTCTTTATATATTCTGGACGTCAAGCCTTTATCGGATCTGTCATTTTCAAATATATTCTCCCATACTGTAGGGTTCCTTTTTGTTCTATTGATGGTGTCTTTCGCTGTGCAGAAGCTTTTAAGCTTAATGTAGTCCCACTTGCTCATTTTTGCTGTTGTTTTCCTTGCCCGGGGAGATATGTTCAAGAAGAGGTCACTCATGTTTATGTCTAAGAGGTTTCTGCCTATGTTTTTTTCCAAGAATTTAATGGTTTCATAAATTACATTCAGGTCTTTGATCCATTTTGAGTTTACTTTTGTATATGGGGTTAGACAATGATCCAGTTTCATTCTCCTACACGTAGCTGTCCAGTTTTGCCAGCACCATCTGCTGAAGAGACTGTCATTTCTCCATTGTATGTCCATGGCTCCTTTATCAAATATTAATTGACCATATATGTTTGGGTTAATTTCTGGAGTCTCTAATCTGTTCCACTAGTCTGTGGCTCTGTTCTTGTGCCAGTGCCAAATTGTCTTGATTACTATGGCTTTGTAGTCAAGCTTGAAGTTGGGGAGTAAGATCCCCCCTACTTTATTCTTCTTTCTCAGGATTGCTTTGGCTATTCGGGGTCTTTGGTGTTTCCATATGAATTTTTGAATTATTTGTTCCAGTTCATTGAAGAATGTTGCTGGTAATTTGAGAGGGATTGCATCAAATCTGTATATTGCTTTGGGCAGGATGGCCATTTTGACAATATTAATTCTTCCTAGCCAGGAGCATGGGATGAGTTTCCATTTGTTAGTGTCCCCTTTAATTTCTCTTAAGATTGACTTGTAGTTTTCAGGGTATAGGTCTTTCACTTCTTTGGTTAGGTTTATTCCTAGGTATTTTATTCTTTTTGATGCAATTATGAATGGAATGGTTTTCCTGATTTCTCTTTCTATTGGTTCATTGTTAGTGTATAGGAAAGCTACAGATTTCTGTGTGTTAATTTTGTATCCTGCAACTTTGCTGTATTCCAATATCAGTTCTAGTAGTTTTGGAGTGGAGTCTTTAGGGTTTTTTATGTACAATATCATATCATCTGCAAATAGTGACAGTTCAACTTCTTCTTTACCAATCTGGATTCCTTGTATTTCTTTGTTTTGTCTGATTGCCATGGCTTGGATCTCCAGTAGTATGTTAAATAACAGTGGGGAGAGTGGGCATCCCTGTCTAGTTCCCGATCTCAGCGGAAACGCTTTCAGCTTCTCGCTGTTCAGTATAATGTTGGCTGTGGGTTTATCATATATGGCCTTTATTATGCTGAGGAACTTGCCCTCTATTTCCGTTTTGCTGAGAGTTTTTATCATGAATGGATGTTGAATTTTGTCCAATGCTTTTTCAGCATCTATGGAGATGATCATGTGGGTTTTGTCTTTCTTTTTGTTGATGTGGTGGATGATGTTGATGGATTTTCGAATGTTGTACCATCCTTGCATCCCTGGGATGAATCCCACTTGGTCATGGTGTATGATCCTTTTGATATACTGTTGCATTCTGTTTGCTAATATTTTATTATTTTTTCATCTACATTCATCAGGGATATTGGTCTGTAATTTTCTTTTTTGGTGGGGTCTTTGCCTGGTTTTGGTATTAGGGTGATGTTGGCTTCATAGAATGAGTTTGGGAGTAGTCCCTCTTCTTCTATTTATTGGAACACTTTAAGGAGAATGGGTATTATGTCTTCTCTGTGTGTCTGATAAAATTCCGAAGTAAATCCGTCCTGCCCCGGAGTTTTGTTCTTGGGTAGTTTTTGATTACCGTTTCAATTTCTTTGCTCATAATTGGTTTGTTTAACTTTTGTGTTTCTTCCTTGGTCAGACTTGGGAGGTTGTATTTTTCTAGGAAGTTGTCCATTTCTTCTAGGTTTTCCACCTTGTTGGCATATAGGTTTTCATAGTAGTCTGTAATAATTCTTTGTATTTCTGTGGAGTCTGTCATGATTATTCCGTTCTCATTTCTGATGCTGTTGATTTGTGTTGATTCTCTTTTTCTCTTAATAAGTTTGGCTAGAGGCTTATCTATTTTGTTTATTTTCTGAAAGAACCAGCTCTTGGTTTTGTTGATTTTTGCTATTGTTTTATTCTTCTCAATTTTGTTTATTTCTTCTCTGATCTTTATTATGTACCTCCTTCTGCTGACTTTAGGCCTCATTTGTTCTTCTTTTTCCAGTTTTGATCATTGTGATGTTAGACTATTCATTTGGGATTGTTCTTCCTTCTTCAAGTGTGCCTGGATCGCTATATACTTTTCTCTTAAGACTGCTTTCACTGTGTCCCACAGAAGTTGGGGCTTTGTGTTGTTGTTGTCATTTGTTTCTATATATTCCTTGATCTCTATTTTGATTTGTTCATTGATCCATTGATTATTTAGAAGCATGTTGTTAAGCCTCCATGTGTTTGTAAGTCTTTTTGTTTTCTTTGTAGAATTTATTTCTAGTTTTATACCTTTGTGGTCTGAAAAATTGGTTGGTAGAATTTCAATATTTTGGAATTTACTGAGGCTGTTTTTGTGAACTAGTATGTGGTCTATTCTGGAGAATGTTCCATGTGCACTTGAGAAGAATGTATATCCTGTTGCTTTTGGATGTAGAGTTCTATAGATGTCTATTAGGTCCATCTGTTCTAGGGTGTTGTTCAGTGCCTGTGTGTCCTTACTTATTTTCTGTCCGGTGGATCTATCCTTTGGGGTGAGTGGTGTGTTGAAGTCTCCTAAAATGAATGCATTGCAGTCTATTTCCCTCTTTAGTTCTGTTAGTATTTGTTTCACATATACTGGTGCTCCTGTGTTGGGTGCATATATATTTAGAATGGTTATATCCTCTTGTTGGACTGAGCCCTTTATCATTATGTAGTGTCCTTCTTTATCTCTTGTTACTTTCTTTGTTTTGAAGTCTATTTTGTCTGATATTAGTACTGCAAACCCTGCTTTCTTCTCTCTGTTGTTTTCCTGAAATATGTTTTTCCATCCCTTGACTTTTAGTCTGTACATGTCTTTGGGTTTGAGGTGAGTTTCTTGTAAGCAGCATATAGATGGGTCTTGCTTTTTTATCCATTCTATTACTCTGTGTGTTTTGTTTGGTGCATTAAGTCCATTTACATTTAGGTTGACTATTGAGAGATATGTACTTATTGCCATTGCAGGCTTTAAATGTGTGGTTACCAAAGGTTCAAGGTTAGCATCTTTAGTATCTTACTGCCTAACTTAGCTTGCTTATTGAGCTGTTATATACACTGTCTGAAGATTCTTTTCTTCTCTCCCTTCTTTTTCCTCCACCTCCATTCTTCATATGTTGTGTGTTTTGTTCTGTGCTCTTTTTAGGAGTGCTCCCATCTGGAGCAGTCCCTGTAAGATGCCCTGTAGAGGTGGTTTGTGGGAAGCAAATTCCCTCAGCTTTTGCTTGTCTGGGAGTTGTTTAATCCCGCCATCATATTCAAATGATAGTCGTGCTGGATACAGAATCCTTGGTTCAAGGCCGTTCAGTTTCATTGCATTAAATATATCATGTCATTCTCTTCTGGCCTGTAGGGTTTCTGTTGAGAAGTCTGATGTTAGCCTGATGGGTTTTCCTTTATAGGTGACCTTTTTCTCTCTAGCTGCCTTTAAAACTCTTTCCTTGTCCTTGATCCTTGCCATTTTAATTATTATGTGTCTTGATGTTGTCCTCCTTGGATCCTTTCTGTTGGGGGTTCTGTGTATTTTCATGCTCTGTTCAATTATTTCCTCCCCCAGTTTGGGGAAGTTTTCAGCAATTATTTCTTCAAAGAGACTTTCTATCCCTTTTCCTCTCTCTTCTTCTTCTGGTACCCCTATAATATGGATATTATTCCTTTCAGATTGGTCACATAGTTCTCTTAGTATTGTTTCATTCCTGGAGATCCTTTTATCTCTGTGTCAGCTTCTATATGTTCCTTTTCTCTGGTTTCTATTCCTTCAATGGCCTCTTGCATCTTATCCATTCTGCTTATAAATCCTTCCAGGGTTTGTTTCACTTCTGTGCTCTCCTTCCTGACATCTGTGATCTCCCTCCAGACTTCATCCCATTGCTCTTGCATTTTTCTCTGCATCTCATCCCATTGCTCTTGCATTTTTCTCTGCATCTCCGTCAGCATGTTCATGATTTTTATTTTAAATTCTTTTTCAGGAAGACTAGTTAGGTCTGTCTCCTTCTCAGGTGTTGTCTCTGTGATCTTTGTCTGCCTGTAGTTTTGCCTTTTCCTGGTGATAGAGATAGTTTGCAGAGCTGGTACAAGTGACCGCTGGAAGAGCTTCCCTTCTTGTTGGTTTGTAGCCTTTTCCTGGGAGAATAGCGACCTCTAGTGGCTTGTGCTGGGCAGCTGTGCGCAGACAGGGCTTCTGTTTCCTGCCCGGTTGCTATGTAGTTTATCTCCACTGTTGTTGTGGGCATGGCCTGGCTCGGGCTGCTGCTCTAAAATGGTGGAGCCCCATTGCGGGGGGAGCGGCCGGGAGGCTATTTATCTCCATAAGGGGCCTCTGTGCTCCCTGCTGCCTGGGGGTTAGAGTGCCCAGAGATCCCCAGATTCCCTGCCTCTGGGCTAAGTGTCCTGCCCTGCCCCTTTAAGACTTCCAAAAAGCACTCTCCAAACCAAAACAACAACAGCAACAACAAAAGAAAAAAAAATTAAATAAATAATTTTTTTTTAAAAAAAGGAAAAACACGCGATTTTTTTTGTCCTTAGGCACCGGTCTCAGGCACCCACTCACCAGTCTTGCTGCCCTGTTTCCCTAGTATTGGGGTCCCTGTCCCTTTAAGGCTTCCACAAAGCACTCGCCAAAAAAAAAAAAAGCCGCTCCCGTTTCTTTGTTCTCTGGAGTCAGCCTCAGGCACCCGCTCACCGGTCCTGCTGCCCTGTTTCCCTAGTATCCAGGACCCCATGCATGCACTGTGTCTGCGCTCTGGTCCGGAATCCTGGGGCTGGATGTTCAGCAGTCCCGGGCTCCCTCCCTGCTGACTCCTCTCCTCCCGCTGGGGCCTGGGGGGAGGGGCGCTCAGGTCCCGCCGGGCTGGGGCTTGTATCTTACCCCCTTCGCAAGGCGCTGGGTTCTGGCAGGTGTGAATGTGGTCTGGATGTTGTCCTGTGTTCTCTGGTCTCTATTTTAGGAGGAGTTGTCTTTTTTATATTTTCATAGATAAATGTGATTTTGGGAGGACATTTCTGCTGCTCTACTTATGCCGCCATCTTGGCTCTGCCTGATTATCAATTTTTTTTAATATTCTGAATCACGGTAGTGGGATCACATCTAAGAAATCTTTGCCTAACAGAAGGGTACAAATATTTTCTCCAATTTTTCTTCCAGGAGATTTATAATTTTGGATGCTACATTTAGGTCTACAATCTATTTGAAATTACCATTTTAATACAGTGTGACATATGGATACAAGTTCATTTTCAAGATATGGATATCCAAGGGTTCCGGTATGACTTACCGAAAAAACTACCCTTTCTCCACTCAGTTGACTTCTTTCATCAAGTCAGTGAACACGTGTGAAAGAGCCCTACTGCTTCCTGCTTCCCTGTGCTTAAATATAGAGTTGGGGGCCAGCATCGATGGATTTGAGGCTCTGTGCTCACTGTTATGACTGTAATCAACTGAAAGTCACATGATGCATCTGAGTCTGTTACATCATATTTAATACATGTGGGTGTCTCAGTGATCTGAAAGCTCCCTTTAATTGCTAACCTTTCTCTCAATATCAGTTGACTTTTTTAATGATTACTGGTCTTAACTGATCTCACCCTAAACTCTGAGACACATGTTTCCCAGTAATCAGAGGCTCTCTTTTTATTGTTTTGGCTAGATTAGCTCAGATCATCAACTTAATAAAATTAATCATAAAAATTTAGTTCCCCATATGGAATTATAAACTGGATATAATAGCATATATGTCTTGATATGGTAGGAAAGTCTATGTTTAGAAAAAAATCTTTATATTTTCAAAGAAATTGTTCACATCTTTTTTAAAAAGTGTACGTATTATTTGCTTTCCAATTTAAAAAAGAGAAAAAAAACAAGGCATTGGTATTCTATCAGAAGAGGAACCACAGTACCAAATCCCAGAAGCAAGTGGCAAAACCCAGGTGCCAGAGGAATTCACAGAGAACGTGTCACTGGCTTTTGCAACTACTCCTTGCATTATTGATGAACAAAGGAGAGCAGGGGGTTGTGGGACATAACCTGAGAAGGATAACTCACTTTTCTTACTGGCAATTTAGGATTATCATTTCAATAACTCTATCTATTACACTCTTTACCTAGGTTTAGGAAGAATAAAAATATATGTCCGAAACTGTGCAATTTCACAATCCCAGAGGCCATGAGAAGTCATGGGTTTCCTTTATTTGATAGTGAGCTGGTGCTCATTAGATGAAAAACAAAATACAAGAAAAGATGCAGAGAACATCTATTTTTACAACATGATCAGCCAATAACGGTAGTGAGACCAGGGGTAGTGGTCCATAGTGGAAAACTGGGGATTGGAAGTCCAGCGATCTCAATTTATGGCCCAACTACTTAGTATTGTGTGGTCTGGGAAAATTCATGCTTGCAAAGCTAGTAATCAATATTGCAAGAAAACGTGTCCACCTCCGTTCACTGTAAAGGGGAAAGCTTGCATAGCGCATTAGAAGCTAAATCAAATTGTACAATTTATTCTGCTATCATTTTAGAATAGTAGCATTGAGAATGTAGAAACCTGAAAGAGTATGCTGAATATTTTATAAGTTTTTAAAGGCATTTTTCTTTGCTGGATTTACATAAGAGAAAAGCACATGTAGATCATTCAGCACCAAAACTTGCAGTTATTGCTGGAGAATGGATCCACTGACAATGACTCTATATCGATAAATGGAGTTTTTATTTTTATTATCAAATTATACAACCTAAATTATGCATCCTTACCCAGCTTGCACCACACTTCAAAAGACAGATTTTTCTGGCTGTCAAGAAAACATGCAAAGAGAAGCCAAATTTGAAATAATCATTGTTTGCCACTACTTTATAAGCAGGACAAAAGAATTAACAGATTGGGTAATTGATTGGAGTAATGAACTCTGGTATTTATTTAACTATTGAGGAAAGAAAAATGCATAAATATAAAAGAAGAAATGTTAGACTATTCGGTCTTCAATTGGAAAGATTCAAGATTCATCACTTTATTATGCACTATTGCTTTTTTACATTTACCATTTCTGTAAACTGTGGAGCAGATTGGAATTTGTATCACCTCTATATACTATGATCTGAGATGAATCAAAATAATACAGTATATTCAAATTTTTACTCTAAGAGCTGTCCAAAGATCAAGCTGGCTACTTTGATTTGAAGGGAGTTCCTCATCCCTGGTCATGTGAAAGTAGAATCTGGATCATCGTTTATTTTACAAAGCAAGAGAATGAATATTTGGAGGATCCACATCATAATAAAATAAAAAAGAAGGGATACAAGAAAGTCCTAAAACTCTTCTTCACTAATTTATTAGACTACAGGGTGGGGAGGAGAAGGGGAGAGAGGGAAAGAAGGAGGAGGAGAAATAAGGAGAGAAAGAGGAACCGAGGGAGAGAGAGAAAATGAACCCAGTCAAGGAATGTCGTAGTTGGGGAAATGCAAATAATAACATACCCTTTCAGTTACACTGATTTCAAGCTTGATAAAGCCACAGACATTGACAATAAGGCTAAAATCAGGAACATTTAGAAATATGTGAAAGCATCTGTAAGTTTTAATTTTGTATTACGTCTATTTGAAATTGTAAAACCAAAAGCAATAGACAGAATTTATTCATTTAAAAAGCCACCTAAAACATATTGAAATGGATATATAGAGAGATGATAGATAAATATTGTGTCTAATAAGAATAATTTTATATAAATTATGAATGTGTATTTTATCATCAACTTCTAATTAAAAACTGCTCTGAAATCAATAGAGAAAGGGGAGCAGTCATTGAATGGAGGCAGAAGAATGAGAGAAGCATGAATGCTGATGTTGGCTACCCAGGAGAACAAACATCCCGAAGCAAGAGACCTCCCCGGGCCCACCTACACCTAAGAAAACAAACTGGCTTATGATACATCAAGAGAGGGCACCTCTTTGCAAATGGGGAAAGTTTATCACTTTTTGAGAAAAAGTTTATTCTAAAATGGCACCGCAGGGAAGGAGCGTCCCCCCACCAAACCAGGGAAGGAGTGTCCCCCCCCACCCCTGAACCAGGGAAGGAGTGTCCCCCCCCAACCAGCGAACAAGCTATCTCACTGAAAAGCAAGCCAGGGTCATTCTCATCACGGCCATCGGAGAGAATGTTACAGGGTCAGTGTGAGGGAATGCAGCCCCGCCTGCCCACGAAGTGTGACACTCAGCTAGCCACACCTGTGTGGCGTGCATCCACCTGAGCCCCAATCCTCCTGAGTACCCGATCCTCCAAGAAAACTTCATCCCCATCCCAAATCAGGGCATTCAGGCGACATGAATTCAAGTAGCCTTGAAAACATTCAACTCAGCTTACATGATCTAGGGGAAAACAAAGCATACATACACATTGGAGGAAAAACGTGTTTGTAGCGATGCTTTTCCCCGTCACATACCATGAATTATCTATGCACAGTGCATGCTTTCTGATGAACGTAAACATTTAACAGGGTCAGAAATACCAGCTCTTCCTACTGCTTCACCCCTGCCTGATGCAAACACTGACCATTTTGGAGAAGCACAGAGGACGTAGCAGATTTGGGATTTATCTGAAGGACTACATTTTCTGCTTGGATTTTTATGTTAGTGTCCCCCATTTTGCTATACCTTGAAAGTTCCCATTTTAGGCGTCACTCAGAGCAGCAACTCTGCAGGTGAGCCAAAATGGGATTTGAGTCACGTGATGTGAGCGGCAGTTAATGCAGATACGCTTTGAGAGGTGTCCATAAAACAAGATTTCCTTTGGCTCTCATTGGCTCCTTCACACTCTAACTTTAATATCCAGCAAGTCAGTTCTGCTATCATATTTTATTATTCCAATTTTTTCAGCCTGCCACATTTTATAGTGTTAATTACAATTCAGCTAAAGATTTATACAGTACACATGTCTCTCTCTGAAAGGTATTCCCTTTCCTCATTCAAATATGCGTGTTGGTAAAATAGACATGGTTACCAGCAAATTAATTCCTCACTCTGTTGTGGTTCAGTTTACCCTTCATGCCTTATTAAAATATTTTCCAACTTTATAAAGAGAATAGAAATAGTTTGATTTGAATATATTTGTGCCTATTATTTTAAATCACTTTGAGGTACAAAAAAGGAAAAAATTGTTACAGTTTGAATTGGTGAGTTTCAAATACAGAAGCAGTTTCCAGAATGAGAAATAAGGCAATTTTCTAGACCTTAAAATCTTCTTCATAAAACAGATAAAAATGATGATAGATATAATAAATTATAGAGTACTCTCTATGTGGACATGGGCAGCATAGAAGGGGTACATTTCCCTCCTTCTTATATTGTCCTGGGATTGTTCACAAGGTGACTTGGTGCAGCATGAAGGGCACTGGGCCTGGCATAGGGAATTCCAGCCACTATTCTCCAGTGAGCCACCTGCTATCAACAGTACCCAGAGAATTACCACTAACTACTCTCAGTCTCAGATTCCCAGAATGGATGAAGACAATGATGTTTCTTTTTAGTTTCCCACAGTGGCTTAGAAGAAGAGAGAGATGATGTAATGCAATGTAAATACTTTCTGTAGCACTGAATGAAAGCTCGGCCTTTGTGTGTGCATAAGGGTGTATGTGTGTGTGTGTTTCTTGATGCCAGCAAGAAGCCTAATTATTGAGACAGGGTGTCTCACTAGGAAGGACATAAAAACAGGGGTAGGGGCATTATCATCTACTTCATCTTTTTTCTAATAAGCAAACCCTCTTTATCTTTCCAGAAGAATTAAGAGGAAGAAATAGCAAGTGGATGAGAGAGAGAGAGAGAGAGAGAGAGAGAGAGAGAGAGAGAGAGAGAGAGAGAGGCTGTAAATGCAGAGGCTGCTTATTGGCAGCCTCCTTCTCTCCAGCCACTGTAGGACATAAGACAGGTAAGGGTGGCTGTTAGGATCATACCTGTCTGAGGAAGGGACCAGAGTCTAAGGAATTCGCTGGGAAGCAACAGCACAGAAGGGGCTGGCACCAAGCCTGGCCGTGGGGGAGCGGGCTCCCCTGGAGCACCCGCAGTGGGCCCTTTAAGCAGCAGCTCCGGAGGCTACCACAGCTGTCTTCCTTGGTGACCTGGCCGCGCCCCCTAACTCTGCGCATGACGTGCTCACAGCGGCTTTATCATGTTAGTGGAGCCATCCGCCCATCCTGGGTACTGAGATCTGTCCTTCCGGCCCCAGAGCAAAGAGATGGTTTAGCACAGCAACGAGCTTGGTTTCTGGGTTCCAGTCCAAGCTCGGTCACTGACTGGTTCTGCAAGCTCGTCTGAGCTCCTTAACATCTCTGTGCCCGCACTTTGCTGGTGTGCAAACCTGAAATAGCCACGGTTTGCACCCTAGGGCTTTCATGAGAATTCGCCGGGACAGCTCACGTAAGCTGGGCGTAGAGCGGACAGTGGCTGCACGTGAAGCAGGGCGCTCTGTGTCCCAGGAGGCTGCTGGCAGAGGGTAGGTCCGCCACCCCAGGACGCGCCGCCCTTCCCCCAGAGCGGCTGGGCGGGGCCGGGAACGCCCTGCACCCCCTCCACGTGCCTCTGCCTCCTAGTCTGGAGGTAGGACTAGACACACTGGCGCCGTGGGGTGCCGACCCGGGTTAAATCCGACAGCAGGTGGGGCGGGGCCGGGCCAGGAGCGCCGCAGAACGCACTCTGGGCAGCCCAGGTGGAAGCGCAGGCGCTCCTGCTCAGCGCGGCCCTTTCTCGCTGGGGACCCGCCGCAGGATACGCACCCTCCCTTTCTGCACCTCAGGGCCTTTTTTCAGATGGGGACATGACGCTAACTACCTCAAGGGGCAAAGACGAGTGAAGCTACTCCGTTAGTTCCTGGCACAAAGCAAACGGTTAAAAAACGTTAGCTGTTTTTCTCACTGACACCGTATGGATGTGCCTGAGGATAGACGAGGAGGACAGTAACCCCGATAGTATTAGCAGTGGAAGCTCCCCGTGCTCACACGGCTGGTGGCTTGGCCTCCCCGTCGGAAAGCTCCCATGACATCCCAGGAGGGTTCTTGGCACACGAGGCACTTAGCAGCTGGCAGGGTTGGGGAGGCACTCGCCCCTGCACTGTGGGACAGGAGAAGGGACTCCTATAACGCAGCAAAATAAACTACTAGAATTGCAATTGAAACCTCAGATCTCTCTAGTGGAGTTTTAATACCTAGAAATCAAGGGCTGTTTCTTCTTGTCTTCACAGTGTTGGAGGAAATGTCCAGGAAATGGTGGTGAAGTATTGACTATGGGAAACCATTACGTTTGTAGCTCAGCACCTACCAGAGCGGCGCTGCAGTTTCTCTCCCAGTACTTATTGGCGGAGTATCTCCTGTGTGCCCGGCTCCACTAGGCTCTAGATAAATAACCATGAATAAATTAGGCACAGTCTCTGCTTCCTGGAAGTTTAAATTTTGGTGAAAGTAAAGAAAAAGTCAACAGAAAATCACCATCTTTTTATCACAGTATCTCTCTCTCTCATTTCACACATGTTTTATCTCTGATCACAAATGTAGAATTAGGGTCTCTATAAAAAAGGAACACGGTCAATTTCTGCTAGAGTAGGTCCAGATTCTCTAATAGTATTATGAATTCTCTCCAATGAAAAAGTACCCTGCAAAAGTATAGATACGAAATATACGCTCTGTGCTTGCAGTTCTAGGTATCCATTTAAAGTAGACAAACAAGACATCTGACAATCCTACGTACATGGGTTTGTGAATTCTGAATTCTATGAGAATAATGAAAACCTGTGAAATCGCTGGAAAACCGAACATTTTAAAGACCACTTTTTGATAGAAGGACAAGAGGGAGGAGAAGCAAGACCTCAAAGAGTAAATTAAAGTCCAAGATTAAACACGTGGATTTACCCCGTACAAGGTTCAGAAGCTTACGAAGAAAATTGAAAGCCTTTCCCAGGAAATAATAGTATTGGATGGAAGCTTCCTAGTGGCTCAGATATTGAGCTTATTTTTTAAAGAGGTAATACACCTAAAGCTTAAAAAATAAGAGACGGATGAAACAATTTCTCAGAAAAAAAATAATGTCAGAAGTATGTGTTAATGGAAGAGGCTCTCATATGTATATTTGATGCAGACAACAGATATATATGTAAATTTTGAGAAAAAAAGAACTGGAAAGACCCTGTCTTGAAGACTTCTCATACTACAGATGTGGAAACTAAACATCAGAAAGAGGAAATGCCCCCCAAAGCCCTATGTTGAGGGGGGAACACATCCAAGACTAGAATCCTAGAGCCCACCGCACTACCCTCCCCACAGAAACGCTCAGCTCCTGTGCCCTACCCATCAGGGCTGTCTGCAAGGGCTAAAGGAAGCCATGACCTCATTTTGCTGAAAAGGAGTCACAGTGGCTCCTAGGGTTGATGGAACAGCAAGAAACACCTGGACAGAGTAGGTTAAAAGTATAGATACAGATATAGGTTTCTTATTGTTGAACAGGCTTGGCAGATATCACAGAAACACCTATGGACTCTTGTCCATTCCCTCCGTGGCTTTACACACGCCAATTTCATTTTTAAGGGTGCATCCAAACCAGCATCCTCAATCCCTATCATATAAAGGGTCCCCTGCTTCCCTGGCTATGGTGCTGGGTTGAAGAATGCAAATGGACAAGTGGTTCTAACTTGTGTAATTAGTGATCTCCGCTCCTTGGCCACAGTGATTCTTTTGAGGGATGGATATTTGACCCAGGCAAGGCTAATCTGAGCTCTAGTCCAGAATTATTTGAGTTGTTCCTCAACATTAAGAAGTTCCATTCCTTTTTAGCTATGAAGCTTAAAGGGTTGAGCCTGGAAGGTGGAAGTGGTCAAGTCCCTACCAAGTGGCAAAAGCAGTAGAATATAAAGCCACTGACTGGAATGAAGCAGAGATGAGACGTGGATGAATTATTACAGGTGGCAGTGCGCCCTTGATGCAGCTGCCTGTGGCTGTGTTCTTGTTCTTCACCATTAATGAGCTAACAAACTTCTCATTGTATCTAAGACATTTTGAGCTTTATTTTTATCAACTTCAGACAGTGTACCCTGTTAAATAGTATTGCTAAACAAATAACTTCAGTGTCTGCAATAATTAGCATACATGCGTATACTGCTAAAGTTTCTTATACTATTAACCTTGAAATTATACCATGAACAGCCATAATTTGTCAAGTACCTATACCATAAAATGTAATCTTTTCTGTTATGTACTTTATTCCATACACAAACTCTTCAAACAGGATGGGACTTTCCCCAATATTCAGATGATAGAACTAAAGATCACAGAATATAATGGACTCATTGGTTGTACTCATGGCTCTTAAAAAGATCTACCTCCAAACACAGAGATCCCCTTCCTTAAATCATTCTAGTTGTATGGGAAAATACGTATGGCAGTGTTGAGGTTAGCCTTTGTGCCAAAAGCTGAGATATGTTAAAGGGATTTTTAACACAACGTGGACCTGGAGAGATCTGATTCAGTGTTGAGGCTGAAGTAAATAGTACTTTATAACAAATTGTATCAGGCTCATTATATACCTTTATAACTAGAGATGTCTCATAGAATGTGTAGCTGTTGGCAGGTGAGAGACCTTGAACTCGGAAATATCAAGTGTTCTTCCAAGGTTAAATGAAAAACTTGTGAAATCGGGGAGATGAATTTGGCCAATCACCTGAGCCCTGCATTTGCTCTTTACACATGTAGTTTCTACTTCTATGCGCAAGTCAACATTCTTCCTTGTATCACTTAATTAAACTTCTTGGCCTAATCATCTTTGGTTAATTTATTTTAAATAATAGTATGTATTTTTGTACATCCTTTATGTCTTCAATAAGAATTTTTGAATTCAGAAAGTTATATCTTGTCAGTAATTTTCACTAACAAATATTTGATTAAGCTGTGACTTAAGAGAAACTAGTCTCTCTTGGAACCTATCACCAGGATGCTTAATATTCTTTCAACAAAGCAAAGAGCTAACAGAACAATTCTCACTATTTAAAAAAATCTTCAAAACATGCCCTGTTTCAGTTTAATGGTCGTGAGCAGTAGTTTGTTACAGAATTTTAATGGTTCGATTATAACAGCCATTGTAAAATGAATCACAGTTATTACCAGTTAAGGTATGGCATAAATTGTAGATTGTAATTGCTTACAGACTTTTCTAGAACAATAATATATCTACATCATATCTGGAGCGTGCTGTTGACATAATAAACTGGAGGATCGGGTACTGCAAACCTAAAACACAAGATGGAATGAAAGAGAAAGATTGCTGAGTATAAAGAACTCCCATTTACTCAAAGTGAAATTTAAACTGAAACTTAAATGAAGGAGCAAAAAAATAATTTTCACCTTCAAACTTATAATCGTTATCTTTTCTTGGGTCTGTGAAGATTTTAGTATAGAAAGGATATTTGAAATTGTTGAGGCTAATGGGTTTTAAATGTGTTTTTGTTGTGGAGCTGTCATTAACAAATTATCTATGGCCTCAACATAAAATGTCCATTAAAAATGGATTTTTATCTGGTTGAATCAGGAGTGAAGGTTTCAGATCTTTGTCCCTCACTCCAGTCTCCTCATCTGCACCTCTTCTTGTCCAGTGGCTCTGCCCAAGTACCCATGAGCTGCTAAGTAAAATCCACAGCTCCATTCTACTTACTCAGTTAAACAGCTGAAAATATGAAAACCAGAAAATGGATATGCATTTCCCAATATCTCAAACCTAATTACTGGAAAACCTGGGGCAGGAAGACAGGTTTCCAGGATTGTCGCACCACAACTAGTGCACTGTGTCACCCATTGTCCATTTGCATTCTCCAACCCAGTGCCGTAGCCAGGGAAGCAGGGAACCCCTTGAATGATAGGGATTGAGGATGCTGGTTTGTTTGTGTCCTTAAAGATGAAGTTGGCATGTACAAAGCCATTGAGAGAAAGGACATGAGCCCACAGATGTGTCTGTGACACTTGCAGGCTCCTGCCTTTTAATAAATGGTTGGAAGTCCAATCACTCTTTGGCCAAAGAAATGAATTATATGTATTCTTAAAATCCACCAGCAAATAGAGTTCAAATTATATTCAAAACAAGACTAAAGGACCATCTATGTCTTTTCACCAAAATACACAAAAGTGAAGATTAAACATCTGAAATATAAATGGCAAAGTTCTTGGAAGTGATATCACATCACTTTCTAAGCCAGTATTTTATAAAGTTAATATGCTTCACAAAATTAGCTCGAATTTTCTCCTGTGTATCTGTGCCAAAGAAAGTGCCTTGTTTTTCAAATCCAGGCTTACCAAACTGATTCACTGCCTGCTCTATGAAATCAGTCAGATTTTTTTTTTTTTTACACAAATCTTAGCAGCCGGAGACAACAAATACCTATTGAATGACCACAGATTTGCAGCCCACCAGTGTGGAGGGGAGCCCAGTTCTGGAGGCTGACTCTGTCACCTGAGCAGCCTGCAGTTGGTGATGAATGAAGAGTGTCCCTGGGGAGGACAGTTTAAACACGAGTTCTGCACTGTCTTTCTGAGATTCCAGGGCTTTGCACCCCACTCCCAAGAAGACTAGAACCTGCTCAATAGCACATTTTTTAATTACCTTCCTTTCCCCTTTCCTACGTCATTTCTCAATTCCCCAACTGAGGCTCCTTTAGATGCTTTAGATCACCTTACAAATAAAGCCCCTGCATGTGAGTGCTCCCCAAAGGATCTGCTTCTCAGCTCAGACAACAATGTACCCGAAATCACACACACCATCTCTTTTATCATTTTAATGAGTGTACATTTATATCCAAAATTATTTCATCCACATCTGTGAAAACTGCAGATGGTCTGAATTTTCCATGTTATAGGAGGGTCTGTAGGAAACCTCTGTGCTGCATTTGCTGTGCCAGCTCAGCGCCACCATGCCTCTTCTCAAAGTCCCCTTCCCCTCTGTGGTTCCATGCTTGGAGCTGCCAATGACAGGCGCATGGGCTTCCCTCCGTGTTTGCCTTTTAAGCCCTAATGCTCCTGTCTGAATGACTCATTTGTAGTATAAGCCCACCACCCATGGCCTTTGGTAGATGAGAAATAAGTTAGGGTCAAAGTATACCCAGAGGAGCTTTTTCACTATAATTATCGAACAGTTTCCACGAAGGAACCTATGGTCTCTTGGTCAAACACGCAGCATCCCTGTGCCTGCTATCATCCATCTGTGCGTAGCTGTAGCTGCATGCCACGTCCTGACTTGGGGTCCCTGGCCCTCCAAAGAGGTTTCTTATTTGGGAAACTGGTGCCCCCTCCCTGCACAGCCCCCCTCACCATGCTCCAAGGGGCTCCGCATGTGATGATCCCCGTGATATGCTCATTCCTTCCTGGCTTTGGATTCCAGGAGGGTAGGATTCCACATGGAGGGTTTTTCTCCCTTTCATTACCTGCTTCTACCTTTAACCTCAGCCCTTAAGTGAGGAGATATTTCTAGAATTTGTCAGAATTTCCATTTACTTTCTACCTGGTTTCAGTTCATTCTGGCAAGGAAAACTGTGATTTAGCCCCCAGCCGTGCACCATTTCTCTTTCCTGTTTCCCCTCTTGGATTGATTTTCACCATCTCTGGTTGGTTATTTTCCCAGTTTTCCAGTGATGAAGGTTTTGCTTGTTTTTTAAAGGCTTTCATTGACTTGCCCGTCAGGGAAAGCTAAAGCCATCATTCTTCCCCCCTAGAACTGATTCGCATAATTATGTTTTCAGTACATTACAGCAAAGACTCAAGGCTGGGCAGGAATGAGAATGCAGAGGGAAAGAAATTGGACGTCGAGATTTCTGGCAGCCCAAATTAGCAATTTGATGAGAATTCATACTGCTTCTTAAAACAAACCTGACCCTCACACCCAACAACCTGCAGCAAGTCTGTGAAACCCAACATGAGTACTATGCCATGCCTCTGGAATTGTCCAGGCCTTCTCTTCCACGCCAGTTTGACGCATTGTCCCCTGCTATTGTCGTCCTCGCTCATCATCTCGCTTCATGTTTTATCCCGGTATTTTCCTGAGATCCTGTTCCCTTCTGCTCCTCCTCCCCAGCCTCTCAGCCATGATCAGAAGACTGGAAGCTGTCAGGCTATGACAGCCTGAGACATTGGGTCTGCTGCCTGTGGAAGCGGTGATGACAGTGGCTAAGGCCCCTCACTGTGTACAGGCCCTTCTGACCTGCTTTGGGGTAACAACCTAGGGTTCCACCTGCAGACGACAGCCCTGACATCTCAAGGCTGCCCACGTTTTCTGGCCCCTGACTATAAGGCTCTCGGATCCCTGGTTGCATCCGCAGCTCTTTGCATTTCAGGGTCACCTTGTCAGCCCTCCCTTAAAGGGGCCTTCTCCGATCACTCAGATAAAATAGCTTTCTAAGCTTTTTTTCTAATATATATATCCTAACCTTTTCTTATGCTTGTCAACACTTCTTGAGGTTTATTATTATTTTATATATTTGCTTGCCAGCTTGTTCATTGTGTTTATCCTCTGAAAGAATACAGGCTTGGAAGGCCTGGAGCCATGTGTGTATGTCTGTCTTACTTGCTATTTCATCCCCAGGGTGTATATTATCATACTTGGGAAATAACAGGCAATATATAAGGTATCCTGACTGAATGAATGAATGCTCCCCAAACCACTTCTTACTCTCTTTCCTGAAACCTCCTGCATTTCAACAACTGGTTCTGACTTAACTTATTACCTACCACGTATTTTTCCTGCCTGGCCTGTTATCTGCTAAACCCTTTACCTGGAACTCCTTGTATGGCTACCAAAGCCTGAGGTGAATGTCCGGAATCCTCGAAGATCTCCCTGTCTCAGCACAAAGCTCCTGTTCTGAAAGCTGACACTCACCCTGTTTAAAATGCAATTGCTTTCTACCTACAGTCTCTCTGTCTAGTATGGCCAAGCTCTATTCTTTATGGCTTCCTCTGTTACCATGGTGACAGATTTGTTTGTTTGTTTGTTTGTTTGTTTTAGCTATTACTGTCTAGGGCCAAGGAATATACAAACAGAAGAGGTGGGAATTAACTTGGACATTCTTTGTGCAATTAGCATCTAATGAATCTGTCCTCAAAATAGATTGGCTACAACCCCATTAGTCCAGAGGCAGAGCTGCTCAGACTTCCTGTAATAAGATGTTGAATGACAGCTCGCAGCGGGGACTCTGAAAGGGCTTCTGGGGAGAAAATGTTTACCGAATAAGCAGTCTGGTCACCAGGGAGAGAATGACTCATTTGTGTTTCCTGTTTTAATGTGTGAAAATCTTTTTCCTCTTGAAAGGGACTGTATTAAGGAACTTGGAGGCATTTTGCCAGACTCATTTGTGCAGTGGATTAGGATCCAAATAAGATTATAGACTTTCACTCAAGCGCGAGGGGAGCATGGGTGGCGTGTGCAGTTCCTTTTCCCTTTCGTGACAGTGTTACAAGACTTACTTTTTTTCCCTGCAGGGCAGAGTCTGTGAAAGTTCCCTTCACAAAAGAGGTTTAGAAGGCCAAGGGCTAGACCACAGGCACGTTGCTGGTAAGTGGTGGGGAGAAGCAGACCCCGGGCACCCTGATTCCTGACACCTCCCGCGGCCCGGCACCCTCTCATATCCTCACCGCCCTCCACAGGGATTTACATCATGCTAGAACATCCACCTTCTGGGCTGAAGGTGAAACGGAAAGTACAGGAGCCTCCAGCACAAAGTGGAAATTATAACAAAGCCCATGGGTGGAAAACAGTATCAAATCAGATCAACCTCTGTCCTCATTAAAAAAAAAAAATCCTTCCATTTTCTGTGCCTTCTCTGCTATTTCCCCAAATTGGGATATAAGCTTAAGCCTTTTGATTCAAAAGGTGGAGCTTATTCCACCATCTCCTACTGCTTTGCACAGAACTTACATGGCCCTAGCGGGGGCGGGTGGAAATATTTGTGTCCTGTCTCCCCTTCAGGGCCCTCTTTTTCAATCGGGTCATTGTGGCACCAACCAGATGGACATGATAGCCCCAGGGCCCTGCTCTCAGAAACGCCATGTCTGTTTGCTCTGGCCTGTGGCCTCCCTGCTGCAACAGCGTGCAGCATGCGGAAGTCTGAGGGGCTCAGTCCCCCTGGGGTGACACTGACAAACAGGGCGCGGCCGAGTCCACCAGGCCTCCCAGAGACCTTTCTGAGGCTTACTCTAAGGGGTTTCTTAGGGTCCCAGTTAGATTTAGCATCAGTTGCTGAAGAGTAAGCAGCTCAATTATTCATTATTCATCCTTGCCTTAGGTTTTTGGTTTTTTTCATTCTTCCCAAGCTACCCACTTTGATTCTATGAATCACTTTCCAAAATGAATTATTTGCATGAGTGTCTTTCCAAACACTCTGCTCAGGAAGAACCCGCGCTGGGACACAGGGCTATTTCTCATGCGCTTCGTGGACCTGTTAGAGTTCTCCAGAGAAACAGAATCAGCAGGAAAGAGATAGATACAGAGATAGTGCCTGCATATATACATTGATAAATACATAGATAAATGTAGACATAAAGAGATGATGTATATCTATATTTATCTATCATCTGTCTCTTTTTCTTTTTCCATTTGCAATTTAATTGAATTATTTCTACTTTACTTGCAGAGCCTCCTGAGATTCCTTGCTCAATTTCCTTCTCCCTCCAAAATGTCATTCTTATTCATGTCCCATACTTTAAAGTTTGTTATCTCTCTGGATGACAAGATAATGACTTTGAGGCACCGCCCACTTCTGGCACAGGGTCCAGCCTACAGTAGATGTTTCCAGGTACTGGTTAAATAAATGAACCTATGGTTTTCACAGCTTGGCATAGGAAATGCCTGTAGATTAACCACAAAGTAAATAACTTACGTTTTTTTTTTGCTAGCCTCCAAAGAAAGATAAAAATACATTCAGAAGAAAAAAGGGCTAAAGAAACCATTTATTTCACTCAAGGGTGAAGTTTAAAACAGAAATCATAAAATAGCTAATGTTCCTTTACATCTCCAGTGAATGATTTGGACAGAGCTAACTGCAAAAAAGAATGTGGTTTTTCTCCCAATAGAGCTAATATAGAGATTTTAATGAATTCTTTAATTCCAATAATTCAAGCTTAAAGCATATTGAGTCACTTTTCCCTTAACAGCACAATTAGTGTCTGGGAAGTACACTCCCTGCATGTTGCTGACATTTTTAATGTATTAAAATTAGAGAACAGAAGTGAGCAATTTGGAATGCTCTAGTACATGGGGCTACATTTTTTTTTCCTCAGGACATATAAAGACATGTTTTTATTAACTTTAGAAATCACTTTACTGAGGTACGGCTGCCATACAAAAACCTATGTATATTTAATGTATACAACTGACGCATCTGGAGATAGGTATATACATCTGGAAAGCTAACACCGCAATCTAGGCCGTAAACATATCCATCACCTCCAAAAGTTCCCTCTCACTCTGTTTATCTATTATTATTATTTTGTGTGTGTGATAAGGTCATGGAACAGGCAATCGACCCTCTTAGAAAATGCTTATGTGCACAGTACAGTATTGCTGACCATAGGCACTGTGCCGTACAGTGAATCTCTGGGACTTACTTCTCTCGCATAACTGAGACTGAGACTGTTCTCCTTGGCGAATAACTCCTCATTTTCCCTGTCCCCTCAGCCCCTGGCAACTATCATTCTCTTCTCTGCCTCTATGAGTTTGACTATATAAGTGGCATCATGAAATATCTACCCCTCTGAGTCTGGCTTACTTAGCCTCATGTTATTATAAATGGCAGGATTTCCTTCTTTTTTTAAGGCTGAATAATATTCCATTATATGTATATGCCACATTTTCTCTATTTATTTATCCTCTAATGGACATGAAGGGTATTTCCATGTCTTGGCTATTGTGAATAATGCTGTAATAAACGGGGGAGTTCAGATATTTCTTTGATATCCCTTAGCTAGACTAACCAAGAATAAAAGAGGGAAGACTCAAATAAATAAAACTAGGAATGAAAGAAGACATTACAACTAATGCCACAGAATTAAAAAAGAAAAAGAGATCCCAAGGGACCACTATTGAAACTTATAAGCCAACAAATGGGACAAGCTGGAAGAGATGGATAAATTCCTAGAAGTATGCAACCTGCCAACTCTGAATCAAAAATAAATGGAAAATGTGAACAGACCAGTAGCAAACAGATTGAATCCATAATCAAAAACCTCTCCAAAAAGAAAACCCACAAACAGATGACTTCACAAGTGAATTCTACCCAGCATTTATAGAAAAATTAATACTAATCCTTCTTAAACTCTTCCAAAAAAATATGAGGGAACATTTCAAAATTCGTAAGGCCAGTAGCACCCTGACACCAAAGCCAAAGATTCCACAGGAAAGGAAAACTACAGACCAATATCCTTGATGCACATGGATGAAAACTTTCTCAACAAAATATGAGCAAGTCAAACTCAACAGGACATTAAACGGATCATAAACCATAACCAAGTGGGATTTATTGTTGGAATGCAAGAATGATTGAATATATGAAAATCAATCAATGTGATGTACCATATTAACAGAATTAAAGATAATAATCATGTGATTTCAGTAGATACAAAAAAGTATTTGGGTACATGTTAACCAAACCTGTCTTGGAATTGCCTCTCACTGAGTTTTCACAGAGAATACAGAGGACACCAACTATTCTGAATACAGAATTCGTTTTTAATGATTTGGCTCCATAGCTGGGGTTTAGTACTGAGAGTTTCAGTCTCCTCCAGCATTTCTCAATGTACATCAAGGGCATAATATTGGAGAGGAGTGATCATAAAAGGTCACCCACCACATTCATTACCTGTTGATACTGTGTGGTATAAGAGACACCACACTTACTGTTCGGGATGGAAAAAAATGAACAAGTTCTTTCCATCAAAAATAGGCAGCCAAATGATGTAATAACATAGTATAGATATTGACATTATAGAAGGAATTATGTTGAATTATAGGAGTACAGACTAAAAGCATTAGACCCAGTCTTAAAAAATGAGGATACGGGGGCGGGGGGCAGAATGGAAACAGGCAGATATTGCCCGTCACTAGGATTTGGTTGATGCTGACCTTTCCCAGGGCTCAGATATCAGCTCCTCGATTTTCCTGCACTCTCTTCTTTGGTGTCCTCATTTTTCCTCATGTTGTTAAACACATGCTTATGTTCACAATTTCCGTATTTATATCTCCTGCCTAAACCTCTCACTGATTTTCAGACTATCATTCCCAAGTCCCTACTTGTATCACTCTTGGATATATCTCACCAGCATCTTAAACTTAAGCCCAAAACTGATCTCTTAAGATAATCTGACCTTCAAACCTTGTCTCCACTTCCTACCTGCCCTTCCTATCTTATGTCCATTTTGGCCCATGTGTTCAAGCTGTAGAATGGGGAATCATCTTCAGTCCCCCTCTCCTTTGCCCCCTCCAAGCAGTCTTTACTTCAGTCTGCTGATTCTACCTCCCAAATCCATCTTGAATCTGTCTACTTACCTGCCTTACCTGCCTCCCCACTTGGTCTGAGCCATCACCACCTCTTACTGTCACCACTGAAATATCCCACTTGTTTTCCTCAGCACTTCCATTTCCAACTCTTTATGATCAATTCTATGTACAACAATCTAAGTGATATTTTTAAATATTAATCTTCTATGACAATCTCTGCTTAAATTCCTTTAAGGGGTAAATAAACACGTTTGCAGTTAAACTAAATTCCAAAATCTTTACGTGACCCATATGGCCCACAGAGTCCACACCTTGTCTACTTTTCCTACTCTACCCATTATCTAGTTTTCTCACTATGGTTCAGGATTGGGGCTTCCTTCACCACCGATCTCCTGCCACTTCAGTGCCTGCTGGTTGACTCTCTCTGTGTATGGCTATCTCCCTCTCATCCACCATATTTCAGTTTCCCATCACTTCCTCCAAGAATTCAGCCATGGCCACCATATATAGACAGGTGTTTAGCAATAGGGACAGTCTCCCCAACTTGTTACCTTCATAGCATTTATCACAAGGTACATGCTTACTCACTATTTCCTGGCTGCCCCTGTTCTCAGTAAATTGCAAGCTCAATCGTGGTGGTGAGTATGTCTGTTTTATTTACCAATGTATATAACCTACAGAGTCTGTGGCACATGGTAGGCACTCAGCATATATTTGAAGAAGCAATTACTGAATAAATGAATCAATATATGCCTTCTGTTAGTTTTGAAAACTAGCTTCTCTTAAAAAAAAAAGACTTTATTCAATAAAAGTTTATTTCATGCTCATATTGTATAGCCCAGTGTGGGTGTTCCAGGACAAGAGGGTCTTCTGGGAGACTTGCCTTCAGCAGAGACTCAGTCTCCTTCATCTTGTGATTTCTCCAATCTCAAGATTCTTAGAGTCATTGCCATGCAATTGTGGATGGAGAGAGAGAGATCACTGTGGGAGGGATTATGGAGCTGATCTGGAAATGCATCTCTGCTGCCCACATTCCTCAGGGGTGCCTGTCACATGACCCATCACATGTCCTTACCTGACTGCAAGGGAGGCTGGGAAATGTAGTCAAACTCTGTGCCTGGAATGTAAGGTAAAGAAAAGAATTTGGTGAACAACCTGCTCATCCTTGACAAAGAATCTTAATCTCAGGTGTATGAAACCCTGTTCTGAACCTTGAACTTTTCTACAATTTCAGAGCTATACTCAATCAATATTATGTGAATCCATAGTGTGAAGTAAAACTATTAATCATTTGGATATTTTTTCTACATATTTCCAATTAAGAATTTTAAAAAGGTGTGGGGTGGGAATCATCCAGGTATCTAAGCACCTGGCTAACAGAATAAATACTTTATTTTCTACTTTTACTTCACCTTTTTTTTTCTACAAACACATAGTAAATAAAGAGAATCCCACCATTCTTACGATCCCAATTTTGATCTCAGTAATTTACTGGCTGTCACTTACGGGATTCTCCAAATGCTGTCTCCCACATGCAAAGATTTCTGGTAATAATTTGACATAATATCCCACAGTGAAAAGTCTTGACATCTGAGGGGGCAGTGGACAAGTGATTCTTTTTTATTCTTTCTCAAAGGACAATGACTCTGAGCACTAGAATGATAATTAAGACTCCCCTTTAGCAAAGTCAGAAAAAATGGGAGTGATAAAAAGCCACCAAGAAGAGAAGATAATGAAAGTACCCATACACAGAGCCCAGGGCTCAGAGGGCCTCCACAGAATACAAGGTATGTGAGGGGCATACTAAAGAGTATTTGGAAACAGAAGGAAAGGTGATAGACTTAATACTATACTGGAGCACATACTTTTGGTATTCAGAGAATTGGGGAAAATGTACTCAGCACTTGGAATGTTTCTTCAGATTTGTGAGGGGCCAGATTCTAAGGGGGCTGACACCTTTGTGCACGCAGACGGTGATGCACAGATGCATGCATACGGCTCAGAGGGACACGCCTGCCAGTTTATTATTCCTCAGGTGTTCTAATGTTCTGAAATGAGTTCAGCCTAGTGGTAGGATCAGGGGCCTGACCCCCACAAATATGGGAGGATAAGAGGACTGATCTCTCAAGAGTGCCACTGTTCTATTTTCACCTGGAGTGGTGTTCAGGTCAAGAGTATGACTGAGGTCTGAAGAGATTATCCAAGCCAAGACAAGGAAGAGCTAGAATATGGCTGTGTGATGACATACACAACACTAGAAAAATCTGAATTTTTGATGCACAATTTCTCTTTTGTTCAGCATCCCAAATGTTTCATGGAACACACACACACCCCAAAAAAATCTGTGTATTTATTTATATCTGTATATCCATATACATATATGCATACTGTTTGTGTGTATTCTTGTTTACCTGGAATTCCAATTTTGGAGGCAACCTGGATTTTTACTTTCTGGATCTGGTAACCCTAGACTGGAAGGTTTAGGGGATAAGAATTGGACCCAGTCCTTAAAGAGGTCCTCGCCAAGTTAGGAAAGCCAAGGCTCAGTATCAACACACATTTATTCCAAAGGCTTTTAGAACCGAGAAGCAGGAGGCATCGCCACAACACACTCAGGCCACACAGGTTACCAGAATGCATTTGGGTGTCTGCGTCACAGGCGTCGCTCCGCAAAGTAGGCTCTCCCAGCAGGGCCTGGCTCTGTGAGCACACGGCTGCCCTGCAGGGGCTCCCGGGCACGGTCACAGGTCCTGCCAACCCGAAAGGAGCACCAACCCAACTGCCCAGACAGTAACAGCCCAGCAATACACAGCAGTGGAGCTTAAAAGGTGTTCTGTAGTTTGCTGTTCCTTAAAGAGGGTAAAACTTTCTCTTTCAAATTAAAAACATCACCTCTATAAAGCTATCTTGGTAGCTCTAATTTTAGTATTTGTGACCCACTGGAGCCCCACGCATGTGTGTGAGAGGTAATTCTTCACAGGCACCGGGGCTTTCACAGCTACCTTTGGGTTATGACTTAGCTCCTTTCATAAACAAAGCCTATTACAGACTTTCTCTGAGAGCTGAATTATAGTGATGCAGTTTTTAAACTCACAAAATGTTTGGTGGCAGACATTAACCCAAGGGCTTCAAATTATATCCATTTCTTGATGGATCACTAATATTTCTATTTTGTTGACTTCTTATTGGAATTTTAAATAGTCCCCTTTTGGTCTTTCACATAATCTCATTTTAGCCAGTTTTCCCACAGTGTGACTCCTTACAATAAAGTTATCGGGTAAGACCCGTTAACAATGAATCTACTGAAACAACTGGACCCCTGGGTGTCTGAGGAGCTGTACAAGAGAGAACTGCAGAGAAAGACTGGAGGCAGCATGAGCTGGCCCGTTGCAGCAGGGCAACGCTGGGCTTTGTCCTCAGTGATCATGCGACGAGCCGGGGAGGGGATTATGGGAACTGGAGGCCCAAAGGGGAGATCTGGGGACTGCCCAGTGTAGGGCTTCTCATGCAATTAGTTGTAGTCAGGCTAAAGATAGTGGAAAGACAAACTGAGATTGCAAACAACTTGAATTCATTTAGAGATGGTCTAAATATGTATCTATATACAACACAAAATGTATAGCAGATTCTATCTCTATTTCTACATATTGATTGAACACATATATAGTGGCAGCTGCGGTTAAGCCCAACCAATATCCTCCCATACCTTCTGGATGCAAGCACCTCTAACTGTCCACCAGGGGGCTTTCTCTCCCTCTGCACCAGGTGTATTGAGAGTGCAGGAGAAAAGAGCTCCCAGGACAGCCCTCGGCCAGTTCTAACAAGCTGGGATGATTCAGAGGCATCATTCACATGGTCTCCCAGAGGTTCCAGCAGGACTGGCTGTAGCACACAGTGAGGACCAGCTCATCAGCACGCACCCGTGTCAGCTTTCTCCTCTACCTGGGGTCACTTCCCTGAACCCCATCAAGGATTGCCTTGCAGGTACACCACTGGTCTCACTTCTTTGTCTCAGGAATTGCTTTTGAGACTCAAACAAAGCCAGAACATCTAGCTTGTGTCTGCCTGTCTGTCTCTCTCTTCCCTAGATATCCATGGAATGGCCACAACTTTACATGTTAATATGCCTCAAGGTATATTATTCTCATTTATGTCTACCTGATTCCATCACTTTAACTCTCACATTTATAGAAAAGACAGTTATTTGACACTTAACCATTCTTTGAGCACAGATCCATAATATTTAATATGTTCCTAGACTACCACTGAGATTAGGGTTCCCAGATTTAGCAAGTAAAATTAGGCATAACCTAATTAAATTTGAATTCCAGATGAACAAGGACTGTTAGGTTTAGATAAAAGTATTTCCCATTCAATACTTGGCAAATGCTTATCCAAAATATATATTGCTCATCTGATATTCAAATGTTATTGGGTGTCCTGTATTTTGTCTAACAATCCTGAGATGACTATAGAAACCTCAGACTCAACAGTTTCAAAAATAATGTCCTATCACCCAAAAAGTCTTACTTGCACCTCTTTAGACTTGTTAATTATGTCACCATCAACTCAGCCTCCCACTCTGCAAACTTTGGTGTTACCTGTCTTGCATGGTCACAGCCCCTTGTAAGGGAATCATGGTTCCCTACCAGCTGTTTCCCCAGCCCAGGCCCCAGGATTTTGCCCCTGCAGGGTACACCCAGCACCACTTATTTCACTCCTTACTGGAGTTTGGGCCCGAACCTCAACAACCATCCCCGCCCCCCCCGACCCCCCCAGATTAGACTAAGTCACACTTCAGCTGCTCTAGTGAGTAGAAAGACAAATCCTTTTCCTAGGGTCTACCCTACTTGCTGTTTGGACTTTAAGGAATAAGGCAAACATTGCCTCTAAGTCGGAGAGTCCAGGTCCACCTGACTGTGCCCTCACTATAGAGAGAGAAAATACAAATTTACTCAGAAGAGAGGGTCACTGTGAACAAAGGCCATGTGGAAAAGCAACTTCGAAATAATTGTCCTACTCTTAACGATCCAGCACTGAGTGTGGACCAGTTGGGTGTCCCAATACTTCATTTTAATGCAGAACAGAATTTTGACTTTTTGGTCATGGCAAGAAATTGTTAAGGAGAGGAAAGCAGTCAATTTTCTTTCTCAGCTAAAGTGGAATTGCCATTTTTTCCTGTTCTTTCATCCTCTCAGCCAGTCACTAAAACTTTATTCTCATCTGTAAAGGCAGCGAGTAAGGCTTAGTCACCACTCCATTGCACAGGGCAGCTAGCAGAGAAAAGGGGTAAATAAACGTTTGCCTAATGAATTGCTCAGTTCTGGTTGCTAAACTTGAAGAGGACCATTGGCCATCTGGACCATGTCCAGAGGAGATCAACCAGCATTTCCAGATTTAGAAGCAGCAGCAGATGATGACCTGGGGATATTTAGCTTGGAAAAGAGGAGGCGCAGTGGGGACACAGGACCTATCCACAGGTACTTGAAAGACTAAAGTGTAGGGGGGGGTAGGGGTGGGGGGGTGTTCTTTTTATAAATCACTTAATTTTGACAATGATCCAGAGGGTTGGCACATTATCACCACCCTTTGAAGATGAGGAAGCTGATATGAAGGCAGTTGGCTGGTTTGCATGGCCACTCCCTTGGCAGTGAAGAGGCGGGAGTGGGATCCGGTCAGCGTCAGCGTCTGTGCTCCAGGCCACCATTGCATCCCGCCTTCCTGGGCTCTGGTGTCCTATCAAGTGTGGGCATGTTCCTCCAGGGCATGGAGGGCAGCATTAGTGTACCCAAGACTTGATGTAATTCATAGAAAGCCTGTCCATAGCTTACACACTCCCCATCATCTAAAATAGAGGTCATGAAGATTTAGCTCCATCCTAAGTAGCTCTCTCACAGAACAAGGCAGAATCCATCAAAATTCTCCTACCTGTTCTATTCCTGTCACCCAGTTTTAGCAAATAGGAATATAGCTCAAAGCCTCAGGATGGATGTTTTTCCACTTGTTTATTTCAGAGCCAGCTCCATCTGATGTGGGATCGTATCCTGGCTTTGCCACTTGTCAGCCATACAACTTCTCTGTTTCTTAGATTCCACATGAATAAAATGAGGATTCTTATATACTGTTATGGAGTTAGGAGGATGGCATGAGTTAAGTCATAAAGTGCTTAGAACAGTACACTGTGTATATGTTTTTTATGATCTCAGCGGAGGCTTAACTATAAACTCATCTTCTTTGCACCTCACCTCTTACCAAATGTCAGTTCCCTTTCCTCAAGTCAAAGGCAAGGAGCTGGTTATGGGAGAGGTAACAGGACTGGTAAAGAGCCATGCCCAGTGTTCAGTGCAGGTTCCTAAGGAAAAATCTAATATCCTTTACCTGCACGGGGCAGCCACCCAGGCCTCTTGAATGTACAGTGGATCCTTGAACAACTCAGTGATTAGGGGAGCTAACCCCCCACATAGTTGAAAACCCATGTAGAATTTTTGACTCCCCAAAACTTACTACTAATAACCTACTGTCGATTTTATATTAGTAAATGATTAAATAGACTAGAATCTACATATATCTTAGGCAGTCATAACATATTCTTAATATTTTTGGATATTTCTAGGCTATGTAGTAGATCTGCAAGTTTTTCCAAATTGCTGCAAGTCTCCAGAAAATTTTCCAGTATATTTATTGAAAACAATCCACATATAAGTGGACCTGCACCTTTCAAATCTGTGCTGCTCAAGGGCCAACGTTACTGCCACAAGAGCGTTTAGCAAAACTAAACGCAGCTCATCAGAAGCAGGATGGCTGGTGTATATTCTATTAAATACTGGTTCACACATGGCCAGTAGCCAGGTTGCTTACTCCAGCGTGTGAATTCTCTGTGTGAACCATTCCTACAGCTGCAGTAATATGTGTTTCAGATTCCCTTATAACCAACAATACCAAGTAGCCACTGATGCTTGTCCATGACCCTTACAGCATGTGGCCCTCAGATGGGGTCCCTCCGAGGCTGAAAGAAGGGATTGTTGTCTAGATGGCACAATGGGACACATCTCTGCCATGTGTCAGCTGCACGACCTGGGGAAAGGCCCTTGCTCCCTCTGGAATTTAGTTTTATCCACTATAAAAGTGAGATGTCCTATTTGCTTTCCCTCCTAAATAGCTAAATCTTTTTGACTTCTGTTTTAGGGGCCCTTGGGGAATCTCATGGCCATGAAAGATGTTGAAAAAGTAAATGAATCTCATATAAAGACCTCCACTCATTAAACAGGCATGTTTTCATATACATGTATATGGTCCCTGCCCTTTAGAAGAATGAAACATTTAACTGAGCGATTCAAAATCAGTGTGAAATGTATGTTGATATAGTAGCTATGAACCTCACCCCGGTTTCTCCTCAAAAGTTCAACTCCAATGTCATCATCCTCATCTACAGTCCACCCGCATGATCCTAAGGGGGTTTTCCCTACCCTGAATTCTGAAAGCACATTTTGATACCTTTCACATTGTGATTTGTTAAAATTCATTTTGATTGACTTTGTAATGTGGACAAAGGAAATAACTGGTCACCCTTATCTGATCCAGACGGAGGACCTTTGCTGTTGTGGTTGAGTGCTCTGTGTTGTGGTTTTGGGTCACAGTCCCAGAGGGCCCAGGAAGGCACATACTTCTCAACCACAAGATGTGCAGCCTGAGCCGGGGTAGGGAGCACAGACCACAGTACGCAGGTGGGATGTCACGTGGCGCACCTGTAGGGTTTGGGCAAGCACTGGAGTGGAGAGGGGAGCAGGGAGTGTGAGGGAGAAGAGGCTGCAGCTCAGCATGGGGCGTTGCCCCTCCTGCATGTGGATTATTTGTGGAAATGGTGAGGACTGGCTGCCCCTCTGGATAAGCTGGGCGTGTGACCTGAACCAGCACATGGAAAGCTGAAGGCACAATCCTGAGGGGACAGTAGCAATGTGGCCCATACCGGGGCAGCACTATGAGAACCCCTGTAGATTACAGAACATGGCCATTTGAGAGGAAGTGCAGCAAACAGGTGGGATACACCAGCATCTAAACACAGTCAGGACAAATTGCTTTACAATGTCATTTAAGCACATGTGTCCCTTGGAAACCAACATTTCCACATTAGACAGAGGAAAAAGGTTCAGGGTATGGTATTCTTTTACTGGAATGCAACTTAGAAATCATGAAGTCCTATTGCTTTACCTTAACTAAGACAAGTAGGACCCAGAAAAATCAAGGAACTCCCCTAAGGAGACTGAAGCCAGTTAGCTGCAGGTCATGGCGAGACCCAGGGTCTCCAGCTGAGTTCTCTCACTGAACTAGAGATACTCACTATGAAAATACATCCTTAATCTGCAACACGCATGGTTCCCCTGGGGTACCAAAAGCAGTGTCAGATTACATATAAGGCAGTCAGGACTTTGTCGAGTCAAAGTGGTGACAAAGAACGAGGTGTCTCAGAACAGGGCCTTACGTGACCCAGGTGCCTGGGAGCTGAAGCGTGTGCAGCTGTCACCTCTTGCAGCTGCATCCAGAGGGAGGACTGGTTACAGATCATTTTTTTCTCCTCTTTGTGACATCTGTCTCATCTCTCAGAGAAATGCTCTGCTGAGCTCACCAGCTGGCTTTTCAGAATGGGATGTGCCACAATTTTGCTGGTAGAGTTCAGTAGAAAAAATAAATATATGAAGCAGTAAATAAGCCACAACCTGTCCAGATTTTCACCAAAAATCACCTCAGCAGGGCTACTATCTGTAGGATTCCCACCAATAACTGTGTCCACACCATAGCATTCCTCCCCGACTGCCCCCACACGGCAATTGGAAACCGTTCAAGAAACTCACAAGAACATCTCACTTACATCCACTACTGGTATTATGGCTGGTTTTCGTAATATGTTAAGGAATTGCACGTACTACACCTGTCACAGGTGAAAACCCTACATAAACATGCATAATTCATTACTCTTCAATCCCAAAGAGAAAACTGTGAAGACTTGTTATTGGTCAAATGCCAGGTTTTACAGTGACATCTTAGATTATGATTGAAGATTCTGGAAAAGGCAACAGTCAGAAGAGGCTTTTCTGTTCGCTCAATATCCAAGACCACTTGCCATTGGCCAAAGTAACTGATGCTCCGTAACTGCATCCCCCCCATGCCCAGCATTTCAGCAGAGTACATCCCTAATTTATGCGGACCAGATGTGAGGCAACCAGTTTTGTGGCCAAAGTTGATAGGGGTGGCAGTGGGGTGGGAATCCATTGACAGAATGTGAGTAATTTGCAGGCACACACAAAAAAATAACTTCCATTATATATTCTCCATTGCACCTAGGGGAGAATTTGGATAAGTCACATTTTAAGCTTTGACCTGTCATTTACCAGGTTCTCACTTCTGAAATGCCCTCTTACTCTTTTCTGCACGTCTGTAAACATGACCCTTTCTTCTTTATTACTTTCATTAGCTAAGTTAGAGAGCTAAAGTAGCTAAAATTAATGTGACATGTAAGAAAATATTCTCAGTGTAAAATATTTGAATGCTATGGAAATGTATGCATTAACTCTTAACTCTTGGGTGTGTATATTTCATGTACACAGTGTTAAACTCATAGGTTTGTATACTTTGGGACCATGTTCTAAGCATCTGTATACATGTATACAGGTACAAACACTGTTTACCACATTGATTATAGTGTGTAAATTGTCCTCACTGCTTTTTGCTCCTTCTTTATTTAAGGGAACATTTTAAGATAAGTTTTAGATTCATAGAAACTGTTGCCAAGATAGCACAGAATTCCCATGTACCCAATGCCCAGTTTCCCCTGCCAATAACATCTTCCAGGGTACATTTGGCAAACGAAGGAGCCTATATTAATACACTGTTGTTAACTAAAATCTGTTTTTGACTTGAATTTCCTGAGCTTTCCCTACTGTCCTTTTTCTGTTCCAGTATGAAGCTAGATTTCTTGGTTTCTAATATTAGAACCCTTAAGTTACTAGGTGTCCATTGTTACTGAGCTTCATTGTCTATGTCAGTAAAATACTAAAATAATAGTATTGCCTCATATGGTTGTTGTGAGGATTAAAATGAGTGTGTGTGTTACTTCAAGCAGTTACCAATTAAAAGCTAAGTATGAAGATTAATTAATTAATTAAAAGCTAAGTATGAATATATTATTTGACAAATCTATTTTTCCAGGTCTTGTATCTCCAAGCATTTGTTTTTCATACATAAAATATGGCACATACAATAAAGAGTACCAGCCTTATCCATAGTAGATTAAAGATAAAAATTTGCTGAGTTGACTTCGTGAAAATAAAAAATCTCTTGGAATTATATAAACTTTAAGTAAGGTTTATATGAAATCTTGGAGAATTTCTTATTTCTTTTACCCTTCGAATAAGTATGGGGAAATGTTGTTAATGATAACCATTTTGGGGAGGTGGGATTCATTGTTTTTAAACAAAATTTGTTGTGTGTTTCCTATGGAATAGGAACCTGAGATGAAAAGAAAAAGAAGACATAGGTCTTGCTTTTTAACAGAAAGTGTGTAATTTATGGAGGAAAATGCCTAACAGCCCAGCATCAGAGGAGACAGACACGAAGTGATGGGACACCAGGGCCGGCTGGCGGCGCTGCAGGAAGTCCCCGAAACTGCATCCGCTGGAGGAGAGACGGACGTGCCTTCACCGTGGTGGCTGCCAGGACTTAGCCGGACTCTGTGTGAAGACGGAGCCGTAAGCAGACACAGCTTGGTGGGCAAACAGAGGGAAGGGACTTTACTCCAATGAAGGGGACATTAAGTTCAAAAGGGGTTTGAGATACACTGGGGGATCTGCCTGGTTTTAACCTATGTTCCTCTTACCTACCATGTGTAGAAACAGAATCTGGGGACTGGCCTTCTCCCATTCAAGGACTAACCGGGCCTGACCCTGCTTAGCTTCTGAGATCAGACGAGATCGGGGCCGCTCAGGGTGGCATGGCCGTAGACTGGGGACTGGCTTTCTCAATCCCAACAGTGATCCAAGCACAAAGCCTACAGTGGGTTTAGTGACATGAGGCATACACTGATCACCAAGGTGCTCTCCAGGCCAGTGCACGCTCACCATTTGTGGCAAAGCTTCCGGTCTCTCTCACTATTTTGCCTCTCATCCTAGTTACCTGTGCTGAATGATACAGAAAGCTCAGGAACTGTTTACTCTCCACAGGACATGTACCTTAAGTGAGACCCTGCTACCTGCCATCACACTGGAAAGAGTAGTGAACATTTGCTATTTGGGCCTCTGTCATTTGACTTCTGGCCAGCATGCCAGCCCCCTTCCTTGTTGGACTGAACTCCAGCCTTTATGAGTTTTAGCACAAGGCAGAAACCACCTCCAATTATGCACGATGTCATATCTCAACTTTCTCATCCTCCTGGGCATCTCTGAGGTAGCGTTTTGCTGAGGTCTGGCCAATCATTTGCTCCAGACCTGGACCCTGACTTGGGACTTGGAAATCTGCAGAATATTTTCTAGTGAGAAAAGGCAGCATTTTCCTCTGTGACAGGCATGGTAGTGGAGCGGCAGTACCCTTGGTCTGGCAGAACATTTCAGCAGCCCAGCCCATTTCCTGGAGATGCAGCGCCGGTGCCCCTGTGGATTCAGTTTGCTGGTGTCGGTCCTGTGCAGTAGCCTCCATACTTAATTATCTGGCCTCCTTAGAGTTTCCATGAACTACCTAATAATCTGTAAAAGATGACTTTCTGCTTTAATTTGCCAGAATAGGTTTCATTGCTTTCAACTAAGACTGCTGATAAATAACAGCACTTCAAAAAAAATGATTTTGAAATAGGTTAGCCTGCAGAACATTTAATAATTCAACAAATAGCCACAGACACATCACCTAGATTAGTCCCTTTTAACATTTTGCTGCATTTGCTCTCTCTAAATGTATAAAAGAAGTTTCTGATATCATGACATACATCCCTAAATATTTCCACATGCATCTCTGAGAAGCAATGATATTATCCTATATAGTCATTCACATACATAAGAAATATTACACTGAAACAATAATATTTTCTAAAAGTCCAAATATCCCTAAATTTTTCAAAAGGTCACTTATATTTTTTTCATACAAAGCTCGACCTAGTGTCATGTTTTGCTGATTATCATTCGTCTTCAATCATCTTTAATATCAGTGTTCTCACATTTTTATATCCCTATTTTTGAACAGTCTAGGATAGCTGTCTTATAAAATTTCCCACAATCTGGTTTTGTTTGAATGTTACTTTAAAATCATATTCAGTCAAATATTTTTGACAAGAATACCATATAGACAGCTTTAGGCCCTTCTCAACACCATACCTGAAAGCTCATGATGTCAGTCGGCTTCATTTATCTCCGACAGTGACAGAAAGCAGAACTTTGGTATGTGGGAGGGGACCTGGCAAGACGTGGGACAGATATATTCATTATCCTGCTATGGTGATGGTCACATAGGTGTATATATGCAATAAAACTTCCCAAATTGCATAATTTAAATGTCTGCCATGTTTGTTCATCAACTATGCCTCAAAATTTAAAAGTGTGTGAAACCAAATTTGTTGATCACATACATTTGCTTAAATATTCAACAAAATTAAATTTCAATTAAAGAAAGCCCTGGCCTGTAAGGACTTCATAAGGATTACCAGTATCATGCTTTGATTCCCCAACTCTCTTCTAAATCTAGTAAGTGGCCAAACCTTTGTTCCTTAAGAACTGGTCATGTTTCCCAGAACTCATATTTCCTGATATATGTATATACATACATACATACATATAAGTAATTTGGCAAGAGTGGATGTATGTCAGTCTTTGAACACATTTATAGAACATAATGCTAGAACCTGGAGACTCACCTGGAATAATCCCAATCCCTGCTTCAAAACCTCCATTTAACACATAAGTATGTCCGTTAATAGTGAATAAAACCAAGCTGATCGTATTCCAGGTGTGCACAGGGTGTCTGCACAGCGATCAGCTACTTAGACTAGTTTGCCTGAGAATCTGCAAGGCAGACGGGCCTTTGGGGGGGCCTGTCTCTGCTCCGCACCGTGGCGGCGTCACTGTGCTGGAGCGTGAAGGACACACTTTCAAGATGGCACAGGCACAAAACTGGGCGAGCTGACGCTGCTGCGGGCCGGGAGCCCAGCTGAGAATTGAGACATTGTTTCCTCTCCAAAATTAAGCCATTCCATTTGACTAATTTAACAGAATCATTTCGGAAGGTCAGACGGCGTAGGCGACGGGTCTGCAGGAAGCCACCCATCACCATGGATGACTTAACCTCAGGGGAGAGCCCTGGGCACACCCACTGCCAGTGGGGTGAGACGGGCTCCCCTGAAGGGCACAGCCTGGGAAGAAAGAGCTGCACGGACAGCTCGGTTTGACATCGTCAGTAAGCTCATAAATGTTTCATCAGGGCTCCTCAGAAGAAGAGGAAGATAAAACCTCACCAAATGACCTCTTTCGATTTTCTCATAATGGGAAGATTATAAATCCAGATGCAACATTATGCTGGAACAAAGCGCGGCCTTTTGAAAGCCTGGAAATGCCTTGTCAGAATCCACGTGTTCCGATCTGATCCCGCGCGTCCCGACTACTCCGCACTTACAAGAAAGAAGGTCATCAGATGGTCCCGGCAAGGGCAGCTGAGGGGTCACCCGGGGAGGAAACCCGCCCACCGCACACGGATGGTTTGGCTGGTGGACCGGTTCTCCGTCCCCTGAGAAGGACCTCAGGGCCTGGGCCAGATCCTTCCACAGCCCCGGGTGGTCACCTTCTGAGTCTGACCCCCACTCCCGCTGCGGCCACAGGACCTCAGTGGCAGCATGACCAGGGCTGACTCTCCGCTCAGGCAAACGTGTGTGTGGCAGACGTCCTACATAAATGAGTATGTGCTGAAACCAGTTAGTCGTGTGACGTGACGTAATGCACATCCTACAGAAACTGTTTCCTATTTATTCATAATAGCTGCATTTGGAGAAAGGAACTCCAGAACTTAGTATTTGCCTGTCAGATATTTATTAAATATTTATTAAGCATTAACTATTAAATATCAAATATTATATTAAAATATGAATACACTCCTAAACATTAAATAATAATAATATTAATGATAGGCTATTATATTGCTCTTACTACTGTTACTATCGGCAGCTCCACCATGAACCTCTGTTTCTTACCTCTGAGGCATATTCCCAAACTGGATTCTGAAAAAGAAACTTTCTTCCTTTGGATTGTGTCTCCTTTTCACCTGAGTTCTTTGTATCTAATTTCTCCGTACAGGATCCTCACCTTCACCCGGTGAACTGATCTCTCATTTTTCTGCATTTCAAGGACACCTGGATGCATTTGTTCCTTCCCAGTCTCATTTGTTTTTAAAACTTCTATTTAACACTTTCCATAAGGGAATTTTCACCTTGTTGAATTTCAGTTAAGGTTTTCTGTCATGGTTGTTTTTCAAGGTTTCTTTGCATGTGTTATGTAAATATATGCCTGTAGTTCTGAAACATCTTCCTTAAGGGGAAAAAAAATGGGAAACTGATCTAAAGCAGAATGGAGAGAGAACAAATAACCCAGTTTTACACTTTTCTAAAGATTATTGTTTTACTTAACAAAATTTGGGGGCACATTACAATAGTCATCACTGAAATCACATGAAATTAACCAGGCCTCCCCCATAGGGCGAGTCTGCAGCTAAATACCACAATTACATTGGGCCACACCGCTGCTGGGTAAAGCATGTGGCTAGAGCACGGTGCTCCTTCCCAGGGGTCAACGCACAGCTGCTGGTGACCCCTGGCTCCCCGTTAGCATCAGCCTTTGCCGTGACAGTCTCAGACAGAGAGGTGTCTGGCCACATCAAGGACACACCCTTGTTGTTCCTTTTTCTTGTTCCTTTGTTCCTAAGTCCTGGCATTGGTTAGGGGAGGTTCCATCTTTTCCAGAAGTTGGAAGTGAATCAGCAAGAAATTCTTCCACCTTTCTCTTTTCTTCTGTAAAAGAAGACAAATCTGATTTTCAGCAGGTCTTTGCATGGCTCCACCCTTTTCAACATCCGGATTCCAGCTCAATGCCACCTTCTCCAGAGGCACCCCCATGACTGGCAGACTTCGCCCTGCTCTGCTCTTCTCATGAGCTCGTCTCCGGTTCTCTCGCTGGAACATATGAACCGTGAGAGCTGCCCATCTGGCTCCTTCACTGCCAAACTGCTCCTGTCTGCGACAGTGACAGGCGTGTGATCGCCATTCAGAGAAATACTTGGGCAAGGAAGGAAGGAAGGAGGGAGAGAAGGAATGGAGGGAGGGAGGAGAAAAAGGAGAAAGGAAGGAGGGATACTTACCTTGAGCTCAGAATGACCCAGACTGGGGCCTCTAGCAAGCTGAAGACTGGCTCCAGAGGAAAACCATCCCCTAAGGCTAGTTTCTAGCTCTGTCCATAGGGACATGGCTAAGGAAGCTTTTTAAAGTCTTTCTACAATCTGATCGCCAGAAGAGAAGCATGAACTTCAAAGACTTCATTCCCAGGATATGATACAGGTATTTGGCTGCAGTGGTTTGTGCTGCCTTTGAAATCTAGGTTGTATTTACCTGTCAACATGGCATACAAAACTCACGGATAAACAGGACTCCAGCAGCAAATGATATGCCCTTGTAAGAAAGAATCGGTTCTGGGAGAAAGAGGAAAGCCATTTGCTTAGGGCTCAGCTCTCAGCCTTCAAAGGAAAGGACTTTTCACCAATTTGAAATACAAAAAGAAATTCAAGAGAAAATCCCCAGAATATTGTGGAATGATGGAAAGAAAACTGAGGAAAAGAGACTTTTTAAAAAGGTTTAAGAAATGCTGAGATGTGCTCTAAAAATGTCATGTAAGTCACAGTGTTCAAAGCCACACACAACCACCTACTAATTATCTACCAAAGCTTCCCACAGGGGCCTCCTTTGCTTTGGAGTCGTTCTCTTCTCTTCCGCCTGCTGGCGGATGGGTTCAATTCCTCAAGGATCCTGCCACATCATATATTGGGTTGCATAAGAACAATTTCTAAACATAATCCTGCTTGACAGCAAGCCCTTCCATGCAAAGCAGACAACCGCAGGGTATCCCTTAGGGGGGCTTCATCTGTACTCCAAGCATCATAGTCACCTTAAAGCTACTACATGCCTTCTTCCCCCTGCTCACATTTCAAGCAGCTGTCAGGCCAGCGGTTTCTACCAAGGAGGCATCAGTGCTGACGCCCCTGCCTTCTCGGCACAATGCAGGGCAGGCCAGTGCTTACATTTCAAGTCCCTGATATCTGGAGGACTAACATTAGCTGTTGCAAAGGTGCTGGGTTGCTCAGGAGAGGCTAGGCTGTTACAGGATATAACACAGGGCACCAACGCCTAATGGTCTAACACCACAGAAATCTATTCCTTGTGCTCAAAATGCCTGGTGTAGGTCCAGTTAACTGGTGGTCATTTTCCTGCAGGTGGTGACTCTGTGAGAAGCAATGCTCCAAACATGTGTCTCTTCCATCCCGATCATCCTTCCATGATTGCTGCAGCAGGACAAAGGAGCCTGGGGGGTCAGGAATGCCCTTAAATGCTTCAGCCCAGATGCTGCACACATCACACATCACTCCCGACATAACCAACTGCCGGGAGCCCAAGGCCGTTTCCAGGGAGACGCCTTAAGGAAAGCCGCTGAGAAAGGGAGTCTCGCTCTGGCCGGAGTGCAGAAGTGTCTACCACAGGCGGCTAAGGGGCTTCTCAGGCTTTGCTCAGCTCTTCAGCACAGACTTTTGCCCCTTAAGATTCAAAACTTTCTTCTGAGCCGCAGCTCTCTACAACTGCACTCATCACACAGAGCCTTCACAAACCGGTCATCTCAAACTCAACATGATGAAATCACATCCCCCAACTTTCTCCCAAACCTCTTACTTGCCCTGTGTTTTTTATCTTGGTAAATGGTATGCTATTTGTCAAGTTTCTGATGCCAAAAACCCAGAGGTCATCTTTTATTTACTCCATCCACGTGTGCACATGTGTATGTGTGTATACATATGCATTATACATAGTGAATATATTGCATGTGTGCACATGCACGTTATGGATGCACACGTACATTTGCATTTGTGGGTACGTGTGTACATGCATACATGTGGTGTACATGGGCATTTGCATATGTGTGTATTTGTGTATTTATCTTAGAGAAATGTGGAGGAAGAGCCCAGGAAGCATGCACATAGGAAGAAGCATTTGACTTACATTGTAAAGATCTGAAAAGATGGGAAGCATTTGGAAATTGAGCTACAGGGGATCAAAAGTGATGTTGGTTGGAGGTAGAAAGTGGAGATGAGAATTTTGGAAAAGGGAGGAAATCTATATCAAGGTGTCAGGAAAACACACAGTTCAGAAAAACTAGCCTGTGGATCTAAGAATATGATATTGATGGCTGTAAGTTACAGGCATTTATAATGTGGATTATCATGAACTGAACGTGTAGTATGCAGGTGACTCCCCTGGGCACTTACATAAGGTGACTGATACCACCTTCACCACGACCCTGAAAGGGTCTGCCACGGTCAGGGGGTGGTCCCAAAGGGTCAGATTGTGGCTCTGCCTGGCCTTCAACCACGCCCTGTTCCTATCACACACCATTACAGAGGACTACCTTATCAATAGTACTCATCACTGGGTTGAGGCACAAAGACATGAAACCATGTAAAGAAAGCCGTGGGTGCATTGAGGGAGAACGTTCTGAAATCTGAGAGGATACGGGCGGCTGCTTGTAAGTATTTCTTTGGCGGTTTCGATGTCAGTGAGAAATATTTAATTATATTCTTTTCCTAAAAGACAGTGGAAGCTTGTGATAGAGAGATAGGGGGCTTTAAGAATGTTAGTGGGGGCTCCCTGAGATATTCAAAGAACTTTAAAAATGTGGTTCCCTCTTTCATTTTTATGGCCATAAATGTTAAGTGCTTTATTAGCATTTTGCCAAATGAGTAACTTCCGGAAAAAGAAGTGGAATTCAAGTATGAAACTTTCTGAAAAGAAGAACACCATCTCCAGGCCCCTCACTACTGAATCTTCTGGGAAAGAAACAATAGACTATGGAGAGCTAATTGTTGACACTTTTAGCAGCTGCCATCTTTCACATGCACCAGGTGATTTCACTATTATCCAATTTTGGATATTTGAAAAGTTATGCTGGCCCTGAATGGAACTTAAATCCAACTGCATTGCCTCAAAGGAAAATAAATGTAATTGTTTAAGTATTCACAATAGGATAATTATAAGAGAAAATGAAAGCTGTTGTCTCGATGCCAGGTTCTATTACTTGATCTGCAGGAAGATTCAGACAATAGCTAGCAGTCTTTGGTTCAGTCCTTCAGGGCAGAATCTGCTCCAGGCTTCACAGGGCTGTCATGTTTACTCCTCGTTGTATTAAACATCACAGCTGGATGAGGTAGCTATGTGCGTATGCAGTTTGCAAATAAGAAACCTAGGACATGGCAGTCGTTTGGTCATATTTGCTACTGTTCAATTAGGACATACTGAGCGCTTTCTATGGTGCAGTCCTCATGCTGCTGTGCTCAGCCACTGAGGAATCTGCTCCCCTTCCATCCAGTAACACTGCCCTCTTAGAGCAATGTGTTTTCAGCGCCAGAGATGCAAGAGAGAGAATGTGAGCTTAGCCAGAGTATTGTAGGGGCCCGGCCTGGAGGTCTCACTCACCTTACTCCACAGGACAAAACTCAGTCTTACAGCTCCAGCCTTGTTGCAAGAGGCTGGGAAATGTTAACTTCACACCAGCCAGAAGGAGATATTCTCTGCAGGTCACAAGCTAAGAATAAAGAACCCAGGTGTCTATACAGTTAGAAACACCAGGTGGTGTCTTTTTCTTTCCTAATCCAGCACACAGGTCCCAACAGAGGTTGTGGTCTCTCTTCACAGTGAGGGAATGTGCAGTTATAAAAGGGAGAAGGGGAAAAATATGGATGTCTGAAATCATGCAAATCATGGGTTCTAAAGTGTTCCCTTCCTTGTCTGAATTTTGCATGTTGTATAATTGCATCAAAACTATTTCCTTAGTTATAAAATGGTACATTTTTCTTATGAATTACTTGTTTTTAAAACTGAGATTGCTAGGTACTTTAAAAAAAGATGAACAAAAACAAATAATATGCACAGTAGCAAAGAAAACAGCTAGTAATAAGATAATCAATAATCATAAAAGTAAATAGAAAGTTATGTTAATTATGAATGTTAATAAGCATGCGTGCACAATATCATTAGAAAACATAATGGGACCTTTTGCATAAGAAATTAATAAGGATTTTCTGACATTATTATCATTGCCATGAACTCCAAGAGAACAGGACAGTGGGAGATGGGTGGCTAAAAAGGACCATGAAAACATCCTTATCTCAGAGGAATGAAATGAGATCCGAGATCTGTCCACTAGGAGAGGCAACTCTGTTTTTCTTACATGAACAGATGCAGTGAAGAAAAACTGTTATGCATGCTTTTTCTAATACTGTATACAAAGAAAAGATGCTACTTCACAGTCCACTTGCCCAGTAAGCAAACAAACAAGACCAAACACAAAACCTCTCTTCCCTGGAAGGCAATTAACACTGCTGTAATGAGTGAGTCCTGTGCTAGGAATGACTGGTATTTAGTCTGTCTCTGGTGTTCTTTTCTATAAACACCTGAAGGACATCTTAACACTGGGTGCAAACTCCAGCTTAAGACATCTGTGATGTATGAGCTTTCTCCTTATGCGTTCTTCTGAACCAGCCTGTCCTTTGTCCCTGTGAGACGATCACACCTCACCTGCTCTTTGCACCGAAGTAGTGGCATGGTGGCCAGTATTCCATCAGTGTCCAATGCACTTTAATTCTTGCCCTTGACCTCCACGGCCCAAGAGACTCAGACAGGTCTAGAGCTGTAGCACTATGCAACCAAGGCAGTATCAACCACATGCAGATTTCAACTGGGATGTCTCTAAAATGCTTCTGAGAAGCAGGAAGTCTTGTCTCCCTGAAGGCACATCTGAATATTTCCGGAAAGCGTGCTCCATTGGGCTGTATTGACATAATCATGGATTCCTAGTCACCTTCTGAATTTGCAGGACCTTGACTTGGAGAATCATTGTGCCCCAAACTTAAAAATCCTAAGACTTATATATAGTGTCCTATGTGGTTATTAATAATCATACAAATTGAGAAAGTATATTCATTTAAGCAGGAATGAGGTACATTGGATACTTAATATGGTATATTTATTTTCTTCCTAATATTTATTCATTTTTCTCAAATTCTGAGTGAGAATTATAAAATTAAGTTTGAGTATGCCTCTTTATATTTGCTGAAGTTTATATTCCATGAAACAGTTGACGATACAAGTTTCTGGCTGAGCAGATACCCGTATTCTAACCTCACCCTTGCTACTCTTCAGGAAAAAACATCAGATTCAAAGAGCAATGGGCAGGAATATAAGTTTTGCCACTTACATAACTGTTACAAGGTTTAAATAGCTTGGCATGCAGAGCACTAGTATCAACCACGTAATAGCCATGGTTAAACAGCAGGTACATCTTGACTTGTGTGCCTAATGGCCATGGTCTTGCCATGAAGGGTTATATATAAAATTTGGAAGCTGCATCTGGACCCAGCAGAGAAACGCCGTGATGCATTAGTAACATTTATCAGGGTCATGGGAGATGTGCTGAAGGGGGCATGTGGCAGCCCAAGATTTATGTATTTGTCATCCCTATAAAAAGCAATTTATAGGACTTGCCCTCCACAATGTCCTTTGGCATCAGCGGCCTCATGAGCCTAATGGGTATAGTCATACCCACCATAGGTGCGACCCAGGGTGACAGGAGCTTCAGCTGACTTGATGCCTGGGAAAACTGGTAGCAGGTTAAGTGATTGAAAAAATCAGGATGAAAAGTTCTTGTTATTTAATTTTTCACAGATCATGGTTAGAGTGGCTTATAGAAACTTATAATTTTTATTGCATCACAAAACCTCATGTTAGCAATGCAAAATTAGAACAAACCGTCTCTTGGAAATAAAATAAGGATACTTTGCATTGCCCTTTCCCCAAGATCCAGACTCCTTATCATGGCAGAAATTCCTGACGTTACCTGGCACCAGTCTCGACCACTAAGCACACCTTCTACCACTCTAATTCTGTGTTGCCATGTTTCTGTTTATGAACATGGTAATGTCCTAAACACAGGAATCTTCTCTGCTATGTCCTTGACACAGGGCTCATAGGGTCTGGCACATAGTAGGCCAGCAGGAAAATATTTGTTTAGCCCTTTTGGAGTCATTCCTGCAGGTAAGCAGCTGCCCAGGGACCGAAGGCTTCACTGTCTTGGGCAACAAGATTCTGTTTCATGCCAAGGAACGTGCAGGCGGTGAGGTGCGGCAAGGGGCGGACTCTCAGCAGCACGTGCGGCTGGGGGATGGAGGCAGCTCTCCACGGTCCTCTGGCCTGTGGCCGGACGCACAGGAAGACTCTCTCCCACAGCTGGAGAGGGGCGCCTGATCCAGCTTCCTGACTCCGGGAACCCCAGTACTGAGTTTGTGTGTCAAGACCCCAAGGAGAGGACAGATATTTCAAAGTAGAGGTACAGTCCCAGAGGCATGTGACTCCTTGGCATAACAAGTGGGCAGCTCTGAGCGGGAAAGAAAGGGTGGGCACCGTGCCTACGCTCTGCACTGACCTTAGGCATCATTCCTTTCCCGGCCCACTCTTCTCCATTCCCCACACTGCAATCCCTGTGGTTGCTTTAAAATATAAAATGATTGAAGGCATCTTTTTTTTTCTCCTAAAGTTCTTCAATGGCTTCTCATTGCACACAGAGTAAAATACAAAGTACTTTCATGTTTTAGACTCTGGGAGATAATTCACAGCCTGGCACTCACAGCCCAAATCTCTAGTTCTCTGTCAGACCATCTAACAGCCTCTCGGACTTGCTTCCAGTTTGCAGAGCCCCGCCCACCTTCTGCACTGGCACCCACCTCAAGCAAAGAGGGACCCTTTCCCTTCTCTTCCCATGGCTGATGCCCTTTCATCTTCTTTCCTCCTTTAGGTGTCATTCATTCCAACCATCCCTTTGAGAGAGGCACCCTGGGCTACTCTCTGTTATGATGCACTATTTGTTTTCTATCACTTGGAACAATCTGTCATTATCTATTTATTGTGTTATTTGTATTTTATTGACTGTCACTCTTGCTAGGCTGGAAACTTTGTAAAAGCAAAGACCATGTGTTTGATCTTCCTGTCCGTACAGGTGTCTACAATTGAATCTTGCCTAAATCATTCTTGAATGCACATAGCAGGTCTTAATAAAATTAGTGGAAGGAAGCCAAGAAGAAAAGAAAGAGGCAGGAAGAAAAAGCTCACAATGTCAGGGAGGGCTGTGGAGGCAGGCATTTGGGAGCTGCCTCCTCTCTTCCTTCAACGTCAAGTTCAGATGACACCTCCAGGAACCCCCCTGATTCCAGGGGTCGGACTGGGTGCTCCCTTCTGTCTGTTCCCATTACATTCAGTCTGTACGTTTGGAAAGGATGAGCAAACAAGAGCCATAATGCTGTGTGCTGCCATTCCACACTGAGGGACTGGCGCGTGACCCTCCGACAGTACCATTAACTGTGGCTGTCGGTGAGAGTGATGGTGGTAGTGGTGTATCATAAACTCTGCACTTCCTCTCAAACTAAATTAAACTCTGTCCTCTCTAACTCCATGTCTGTCGGTCTGGCTTTTACTCGGAACACGAGCCTCTTGGGCTGAGGCTGCTGCTGTGCTTGTCCCTTGTCCCTGCTTGTCCCTGACATCAGCAGTACCCTTAGAGTCTGGGCTTCCACATGTGGTGTTCCCACAGCCCTTTGAAATTAAATGCGTGGCTCTCTTTAGAGAGCCAGTTCTGATTCAGAATATCTGGGGTGGGGCCCAAGCCTCTGCATTTCTAACAAACTCCCAGGCAACGTGGCTACGCCCAGCATGCAGACCATACGGCACTGCAAGGCTGTAAGACACACTGGCCTCCGGTCAACATCAAAGCATTTCATCAGCCTCTGGAGGAATTTTGTTTTCTCTTCCCAGAATCCCCCTGTCAGTCTGGAGCCATAATTCAGTATCAAAACTAATTCCACATAAATTGAATGTTAATGGTGATCACAGGAACTACTGGTTACTGATTGGCCATGTGTAACACAGGATTAGGGTTACACTGTAGAGACTGGCAGCTCTTGGGTCAAACTACCCAGGTTCTCACCTTGCTATGCCATGTGGTAGCTGTGGGGTGCTGGCAAGTTCTGTACCCCCTGAGCCCCTGTCCTTATCTCTAAGGTAGGGATGGGAGAATACCAATCTGTTAGCGTCTGTGCAGGAAATAAGGTATAGTGTACATTGCTCTCAGCACAATCCCAGCAAAATTTAAATGCATAGTGCATTTTGCCTATTTTTTCATTGGAACTGTTGCATTTTCTGGGAAGCCATTCCCAGTCTTCACTGGGGAAAATTACTTACTCTTAACTCAGTGTTGCCAGAGGAGCAGTAGGTAATAAGGATCTGTCCCAGTTCTTTGTTTCAACTGGAAGCCTACACGTCTTCATCCCAACAGGCCACGGACTCACTGGAGGGCAGTGTGGGTCTGTGTGCCGCTGGGGAAGGCCATGGTGTGGATGCTATCGCTGGTCGGCCACAGGCTGGCCTCAGATGATCAGAGGCTCCTCCCTCCCCCTGTCCTTGAAGGCGCTCTGCACCCCTCCCCACGCCCGTTCCCACAGCAGGAGCCGTTTTCAGGGATGAGGCATGGAGAGCACTGGGGTTCTGAGCCCTTCTGGATGGAGTGCCAGACCTCCAAGGAGGCTCAGAGCAACCTTCTCTCCTCACGCTCTGTGTCCAGGGCTAGGGTGCAAACCGAATGAGATCCCAGGCGGATCACTGTGCTCTGATTTAGATTTCATGACTTTTTGGATAATTCCAAGTAGCTTTCCACCTCTATCTTTAATATCAGACATTTTCAAAAGTCCTCTACTCACAAAAATTCTCTTTACAATCTATCCATCACCATTCACAGCCCAGCACAACCGACTTCAGGGACACCCCTCCCAGGCCCCACGGTCCCCTCTGCCTGTCCCAGCATCAGGGACACAACATGTGAGTCTCCTCACAGCACAGCTGAGGCAATTCCCTTGCAAGGCTGGTTTCCATGTCACATATGTATATATTGTTTTCCCTTTGAATCTAATGTGACTTTTTGTTTATACAAAAAATGACTATCTAGACTAAAAGATAAGATACAGTCCCTCCCTTTAATGATAAAATCCTGCCAGGACAAATGAATGCCATAAATTCCCATTGAATTCCAGGCCATAGACCCTGCAGGAGAGCGCACAGACTCAGAGAAAGTCTTGAAGTGCTTCAGAATCACAGGGTGGGAGACAGAGAAGAGTGGATGGGCAAATAGAAGCGCCACAGTGGCTTGCTGAGCATTTCCCCGGGAGAGCAGGCCAACCTACCATCATGCCCCTAAGAAAACTGTGTGCTAAAACAGGATGACACAGGTCATGATTTTTTTTTTTTAATGATCAAAGTTCTGCAGAAAATAGAATACACCGACACAGAGGTAGTGAGTCGTCCAACTCTTGAGGTGTCCAACCCCAGGCTGAAAATCCATTAAAGGAGGTCATTGCATGAGCTACACAAGTATTCAATGAGGAGTTAACCCAGAACCCTTCAACATCAGCTCCAAATTAGAGCAACTATGATTATGTCTGAAAACCACAAAAGGCAGAGACTAGTCCTCACATGGGAGGGCACCCAGGGGTACTGAGGAGGTGCCTAATGAGGGAGTGAATTAGATCTTCCATCCCAGACCACAAGGATCGAGCCATCTGGCAGGTGCCTTAAACTTACCTGTTCACGAATGAATACCAAAACAAAACCTCAGGGGCCTTCTGGGTAATTAATTAGTTTTAAACTACCGGAGGAGCTTGAACTAAGGATAATTCCTTACCCTAAACTTCCCATTCCAAGTGGGAAGACCCAGGCAAGGAATTTAATCACCTTGTATTCACATTCATGTCATAACTCTTTCTTACCCAGTGCCCGTAACTATCTCAATTATCTAAAATGGTATAATATCACAGTCAAAAATAGGGTAGAGTTGGCAATAACAATAAAGCTAAAAAGGGTCCTGGTTACTTTATGACTCTGTGGGATCATTACGTTCTTAGTATTCAAGTGAGGCAGATAACAAGAGGACATTAAAATTTTAGCATCCTCAAACCAACAGTATGGTTATTGCTTATTAATTATATCCAAGGAGCACAACTAATTAGTTTAATAGGTAGCATTATGTATGCCAGTGACAGCGAGGAGGAAGGCAGTGGGCCACATAAAATTCTTTGGAGGAATAACTGACACCATCTATTACCAGTTACTCAGCACACCTACGAAAAATGGAAATAAATATAAAGGACCAAGAACAACCTTGATTCATCTCCCCTTCATTTTGAGTGTGTTTTATAATTTGTGCATCATAACAATCATTTTCACAAGGATTATTTTTTCTCCTTAGAAGAAAACTAGAAACATATTTTAATCTTTTTTTTTTTTTCCATATCTCACTTTTCTCCCAGTGAGACTAAGAGGGGAGGAAGTGGAGGGTGGTAGGGAAATAATCTGGATGTCGGCCAAGTGTAGCGATTATGAAAAGGAATTCATGGATCAAAGGTAAGCCTATTTTGAATTCAAAAGATGCTGCCACACTGTTTTCTAAAATCACTTCAGAAATTTGTATTCCTGTCTTCATTTATTAGTGAACATATTTCCCCACCAAAAGGTGATTGTTTTAATTGTTTCATTGATTTTTCAAATCCCCCATCTAATGGGTTGAAAATTGCATCTGACAGTTGCTTCCATTTGTATGTCCTTAATTCCTGGTGCATTTTTCATTACATCAAGTGTCTGCCATTTATATTTCTATACATTACCTGCTCCTATCATTAGCAATTATTGTTTTAAGTTGCTTTTCCCATTACTATAGAAGCTATTTATATATTCTGGGTACTCGTCAATAAAAACCCACTGAGATGCCCCAGATGTTGGGATGATCAGACAAGGACATCAAAACCTTGACAACAAACACGTTTAAGGACATAAAGTCAAATATGGTTGCGACGAAGAAATACACAAAATCTCAAAACACATGGAAATTGTTAAAAATAAGCAAATTAATAGAATTATTAAATACCATAGCTGAAATTTACTGGATGGGATCAACAGCAGGTTGAAGCCAACAGAAACAAACAAGATAGTGAATTTGAAGACAGAGCTGTGAAAAGTATCAGTCTGAAAAGGAGATATATATATATATATATATGTAATAAATATGTATCATACACATCTGAATAAATGTGTGTGTGTATCATAATAAGAACATATAAGTATATTTACAGTTTACCCTTGAAAAACACAGGAGGGTTTGGGGCATTGACAGTCCCCACCTCACCCCGCAGTTTTTCATCTCCCAACTGATCAACAAACTTGTTTTTTTCTTCCACCAAGAGACATGTGCTCTGGCTTCCCCACTGTTAAAACGGAAAATGAAGAGAACATTGAGCTCTCACCCAAGGCCGCCCAGTCCCCACGTGTCTCAGCGCCCTGAGATCCGCCCCGTTCCCTGCTCAGGGCTCCCCTCGGGAAGCTGCCCCCTTTCTCCGGCTGCATTCACGTCTGACTCACGACTCCAGTAACAGGAAGACGTCGCACGAGGGGTTTCATACTCGAGCTCCTGCTCACCGCCCACTGCTCAGCCCGGTGCAGCCGGGCTTCGGCCTCCTCTGCATCACCCGAGCTCTCAGCCCTGCGTCCCGTCCTAACCGTGCTCTCTGCTCGGCCCACACGTCTTTCTCATCATGGTAAAGGGCCCCATTTTCCTGCCAACTGCGTAAACAGGAAACTTAAGAATCACCCTTGGTCCCTCCATTTTCCTCTTCTCCCGCAGGAGTTCTTTTGGGGTGTTCTTAAGGTTCTACCACTACCTACGCGCGGGTTCGGTTCTCTGCCCCCTCCCAGTGCTGTAGCTGCGATTCTCACGTTTCCCCTGGAGGCCAGCAGCCATCCCCTCTCAAGTTTTTCTTCCAGGGCTACCACCTACAGCTCTTCACCCCCCGGTGATCTTTAATAAGCAAAACTTGTGTGTCAGTAGACGTTTCTACTTAAAGCTGTCCAATGGCTTTATACTAACAATGAAATCCAAGCTCCTCACCAGGCCCACACAGCCCCCACGATGCAGCCCCACCGGGCTCGCGACCCCAGCGGGGAGTGCCCCCCGCCTCCCTTGGAGGTCCGGCGCCCGGCTCGCCTTCTGCCCCCGAGCGCATCAGGCGATTCCTGCAGCAGACACGCCGCCGTGGTTGTCCCAGGGCTGGACGTCTCATTTTTCAAGTACTAACTGAACTTCCACCATGGCACAGATACTTTCTTTGTATAAGTAAAACATATGAATGTGCATCTATTTCCTTCCTAAAATTCAGTGTGGCTTGAAATTATTGTGTATTTATTGTCACCTCCCCCATATGTAAGATTAATGAAAACAGCAATCTGGGCAGAGTTTACGGCGGGAACTCACGTACCCACTGCGAATGATCCTGAGTACAGAGTAGGCGCTCGATAAGGGTTCATAAAATGAGTAAGCCACAAATAAGAAAACAAATAAAACATTAGCTAAGCTAGCTTCAAATTGCCTTCTGCCCCCATTAGCTTATGAATAGAGATAGGAGATGGCAGGCAGTATAGTAGCTAATATTTATGAGTTCAATTATGTGAAATATAGGAGGTTAGGGTGGCTCAGTGACAGAGATGTCGTTGTGATTCAACACATGCTTATTGGGCACATTGTTTCCAAATTTGGGTTACCCTTTAAGAGCTGGAAGTGGATACAGTTAACATCAGGTTAGACCAGTTCTGATGGAAGAACAATGAGACATTCACAAAAATAGGAAGAAAAACAGTTACCTCTAACAAAGTAAGTTGGTGTCTTGCTAAGTGACCTTGAGAAAGATATTCCATTTTCTTTTCCTCCTGGAAAATTGTATTAAATTGTATTTAAAGTCCATTGCAGATCTCATTCTTTGGTCTATGAGTGGGTGTTCAGAAATAAGTCCAGGAAGAGAACATGTAGGTACTGGAAATCTGAATGTTGAAACGTATCCAAACAAGACTCTGGAAGTAACTGGCGCTCTCGCTCTCTCGCTCTCTCGCTCTCGCTCTCTCTCTCTCTCTCTCTCTCTCCATCCTTTCCATGCCTTTCATATGTATCTATATTATATAGTGACTGATTTAGGAAAACGGCACATCAGATAAGAATTCTTTGCTGGTGTTGTTATCGATGTATTCTCGAGCAAGTCATTTCCTTTCTCTTGCTGTTAGTTACTTCACTTCTGGACTGAGGATATTAACAACATTCAATTGAATTGCTCTGATAAGTGAACTGTATTAAAAAGTCTCTATAAATTCAGAAATCATCTGTAAACAATAATATTTTATTGTACAGTTTCACAGAAAGATGGGAGAAATTTATATTTTGCTACAATAAAACTTAGAGTGTGATTATACCACCTAGGATTCAATTTTATATTAATATTTGTGCTATTATCATTGATGTTATGGTTGTTGTTTTTATTTATTTAGCTAACATTTTGAGTGCTTATCATGTGCCAAACACTAAGCTAAACACTTTGTAAATTCTTGTTGTCCACTTTTTTAATGCATCACACAGTATGAAACCAACCCAGCAATATATATCTCGTAAAATTTTGACTAATATTAAATGACAACTACAATATGTGATTCCAGACAAATTTGTCTAGGCTCTGCTTATACATTCAGTATGGTACGAAATTCACTTGATAGTCTAGTCAGTTAGCGAGCAGCTTCAGATGTCAGAGAATTCAGCGTTACATTGACCTAACAACTATGTTAAGTCATAGTCCACTAACACCTTTCATATTCCTTTCTAGTACTCTGGAGCCTCAAAAAGCACAAGAAAATGATCATTTTAGAAATCAGCTCACATGCATATAGTACATTTCACTTTACAAATCACAAAATATCTATTTCAGTACTCCCCTGAAACTTCTAACTTTGAGTTAAATATTTTCTCTACTTCACTATGGCAATCCTGCCCATACTATAAGTGATTAACATACCAACTGTCTTCTCTGTTCCAAATTAAAATCCCTTGGTTGATGTTTGGTGGTAATCTAATTAATATAAGCAATATCCCAAGCAAAGAACTCCTTGTTGGCCTCCCTTATTCATGTCCTACCTTGTGTTTGGAATTCAGTTTAGGGCTACTTGCTACATATAAATCTGAGGGGAGGGGAGTGATGGCCATGGTAAGGAGTGTGGAAACGGCCATTCAAAGAGCGATGTAAAAGTCTGCAGGCTTCTGTAAGAGAGGGAATGGCATTTGACTTCAAGTGTTTGAACAATTTCAGAAAACTCTGTTTTGTATAGTTCTAGAAAGTAAATTGGGAGAGCAAGTACATGTTAGAGGGAAATAATTTCAGTCCACCCTATCTAGTCCAGATCAAGTCTGATATTTCACTGCATCCTGAATCCTTCAATGAATGAATGAGGAATATATTTCAAAAGTCACAACTTTCCTAGCTGAAAAAGAGATTGCCCTATAAGTATGACCTGAAACACCAACCAATCAGACCTTTACCTTAAGCAATTTTTCTGACTCATGTATCCATCCATTCCTCTGCACCCCTGCTGCCCATGTTCTATTTCTCACCCCCATTATGTCCCAGTGGATGTCAGAAGTAAATCAGTTAGGAATGCTTTCAAATGCAGGGGAGTAGAATATACAGCTGAAATCACATGTTGTGGAATTTTAGAGTTCACTCAAAGAGTCAATGCCACAAAATGTAAGACTAGGAAGGCCAGTGGCATAACACAGTGCATCTGCTGTCACTGAAAGCAGCTGAGTCACCATGAAGGGGACTCTTGCAGACACGGCGAGACTGGTCCAAACCAGCATTTCTTGAAATGTGGTCGCCCACCGTCTGTATCACTGGGGCACATTGTATGCAATCCGTAACATGAGCTCTTTCGATTATGCTGTAGACACATCACTCTGCATGTTCTATCATGAATAGCTAGCTAGAGAACAAAAGAGAGGCAGAAAGACCAATTACAGATGTTTGCCATCGGTTCGGGGGACAGCAGAGGACTCACAGGATGTAGAGATGTCAGTACACCATCATATGGGCAGCTGCACCCTGGCATCCTTGGCATTGTAGGAAAGTCGCCCAACAGAATTCAAAGTCATTCTTACCTTTGAAGACAAACTTAGCCTGACTTCCTGTTTCTGGTGTTAGAAAGATGAACCATTTGTTTGTGAAGCTCTTTAAAAATACAGAGTATATTCTGAATTTATTTTTTCATATGTATTTTCTCACCTGTAACAATACCATGAGCCCATTTGGAGTTGGTACATAACCTCCAAATTGAACAAACTGGCACCATAATTATTTGCAATTAATTTCAGAAACATGTCAGCTCTTTAGGTAAATCTTTTCTAAATTTGTTTTAATTTAATTGTATTGATGAATGTGGAGGCTAATGACTTGGAATTGATTTCTATTGATTTATGTCTAATTGAATTCAATGAGGCCCCAGTGATTTGTATTGAACAAATTAAATTGCACAAACTAATTGCATTGAAGGCATTCACGCTGAGATGGAGAGCATTGGTGGGGACGAGCCCACTGCCATGTGGCTTTAATATGGGTTCCTAGGGTGACAGTTATTGGAAAATTATTAAGACACAACAAATGCTCCAATTATTAGAACACATTTTATAGAAAGATGAACTGCAGAGGTCTTGTCATTACATGAACTCTTTGGTTCCATAATCTATAAATAGTTCAAGATGGGTTCTAAGTGCACTCTTCTAATAGAGTGTGACCTTCATTGTGAGAAATGAGCACTGTCTGCAGGGGAAAAGCAAGGTAGAGAAAGGAGCTAGCACTTACTCAGCCCTGAGTGATTCTTCTGCACCTTTGTTTCTGAACATTAATACTCAGAATAAACCTGCAAAAAAGGTGCTTGTATTGAGTACCACTTGCTTGACATCCCAGGTGCATCCAGTATTGCCTGTCCCCTATTCCAGCCACCACTGCAGTGGCCTGTACTGCAAGGTGCCCCCTGCCAGGGCCCCACCTCAGATCCTTGCCAGTCTCACTTAGCCCCTGGGGCTTTTCTGTTGACAGCACTGCAAGGGACAGCCCAGAAATCTGCTGGGAGCTTATCTATGTGCAAATTGGAAATTCAGGACAGGTGTCATCCTGAGGAATGTGCTCTGAGTAAGGATGAGGGGAGCTGTTAGGAACTGAATGTTCATGTCACCCAAAATTCATTCACTGAAGCTCTATCCCAAAGTGGTGTTACGTGGGGGTGAGATTAGATGAGCTCGTGAGGGTTGGGTCCTCATGGTGAGATGGTGCGCCCTTGGAAAGAATGAGACCTAGCTCATTCTCCGTGCCATGTGAGGACACAGCAAGAAGAACGCCATCTGCAATCAGGAAAAGGGCTCTTGCCAGGAGCCACACCAGCTGGTACCTTGAACTTGGGCTCCCCAGCCTCCAGAACTATGAGAAACACCTACTCCCCAATTTATGTCATGTTGTTGTAGCGGCCTGAGCAGACGGATACAGTAAATAATGAGTAAATGTTTTCTGTCTTCTCTTGAACGGAGGTCCTGAGATGCTTCTTTTAAAGACGCTTAAAGTTATTATGCAGCATCAAGGAACCAATCCCTCGACCTCATAATGCATCCTTGTTGTCTTTTTCCTCTTCCAGGGCTTTGCTCCTGTACTTACTCTGCTGGTAAAATGAAGTACACTTGAAAGTTTGTTTCAGGTTCCATTTTCTGGAAAGCCCAGGCTAAGCCAAAGCAATTATTTTAGACCTACCAAGAGAGGATTTGAAGCTTACATAGATAGTATGTAGCAAATATTTCACAGCACAAAATTTACTGAACCTGAATTCAAATCAAGGTCTACCATACCATATGCCTCACAGGAGAAGCCAACTGGCAGGACTCTTTGCTCCTCTATGTGGACATATGTGACCTCTGACCTGATCCTTGGAGTTCCCGCATTGCCTCTGGTTTTTTTGCTTTACTGGCTTCTCAGAACTGGATTGACTGACACCCATCATCTGACCAAGTTTATAATCCAATCAGAAAAGATTTAGGAGCTATTTCAGAGGCTTCCATCTTTGAATTAATCTCTCATGTTCAACATGCCAAATGATCTGTGACTGAAGGGCACCTACAGTCCCCTGACCTTTGCTCTGAGGTCCCAGCATGCTTTGTTCCCCTGCAGGTCCCCAGTATCCTTGGAACAGTTTCCTAATTTGGATTAGTACCTGATAGAATACAGGGACCAGATAACTGTGAGAAGGAAAGGTAGGGGGTGGGGGAGGTCCGAAGCCAGGGAACAGAGAAAACACAGATAATTAGTTCAGAGAACATCCAGCCATGAGTGCCTTCCCACTCTTGAATAAGTGTTGGTTTTAGAGCTATGGAATCCTTCCCTGGGGTCCACCCTGGACATTTTATAAATGACAGTCACTAAAAAAGATAGGACTCTGTCTCCTCTGAAGCTGGTGACTGGCTTGTATGTCATTACCTACGGACACGGACCCAGGGTCTTCAGGGAAGCGCCCAGTCTGGGTGCATTCATTGAACATTCTGACCGTCCTTTATGATGCTTGTACAACAAGAAGCCCCACATTTGCATTTTGCACTGGGCCCTGTAAATTATGCAGCCAGCCCTGGGTAATGTTATGGGGACTACGGTAAAGCTTAGATGCCAGGGGATAGCTTTGGAAAAGCCTTAGCAAGGTGTTCACATAGTTCACGTTTTGAGAAAATTTGCAAAATTGTAACAGTGAATTAAGACTTGTTCCTCAGCACACGCTTGCACAGCCCTTTTGCATATTTGACCTCATCGGATCCCCAAAGCAACCACGGGAGACTCGGGGACAGGCATTTTAACCCCCTAAACTAGGTGTAGGCCATGTGGGATCCTCAAGGAATTTTGTTTTCCTTTCTCTGAACACTCAGCTGACTGTAGTCTGTTGGTGCCCCTCTTCCAGAGCAGATCACAAGCTCCTAGACAATGGAGCTGGGATGGCAGGGACACCCTGGCTCCTGGCACTGAACTGGCCACCTAGCTGGCAATCCTAAATGCTTCTTTATCTGAACTCAATACCTTTGCAAGACTCTCAAGAATAGTACCTAAGGTGATACTGTTTCCTTAAAAAGTGGTGGAGGTAATTTTCTTTCTTTCTTTCCTTCAATTTTATCCTTCCACCACTGAAAACTAAGAATCAAAGGACAGACGAAGCAAAATATTTTGAAAGGCTTTTAAGAAATTGTGATCCAAACAGTTTTCCTAATGAAGACCTGAGACGTGTGTGACATCCTGGGTAATGAGATCGTTGTGCCTGGTAACTCAAGAGGCATCTCATGTGCCAGCAGGGCAGGAATTCATCTTATGTTCACAGTTCTCAGTAGCATCTGGACATTTCCACTTTGGATCGTACAATATCTGAGTCAGAAAGGAACTTGAAGAGCATCTGTTCCAGAACCGTACTGTATGTTCTGGAAGCTTGTGTCCAGCAAAGCCTCGGGGCATGCTGAGGACCCCACGGCAGGTCAGAGTCTGAGCTGGGAAAAGAGCCATCATCCTGTGGGCAACAGTCTCTTTCTGTCTATGTCTAGGTTCTCAATTCTTATTACTATCTTGCTAATACACCTCTCTTGCTAAAAAGAACAACATGAAATAACTAAAAGAAGCAAATATTTCCCATGTTCCTACCTGGGTGTAGGACTGATGTAGATCCTATACATTTTACTTCAAACTGTGGGGACATGGCTATTTCCAAATTTATGACTTAAGTCAGACAATAACAAGAGCTCAAAACTGCTGGAAATGTTTGAAATCTTGAAGTCCTCAACTAAGACTCAAGACTAGGACTGAGTCCCCAGAACTGCTTGCTCTGCATTTTGTAACACTTAGTTCCAGATTGGTTTTGCTGAGCCCATTACAACTAAGGTCACCTTCCCTTCCCGATTCCTGCAAATACGTAGGGAGGTGGCCAGAGATAAACACCGATCACCCGGCTTGATGGAGGCATGCTTATGGATAGAAGAAATGTCTTGATGGGCTTCCGAGTCTTTGTCCTAGAAAAACTTGCCCCCACAACCAAACCTCCCCCGTGTCTGCCCTGCACACAGCTTTCCATCCCCTCCTGTTGATCTTCCCTTCAAACCTGCCTGGGTTATCTCTGTGCCGGGTGCCATCCTCTTACCACCCCATCTCCCTGGGCTTCTGTTTGGCCTGGCAATTGCAGACCCACCTTTCTGCACCTGATCTCTGATAGGGACCATTTTGTCACAAATGTTTCAGACGCAAGCGAGTTTTGCAGTTCCTCAATGTGCCAGCTTCCCTCTCCCATAGAAGACCTGGCACATGCTGCTCCTGGGGCACAGGGTGGCCCCACACCCACACAGCACCCTCTCCCGACCCTCACCCTGTCCCCGCCGTCCCAGCTCCGAGGCGACTTCCTCTCTGAAACTTTCCCAGGCTTTCCAAGACAAAATAAATTCTGTGTTTCCATACCACCTTTTCTTATCCTTCTTCTGTAATGATCACTCTGGATGATATTAAACCATTTATTTGTGTGCATATCCAAATGTAACTCTAAGGTATTTGAGATGAGCCACTGAGTTCTTTTGTTGTGTTTTGTTTTCATGCATCTCTAGCATCTCATAAAGTAACCATGATATTGATGAATGTCAACAACCCAACTAACACAGTTGGAATTCATTCCAGGTCCCTCATTTGATAGCTGAGCATTTATTAAATAAATATTTTGAATACCCATTTTGTGCCCGGCAGGGCTTGTCTCTGGGGATGCAGAAGAGAGGCGAGGCAGACACGCAGACGAGGACCACCTCTCGTGGAGCCCACATCAAAGGAGAGGAGCAGGACGCTGGCCATGAACAGACGGGCTCAAGGAGACACACTTAGAAAGGGAGAAGTTACAGTAATCCCATAAGACAGAGCGAGGTGAGACAGGAAGGCCTCTTTAGCCAGGACCTGATGAGCCTGTGTGGGGGCCTGGCCTCGGCTGTGTGGCAACATGAGACAAGAGCCACTTGGCGAAGGATGGACGTGAAAAGTGCCCTTAGGCAGAAACCCCGTAGTTGGCTTGTTCAAAGCACAAAAATAAAGCTGGAGGGGGCGATGCCCAGGCAGCAGGGATGTTTGGAAGGAGCCAAGGTCACTGGGATGAACCATGGGTTCAACGATGGATTTCTTGGTCACGACCGGGAATTTGACATTTTTTAAAGTGAAACTTGAAGCTGTTGAAGGGTTTGTTAATCAGGTGCATGACATAATCTGAAGCAGGTCCTGAATTATCCTCCTGGTGACTGGGCAGAGCACGGGACTTAGGGCAGCTGAGGTAGAAGCCGAGCACCTTGTGATACTGCCCTCGCCGATGGGAGAGGCCACGGTGTGGTCAGCGGGTGCCCAGGGACAGTGGAAAGAAACACATAGGACTTGCTCGCTGATTTGCATTTTCAAGTAAAATAAAGAAAACAATTAAGAAAGCCCTTTGGGTCACTGGGTGGATAACAAGGCAGTTACCTGACATGAGGAAAAATGAAAAAAGAAGAATTTTAGGGAGGGAAATCCATAATTATAGTTTGGACCCTTTAAAGTTGGAAGTATATGCCTAAGTTAACAGGGAAATGTCTTGTGAGAAGGTGTGTGAGTGAGTCTGGGCTCCAGGGAGTGGTCAGCATCAAGGAGGGAATCTGGGTCTTGAGTGGACACTGACGGGCTGGTGGGGACATCAGGCACAGAACCGGACGGCATTAATGAGGGAAAGTGCACTTGGGAAAAGGAGAGGTCTGGGCACCCCAAAGCAGAAGGTTCAGCGGAGGCTGAGCCAGTGAGCCTGTGAGAACAAGCTACCGATGAAGTTAGAAGCCATGAAATCAACTATTTCAAGAAGGTGGTGTGACACGGACGTGCAATACGGACAAGTCATATACATTCTGACACCTACCATCTGTGAGCATTTACAATCTGCCTGTCAGTGACTGTGAGAGGCCTGAATCCTCCTGAGTCCCAAAGAGTCAGCCTTTGGGTTCATCACAAATGGAGGTGAGTGGTTCTCCTCTTACTCCAGTGTCCGGCTCTTCATCTGCCTGATATCTCAACGCAAGGCTCAGAGTTCTGGCTCTCCCATCTTTTTTGCTCGGTCTATAGCCAGGACTTGACTGTCCTCTAGATGAGAACCTTACACTGACCCTAATAACTGTCACTCCAACAAAGGGCTGTTGGGCAGTGGCTGGACTTGGATATTTAATAGTAAACAGAGTTCCAAGTACTCAAACCTGAAATCGTGGTTTCAGAGGCAGGCGGAGCAGCATGATCAGGCCCCTGCCCTTCCCCCTAAGGGTGACCTTGCCTGAAACAATCCCTTCTTGGCTTCTGCTGGTAACTTCTTGCCCCACCCTCATTCCTGTGAACACCTTCCACCTCGCACAGTTCCGCGGAGCCTCTCTCTGCTCACTGCATGACGTGCTGCCCGATTCACGAATCACTTAAAGCCAATTAGATCTTCAAATGTATTTGGTCAAATTTTGTTTCTTAACAGAGGTAGTAACTTTCCTACAGCCAATAGCCAGCAAGAGACAGGATTAATCCAGTATCAGGTTTTCTGTTACTAGATCATTTTCATGTTTTTACATCTGTAAGTAAGTATGATCTATAGAGAAAACATGATAAGGAAAAACTGAAGACCTCACTCCAGACAAATGTTGTGGCCAACAGATTTGTCGTGTTGAGGCACAAGGGGATCATCTGAAAACTGTCCCCAGGGCAAGTCAATCGCCACAAGCTGGAATATAAAATAGAATATTGTCCCTGTAGGCATCCTTCCTTCCCTCCTCCGAATGTCCTGATCCCCCTCCCAAAATATCCTGGCCTTTTGCATTTTAAAGATATAACTAACTGTTGTTCCCACTGGGAAAGTGGTTTATAAGTTACAAAATGTACATAGTTCTCAGAATTGCTGTTTGGTTTACAATGATAAAATAAATTAGGATACAGTATTTAAAGATCTAGTGTATATAGCAAAAACTACTAAGACTGTCAAATAGTCTAAAGTCTCTCATTAGCTCCTCACATTGGGGGGTGCTTGAGCCGAACCATGACCTCCAGTTTGGAAGCTCATTTTGGCCTGGTCCATGCCAAGGCCCTTGGCAAGGTAGACTACACACTTTAGAAATAGATTGCAGAAAGTCACCATGTATCCTTCACAACAGAATATTGGTTTGGAGATATTTCACTGTATTTACAAACAGAGTTATCCTGTTACTATTTCATGAGTGTTGACTGAAACCACAGACAGCTGAGCTGGAGACAAAGGACTTCATTACTCATGGTAAAGCAGGTGATATTCTCATCAGCATATGAGCCTGGGTTCCCCTCCCCCCAAGTCTCATGGAGAGGGGAGTAAAGTATGGCCCAGATTACAGCTACACATGCAGCGGGCTTGCTTCACATCTAAGGAACACCTGGTTTGGAGAAACTACTACTTTTATGGCAAGAAGCAACCTAGCCTGCTGTTTGTCTAGGGAGAAATACCACCTCATTGCTCAAGGTCACCAGCTGCATAAATAAGACTGAGAAATGGCCTGAGTCAGGAGAGCCCGGAGCCCCATCTTAGCAGAGACCAGCAGCACCTGTAGGAGAACAGGGAGCCCAAGAGGCTGACTTTCTAGGAGAGACCTGCACCCATGTTCACTGCAGCATCGTCCACCAGGGAGTCACCCAAATGCCCACTGACAGATGAATGGATAACAAAAATGCAGCATGTACATACAATGGGATACCATTCAGCCTTTAAAAGGAAGGAAATCTTACATTTGTGACAACTTAGATGAACCTGGAGGACATCATGCCAAGTGAGGTCACAGAAGGACAAATACTACATCATTCCACATATATGAGGCCTCATACATAGTCAAATTCATAAAAGCAGAGAACAGAACTGTGGTTTGCATGGGCTCAGGGGAGAGGGAAATGAGGAATTAGAAATCAACAGGCAAAAGTTTAGGTAAGTTCTAGAGATCTGCTGTACAACATAGTGCCTACCATTAACAGTTTGGTGTTATCCATTTCAGAGTATGGATGATCAATCCATCTTAAGTGTTCTTACTACAGACACACACACACACACACACACACACACACACACACACACACACACACACAAGGGTATTGTGGGTAATACTGCAATATTTCCAGAATCTCTCACCTGGCCTTAGTGCATCTCCATATCAATAGGTGTTTCCAAGGGGTGGAGAGAAGTGGTCCACCTCCATATCAATAGGTGACTACAAGCGGAAGGAGGGCTTATCTGTACCAGAGAGGTTCGGTGGGGCCCCTTTTTGCCGCCAGGTCACAAGAGACATAAACGAGCAGAGATGGACCACTGCTTGTAAGAAATTAAAGGGTTTCTCCCCCTTCATTTTTCCCTTTGACTGATTTCAGTTTCAAAGGTATTTTGCCCCAGGCTGGGAAATATTTTCCCCCTGGAGTTACAGGCATTTTGGGAGGTGATGGATACATTTAGTACATCAATTGTGGTGATGGTATCACAGGTGTACATATATGTCCAAACTCATCAAAATGTACACATTAAATATGAACATTTTTTTCCATATCAATTTTACCTCAATAAAGTTTAAACAAGAAAGGATAAGCCTGGTAGGAGGAGGTATTATGGAAGGTGGACTTCTGTGTTCATATCTTTATGGATAGTTTTGTATTTTTAACCATGTGATGATAGCACCTATTAAAAAATAAATTTTAATTGAAAAAACTGAAAGCAAAAAAGGGAATCAGCTTTTCTAATATAGAGAATTTATCAAATGTGACTTGGGAATTCTTCATACAAAGTAAAATTTATGGTGTGTGTAGAGTAACTAAGGGGTAGAAATGTTCACATATATTAACTAACATGTAAAATAAACTTGTATGTAATATGTTCAATACAGCATAGCATGATTTCATAAAAAATTCAGTGTTTGAATAAGTGCTGATTGCCCCTGCTTTCCTGGCAGAACATTATACAGACTATGCAGGGTAACCATCTGTAACCTATTTCTAAAGGGTGCTGTCCACCTCCCAAGGGCATCTGCACATTAATGGTGCGCTTAGGTTTCATCCAGATAACTGTAGAGTCACAGCCCCTCACCACCGTCCCACAAGGCACAAAACCTAACAAACACTCAAATACTTGAGCACGTGATTTTAACAAAGTCAAAGGATTTCAAACAAGGTGTTCAATCCCTTTGAATTTCATATTTATTCAATCATTCATTCAACAAAATATATATCAAGAACCTGAAATATCCAACATCAACAGAGCCATGTTATCCTACTTGGGGTGGGGACATCAGTCACTTAGTAAGCAAAGAGAACTTGCAGAAGTTATCCCATTTCACAATAAGTTAACTGAGGACCAAAATGTTCAACTTGGCATAAGCTCTTGCAGTTGGAAAATGCCCTGAAATGGAAGACTTCAGAAGGGGAGGTCAGACTTTGCCTTTACCCAGGAGGAGAAAATGCCTCCCAGCACCCCCCTCCCATTCCATGGGCTCTCTCTCCTTTCCCCTCCTCGCCCTCTTTCGACTTTTCCTTGTCTTCTTCCTCCTTCCACAGACAGGTAGAAACACAACACAGGGACACATCTCATAAGGGGTAAACGAAGGGTATTTTCATTCTCAAGCACTGACTCCAGTATACTGTTAACTTCGAGAGAGTTCCTCCCAGCCATTAAAATCTGAATTAGCTCCCTCTTTCCTCTAGCTCTTGGCCCTTCTTAGACTTTCTTAATTTAATGGCTAGCTCTTGCCCTTGGTTGAAAATAAGTTTTGAGGGTAAGAGATGAACACCGTGGCTGTCTTTGCAATGATTCAATCCGTCCAAATGAACAAACAAACCGACCCTCATGTGGGCTGGAGGCCCAGCTCTGCTCAGAAAAGGAGTCAGAGATCTATTTTCTTTGCAAAGTTATTTTTGTGCATTGCATTCATGTATAATTTTTTCTGGAGTGCTGAGCCTCAGGTTTGTAAGAAGTACTTGTGTCTCCCTGATCGGATATATTAGAGTCGGCTGCCTTCAGATGCAGAAGTGCATGACTTCAAACACCATGGACGCTGAAACTTAAATCTGAAGATGAGAAAGAAAAAGAAGGAGAGGGGGAATCAGTTGTAGGGCTCCTATCCCACACAACTGTGAGATGTTTACGCACGAAAATGAAGACCAGAGCCGGAGGACCCACACGCCGGGCTTGTGCTGGGGGATCCTTTTCCTCCCACAGGAGACAAATGATGAAATAATAATTGAAGAGAGCATAACTCATTTAAACTCATTTTGACTTATTTTGTAAGACAGGTATGAAGCCACAAGAAGTACAACCGAGTTGGGTTGACAAGGCTCATTCTCTTTTCTCTCTCCCCACAGTGGGGCACACACACACTGTCCAACAGGGCATGAAAGGCTGATGTTAATGCTGGGGGAGAATAAAGTACTCCAGAGGCAGCAGAGGACAGAGGGAATGATTTGAACTTGGGAAAAACTGAGAGAACTGTCTCAGAAGAGGGAATTCTGTATGCCAAGCGCCTATCAATCCCACACCTTCCCTGTCTTCCTCCCTGCTGTGGGCTACTTTAAGTGCCCAGGCTGCCCTGTGCCTCGGAGGTAGCTGGTCTCCCTGACGAGGGACTCGCCTCTTTGCAGCCTGTTATTTTTATGGGCAAAGGAGGGATCTTGCATGGAACTCCCTGTTTAAAAATCCTTCAACATGTAGCCTCTCCTTGAAGGCTTTGTTGAACACCCCTCAAGGCTGCAGCGGTCTCCCTCGTCTCCTTGCTGGCATGTGGCATTATGCTTTATCTGTGAGCTTCACTGTGTAACAAATAAAGCCTGAAACTACTGCTTAAAAAAGTAATCATTTTATGTAGTTCAAGATACTGTAGGCCAGCCTGGCATTTCTTCTGGCCTGGGTTGCTTAACTCCTTTCTGAATAAAGAGTTAGATTTAAAATAATTAAAGATGTGTTCCAAAAGCATAGTATAAACCATTGGACTCATCATAAGTCAGAGGAGAGAAAGAGAAACAAAACCCATTCACACTGGGGAATTCGTTTACGGAGAAACAAGAACTTGAATTGGGTCCTAAACAGCCAGGCCCAGGGAACTCAGAATTACTTTTTCTGAGACAGAGAGTTTTATATGAGTTAACTTATTCCATCCTTTAAATTCCCCAAAATAAACACTAATAACCTTGTGTTACAGATTAAAAACTAAGTCCATAAAGCTAAGAATCCTGCCTGGGATCACATACCTAAAAAGACAGACTAAGCACTCATAGTCCAGGTATCTCTAATTCCCAAACCTATGAACTCTCTGCTCTTTGAGCTTTAGAGAAGATAGGATATTTGATTTGTAATGGTTTATTTTGTTTATATCCATAAAAAACACTAGTATTTATCTACACTGAGGACATGTATTCTAAGACCATTTCTACCGAAAGGGCTGCCAACTAGCTGGCCGGTAAGGGAGTCAGGCCAACATGGGGCCACAGAACTTCAACTGAGACTCTTCAGGATTCATGGCCATTGGGAAGCCCCCTAACATTTTTGGGCCTCCTATACTTACTGGTTGGTGCACTTGTTTAAGTGTTTCAAAACAGTAATAAAATTACCTAAGGACTAGCCCCAAAGATTAAATAGGATAATGTGTAGGAAGTAGCTAAGGTCCTGCCTGGTTCATAAAATGACCAATTTGCTATTATCACTATGTCAAATACAGGATATCAGGGAAAGATAAACATGATATTGCAATTTGTAACAAAACAAATTTTAATTTGGTCTTTGTTCTCTCTTCTGGTGTAGAGCTCCTAAAACCCTTGGAATATCTTGAGTGATGAGAGCAAAAACTGTGTCTCTTGTTATGTTAATGAGATGACCTTTGGTGCTAAGGGTGGGGCCTGGTTGCAGGACAGCCGACCACAGAATTAGAGGGCTGGCACTTTCGGTCCCACCCTCTGACCTTGGGTAGGAGAAAGAGGCCAGGGGAGGCTGAGTCAACGGTGAATGGTCAACATTCAATCAACCAAGATTATGTAATGAAGGCGCCATTAAAAACCAAAAAGGAGAGAGTACTGAGAGCCCCAGGGTGGTGGAAACATGGAGCTGTGGGGGGAGTGGTGCGTCTGGAGGGGACCTGAACCACACTTTCCCATCTACCTTGCCCTGTGCGTCTCTTCCATCTGGCTGCTCCTGAATTATATCTTTCCATGATAAACCTGTGATATAGTAGGTGAAATGTCTTCTCGGAGTGCTGGGAGACCCTAGAAAATTAATTGAACCCAAGAAGGGGAGTTGTGGGAACTTCTGGTTTAGAGCCAGTTGGTCAGAAGCACCGGTAACAACCTGGACTTGCAATGGGCATCTGAAGTATGTGAGTGTGTGGGAGGAGGGGGTCAGTCTTGTAGGCCTGAGCCCTTATCCTGCGGGATCTGATGCTATCTCCAGATGGTGTCAGTATAGAGATGAATTTTCAAACACCCTGCTGGTGTCCCAGAACTGTTTTTTAGTATGGGGATGCTTATACACACACACACAAACACACACTTGGGAATAGGGTCCCAAAACTCAAAAGAGTAACATTCTAAGATGAGGACATAGCCATTTGAGAAAATGAGACTGCAAGTGCTAGCAGGACAAAGATATATTTGGGGACATTCCATAATACAAAATAAAATAATTTGGTTAATGAGATTTAAGACAAGGCCAGCATTTGGGCAAAGAGGAACTGATTTGAAATAGAGACAATCCCTTAGGTAATTATCTCTGACATTGGGATCTGGGTGAGGGTCTCACAAAGTCAGGAAAGTATTCAGTCTGTGTAAGTATTCATTTGCAAATCCCTGCAAGTTTGAATGCATGCAAACAGAAGATGCTCAGAACTGCTTGCTGAGGTGGCCCCTACTGCGTGCATTTCCTACTTGCTTTCCACATTATCTGTTGAGTTGATTAAATAATAGTTACATTGTAACGAAGGAAACAAGCTGTATCTTCATGTGGACCATTTAACAAGTTCCTTCCTTCTTATTCTACACATATCTTTCATTTGGGAGAAAAGAAAGATCTAGAAATGTTACGTGTCATCAGTTACTAAGCATCGGTGATTAGAAACGTTTAATGTGTACACTAGTTATTGTGCTATGAAAAACTTAAGAGTTTTGGTTTTGATTGGAAGAGAAGATGCCAGATCAGAATTCTCTACTGACAAGGTACATTATTCCCATTAGAGCTTTGATATCTGGGCATTGTAAGCCAAGAATACACATGCAGGAATGATCTTTGGGGGGACAGGAGGCATTTGAGCAGCTTTCAACAATTAAGTGAAGAGTGAGCACATGGACACACAGGACAGGAAACAAGAGCTCACCCATCCCTCCCATTAGGGAAGACTGTGGACAATTAAGCACACGAGGTCTGCAACCAGACGCACTCCCGCCGAACAGTGACACCGACACGAACATATCTGTGACTTTGAACAAGTTATTTGCCTTTTCTGTACCCTGATCTCATCATCTGTGAAATGAAGAAAGTACTGGAACTGAATTCAGTTTTGTTGTGAGGGAGAAATGAAACATATGCTGAGTTTAGCACAATTCTGGACATATAAACAATCCTAGTAACTATTGGCTACTATTATTCAGTATTTCCTATAGATGGACTTTCAAAAATGTTCAGTCAAAGCCAATAGAAATCTTTGTAATTCCATAGGAAAATATGTCTTCTTTGACTAAATCTTTTTATTATAATTGTTTTTGCCATTATCAGTAACATCATTATTTCTATTATAGTAAGTCATTAGTCATATTAATAGCAGTAAGAAGTCGTTAACTGCTGACCATCAGCTACATAATGCTATTGAGCTACAAATCTTCATGTTTTATTGGTTCCTAAAAAAAGAAAAGGATTGGTATCAAATACTGCACCAGGCAGTTTAAATGAACCCAGTGAATTCTCACCATGACCCATGAGTACATGACATTGAGACAGAGACTAAATTTTTGCTTAAGATTACGGTTGCTGCTCTTGTCTGCGTGGCGCTTGTTGGCCCCTGGAACAGTCTGTTCGTTCCCCTGCGTGTTGGCTGTTGCCCCGGCAAGATTTCAGCTCCAGGAAGGAGACGCGTGCCTGCCTTGCCGCCCCCCGGCAGCCAGACCAGCGCCTGGGTCTGCAGTTAACACTTACTGGATGAATTTTAAAAAGTCAATCTCGTCTATGCCACCGCAGTCACAGCCAAGCAATCCTCTGCCTCCTCAAATGTCCCCCACATTTTCCTTCATCATTTGGGTCCTACTCCTGTCTTGCTCTTCCCAATTAAGATGCCATTTTTTTATGACACTTTCCCTAATTGTTTCCCAGTAAGAACAATTCTTCCCCCCACCGTGTTCCCACTGCTTTACTTATTGAACACTTATGTGTCTCTTCTCAGTGTCTCATGCATGGTCTACTTCTTTTGAGAGTGAGAGGGGCATAATGTTTGCTGGCAGTCATTTTACATATAAAATGTGTTAAATTATGATGCTCACATATATATATAATATGCTTTAAATTCTCCGTCAGTCCTTCAGGAATCAAATCATTTTCCCATTTCGTAGATGAAGACATTCACGTTCAACGGCATTAAATAAATTAAATAAATAAATGAGGGTCTCACACCTTATCTGTGGCAAAGTTAGGAACAAATCCAGGTCTGTCGCCAGGACAAATGTTTTCTCCTGCTCTGTTCCTTGTTTCTCCGCACCACGTCTGCTCCTGAACGACGCAGAACTTAACTGAAGGGACTGAATGGGGCGGGGATGGGACGAGATGGGAAACAAGGCACCTCTGAAGAACACGTCTACTTCTCCATTTATCTGGAAGTCCTCTGGCGTTTCCTTGCCTACTTGGTCTGAGTCCCTTTCTGTGCCTCTAAATTCTCACCAAGTGAAAAGAGCCCCAGTTGCTGGGTAGCAGTGCCCCCTTCTGGTGATCCCAAGGATTTCCTGCATCCCTGAGCTGTGATGCACATTGTTCTGTGGCTTTTGTTTTAATGGTCAGAACAAATGGATTGTGACTGCTGGTGATAGTGAAAATTAGGTTTATTTGGAGAAGAACTCATCTCAGATTGCTAAAACTGTCATCTCAGGGTACAAATATTCTGTTCATGCTTGGAAAGAGAAGAAAAATATAGCAAATATAGCATCTCCTTCCCCAACCCCAGTGATCTCTAGGAGAAAATTTGAAAACCTACCAAATTAGAGCTACATTGTTCTCTCTGGCACTCAGCCAGCTTCTCACAATATTCAAGGCAATCATTTCATTTCAGCAGCTCAGGGAAAATATGTTTTTCTTCGTTTTAAAAAAAGTTGAATTAAAACTTTACATTTGAAATAATACCAGGACCAAATTCAGTAAGCCAGGCTGTCTGGGAACAGTGCCCCCAACAGACACCCCAAGGCCCACACTGAAGCCTGAGACTCACAGGTCTATGCTGTGGACAAGGGACGGGACTCTTGAGTCCCAGTCCCCACTCTGGCACCAGTTTGCCGACAGCCCCTGAGTAAGTCACCTCACTTTGCTGAGACCCCATCTGCCCTGCAGGACTGAACACCTGTTACAGGTTACAGAAAGCTGGGCAACATTATGGCAGCCAAATATGGGACAATGCATCCCCAGGACCCGTTACTCCTATTGAGGGAGGCTGTTCAAGCTAATACAACATCTCTGAGCCTCCATTTCTTCATTGGTAAAATGAGAAAAACAGGGCCTTCACAGGGCCATTTGTGAGAATTAAATGAGATAATGCACATGAAATGGCCAGGAACCCGGATGCAGAGGGGCCCAGGTGCTCAGCTCCGGGGCTGGTAACTCTGGGTTAGAATTCAGGGGTCAGCAAACCACAGCCCCCAGAGCGGCTGCCTGTTTTGGTGAACGCATGCCGGCTCACTGATCCGCCTGGCGGAGTTGTGTGGTTGCTTCACAGACACCACGACCCTTAATTCCAAAAATATTTACCATCTGGCTCTTAATAGAAATCTGGCCAATCTGGGCTAGATGACTGCTAAGAACCCCTGCAGCTCCGACTTCAGTGAATTCTTGTCCGTCTCTTGTGTCTTTCTTCCTGTCTTTCTAATCCCTCCCTTCTGCCTTCTGACCACTCCATTTCTCTCTGCCTTCTTCCGTTCTCTCCGTTTTCCTCCTTCTCCCCCTTCCTTCTTCTTTTTGTCCCCTTCTTCTTCTTCTTTATTCTTTTCTTCACAATGAGAAAAGGCCTGGGAAAATACACTGAGCCTTTGTGAAAACAGAAAGACGTGTCCCTTCTTCGTGGTAGATGGAACACATGCCAGGCCCCACGGCTTGGTCTCGGGAGCTGGGACTGGCTGGCATCCGGCAGTGATCCAGGGCCTGGGCACCCGTACCAGGAAATAACCTGCACACGGTTGTGAACGGCCAGCTGTGTCCTGGGTACTATCGAGTCTTTGCACTTGCCGCCACACTCATCCCACTTCTAAAAATCATTTTGACTTCATATCTCTCTTTCATACTAGACTGTGAACTTCTGGAGGGCAGGGACTGTCCTAGTTGTTCCTAGGGTCACATATCTCTCTCTATATGTATATATAGATATCAATAGATATCAATCACAATGGCTGTGGCATTAGGCTCAGTAAGTTTGTTGAACTGAATAATTTCTTTAGAATTATATGTTCTTTGTAATTTCATATTATGTCATTCTGATGAATTTAACAGTGTGACAGTCATCTTACTTAAAAGGAAATGGCTTATTGAAAGCAGGAACTAACTTTTAGACCATATTACCCTTAAAAAGGTGAACAAATGAAGAATGACTAATGACATACCTTTTATAAGTTGGAAGATTTGAGGTATTCTTGCCCTTAAATTAGGAAACAATAAACATCCTTCCCTCCAACCATCTACTCTCCAGCAGTATTCATTAAGGAGAGTGCCTGGGCACAGCTGGGCCATAGCTAACCTCCATCTACCCAAGCGTGACCCAATCCACCCGGGAGACATAAAATGCATTTCCATGATCTGTTCATCAGTTCAAGTGAGTCCAATTAAAGCCTCATTTGCAGGGAACTAATCATAGTTTCTGGCAAATTGGAGGAAATGCTGTTCCAATCAAAGACATAATTCCCCTACCGTCATGAGTCAAGTTTCCTGGTGTTAGGTGACATTTAACAGTTGGCATAACCCTCAAAATTATCCCTTTTGGGAAGAAATCTGCATTACAAATAAAATTCTAATGGGCTTTGATAGAACTTAGGTTTTTCTCCCAGCCTCTTCCAATCTTTCATCAATACATTTGTGAACTTTATTTCAACCATTTTCCATCTAGTTACTGTATTCTATGAATGTGGCTAATAGTGACTTCCATTCAGAATACTTAATTGACCTATATTTTCCAAAGGCCTTTGCCTACATTATCTCATTTATTCCTCAAAATAACCCCAGGAGGTATGTGGTGGTGCCATATGTTACAATTAAAAATCACAACAGCAATAAAGCAAAAGCACAAGATGGTTCAGTAAATTGTTCAAAATTGCATAAAGTAGTGAAGCTCATATTCACAAATGGGCCTGTTTAGGTGCTCAGTCTGTTCTGGTGATTACTAAGCTCTACCGATTTTTAGGCCATTCAGGGGTGGCACAAGGAGTGGGACGATGGGCAGTCGTCACAGTACTGACGTGACTGCGACAAACCACAGGCTGGCTGCTGGGCAACTGCAGGCACTAGGTGATTGGTTGGGTGATCGTCTCCTCTAGCCATTCCGTGTCTGAGAGATCCTTTAGTGAAGAATTGGCAGACTCTAGTATTACATTTTTAAATGACTGGAAAAACATCGAAAGAAAATATTTTATGGTATGTGAAAATTAGAAGATGACATTCAAATTTCACTATAAACAAAGTCATATTGGAACATAGCAACACTCATTACTGTTGTGTTGTCTACAGCCACTTTTGTGTTAAGGCAGCAGAGCTGAGCAGTTACAACAGAGATGAGATGGACCACAAAGCCTATAGTACTTACTATTTAGTTTTCTGTCCCGTTTTGGGAGACAGCCTGGTTGTCTGCTCCTTCGCGGAGCCTCGCTTTGTTCCTCTGCCCCTGCCTGAAGGTGAATGGCAGCAACGATATCTAGCCTAACCATACAATTTCACTTATGTTGTTAGGACTGAAAGACTTTAATTCCAGCTAGTCTGTGATTGATGCTTGAAACCCCCTACAACAGTCCTGTCCAATAGTTTTCTGTGATGATGGGACTCATCTCTATCTGTGCCGCCAAATATGGCGTATGTGACCATATATGTGGCTACTGAGCCACTGAAATATGGCTGGTACAAATGAGAAATCCAATTTTGGATCTTAAATTCATTTAAATGTAAATTTGAGCACCTGTTTTCGGCAGTGAAGCTCTAGATGTACCCTGCTGAGCCATCAGGGAACCTCAGCTTGAATGATTCAGTGCTCAGGACTCCAACCTTTCATTCTGTCTTTAGGTAACACTTGCTATCTGAGAGTCCTCTTTCATTGAGCTCAAGTTCATTACAATAAACCCTTAGCCAGTGCCTGCTGTCTTCCAGGCCCCACAGCAGAGCCTGAGAATATAGGAATGGGTAAGTTACAAATTAGCCTGAGTTCTTTTCTGGGGGAGCCAGCAATCATGGTGTTAGGGTCCTAGAGCCTCATCGTGTTGATTTGTTTTCAGAGGATGCAACTATGGAAAGAGAACCACGGGAGAATGAAGTGGAACTGGAGGCCTGCCCAGGAATCAGTATTTGAGAATCCTAAATTTAAAAAAAGGAGTGTGGGGAAGGTGTATGATACTAGCCACGGCCAGAGAAAAGATGCCAGGAATCACAACTTTTCTGCAGTAACAGATAATAGGTGGGAATCACATGGAAGGTAATTGAATGTCAAAACAAGCCTTTAAAAAGTGCAAACTGTGCCCCCACATTTTCATCCATTTATTTCCCTGAAGAGCATGTGTGGCATGTCTGCTCCATTCCAGGCACCAGGTGCTCAAGAGCTGCACAAGGAACACCAGCGGATGAGAAAAGAAACACACAGATGGTCACAGCCTGGAGTATCAGGCTCAGACCCTACAGAGAACGTGGACAGAGATCTGTTTTGTGGGAGGCCAAAGGCAACAGGCATCAATTTTATTTGGACAAGGTTAGCGGAGGCATTAAAATGGAGACACCCAGCCTGCCCTGGAAAACAATTAGTCGTTGGTCAGGCAGATGGGGTGCGCCTGGCAGAGGCATCAGGTGGGGAAAGTAAGCCTGGATATGGAGCACATGGGGAGAAAACTTAGCAGCACTTCGGTGTCACTGGACTGTGGGCTGGAAGAGAGGTAAGATCGAGCGGTAGGGAGCACTCTGCTCTCAGGGGGACCCTGAGAGTCTCCTGGGAATCTTGAGTATTGTGCTCAAGGCAATGAGAAGAGAAGGAGTATTCAGGTTGGCAGGTGCGTGCCTGGGTCTGTGCTGCGGAACAATCTGCCAACAGACCAGATGGTTCAAGACCAGCAGCAAGATCTCAAACTAGCAGACCACCACTAATGCCCACACAAAGGATGATGAGAACCCACCTAGGCAGTAGAAGTGGCCACAGTGAGAAGGGGGAAGATGCAGAGATAATGAGAAAATAGCTAGTTACAGGCCCTGATAGTCAATACAGTTAGAAAGAGATAAGGATGACTTCAGAGGCTTCTCGTTTGACTTCCCAGATGGATGGTAGACAGTTCTCTCCCCTCCCACTAAATACACACAAAAACAGATCCAGTGTTGACCATTTTCAGTTTTCAGCAGCTATTCAGTCACTTTCCAATGCTTGTCCTGGGACTCAGGAGACTCACTGCTGGTGACTGGGCAATGATCTGGAAGTTAAATCTCAAGAGATCATGTTAATTTAAATAAAAACTGGCTACATGCACACTCACGCACACATCTTCAACCTTTGAATATGCTCTGATGTGATGTTTGGCAAATGATTGGCAGTATTAAATCAAATGCAAGCATAATGATTCTACGGAAAAGGAGTGATGACGTGTCACGCGGACAGATGTGTACTTCAGCTCCAGCTGGCACTGAGTACTGCTTGTAACTCCAGCCGAATCATTTTCCTCTATTCAAAGGAAGACTGGCCAATACATTAAATAACACAGATGGTTTTTATTTTGCTGAAGTCAGAACTATTTAAATAATATTAATAATAGTTACAACTTATCAAGCACCTAATATGTGACAGTCACTGCATTTAGGTGATCTCTTACCCACAGAACACCACAAAGTGGGCATGTTAGATCCTAGTTCAAAGAAGGAGGAACTGGAAGAGGTGAAGTGGTATGTCTAGATATTGAATGGCGGTCTTAGAGTTCAAATCTAGGTCTCTCTGACTTCAGATCCTGAGCATGTGTCTGAATGACACACATTCTCCCGAAATATATTAAAACAGGCAGTTAAATTTACTTTTCTTTCTAGGAGCTCATTGTAGTAGAAAGCTTTGAAAGCTTTAAAATCTCTGAAGTAATATTTCTTAATGTAATGGGCATCCCCCAAAATTAGAAGTCAAATTCAGAGATCATGTTTCAGAAAATGTCAACCTATTTGAGACTGGGAGTCGTAGCTAGAGGTGAAAGCAAGACTTAGAGCTGAGGGACTGGATTTATCCAATACCATGGATCTTACAGCAGTTTCATCAGAGTTAGTGTGGATTTTCCCAAAGACTTTATAAAATGCTCCATTTCCATATATCCCAATCCCATGGTGAATGACAGTCAGGGAATTCCCATAAACCAAACCAGAACTCAAGAGTCTCTTTTGGAAAAGGAAAAAAAATTGCCCCAAATTTAAATTATTAGAAAACATTAATGACATATTTTTTTAAATCATTGTTGTTATTGCCCTATTCACTTTTGGAAAAGCACTTCCTTCTCAACTGAACAAATTAAGAAACATAAATTCAGAAACACTGGCTTGGGTGCGTTGACAGGCCTGGGACTCCACTAGGAGAGCTTTGCACCCTGCATACCTATCGCCAAGTCTTCTTGACTCTGAGCCTTCTGCCCGCTAATGGGGACATCAAGAACCATGGCAGAGATGGGTTTAAATAACAGTCATAATAATAGTGCCATAGAGGAGGAGTCAGCAAACTATGCCCTGCCATCTCTTTTTATAAATAAAGTTTTATTAGAACATAACTAATGTATTCATTTATATACTGTCCACAGCTGCTTATGTGCTAAACAGCAATGTTGGGTACATGACAGAAGGCTAGTGGCCCATGCAGTCTAAATTATTACTGTATGGTCCTTAAAGAAAAACTTGCCAACCCTCCTTTAGAACCACACTGGACTTTTCATAATTACGCACCCACATTTGTTTCCAGCATGGCTATTTCAGAGAGTGGAAGGAAGGGCGAAAGAAAGAAAGAGGAAAGGGGGCTCACATCCTGAGTGTGCCTGCCATCTATCAGGCTCTGCACTAGACCCTTTGAATTCTGTATCAAATCCCCACAACCAACATAAAGTGGATATTATTATCCCCAATTTACATACTTCTCTTAGTATGAGGCTCAGAGAAACTTTCATATTGTTATTCAATTAAAGACAAGCTGATATTCATATCAAGACTTTCTAACTCTTAAACAGTGTTTGCTCTCAGAGACAGCCCTGCTTCTTAAGCAGCAGAATGCAAAAATCAGTCAGTCAAATAAAAGTAAGGGCACTGTTAACCATTAAACTCTTGGAAAAAAACATAGGCAAAAACCTCTTAGACATAAACATGAGTGACTTCTTCTTGAACATATCTCCCTGGGCAAGGAAAACAACAGCAAAAATGAGCAAGTGGGACTACATTAAGCTGAAAAGCTTCTGTACAGCAAAAGACACCATCAATAGAACAAATAGGAACCCTACAGTATGGGAGAATATATTTGAAAATGACAGATCCGATAAAGGCTTGACGTCCAGAATATATAAAGAGCTCACACGCCTCAACAAACAAAAAACAAATAACCCAATTAAGAAATGGGCAGAGGAACTGAACAGACAGTTCTCCAAAAAAGAAATACAGATGGACAACAGATACATGAAAAGATGCTCCACATCGCTAATTATCAGAAAAATGCAAATTAAAACTACAATGAGGTATCACCTCACACCAGTAAGGATGGCTGCCATCCAAAAGACAAACAACAACAAATGTTGGCGAGGCTGTGGAGAAAGGGGAACCCTCCTACACTGCTGGTGGGAATGTAAATTAGTTCAGCCATTGTGGAAAGCAGTATGGAGGTTCATCAAAATGCTCAAAACAGACCTACCATTTGACCCAGGAATTCCACTCCTAGGAATTTACCCTAAGAACGCAGCAATCAAGTTTGAGAAAGACAGATGCACCCCTATGTTTATCGCAGCACTATTTACAATAGCCAAGAATTGGAAGCAACCTAAATGTCCATCGGTAGATGAATTGATAAAGAAGATGTGGTACATATACACAATGGAATACTACTCAGCCATAAGAAGAGGGAAAATCCTACCATTTGCAGCAACATGGATGGAGCTGGAGAGTATTATGCTCAGTGAAATAAGCCAAGCAGAGAAAGAGAAATACCAAATGATTTCACTCATCTGAGGAGTATAAGAACAAAGGAAAAACTGAAGGAACAAAACAGCAGTGGAATTACAGAATCCCAAAATGGACTAACAGGTACCAAAGGTTAAGGAACTGGGGAGGATGGGTGGGCAGGGAGGGATAAGGGGGAGGAAAAAGAAAGGGGGTATTAAGATTAGCATGCAGGGTGGGAAGGGAGAAAGGGGAGGGAGGGCTGCACAACACAGAGAGGACAAGTAGTGATTCTACAACATTTTGCTATGCTGATGGACAGTGACTGTAATGTGGTTTTTAGGGGGGACTTGGTATAGGGGAGAGCATAGTAAACATAGTATTCTTCATGTAAGTGTAGATTAAAGATAAGAAAGAAAGAAAGAGAAAGAAAGAAAGAGAAAGAAAGAAAGAAAGAAAGAAAGAAAGAAAGAAAGAAAGAAAGAAAGAAAGAAAGAAAGAAAGAAAGAAAGAAAGAAAGAGAAAGAAAGAAAAGGGGGATTACTCCTTGATAGGATAAAACTATTGGTAAATCAAAGATTAACGCATGCTTTAAATATCCTTAATTTTGATCACTTAAAGGGGGTCAGATGATCGGCTATGGAGGTACTCTTTTCTGATAATATTCCTTTCTCTTAATAAAAAAAAAAAAAAGAAAGCAGTTACTGTGTGCTGACCTCCAATGAGTTCTGCACAGTGGTATAGAGGGCATGTCAAAGTGTGGGCAAAGGGTCTGTTTGTTTCTATGCAGAAGATCAAGGCCTAGCTTGGATACCCAGAAAATGAACTAAGATACGATATGAGGAGGAGCTTCTGGCATCAGCACTCTCTGGAGGACCTGTGCCGGGGGATGATCATCAAAAAGCCTCCACAGGGATCCGGACGATGCTGCGGGTGTGGCTGCATCCAGCCCACCGTCTCCTGGACTTGCCATTGGAATGAGGAGGGAGATGTCTAGGCTGGCCTGTGCATACAGTGAGACAACGAATTTGACCAGATCTGTACTGTTGGAACTCAACCAGGAGTTGGGAGGGGTGCAAGTTGTAGCGCTCCAAAATCTTACGACTATAGACTATCTACGGGTAAAAGAACATATGGGATGTGAACAGTTCCCAGAAATGGGTTGCTTTAATTTGTCTTATTTCTCTCAGACTGTTCAAGTACAGTTGGACAATATCCATCATATCATAGACAAATGTTCACAAATGCCTAGGGTGCCTAACTGGTTTTCTTGGCTTCACTGGAGATGGCTGGTAATTATAGATTTGCTTAGTTTATGTCACCGTATTCCTATTATGTTAATATGTGTGCACAAGTTAGTTAGTAGTTTAAAACCTATACATGCTGAAGGTACTCTACAAGAAGATATGTCAAAGAAATAATCAATCCTCCCATGTTTCCTTCCATATGCTACCTCTATAGCTTTTCTTCTTCCTTCCTAATTACAACCCTTAAATAGAATTCGTGCCTCATATCGAATTTACCGAGTATCATAATTCCTCCAAGTGGTAAAGATACCTCGAGACAAGTGCTGGGCATAGAAGCCACAGGGCATAAATCTGCAAAGAAGTAAAAAGCTAACCTTTTCAAACAATATGGCTTCTCTCTCACTTACCAACTTTACATTTCCTTATATGGCCCCGGAAGATGACTGGTTAGCCAGAGACAGGTAAGATTCCTCAAGGGAGGAACAACCTAAGACAGGCACAGTCGCAGGGGGGCCATAAGGTGAGAAATTGGGGATCAACAGTGGTGAAGCTTAGAACCTCACCCCCCCCCCCTGTTTTGAGAGAAAGCTTCTGCATCCGTGGATGTTTTATTGCCCTTGTGTAGCTCGGATTAGCACATAGTCTACAGGCACACACATGATCATCTACAATTGCTCTCTTACAACACTAAACTATGTTTTCTACCTTTATCTTGCATCTACCTACCACTTCAGCATTTTATTAAAAATGCAAATAATAATAATAATAAAGGGAGAAATGTGGGATCCACATATAAATCAAGTATAAAAATCAAACGAATATTCATATTTGACCTGATTGTTTATAGTTCATAATGCGTGATCAAAACCGAAAGTTTCTGTGATGAATGCCCTTGTACTGTTCACCATGTAAGAATTTATTCACTATGTAAGAATTCGTTCACCATGTAAGAACTTGTTCGTTATGCTTCAGAAGATTGGAGACTGACGAGAATTAGGCTTGAGATGGATTAATGATTGTGCATTGAGCATTGACCCCCCTATACAGAATTTTATTGTTGTTAACAACCATTTGATCAATAAATATGAGAGATGCCCTCTCAAAAAAAAAAGGGCACTGTTGATATTGGTAAATTTATGGGTGAAGTGCATTGGGTATATGATTTGGGGAGCCTAAAATGTGGTACTCTTGTTTCTCAGAACCAACTGAAAGGCGGCATACATCAGAGAGGTAGGGATCAAAACGTTACCTTTATTACTGGTAAAGCATTACTGGAAGGTGGGACTTAGGGTGACAGCCAAGGGGACGCGTTAAGAGTGCACTTTGGAATTGAGCTCGCCCATCCTCTCCCAGGAGCATGGGAAATCCCGACACCTCCCCAGGCGTCCTGCTCATGCTAATGCTCAGCTCACTGTACGGGCTTCAGAAGGCTGGAGCCCCCTCCAGTGAGGGCACTTACCTGAGGGAGACAGGAAGGGACTGAGCCTGTCTGCTAGAATTCAGTAATTAAAGAACCTCCCCAGGAGCAGCAGAGGAGGGGCTGGCATTTTCCTCTAAGGACGATCTACCACAAAACCCGAGATGCAGAGAGCAGAGTGCCCAGCCAGCAGCCGTGTACCAGGGACACTGCTCTCACCACAGTCTGGGGCATGGGGCAGAACTTGTTTGCTTTCAAGTCATTAGATTTACCAGGTACAGAATATACAGAAATAAACACTAATGTAATACTGGCTAAAAATTACACAGAAACTCCCTGTGAGGTATCTGAAAGCTTGTGTGGGGAGCACTGTCTTTCCCCACCCTGAAGGCCCAGGGCCCTGCACAAACTAGTCTCCTCTTCCTGAACCTGACATCACACCAGGCTCACACCAGGCTTCCACAAGACAGGCGTCAAGGCGTTTTATGGCGAGACATGTTTATGAAGCCCAATCAGTTGAGTGATTTCTTCTAAAGCAGACGAATGTTCCCTGTGGGTAGGAATCACTCCTGTAAGAAGTTTCTTAGGCTTTTAACGGCACCTTTGGCAATTCTTGTTCTTTTCTGTTTTCAAGCCAGCAGAGAAATCTATGTAGTGCCCCTAAAAGTCTTCGGTGCACTCTGTGAGCTACTCTGACCAGAAAGGGGAGCACAAATCACCCTGGAAAGCAGAGCCCGTACCATCACAGGCTGAGCCCCACATGGACGTGTGGGCATTGGCGCGCCTCCCCGGGTGCTCTCCAAACGCACACGGGCCCCTATTCCCCTGGGTGGTAGCAGACACAGGGGAGTGTGAGTTGGATTTTAAGGGGTTAAAACAGTCTTAAAAGCGAAATGAGGAGAGTCCAGAATGGATGTAGTTCAGGAAAGCGTGCATGAGCCAGTAACACGGGTTTCCACCCCTCGCCCCTCGGTGCAGAGCTCGCAGCTCCTGAGGCCCTCAGAGGCTCTGCACAAGCCCTCATAAGAGGAACAAGGTGCATCCAGGAGGATGCCGCAGCGGCCTGAGAGGGAGGGGCCTCCGACTCCTGGTGGAAAGTGGTATTAGAAGGCCTGTAAGATCATTAGGGACTCGCTGTTGGCTTTTCTAGTAGGAAATTGGGGCAGAGAGGGGAAGGCGGAGGAGGCCGCTCTGAGAAGGGCAGCAGGCTCTCTGGCATCCCAAGGAGGAGAAACGTGCGTGGAGAAGGGACTCTCAAAATAGGAGGCGGTTAGGTGGTAATTAGTGGAGAAAAAAATAGAATAAGCTTGCTGTTGACATTTAGCTATTTTGAAAATTATAAAGCTAATTTATGGTGATAGCTTCCAAAATGATACGGAGGTCTTGATCATTTCAACGACTGATCTACAAACATAATGAATATCACACACAAGCAAGATTTATGGCTGGACCAGATGCAATGACAGGAAAGGAAACCATGGTTGCCAAGTGCCTGCTGAGTGCCAAGCATGCTGTCACTTTCAATCCTCAGAAAATCTGAAGTCAGGGAGAGGCGATAGTCAGCACTCTGTGCACACCAACGTGCAAGAGGGTATGATCACAACAGAGTGAAAAGCTATGAAAAGTGACTCTTCACAGACTAAAGAAAGCTATCCGTGGGTCCGCCAGCCTGTGACCTGGGCTATAAGTAACTTGGCCTTAATCTGTAGGCAATGGAAATTCATTCAAGGGTTTAAATGCAGGCATCTGGTGATGCTTTGTAAAATTCTGAACCATCAATTGAGCAATAGTGTGTGGGACAGGTTAGGAGGGTAAGGAAGACGGCAATGCAGCTAGGAAGCAGAAGCTGTAATCCAGACAAGACATGATGGAGGCCGATGAAAGAGCAGGATCGAGAAGGGGGATCCACTCAGCAGGGGAAGAAGTGACAGAACCAGCATACAGGGGGTTGCTCCAGGCAAGGTGCTGGAGGGAAGCAAGGGACAGGTGGCTGGCTCTGAGCTGGAGCTCGGAATCCTGGAAGGATGCCAGTCAAGTGCACGCATGAGCCAAGGCGCAGGCTGAGACCTGACAGGGGTGACCAGTAAAGGCCCACCAGCCACTCAAATTCAGACAGTTCATCACTTACATGGTAACAGGAAAATCAAGCCAAGGCTCCAGCTCGCCGTTGTCCTCACTTCACACACCAAAAAGGAACATCAGAACAAAGGGAGCTGGAGGACCACAACACGAGGTCTGGGGTACCCCATGCAGTGGGCTGAAGAGCACCCCCCCAAATGCAGGTCACTGTAACCTTTTTTTGGATATAGTCTTTGCATATTGATTAGGTAATAATCTTAAAGTGAAATCATCATGGATTTAAGGTGGGCCCTAATTTTGAGGACACACAGGGGGAAGGGCCGTGTGAAGGCGGAAGCAGAGATGAGGGTGGGGCTGCCACATGCCAGGGACACCAGAAGCCCCCAGAAGCTGGAAGAGGCCCGGGGAGACGCCCCAAAGGGCCTCTGGATGGAGGATGGCTGACACCTTAATTTCAAACCTCTGGCCTCCAGAACTGTGAAAGAATAATTCCTATGGCTCAAACCTCCAACTCTGTAGTAAGCTGCTATGGCAGCCCTAAGAAACGAATGCACCCCATTTCTAAGGAGGCAGTTCCAGACTGGCTGACAGGTTTTACATTCTGAAGCTCTGCTTTGAGGGTGTGAACGGGGGGCACATGTCGTGAGTGCCTGGGAAGCAACGGGAACAGGGAGGCCAGGAGGAGATGGCTTAGCAGCAGCTCCTAAGTCCACTGTCCTCTCCAGTCCAAGGAGGGTCACTGGAAAGCCCAGCTAACTCAGATTAACTGCAGGCAAGCCCTGGCCTGCATGGCCCAGGTGGATATGTGCAAGGCTGCCAGGTGCCACTGCAGGGCCATTTCCTGGGCGATGCCAGTCTCTGGCACTCACTCCCCGGAGGCATGGGCTGGTACTCAGTCACAGACAGGAGCCTGCCCTCTCCTCTGACATCATCTAGACAGGAAATTCTCAGACCTAAACTCTCAGTCACTTTCCCTGATGTGTGTGTGGTCACGGTGTGACCTTTCCCTCCACGGTGTGGTCAGCTGAGCCACACGGCTGCCCGCTTAGCCTTCTCTGATGACAAGACCCCGATCACGCCTGCGGGTTGGGCCTGCATGCACTCGCCATGCCTCTGCCCCTGCGGCACGGGCACAGTCTGCCTCTCCGGCTGGGTGTGCCCTGACCCCTCACTACAGCCCGACCCGGTGCCCTGCTAACCCGTCCTTGCTGACTCAAACCGCCCGGGTGACAGGATGTTCCAGCCCCTCCCCCGCTCCCCGTGTGGTCCTGATTCCTCTGCTCTCTCCAAGGGCAGGTTCTTCCAGTGCGTTGGCCTCCTGCAGTGTCTTCCAATGTTTTGCCTCACAGTGGACGTCTCAATTTCCTCACTGCTCCTGTCACCATGGAATAAAACTTAACACTGCTGGTAATTTCTGAACTGTACCCTCAGTAACTGCCTTTGGGTTATATTTTATCCTGTCCAGTGGCCTTTACCATTGTGAGCCTCACTGACAGGCTTACAATCTATGTCCATTCCAAACCCATTGGCTTAGCCCTTGCTAGCCGTTTGGACACTCCCATGCCTGTATTTTGTGACGTTTACTGTTTCCTGGGGGTAGTTAATCAGAGGAGCTTTGAGGCGGAACTACCTAGGTCTGATCCCTGTATCTGCTGTTCCCCAGTTCGGTCTTCTCGGACCAATGATCGAACATCTCTGGGCCATAGTGTTCAGGCAGAAGTATTATAAGGATTAAATGGGCTAACGTCTGTCACCGGCGGGGACTCAACCCTCAGGACTCTTAGTACTGAAGGTGGAGGTACTGACGTGCTGCCCAAGCTCGCTGTGGCGGTCTCATCGCGCTCCGCGTTTTCCCACTGCCACGGTCACTGCATTATTCCCCAGGAAGGCGCTGACCATTCTGTCTGTATTGTAAGTGTCCATTTTTTTTCTGGGCCTTTACATTCAAGTGTCACCTTTCTGGGGATTCCCATCTTGTTCAGCTCATCGTCACACGCCCAGCACAGGGCATGGTGTCTGCTCTACAGAGCCTTAACACAATTACTGCCCCCACTCACCTCCTAACCTTATTAATTTTTTAATAGGATATACAAATGGGCCAGACCAACTTGAAAGAAAAAATAATGCTTCAACAATTTGAACACTTAGATGGTATATGTATAAAATATTTCTAATGCTAAAACATGAGTTACATATTGGGTAACAATTACAGTTTGAAAATGGAAAGCCCAGATAGCACATTTTTCTATTGGCAGAAATGCATTGAGTAGAATTGTGCAGTATTTTTTCCTCTCTTTAGAGGTTATTTAACTCTGTTCATCTTATTTCCTGTTCAGTTATGAATCCAACATGCCACATATACCATACCTCCAAAAACAAATTTAATCTTCTGAATATTAATTAACATTGTTTCAAAGAGACGGTCGCTGTTTATTGTTGATTTAAATTAAATATTGAGAAGGAAATTAAAGAGATTTTTATTTCATTTATTCAGCAGCAACATTACAATTTATACAAATGAAGGCATAATTGAACAGCCTGCCATTAAATTACAATCTGCATCTCATGTAAGCAAACATATTAAAATTGAAAGTGCTTGTCATGAATATGAAAGCAGCTTGCCTGATTAAGAAGTACCCCAAATGTATGATGCACATTTAAGCAACTGTTTTGTTTATTTTCCAGAAAGGAATGTGCTGCTTTTGGTATGACCAGACTTGTAGGTCGCATTACTTTGAAGATATATGATGGGTAAAAATAATTCTGATACTACTAATCATAGCTAATACTGTGATAATCCCTGGTAAGCATTTAGCTCACATCAGCTAATTCAATAACTTAATTCATGAGATGGATGTGGATATTATCTGTTCTACAGAGCCTTTCATTTGGTTGATTGATTGGTTTGGTTTGGTCTGCTTTAGAGAGAAAGAAAATGCTCCTCATTTGGGAGCAGCCTTGGGAAGGAAGGAAGGCACAGACCCTCCCCTAAGCCTGCCTGTGTGTGCCGGGGGGAAAGGGGTCAGCACCCACTGGGGACGGTGTGACAGAGAAGTCAGCCCCGAGGAGAGCCAGGTCACGGTAGGGGAGGAAAGGATGGAGGGACTCAGCAGAGAGAAAGTCCTAGGATAAGACCTGTCTGGGAACTGCTTGGTGGAAGGGGTGTACTCAGTAAAAGCACTAGTGCAGAATAAATAGAGTTAAATATGATTCGTTTTAGTAATTTAAGAAAACAACATTTCTTTAACTTGGTCATTTCTGATAGGTTACTTAGTCCCTCTGAGTCTTCACTTGCTCATCTACCAGATAATGATGACATTTACAATCCTGTCCAACCCCAAAGATGAATATCGCATGATAATAGATGGTGGCTGGTATCTACTAAGTGCGTAAAGGGACATCTATTGAATGCTTGAAAGTTAAGATGCTTGCCAGAGAGATGCACCATCTCGACCATGAATCAGGGAATCATGGGAAGTGCAAAGAGCAGAATCTCAGGGAATTAATTGCACATGAGTTACTCTATCCCTTGGCCCTGCCCCTTGATACCTAGTGGTATGTTTTGCAATCAGAATGGTCCCTAGTGACTCTAGTCCTTCTAAGGATGCAGTATCCAGGAATGCTGATCAAGGTAAAAACACATGAGGCAGGAAATATAAACTTAAATAGATAAATAAGCAAACAAGTTTACCCAAAGCAGTTCTGGGAATCACCAGATGCTAACTGTAAACAATTGACATTATATGAAATGCACAGATCTGACCAAATAAAATTGGATTCAGGGATAATATATTTAACTAAAGAAGAAATTTAATGGTAAGGATATAACTCAGAGAAGAAAATGGACTTCGATACTAGATGGGTCTGTTACTTTGACAACTAAAGACCCAACTTCCTCACCTGGAGGGGGCTGGGGTGCTTAGCATTAGGGCATCCTCTGCCACTTAAGCAGAGCTAATGGCCTGCTTCATGGCAAGTCAAGGGAAAGAGCATGTATCAATGGTGGCTTCATATCAGCCCTACTAAAACACTCCTCTCCACAAATAATCTAATCACCCTTCCTCTGTAAAGTTATTCCTTGTAAAAGCATTCTCAAGCTATCTTCTACTTTCTAATAATTCATGTATTCATTCTATATTTCTTCATCCAAGAGTCCCAACTGGAACTCTGTTAAACACTGGGGAGGCGACAGTGCCCACAGGGCTAAGCTGCTCAGAATCCACTGCTCCCCAAAGCAGAGGGGCTCAAATGCATGTGCCAAATTGTCTTTCTCTCCCAATAGTGTAGGTCATGTCCTGTGTCTTCCGCCTGTTTTCCTGGTTACTAAGTATTTCTTCCAGGCTTACTCACTGCAGGTACAGCAACTACCAATCGCTTAGTCATCCTGCCCACTCCCACCATGGTCACCTCCACAGGCTCACTCTCCTGTAGCCCTGGCCCACTTGGTGGCAGTAAAAAGAGCCACAAGAAAAACATCATGGCCCACCTCCTCCCCATGGAATCAGGTCCCTTTTGTTCTTAAACTGAAGTGGTTCCTAAATCACACTCCCAAGAAATATCAGCTTATACACTCACCGAACCCAACTTAGATCTGTTTCTTTCCCTGATCCCTGCTTCTCTTAGCCTCAGTTTGAAGCCCTCATGATCAGACGGGTCCAGATAAACAGATGGTTAGGACAATATACCCCGCTTCTCCATCTCCCAGCCTGGTTTACTGAATCTAAACACTCCAGTTCTGCCCTGCAGTGCCCTCTCGAGAAACAGTCATGAACCTTCTGGTTTCCAAGCCTCTTCCCGGGTGCCCGCATTTGGTCAGAGAAACTTTTGAAAATACGACCTGAACCTAAAATGGTTAATTTTCACTGACAAGCTAGGATGTCTTTCTATTTGGAAATCTATCCCATATGGTTTTGAAGAACAACAGAGCCATGAAAGTGTTATTGACACAACGGCCTATGTCAACTGCCAGGAACAGTGGCCCCAGAATTTAACTTCTGGGAGCTCCTGACCTTTGTACCGTCTTGGCCATAGAAACCGGAAGATGTGTGGAGGTTTACAGTCAGAAATGCCTTGGGTACCTCTTATTTCCCTCCTTCATTCAACTGAAAGGGTAAACTTAAGGCCTCCAAGGGCTTCTAGAAGGCCCTTTCCTCACACACGGCGATGGCTCTGTCCCGGTAGTCTCTAACACGGCACTCTGAATTGCCCCCTTCCCCCATTCACATCTCTGCTGCTTTATTTCCAGCAGAACTTCTGTTTAACACCATGAGATGTTGACGCAGCCCCCTAACTGCCCATCTCTAGCCTTGCCAAAGCGGAACCTCCCTGCTATCTGCTCGTGCTGGCCCCGCCCATATTTTCATGCACTGACAGCAATGCATCCAGGTGGCCAGTTCCTCAGGACTCCTCATAAGAAGTGGAAGTGTCCCAAGACCCAGGTGTCCCCTCCTGGCCCAGTGCCCTGACATCTTATATTCTCCTGATCATCTGTCCTCATAACTTTCCTTTCTCAAAACTGGGAGTCATGTCAGTCTCTTCCGTGTCTAGCCTTGACACAGGCTGTGTGATCATCATTTTTTTTTTTTTCAGCAGAACACATTCCAGTTGCAAGTAGACACAGTGGTGGAACCGCCAGTAGAGTGGGTCCTACTAATGGCTGCTATTGATTGGACCACTGCAATAGACAGTTGGTGAAATCAGTAATTACTTCTCAGGGCCGTATCCCTCAAAGTTGTTTTCTTTATTGTTTCCTTTGGTTTCTCTCCGAACTAACAGTGACTGCAAATGGCTCTAGATCTGGCTGTGATTCCTTCTGATATAATCAGTTGTTACAAAGGAAAATCATTAGCATGATGCAAAATTAATTGGAAAAGTCTGTTGCAATTTATAAATACGCATTTGTGGTTAAATAAATCTGAAGATTTGGATTCTGCTTGGTGCCCCTCAGGGTGGATATTTTGCATGCTTGTAGCACACCAAACAAGAAACCTAATCAGATCAGTTCTGCCATAAATGGAAGCCATTTATTTGGCCCTAATTGGAATCTGGGAGGTTATTAAAGCATATTTTTGGAGTTTGTTCAAATTAATTATTGTGAAGCAAATGGATTTATAGGCAAGCTCCTTTATCAAAACATTTCCCCTGAACCAGCTGTACCTTGTTCTAACAAATGAAAATTATATGAATAGAGCGAATGTAATGGGCTATCAGAGATGGAAAGAGAAGTGGAGGGACTTAGATTTAGGGCAGAATCTTGGAAGGTTGTCAGATAAAACCCATCAGCTTTTGTACTCAAGTTCTCAAATTCAGTTCACTGACCCCTCTACCACATTTCCACCAGAAGGAACAAGTTTACTGCCAGGAGGAGAAAGCACCCTTCGATCTAGATCTATACTTGTCCTTAACATAACATAGGCAGTCCAGTAAAGTAGCTCTAATTTTTGAAGCCCCTGATTTATATGGCTTAATGGGCTAGAACACACTACCTCCCAGTGAAGAGATTCAGGGTAGAATTAATGTGGAGGAAACTGGGTTTGATTAAATGGTGACTTAGAATCTTTAATGAGAAAGGAGTCTAGGTATTATACATACTCTCTGAGTTGAAACTGGGATTTGTAACAAATGGGATACATTATTATCTTAATAAGTATTGCTATTTTAACTGAAGCCACCTATGAGGATGTGATACTCTGATCCAGCTTTAACCCAGCTAACCACCACTGCGGGACTCCTGGTCCCTCAAAACCAGGGACCACAGTCTTGACATGACTGGCATCAATTACTTGATGTATTGAGTTGTATTAGGAGTCAGTATCAGACGATCAGTTCCTACCTGGGAATGCTGAATTTCTAAGGCGATGTAACCATTATATATTATATCCATTAGCTCTACACACATTTGCATTGTAGAGGATATTCTGCATCTGGTAGTTTAACAAATAACAAGATGGGTGTTCTTTTTATTTATACATATCTGTTCCCCAGAATTCACCCAAATAAGTTTTGTGGAACAGGTCAATTTTCTACTTATACTTCATATAAAATTCACTAAATTTCTCACTACCTTCTGGTTTCTTTTGTCCCTCTCATTTCTCTCTCCATGGTATTATTCCTCCTACAATATAATCTTCTCTCTGGGTTGATTTCAACAGCTGTCAATCTTTTCATAAGCATATTATAAGCACAGCATAATCATGTTTCCAACCGCATGCTCCCCAACTCAGTGAAATAAAAAGAAGCAAATTAGAAAGGAAAGCACCATGTAACATAATCCAAATGTCAAATTACAAACTTTAAAAGTCAAGAATGATTTCCAAGTAAATGCAATTCTCTTCACTTTTAAAGAAGATCAGTGGTAACATGTGACTCAACCAACACTGCCTGAATCAAGAGATAAATAATAAATGTGAAACCACCTTACCGAAGTGTGCTGCGCTCGGCTGGCTCTGGGATCGCAACTCGAATCCTCTGTATCTGAAGAGGGAGGCTGTCCGTACAAGTGGCTCCTGAAAATACACAAAATAAAATAAATAAATAAGGAGAGATCCCAACCCATGCCTAGTTCCCTCAGAAGACATTATTGTTGGTACCTTCCCCCTAATTTGACTTCAGAACAGGGACACGGAACAGTCAAGGCCAAGCGTGGATAGTGGGGAGGAAAGAAAAGAAAACACTATGTTAAGAGTCATTCTTGCAGCTCTGAATAAATAACCAAACCCAGACAGAAGTCATGCAGCAATTCACCAAGGACTCAGAGGGTCTGCCTCTCCGGGAATCTGAAACCAACAGAAATCTGACAGGAATCCAGCCTGGGGCCTGCCACATGGGAGGAGAGCTGCTCACCACTGAGGGTGCTGCAGAAGGACCCCTGGGTAAAAGTAATGAGGTCCTAAAATGGTCCCAGAAAGTAGTTTCTGGCAAAAGCAAATGCAACACCTCTTTGGAGGAATGTACCCCAAATATGAGGCTTTACAGATTAACAAAGCCCGCAGATTAACAAAGCATGAATTCTAAGCAAAAAACCACCAAATATGCAAGCAGTGTCAGCAGAAATAACAATTAAACCTTCTTCATGATTTCACATATTGGAAATGACAGATACAGCATATAAAAAACTTGTTATGAGAGTTTTGAAGAGATAATACATGGCATAAAAAAACTAGCAAAAAATAAGTTACTATCGGCTATGGATTGAATTGCATCATTCCAAAAATTCATATGTTGACATCCTAACCCCCAGTACCTCAGAATGTGACCTTATTTGGAAACAGGGTTGTTGCGGAAGCAATTAGTTAGGATGAAGCCATATTGGACTGGTGGGGAGCCCTTAATCCAATGCGACTAGTGTCCTTTTAAAAAGGGAAAATTTGGACAGATACACACACAAGCAGAGCTCAGAGTTGAGTAGCTACAAGCCAAGGAACACCAAAGACTGCCCCCACGCCACTGAGGCTAGGAACAGAGGCACGGATGGATTCGCCCTCACGGGCTCTGGAGGGAACCCTGGTGACACACTGAGCTCAGCCTCTCAGCCTCCAAAGCCGGCACAGCGAGTTTCTCTGTGTCAGCCCCCCGGTCCGTGGCGCTTCACTACAGCAGGCCGACCAAACCAGTACACAATGCAAAGCAACCAGGGAAAAAAGCAAATGAAGAGAACCTTTATAAGTAGGACTAAAATTGTTCAAATTAAAGCCCAGCAGTGGTGTATCAGTCAGATACAAAACCGTTCTAGGTATGCACAGAAGGGATTTCATCCAGGGATCAGGTATTCTTTCCAAATGGTTTGTTTCCTGAAAAGATTCCCCAGACCATCCAGAGCTGACCGGCCAAGGCCCCCGCGGTAGCTATTCCAGGAACACATCACCTCCACTCCCCTCGCCTCCCCCACAAAGGCTGCTGGTCTTTGGGAAGCCTGAGGACAGACAGGCAAACTCCTACCTGAAGACGATTAAGAAGCAACTTCACTGTCACTGTCATTTTGTCACCAACATTGCCATTTGCTGTCACACCCAAGACACTGAAGAAAGGACACGGAATGTCACCAGTTATCCTCGGGCTCACTTGATCCTGCCAGCCAGCAGCCTCTACCAGGGACTTGTTTCATTTCCTTCTTCAAAGCACATGCAAAACATCGAGGACTCCACGTTCAGTTGAATCTTTACAAAATGTCTTGGCTGTTTTGGGGTTTCCAGCCAGAAGTGACTAGAAGGTAGGATGAGTGAGCCAGGCTGAGCACCCAGCGGGGGGACGCCAAGGACTGAGCACAGGAGCACAGGAGAAGCCGGAGCTAGTGCACAGAACACGGGCCTGGGGCCGCCCTTAAGAATGCTTAATAATGATCCGAGGAGACGGAAACGGTTTAAAAGGGAGTTAAAAGAGCTTGAAGAGAAAGCATGAACATCTAATGTAAGTTCATATCTGATCAGCCACGGGGAAGCAGATCCTAGAGAGAACAGAAAAGCTGTCATTTTTATAGTTGTAATTCCTGATAATTTTTAGGACCTGTGAAAACATGAATCTACAAATATAAGAAACACGAGGCATACCCAGTAGCATAGATAAAGATCCAACCCTGGATACCTCGTCATGAAGCAGCAGGACACCACCAACAAGATGACGACCGTACAAGTTCCCAGACGCAAAAGACAGGTCACTGATTAAAGAAGGATAATTAGACCCCCCACAAACCCCATTATAGTCACTGTCCAACAGTGTAGGAAGATGCTACAGAGTCGCTACTTGTCTTCTCTGCGTTATACTGCCTTCCAGTAGCAATAAAAAACAAAAGCCAGAATACATGAAATTTATATCTTCAAAGAGCTAAGTAAACCTGTCAATGTGGAATTGTGTATTCAATAAAAGTGCGTCTCAAGAACAAACGACATTTTCAAACGAACAAAAATCAGAGGGTCTCTCCTTCATAGAGGGTTACCTAAGTTATTTCTAAGGCCCTTCTTTTGGAGAAAAGCAAAAAACTACACAAGGAGGATCTGAAAAGCAAGAAATATAATAACAAAAGTGTGCAAACATGAGTGAATATTAACATTCTGAATAATAATATTATTATTATTGAATTTGTGGTTTAGGAAGTAGACCATAACTAAAAATTTGAATAACTGTCAAGTATGAATCCTGATGAGAATAATAAAATCTTCCTCATCAGCAAGAGTGAGGAAGTAAGATTATACCGTGTAAAACCCCAATGGCGACATCCGGAAGAACATAAATGAAGTCTTTAACTTAAAAACCAATGGCATAAAAAAATGGTAGAATAAAAAAAATGCATTTTAAAAATGAGAAAACAAATAAACCAAAGCAATCAGTTCAAAAGAAAGCTAGTAAAAGTGAGGCAGATGAAGCTTAACAAAAAAGTGGGAAAATTGTCAGTACATTGAAAATGAAATGTTAAGTCCAACTATTCGAAATAATACAAACAGGCCAAACTCCCTATTTGAAATATTTAATATAGGATTAAAGAATAACTACACTCTGTTTACAAGAAATACAACCTAGAAACATTGAATGTAAAACTGTGGGTAAAGATATAGTAGGCGAATAATAACCAAAAAAAGTCTGGCTTCATTTTTAAGTATCATACAAAATAAACTTTAAGAGCAAAAGAATTTTTGTGAATGGGGAGATTAAATACAATTCCATACCTGACCCAGAAGTTCCTCATAAAGTTGCTTCAAAATATAGACGGGGAATCTGTTTACAATGTAAATGTTTATCAACTCACCATGATATATACTTTATATATCTATTTTTATGTCAATTATACCTCAACAAAGCTGAAAAAATATAAAAATTCTCTTATCAAAAATATATGTATAATATTAAGAACAGAAATTGGTAAGATTAAGGATCCCCCTCATAAAGGGAAATCCCAGTGTACCTCTCTCAATTATTTACTATAGTAGACAAGGAAACAAAAAGACAATGAAGGTAGATAAGATTGGACTAATAATTTGAAGCCTGACCTAATGGACACAGAGAACCCTGCCCCAGCCATTTGTGATCACAAATTACTCTCAAGTGTGCATGGAATTAAACAAAATGAAAAAAAAAACCTCAATGCATCCTGAACCATAAAGCAAGATTCAACAAATTTCAAATAACTGGTATTGTACAAAGTCCTCTGACCACGGCGCAGTCATATGGTGGCGGAATGACTGCATCAAGGGCCCTGACCTCTCTGGGCTTTGTGCTCATGCCTTTGGGTATCACACCTCACATGACACTGGACTTGGGCTTGTGACCCGAAGCCCGACTGAAGAGAGCAGAAGCCCGAGAAAGTGCTCGCAAATGGCATCGTCCTCTGTTTTGGACCCTGGCCACTGTCCAGCCCGTGTGTGCATACATGATGCTGCCCAGCCAGGACCAGCAAAGGTGCATATGTAACCCACCAAAGGCACAGACAGTGAGGGCGGCTAAGAACAGCTGAGCAACCCAGGCAAGTCATAAGTGCATGAAAAATGGTAAATTGTTATGTAGTTAAGCCATTTGGTGTTGGGGGCCTGTAGTGATTAATATAATATATAGTGTAGGCAGGGAAGGCAGTATAGCACAGAGAAGACAAGTAGTGACTCTACAGCATCTTACTACCCTGATGGACAGTGACTGCAATGGGGTACGTGGTGGGGATTTGATAACTAGTAACCATAATGTTGCTCATGTAATTGTATATTAATGATATCAAAATTTTAAAAAAGTGAAAAAATGTATAGTGTAGGAATATTGTATTCCTAGATGTGGCATATCAGAATAAAAGGATAACTATATTTAAAAATAGGTATTGACAAATCACCCCTCCAATTCCAACAGGTTCTGAGAACCTTTACCTTCCAATTGCAATCTTTTGAATACAGAGAAGTCATGTTATAACTAATGTTGTTAAACTTTGCATGAAAATATACCCATTCGATTGGGTATAGAATATAAGGAGCTAAACAATTAGTAAAGAGTATCATAATTATTATACAAAAACTACTATAATATTTCTATATTTTGTATATTATACAAAATAGAATATTGTGTATAATGATTATGCAAATATAATTAAAATAGAATATTGTGTATAATGATTATGCAAATATAATTATAAAATAATAATTATTATCAATATGTATGCATATCCCCTTCATCAGCTCATAGTTACGGACACCCCCATGCACAGTGTCCCAGGACCATGAGCCCTTTGATTGAGCTCAGGGTTTCCTCACGGATGGTGGAGCTGATGAAAGCAGGCCTCTCTCTGGAGTGGCAGGGAGATTATGCAGCAGCCTTCGTGTAGCTTGAGTAATTTATTTTATAGGTGCACCTGCTCCTGCCAGCTGTGGAACATTTGGTAGGGTGACCTGAGGCTCGTTCCAGCTGCCTGCTGCCACCTGAATGGCACACAGGGAGGAAGCAAGTCAGATGTAGGAGGGGGACATTCTGGCACCTTTGAAGTGGTTGCTATGGAAACCCTTCTGGATGGTGCATTGGAGAAAGTCTGTCTCCTGAGTTCAAAGGACAAGCTTTTGTGACGGTGTCAGTCAGGGGAGGGGCTGGATGCTTCTGATCACCTGTGTAAGAAATCTTAGTAACAAGGAACAGGGGGAGGGTCTGCCATGAATGACACTCTCTCAAGGAAGACAGCTCAACAAGGAGCTCTGCAGAGAACACCGAAGCACACACAGAACATGAATTAAGTTTGTATCTGAGTGATAAAATATAATTCCACTGAATTTAAAGTAACTCGACGAATTTCATGGAATGTTTTCTCTGTGGTAGGTGCTGGACCCAGATGGGGACCCAGCAGTGATTAAGACAGAGCCTCCACCCTCAGACACCTGGGCAAAAGCTCAATGAAAATTAAGAGTCAGAAGCCCTGTGAACTGGGCAGTACAAGGGCTTATGGAAGCACTGGGAAGATAAGAGAAACCTTCCCCAGTGCGTTCCGGGGGAATGGGCGGGGGAGGAAGCGTCTGGCCAAGATGAATTCCTAGATGGAATGTTATAGTCCCAATAACATAACTGGTTTAGGACTGTCAGGGCTTAATCTCATCTATGCAACTTAAAAACTGTGGGGCAAATTATTTGTCAGATAAGGTTGTTGGGAGAATTAAATGAGATATACACTGCCTGGCATATAGTAACTGCCCATGTATGTTAGTTTTTATTACTTTTCTAATCAGAACTAGTATTCACTGAAGATTTATGATTGGTTAGACAATTAGCTAAGTAATGTATTTTTCCACAAAAAATAATTTGATAAATTGTCTCCATAGCAAGTCTATTCTACACACCCTATTAATATCTCCATTTTACAGGGCAGGTGATTGAGACACAGCGAAGCAAGATGAGATGAAGGTCACGCAGGTAATACACAGCAGAGCCTGCGGCGCAGCCCAGGCTGACTGTATGGCTCCGTTCTTGTCGAGTATACTCTACAGCCTTAGCAACAGTCACAGCACGGCAGTAATAATGACCAGCTTGGTAGTGCCTACTGTGTAGTACACAGGGTTCTAACTGCTTAATTTAAGTTCACTTAATCTTCATATAACCCAGTGCAACAGGTGTTATTATCTGCATTTCGCCAAAGCAGAAAAAGAGGCCTCTGAAGGTTATGTAACTCGCCCAAGGTCATGTAGACAATCAGCTGTGGAGCTGAACCTGGACCCAGGCTGGCTGATAGAGGGTCTTCATACTTCACGAGCACACCTCTGGGTTGAATGCTCTGAGGTGGGGATTAATGTGCAGGAGGAAAACCGGGAAGCGTTTCTGGGGTCAGCACCCTTAGAGAATTCAAGAAACAGAGGCAGATGGAAGGCAAGATGAAACTGCAAGCCACTCACCGAAAGATGCCCGCAGATCCCAGGGGAGCTCCAGAGATGGGCTCACCCTTCAAAGCTGTCCCAAACTAAGAAAAGGACAACTTATTCCACTGCACTGATCAGTTATTTGGTGCAAGCTTTCTCAAGGAGGATATAAACTACAGGGGGCAGTGCCCTTCGGCTGAGGCAGTGCCCAGGGAGGAATCAGGGGTGGGCTGGTGGCAGCCGGCACTCCAGCCTCAGGCCCCGCATCACAGCCCGATGGCCCTCCCTGTCCAGACCTGCTCCTCACCCCTTCCTTCTGCGGCACTGCCAACTCTGGCTGAGTGTCTGCTTCCAAAGACCATGACCAGCACTCCTTTGCAAAGGGGATGCCACATGGCCGGTCACTGTCCTCAAGGTAAGGTACCAGGCTTGGGCTTCAGTACTCATGTTTGCTCCGGCAGCTGTGACATCTCATCGGGCTGTCTCCTAGCAGTTGAGGAGGCTCTGTACTATGGAAACCATCCCCATGTCACCAAACTCTCCCTTTCAAGCCTGCTGCTTGTCGCCACCTCAGTCGGTGTCTCAAGGGGCCAGGCTGTCTGTGCTCCGCCAGGGCCTGCCAGGACACACTGGCTCTGTGCGCGGCCCCTCTGGGGTCAGCTTCTCACCCACGGCTGGACTCCACATTTTCCCAGGTGGGTTATGCTGTGACTCAACCTTCTGCTCTGGATTCCAGGAGGGACGGAGTGGAGCTCCATACAGGAAGAGGCCCAGGCCGTCTTCAGGCCTTAGCGTTGGCATTGCCTCCGTGCAAGGAGAAACGAAGAGCTAGGTTTCTGACAGAGAGTGGAGTGCTGTGTCTACAGGAAAGAGTTCACAGAAATCTGTGGAGTCGCTTTTTTTAGTGTATTGATCCAAACACCCCAACTCCAAGTCTTAGAGTCCTTCTCCTTCCCAATTAGGGCTCTGACTTTGACCTAACAGACTCACTGCAATAGAAAATTCGACTGCTTCAGGATAACAGCTACCCTTAAAATAAGCCCCAGACACCTCACCTTTGCTCTGTGGCTTGGCGTACATGACATCTTGGTCTCTGCATCCACAAAGGCCTTCTGGAACTTAGCTTTCAATCAGCGATTACTCATCCTCAGCCGTTCTTGGTCTTCTGCCTTGAGCCACACCACATGTAATTACTCAGTTCTACAATCCCTCCAACCATCACAGCCCCCAAATCTTTCCGAAGCCTGAGATACTACACCTGCATGTTTGCTCCCTCCCCAGCCCGGACACCAGGGGTGGAGGCTGTGATGGCTCTCGGAACCCTGGGCTGTCCACCCGCACCAGGGCCAGCACCGCACTGACAGCCGCAGAGGGGGATTCAACTCCAAAATCCCGTCTGCTTTCTCAGGCCACTCCTGCCACCTCCCTGTGACCGTGTCTGCCTGGGGGAGGCTCATGGTGGAGCACTCCCCGCTCACAGGGGAGGATTGACAGACAGGGAGGGGAGTGGAGGCTGAGCTCTGAGACAACGGCCGCAGGAACACAGTCCATCTGTGGGTGTCCCAGACTGGAACCCCCTCCTGCGTTTCCAGAACTGAGGCATGCAGGGGGGTTTGGACTCCCACAAGGGCCCGTCCCTGGTTTGGGGCTGCCTCTGGAAAGGCACGTGACATTGGGCGAGGCAGCCATTTAGGCAAGAAGGGTCCCCAGGGAAGGACTCAGGGGATCCCCAGGCAGCTGGGGGAATGAGGCCTCCTCCTGAACGGGGTTGGGGTGCGCCACCACATCTTGTCTGTCTTACTGCCTCTAGAGGCTACGGATCCTGGGACAGTCACGGACGCCAGCTGGCTGAGGCTGAGGGCTGAGGCACGTGGAGCCGAGGAGACTGACCATCTCAGGAGGACGGAGGAGGAAGAGGCTGGTCACCTAGTTCACTCGCACCAAGCCTCACTCCGGGGAGCCCTGCCCTGTGCTGGGCCTCCATCACCCTGTCCCCTTGCAACAAAGCATTGTTTCCATCCATGCGGACCTGATGGCCTGGGAGGGATGAGAAGAGAAACCCCAGACAGCCGTGCAGGTGGCAGAGAGGAAGGCTGGAGCCACGCAGGAAAGGAGGGGGGCTCTGGTGTTAGGGGTCCACTCTGCTCCGCGGGCCAAGGCGGAAACAGGGGGCCTGGGATCGTGCACTGGAGGCGTCGCGGGGTCCGCGTCTGTCCACACCACGGCTCCTCTTCCGGGAAGATCCCAGATTGTTATCTGCTCTCTTCCTCCCCCAAATCCCGGGGTCCAAACGTCCCCATCTGTCCTAGCACAGGAGGGGCGGGGCCGCAGCGGAGGACACGTGGCCAGAGCCACAGGCGGGACGGCGCCAGGCCGCTCGCCTCAGCCCGTTCTGCAGGGCAGCCCGGGCCCAGGGCTCCCGGAGCGCCCGCCCGCCCTGCGGGGTCTGCGGAAATGCGGCACTCTCCCTACTTCCCTTGCACCCTCGCCCAGCTGCCCAGGGAGACATACAGTCCAGTATAAATACCTGAGATAATAAGGCTAATGAGCGCCCAGGCCGCCGCCCGCCTGCCCGCCACTGTGTGACCTCTGCACACACACGACCCACGTGACGCCCGGTGCCTGCGCCGAGGGTCCCAGTTTCATAGGTGCAGCAGCCGAGGCTGAGACGCTGATGGGACACGTCCAGGGTCAAACAGCGCTCAGGCGGGAGAGCCTGGACTAAGTTCGCAGAGCTGCGGGGAGGTGCCCAGGTGCACAAACTTTGAGGAACACCAAGAGTGCGATTATCCTGAAAGTCAGGATGTGCGCAGGGCTGGGGGGGCAGGAAGGGATGGTGATGGCGGGGATGGGGTCTGACAGAGCTAAGGATCCTGTTGTGTAACTGGGTGCTGCTTGCATGGCCACTCCTCAGTTTCAGCACTCATGGCCTTCAGGGTTGATAACCTGTCCTGGTGGCCGTCCTGCGCACCAGAGGTGCTGAGCAGCACCCCTGGCCGCCACTCACCAGATGCCAGCAGTGTGCCCTCCACCAGCTGTGATCACGAAAAGTGTCCCCAGACTTTGCCAAATGTGCCCTCGGGTGCAGTGTTTGCACCAGCTGAGAACCACTTGCTCATTATGAAGTTCACCGTATGAGAAGCGGTTAGGCACACATTCATGGCAGCTCCTTTCCGCAGGGCTGCATCTCCCAATAAAATAAGTTCAAACAGAAAAGATCTCTCACAGTGCTTGGGATGAAGCAGATGCTCAAAGTGTGATTTCTTTTCATTTCTCTTCCAGATCCAATGTCCCCTATTTCTGTACAAATCGGGGAGGTCCCAGCCTGATCCCAGCTGCAGAACCCCAAACCCCACTTCAAATGCAGGCTGACAGAGTCACATCTCACCCAGTATACAACATCCTATGCACATTGTTTCGTGAGTTTTTTTAACTTTGAAAAAAGTCAAAGGGTAAAGTCATGATAACATAATAAATATCCATATACCTATCAAGTCAAATTAACAAATGTTAACACTCTCTTTGCTTCAGAGCTTACTGTTAAATATATATTACACATGTATTTTTCTTCATATTCTTCCCACCTCTATTTCCCTTCCTCTGTCCTTAAAGAAAATAGCTATCATGAAGCCACTGTATTTAATTTCTTCTATGATTCTGTACTTTGCCATAAATGTGTGTGTCAACAAATAGTATTAGCATTTATTGTAGCTAGTATCCCTTGAGCACTTCTGTGCCACAGCCAGCCCCACGATTCCTTTGTATTATCTTGTGTAATATAACAGACCTTTGAGAAATCCACTATTGTTTCCCCCCATCTGCAGTTACGTAAACTGAGGCACAAAGATGCTAAATACATTTACCAAGCTTACGTGATTAAATTTAACAGAAATGTTAAATTTGGCAAAATTGCTATCAATTGTGTGTTCACCCAATTGTGTACTCTGGGAGTCTCTGAGCTTCTAAAGACAGAAAACTAGTCCCATTGTGTCAGTGTCCCTGGGGCCTATGACAAATGACACTTAATAAATGAGGACATAGATGAATAAGAAAACAAATGGATCAAGAATCAATAACCCAATGCAACTTCTCCCGTGCAAGTTCCTGTTTCCTGTCCAGGCTGGAGGCTGCCCTCCTCCACTCGTCCCTCATCCAATGGGCTATTTCCTTGTTGCTCCCGCTGAAGTACCCTCCCATCCTGCACAAGACTAACTGTGCTCCTTGTTTCAAATTCTCTTTGTAGTCAGGGTATCAGAGGCTGCTTTGAAGATCAGGTGCAAGCAAGGTGGGAGTGAGCTCAGGGACGTCACCAAAGAGTCTGCAGTGGCACCAAGCAGGCCTGGATATGAGTTAGTAAAAATGTGTCACTGCGATCCAACTGCAGCAGCCCTTAACATAACAATAACACCAAGAATATCAGTCAGGCCACTTGGGCCATTAGCTGGACACTGAGTTGCTTTGGACAGACTAGCAATATACCACAGGACACAAATTCATTTTCTTAGCCAAGCGGCATTGTGTATAGATGCCAACTATTACCTTTAGCGGTTTTTTTGTATAAGCTGAAGTCTAAACCTGCCTGAAAATGAGGATAACATCTTGACCCCTAAAGCCAGGATGAGCCTTCAATGAGTTAAAGTGTGTAAATCACCCCCAAAGAATGCCTGCAGCACTAGCCGCAGGGAGACTGGTTTCCCCAGATTCCCTTGAGCAGCTCCAAATTCTCCTCGTTTGTTCCCAGCCACGGCTCCCAGACCCAGGCCCTCAAGCTTCCCCTGCCAATCCCATCTGCTATTCTTCCGCCGAACCTCCACACCCAAAGCCTCTTCATATCCAGCATTGCTAATTCCTGCTCACTGTTCCAAGACTGAGTTCACATTCTGTCTGTATCACCCACCCTGCGGTACACCGTCGCGATTGGGGAGAATTCCATATTCACTCTGTGACTTTAGGGTTAACGGGGAGTCTGCATCTATGCCATACCCATTCTAGTGACTACAGTTGGCTACGTAGATAACTTTCTAAAGTTATAATTACAGTGATTAACAATAACAGCAATGATTTTCCTCCCCTTCTGCCTGGCTCAGCCTTACTCCCTCCATAGATCATATCACCCTCTGGCAAATTCCATGTTTACTGGTACTTGCTAGTTGTTTCCCTACTGTCTATGACATTATTACCATCAGGGCAGTTCCTCTGTCTGCCTTGGTCACTGCTATGTTACCGGGCACATACTAGGTACTTAATACACGCCTGCTGAGAAAGGCATGCATTGAGCTCCTGCCCTGGGTGCAGGGCTGCAGGGAAATGGCACGGTTAGGCAAGGCTGGCCCCGGTGATCCGGGTCCTCTGCACGTATGCAGCCTTCCCCTGAGTCACTCTGCCTCCTGCACTAGACTGGTGGGGCCTCAATGAAAGGACCCAGTCAAACATGTTTTGGAGAAACATGTCTGGACCCGGTGCCCAGAACTGTACCCAAACATAGAAGGCAAGAGCATGAAGCATGAATGAATGAACAAATGAGGAAGCTTGGATATATCTCTTAGAAAATGGACTAACTAGAGATAGGAACAAGAAAGTCCAGGCTTCCCGTGCTAGTAATTCCTCCAGCTTCACATAAAGAGGGGCTCAGAAAGTGAGGATGGGGAGGGGGGACTCAGGGACCTGGGCGGACAGGCCGCCCTGGCTCAGGAATGCGGCCCTCTGCTGCCCCCTTGTGGCTCAGCCTGCTAGGGAGCGTGCAAACACCATGTGTTCAGTCTCAAGTGCACTCATTTACACTAATCAGGAGCCTTCTGTCACTGCACTGACAGGTTTGGGTAACGCAGTAACTCCAGACATCACCACGGGGAAAGAAGGGGGCATTTGTTCGGGTTGAGGGAGCATCAGGGAGTCCTTTCTACATAGAACTTGATCCAAACAAGCTTAAGCTTTAGCATTTTGAATGTACCGATAAGGGGACCTTTTTCTGAACTTGACCGAGAAAGAACTACAAACTAAAGAGAATCCTATTCTTTGGGCTATTGTTTTTCAGAACTTGAATTTTGCTCTTCTGGTAATTTTATGGCTGGTAAAAGGATTAGGTACTGAGGGCTGTGATCTTGAAAACGCACTGTTGCTATGATGATGAGCAGATGGAACTAGCGCATGGAGACAGAAGTCCCAGTGGAGAGTCCTATTGAATTGTCACACAGAGGTAAGTAGACCTGTGCATTCTATACATAACCCTTCTGATGACAAAAAAATGAAAACGCAATCGAAACTTCCTGATGTATTTCAGGAGACCAGAGGGCTGAAAGTTTCCTTTGTGTTGTACGGTCCACCACTTTTTGCTTCAGTGTGGCTTTGTCCTTGAATGTGACACTTGGCATGTGTGTGACAGTGCCTCTGAGAGCACGCTCTCTGGGAACCTCAGGCAGGAGCCTCTCCTAAGTGACAGGGATCCCGCGGCTGAATCATGCAATCACGCGGCATTACATCTTTAAAAAAAAGTTGGTTTTCCCTCTATTAGTTTTATCTCTAGAATGAGAATTTTCTTCAGTTGACTACTAAGTGCTGAGAGAGAGGTGAGTTATTGCAGGTTTTTCCACTATCCTACTCAGTTTTATTTCAACTTTACCTGAACTGAAACAGGAAGGAGGTCATTTACCAATTGCCTACTTTTGTGTCAAATATTGTGCAAAGCATATTGCATCCATTAGCTCATTAACCCTCACTGTGAGGGGGTCGAGGATGCTGACAGTTATCTATTGCTGTGTGACAAACTACCCCAAAATTTACTGGCTTAAACAACAGTATATTTTTTTCCTTACAATTTCATGAGATGACTGGGCTCAGCTGATTCTTACTTGGACTTTCCCCTGTGGTTACAGTTACATAATAGCTGCAGAAAGAGTTCCCTGAAGGCTTAAACTGGGCCCACATGTAAGGTGGCTCATTCCCAGGGCTGGTGACCCATGCTGGTCATTGCAGAACTCAGATGGGACCACCAGACAGTACCTCCTCTGCTTGGCCTCTCAATGTGCAGGGGCTTCCTACAGTGTTTGGAAAGAACATGTCCCACGAGTGAGCATTCCTTGGGGAAGAAAGTAGGAGCTCCTGGACCAGCTAGGGTCAATGACAAAAACTACAAAATTGTCATTTCCACAGAATTGTATTGGCCAAAGCAGTCATCGGACAGTTCACATTCAGCAGAGTGGGAAAATATACTTCACCTCCTGACAAGGGACTGGCAAGACTATGTAGCAGAGACGTATGTGCAGTAAGAGAGACTGCTGGGGCTATATTTAGGATATATGATCTTCAACAATTCTTATATCTTCAGAAAGCTCGGGTGGCTGGAACATTAGCATGCCCCCCTTCCATGCTGTCATGGCAGCTGATGCTGGATGTTGGCTGACAGCTAGGCAGGGGCTGTGTTTAGACATGCTTGAGTTTTTGCCAACAAGGAGTCTGCATGCTGAGCTGGAACCTCCCAGAGCAAGCATCCTAAGAGGCAGGGCAAGGAGGCTGGCAGCCCAGTCAAGGGCTGTGCGTGCAATCGCACAGTGCCACTCCTGTTGTGCATTGCTGGTCAAAGCAGACACAGAACCCATAGCAATGGGCTTCATCTTGTGCCGGGTTGTTATAAGACTACATTGCAGGAATGTTCGTGGAATGGGAAATATTTTTATGGTCAATTTTGGAAAACTGAATATGCCACCGAAGTGGTAGTCTCAGATTTTATGTGTTAGAAAAAGAAATAGAGAAGTTTTTGCATCCTGTCCCCTACTCAGGACATTGCTTAAGCAATTATCCTCTCTCTCATCCCTATGTTTTACATTTTTAATAAATCATTTCTATCACCTAAAAGTTTATTATAGCCTCCCCTATCTTAATGTAAAAATTCTCAGCTTCTTATCAACCTTCAGCCACTTCCCCATCTCCACCCGTCTTCACATCAAACTGTTTCCATGTCTCCTCTCATTCTCTCTGAAGTCCACTCCGACCAGGCTTCGGCCCCTCTCTTCCAACCTGCTCTTGTAAATATCACCAAAAATATCACTTTGCTAACCCCAGTGGCTGATGGGTCCGTCCTCATGTTACCTGACCTGTCAGCAACAGATTAGTGCTGACTTCTCCTTCTTAAAACACTATATTTAGTTTCCTTCTTACCTTCTACTTTGTTGGCCACCCTTTCTACTTTTACTTTCTTAGCTTTCTCTCATTTAATAATCTTAAAATATTAGAGTGCCACAAGTCTCAGTGTTTGGTCTTGTCCCTTTGCATTTAAAAATTATATTATCACTCCCAATGACATCATCCAATATTATATATTTGAATAAACTCTACATGCTGGTGTCCCCACAGCTATATCTTCAGCTTAGACCTTGACCCAAACTCCAGACTGTACAACCAACTGACTGTTTGCCATCCCAAGAGTGTCTAGCAGGCATTACACCCAAAATCGAATGCCTATATTTATTCCCCAAAGCTGTCTCTTCTTTAGATCCCAATGGAAACCCCATTCTCCTATGATATCAAGCCAAGACAATATCAGATCATCCTGAATTTATCTTACTCTCAAAGACTTAACTTGTCAACACATCTTCTTCACTTTATTCAAAGTACATCTAGAATATGAGCTTTTCCTACTATTTCCACTATTACTATTCTAGTCCTAATCTCTAAATTGTTTCAATAACCTCTTCATTCTTCTCCTGTGTTCAGATTTATTCCCTATAATCTCTATCCAACAAATCAACAAGTTATCCTTGTAAGGATGTCAGATTATTACACTTCTCTGCTCAAACCCTACAGAGGCTCTTTACCCCACTCAATGTAAAATCAAACTCTTCACAACGGTCTATAAGACCAACGGGATCACGCTGCTGTTAAGTGGCTCCCTGGGGCTCTGTAGCGACTGCACCATCTCTTGGGCTCGGCGCTGGTTTCTCATTCTGACAGCTAGATCCCGCAGTAACAGGGGACACTCATGCTGGCGGGTCCATGTGTATCGCTGATTCCTGATACCAAGCTACTCTGTCCACGGCCCCCTACATAAGACCTGGGGTTGCTAAGGCACACGTGGCCAACATCCTGTCCAGTAGGGGTTTTCACACTTGGTCTTTGGTGTGTGCTCCCTGGTGGGCACTGAGGTGAAACACAAACCCTCCCCTGCTCTTTGCCTGTCCCACGTGCCCTCCCACACTCCTCTTCCCCTGATCTCCTAATTTCCTTTTTCTTAGGTGTTGTGTATTTAAAAGAAACCAAACAAACCCTGAAAACTTATGAAGGTCTATCTTTCATAGACTGCAATCACCTTGTTCAATTGTTTAGGAACAAGGATAATAAATATTTATTGACAGAGTGAATCAACGAGCCAGATTCTGTGCTGGACGGACTCATGTATCTTACATAGCCTCTCAACAGCTCTTTGATGTGTGTTTGATACCCTGTTCACTGCAGCTGTGAAAGGGGAAGTAACAGCAAAGCTGTTAACTAGCCCAGCTTGGAGGGTAGCCTAAGTGCATCTGACTCAAGGCCGGCACTGATTGGCCAGCACATGGTGGGCTCTTACTAAATTCACCCCATGTCCTGTTTAAGGGAAAGGATAATGCTCACAAGGGGATAGCGTCTCATAATGAGGTGGATGTAGGAGCAATTTGTAAAATACAGGATGCTATATAAATTACCAGGCACACAGTAAATCACACCGATCCTTCTTCTTGAACGTACTTGCTATTTCTTGACCAAAAAAAAACATAAAAACATAATATTTGATATTCAGATTGAGACCTTGGAGATGATCACATAAAATGCTTTCATTCTGCAGATGAAGGGACTGAAGCGCAGGGAGGTGGAGTGAGTGGCCAAAAGCCAACTCATAAGTTAGTTCCAGAGGCAAAATCAGGACATAGGCTCAGCCTAATGCATCTTCCAATACAATGTGCAACTTCAAATGAAGACTTTTATTTCATCAATTTATTTCATTAAGCTGAGTTCCTTCCCCCAATCTCAGTTAAGCAGAATTAACCAAACTAGTTCAAGACTAACCCAGCTGGTGGAGCACCAACTATAACTAATACTCTTGTATGCTCCACACTGCATGCAGAGCCACTGCGGCCACTGGAATAGTGTAGCGACCACAGCGAGCTCAAGTCCCTTACCTGGACCCCGGGGTGAGATGTGCAGCGTGTTTAGGTGGTCTTTATATCCCCAGCCAGTGCTACAAATCTATGATTCTCCTATTTTGGTATCTTGCAGACACCTCTGCCACCTCCCAGGATATAGGATAACGGAATATATTTTCATATGGCCATAATCAGGTCTCAGCAAGGGATACATTTCTAGACTTCTAGATTCTCATGACAGAGGATACAGTGAAGGAGTCACAATCCCTACAGGTAAATGATGCTTTTCAAATCCCACCACTGGGACATCAGTAAACCTGAGGGAATGTGCAGCAGGTGTGGAAAGCCAGACAACTATAAATCATCACTAAATTTGGCAACAAACAGAGCAGTATTTCTGAATAATTCTTTTATGCCTGTCATAAGAATTTGGCATGCAATTCTATGCTGCAATGCATGTCATAAATACAATAATTTATGGCTTGTTTCTACCCAGTAATGCACAGTGTCGTCCTAAAAGTGGAAACGAACACAATTAGAACTATAATCAGTCGTGACATTTTTTGAGATGTTTCTGTTTAATTATTTTTTTTCCTACAGACTGACACTAATAGCTTCTCTTTCTCTGAGAAGACAAATCATAATAATTACTCTAGAGAAAATGACAAAGATAAGTGACATCTGTGCAAGAAGGCAGAACTGATCCAGAGACTGATTGGTGGTTGGCCATGTGGAAAAGAAGAGAAAAGTTCTGCACCTCTAATTTGGAGCACCTCTGAGCATCATCTACAAGAACAAAGAGGAAGGGATCCCATTTATCTCCATATTCCTCTCCTCGTTGGCAGCCTACATCCCTCAGTGGCAGATTATATACTCCTCTGAAGAACGGAGGAGTATAGGCTTTGGGGTCAGAATATCTGGGGAGGAATCCCTGGACCACCAAGCACTTTCTAACAGGTGACTTGGGGCTGCAGTTTACCACCTGTTCCCTGGGAATAATTGTACCAACTTCTTCAGAGCTGTTCTGAAGATATGTGACAGGGTATACATAAACAGTGAAGAATCGGGATTTTTTTAAATGGGCCCCAGAATCAAACTTCCTAAATTTGAATTGGGTCTCTGCCACTTGCTAGCTGTGTTAACTTGGACTAGTTAAAAATAATAATAACTGAATTTAAAACAAATTACACAGGACCTACTCTGTGCCAGGCACTGTTAATATATATTAGTCAATGACTTATCCTTCCCCATTGGAAAAGCAAACAAAAATACTATTACCCACCTTTTATGTTGTCACTATGTATCGGCAAGAGCTTGTACAGTGTTTGTCATACTATTTGCCTGGTGGGAAGCCAGCATTCGGAAGAGTTAGACATCGTAAGTGCTGTGACTGATCATAGGAGATGAATAATGAATGTCTAGGTTCCCCTGTAACCTAGACAGGCTCTGAGGCTGATCCTGGGAGCAGATATTCCAGGAGTTCTAATTTCTAGGATTCCTGACATCTGATTGCAATATGGAGAATACTGTATTAAGCATTTTTAATAAAGTCAAAAGTTCTTTAGGAGAGCATGGGAGATACATTAGTGAATACCCTTTGGTTGCAGGAAATGGAAACCAATTTGAGTGTCTTTAAAGCACACGTGGAACATTTACTCTTAAGTGTAGTTGGATAACTAAATAATCAGGACTCGTGGTTTCCCTCCTCCAGGAAGGACCAGGGCTGGAGGGGGTCCAGCTGCCCTCTAGGGATTTGAAGGTACAGCTGGAATTCTCTCTCTCTGCTGCCCACCGCCTCTTCCACCCCCCCCTGCTGTTTCTAAGCCCTTCTGTGGTTGGCACAGAGGCCAGGAGAGGGGCTAAAAGGGCAGGATGTTTCCACTTGACTGGCACCGTCACCGCGGCCTGTCACTCCCCGGGACGTCCAGGTGGCCAATGCGGCTTTCTCTCACTGTGCGCACCTGTGGGCACTCTGGGACGTCCCCCATCGCGTGTGCTCCTAGCTCACCACCCCCAACCCCTGGCAATCTTGTGTTCAGACTCCAGCTTCTCCTCAGCTGACCCCTCTTCTCAACTCCAATAAATACCAGTTGTCTATTTTTGCAAGAGTTCTTCTAAAGATTCAACACCATTCACTCAGTCAACATCCCCGAGAACCTACTATGTTCCAGCACCTCGCTGGTGCCGGGGAAACATCAATGAGGACACACCTCTGCCTTACGAAGTGGGAGAGACAAAGGGCACACAAATGCAGTGTTTCCATTAAAGACATGCTCGGTGGCGAGGCGTGGGGAGGAGAGAGCTGCGATTGTTAGAATAGTAAGGAAAGGCTTTCCAGTGTGATAACATTTGAGCAGAAAAGTGAACACAGTGAGAGGAGAGAGAAGAGCAGTCCTGGCAGAGGGGATGGCAAATACAAAGGCCATGAGCTGGGGACAAACTGTGAACACAAGAGTCACTAGCACACAAAGAGGAAATAGCCACGGAGAAGGCAATGCAGGTGCCATTGAAGGAAGGAGAGCATCTGGGGGAAGAAGGACGTCATCATCCGTATCTTACTCAATAACGATAACAGGAAGTCCGCGCACGGACCAGTCCTTTGAAACAGAACGATGTGACCTAAAACCTGAGCATGTGCAGTGTTACTCTGTGCAACTCACACCAAATGCAGAGTGCCAGCTTTCAAATAAGGAAAAGCCTGTTTCTAGTCATTGAATCTCTATTAAAGATGCCGCAAAACCTTTATTGATTTCTCTGTTTAGAGAAATGAGGAAAAAGCATGAACTTAGTGAGGCTCACTTCTCCTAAATGCTGGCTTTTACTTTTCCAGTGCGTGTGTCCTGACTGGAATTGGTGCTCCAGGGTCTGGGAGTGTCTGTGTCTGAAAGGCAAGGCTTTGGGAAATGACTGAAAGTAGAAAAAGAGAAAGCAGAAGAGACCAGATTGATGGAAACTATTGACCCCAGGGCACAGCTGATAAGGCTCACTCCGACTCAAACAGCTGTCTCTGTCTGTCAGTGGTGACGTCCTGCTCAGAGACAAAGGAGAACTGTCAGGTCTGAGATAAATGAGAACTTGACCTGGGAGGTCACTCGGCCAAATGAGCATCCACCTCTGAGAAAGGGGTGCTGGGCTGTGATAAATCTGTAGCCAGTGAGGGACACCCATCCATTCTGTTGGGTTAGAACAATCACAGAAAATAACAGAAAGCCCTCTCCCCCACAGAAAAATGGGGAACAATACTCCCTGAGATAGCATTGAAACCAAAATAAGAAACAAAGATGTAGTTAGTAAGCAGTTAAGTATGACCCCAAACCAAACCACAGAGGCTGTGGCCTTAGACCAGAAGACACCTGTTACCTGGGCAGGGCTGCTCCTCGGCTGATGCATCCTGGGCTGAGACAGGAGGCGAGGCTTAGCGGCCCGGAACAGGGGTCATCTGAGGGTCTGCCGCAGTGATTACTTCCCATGCAACATATAACTATTTCTGTGTTTTATCAACCAGTGATGCACCAGTTAATATTGTCTGGATACCTGCTCTGTATATCGGGCTGAAGTCCAGATATTTATTTCTCAAAAAAAAAAGGGGGGTTCCAAAGTTTCTCTTCCTCCCTGGCTCCAGATAAGTTTTGGCATTTAACACATGGATTCATTATTTTGTGCTCCCATTGTGTGAATGGCAGCTTTCACTGGCATACTTGGGGGCTAGGGGCAGTCACATGGACTTGAACCCAAGAAACCTTGAGTGGTACCTCTTCTTTACTCACCCACGAGGTGAAACACATTGAGACGACAACCCTACCTTCAATGAGCGCGCTGTACCGCACATTAGAGGAGCCACAAATGTCAAAGCGCACAGCGCGGTGTGGTCAGAGCCGAGGAACAGGGAGGCGGGGAGACACCCCACCCTCCTGTGGGAACAGGGTCGGTACAGGAGGAGCAGTCTGAACGTGGTGCTGAGACCAAAACCCAGGTCAGCGATGGACAGGGAGGGAGCAGGGCCTGCCGGGACCGCGGAGAAGGGGCCTGAGCAGGCACCCTGGGGGCTCATCCCGGCTGCGGCGCATGACACACGGGAATGTGGCCAAAATGGCAAGATCTAGTTGTAATAACAACTGCAAGCATGACCTTCCGGATTAGCTTCCTAGGGCTGCCGTGACAGTGTCCCAGACCGGGTGACTCAGAACAAGACATTTATTATTTCACAATTCTGGACTCCAGAAAGCTACAATCAAAGTGCTTGCAGAACCATGCTCCCTGTGAAGGCCCTAGGGAAGGGCCAGGGTCTGTCCCCTCTCCCAGCTTCGAGAGCTTCAGCGCGCCTTGTCTTGTGGGGGCATCACTCCAGTCTGACTCCTTCGTCACCTGGCTGTCTTCTCCCCATGTATCTTCACATCAATTTGCCTCTGTGCATATCTGTCTCTGGGTCCAAACTCTCCCTTTTCTTTTTTATTTATTTTTCTTACAGTATCATATTCAATTTTACAAAGGTTTCACATGAGCAACATTGTGGTTACAATATTCACCCATATTATCAAGCCCCCACCCCACTCCATTGCAGTCACTGTCCATCAGTGTAGTAAAGAGCTACAGAGTCACTATTTGTCTTCTCTGTGCTATACTGCCTTCCCGGTGACCTACCTAAATTGTGTGTGTTAATTATAATGCCCCTTAATCCCCTTCTCCCTCCATCCCCCCCCACCCTCCCCCACCCCTCCCCTTTGGTAACCACTAGTCCCTTCTTGGAGTCTGTGAGTCTGCTGCTGTTTTGTTCCTTCGGTGTTACTTTGTGGTTATACTCCACAAATGAGTGAAATCATTTGGTACTTGCCTTTCTCTGCCTGGCTTATTTCACTGAGCATAATACTCTCTAGCTCCATCCATGTTGTTGCAAATGGTAGGATTTGTTTTCTTCTTATGGCTGAATAATATTCCATTGTGTATATGTGCCACATCTTCTTTATCCATTCATCTACTGATGGACACTTAGGTTGCTTCCATTTCTTGGCCATTGTAAATAGTGCTGCAATAAACATAGGGGTGCATATGTCTTTTTGAATCAGGGATCTTGTTTACTTCCAGTAAGTTCCTAGGAATGGATTTCCTGGGTCAAATGGTATTTGTATTTTTAGTTTTTTGAGGTACCTCCATACTGCTTTCCACAATGGTTGAACTAATTTACATTCCCACCAGCAGTGTAGGAGGGTTCCCCTTTCTCCACAACCTTGCCAACATTTGTTGTTGTTTGTCTTTTGGATGGTAGCCATCCTTACTGGTGAGACATGATATCTCACCAGTAAGATGGTCTTAATAATTAGCAATGTGGAGCATCTTTTCATGTGCCTGTTGACCACCTGAATTTCTTCTTTGGAGAAGTGTCTATTCAGATCCTCCATCCATTTTTTTAATTGGGTTATTTGCTTTTTGGGTGTTGAGGCATGTGAGCTCTTTAAATATTTTGGATGTTAACACCTTATGAGATATGTCACTTATGAATATATTCTTCCATACTGTAGGATGCCTTTTGGTTCTGTTGATGGTGTCCTTTGCTGTACAGAAACTTTTTACTTTGATGTAGTCCCATTTGTTCATTTTTGCTTTTGTTTCCCTTGCCTGAGGAGATGTGTTCAGGAAAAAGATTCTCATGTTTATATTCAAGAGATTTTTGCCTATGTTTTATTCTATGAGTTTTATAGTTTCATGACTTACATTCAGGTCTTTGATCCATTTCAAATTTACTTTTGTGTATGGGGTTAGACAGTGATCCAGTTTCATTCTCCTACATGTAGCTGTCCAGTTTTGCCAGCACCAGTTGTTGAAGAGGCTGTCATTTCCCCATTGTATGTCCATGGCTCCTTTATCATATGTTAATTGGCCATATATGTGTGGGTTTATATTTGGGCTCTTTATTCTGTTCCATTGATCTATGGGTCTGTTCTTGTACCAGGACCAAATTGTTTTGATTACTGTGGCTTTGTAGTAGAGCTTGAAGTTAGGGAGCATAATCCCCCCAGCTTTGTTCTTCCTTCTCAGCATTGCTTTGGCTATTCAGGGTCTTTCGTGGTTCCATGTGAATTTTACAAATATTTATTTTAGTTCATTGAAGAATGCTGTTGGCAGACGACATGATATTGTACATAAAAAACCCTAAGGAATCCACTCCAAAACTACTAGATCTAATATCTGAATTCAACAGTTGCAGTATATAAATTAATATGCAGAAATCTGTTGCATTCTTATACACTAACAATGAACTAGCAGAAAGAGAAATCAGGAAAACAATTCCATTCACAATTGCATGAAAAAGAATAAAATACTTAGGAATAAACCTAACCAAGGAAGTGAAAGACCTATGCCCTGAAAACTATAAGACACTCTTAAGAGAAATTAAAGAGGACACTAATAAATGGAAATTCATCCCATACTCTTGGCTAGGAAGTATTAATATTGTCAAAATGGCCATCCTGCCTAAAGTAATGTACATATTCAATGCAATTCCTATCAAAATACCTACAGCATTCTTCAATGAACTAGAGCAAATAGTTCTAAAATTCTTATGGAATGACAAAAGACTCCAAATAGCTAAAGCAATCCTGAGAAGGAAGAATAAAGCAAGTGGAATTACACTCCCTGACTTCAAGCTCTACTACAAAGCCACAGTAATCAAGACAATTTGATTCTGGCATAAGAACAGACCCTTACACCAGGGGAACAGAAAAGAGAGTCCAGATACAAACTCAAGCATATGTGATCAATTAATATACGATAAAGGAGCCATGGATATATAATGCGGAAATGACAGCCTCTTTAACAGCTGGTGTTGGCAAAACTGGACAGCTACATGTAAGAGAATGAAACCGGATTATTGTCTAACCCCATACATAAAAGTAAACTCAAAATGGATCAAAACCTGAATGTAAGTCATGAACCCATAAAACTCTTGGAAAAAAATATAGGTAAAAATCTCTCAGACATAAACATGAGCAAATTCTTCATGAACGTATCTCCTTAGGCAAGGGAAATAAAAGCAAAAATGAACAAGTGGGACTATATCAAACTAAAAAGCTTCTGTACATCAAAGGATACCATCAGCATAGCAAAAAGACATCCTACAGTATGGGAGAATATATTCCTAAATGACATATCTGATAATGGGTTGACATATAAATATATAAAGAGCTCATGCACCTCAACAAACAAAAAGCAAATAAGCCAATTAAAAATGGGCAGAGGAGCTGAACAGACACTTCTCCAAAGAAGAAATTCAGATGGCCAACAGACACATGAAAAGATGCTCCACATTGCTAATCATCAGAGAAATGCAAATTAAAACCACAATGAGAACCAGTTAGGATGGCAAACATCCAAAAGACAAACAACAACAAATGTTGGTGAGGATGTGGAGAAAGGGGAACCCTCCTACACTGCTGGTGGGAATGTAAACTAGTTCAACCATTGTGGAAAGCAGTATGGAGGTACCTCAAAAAACTAAAAATACAAATACCATTTGACCCAGGAATTCCACTCCTAGGAATTTACCGGAAGAAAACAAGACCCCTGATTCAAAAAGACATATGCACCCCTATGTTTATTGCAGCACTATTTACAATAGCCAAGAAATGGAAGCAACCTAAGTGTCCATCAGTAGATGAATGGATAAAGAAGATGTGGCACATATACACGATGGAATATTATTCAGCCATAAGAAGAAAACAAATCCTACCATTTGCAACAACATGGATGGAGCTAGAGAGTATTATGCTCAGTGAAATAAGCCAGGCAGAGAAAAATGAGTACTAAATGATTTCATTCATCTGTGGAGTATAAGAACAAAGCAAAAAACTGAAGGAGCAAAACAGCAGCAGACTCACAGAACCCAAGAAGGGACTAACAGTTACCAAAGGGAAAGGGACTGGGGAGGGTGGGTGCGAAGGGAGGGATAAGGGGGAAAATGCAGGATTGCTTTTAGCAGACATAATGTAGTGGGGGTGGTTGGGTACAGGGAGGGCTGTACAACACAGAGAAGACAAGTTGTGCTACGCTGATGAACAGTGACCATAATGGGGTATGTGGGGGTGATTTGGTGATGGGGGGAGTCTAGTAAGCATAATGTTCCTCAATGTAATTGTAGATTAATGATACCAAAAGGAAAAAAAGAACTCAAAATAAAAATACCATTTGACCCAGGAATTCCACTCCTAGGAATTTACCCTAGGATGGACTAACAGTTACCAAGGGGAAAGGGACTGGGGAGGGTGGGTAGAAGGGAGGTATAAGGGGGAAAATGGGGCATTACGATGAGCACACATAATGTAGGGGGGTGGGTCACGGGGAAGGCAGTATAGCACAGAGAAGACAAGTAGTGATTCTATAGCATCTTACTATGCTGAAGAATAGTAATGGAAAGAATAGTAATAGGGTATGTGGTGGGGACTTGATAATGGGGGGAGTCTAGTAACCATAATGTTGTTCAAGTAATTGCACATTAATGATATCAACATTTTTTAAAAAAGAATGTTGTTGGTATTTTGATAGGAATTGCATTGAATCTGTAGATTGCTTTAGGCAGGATGGTTGTTTTGACAATATTAATTCTTCCTATCCATAAGCATTGGATGTGTTTCCATTTATTGGTTTCTTCTTTAATTTCTCTTAAGAGTGTCGTAGTTTTCAGGGTATAGGTCTTTCACTTCCTTGGTTAGGTTTATCCCTAGACATTTTATTCTTTTTGATGCAATTGTGAATGGAATTGTTTTCCTGATTTTTCTTTCTGCTGGTTCATCATTAGAATATAGGAATGCAACAGATTTCTGTGTGTTAATTTTGTATCCTGCAACTTTGCTGAATTCAGTTATTAGTTATAGTAGTTTTTCAAACTCACCCTTTTCTTAATGACATCAGTCATATTGGGGCAGGGTCCACCCTCATGACCTCATGTCAACTTGATTATCTCTGTAAAGACCACATTCCCAAATAAGGTCACAATCTGAGGTCCTGAGAGTTAGGACTTTAACATATCTTCCTGGGAGACACAACTCAACCCATAAAAGCTTCCCAGGCATAGAAATTGGATTTTCCAGTTTACAAAGCTATTCTGTATCTTCTAGAATTACATATTATAAAATTATAGAATATCAATAGCCATGAAAAATGGCTCTCACTTAACTCTTTTACGCACAGTAAACATTCACGTTATGATTGTAAAGAGGATCTATTCACTTAACATAAATCAGCACTTTGTATACTTTTTTCCCAAATCCTGGTAATAATGCAGAATAGTATTAGTCCCTGGTTTCCAAAAGTGTAAACACAGATGCTGAGAGATGTAACTTGCACATTGTCACAAAGCTGGGGAATAGGAAAGTTGCTGCGTTTAACCTTGAAACCCAGAGGGGAGGCCAAGTTGGAAAGACCTGGTGAAGCTAAGCAACCTCAATGCGAGACCATAAAAATGGAATGAAGATTCTAGTCAAGAAAATAGAATTCATCATCCTCTTCCTGTGTTTCAATGCAAAATCATGTCATTTTTTTTCTCTCCAACTAATTAGATGTCTGGCACTACTCAAAAACAAGAAGAAAATCTGTGTTGGTTAACAGGCAGGAAGAATCTCTAGAAATGAGTGGAGGAAGACAGTGAAACCCTACAGCCCTCAGAATGAGATAATGGACACAAAGTGTAGGATCACCCGTAAGAACCTGTGAAGGAAAAGAAGCCAAATATGACCCAAAGGGAAGAAATGTGCCTGGACTGAGGATCTCAGACTGTGCTCACATTAGTCTACTGGACCTGAAATAGTTTTACCCAAGAGCTTGAATGCCACAGTTTTGGGACTTAGGAAGTAAAGAGAAGCAAACCTATAAACAAGAACTTTATTTGGATTGTACTTGAACAGAATAACAATCCCAAAGGCACACCAAAGATATGGACCTTCTAATGTAAAATGTAGGACTAAGTAACACAGCAAGGCAAGCTCTGCAATCGCAAAACCACTATAGAAGGAGAGCAATCCTGGTGGAGAAAATGAACTCCCATTTGGGCTGCCAAAAAAAACAGTTCATCTGGGAGTTCATATAAAACACGTGTGGAAATAGCTCCCACATTGCAATAGAACTTGTGAGGCAAATCTAAAAGATCTTCAAATAAATACGCATAGAATTCTGAAAGAGATAGGAGAAAAGGGCTATTTTAAAAAAAAGTTAAGTAAAAGAGAAAAAACATGGCAGATAAATAAGAACAAAATGAAAAACTCATAATTATAAAGTAAAGCCACTGAAATCAGTATAATATCCACACTAGGCATAAACAGCATTATGAGATGTCATTCAAAACAGAATTAGTGAATTGGAATTTAAAATTGGAGAAATCCCCAAAATCACATATAATTAAAATAGTATACATAGTATTATATACATAGCATTATACTGTGTATGTATATATAGTATATATATAGTATAAGCATGTTTTTAGTATATTATTATAGCACTAATATGTATAGTTTTATATACATATATATGAGAAAGATCTATATAGATCTACAAATTTATTATAGACTATATGGAGCCAAATTTACATTCATAATGGAATACATAGAGATACAGAGATAGACATGATAGAAAATATGAAAGAGAAATAAAAGCATAGGTGAGCAGAGTGGCTTTAACATATGTCTACTCATGACATGACCCAGGCAGAGAATAATGAACAAGTGGGAAAATACTATTCAAAGAGACAGTGGCTAGAAAACGTTTAGAGCTCAAGAATCCATGGTGGCCAGTGCCCATGAAATACAGGCTGAACCCACCTCATACATGCCTCACCTTTCACCTTTCCTCCAGCACTGATTCTGGCTTGTAGATGCCATTCGTTCTCATTACCCACCCACCTTAGCTTCATCCTCCGTCACCTCACACTCTGCCTCCCACCTGGAGTGGGGCAGATGCAGCTGGAGCTTCTCCAACCTCTGAGTGTGTCTAGACAGGGTGTCCAGGTCACATGTCCAGGTGGCAAGCTGGACAGAGCTTTATTTTCTGGACTTTTGCTAGCTCCAAAGCTTGAGGCCTCACTGGTAACACCCCCTGTCTGCTGGTTTGATACGTGATGCACTGACTTAATAGAAGCTGCTCCTTTCCTCCTCTTCCCTGTGTCCCTCGTTTGCCAGGGACAATTGTCACTTCATAACTTTCTTCCTGGAAGGAGAAATTTGTATAACATCTGCGGTTTGTCCAAAACAGTTGTTCTGACATGGGTCACCCTTAAGCAATGCCAACTTTTAGCACTATTTGGTTTGGAACTTCCTCAAATTCTTTACAAACTCATCTTTGAATTTGCAGCCATGAGTTAGGGAAATAGATAGAAATGGAAGCAGGGCGTCCGTATCTTGGACATTCCAAAAAGGGAGCATTCTAACTCAGACTACTGCCCAAAAAAGCATGATTGCAAATGTATTCACAGTTACATCAGCATTCAGTATTTTCAGACCAGGCAGCCCTGCGCTAACAAATACTTCGTGGATAGTTTTACCCTTGTATGTTTTTTCTCTCCCTGGGAATTGGGCACTTTTGCTTAAGGAGGCTCTTCTTCTACTGACAGTCAAATGCTTAAAACAGGTCACAGCCCGGCTGAGCCCCTGCCAACTTAGACTCATCACCAGGTTTTGGTTTGTTGTTTGACTTCTTTTTTCGCTTGAGAATGGAATGTGTTCAGATGCCTAATGGGTGTTTCAATACTATTTCTAACTCATGACCTATGACATTTTTCTAAATGTTGAATTTCCGATTCGAAAATTCTACTCAAAGGAAAGCTATTTGTGAAGGAGATAAAGCAAGCGAGGCATGAGCCTTTCAATAAGACCTTTATTGCCACAAAAAAGTGACCTTAGGTAATCTTACTGAGGTAAGACTAGTGTAGACTACAATGAGAATGTGAAAGGGTGCCCAGAGTGACCACGGATCGCAGCATGCCTGGTCCAGTCAGCCTCTCATTCAAGAGTTGCTGTAACTACAATGTCTACACTGTGAGACCGAGTGGCCAACACCCAGACACTGAAAATCGCCACCATGGCTAAGCATGAGCCCTTCTCCTTTCTCTGCCTTTGTTTCTTGTTTTTTTTTTTGATAGCAGATGCATAAAACCAAATTCCTCCATCTATGGTCCTTTCTGTTTGAACACGGATCTTATTTCCATCCTTCTCCATCCATTTCCTCTGATCTCCATCTCCTCTCCATGCTTTACTCTCAACACCGGACAGTTTGCACAGGCTGTTCCCACTTATGGGAACATGTGACCTTTTGCTGCCTCCCCAGCTGTCTCCTGAATTCTTATGATCCTTATAAAATGATTAAGAAATGACTCCAAAGTGACACTACTTGGCATCAAACCTTAGCTTTTTCATTTATGGGATGTGGGACTTCATTTCTTTGTGCCTCAGTTTCTTCATCTGTTAAATTAAACTAAATTATAGTACCTACTTCTTATGGTTACTCTGAGACTTAACTGAAACAATGCATGAATCTTAGAATTGAGTCTGACATATAGAAAGTGTCCCCTGCATGTTAACCATTCTTAATTTCTTCCTCAGCTATGCAGGTCAGTTCCAGTGTCACCTCCTGGGGAAGCTTCCATGGGCTCCTCCAGACCAAATCACAGTCTGTTGGCCCAAGTGCGAGCAGTGACCTGGTGGGATTCCTGAAGCCTAGGCTTCAATAGACCTTTCAGATTCCACTCACACATTCTTGCCTACTTAATTCGAAAATTTAGCTTGGCTGGTCAACTTAATGATGAGAGAAAGGTCAGTTAACACCCAGCACTGAATGCCAGAGGAATGAATGTGGCCATCTTACACCATCTAGTGGACCCACCAGGGAAGGGACTTCCAAGGACTAACTTGAAGATAATGAGCAGAAGAATCAGTCACCCAAAAGATTCCAGCCCCAAATGCTGACCCACACAGTCATGTGCAAGAAGAATTGTTGTTTAAAGCTACTAACTTTTGGAGTGGTCTGTTATTCAGGAATAGGTGACTCATAGATTGTGCACCCACACTATGGCAAAGATGGCATGTCCTGGATTGAGCCCTTTGTACACATTATGACATGTATTAACTTAAAAAAATCCTACAATAAAAGTACTGGTCATGCCCCATGCAATAGATAAAGTAACTCAATCCCCAAAAAGTTGTATTAACAGGTGCTAAAGTCAGAGCAGAAATAAAACACCGACCCTATTCTAAAGGGATTCAGGAAAACTATATAAAGGCCACTATGTACTCCTGTGGCCCTCACTCGCCTTTGTTTTTTGAACAAATCAGATTCGGTACATGTAAATGGTGTGTGTGGAGAGCCCAGACTTCGTGGGGTCCCAGGACCAGGGCCAGCTCTTCTGCACATGGCCCACGGAAGGGCCCTGCAAGCTCAAATGAATGTTTTCTGAAGCCAAAATGTTTAAAACCAAAAATGTTTTATAGAAAAAAAATCTCAAAGTGTCTGGCTTCCAGTGAAAACATTGCATAAAATCTGGGAATACTGAACCAACATTCCTGTTTAAAAATAATTGGAAGTCGTTCATCAGCTGCCTCCTTAGGGTGGGTTAGGCATCCCCTCGCTCACCAAGGTACAGCTGCCCGCTGTTGTCTCTACCACCGGCAGTGGACATCAGGTGCACTAATCATACAGTTATTTGATACCGAAGAAATACATCCATTTCACTTCATTCACATACACGACCCACCAGGCCCCTACAGGACACACACTGGAGATCTCTGAGGTATGCAACAGATAAATGATCACTTTCCATGTCATGGGTGTTAATTCCTCCCTAAAAATTGGTGAATACGAAAATTACAGTCTCGGCTTGTTTTTTCCCTTAAAATAACTTACCAGTTTTAACAAAAACAGATCTATGTCAGGAACAATCTTCATAACAGTTTCTCAAAGTTAAGAAATTACAGACCCTTGTAGAGGGAAATAGGACATGGTCACCTACATCGACAGTTTTTAAATGTTAGGTATTTTCAAACAAAATTTGTAAGTGTATGATTTATGTACTTCTAGCTATTTCACAGCCTTATGGTCAAAGCAGACTTATTAATTAAATATAAACAAAAGCATAAACTAGTACAACTCCAAGAAATAACACAATAGCAATGGGTCAGATGATGTTTTGTTGAAGCAAAACAATTCTTTTCTCTCTGACTATAACCTTGGTGTTTGGAGCCAAAACCCTTTTGAGTTTGTCCTGCCTATTCATAGGATGAATGAGTTTCCTACCACTTTCAAAACCTATATTCATGCTTTGCATGAAGATCTCATTAAGCCTGTGTCTTCAATCTCATTACTCAGTGGCAATGAAGAGAATTCTCACTGGCCACATGATTCTCATAAACACAGTAGATTCTGAAATCCCAAGCCAGTCTTAGATCAAAAATGATTACTCTGACAGTTCAGGCCTTTATGTGAAGATTATAAATTAGAATAGAACATTTAAAATATAAAATTCTCATATGAGCCAGAAATTCCACTTCCGGCTATATACCCAAGATAATTTTAAACATACATCCACACACAACTTATACGTGAATGTTCACAGTAGCATTATTCACAAGAGGCGAAACAACCCAAAACATCCATCAATTAATAAAAACAAATAGCAAAAGATGGTATAGCCATATAATGGAATATTGTTTAGCCATAAATATGAATGAAGTACTGAGATGTGCTGCAGCAAAATGAACCTTGCAAACAGTTTTCTAAGTGAAAGAAGTCACACGCAAGAGTGTTTATGTGATTCCATTGCTATGAAATGTATAGAATGCAAAGATCTGTAGAGAAAGAAAAGAGATCAGTCATTGCAAAAGGTTGGGAAAGGTGAAAATGGGGAGTGACTGCCAATAAACAAGGGGTTTATTTTGGGGGTAAAAAAATGTCCTGAAGTTAGATACAGGTGATGGCTTGCACAACTCTGAAACTATAGTAAAAACCACTGAATTGTACAATCTAAGGTGGTGAATTTTATAGTGTGTGATTTATATCCTAATAAACAAAGTATATTTTTAAATGGCCTGTAATGGGGCTTTTCATTCACATTCCAAAAAATGAGCAGAAATTTCCCAGGAGAAGTATTGATGGGCCATCCAGACATAGTGCAGAAGAATCAGCACATCCAGGCGGCAGATCCTGTGCTGGGAAGAGCTGCACATAAAGCAGAGAGCAAAGCCAGCTACTAGCCGGTTACAAAGCTCCTTTTGTGCCGCATGACGGATTTGGGTCCAGTGGTCTAAAACTCCAGGTGGAGGAAATGCATTCAAGACCATCATAATGACGCTTCCAAGGGCAAGGGCAAGCTGCGTGCTTACTGAGAACTTTCCCTGCGGCTTATCGAGCACATCACGAGCATCTCCTTTTTCTCATACACCAAAATGAGGAAGCAAGCAAGGGACACACATGAGGACACAGGGTGGGGAAGAGACCCGGAAGCCCAGGGAAGTCGCACTGAGGAGGGGAATCGTGCCACCAAACAAGGCAAAGAAAAATACTTCCAAAAACATAGCCGATGAAGCATTTGCGGTTCTACTTAACATTTACCCAAGGAGGGCGTTTCACCCTGTCTTGCCTGCGTGTTTCAGATTGCTTCAACAGATGGACTGTTTTGCTGGGAAATTCAATCACCTAAGTGATTCACTGTTGTTTTAAAAAAGTCCCGATCGGCCCTGCTACTTGACTATGGAACCAAAACTGGTGGACTAGCTGGCAGCTGCGTGGGCTCAGGACTGTCTGATGCCCTTGCAGACACATCTCTGAATCTTCATTTCCACTTGGATGGAGCTGAGAGGCACATGTCATTGTCCCGTGCAGACCAGAAATGGTGTGTGACTTGCCTGAGACAGTCTTTCTCGATCTAATCAGGGGAACAGAAACAAGATCAGTTGTCCTTTTCTTTTCCTAGCTCTATGTCCTGTTTCTACCATCAAGTAACCTGTTAGATAGAGAAGAATTTTTTCAGCATAAACTGAGGCCAGTCAGTGAATCTGTCCTGATGTTGACTGCGGGCTTCCTCCGTTTATGACTAGAAACTTCAGTAAACCACTGGGATGGGAAGGAGAATGTCCCCGAGGCCATCGGGTGCAGGTCTATTTCCTCTCAGCTTCTTCAGAAAACCACATTGTGGATTAATTGCTGAAGAAATGTTTGATGCTACAGATTCATTGAGAGAAGTCAGCACTGAAATAAGAATAGAACACTATGACCACGTCACCTTCCTCACTGAGAGGGGTCACCGCCCTCCCGTGTCGGCAGCACTGTTCGCTGACATAAGAGAAATGCATGAAGGACACTGCTTATTCACGCTATGGCCCAGCGCTGAGCACAGTACCTGCACAGTGTAGATACTCAGTAACCGTGTGTTGCTGAGTAAGTGTTCATGCTGTAAACACTTAGCGACTAAGTCTGGGAGATAAATAATATGTATGGTCATATCTAAGGGAAAGGTACCAAAGATAATCTGGGAAAGTGACAAAATTGTAACCTGAGTCCTGCAGGAGGGTCCATTTCTCACTGGGGCCAAGAAATGCCAACTATCTCTATTCTGCAGGTTACCTAGAACAGCAATGACAAACCTCACACATTTTGAATAAAGCCTTTGTGTTGAAAATTTAGGAGGTGTGGGGGAAGACTGGAGCTGCTAACTACTGCAGTCTGGCTGGTGCCATCTGTTACAGTTTTGCACAGAAACAGACTTAAGATGGATGTTTGTCACTGGCTGTTGGGGACAGCTGATATATGACAGTGAAGCTCAGGTGGTGAGGCCCTGACCTCCTCTCCAACCGGTTCCTCTCCTGTGGCTGTGGCGCCACCCTGACGGGATGGGTTCGCTTGAGAAGAGGACTCATTTCAGCCTCTCCTGCCTGCGTCAGACCATGCTATTCTCCGTATCAGTGTGACTTCCACCTCTGTGGTTTGGCAGTCCATGTGGTTTCTGACCCATCTTATTTGTGTCCATCTCAAAGGACTTTGTTTAGATTGTTCACATCATAGCCAGCAGCCAGTGGCCCAGCAACCCCAGCATCCCACAGATCAGCCCAGGGCTACACGGTGCTGCCCAGAGGTCTTAAGCTTCTCCCATGTTTTCTGGGAAGGGTTTACTCCCTAATCCCCTGCACACACACACACACACACACTCCCTAATCCCCTGCACACACACACACACACACACACACACACACGCACAAAACCAGAGCCCATTTACTCAAGAAAAATGATCTTCCCTAGGACTCTCAAGTGCCCGAAAGGCCCTCAGGCTCTAGAAACACCATTTGATTCTGGCCTCTGATCCTTGGCCCTACTTGCCTCTCCACAGAAGCAGATATCTGCACGCTCTCTATTAAGGGCTTGTTTGTCAGTCCTGGCAGAAACCTGGCAGTCTCTGAGGTTGCTCACAGCTATTGTTTGATTTGTTTTCCTTTCTTCTCAAAAGCACATACTTGAAACAACAAGACACACCAGCATTAGCTGGGTGCTTTACAGTTTACTGTCTGTGAAAATCAGTGTTTCTCCTGACAGTGTTACGCTTTTCTCAAAATAATTCCATTTTGCAATTGGGAAATCATAAATGCACAAGGCAATTTATATAATATCATATGGCCAGTAAGTAACAAAACTTGCACTCAGAGAAAAATCACCTGCCTCACAAACTACCCTATTTTTCTTATCCCACAGCATCCTATCTGCTGGCAACAGCCTGAGAAGAAATCAAGTGATCAAGCTTCAAAATACGTAGAATAGAGTTTGAGCATTTCGTGTCTGCATTTAGGAATAAAGAGGTGTGATGCAAGAGTGAGTATCTCTGTGAAGACCATGTGGGGAAAAAACAAGCTCAGGCAGGAACCCAGCCCAGCCCAGCAGGACTGCCTTGAACACTCTTTAATGGCTACCTCACTTTCTTCCTCAGGTGGGATGTTCAATTGGGAACCAAATGCAAGTATATCCTTGGAAATGATACCAGAGAAGTTTGTGGAATAAACACTATATAGACTTTGACATTCTTTCCCTTTATTGCTGGTTGACAAACTCATACATTTCCACTAAGATGAAGTACCCATTTCTGTCTGATCCCTTCTCTGCCTCCCACCAACCCTTCCACCTGAAGGCCTGGTTGAGCAGGGCGTGGGGGAGACCCCTGTCCGTCACACAGATCTTGTATTAGCACTTGCCATGTGACTCTGAAGGTATTCACTTCATCTCTAACTTCACCATTCTGACGTGACTTTGTATTTCTTGGCGCATATTATCAATGGCTTTGCAGGTGTCTGCTACTGATGACCGGGAGGATGACTCAGACAAGGAAAACTGTAGAACCTGCTCCTGCTCCAGGATCCCAGCGGAAGCCCCCACGGCAGAGGAGTCAGGGGTGGCCCGGCATCTGCCTAATTGTCTTCCCTTTCCTTCCACTCGTTCTCAGCCAACTGTTTGAGATCAACACAGGTACCTCAGCATCTAAAATCCCTCCCACTGATGAATACAACTTAAATGGCTCCCCGTGGTAGGCTGAGTAAAGGCACCCAATCACGTGCCTGTCCCAACTCTGGAAACGGCCAGTGTGCTAGTGCATATGGTAAAAGAGACTTTGTGAATGTGACTCAGCCAAGGGTCTGGAGATCTGAGACTCCCTGGGTTGTCCCGGGGACCATGAGGTGGCCAGGAGGGTCCTTCCAAGAGAGAAGCGGGAGGGTGGGAGGCGGAGCAGGCGTGATTATCCGTAGGGGCCACAGAGCCGAGAGCCTCAGTGGAACCAGCCCTGCCTTGGACACCTTGACTTTAAGACTGATGATAATTTGGGGCTGATTACCTCCAGAATTTTAGGATGATTCCTTCATGTTGTTTTCAGCCCTAAGGCTGTAGTAATGTGTTACAGCAGCAATCAGAAACGATACACTGCCTTCTCAAAGCGAACTTCTGTCCCTGATGATAGGGCTATAAATTCCAGGACTGCACAGCAAAGGCATCTCCCTGTGTGACCCAGCCCCCCTGACCCCCCTCCCGGGGATGGCCTTGTGGCATGCAGGAGTGACCAGGAGGCAGATGCTATGACACCTCAGCTTCTCACTCTTGTGAACACCTTTCTCTCTAACTCAAGTCTGGACAAAGACACTGTCTGTTCTCCCTGATGAAGGGAACACACGGGCCAGTAACATTTCCAGGGTGCTTCTGGCTACTGCTCTCTGTGCCATTTTAAATTATTTTAGTTCCTCCAAAGGACAGATATAAATGGGGACACCATGTCCTATTGGCCTTAACGGTATCCTTACCGGCTCTTGCAGCACCATCCTCTGATTTTAATTTTCCTTGAATTCTGTCTCCAGGAGGGGAAGTTGGCAGGGCTCTGTCCACACACCCTGCTTCTTCCAGAGCAGAGAACAAAGGAAATGGGCAGATCCCACGGGCCCTGGGGAAGCCTTCCCACCTTCACACCCACCCCTGTGCCCTGGCGGAATGAGCTGCTCCCTGCCAAGCAATTAACATTTCAGACTCATTTCCTTAACTTCATAAAGCCTTTCATTTTTTATCTCTTATTTGGGCCATGTTTTACTTTTCATAATACATTTTTCATAATTTATCATTCACTTACATTTCAATTAAGGACACTGGCTGTTTGTAAAAGCTACCCTGATGGCGAGTGTGAAATGAATTATTGAAGTTGCTATAATCTGCACTTCCATTACCACCTCATTTACCCTAATGACACTAAAAAGATTGTCACCCTCAATGTAGTTCATCCCAGTAATAGAAATTCCCTTTGGGGTCCAACACACCATGGCTATAGATATTTGCATGTGGAGCTGGCTTTGTTAATGAGGCAGTCGCTGGCTGGACGTCCCCCTAGGCATCTCATCTAGAACAGTCTCAAACAGAAATTAAACTGCATCCACAGCCTCCCACGAAGATACCCACAGGCTTAAATAATGAACATTTAACAAGAAAGCCGTTTGATTACCATCACACAGTCTTCATTCCCTGGTTTTCTTTGGCACCCATTTTGCACACACGTGATTTTGCTTTAAGCAGGGCGGTGGGGGGGGGCGGTGTGTGTGCAGGGAACACACTAAGTTTGCTGGCCTCTCCTCTGTCATGGACACATTCTGTGGGCTTCTGCACATCATCCCCTAAGAATTCCTTGGGAATAAGCCCCTGGGAAAAACTGTCATGCATGCAATGCTTACAATGTGAAGTATAAAGGGGGACAATAGAAGGACAGAAACATATATTGAGCCCCTAAATTTAATGCAATATGCAAATGCATTTTCTTCCCATATTTTTTGTTATCCCTGCACTTCATTAACAACAAATAATAATTAATCATCATTGCAAATGTGTCATGGGTCAGTATAGCAGCTCCTATTGGTGGCCTGCTCATACCCTCTCCCCATTCCCACCGCAGCACCCAGTGAGCCAACTTCCAGCTGACTGACAGCATCTGCCTTGCTTGGCGTAAGGGATTTCCTGGTTGTGAGAGCAGAGCGGACCTTGCCTACCTGAGTGACAAGCCTGTAGTGCCCCAGAATTAATGCACTGCCTTCTCAGCCAATGGCTCTCAGCCAAGGACTGATGGGTGATTCTGTAGAAATGCCCCCTCTCTCTCACCTCCCATCAGGACTAACCCTGAGGTACATACTGTGCACTGGATCCCAGATTCCCCAACTTGAGTTAATCTCAAGTTCTCCACCATGTCAGCAGTCTAACAACTCACCATGCAGTGACTTCCTCTCTGCCTTACTTCCCACCCACCTGTAGGAATTTTGTGCTGTCACATGTCCAACAAACGATTTGCACTTGAATCCTAGTTCCTAGCCTGGCTATGGTTCAGATACGTTCTTCTGAAACCCTTCATAAAGAATTCAGTCTTTCCATAAACATGAGTGACCTCTTCTTGAACATATCTCCCCAGGCAAGGGAAACAAATGCAAAAATGAACAAATGGGACTATATCAAGCTGAAAATCTTCTGTACAGCAAAGGACACCATCAACAGAACAAAAAGATATCCACAGTATGGGAGAATATATTCGAAAATGACAGATCCGATAAAGGGTTGAACATCCAAAATATATAAAGAGCTCACACACCTCAACAAACAAAAAGCAAATAATCCAATTAAAAAATAGGCAGAGGAGCTGAATAGACAGTTCTCTAAAGAAGAAATTCAGATGGCCAACAGGCCCATGAAAAGATGCTCCACATCACTTGTCATCAGAGAAATGCAAATTAAAACCACAATGAGATATCATCTCACACCAGTAAGGATGGCCACCATCCAAAAGACAAACAACAACAAATGCTGGTGAGGTTGTGGAGAAAGGGGAACCCTCCTACACTGCTGGTGGGAATGTAAATTAGTTTAACCATTGTGGAAAGCAGTATGGAGGTTCCTCAAAATGCTCAAAATAGAAATACCATTTGACCCAGGAATTCCACTTCTAGGAATTTACCCTAAGAATGCAGCACTCCAGTTTGAAAAAGACAGATGCACCCCTATGTTTATTGCTGCACTATTTACAATAGCCAAGAAATGGAAGCAACCTAAGTGTCCATCAGTAGATGGACTAGATGTCCATCATCTACTGGATAAAGAAGATGTGCTACATATACACAATGGAATATTACTCAGCCATAAGAAAAAAACAAATCCTACCATTCGCAACAACATGGATGGAGCTAGAGGGTATTATGCTCAGTGAAATAAGCCAGGCGGAGAAAGACAAGTACCAAATGATTTCACTCATCTGAGGAGTATAAGAACAAAGGAAAACTGAAGGAACAAAACAGCAGCAGAAGCACAGAACCCAAGAACAGACTAATAGTTACCAAAGGGAAAGGGACTGGGGAGGCCGGGTGGGAAGGGAGGGACAAGGGCAGGAAGAAAAGAAAGGGGGCATTACAATTAGCATGTATAGTCTTGGGGGGCACGGGGAGGGCTGTGCAACACAGAGAAGACAAGTACTGATTTTACAGCATCTTACTATGTTGATGGACAGTGACTGTGAAGGGTGATGTGGGGGGGACTTGGTGAAGGGGGGACCCTAGTAAACATAATGTCCTTCATGTAATTGTAGATTAATGATACCAAAATAAAAGTAATTTAAAAAAAAAAGAATTCAGTCTTTCCCCTGAACCCCAGCTGGGCCCCTGGGATTATAGTTACTGGATATGTTCACATGAATTATTTAGGAGCTGCCTGCTTGGATTCCTGGCCACTTTTGCTTTCAAATTTTGGTTTATTCCTTATACTTTTGAAATGTGATGGAGACTTGAATTGTGGTTCTCAAAGATATATCCACTTAGAACCTCAAAATATGACCTTCTTTGGAATAAAGGTCTTTGATGATGTCATGAAGGTAAAGATCTTGAGATGGGATTATTGTGTATCAGGGTAAGATCTAAATCCAATGATGAGTATCCTTATAGTAAAAAGGAGAAGACACAGACACTGAGTGTAGGGCCGTGCGGAGACAGAGGCAAAGATCAGAGTCGAGCTTCCAAGTCACGTGGGATGACTAGGACCCCTAATCCCAGTATGATAAGAACATATTTCAGATAAAATAACATATGCTCTATATTTGTTAGAACATTTTGTAGTTATATATTTAACAAAAACATATATAGAGCCAACTAGGAGCTAGCCACTGTTCTAAGCATTATATAAAGATTACCTTATTAGTTTCCATAACAAATATATTATATAGGGACTGTTATCTTCATAATTTTGCAGATGAGCAAAGAGAGGCCAAAATCATTGCTTTCCCAGAGTCACTCGGCTCTGTCTGGCAGAGTTCAGACCTCAGCCCAACCTCAAACCTCGGTGGGCCAGAGTCCAGACGTGTATGTGCCAGACCAGCAGTGCTCAAGGGATGGCTCCAAGACCACTGCACCTGGGTCACCTGAGAAGTTGTTACAAAAGCAGTTCTGAGATCGACCTCCGACTTACCAAATCAGAAGCACTGCAGGCGAGAACCAGACACCTGAGCGGTGGACAAATTTTCCAGGTGATTCTGACATATACTTGAGGTTGCAGGTGAGGACCGCTGGGCTACACAGTTGTCTTTCCACATAGAAATAGCTTTCCGGAAGCCTGTTTGAGGCCTGTACAAGCCCCCAACTAATGCTGTGACCTCAACTGCCTGCTCGGGAAATGGATTTAATGAACTCTTTCCCACTTCACTTGAACTGAGTGTGGAGGGATTAACAGAAAGAGGGCCCTTCTAAAAACACAAAGAACTGTAACAATGAAATAAGTCAATAGGGTATTCTATTTTCAAGGAATTCTATTTTCGAGGTTTTGTCAAATACAACATGACCTGCACTATAATCAGACGCCTAACCTTCCATCAAGAAAGATACTATTTAAGTTTAATCCCTAAAATCAGGTAGCAGAGATTCAGCAGGACAAATTGTGGGAAGGGCTTGGCCGGTGCTGGCATGTGGACAAAGTCTGGTGACGAGGTCAGAGACATGAACAGGGCCAGTGTGCCACACAGAGGCCTCAATCTAACTGCATTTTTTCTAGTAATATCCAATAGTTGCCTTAAAAATCAAATCTTCCCTGCCCACCCGTGCATGTGTTTACATGCCATTATTAAAATCACATGAAGTTGAGAAGCCTCTTAGGTATCTAAGTGGCATTTTTTTATCCCCCCCAAAGGCAAAAACTATATATGTGAAAAAACTAACTTACTATGTGTTCTCATTGCCTTTGTCAAGGAACTAAAGCATCCTCAAAATAGTTCAATGGCAAAGACTGCCACCTGTTTGGCTCATTAGAGCTCTTTGAAACTACTGTTCAGCGATTCCCCCCAGACCCCTGCCGCCGTCTTCAGAGCTAGTACTCAAACTGGCCCCACAGAGAGCACGTACCGCTCATGGTCCTTGCTTCCTCACACCCTTTCTATTCTATGTCCTTTATATTTACTACACAAAACTCTTCTAAGTAGCCCATGACCCTCTGCGTATCTCTCCTCCTTCCTCACCAAACCCCAGGATTCCCCCACACAATTCTGAAGTGACTCTTCATTCTATTTCCTGCTCTGAGTATGACATAAGGAGTGTACTTCCCTCCTGCATTCACGCATTGTTTCCCCAAACCTTCTACCACATGCCCATCCACCCATCCATCCAAACATCCATTCATTCATCAGCAAATAATCTGGATCATATTTACAGGTGCTTCTATATCTCAAATAATTGTTAAAGACCATTCCATCTCTAATGCTCTGTACTTAAATGAATCTGGTAGACACAACTGCTATTTTATTCCTGACTGACAATTATTAGTTGTAGAACTGACTGCAAAAGTTCCATTCCATGAATGCTATGCATGCAGGAAGAATTGCTTCTGAGACCAAGAATCCCACCTCTACACTTCAGAGCCACAGGCTGATAAGCTATCTACAATTCCCACTAGAGAAGAACATTCCACACTTTGCCTGTGATGTGTACATCTGACATTTCCAGCGGTGTTCCCTCACCCTCCATCCAAATGGCAGTATTGCTGCTTTCGCATTAAATAAATCAGAGGTAAAAGAAGAAAACAAGGGAATTTTTCGGCAGATGGCTCAGCTTCCTCAGCTATATCATTGCTGATCTAGGAGACTAACATTTTTGCACCACAAGATAAGTATCAAATTATATGCAAATGGGACTTCAGAGTACATAAGCCACAGTAGATTCTCAGACATAAAGTGAACTGTTTCCTTTTGTTGTTGTTCTTTGCGATGTATGGCATTGGCAGTAAACATTTTACATGTTTTACAAATAAGAATCTGTTTAATCAGTGCAGCCACCAAGAACAGATAGCTCATTCAGATCTAACTCCGGAATCAAAAGTCAAGGGTTATTGCCTAAAGGTGTCAGACTGGAGGAAAACAATACCAAATTAGGGGAGCTAAAAATTGAGTTCTAGTCCACAATGTAATTATTAATTTGTTCAAGAAGTTTCAATAAATACCATGGCATCTCTCTCACAGTTGACACATCTAAGGAATGGAGCTGGCGAGCTTTTCCTATATGAAATAGGCCAGTGAGGATAAAATGAATTGATGAATGGGATATGCAAAAGCTCTTTTTTTTTATTACAGCATCAAAATGAATTTAGAGAAAATGGCCCAGTGTGGCTCATATTAAGACACAAAGATGGCATTGCTCTAGCTCAGAATTTCTCCAAATATGCACGACTGCCATTTTGGACTCGATAGTTCTTCGTTGGGGATGAGAGATGCCGCTGTGCATCACAGGATGTTTGACATCATCCCTCTATCCACCGGATGCCAGGAGCACCTTCCCAGTGGTGACAACCCAACATGTGCACAGACATTGCCAGATATCCCCTGGGAAGCCTCTTTTCAAAACCACTTCAGCTAAATCCTACTGATTCTGTGTTTTTTCCCTTGGCTCTCTGGGTACTGAATATCAATTTTAAGAAACATGCAAAGGTGATCAGTCTCAAGAGGACTGACTCACAGTGATCAGACTCACATGCAGCAGATGGAGAAATCAGATGTTAATTTAATGACTAAATTGAAAAATGAAGATGGAAGCAGGCGGTGCTTGGGCACACTGATCAGTGCATCCTCCCCTGTCGAGTGAATAATCTACACATGAAACTACATTTTTATCATATACTTGCCTGGTAGGTGCCTGGATTCAGAGCAAAGGGATGGGTGCAACCATCCCAGGATCTTCAAAGAGCCAGAAGACCACTAGGGTTACTTGGTTCGAGAGGCAAGCCCCCTGTATGGTGCTGGAGCCACAGTAGCAAGTCTGTTCCTTTGGCCTTTCCCCATTTTTCATGAGTCTGTGAGCTCCCTGCTCCTCTTTTTATATATATACACGTGTACTTTATTTTGGTAAAAAACCACTGATTAAGCATCTAACTAACGTCTTGATTACAAGTACCATCATGGTGTGGCTTCTCTGAAGTTTATTTATCCAAATTTTGAAAGACAATCTTTGATGTGAGGGTTTTTGCTCTTCCGGAAGCTCAACAATAAGCATTATAAGGTACCTGTCCCAGTAATCTCACATTTTTATTTCTGAAGAAGGAACTCGGAGATGAGGGGTGACGGGGTCAAGTGCAGTGTGCATGTTTAATGAATGGTGCTAATGACAATGCTGTTGGTGATGCCCATATGATGATGATAAATTTTAAACACACACTACCATTGTTTCCAATGAGTTCAGGGAACACCTGGGCTCACTGTGCTGAATTAACACAGCCTCTACCTTACCCGGGCAGGGGTCAGGGTGGTTGCATGTGCTCCATGTCACCAGTAAGACTCCCATTCTCCCCCGCCACCCAGCATCCAGAATCTCACCGCCACTGCCTGCCATGAGACCAGCAAGGTCAAACTCAAGTGCCCTTTTCAATGTACCTGGTCGCCACAGCAATCGTGGGACTCCTGGCTCATCCATGAGGCAGCACCACCCTGGTCCCTGCATTCCCTCTCCCCCCCTTGTCTTGCTTTATTGTTCTCCTTAGCAACTCTTAATACCTACACACTATACCTTGTGCTTATGCACTTGATTACCCCCCATTTCTGTTTTGTTCACTGCTGCTTTTCCATCACCTAGCAGTGCCTAGTGCACAAGGGATGTTCGATAAGTAGAGAAGAATCAGTGAATGAGTGAGTGAGGGGATGGATGGAGATGGGTAAGGCAGACCACGACTGCCTGGCAAATGTGGGAAAAGGAGAGGCAGCAGAAATGTGCAGCGGAGAGTATCAGAGGGGCGACATGAGAACAGCGGGAAGGGGCCAGGGCGACGCCTGTTCCCCCTGAACATTTAAACACCACTGACCTCTTCACCCAGCAGCCTCCTCTCCTCCCCTCCAGAAACTTCCTCTCAGCCTGTTTATTAACCACCACCACCCTGCGACCTACCTGCTTTCTCCCATCCACCAGGCTTCCTGCTCAGCAACCAAAATATTGATCAAGGTCTGGTGATGGCACTGGATGGTTTCTATGGCTCACAGATCTTGTTGACCCTGCAGTTCATGTGGCTCTGGGTTACAGTGTCACCCCGACCCCACAGAAAAGACCCCCACCAACCTGGCTCTGTAAATACGAAGTTTGTCCCAGCTCTGTTCCACCACAGCCTTCTTGCTGGGAGAGAGTTCATACAGATAGCCCCACCATTCACCATTCAGCTCGCTCTCCCAAAGCTGGAAGTCGGGGAGCCGGGCTGGGAGTCAGCTCCTCCACGCAGTCAGATCACACCTCGCCCCTCCTACTTCATCGCTCTGGAACTATCTGCTCCCCTCCCATCCCCTTCCTCCACCTGAATCATCTAAACAGTGTTCTCCCGGATATCCATCACTGCCTCGTCACACTGATCCAGGTTCCTCTCTGACCAATATTCTATCAAATAAAGAAAAGCAAACAAAAATGGATGCACCACTCCATGCTTCAAGTCTGCCAACTATTCTCAAGCTCCTTCTCAAACATGCTCCCCGCCTCAGCCCCCAAGGTCTAGTAGCTCAGTGCAAGGACTCCCCAGGTCTGCCTGCAGGTCTAGCATTGAATTGGAACTAGTTTCTCTGCCTTGAGGTTGACTTCCTGATCCAATTGAGACAAATCAAAGCCAATCTTCTTTCTTTCTTTAAGTTCTTTCCATGACTGCCTTAATGTTTTCCTCAGGAAAAGTCCCAAGTCCTTAGCATGCCATTCAAACCTGACACGCTCACTGGGCCCACCTCCTACCACATCCCATTCCTAGAGCTCTCTACGTAATTGCAGTCACATAGGCACGTCTCCTGGATGAGTCACATCCTAGGTTCCCCACTACCTGCAATGCCCCTCCTAGTATTTGTCTTGATGATTTATATTCCTTTTTCAGGACTTAGGTATTTCCTCACACCAAGACACCCAGTTTTCCTAAGTCCTCAACCCTGCATTATGTGTAGGGTTTTCATAGCATTCTGAGAGGCACCCTAAGGTAGGGCAGATGCACAGACACCTGCGTGTGATCGCCAGCTCTGTCCCTCCTGCTGTGTGACTCAGGGCAAGTCATTACTTCTCTGCCTCAAATTTCCCACCTGCACAATGGGAGTAATAACAGCACCTACTTCATAGGGTAATTGTAAGACCATTAGTTCGGATGTGTCCAGTGCACACGGGAAGTGCTAAGTGCTGACACTACAATTGTCTGCAGCAGAACAACAGCATACGTGTTCCTGGGGACTTGTGCACGCACACCTAACATCTGGTAGGTATGCCGTGAATGTGTTTTAAAGGTAGGTCTGAACTTGAATAGTGAGACGGCACCCAGTAAAAAATCAAGCTTCAGAGATAACAATCAGCATGAGCCAGTGGAGACAATGAAGAATAGTTCCAAATTCCTAATCTTGAAGATTAATCCTCATAATTCCCCTCAAGAATTAAACATTCTACCTGATGGTCACTTAGTAAAGAAAACCTAAATGTTAAAAAACAAACTTTAAAATTAGCAAACAAAATTATGAGTTGGCTAATTCAATTATTTCTCATTAATTATACTCTAATGACTCAAATATATAAAGGTTTTGTTAGTTGTACATTTCAAAAGGTCATGTGGTGTGGGGAGAAGGGGCAGAGGGGAGGGTTTGGGCAAAACGAGGATCCCTGTCCCGACGACAGTCTCTGCAATGAGCCCACGGCCAGGCCCTGGACATGCACTCAGCCTCGGTTTCCTCCTGTGTTAAGTTTAGAAATAGTGTTTATTCTACAAATCCCACCGGGTTTTCTAAAAAATAAGGAGATCATTGGTGCAGCACCAATGTGCAAAATGAAAAGGCTCGTGCGCTTGTGAGGGGTCCCGTCAGAGAAAGGCTGCGTGCGGCCACGGGAATCCTGCTCAGCTGTGCATGTCTCGGGCCGAGAAAGTCTATGTTGGGGTTTTGCATTGATGGTGAATTGATCCATGGACATAAACCTTTCCCATTCCTGACACTTTCTCTCCTTTTCTTTCTTTCTCCTACTGAATCTAAATAAGACAGTGTTCTGCTGACAGGAGAAGAAATGCTGAGCCTCTCCATTCCTCTGATCCACAGATGGACAGTTAGAACCTGAGAGGGACTTCAGCCCTTGGCAAGATCATTTCATACTGTTCAGAATCTACTCTAGCGCCCTGCAGGACAGAGGGAAAAAAACAGCTTTTTCTGTTTTTTCCTCAAGGTATGAAATCATAAAGGGGAGATAGAGACTGAAACACAACTGGAAAAATGCAGCCAAGAACCCAGAGATTCTCAGGCTGTCCGTTTGTCTCCAGAGAAGTGGGAAAAGGATGCTGGTCATCTGGACCATCTCGAGAAGCTGGGGAAGGAGGAAGAGAAGACGAATGGGGGGCTTTTAAACCAGAGTTGGGTGGGAGAGAAGCCGAGAGCTGTAAAATGCCCTTTCCTCTGATTCGCCAAATGTGCGTCGCCCTGCCCACACCTCTGTGACTGTTTTTGACTTTGGAGTTAATCACAGTGGACAAGCTGGCAGAAAGTAGGGGCACATTTATAGATGGTGGTGCAATTAAAAGTGCAATGGCCTTGAAGACATAGCAATGGATTCATTACTTATTTCATACATTCAACAAACTCTTACTGTGACAGGTGCCGAGGACGAATAAATTAGCATGACTACTAGGTCCATGATATGAAAAAAGAAATCAGGTCTCTTGGGAAAGGAATTCTAAAAGAGACTGCTGGAGGAGATCATGGGAGGTGTAAGAGTTTAGGTGGGTCAGGATGACACAGAAAGGGGGGGAGAGGGGTGCGTAATGTGGTCTGAGGGCTGGAGGGCGTGTAGGGTGCACAGGAGCCTTCCCGAGAGCTGAGTCTTGAAGAGTCAGCCCTGTTCAGCAAGAGCAGACGCGCCATCAGCCCCTAAAACTTTTTACCCAAGTACCAGCCTCGTCTGTGCTCCCCACTCAGAGTATCACACCATCATCCACTCAGCAGCCCAAGATGAGTCAGGAAGCTGAGGGTCAACCTGGGTGTCTTGCTTCCCTCCTTCAGCTCACACGGGGCACCACTCAGCGGGTGGAGGCAGCATAACGGGAACGTGCATGTCAGACAGACTCCTGTCGCCAACCTGCTGCAAAACCTGTGTCCAAGCGTCACACCTATTTGACCCCCAGTCTCTTTATCTGGTAATAGGAGATGTGTGAGCAATTCACAGAGCAGTTGTGAAGACCCGAGACTCTGTAGGTGAACATCTTAGCACCGTGCCTGGAAATGGTGAGTGCTCCAAAGTAACGGTGGTTTTCATAATTAATTCCGAAGGACTTTATACGCTGACCAGATCCCCACAAACATTAGCCCTCGTTACTGTCACTACCAAAGCACAAATAACTTATATCTTAGAAGCATCATTCTATTGGAAAATTGGACATTAAGTTTCCAACTCATAAATCAGAAAATATTGGGAGCATCAACTAGTGTCTCAGCTTCCCTGGCCCAGTATTTAAGATGACTGAAAGAAAGGACGTTGGACCAACCTAGAATGGCACTTCATCCTGCCTGACTCCTGGGAACAAAACTGTACCGTGACCATTACAGTTAATAGCTGTGAAACAGCACTACAGCTAAGGGAGCTCTTTCAAATCTGCCTTCCTACTTGACCCTCCCGAGAACCCTGCAAAGCGGTGACCTGGCTTTATCTACCACCACGTGACTACAGCTCGGGCATGTGCAGGCCCGAAGAACTATGTTGAAGGTCCACGGGATTGGGCCTGAGAGTTTCCGATTTGAAGTCACGTGCCTGCCTCGTGAGCTCGCCCCGCCTAGCCCCACCTTCCAAGGCCTGCCGGCCGCAAGGGAAGAAAGTCAGCCCTGGCAAAGAGGCGGTAGGGGGCTGCCTCGGCGGGTGGCCAGTCTCCTTCACTGCGAGGTGCCCATCGAGGCTGGAGAGCCGCTGGCAAGGGTATCATTAAAGGAATCAAAGCATCCAGTTCTGAAGCAGAAAAGGTCCTTCAGCACTCATTCATTCAGGACAACTCGGTGGAGTGTGCTCCATACGCCAGATGCTGTCGAGAGAGAGACATGGATAAGGCAAATCCCTGCCTGCATGGAGTCCGGGCCTAGCAGGGGGGACGGAGGCAGCAGCGGACGATTATAAGGCAAGGTGAAACCCCAACGGCTCAGGTCTGAGAGCGACACCCAACCCTGTCTGAGTCTGAAAGGGTGATCAGGCTTTGATCAGAAGAACGTGGTCCACGAGATGTACCAGGAGGAGAGCCCAGCACGTGCGAAGCGCTGCGGCAGGAAGAAACGGCAGGCTCGTGACTCAGAGAACCGCAGAAGTTCCGTGCCCAGAAGCAATGTGCACGGCGGACAGAATCAGCAAGGAGGCTGAGCACCTGCTCAGGTGCCTTGATACTGTATTAAATTTCAGACTTCCGCTTGATGTTCCCCTTAACTTCTTGGAGCCTGTGCTCTCAAGGAGCTCATGGGTTTGATGGAGAAATGAGGAGGGAGAGGGAAGGACATCGATTTTTCCTTCCAGTCTATTACAGTAAGCCAACAGTGCGGCACACAAAATGTACAGTTACAGGAATTAGACAGGCATTTATTCCAGCTGTTATCACACTCCCACCCCACGACCTCCATGAGCCCACCCCCATGGATGGGGAAAAGTAGAAACTGTAAACAGTTCTTAATTCCTCTCTAAAGATGGCTCAGGTTTATCATACACACTTGGTTCTTAGGCATCTCTTCTATGTCTTACTCTAATCAGCCCAGAAATTATAAGATGTGCTAAATTTAGGAAAGGCAATTGCTCTCCATTTTTAGTCTCTGAGCTTCAGTTTCCTTATTTTAACTGATTATTATTAAACAAGGAAGAATGCCTAGAAATAACAGACATGTATATATGGACATATGTAGAGTAAGCACTCAAAATAGTGGCAATTATTATAAAGTTGATCATCTAAAAAAGTGAGCAAAATTCCCTTCTATTAATTTGTGGATTGCACAATGAAAATCTGAGAAAGAAATGACCCTCTTTTCCTCATTACTGGCAGCTTTTTGCTACAAAACTCAGCTGCAGTTTCTTTTATCTCGGGAAAAAGGTGTTTTGGTTTGACTCCTCATTTGAGCCTCATTTCTCAGGATCAGCCCGGCACTGTAAGCACCATCTTCACTTCTCACCTCGACATTTGAAAAATGCCAGGGAATATCCACTCCTTGCTTCACATGTGAAGCTGTTTATGGCAACCAGCCCTGCTGTTTCTTGGAACCTGGTTATGATTCACTCTTTGGAAACTTAACCAGAAGTTCTGGAAATACAAAAAAGTTATGGCTCAGGGTCTTGTCAAAACGTAAGCTCATTGTGACACCGTTTTGTTTTCTCATGATGTCAGTGGTCACCAGATTCTGAGCCCCTTAGGGTGGAGATCCTGGGTCTTACCCAGCCCTCTATTTCCTGTGTCCAGCCCGTGTTTTGACTGTTCTACACATGACAAATAACTCTCAAGTCCAATACTGACATATTATTCACCAGATATTCAGAGCAATCCAGCTGATAGATGAGAAACCTGCGTATCAAAGAGGTTACATGATTATCTAAGCGGTAGAAATTCCATGATCATCTAAGCATTAGAGCTGGGAATTAGTGAGAGAAGCCGAGCCTGGATAAGTTAGACTGGGCTTGGCAGCACGAGGGAGCCTACCTAGAGTGTCAGGAGTCAGGAAGAGCCAGAGGTGGAGGCCAAAGCTGGGCAGTAAAGGGAATGGAACAGGGAATAGTGTAGAAGAGTGGGAAGCAAATACATCATTTATAACAATTCCAGTCACCACACGCAAGAACTGAACACCTGCCATGTGCCAGGCAGTATGCTAAGTATGCTAGGCCCTGGGCATTCAGTGTTGAACGAACAGAGAAGGCCTCTGCCTTCAGCAAGCTACACCCTCTCTGTTTTTACGGGAATAATTTTGAAAGGAGAAAAGAAAAATCTTATTTGTCTAATGAAGATGCACTATTTGTCTTCATCTGCAGAACCCTGAACAGATGCAGGGAATAGGCCGGAGCGCCCGCACGGTACTACTCAGGGTGGGTTTGACTGATTTGTCTCAATTGGATCAGGAAGTCAACCTCAACACAGAGAAACTAGTTCCAATTCAATGCTAGACCTGCAGGCAGACCTGGGGAGTCCTTGCACTGAGCTACTAGACCTTGGGGGCTGAGGTGGGGAGCATGTTTGAGAAGGAGCTTGAGAATAGTTGGCAGAGAATAGTGCATCCATTTTTGTTTGCTTTTCTTTATTTGATAAGTAGCCGTGGCATAGAGAAGAACTTGAGTCTATCCTTTGGGTTGAATTTCTTTCTTTTCTCAAAAAAAGAGGCCAAAGTATTTAAAGATAAGACAGCTGGTTGAGCTAAAGAAAGGAAAATGTGATTATAAATGTGACTTTTCATTCACTATGAATTGAAATCACCACGAACATCTCTAAAGCTGCCTCAATTCTCCAGCCAGCAGAGGCTTTAAGAAAAGCCCAAGAACCGTGACTTTTAGTGCTGACTGTGTGTCACAGGCCTGAGCACAGGTGCAGCACTCGCTCTGGCCTCTTCACGAGCCCGACTTTCGTCCTGCCGCTAGTGTGTCACTAGTGTCTGGTGGTGCCGAGTCAGCCCGCAGCCTCCTTCGTGCAAGACAGCGAGGAGACAGGGTGCCTCACGCAGAACCCAAGGAATATTGAATGAAAGAATGAGTAATGGAGGAAGTAAAGTAACAGACAGAGGGTCTCGAAAATATTAGCAACCAACAGAGACTTTTTTTTTCCCATAAAGAATCTAAAAAATTGAGCATGTGAAGAAAGGACAGGAGCTGTCAAAAACATTTCATGTCAAAAGAGAATTAGTCAAAATGATACCGATTTATCGGGATCCCCCACCATCTAATGTGGCTATGGCTGGTGTGAAGGGGGATGGATCCCATAAAGGTAATACCAGATATTTTGAATCATAAACAAGCTCTGAATTCTCCAAGAGTCATGCAAATGACTTCCAAAGTCATTAAATTTGGTGGTCGCTGCTTAGCCCATTCTCAGGCCGGAGATAGCGCGCTCCTGAGGCAGAAACCAGGCCGGACTTACGATCTGAAAAACAGAGGCCGTGCCTGACCACAAGGAGCAGGACTGCCCTCCCCTCACCTATTCTCACACCCTTTTTGCTTTAATAGGTCCGTGCTGAAAGCGCTTGAGAGCGATTTCTAAAGAGGAAGGAGGATGCTCACTGCTGAATGAAGATGCATTCTAGAGTGAAGCCAGGGCGCCTGGAAGCCCTGAAAGTGCAGAGAAGGCATGAGTAGAAGCATCGGTTCCCAGGAGGTGGCCGGTCGGCCTGCTCCCATCACATCAATTTGCAAACAACTATTTCCCTGTGGAACGGACAAGCATTTGCGGTATTTGCCATTTTGGATCACAGATTCCTTTAAAAATGTGACAGAAAGTAAGGATCCTTTCACTCTCGAGGAAACGCACACACATCCAATTAAAAAGAAAAACAGCTTTATTGAGGTTGATAAAGTTAACTTATGTATCAGGACCCACAAACTGAGGTGGCCTCGGTGGCCTGGCCCACGTCACAAATCCAAACCGAAGTCATCCTGCACTTAGGGACACACCAGTGCAGGAGAATTAACACACACCAGGCACGGTCCTTCAACTCGCCTCAGCCAGCTCACCTTTCCCTAGAAAACAGGACCTGTGAGCCACACGAGGGAATCGCTGACCCAGCCAGTCGTGCCGTTTCCACATTGCCACTTCTGATGCTCTACTAACCTCACCAAAATCCCTTGTGAAGTCCTGCGCTCCCCTGACCCATGGACTGTTGTCCCATGGATAAAGGACATCCAATATATTACTAAATTGTTTTAGTTTTGTCACTTGACAAGGTCTAGCTTAAATGCAAAACCCGCACATATTTAATGTATATAGATTGATGAATGTGGACACATGCACACACCCATGGAACCACCACCACAACCACGGTAACAGACACGCCCATCACCTCCAAAAATTTCTTTGTGTCCCTTTGTTTTGTGTTTTTGTGGTCAGGTGATGCAAGATACTGATATACCCGCCTGGAGGCAGGAGCTGCTGTCTCAGCCCCCATCTTAACCCTCTACTCAAAGACAACAGTTAATGAGCAGTGAATGGGACCACCGGGAGGAGTCCGGAGCCATCCACCATGGGACCCAGATGCTGGATTGTGCGCAGTTTTTTTCAGAAAACATCATTGTGTAACTTTTGCAACCTTTCAAGAATGTATCCATCAGCATTGGTTAAATAGAGGTTGACAGTTCTTTCACCTACTCCCAGGGCCGTGCTGAGGAGTGAATGAGACTCCCAGGTGAAGTATGCTTCATACAGTGACTGGCATGTAATGGGGACTGTAACTGCAGGAGGGTTGGGGACAGTCCTGGCGCAAAATGCCTTTGAAACCGAAATCAGTCAAAGGGAGAAATAAAGGGGAGAAACCCGTTTATTTCCTATAAACAGTCGTCCATGTCTGCTCTCCCACGTCTCTCACGACCCGGCTGCAGAAGAAGAGACCCCACCCAGCTTCTCCTGTCCCGATATGCCCTTGCTCACCCTTGTAATGACCTACTGATATGGAGATGGACCACTTCTCTCCACCCTTTGGAAACACCTATTGATACGGAGTTGCACTCAGGCCAGGCGAGAGATGGTGGAAATGTTGCAATTTTACCCACAGGGACTCAATATGTGTTAATGTCATCCCTCTCCCAGCACCCCCAGCCTTCCCCCGTTCAGGGCAGTGGCCTCTGAGTCAACGCTCAGAATGGAACACAGCCTCGATGCACTCAGTGCCCGCAGTACCGCAGAAATGGAACAAGAACCATAATCCATCCAGCATGTTCTCCCCTGCATTACAGGAAACTTCACCCGCACAGAGTCTCACCATCTCCAGAAACACCGCAGCGGTAATGAATTGCTGCCAAGCATCACAGCCGGTTACCTGACAACACTGGGTGTGAGCGCAGGACAGAGAGTTTATGGGGAGGAAGCAGATGTTAAAGCAGAGAGACTTCACTTCCTCAGAAATTCGAGGCATAAAAGTGTTCTTGTGTACTCTAAAGAAATGAATGGGGTTCAGCAGGCTACGAACAGAAGATACTGCCTCTTGTGTGAATGAACCTGGAACTGGACTGTGATGTCTACAGTTTGAGGCTCACAGACAACGAAATCACTAGGAATTACGTATAACAAACTTCAGGTCATTGACATCCTTTAGTTATACTAATTTTCATTCTGCTGCAAGTCTCAGTTCTAAATGATATGTGTTTGTCTTTTTTTAAAAGTTTCCCAAACGTAGAGTAACTTTAATTAATGAGATACAATTCTGTGCAGTTCTGAAAACTTTTTTTAAATGTTTATTTATTGTTTATACTTTTAAGATTATTTTCATTGACTTCCTGAGCAGTTTATCCAACCTGCAAGTCATAAGCAATGTTTGTAAGATCATGGCAGTAAGACAGAAAGAACACCCCAATTTCTAGCCCCAAATTCTAATTCTTTCTCCAATTCTACATCATGCTGGAGGTAGGAAATGAGGTGGGGATAAATGTCTAAATGCTCACTGAACAGACATTTATTGCACATCTATTATAAAAAAGCAGTATGCCCAGCTCTGAGGATAGGGAAGTGAACTGAAGAGACACCAACCTTACCTTCAAGGAGATGGAAGTTCTCTGTCAATGAGTGTGACCGAACGGTAACTGCATCAGTGACCACTGATTGTTTAGAACAGAACCATATGGAGGCCAGCACTGTCCACACTGCAACCTCACACCTGCCTGCCAGTCCTTAATCACGTGCTGAGTGAATTGTATCCATGAAGATTCTTGAGCTCAAGGAAAGAGCATCTTTAAATTTCTGATAAAAGAGTTTCTGCACATAAAACTTTGGGACTTCTAAAGGATAACAGGATTACCCGTTTAAATTATTAGAAAATAGCAGATCCAAGATTTGAACTCAGGAAATCTTTCCTCAAGTCCATGTTCAGCTGAGATGCAGCTTCACTTGAACCCTTCCCACTGTCATTTGAACCCACTCCTGCCAGGAATTTTTGGAGAATTTATGTCCTCCCTGCATAGATGTCTGGGGTGTCTGGATACTAAGGGAAGGTTACCTGGCTGTTGAGGTCATATGTTCATTTGCACTGCGGTTCTCCCAGCACCGCTAACCCCAAGCCCACCAGAGGTCTGTTTGAAATATCTGTACCAAGATGCCCATCGACTACAAAGCCTCCCATTGTCTCACAGCTCTGGTAAATAACTGTTACACAGTCCCTAGTTGCTTCTATGTGAGTGAGAAGGCAGCATTAAGGTGCAGAAAGAAAAACGAGAATATTTTAGGAGATGTGGAAACTCACCCAGTTCTACCATTAATCATACATCAGACCCGTCCTTTCATACCAGTGGGCTCGAGTGTTAGAAAAAGAGGCACCATCATTACTTCATTCATTCAATCAGTCATTCAATGAGTACACACCTACTGTGTGCCACGTGGTGTCCTGCCACGGTGCTCACTTATCTTTTCAGCTCCCTAGAGCCCGGGACATAAAAGGTATACAACAAATGTTTGCTCATTAAGTGGATAGATGCACTAAGATAGAAAATCTCAAAAAAGTTAAAGAACTTGCACAAGCAAGGTATTTTGTGAATTTTAAATTACTTTATATTATAAAAAGTAATTATAGTATCAAGAAGTCAAAAATTAAAGTCACTATTCCATGATCATAACAGAACCACAATTATTCAAAATGCAGACTATTTAGTTTATCTTTCTCATTCGTATATAAGCAACACAGCATCTGTTTTTTATCAGTCAAATCAAATCAAAGGGAAGGGATGTGGTGGGTTTGTACTTTATGTTGGATACAATGTAAACAGCTGGAGATAGAGAAATAAAGAAGTCTCTGATAACAATGACTGAAATTACAATGCTAGGCGAAGGCCAAAGGTACAACTCAAAGTGATGAGCATCATAATGGAAGCATATAATTTTTAAACTTACTGCATAATTTTCCTTTGGCTTCTAGAAACATAATCTTTGAGCCAGCTATGCAGACTGATTTGCAACGAATCAGGGGAAGATGCACAGACCACAGGCACAGTAGCATGAGAAGGGCATGGAGATGTGACATGCATGGTACTTTCACAGACAGTGCAGAGCCCAGACCCGGAGTCGCGATCAGGAGATGACCCGGCTGGGGGTAATGCTGACAGCTGAGACACAGTGTGCCAGCCACCACTCCGCATGCTAGGCAGGACTGACAGGCTCATTCCACCACCATTACCCCCATACTTTGTGCACGAATAAACTGGGGACCAGAGCACTCAGGACCTTGATGAAGGTGCAAAGGCAGGGGGTGGTGGAGTCAGGATCCGGGGTGACTGTGTCTGAGAAACGCCACTTACCTCCCATCAGAACGTGTCTGGAGTGAAAGAATTCACCACCTGGAAAGGTCTACCCTCTACCTATCATTTTCCTGTAGGTTGTACAGGATCCAAGTGAGTGTTCATGAGTAGAAAAAACTTTGCACAGCTCCTGGAAATGGCAGTTCTATGGGAATGAATCTTAACAATGGGAATGAGTCTTACCAATTACAAGAATGAGTCCTACAAAAATGCCTATCCCAATGGCCTCCTGGCAAATGTCTTCTCTTTCAGATGGACTTCACCCAAAATTCCACAAGAAGCCCATGAAGCAGTCCACAGGTATGTTTCTGCAGTACTAACACTTCACTAGCAGGACCCACATTTTCTCTTGGTACCCCTGTCCTTTCTCCACCCCACTCACCTTGGTGGCATGCCCTAGCTACAATGAGCCACCTCCCTCTGAAGGGTAGGGCACCTTTGCACATCCGCCCTGAGTGGGATGGGGAGGGAAGGGTGCTCAATGCCAGCACGTCACTGCCTAACACCCTAGTTTGAAATGAACACAAACACCCATGGCACAAAAATGTGGCTGACATCATATCACCTTCTCCCCCATCCAGTGATCTTACATCTGTTTCCCTGGAAACGGAATACTTTTTGCAAATGCTAGATAACAATGCATCATTCCAGAGCATTTCACGGTGTATATATATAATCATCTCATTTATCATCATTATCTTCCTCAGACCACTTCTCTCCCCTTGTATCCTTACTATCTTGCTTAATTTGGTGTGTGGCACTAAAGCCATCTGAGGGGAAACTTAATAGGAGAAATGGCCAGTTCTACCATGACATGGGAGGTGTAGGATGAAAATGTGACCAGGCAGTCAAGAAAAAGTTGTATCTTGAATAGTAAGTTTGGCCATCTTATTCTCTGCCCGTCCACCCTGTGTGGGTGGCCCCTGCTCTACAACACCCAGCATCTTGAGCTTGTTTGCAGCCACTTTGCAGAAAGTCTCTTCACTTACCTTCTTCTCTACAAGCCTATGACAGCTTGACCTTTAAAAAGCAGTTCTTGTTTGCCTAAATAAGCCCCACATCCCACAGAGGAAGGCCCATAGGAAAAATAATGGCTACGTGAGTCCAGGCCAGTGTGCCAGGAATTGTTCCAAGAGCTTTAAGTAGGTTGTTTAATTTATCCCCCACATCTCCCTTCAAAGTAGGTGCTGTTACTATCATCACTTTACAGAAGGGGACAGGTGGCCCTTGGAAGGTCAAAGCCATGGTTGGAGAGGAGGCGGTCTGGCTGCAGGGTCCACTCTCTTAACCACGAATTTCTACTGAGCTCAAGGAAAATTTACTCAGTGAATAAAACCAGAGGCATAATTTCAGCCTACAGGAACTATTTCCCTGGTGGAGGTGTGGTTAGAGGGAGTTGCATTTGAAGGGTGATTTTTTTAGAGAAGGGATGTCTTGTTCTGAATAAAACAGAGCCAGCGAGTTCTTGGGATGCAGCTTTTGGCTCTAAATAAGGAAAACCTTCTGAAAGTCAGAACTGTCTGTCAAAACAAGGAAGCAGCTGAAGAGTGTCGGGTTCCATGCTACTGGGGGTAGCACCCCATCCTGCAGGAGAGCTTGGCCAGCGGTCCTGCAGAAGGCATCGTGCACTGGGCAGAGGTCAAAGGTCAAAGAGAGGAGCTCTGAGGCCTCATGCAACTCACTCCAACTTTCATGGGCCCTGCAGTCCCCTGATATGACTGCACAGGCTCCCCTGGGTTAGCCTCCCCCATTCTACAGGCAGAATGCATCTCCCCTTCACCAGGCTGCTAGAGAATTTGCATGAATTTCCTTGGTCCCCAAATTGTGAGTTTACTCTGAGGGGTTTGTCTCCAGGAAAGCTGTAAGCTCCTCGGGAGCAGGGAGCACACCCCGAGGACACCTAGCACTGTGCCAAACAGTAATGAGTAGGTTTGCAGTAAATGCTTGCTGAATGAATATTGCTGATGAGTGGAGGAGGCTGACAAGATGCGTGAACACAGAGTGCACCCCATGGAATTATAAATTCTCCTGAAGCCTGTCCATATTAGAGGTCCAAGACTTTCCTGACTCTGCTGCCTTCTAGCTCCCTTAAAACTACTTACCAATGTATTTGTCAAGACGCAGAGAAGAGAAACTTGGGATGATCATAGCCACAGCTGACTGCATAAGCACGCACTAGCGGCAGGTTCTGGTGTTTAATGTATCATCTCAGTTTATCCTTGGATAACTAAATGCAGTAGATATCATTTAGTATCCCCATTATACACACAAAGAAACTGAGGATAGGTGGCTGACCAAGGTCACAGAGCTAGTTAATGGAGAAGCCAGGAACTGAATGGGCACTGAGGCCCCGGAGTCGGCCCACCTACCCATCGTGCTATGCGCATAGCTGTTAGGATTCAGCGGCCAGCTGCTCGGGGCAGGAGCCATGGGAGGCACCTATATACACTGACATCTAATCACCACATCAAACCTATGAGATAAGTACCACATGTCCAGTTTTAAAGGCTAGAGGGTTTAACAACTTGCCCAAGTGACACAGCAATTAAAGGCCACAGCCAGGACTCCAACTTACATGTGCCTGATTCCCAAGCCATCCTCCTAGGGCGGTTGCACAGTCTAGAATGTGGTATTGAAAACCAGGCACACGAGTCCCTTGAGCTCGGCCAGTACTGCACTGCAGCTCATTTGTCCCTGCGCGCTCGTCGAAACCCACGTGAAACACCGCCGCCATTTAGTTCCTTCCCCTGCCTCCTTCTTTCTGTCCTAAATAACATTTTGATATGTTTGCTTCTAGAAGATATAAATACATACATCTCTGCCGCATTGGCATCACGTTCTTCTTACTGCTTCATAATATTTCCCTTATCACTTGGCAACATAAAATTAAATTTTTCTGACAGCATCATTTATCCCATTGCATTATTTTAATTGCCACATAGTAGATCATCTTAATCTGTACTATAATTCAGTAGCAAATACCTATTGGTGGTATTATAAACAATCACTGGGATAAAGTTCTTTGTAGACAAATAGCTGGGCATATCTCTGTACCTGTGTGTGTGTGTGTGTGTATAGATGATTAGAAGAACGCTAGGGTCAAATTGCACATCCATTTGAATCTCATGATCCATGTCACCAAATTGCTCTGGCCCATCCATTTACAGTCCCACCAGCAGAATGTGAGACTAACCACAGCCCAGCCCCTCAGCAACTGAGCTGTGAAACCCGTAAGCCCCTTTCGTCAAGCTGACAGCAGCCTCCTTCCTTTCTTCAGCTCTAACACATATTTATGCTTCTTTAAGGCCTTTCTCCTGATGCATTACAGCTACTGGGATTTATGTTCACCTCCACCATGAGCTTATAAGATTCCTAAAGGGCAGAAATCATGTAACTCATTTATTTTTCAATCCTAACACCTAGGCTCACTACAAAGGAGATGCTCAGAAACGTTGGCAGAATAAAACCACATGTTGCTGGTAGTGAAAAGGAGTCAGCAGGAAACATTCCCAGGAGAATTCAGCCCCTCTTGCTGTGGTGGGACACGTGTGTGGGCAATGACATAATGCTGGGGTCACCCTAGTTCTCCCTAGCCAAACTCTTCCTGGGCAACAGTACTCCTTATGCCACCTAGCTCTCGGCTCACTGGACACCTGCAGGCTGCTCCCTCACATCATACAAATCTCCTCCCTTTCTGAGGGAATGAGCCAGAAATCGGCAAAATGTTCAGACAAGTTACCTGCAGTGTCTCAGCTTCAAAACCCAGTGGTTTGTGCCTCCCACTGGGAGTGGAGCTGCCCTGCAGGCACAGGTGTGTTCATGCTCACCTCCGACATCACTGGGATCCCGCCAGTCACCACTGCTGGGACACTAGGCATCACTCTGGGCAACTCACCCGGAGGGGCATATGGCCCTACTTCATTCCACTCACCTCAGCTCTTCAGATTTGTCTCAAAATACTCTACAGCATGAACACTTTGCTACCTGTTCCCAGCCCTTGCCAGAATTATTAATTCATCAATTCATCCATTTATTATAAAAATAGCTAACGTTTATGGAATACTTACCATCTGCCAGGCATTGTATTAAATGCCTTACATATGGTAAATTATTTAATCCTCATAAGAGTGCTGTAAGGTAGACACTATTATTATCTTCACTCCATGGCAGCAAAACTGTCACAGAAGTTCAGTATCTTTCCTGAGGCTGCAGTGTCAGGAGACAGATGCATGATGGCTGGGGGATTCCAGAGCCCACACTCTTCAGCACTGTGCTAGCCAACAAAAACTCGCTGGAACCTACGATGTGCAGCCCCCTGGCTAGACGACATCGTCACCACTGGCCTTCTTACCTGACTGTCTTGCCTGAGATCTTATAGATCAGTGACCTTATAGGAGGACCATCGTTGGGCCACAATAGCAATACTCAGATGAAGTTTATTTCAGAATAGAATGTGCTATGTATTTGCTAAAAAAATAAGAAAAATTTTTAATTCTTCGTATATCAGATATTGGTGTCATTCACCCCAACACACTGCCAGGCCCTCACAATTCCTTATCTGATCATCTGGGGCCTTTTAATTAGTCTCCAGTTTCTACCCTCTTGATTCTATCCCTCAAATGTCATCTCAGAGGTTTTTCTAAAACTTAAGCCCAACACTACCTTCCTTCTAAAACCTTCCCATGGGTCCTCAAATCTCCCAGCGCCTCCTCCCCCTCAGGCCACAACTTTCTCAGAAGGAAAGGTTGGGCCTGGCTACCATCAACCTTCAACCACACAGACTTCCTTTCCCGTCAGAAGTCACTTCCCCTTGTCCGCTCTGCCCTCTGTTACACTCTGTTCTTGAATTCATTAAATCCTCCTCATCCTTTAAGGCTTAGCAGGTTGGTTACCTTAACCTCAAGGCACCTCCTACTGCTTTGGGTGAAGCGAACACCCCTCTGTGCTTCCTCCCCCACACCCTGAAATGCTGGTGATTCCCATATAGCTTCATCATACGACATGAAATGCACTATCAAAGCTGCCACAGACCAAATGCACATCACCCCCAAATTCATATGTTGAAACCTCCCCCTACAGTGTGATGGTGTTAGGAGGTGGAGCCTTTAGGACACGATTCAGTCACGAGGGTGGAACCCTCAGGAATGGGGTGGGTGCCTTTATAGAAGAGGCCCCAGAAGGCTGCCTCGCCCCTTCCACCACATAGAAACACAGCAAGACAAATGGCCAGACAGAAAAAAGGCCCTCCAGACACTGACCCTTGGGCTTCTGAGCCTCTGGAGCTGTGAGGAAAAAGAATTCTGTTGTTTATAGGTCACCTAGTCTACAATATTCTGTTACACATCCCGATCTGAATAAAACACATTGCATGGCTCTCTTACTTGCTCCTCACAGTCTGGGCTTTTGGGGACAGGGGAGAAAATATCCCATCTCCATAACCCCCATATCCACAAAGCCTCGCATCCTGGAGGCACGCAGTGAACAGTCCCTCGTTTCTCTTTATCATGTAACGACTCTGACAATGACATTCGAGCACTGAGCGATTGTGTCCCACTGTGTCACACAGTTCGGTGTCCAGAGATGTTTTCCCTTCCCTGTTTTCTCATCTCTTTACTTTTAACTTTGTTTTGTTATTTTTTCTGTCCACTTTGTCTCTCTTATGCAATTTTCTCTTATTCTTACTATTCTTCTGTCTTTCCCTCTTTTTTCTCAGCCTTCCTGAACACATTCCTGAATAGCTTAACGTTACTTTAATACCTGCAATGTGCCAAATGCTGGCGATAGGACGGTGCACAAAGAGTTCTCTATCCCCTAAGATGCCCTTGTGCTATAAAGGGAGAAAAGACAGGAGGCATTTGTAATGCAGTGTCATAAACTGATAACAAAAGAAGACTGCCCTGGAGTGTGGAGGCTGACTCCAAACACAGCCCGGAGAGCAGGAATTAGTGAAGCCTCCCCTGAGGGGGATATACTTTGTTGCACCATCCACAAGGGGCAGCGTTTAGCAAAGCAAATATAAGAAGGGGCATTCCCAGCAGAGCGGAGAGCAGTAACATTGGCAGGGAGGGGAGTAACAGCAATACTGGGTGCACACATTGCGAACAGGTGGACTTGGAAAGGGGTCAGTCATACCACGAAGGATTTGACTTGCAGGTATAGAGACAGTTAAAAAGTTTCTATGCAATCATTAGTACTAATTAACCGTTACTCACACTAATATTCACAAAATAGTTAAAGAGTACCAGATACTCTTTCAAGTGATTTTTGTGATTTATCTCACCGAATCCTGTTGATACACTTTGAGATAAGAACTAGTATTATCTTTAGTTGAAGAACAGGGGGACTGTTAAAACAACAAGATACCACTACACTCCTATTAGAATGGCCAAAATTCAAAACAGACAACACCAAATGCTGGTGAGGATGTGGAACAACAGGGACTGCCGTTCATTGTTGGTGGGAGTGCAGAATGGCACAGACACCTTTGAAAGGTAGCGTGGCAATTTCTTACAAAACTAAACAAACTCCTTCTATAGGATCCATGTTAGAAATGGCATAAAACTAAATGTGATTCATTCCCAGAGGAATTAATGTTTAAACAAAAGGGTGTTGACAAGCACACATGTCAGAACATGCACCAGGGAGTCACTCTGGCTGGGAGGGGAGGGAGACTGAGAAAGAGCAGGCTGTGTGTCACTGCAGAAAAATGCAGAGTTTTGAACCAGCAAATAGAATTAAGATGAATGTAAAGAAAGCCTAATATGGATATAACTTGTTTAGGGGATGTCCGGGAAAGAATGTGAACCCTGTAGCACTCAGCCAACAAAGAACCAAGGGAGGGACTCATGTGCTAAGGAATAAATTGCTTGTTGTACGGGCCCTGAGTGAGCCTGCTTACCAGACACCCGATCTCACAAGACCGCCATTAAAGCCTTGCTCCGTTATTCTCTTTGACTCGGTGCCCACTTATGACCAGTGAGTACGTTTCTCCCAATCCAACAATTGAGTTCTTTGGTATATACCCAAATGAACTGAAAAATTATATTCAACAAAAACCTAGGATTGCAAAACCTTATAAGCAACCAAGATGTCCTTAAGCAAGTGAGTAGATAAACTGTGGCATATCCAGACAATGGAATGTTGTTAATTGCTGGAAGAAAAATGAGCTAACAAACCATTAAAAGACATGGAGGAATCTCAAATGCATATTATGAAGTGAAAGAAGCCAATATGGAAAAGCTACACATTGTATGATTCCAACTATAGGGCATTCTGGAAAAGGCAAAACTGTGAAGTGGATCAGCTGTTGCTGTGGGTCAGGGTAAGAAAAGATGAGTAGGTGGAGCACAGGATTTTTAGGGCAGTGGAACTACTTTGTGTGACACTACAGTGGTGGGTACACGTCATTACACAATGACACAAACTTACTGAATGTGAACACCAAAAGTGAACCCTATGCAAACTATGCACTTTGGGTAATAAAGTGTCAGTGTAGGTTCATTGATTGTAACAAATGTACCACTTTTGTAGGATTTTGATAGTGGGCAAGGCTGTGCATATTTGGGGTCAGGGTATATATGGGAAATAGATATACCTTTTACTCAATTTTGCTGTGCATCTAAAAATTGCCTTAAAAAATTAATCTATTAAAAAAAGGAGTGGAGGGGAGGGATGCTGAGGCCCTGAAAGGATGAGAATTTGTCCAAGTCACGTGCTCTTGATCACACTCCAGGGTGTTATATGTAGCCAACTCCGATATGGGCAGGGATTAGCTGTGGGAATCATTAATGGGAACACTATGATAAGTGCTTTGCTAGAGGTAGGTCCAGCAAGTTACTCTAAAAAACAGAATCAGGTGCCTATTTCAGCCTGGGGTGAATGCTGGGAGCAGCGGTGAGCAGGCGGGTGGAAGCCACCCTTCCCAGCTAAGACCAAGTGAGGCTAGAGACTGGTTAGACAAATGGCAAAGCAATGTCATTGTAACTGTGTGATAATTAGAGCCAGGCTGGCAGGTACCTCCATACTAGTCTCCTAGAGCCACTGTAACAAATCACCATAAACTTGGTGGCTTAAAAAACAACAGAAATCTATACTCTCACAGATCTGGACACCCAAAATCTAAAAAGAAGTTTCAGCAGGGCCTCACTCCCTCTAAAGGTTTTTGGAAGAGAATCCTTCCATGCCTCTTCCTGGCTTCTGGTGGCTTCTAGCAGTCCTTGGTGTTCCTTGGCATATATGTGCACCACTCCAGCTTCTGACTCCACCTTCCAATGGGCTTCATCCCCGTGTGTGTATCTGTATGTGTCCTTCCTCTTCTCATAAGAACAACAGTCACTGGATCTGGACACACCTAATCCAGTGTGAATTCTTACCTAATCCCATCTGCAAAGACCCTATTTCCAAACAAGGTCATGTCTGTGGTTCTGGTAGAACATAAATTTTTCAAGGACACTAGTCAACCTACTACCTTTCACCATCTGGCCCCCTAAAATTCATGTGCATCCTACATGCTAGATACCTTCACCTCTTCCTAACAACAAAAGTTTAACACATTCCAGTATTAATGCTAAACCCAAAATCTCATCTAAGTATCATCAACTGTAAAGGTTCCAAGTCTGATCACCTAAACAAGATATAATGAGACTCTGACACCCTAACTTACTCTAGCAAGCCATGAATCATTGCTTTCCATTAATGACTGCCTCAAGTTAATCCCTGTCCACAGCAGAGTTGGGTAGACCTAACGTCCTGCAGGGCAAGCCATCCATGGCAAAATTCCTCTCCATCTGTGGATCTGTGAAAAATTAGAAAACAAGTTGTCTGTTTCCCAAATACAATGGTGAAATCAGCACAGGATGGAATTCCAATTCCAAAAGGGAGAAAATGGAAGGAATAAAACAGCCATTGATCCAAAACAAATTAAAAAAACCCAGCAGGACAAGTACAATTTGATATGATCCATAGGAAATCTACAATATTTTTAAAGAGAGCTTAATAGGCAAAAATACTGGCAACTTGTATTAGAGGGACTGATACAATTCAAAATGAAGAGGCTTCTGGGTCACCAGCTGTCTATGGGCAGGAAGCGGGTTGGGGACTCTTCTGAGCTGCAAAATAAGACATTTCTTACAGCAAAGAAGAGAGATATCAGAAGGCAGAGCTCAAAGCCCAGAGAGCAGAGCCAAAAGCCAAGAATCACAACGGACTAGAGACACTCCCCAACTCCACGGGAACAGAACTGGCCCTAATCAGGATTATTCCCCTGGCCTCAGAGTATGAAGCTGTGGCAACACGGGCCCATCTGGACGTCCGAACTGCTGTGGATGGATGCTATGTGACCTCCTGTTCCTCCCTGTTTTAATAGGGACATTCATTTGTTTATCCCTTCTCATTATTATCTTCTGGGGGTGGACGGATAACTTTTATTTCACTTACCAGGTCTCTGGATCACAAGAAGACTTGCCAGAGGATGGCTCTGTTGGAGAAGGTGAGGGGAACATGCTCCGTTTTGGGAGGAAGGTGGTATTCAACCCCACTCCAAATATGACATGCCTCTTCCTCATCCAGACCTGGTGCACATCGTGAGATATGGAATTCAAAGTCATCTAATGTAACTGGGATGAGGATTTTGAGGGTTCTGAGATTGAGATAAGTTTAAACTGAGTATGTGAAAATGTGAATATTTTATAACGGGGGGGCAGACCAGTAGACTGCAGAAAATTTACAACAGATTCCTCTCAGTTCAATCTTCATATCAGATCTGCACTGTTGTTAATTAACAATGTTTAATGATTTATATTAGTTAATCCTTTCTTCAATGCTGAAATATAGGTGCCTTATCCCCACTTTAAATTTGAAAAATCAAAGCTCATAGAAATGAAAAACTAACTTATGGTTCTACTACTAGTCATTGGCACTTGGATTTGAACCAGGTCTGTGTACACCACATACCACGTGTCTGGAGAAAGGAGATAGTGTAATAAAAACAATACCAGGTTCAAGGCCATACACATACTCAGAATACAATCCCATCTGCCCAACAGTCATTTGAGCAAGTCACGGTGAGCTTTCAGAGTTATGTCTCAATAAGGAGAAGATGCTCTATTTTATTTCTTATGGAAGAGAAAAAGACTTACTTAAGGAAGAATTTAGTTTTCCCGCTTTGGAATCCATTTCAAAATTCAATTTAATCCTTCTATTCAAAATTCAGATGGGCAGCCATATGCGCCACCTTTTGATTACCATAAAAGAAAAGCTCAGGTTGATATCAAAAACTTGGCAATAATTCTCAATAACTGAGCTTTTGCTTTGCTTATCAGCAGTTGCGTACCATCCCGCCCCCTACCCCCAACTATTAGCTTAAGACAGCAATAAACCGTCACTCTTTCTAGTCTACAAGTAGACTGACCCCGTTTGGTGGTTTTCTGCTGGTCTAGCTTGAGATCTTTCACGCAGCTGTAGAGATCCTTCACTTCATTCTCCCAACCCATGTGTCAAAAACCACCCTTGGAACTGAGCAGCATCATTTCCTTCATATTCTACTGGCCAGAGCAGTTAAAGAGGGACCTGCCTAGATCCAAACTGATAGATACAGAGACCCCACTTTCGGAGGAGATAAGAAGGCCACAGTGCCGAAGAACAGGCAAATGGGAAGATACTGAAGTGAGTTTTTAAAAAAATAAAATCTGTTACAGTCCTCCAAATTAGGTGTTTTTGTTTGTTTGCTTGTGTTATTTTGTTTTTAGGAAAAACTAGAACCTAATAATTGCCCTTGTAGCAAGGGTAGGGGCCCTTTGACCCTAGATCCCACCCTTCCTTTGAAGTGCTAAAGTAGATGAACACCACCATCAGTGAATGTTAGTTCCCAAAGAATAAAGGCATCTAATTAACTTTGTCATTAATGCCTCGCACAATCCTGGCATGCGGTAGGTGCACAAAAAAGTATTTGTTGTGATTTACTGGGAAAATGTTAAACTATACATGAACTGGCTATTTGAGCAGAGGTAAGTCCCTGAACTTCCTTGGGATTCTATTTAGGAACCGAAAAGATGAAAAACTCCAACTGAATCACATTAATATTAATAATACTGGTAACAGCAAAAATAAAACTAGTAATAGACAATATATTGCCACTATTTAAAGATTACAAAGAACAGTCATATTTGAGTGGGTATGAATCGGTTATCTCTTCAGAATGAATTCTGACTTCCTCGGTTCCCAAAAGCCAGATTTCCCTTTGGGGGTCAGTGTGATTCAGGAAGATTGACCACCTCTGGCTCTAGGCAGGACAGTGGCACAGGCTCGCCAGCCAGCGTGCTCATCCATCTCGCACACAGGGATGGACTTAGGGTGACCAAACTGATCTAAGACTTGACCTCGGGGTTTTTGCTGGAAAGGTGGGCTTTTCAGCAGCTCTCTGGGGCCACGAAGGAAGTCACTAGCTCTCCGGGCCATGTGGCGACTTACTCTTTTCCAACAGGATGTAAAAAACAGTCCATACAAAGAACACATGTACATCTCATGTTTCACTTCAGTTGTCTCAGCTTATTGTCATGACTGGTTCAACCTTACACTGATTTCCTGGTCTGCCTTAAGCCACTCCGGTGTTATTTGAAATCCGTGCTCACCATGCTGCCCACTAATACTTCTGCCATCACAGCTTCCTTATCGAGTGGTTTGGTGATTCTCTAGAAGACCTCTAAGAAATTATGAAGTGAGCTTCCTCAAACTGCAGGTGAATTAAAGGGCTGGAACAAACAAGACCACAAGGTCCTTTTCCAGGTCACAAGTCCTGGGTGGCAGAGTCTAGAAACTCCAGTTTTCCAATTTCCAGGAGAAAGACTTTGTTGGCTGAATGCAAATTAGGCAAAGTCCAGGTTTTACCACTGACAGGTCATGCTGTTTCTCTAGAGCAACGAAGCAGGAACTGTCTCAGGTTTCATGTCTGTAATATATTAGATTGCAGGACTTCAGTAAGCAAGAAAGTGCTATTAAATGAATAAGTTACTTTAGGCACATTACTTTTTCCCTCCCCACTTGAGTCTCCTCATCTTTAAAGTAAAGGTAACTTAACTCACATATATATACTAATGTGGTGGAAGTACATCACATAGAGTATACACAGTGACTAAAAAACTGGTTGTATGGTACATGTGAGTTCACTGCCCACACGTCCATGGTGATTCCACGCCATCCTATCTCTCTGCATTTTCCATCTACATAGAATTTTCACTTAGAATTTCTGGTTTGACTTTGAAATGGGGCCATTTGGATTTTCTGTACTGATTTTTCTACCTTGGTCTGATTCATTAGTGTGAATAGCAGTGACCCCTGGCATGTCAAAGAGTGAACATTAATGACATTGGGTTTTAATTATAGAAGCCAAAGTTACAGTTGTTACTTCTGTGGGTAATTTCTATTCCTAAGTTCATTAAACTCTTAGAAGTGGAAAGGTCAATAGTGATTTATTCCAGTGACAGCAAACTCAATAGCAATCCTGTACAAACAATCCTTCCGTCTTGACATACGGCGAGACTAATAACTAATGAAGCCAACTTCATCAGGCAGTGAGCTGCCTACTCAGATTCATCTTCAAAAGCCCAGTGTGATACAAGAAGAGGACATTCCCAAGTCCCTCCAGCTGGGCTAAGAAGACAGAAAGAGGGAGTATCAGGAGACTAGAGAACCTGCTGCCTCGACCACCCCACGCCCCAGCACGTAGGACACATTGTGCGCCAAACGCATGGACGAGGGCAACTCGGCTTTCCTCATGGTGTCGTCTCATGTTGGCAAAAAATGGAACAACAGAAACATTGGCACTTAGATCATTCATGTGAGGAAAGGTGATGGCAGAACAGAAACAAGATATTTCTACAGTCTTAGGAAAGCCGGGGTTATGAGACAAAGCGTATCCACCCGTGTGGGGGCAAAAGGGATGCTAGGAGAAAACTCCGGTTGCAGAGCCAGGCTTGACTTCTGCCACCTTGTATGTTATGGCCTGCAGTGATCATGGGCAAGGGGAGGGGTCTGTGAAAATTAACCCTGCTTCAAGCAGAGGTGCTCCCATCCTCCTATGAGCTGAATAGGCAAATATGTTATCTGAAGATTTCCCGTCTCAAACATCCAGGTCACTGTATCGGAAACACCACCAAGACCACAGTTCCAAGACTGTTATCTGTCCTGGAAATAAGTAATCTGCTATCGGCCCTACTATCTTCCCAAGCATCTTCATCTGTAAGACACAGGCTTCCTTCCTCCCTTCCCCCCTCCAGCTTCCCCTCCTCATTCTTATTCTTGTTCTTCTCTCTTTCCCTCTCCCTCCCCCAACCCCTGCTTACTTTTAATTCACTCAGTGGCTGTACATCAAAATTCTACTATGTTCCAGGCATTGTCCTGTACAAATGGAATATAATGGTTAATAGGAAACACCTTTTTCCTATTATTTGAGAAGCTTACATTCTGCTAGGTTAGGAAATCAAACCCAGGTAAAGAGATAAATAGTATAGAATGAGTATAAGAAGAAAACACAATGGAGATTCAGTTAGAGGCATCAGAGTGGGAGGCACTCGAAATAGGATAGTTTGGGAAAGCTCTCTGCGCGCACCATGTGAGCTGAGACTTGAAATACAGGAAAGAGCAGGCAACCTAAAGAGGAGGGAAATGAGATTCATAGACAGAAGGATGGCAATGAAAATCTCCCTAGAATGAGAAAGATAATAATACTGAATTAAAGTTAATAAACAGTTTGAAGCAAAATAAGCAAACAAGATAATGGAGCAAATGTTGTTTGAAGAATCGATTAAGGAGCCAATCACGTAGAAATGTACAGTTTTGTGGGCCAGAGAAAAAGCACCTTAAAATAGGAAAACACTGGAGTGTGGAGGAAGCAGTGGCCAAACATGCCTTGCATTTTAGAGTCCCTCTTACAGCTTTTGGGTGTGATGGATCCTGTGTAGGATCACGAAGACAGGGAGGGCAGTTTGGGGATGTGGTGGCTGAGGAAAGGTGGCACTGTTAGAGAAGGAAGCACGGAAGGACTCGAGGGTTAGCTGACAGATGGGACGAGAAGGCAAGAGAAAACGGGGAACCAAGATTGACTCGCTGTAATCACTGTGACCAAATAATCTCTGTTCCTCTCCGGAGCTGTGCACCAAAGCCTTGTTAAGAACCCTTATGGAAAACAGGAGCCTTCACACGTGTATCATTGAGGACACAGCCAAGATTTATGGAATGTGTGTGACTGGCATCAATAACCAGAATTTCATCATTTTCTCTGGCAGCCAGTGAAGGGCAAACACACACACAGAGAAAGGTGTTCTGTTACATTGATCTGTGTTTGGAATTTTTCTGGGCAGCTAAGATAGAAGAGATTGGAGTTGGATACTTGTTCATGATATGAAGAAGGGAAACATCCTAAGAGATGAATTTTAGTGTATTTACTTTGTATGTGAAGAAAATGAACCTCAGAAAAGTGAGAAATAGGTGTTGTACACCCTAAACACATGGGTGATACTCCTAATTTTACTATTTCACTAATTGTGCATTTTACTGGCTTTTACTATTAACTGCCTTAATCAGTAAAATTTTATTATTTTACTGTTTACCTTAAATTTTAAATGTTTCCTATTTTACTGATTAAGAATAATATTATATTTATTCTTGCTGTTAATAGGGGCTCAAAATAATAATTATTAAAGTTTCTTTAGGCCTCTCAAAGATGCATATATTTGTTTTTCTCTGAGTACTTTTCCCTGTTTCTAATAGGCTATTACAGAACATTTTGAGGGCATTTGAAAAGATTTTGAAAACACCACATAGAGTCTAATGGAACACAAATATTATTGTCCATTGCTTACCAACCAAAGCTGCACTAATAAGTTCAAGTACTATTTTCTCACCTCATTACCACTTAATTGAATTAAAGCTAAATTTGTATTTATGCTGTATAATTAGGAATTACAGGTAAGGGACAGGAGCATTCTCATTATTGGCCATCTGTTTATGAAGAAGTGGCAGTAGGAAGATTCCTGGGAATGCTCGTGGTAAATGTACACAGGCACAGTATCAGTGCTGAAAGGACAGCTCCTCCTTCCTGGGATGCAGACATGGCCGCTCAGAGATGAAGACGTTACAGAGCTATTTATGGGTAGACCTGAGCTAGAGCCCTGTTTTATCAGCCACCTTACTTGACATTTTTATCTTCCTCTCTTGAATCATTCTTTTCAGTGTCCAAACCGATCTCCGTCCATTGGGCACATTCAGTAAATGACTGATAGGTGAGCAAGCAGGCAGCTTCATGAGCAAGCCAACCAAGAACCAAAGAGATTAAGTCGACTCATCCCCGAGTCTTCCCAGAGGGCAGCGCCATCATCACTGATAGTGCCTCCATTCTGCTCTGAGAAGAAACAGTATGTCTGCCAGTGAACATCAAGAACATTTTTGTCTCTCTTTTATTTTCCTCTCGGCATTTTTTCTAGCATGTTTTACATCACTGGCATGACATTACCATTGACATCAGTGTGCAATGATCATCAGATAACATATTGGGGAAGCTACTGTTTTACTGATTGGCAAAATGGGGACCCAAAGGAGTCGAGTGACTTCCCCAAGGTAATAACAGAGCCAGAACCCAACCAAGGGCCCCTCACCTGTCAATAACACAAGGAGTCTAGGCAGTGATACAAACACTGAATGGCAGAATAACTGATGGGCACTGGACCACCCAGAGGTGAGTAAATAGTTTTCACATGTGTATTCATTCATGCCTACATTGTACTCTCACTCGTTTGCATAACTGTGTTTTATCACCCACCACGTACAAGGCACTGTAATAGGGCCAGGAGGTCCTATAGAGCCGTGTGTATGGAGCCATGCTTTGGCCTCTTGTCCCTAGCTGTGTGACCTTAGGCAAAACATTTACTACGCACAAGACCAGCCTCCTTAACTGGAAAGTGAAACCAATAGCGCTTCTTAGAATCATAGCAATGATTACAGTATCATATATGATCTGTAGAGTCATTGATGTGGCAAATATCTGAATGGACTCCAAGGCAGTCATTGCATGAGGAAAACATATAAAGGATGGCTGTTATCATTATGAGAGCTACACAAAATAAAGCCAAGCTTCTTGTTCTCAAAGATGTAATGTTACAGAGCAGGTGAATAGAGCTACCCACACATACAAGAATAGCATGAAAAGTGCCTCACAGGTGACTCAGACTAAATAATATGAGAACATGGAGAGGTCTATTTTGGTTGGAATGATTCCAGAAGGCTCAGGAAGGGAAGTCTCAAGTAAGACCCTGAAGGGCAAGTAGCATGTGAACTGGCAGATGGACCGAGGGCAGGTACACAGGCAACAGGAATGAACTAAACCAAGGCACAGGAATAGAAAAGGTAGCTGGTAAGGGATGGACAAACTGATAAGGATTTGAACAGAATATGCAACTACTAAGGCTGATGTGAAGTCTGGAGAGGAAGGTCACAGACAGAACAGAGATTCTCACAGGGCGATGGAGGGAAAAGGCGACCAGCAGGCCTTCTGGTAGGAGACAAGCACCGTTCGCATTCTTCATTACCACCCCCATGGCTCCCTCCCGGTGATGGCAGCTAGAGGTAAATTGTGTTCGGGGCCCTGTGTCTCGTTTTTATGATTTACAAGCTCAGCCTTTCAGCAGGGTGAGAATACAGAGTGTGGTAGATGGCACATACTCGGGGAATTTATGTTGCATAGCTAAACATCATGTCTGTCTATCTCTTCCCAGTAATCTCTGATAATACCCAAATGGGCTTTTAATTTTAAACATCTGGACAGCCTTATGGTGGTTGAGAATTAAGGTGGTAAGTGAAGAAAACAGCAGTCATAAAGTCTGTGGGATAAACAAAGCTTTCTTTGGAACATTAACTCCTTTACTGAGAAATCTTCTCTGTTCCTCAAAATGCACTTAGTAACTTTACATCTTCATCTCCAGGTACCACTTTTCTCTTGCAAATACTCTCATGGCATTTAATGGGGCCATTAAGGTAGGAAACTGTGAGATATTAGCATAAAAAGAACATTGCAAGAAAAGAGATGCAAAAGGCTTTCTCTCCCAGCCCTTTGGCGTTTGCTTTTGTTTTATAACAGCAGAAATTCCCATTGTGGGTGGTGGTAATTTTAGCTAGATAATAACTCTGTCGACACTGTCATAAATTGGCAAAAGGTGTGTGACTCAGAGAGGGGAGGGACTGGAACAGAGAATAATCAAGTAGTTCTATTTGTTTTTAATATACACAGCCATTCAATAAATAGAGGCCGTGTGTTTTCTCTTCCTTCTCAGAGATTTCCAGGGCTTTTTCATGCCCTAAAATGGTAGAGAAGTTCTGATGGCATGTGTAATCTTTGACAACACTGAGTCTTTTCAAATGCTGCTCCATTTATTGGAAGCCTTCCCTGTCCTGGACTTTCTGGCCAACATCTTCTCAATCTCTGAGACTCAGCTCACAAGTTTTCTATAGCATGGGCCTGCCTGAACCCCATAAAGCAGAGTTGAGAGCTCCCTGCTCCAAGCTACCGTAAAGCACGGACACATTTCCCATGGTTTTGTCATTGCACTTGTAAGTGTAGGGCCACTACTGGGCTGTAAGTAGCAGGCAGGGCTGGATAGGGTGAATGGGGATTCCTGAACTTTTACTGCTGGTTTCTGGTCCCTAGAATAGAGCCTAGCACAGCATTAGACATTCAACATGTTGTTGTGTATTTGCTTTCTGTTGCTGCATAACAGGTTACTACAAACTTTGCACCTTAGACTAGCACACATCATCTCATAGTTTCTGGGGTCAGGGTCCAGGTAGGACTAGTTGGGTCCTCTGCTTTGGGTCCCCCAAGGTATCATACAGTGTTGAGTAGGGGCTCCCAAGGTATCCTGTGGTGCTGAGTTCTCATCAGAGCCTCATCTGGGGAAGGGCCTGCCTCTAAGCACCCCCAGGTTGTAGGTAGAATTCATTTCCTTGTAGCTGTGGGACTCATGAGAGCATTCTTCATCCACGCTGGCTTGGAGAACAGGACTCCAGAGAGAGTCTGCTAACAAGTCTTCCATAACATAATGTCTTCTGGTGAGTGGTGTCCCACCATCTTTGCACCTTCTATTGGTTAGAAGCATCTCACAAGGCTCACTTCTTGGGAGGAGATAATATAAAGGTGCAAATATATAATATAAAGTAGAACCATGGGGCCCCTTTAATATCTGTCCATCACATAATTTGCCTAATAAATCTCTAACCCAGACACAGTGCCTTGTTTCCCCAATCACAGCGTTATTAAACCTGGTGCTGCCACACGCCATGTCCTTTAGGTATTTGAGGTCCTTTGCTCAGTACCCACCTGTAATCCACACAGGTCCTTACAGGGCAGAGTTCATGTCTGTTCTGTCTAGAGGTATATCCACAGTACCTAACAGGGGCTTAACATAGGTATTCACTACCATGTCTGACATGAATGAATTATTGAGTATGTGAGTGTGCTCAAACCTAGGTATGAGCCATAGACCATGGGGTTTCCCCTTATTTATGAGATATTTTCCATCCATGTTCCGTAAGTGTTGGCTTGGGAATGAATAAAACACCATCAGTTTTGTCATAATAGTAACTAATTTCTTTATTTCTTTAAAGCACCCCTGCATGGACAAGTCCCCAAACAGAGGATTTTGCCTCTGGCCAGGAATCCTGGAGTTATTCACATGTGAAACAGGCAGAAATAATGTGTAGTTGAAGGAGTACTCAACTTCCCTTCAGATTTTCTTGTGGGTCCTGCTGCTGCACACCCTCAGGCTTCTGTCCCCCACCCTCCCTTGGGTCCATTCTCCGTAGCTAGTACACATTTCTGGACTTTCCCTGAGCCCTGATTTATTCTTGCCTGATGCCTGTTCACTACCTGCCCTCTTACCCTGTACAGCCCTGAGACCCTGTGTCTCTCATCTCAGTCAAAGTGCACTTCATTTTCACTGCAGGAAATGCCTGTACGTGGGTCTGACTGTGTCAACTTCACTGGTATCCCCTGAGCAATGCCTGTTTCAGCTCATGCAGGCCTAGTGGCTCCAAATTCGGAGGCTCCTCTAGAACACTGTCACCATCTCCAAAGAGTCTTCAAAGACACAGACAGAGGAGTACGTGGGGGAAAATATAAGCTGTGCACAGAGGAGGTATAAGGGCTAAGCAGCACATTGACATCTGATAAACTATGCTTTAAAATCAAGAGTATTAAGAGATTACGTGAGAGATGAGAACACTGAGACTCACAAAGGTGAATCTTGGTTAAAAGTGTTGGGCTTAGAACCGTCTCCCCACCAAATTACAAGCCTCCTGAGGGCGAAGCTTCAGCCTTACCAGTCTTCATATCATCTACTGTCCGCAGTGCTCAGCACACAGAGTCATTCCACAATTGATCACTGAATGAAGTATCAACAGCCAGTTGTCAGGGCATGATGACCCACCGACACATCTCCAAGTTGCCATTCACAGCATAATATGCTGAAGAGTTCTTACACGTCACTTCAGTGGGCAGCTAATGGTTTATCTTCCCAGGACCTTCCCTGGAACAGGCCCCACGGCCCAGGCACGTGGTTATTGTGCAAACTGCTATTAGGTTAGTGGGACCCAATCCTGGCCACTCTTGATTCACCCAGGGATGTGTACGTGATAGTGAGGTACTCTATTTTTCTCTTCTCTATATTATTGAAACTAAAACAGAATTCATTAATTGGGTGTCTGGAGATGTAATGTGTAAAACTCAGGTACAGTTTACAGCCACGATTATTCAAAATTGATCTGAAACTCGGAGGAAGCTGTTCAGGAGAGACAACGAGTAGACAGAGTGGGAACCAAAGAGGGCAAGAGATGAAGCCCCTGGGCAGGTCCAAGTCCCCGACCCCAGCTGCCTCCGGAGTCCCTGCTCACTCCCCCCCTTCCTGGGTCCTGTGTGCAAACCCCGAATACTTTTCAAATGATTCTCTTGCTGCCTTAAATTGATCCATGTTGTATTCTAAGGTAAAAAAGAAAGGTCTTAACAAAAATACTCCTTTACCCCTTAGAGTTAATTTCAAAGCAAGAACACCTTTCCTGTCTATAAAAATCGTTAATGCAAAATAGAAATACGATGAGAAAATCATTTCAAGCAACAGCAGTAAAATGATACCAGATATACTCTGGGGAAGGGAAGGGTCTGCCAGTATCCCTGACGTCTCCCCACGTTGCCAGTTCCTGTTCTCCCTACACAACAGGCAGGTCAGCTGGCTGCACCACTGCGCCTGTAGCACAATCTGGGCAGCCAGCAGAGCGCCGCCGATCACACAGCCTGTTGTCACTATTCACCCTCGGCTGCCGCACCACCTCCAGCCCTGCTGCCTCCATCTTCATCTGCAAGCTTGCCCCCCGCCCCTGCTCACTCTGCAGCCATACCCCAGTCCAAGGCACCCAGGGTCCCACCAGTCTTTGTAGATGACATGCTTCACCTCAACTATGCATTTAGAAACAGCATTCTCAATTCCCACCACCTATTTTGGCCAATATTTTACCATGAACCTGGAGCAGTGAGAGCCAACTGTGGAAGCAGACATTTCAGGGCAACAAATTAAAGTGGCTCCCATCCTCTGCCCATTGAGACATACCTCAGGGCAGGTATACTCACATACACCACACACAACTACACATCACATACACACACACACCACACACAATGCATACGTGTGCCACACACACATCACATACACACGTAACACATATCATACACACATCACCTGCACATGCACAGATCACAGACATACCACACACACACACACACCTGCTTGTACACCGGAAGAAACCAGCACTTGGTCAGAATAATTAATGCAATAAATACATTTCTTTGAGCCATATCACTTCCTCTTTTTATTGAATCAATCAAGTAATAACTGAGCTTTGCTATGAGACATGGAAGAGAAATGCAAATTCTGTGTCCGTCTTCAGGGAAACTGCACCGTTGCAGGTGAAGAAAATATGCACAGGAAGAATATGTCCACAGAATTAGCAAGAAGGCACAGAAGTGAGATTCAGGAGGCCCGAGACCACAGCCAGGAAACAGGCTGAGTCATCAGGGACCCGGCACAAAAACAGACGTCACACTAGCAGTGTTAACAGAAATAATTTTCTATCAGGAATGTGTTCAGTAAGTGCTAAAAGACTGGAGAAGCCATGGGAAATGCTGAGGTAGCCACTGTACTAACTATAAACATGAGCTCTCCTACCTAGCACTGTGGAAAAAAATGGAAACCACTCAGGTTCTACCATGAGCCTTTGAAACCCTGCAGGGCCCATCTGAGACTCTGGCTCACGGTAGGTGATCTCCCCGGCCTCTGCCTCCACATTGCTGACTGCTGCAGAAAGAGGCACAGAATGAAGAAGGCAAAGTAAAGAACGATACCGAGTCATGTGACCCTCACAGAAAGTCCTCCCAGGATGGACACCCCCCCCACCTGGTGGGTCTCACCTCACTAGGTCATCAAAAGGAGAACATAGTAGCCATTTACTGACACGAGGATCCAGGGTGGGTAGGTTGGGAGACAGTCTCAGAGTAGTTGAACATGCGAAGTTTGATATTTCTATTAAATATCTACATGCCTAAGTAGACAGCTGGATATGCGAGTCTGGAATTCAGGGGTGAGGCCCTTCCTGAGATGGTCACTCTGGAATTATCAGTCTCTATTTTGTATATAAAGCCATGATATCAGATGCAGTCACCAACAGAGCGAATACAGATGGAAAAGAGAAATAAATTGAGATGTGAGTTTTAAGAACACATAGAGGCTTAGCGGCCAAGGAGTTTTCAGCAAAAAAGACAAAAGATGCCGTGGATCCTGGGACAGACCCCTGGTGCCCTGGACACCACACTGACAGACTTGCAGGTAGGAGGGCTGATTGTATTGTCCAGGGCTTGTATCATTCAGGATCCAGTGAAGAGACAGAAAGCCCAGCAAACACTTAAACAGAGAACATTTAACATTAAGAATAATTTCAGAACTGAGAAGGGTAAGGGCAAAACACTAAAACATGGAGGTCAGAACTTCAGACGCTGCTACCCGCAGGGCCGGGGAACCGAAGAGATTGCAGGTTGGAGACTCAGGCAGCTGAAACTCCGGCGCTCCAGGAGGGGGTGCTGCTGAGCTGATGCTGGTGTCTGAACTCGGGAGGGGGCCCTGCGGAGCCAGGCCCCAGATTCCCAAAGATGTGACAGTGGCCAACTGGTGACACTGTCTCTGAGGAGACATGGCCAAGCTGGCAGCTGGGTCCATACATGCAATACGGAATCGCATGCTGCCCTGGGGAGAAGCTGCCTCGGCCTGGATGAGCAAGCACTGCCGGGCTGTGTGGCTGGGAATGGGTGCGCGGAACAGACGCAAGCAGGAAAGACAGGGCCTGTTGCCTGTGGATAGTTTTCCCTCCAGTCTCCAGGAAGCTGACGGGAGTGGGTGGCTGGGCTAAGGACGAGGGCCAGGAACAGACAAGTACCGGTGACCAGGGACCGAGGGGCACCTACATGGATACAAAATCTACTGAGAACTGGACATAATGTGCCAGGAGCTGTTCTGTAAGGAGTAAGGGAGCGTCCTGGTGGGGGTGGGCATGGAGAAGGACCCTCTGTTTTCAGCAAAGCAATGCTCAACAAAACTGCACAGGGTGGAACTCCCTTTGTGTGCACTGTAGCCCTGGGGACCTTGAAAGGCCACACAGTGCTTTGGTTCAGAGGAGGGCCTGGTTTTTTTTCTTGTAAAGCATCAGATAGGAAATAGTTTAGGCACTGATTGCTACGTGGTCTCTGTCACCACCACTCAGCTGCACCACTGCAGCAGGAGCTACGTGGTCTCTGTCACCACCACTCAGCTGCACCACTGCAGCAGGAAAGAACCACAGACAATATATAGGTGAAAGTATGTGGCCCGTGTTCCAATAAAACTTTATTGACCCTGAAATTTGAATTTTACATAATCTTCACATGTCATAAAATAGCATGCTCTTTTGATTTTTTTCTCAATCATTAAAAAAAAAGTGAACACCATTCTTACTCACGTGCAGTCCACACGCAGCCCGCAGGGCTTCCCTGCAGGGTTGCGGCCTGACAGTTCTGGGTCCCACCCCAGCCTCTGCTTCCCAAAGCGTGAAATCCTGCCGAGAAGAGGACGTGGGCACGGCAATGTCTAGTTAGAGGTAGAAAATACGAAAAGGACTTGGGGAAGATATGCAAAAAGCTCTATGCAAGTTCTAGAACCTAAGAAAGCTGTGGAAAAAGGAAAAAGAAACTGTAAGGCCCTAGAAGCTGCTGACCCGGACACGGGAGGGTACAGGAAGATCAGCAGCAGCTCTCAGCCTCGGAGGAGCAGCGATCGGCAGAGCCGGCGTTCCGTTTGGGGCTCCCCACCGTCCCCCCCAGAGCCTCCCTGTCTGGCTACTTCCCATAAATTGACCAAAACAGCAGGTTGGAAATGATCATTTTTCCTAACGTTAACATTTTCACTTCTGATCTCTCTTTATGGATCAAGGCGACACGGGGCACAACCAAAATCTGAGGTGACAGAGAGGAGATATCCAAACCCTCATAGACAAAATGCTGTTTACCCCTGCATGAACGATTTCCAAGGAACACCAAGACTTAGAGGAAAGATGAGCAAGGACAGGAACTATCTGAAAGCAATGAGCTTTTGGCCCATTGCTGCCCCGCTGGGCTGCCTGGCTGATGTGCTTGGAACCCATGGTCAAAGGCCGCCTTCTCTATACGGCCTCCCTACATCACAGATCAGCAAAGACCCACTGGGGCGGCTGCAGGCTGCCCTTCATCTCCCCCACCCACTGTTCCCCAAATCAGGTAAAGCAAGGGGGACACTGACACCAGCAAGAAAGAAGACACAGCCTTTCAGGGCATGTGGCTCTGGAGCCAGAGGATCCAAATCCTGGTCCTGGCCCTTAACCCACTGAATGTTTGGATAAGATGCGTTAATTACCTTATTTCTGTGCATTAGTTTCTTCAACTATAAAGACAAACAGCATCTATCCCATAGGGTTGTCATAAAGATTAAATGGGTTCATTTATGTGAGTTGCTTAAAATCGTGCCTGGTACAAAGTGAACATTTAATAAATGTGATTGACTCTAAAGCCTGATTTAAAAAGTCATTGTTAGTTTCCTGCAACTTAGAGCATAAATGCCAGGCCCCTTGGTTTGAGAGACCTCATGTGTCCTGGTGTGTCCCCATGTGACCACACTGGATTTCTTAAGAGTCTGTAAGCACTCCACACCCATCCCCCTGTTACACTTCTGTACTCGCTTTTTCCTCTATCTCAAAAATCTTCCCCATTCCTGTGTTAAAATCCCTGATTCTTTAAGAGCTGGCATGCACATTGCTTGCTTTTGTACACCTTCTTGGCCTCAAAACACATTTAGTTCCCTCCACCGCAAGCTTTTCTCAGCACAACTTTTCTTAACTTGCATAGTATCTGAGAGTTAAAATGGGTCTTCAGAAACTCCAGCTCTCTGGAAGTTCTTTTGTAAAAGAGATGACGGTCTGTTCCTCTCTCTCTGGCAGAGGGCAGAATCTCCTACACATACTCCATAATATTAGTTAGCCTTTGCTTCGTACCCAAAACAGCATCACAGGGGTTCTCTATTTGTAAGAGAACACCCTCGGTGTTTTAGCTGAACAGAAATGTCCTTCCTTTGCTACCCCTGAGAGGGACTGGAAACTTTTTTCAAAGTGACAAACATCACATAAAACCCGAAAGGGAAGTAGGCAAAGGGACTCCTGCAGGAATCACAGAAAGCCCAGTTCTGGTCGTGGAGTAGACGTCCCAGATCCCAGCAGCTCAGATGCGGGAGAGGGTAGCAGTAAAGTTGTGCTTTGAACTCAGAAATGCCTGGGTTCAAATTCTGGCCCCAGGACCTGACAGTATTAGAACTTGGGCAAGTCTATTCATAGGTGGGAATCCTGAGTCATAAATTGGGGGAATATGCTAATATGAGGAATATTTAATAACTAGACATTACTGGCAACATTTGGCACTGGACCTGTCTCAGTACAGGTGTCCATTTACCAAAATAGCTGGCTTGGCTACCTCGGTGGGAGGGGGCATTTGAGTGTTTCGTGCTTTAAGAAAACTTCCCAATTCCAAAGGCACAGGAAAATGTCCCAGAAACTTTCCTTTGAACCATTGTCAGCTCCTCTGCCACTTCCTATCATCTATAACGGAAGCAATCAATAATTCTGATGAAAGACTTGGAAGATCCGAAAGCCTTGATAGATTTAAAGCACAGACCCTGGAAGGTGGGGGGTGGGGGATTGGAATCGTTAGCAGACATGTACCATCTATCAAAAGTTTCAGATCTACTCTATGACCGGCCAGAATCACCTATATTTGTTAACAGTGTTTGAGAATACTTGATAGCTTTTCATTTTGACCAAATTGTTGTCTTAAACCATCTCCTTCTGACCCATTCACATTCAACCATCTGAGTTTATCAGATCACCTACAGTTATCATATTTGTTTGATTTTAAAACTTGACATTTAGGCTTGAGCTTTGAGCTTAGATGTTACCTTATCGGAGAGGTCCAAGTCTTCACCTGTTTTAATTTACTAATTCATTTCCCCCTTTCCCCAATGCTGGGAAAGACCTACTTTAATTATATTATTTTTATAGATGAGGGAAACCGAGGCACAGGGAAGTTAAAGCAATTTACCAAAGTCACACAGTAATAAGTAGAAGATCTGAGATTCAAAAGAAGGAGGGAATTCTGGGTGAGTCCACATCCATCTTTAAGCCCTTGAAACGTTGAGATATTCTGCCTTGATTGTAAGATCGCTATGCTTACCAAGGGAAAGAACACACATGTGATCTAGTGATAGGTGTTTAAAGCTTACTAATTGTAGCCAGATTGGACGTCTTAAAGAAGTGCAATTTATAAACAGTAAACTGTGGAGGTTTTCCCAGGAAATGAAGTAAAATAAGGCCATTTCTGGTGAGGGCTGAGATCTTTGGAAAATGAAGTTGTAATGGAGAATGTTATCCCTTGAAAGTAAGAGAGAGAATCATAAAATGAAATAGCTAATGACTATGCCATAGAAAAGAACTTAACATGACAAAGCAAAAGACCAATGATTCTAAGGAAAGTATTGGAAAAAATAATTAGTGATTTAGAAGAAATATTACTCTGGGTCCTTACATCCCCACATGCATCAAAATAAATCCCTCAACAACCAGAGATAAAATTTTAAATAGCACTCATAGAAGAACAAAATAAAATGAAATTTTACTAAATCTCTGGGGAAAGTGTTGGCTTTTTAAATTCCAGAAGAGGGAAAAACCACAGAGGAAAAATGGCCAGATTTGAACACATAAAAGTTCAAATGCTTTCTACATAAAAAGCAACCTAAATTAAAGAGGCTAAATGTTCTTGTATTCTCAGTAAATAATTTCCCAAGGGTTATGAGCTTTATTATACAAAAAGCTCAAGCACTAATACACAAAATAATACCAAGTCTCTGTGGACAAATGGACAAAAACATGAATAGTTTACAAAAGTGGAATAATGTGTATTTTCAAGTATTTCGAAATACTCAGCATTAAGAATAGCACAAATCAATATATTTAATATAATGAGAACTGGTTTACATGTCTTAAAATTAGAAATCTTAAAAATACATTTAGAGGTATATCTACTTTATCAATAAAGACATCATCAAATACCCCATTTTGCTTACCCGCAAATGGAGAAAGAGGATTTTTTCTCTCTGCCAGGGATTGCTATAGCAATATAAGCTGGCCAAAGCCATGTAGAAAGTAATTGGGATAGACACATCAATGGCCACAGAGCAATAAAATATGAAGTTAACACTCAGAACATGTATTTATCCATGGAAAATTTTAAACCACCCCCCCTTATATAACTTCAACTGAAGACAAAATCCAAACAAATCATAAACCATTAGACATGAATGACCAATGACCGCTGTATATATCAGAACCTGAGAGATGTAATCAAGGCTATGTTAGACATAAAGTCATCTTTAGACATATTCCTAAGAAAAAAAGAAAAGGAAAATAAGAGGAAAGCTTAAGGTATGATCCATGATTGTTTAACTTTTTATAAAGCTAAAAAAAGGAAGGTTTTTTCCATTTCTTCAAGTGAGATATGAAAGGCATGTACAAGTCAGCTAAGTAGAAAGAAGAAGAAAATATTCTAAGCCAAGGATCTGAGGGGATAATGGAGAATCAGAGCAGGTCCTGGCCGTATCGTCTCTGTGGCCTGACAGCATTTCTTTCTTGCAACCTAAGACCCCCGAGAAACCAGAGGACGTCCTTTGAAGGAGAAGGCATGACATAATCTCATCAAAGATTTTTAATTCACTACTTTTGCATGTCCACCCCCACCGCTCACTGCAAAGGGGAAGGCAGCAAGAAAGTACACAGGAGCCTGTTCCAGCCCCCCAGGAAGAAGGGAAGGTGGTGATTCAAATTGGGGTGTTGGTGGAGTAGAAGAGCACGAATCGCTGAGACTGTTGTGAAGGTAAAGCACGTTGAATCACAGGCAGGGGGACAGGAAAATGACTCGCCCATCAGGACTTCAGGGTGTTGTCATTGACTGAAATGAGAAATACTAGAAGAGGAAAATAGCTTGATTGGCCTAATTTACTCATTTTCCAAACACTTGCCATTTCTAGCAATCACTTCTAAATTCTATAGAATGTTTTTAATGGATTATATTCACATCTTTTGAAATAATGTCTGCAAATATTTTGCTGATTGGTTCTCATTATGTCTTCATGGTGCTTCTGGGAACATTCTCTTTGCTAAAACCTGAGAGTGATGGGTGGCTTAGTGCTTTTATAAATATATTATTCAAAAACTTATACCTTATCAGTAATCAATATGTCTCAACACAACAACACTTACAGTAATTATAAGTAATCCTATGTTATATTACTTTCAGCTATTTATCAGCAGTTTACATTTAGGATTACTTGATTTCTCAAAGGAATCCTATCAACATTAAATTGTTTCTGGCAGTTTGCAGTCCAATTTTAATATACAATATGGCTTCTGTGCTGTCTTACTGTTCATATTAAATTGTCCCATGTTTTGGCATGTTTATAAATTTTATCTAAATTTATTTTTAAATTATTGTAAATTCTTATTGTATAATGCATGTATTTAAAATTCAATATACTAAATACATGGACCATTATAGTAACCCTTTCCAAGTCTGCTCACTGCCTTTCTACCCCTTAGAACAGTTTTCCCCTATGTGCATAATTTATTCTTTAACCAGCAGCCAGATTGATTTGTCCCAATGTCCTTGTTAGAACCAGATTAAAGTATTTTATCCATCACTGCATTACCTAAATATTGCTGATTTCTTGGGATGCTACTTTCTTTTTTTTTTTTTCCACATTTAATACTTTTAGTCCTTGACACCTTGATTTTGGTCCAGGAAAACTGATTTCAGTCTTCCAGCCTCTAAACTGGGAGGTAATACATTTCTGTTGTTTCGTGCCATCTAAGTTTGTGGTGATTTGTTACATCAGCCACAGGGGACAATAGACAGTGAATGTGTATCAGATTTGGGTTTTCTCATGACTGCTCATCATATGTGTTTAATCGCTATAAATTCTAATGCTTTCGAACTTCAATATAAGTGCAACATGAAAATATCAGCTCAAAATCTTCATGGACCCTTCAGGATTTTTGAAAGCGAAATCAGACTTCAGAGTGCTAAAACACGCGGTGAAAGCCGGAGTTGCCCTAAATCCTCAGGAACACCAATGTAATTGGAGTCTTGCTTTAAATCCACTCAATGCATCTATTACCTCTTCTGCACAGTGCCATTGTTAGGAAAAGAAATGCAGATAATTAAAAAGCCAGCTTTTGTCCAGGACCCGCACAGATGGAGTTACGGATAACAGCCTTTTGTATGTAGAAGAAAGAAAGGGTCCTCCAACTAGAAGAGCCAAAATAAACCTCACATTTCTTTTAGTTGCCTAGTTAAATTTTACCCATTTCCGAACTATTCTATCAAACTTCTGATTTCTGTATTTACCATAAAAAGCTCTTTGTCCTTTTCTATTTTTAAAATACTGCTAAGCAGAAAAAATAAAAGATGTCAAATTAAAATCTGCAGAAGTCTTAAAATTCTACAACCAGCCCATCCAATAGGAGTTGTTGTAAATTCTACAGAGATAAATGAAACATTCATTGGCACAATTGGCACACTTGGTAAACATGTCTTGGTGACCACACGCAAAGCCCTGAGAGCAGACCAGGTGGGCACAGGGGAGCCGGGCGTAATCCCCGCGCCACGGGGTGAACTGAAGGTGTCTGAGAAACATCTAAGTGGAGATGTAGGAAGGCAGTTGAATGTGAGGTTCTGGAATGAGAATAGAGAGAAATTAATGAGTCATCTGCACAGGCCCTGGTGGGGCGATGAGCGGCAATAGGGCCCCTTAGGAGGAGTTAAGGACAAAGGGATGGCCCGGGTCGGACTTGGAAGAGAAGAAATGATTCACTCCAGGAAACAGATATCAAAGTGCTTCATGTGCACAGGAAGATAGGGATATCATGTCTTCTCACACAGCATGTGAGTATTTTGCTGTATTGTGAAATATTCTTTTAATTCGGTGAAGGATTTGTGAAAGACTATCACTCAAAACCCACATACGGGCAGTGGAGCTCATCAGGACAAGAGGAACGAGTTTCCTCCGTGCTCGGGGTCCTTTCATGAGTCAAAGGGGTGTTCTTGGGGAGCCCAGAGCGCCTGTCCATTCGCGGCCGGACAGAGTTCCACCCCAGGAGCAGAGGTCGAGCTGCCCTGGCTTCATCGGGACGCCCCCCATCGGTTGCTCCCAGCATTGTCACGCCGCCCCGGCCTGTCCTCAGCACCGCTCTGTGCAGGGCGTCCCGTCCTACGGCCAGAGCCACCCGGGGTCCCGAAAGGCAGATGGCTTTGGAGAGGGACCTGGAAGTAAAATTTCCAGGTTCCCGAATCACTCACATGAAACACCGCACAGGGCCTCAGAAATAAGAAATCCTATTCTCCGTGTTGGAAGGGCCTGTCCCAACCCTATACTCACTCCTGACTTAATTCTAAACAACCCAAAAAGTGCTGATCCAAAACGGACTGAAATCTTTTCAAGTGTTTAGGAGACGATGGCGACAGTCCCACTAAGGGAACTCACACGGTGTCAGCCTCTGTTCTGAGGACTGTGCCTTCCCGCAGGGCCACACTCTGCGGGGACTGTCCGACCCCCTGCCAGTGTCCCCGGCTCTGGGGTGCCCCCTCCCTGCCCCAGGCCTTGGGTGCGTTCAGTCTGCTCCACGTTCCCATCACAGCACTGTATCTTCCTCCCTCCCCCTTACACCACCTGCAGTTTTTGAAATGCTGTCTAGTATGGGGGAAACAGCAGGGATGCTTTTAGGTACTAAAGAGAAACTGTCCCCTGTGCTTGAAAGCTCCCGCTAATCTGCTTTAACTACTGCGTCACTCTCAACTCCTAAACACAGCACTAAAGTCTTTCACAGACTGACGTCAACCAACCTCATCACCTGCTTTCCCAACAGTCCACTCAGAAACCACTGGCCCTGTCCCAGAAGCCACCTGCAGAGTTGCACCCAAAAAATTAAGGACTGTGCTTCCTGTATGTGAATGGTTTATAACCTCACACCTAATTTTAGTGAGTTATCCAGTGTTAATGAGGTTTCCTTTATACTGGGTCTGGTTTATTTTGTAGAAGTAACTTGGAGCCCCAGGGCTCTGTAGTCTAATACCAGGTAGGGAAAATCTTTCTTTTTGTTTTCAATGAGATTTTTTACTTCTTCCCACTTAATTTTAATCACATAACCTCTTTTAAGGATAACAATAATAAACATCCCCTAGAATCAAAGTAGTTTATATTTGGCATATGTTGTATTATTTCAATTTCTTCAAAACTTTTCAACTCTCACCATTCCCATTTTGCAGATTAAAAATTGAGTTCCAAACAGACATTAATTGTAAACCACATGTGAGGAATTACATTAGACACAGGGATATAAAAATGAATCAATAAATTTATGCACATACAGTTATTTAGTGACAGAGGTCTAAACCCTGAACATCCTGACTATAATTATTTTTTAACATGCCTCATACCAGTAACCTAGGTATATATACACCAATTCATTTATTAATAACCAAGCATCATAGATCATCATGCAAGGTTTGATCCATTTGCTGTCTTTTTGTTTTTCTTATTCTAGAATGGGGTGGAGTTATCCTTAATAAGGCTATATCTATGCATTATTAAATTTACAATGAGGAGTTCTTTTTAAATGTTTCAGAAGTTCAGTGTTACTAATTCAGTGTTTCCTGAAAATTTTCCATGAGCAGAGCATTAATTTTAGGAGAAGAAAAGCAGGGAAGGGAGTGGTAGAAATAAAGGATAGTAGTGCCACCATCGAAGACTCACAGCTGAGCAATAGATTTCAGAGTTGATATAGCAGGAAGTCATCCAGTCATTAAGGAAATTGATGGCCCTTTACTCATCCTCATGATGGGCCCCAAAGAGAAATGCTGAGTGTGATCCCAGCTCCCTAGAGAAGATGTGTGCCGGAAGCTGTGGCGTGGAACGGTGTCTGGACTTAGAGTCAAGAACTGTGGAGCAAGTGCCTAATTCCTCCAAACCTCAGCTATCAAACTTGCAAAATGGAGACATATATACATATATATTTGGAGAAATATATATAAATATGGAGATATATATTTAATTTAATATATAAATTTAATATATAATTTAATATATAATTTAATTTAATATATAAATATATATATGTAATAAAGAAATTCACATGACATAAAATGAACCATTTTAAGGTGTAAAATTCAATGACATTTAATAAATTCATAATAATGTGCATTTACCATCTCTGTCAAGTTCTAAAACATTTATTTCAAAAGAAAACCATTACCTCCTTAAGCAGTTACTCCCCAATCTCCCATCTCACACCCTTGGCATCTCTTCTTGGGTTGATTTCTATGTATCTTATAATTCCTGCTCTCTCATGAGTAGAGGCTTTTCTTTTTATTTCCATTTCTTTGCATTTTTAATTACCTTTATTTAGTCTGTTGGAATTTGGCATGTAAATTATGTACTCAGAAATCTTACTAAATTACGTTATAAATTTGAATTGTTGGATCAAAGACCTGAATGTAAGTCATGAAACCTAAAACTCTTAGAAGAAAACATAGGCAAAACTCTCTTGAATATAAACATGAGCAACTTTTTCATGAACATATCTCCCTGGGCAAGGGAAACAAAAGCAAAAATGAACAAGTGGGACTACATCCAACTAAAAAGCTTCTATACAGCAAAGGACACCATCAGTAGAACAAAAAGGCATCCTACAGTATAGGAGAATATATTCATAAATGACATACCCAATGATGGGTTGACATCCAAAATATATAAAGAGCTCATGGGCCTCAACAACCAAAAAGCAAATAACCCGATTAAAAAATGGGCAGAGGAGCTGAACAGACAGTTCTCCAAAGAAGAAATCAGATGACCAACAGGCACATGAAAAGATGCTCCACATCGCTAGTCATCAGGGAAATGCAAATTAAAACCACAATGAGATATCACCTCACACCAGTAAGGATGGCCAACATCCAAAAGACAAACTACAAATGCTGGCAAGGATGCGAAGAAAGGGGAGCCCTCCTACACTGCTGGTGGGAATGTAAATTAGTTTAACCATTGTGGAAAGCAGTATGGAGGTTCCTCAAAAAAATAAAAATAGAAATACCATTTGACCCAGGAATTCCACTCCTAGGAATTTACCCTAAGAATGCAAGAGTCCAATTTCAAAAATACAGATGCACCCCTATATTTATCGCAGCACTATTTACAATACAATAGCCAAGAAATGGAAGCAACCTAAGTGTCCATCAGTAGATGAATGGATAAAGAAGGTGTGGTACATATACACAATGGGATATTATTCAGCCATAAGAAGAAAACAAATCCTACCATTTGCAACAACATGGATGGAGCTAGAGGGTATTACGCTCAGTGAAATAAGCCAGGCGGAGAAAGACGAGTACCAAATGATTTCACTCATCTGTGGAGTATAACAACAAAGCAAAAACTGACGGATCAAAACAGCAGCAGACTCACAGAACCCAAGAATGGACTACCAGTTACCAAAGGGAAAGGGATTGGGGAGGGTGGGTGGGACAGGAGGAATAAGGGAATTAAGGGGCATTATGATTAGCACACATAACATAGAGGGGGCACAGGGAAGGCAGTACAGCTCAGAGAAGACAAGCAGTGACTCTATAGCATCTTACCATGCTGATGGACAGTGACTGTAATGGGGTACGTGGTGGGGACTTGATAATGGGGGGAATGTTGTAACCACAATGTTGCTCATGTGATTGTATATCAATTATACCTTAATAAAAAAAATTTTTGAATTGTTTCTAAACTATTTTTATTTTCATTAGAAACAATTGTTCATTATGTAAAATAATTTTTAATCTCTTTCAACTTCTTTCTAAAAATTACTTATTTTTCTTATATCATTGACCTCTCAACAGCGTTGAATAAAAACAGTGAGCATGCTCATGGTTGTTTCTGACTACAAATAAAATTGTTTTAGACTCAACATTTATTATTTAAGTCATGGGTGGGAATTTAGTTTTCTCGAATTATTCCTCTATGTCTGTTGAGATGAACATATAATTTTAAATTTGATTTTGTGAATTATATCAATGCCTTTTTACAGTGTTAAACTATTCTTGCATTGCTAGGATGCAACCTACTTGGTCATGATGTGTATGTTTGTATGTGTCTGCGACTTAACTGCATTACTGAATTTGTTTTCCGGATCATTATCAAATTCTGTGGGTACCACTTCTCATGTTCAACAACCTCTCTGCTGTGTGAGATTTGGGGAATGTTCCAGCCATTACCTCTTCAACCGTTGCCTTTCTACCATTCTCTTGTGAAACTATTTGATGCCTCTTTCAGCCTCTGAAACTATCCATTCATTTAGCTGGTATTTTAAATTTCTGTCTTACTGGCTGTCTGCTGAGCTCTGAATGGCTTTATCAGCACTACCAATTCACTACTTTTCGAGTTTGTCTTGGATGTCTACATTTTATCTGCTTACAGCGTATTTTATTCCAATTTTTAGTCTAGAATTATGTGTTTTTATATCTTTGCTCTCATGTTTGATTTTGCCTGATTTTGCGTCTTTTCTTTTTCTTATTGGAAGTTAGTACTTACACCTGAACATCTTAAACACACACATTGTCAGTCTAGAAATAGAATACATTTCTATTTCTGATTGCTGATGACTTCAGCCTGATTCAACATTGGATTTTCTATGTTTTGGAATCTTGTTTTGAAAATTTGTTTTGAATGGAAGATTTTGCTTTTCTGTTGTTGTTTTTTTCTCCCTCTCTCCCTCCATCCCACTATGTTCTTCCTCCCCTGTAATTTGGTTTTGCAATTATCTCTGTTAACTGCTTAAGACAGCCAGCCCAGTATGAGGCTGTGTGGGGGTGGTATGGAGTGGCTTTCCAGAAATGATGCTCAGAATATCTTAGCTCTGGTCCCAGAACCTGCTGGCTGTCTGGCTCAGGGATTGGCCCCTATCATTTTCCTCATCCCTCCCTCAGTAAATGATTCCTAGGAGCTATGACTTAGGTAAGCTTTGAATAAAAATATTGCCAGCTGTTTTGAATGAGTAGTTATTCTTGATCAGCTCTAGTTAAATAAATAAAGTAAGCAAGATTACCTTTACAATCATTGCTACGATTATCTATCAAAAAGAGAAGGAACAGAGAGGAACCCAAAGCAACTTGGGTTGCCAATTGCTCAGATAGATTGATTAGTGTATAGATTATGATATCTCTGAAGTTAGGCATTATTCCCATCTCCTAAATGGGTTCCCTGAGGACCAAATGGTTAAGGTTCTTTTATAGGTTCATGGCTGACAAGGGGGAAAGGTTTTGTGACAGGTCCTTCTGATTCTCCAGAGGGACCTGAGATGTGTTTGTCGTTTCCAGGTTTTTGTTCTCACTATTGTCCCTGTGGGCCAGCTGTCATTGTCAGCTACAGCTATTGGAGGTCTGGGCAATGCAAGTCAATTGGGCCATAATTAATTTGCATATGGAAACTTCTTAAACACTGATGTTTCTATATCATTTGCATAGAATGGGCCCAGCCTCAGCACATATATTTGGAATTTTTTACCTTCCTCTGCCCGCAGCAAGTCTACCACTGCTTAGATATATATGCTGTCAAGTCTGAACCAAGCTCAAACATAGCCTTCTTGCTGCCCAGGAAGAATGAAGGGCACACACCTAAGACTGAGGCCAGTGGAAACAGGCCACTGGTCACGGATAGGGGGCAGGGACCCTTCACCCCTCTCTTCTTCCCTTCACATTCTGGATGGAGACTGCTGTTCCTGAGGGCATGTTTTGTGGCTCTTTTTGGTAGGTCACATTACTGTTGATAAATACATATGCAGAAAAGCAGATGAAGCCCTGGATAACTAAGGGGCAGGGGCAGTGGACAGACACTGGCAGGTGTCCCCCAGGGTCAGCCTGCCCTGTGCAGTGTTACTGGACAGGCTCCCAGGCTCTCAGAGTATCTCCAGTGCTGCCCTGCGTGGCAGTGTTCCTGGTGACCTTCTCAACATGGTCTGGCTGGGGTGGCGGGGGGCAGGGGGCGGGGTGAGCCTCCTTCACTCCCAGGCAACCAGCACATTCAAGGAGAGAAGGCAGCCCCCTGTCCCCAGACACCTGCCCTTTCCTCCCCTCTCTCCATTCTGTTAGAAAGCCTTTGCTTGGCCCGGCTGCCTTTGTCTCGTGTGGGCAGGTAAGCCGACATCCTGTCCCTGAGCTGCCCTGGGATGCTCTTTGGACCCTGCTCCTCCCAGCCTGCTCGTGTCCCTCACTTTCCAACCGACCTCCCCCCTGCATCTTCTAGTCTGACCTACCACCTCCCTGAAGAGCTCCAGAATCCACCGTGGCATAGTAAATCAGAAAGGAAGAGGTTTTTTCCTCTCCTACAATCCAATGCCAGGATTTACAGACTACCAGACACCCACCTCATCAGCCCTGGAGGCAGGAACCTCACCTAACAGCCCTTCTGTCAAGCCGCTGTGTCTGCCCAACACCCAGATCAGCCCTGGGAAGGGGACTGTGTCTGCCATCTCTGCTTCCTTTACAACCTCATCTCCAAAACTGAACGGCAGGCTGACTCAATATGCTCCCAACTACAGGATATTGGCATTTAAGAGGGACCCTTGCAAACCTGAGAATCTGTCCCTCCTGGTGGAATTTCAACCATTTGTGTAGGGAGTTGGTGGAACTATTTGGGGATAGAGGGAAAATGGAGCTTTCTGGTACCCTAGGAACTTAAAGCTTGTTAATAACCCCCTTCTCTGTGCATGTGTGGCTGGGCCATGCATAAATAAACACTCACGTAAAGAAATGTTCATACTGCTGCTTAACCCATCACCTATTGTCATAAGCAGCACATGGGAAGGCAGTTGAAACTGATCCAGAACTTTCTGTGAATCTCAAAGTCACTTGATCTCCCTATTTTCACTCAACTGTCAAAATAACTATGAGATACATATTACCTCCATTTTACAGATGGGGAGATACCTGTAGAGATGTGCTCAGGAACTTACTGAAAATCTCAACATTATTAATGGTGGTGATGAAATAAAGTCGTATCTGTGAACTCAGTTGTTAAAATTGATGGTCTTTCACTATAGCACATGCCTCAAAAGGCGGGACTTTAGAGCCCAAGGGATCCTAGAAGCAACGTGTCTTCCTGGGGGGACAGTGAAATTCAAAGCCATGGCACTGTTTTGCTGTCACCCCAAGGTCACAGCAGAAAGCAGCAAAGCCAGGCTGGATTCCCCAGTCGCCTTCGCCTTGGCAGCCTCCTCGGGCAGCTGCTGGCCCTGCTCTTGCCGCCCCCCCGCCCAGTGCGCCATGGCTCTGCCCTTCCCTGCCGGCCCACTCCTCTGGGCTCCCACTCCCTCTCTGATCTCCAAAGGGACGGCTCTCAAGCCCTATCCCCACCTGCTTTTGAAGACGTAGATTTAAGCGGAGTGACGTGAATCAAGGAGAACAGGAGAAAAACTGCAAGGACTTCCTTTACTGACACTGCAAACGGGACAGCAAGCAGGGGAAGCCAGGTGACTCTGCAGTGGCAGCAGGGAGTGCCCCTTTGGGGAGCAGGGGGGTGCGGGGGGCAGCTGATCTAGCCAGTGCCCCCAAAAAGCCTGCCGCTTTGCAAATTGTGGTGTGAGCTCTAATGGAGGACAGGGCAGCAGTGCGGCCCCTGCGCCCCTGGAGGTGCCACGCAGGTGTGGGGCCCAGGTCAGACTCGCTGGCCCTGACTTTCATCTCAGGCCGTTTCTGTGTCCAGGGGGGCCCTGCAGTCTTAGGTATTGGTCTCCAGTGACCACCCCTCTTTAGTTAAGCAGGCTCCATGATCACACCCTAAACTTGCCTCCAAGTTCACTTATTAGAATAAACATTTTCTAATTTCAAACCTTCCATCACCTCTCTTGGCCCCCCACCCACTGTAAGCACACTCGCTGACCTTTCTCTTTAGAAGGTAACAGAGGCCTCACGTAGATATGGCATTAAATTCTTGATGTGAACCCACAAACCAACTTGAATCTGATGTGTTTCCTTCTACCTTGGTGAGGAGAGCCCCCTGCCCCCTAGGTCACCATGGGCGTCCCCCCACATCCTGGGCCCAGCTCTGCCCCCTGAATCTACTCCTGTGCAGCTTCCATCCTGCTAAACAGATTCTCCCAGATACCCAAGTAGCTCAGTCCAGAATCTTACAGATCCTTCCTGAACCCACCCTCCCTCCACACTGCCAAATCCGATCCATCACCAAATCCAGTAAAGCACTTCTGGGCTTCCCTTCTCAGACCTAGATCTCTGGGGCTCTGTACATCTGGAATGGATGCGGTCCTGCGAGTGGGACACACAAATGGTGCCACGAGGGAATGAGCGCTGTGAGGGGCCTGGCTTCCCAAAGCCCAGACAGGCAACTTGATCACAGACCGAATTACCTTCAATAGGCTGCATTTTCTAGGTTCTGGAAGCATTCTTCATTCCTTCTTTAGTTAAATCCCTGAGCCATCCCTTTAAGTATTGCTTAAATGTTAGTTGCCACCTGATCTCCAGTCAATTCTGAGGAGTAAATGCACGAGGCCTCAGGACTGTGCTTACCAGGAATGGAAGCAAACACCAGCAGAACATTTACGTTCCAGTGCAGAATGCTAAGCGCCTCCCATGTGTCAAGGCATTTAATGCAATGGGCACAGTCACTATCTTCAGCATCCCTATTTTACATATGAAAAACTGAGTCACAGAAGTTAAATAATTTGCTCAAGTTCAGAGAGTTGGTCAGTGCAATTTTTCAAACAAGGAAACTGAGCTCAGTGGGGTTAAGTGACTTGTCCCCATGCAAATGGCCCACACCATATGTGTTTGAATTGCATGCCCATTCTTTTTGGGAGATTAACCAACAATTCAGCATCCTCTGGGTTCACCTTGACCTATGTGTGTTCATCTGAGTTGGGTCTACTTATTTACCCGGTCCCTCAAAGAGGACCCCAGTGTTCAAGCAGGGAAGAGGTAATGCATAGGAAAAATCAGGCTTAAAGCAGGAGCAGGGTCCTAACTGCGACACACAGTCAGAAGTCAGGAACCAAAGAGGCTTAGATGAGAAGTAGGAATAAGGACCTCTGGGACAATTTTCAAGAGCATCATCGGGGTGCTGACCGCTTTACTGGAAAAAAGACCAAGAGCGACACTGGGCTGGTTGAAAGTCAGAATATCAGGGTCCAAATTGCTACCAAGGATGATTTAGAAATTATAAGGCAAATAAAACCAGAAGCTCTTTCCTCAGACATTATAGCACAAAAGCCACTTTATACGCAATTCATTTCCCGAACCTTACAGCTAAGTTTGCCAGCCACCTAACTGAAAACAGGCACTGTCTTACAGGTCATGACAAAGAACGACAGAGACCCTTTGTGCCTTAACTAGACAACAAAGCTTTTGTTCTAGTTCTGTGGACTGTTGCAGGCCGCCAAGGATGGAACGCACTGTGTGTCGGTGTGTGGGATGAACAAAGGCAAACGGAGTGGTTTTAGTAAGATGTGAAAGTGGCAGGAGAGACGCATGGCCGGTACAATGGGCATCACATTGGGCTGGTAGTCATAACCAATGCAGAACTCACACTGTGATGTGAGAAAGGCATTTTTTTTTCCTTACAAATCAGATACAAAGTGAAAACAAACCACATTTTTTCTCCTTAGAGATAGACAAGGGGAGAACTTCAGGGGTAAATTTGTGCAAAAATAAGAGAGATTCTAATGCCTGAGTGAAAAAAAGTAAATAAACCTATTGTTTGAACCCTTTAATGTTATAAATGACTTTTCCAAGGCCTCTCAGGACAGCTTGCAGCATCTGAGAAAAGGGGGAAAAGGCATGTGCCTTGATTACAACCTAAAGAAAACTGCCTGGAACGGACTTCCAGACACCCTGCCCTCCTCAGCGATGCTCTGCCGCCCAGTCTTCTAAACTACAGGCCCCATCAGCTTCTCCTAATCTGAGATGCAAGGATCCCTCAGGAGTCTGTGCACTGGCATCGAGACATCAGGAAGTTTAAAAATTGTATTTGAGATTGTATTTGTGCAAATACATACATTTTTACGGGGGAAAGAAGCTCAAAGCTCTCATGAATGTCTTAAAGAAGCCTGTGCTCCCAAATAGTGAAGGAACACTGTCATCTTCACAGTGACCAGGCACTGCCGATGTTGATGATTTTCTCCCAGGCCCTGCTTTGAGTTCTCATGTGCCTCAGGCACCTTTGGAGCTGAACACGCCTATTCCAGTGGCCCGTCCATGAGCATGCAGCTCACAGGTCCTTGTACCCCTGGAGTCCCACCCCAGGCCCCCATGCTGCGCAGGGGATGACGGAGTCTGATTCTCTGCCTCTCTGCATTCTCTTTCCCTCGCTGCATCAGACCCTTTGCCTTTAACTGAAAGCCTCGTGTGAGTGTGCTCTGTGGAATCTGTGAATCCTTTCGAATATCTGACAGGGGCAAATCTTTGTAGAGTCTAATTCCTGGCCCCTGGTTTTGACCACGTGATTAGCTTTGGCCGAACGGACTTTAGTAGATGCGATACAAGCAGAACCATGAAAGCTACTTGAACAACTGATGGGCTTAGCCATTTCGTGGTCACTGCCATTGCCATGAGGACATGCTAGGAATAACCTGATGGCGGATGAGTGGAAAGAGGAGCAAACTAAGCCAAGGACAGGAAGCCCAGGGGAGAGCCAGGCAGCCCCGCACATGTGAGAAAGCCCAGCCAAAGTCAACAGCGCCGCCTTGCCAGACCCAGACACCACAAACACATGCCCACTGCCCTAGGCCCTGGGGCCCTACGGCAACAGTGACATCCACAGAGGAGGGCTGCGCCAGCCACCAAGAGTGCAGGGGCGCATCACAGTGTCACTGCCAAAGAAAAACACCCCGTGACCAGAGGGCTCCGGAGAATGTCACAGTAACAGAAACCCGGCTCCTGGACTAAGTCTAGACCTTGAATGTGGGAAATCCACAGGCCACCTTGGAGAAAGGATACCAACATATTTCAAGCAATTCCTGAGTGACAAGCACTTTAGGTACCACTTTCATGAACATTTGCCAATATTTCTCAATACAACTTGTATGATTTTAGTATTTGTATATGTCACTCATTTATAATAACATTACACAAGGAAACTGAATTCAATTGTGAAAAAAGGATACAGTGAAAAGCGTATTTCTCTCCCACATAGTATGGGAGTTTCTTTCTTTTGAGATGGTCAGTGTCACCAGCTTCTTACGCATCATTCCAGAGAGAGGCTAGCAAAGAGGTTGGTTTCTACTCTAAAAATATCTGCAAACACAACTGTAATTATATAAAATTATAAAAATCAGCCTGCGATGTTAGTCGCTGCTGGTAGTGTTTCCATCTTTACAGATCCAACCCCAGGCAAGGGTGGTTAAGTGACTTTTGCAAAAGTCACCCAACATGTGTGTCTCTGAGCTCCCTGCTCATGAAACCCCTGGCTGAAACACAGCCTCTGCAGAGGGAGGCCCTGTGTGCCCACTATGTAACTCCAAAAGAATCTCTGTCGGAGCAAACGTGTCCTTGCACTTAGCAGGGCAATACCCAGATGTCCACCCCGCTGACAGTCTTCTTTCCCATGTGTGTATATACGCATATGATCATGAGCATTATCAGGGGCAGAATGGTGTGAGGTGGGATAAAAATCACCAGCATTGTACTCAGGCATCAAAAGTTCCTGTCCCATCTCTCTCCATTCCCCGCCGCAGGATTGCGACCAAAATGCTTCACCTGTCTGGGCCTCAGTTTCTTCAGCAATGCAATGGAAAGCACCGTGTCCACTTAACAAATTGTATCAAACACTTACTAGAGGTCAGGCCTGGTGCCCATCACTGAGGATACAAAGGCTGTAATACAGACAAGCCCTTTCCTGCCAGAATTACTGACCAGCAAGGAAGACCGACTTCCTTCAAATAAGCTGCCACACTGAAGCCAAGCGGTGTGCTGCAGGGAAGGGCATGGTGCTATCAAAGCAGTACAGCTCCCAAACTCAGGCCTGGGAGGCTCAGCATCCCGCAAACAGTCAGTGATTCGACAGCAAAGCAAGGTGCAAACTTTCTGGATGGCTCCTGGACAGGGTAACATTTCCGTAGAGAGCCAGCGGCTTCTGCAGCCCCGTCCTTTACCATCTAGAATATAGATTGCAAGGTCAGTCTGTCTCTGCAATTGAGACTCTGTGGGGAGTAAATCTCTCAAGAAACCAGTAGTTCCCCCCTGGGGTTCCTGGCCTTTACTGGCCAAAGCCTGTGCCTGGGTCAGGGACCTCGTACTCACCTAGCTCTTCTCTTCCCAGCTACCCTCAAGAGCCCACCAAATCGCAAAGCTTAATATTCTGCACTGGAAAACCAAGAACCTACTGCTCCAACTGACGAGCTGCATTTGGCAGACTATTTCACGCCCCACAACAGTACGCTGGCCCTTTCTGCTCCCTGTGACCACCACCCCCCGTTCTGTCTTCTGACCCCGTCTACCTCCTGGCTGTACAGATCAATCCCAGTTTTGTGCTTAAAATGGGAATAAGAACTAAGGACTTTTAAAAGGAACAGCGTTTTAATACACAGGTATCCTCAGAGATTCCTGAACACATTTCATAATGGAAACTGGTCAATGCTGATGACACCAAGCAGACTCTTTGCCTTCAGTGGAGTAATTGAATCCCCATGGATCTTGCACCAGCTCCCAGCCAAGTATGGACTAGATGAGGGAGATCACTGTCCTAGAAGCAGGAATCTACTGGAATGTGTAGATAATCCATCCATGTCTCAGAAAAGCAGCAAACAATTTAAGTTCTTACATGACAACATTCACTTTATGAACACTCTTGGAAAATCCACCCCCCCCACACACCCAAATTGAACCTCATATAGCCACATAATGACATTTTCCTTTATTTGTAAAAATAGCTGGGACTGTGGGCTTCAGTTAGGTGGGCACAGCCTGTGTCTCTCATGCAAAGATACAGTGCACATCATCTCGACATGCTCTGCTAAAGCTATTGTCTCCACCCCACAACAACCATGCTCTGTTTTCTTTTAAATAACGAAGTCCTACCTGTTCACATTTTTGGAGCTGTGTGTCCCGTGGGTATTGCAGAAACAGATCATAAACATGACACAGGAGAGCTCCAGGGGAGACCAGCACAGGCCCTGAGTCCTGTCCCACAAGAGGGTTGAAAGGAGCAGAGACCCCCTCTGCTTGCTGAAAAGCACCCCTGCTGGGAGCTGGGGAAGCCCCCCACATTTAGCTTGGGACCCCTCTCTTTCACATGCCCACCGTCTCTCAGGAAGCATTCTCTCCAGATCTTGCACTGTTTGTGTGACCAGAGTCTGAGTTTGGGCAGACAGTTGTCAGCCAGGGTGGGTGTTGGCGAGCTGCAATAGGGAAGGAGACCATTTCCTGATGAACATTATATTTTCCAGAGAATGAAACACTTAGACCAGTTTCTACGCCTGGAAGTCCTGACAATCCCACCTCATCCTAATCAAAAGAATCAGAGCATGATTTACCCTCCGGAAGAGGTGACATTCTTAATTTGGGGAGAGCTTAAGACAACTGCCTTGCCTTTTTACTGGGGGATGGGTGGAGGGGTATCAATTTGTCTTTTCCTTGGGGAAAGTCCAGATGTAGAAAGCTACTTCACAACTCCAGCCCTTTTTCTTTTCCCCTCTGTTCTCTGGTCTGAAAGGGAAAATTCATTTGTCAGGTTTCTTCCTTGGCAGAGCCATGCGGTCTGTTAGTGTGGGCATAATGCAGCTTTCAACAATGAAAAGAATTGTGAGTTCCAAACAGGAAAAAATGTAAGCAGCTAAAAAGGCAGAATGGAAAGTTTCTGCTCTTGAGAGAACTTGGGAACCTGCTCATCATCTCTAGAGCAGGCTGTATTTTAATGTCTCATTTTGAAGCTGATGTCTGTCATTTCTGTTAAAATGCAAAAGGGGAGGGGGTGGAAGGAGCTCCGAATATGTCGTTGTCAGAAAAACCCCCTTGCTTGTTCATTTCCCTGCCATTTGGGAAAGCTATTAGAGGCTCTTCGGTGAGACATTTAAAACCCCTTCAATAATCTTTCTGAAATTCCTAAAATTTGCCCCAATTAAATTGTCGGGGGGGGTGACAGATATGACAAATATCTTCAAGCGGATGATCCTGTGACAACCCAGCATTTGGCATTTCCACATGCTCGTGGCCTTGGGAAGCAGAAGTAAGGGGAGGTGGGGGAAGCCCCTCCACCTGGTGTCACAGAAGCATTATGTGTGAAATGCAGCAGCCTGCACTTCATCTCAGATGATGCCCAGCGGACATCTATTTATTCTCAGCAGGCTCCTTTTTAAAGGTGTTACAGCCAAGCAAGGACTCTGATCCTCCCTTCGTTTGGCCACCAAATTTATGTGTGACATAAACTGAAGATCAGAACAGCCAGTCCCTGCTAGGGCCGTGGTGAGGGTTTAGTAAGGTCATTTGTGCCAGGCACTTGGAGCGGCCTCTTCTCCACGATTCCCTGCGCTGGGAAGACCGTGCAGCCCTGGATTTGGTTCGGTTGCTCTCTGTTCTCCTGGTGGCCGGAGCAGGTAGCAGCCTGCCCTGCAGTGGCCGAGTAGCTGCCCATGGACCTGAGTCTCTCCCCAGGTGTGTCCCAGAGTGTAGACTCCCTGAAGGTCACAGGAGGTGTCTCAAACTCCAATTCAGTCTTATCCTATATAAATGTAACTCTCTATCTTGATCAGACTCCTTGAGTCAGTCCCTAACTGGTTAAAATGCATGGGATGGAGGGAGACTGAATCACCGATCACCCCCAAACCTCCAACTGACAGATGAAGTTCGAGACAAGTAAGGCATCTAACCGGCCAGCAGGGATCTGCTCAGATCCCCAGAGTTCCCTCAGCATCACCATCCCATAACTCAGAAAGCCACTTTTTCTTCCTTAAAAAGCAACCCTTTCCAGTCTTCCTACAGCAAAATATAGTATCTCTTCATTGGACATTTATTTTGCCCCAATCATAAAACTACCGCAATAAAGACAAAGAGGAACACAGTATGGTCCCTGTCACCAGGAAACATGCTCGTAACAGTGAACAGTCAATAAACCTCTATCGGCAATTAGGCGTGTAACGTGAGGTGCCCTGGACCCGCCGTTACCAGCATGAACAAGTGAGCTACTTCGGGGTTCCATTTCCACTTCATCACCTGATAAATTGATAGAATATTCCCCTTTCATAATAGGGTTAGAGACAACAGACGTTGTTAATGACCTTGAGAGCAGTGCCATTGTCTAGGGGGATCTGAGAGCTTTCTAAAGGAAGTAGATGGGTGGTCAGGCCGCACGCAGTTTAACCAGCATGTACTTACTGAGAACCAGACAGGAGGCCCTGGGTCTAGGCTTGCTGAGTTTTAAGAGATAAGGTGACTGTTTCTTAAAAATATTTAATGAAAGCTACTAATGTGTGTTGGGGGGGGAGGGTCCTAAAAAAAATTATATGGGGGTCAGGAATAGGCACAAAGAAACAGCCTTGGAATGTATGGAAAAGTTGCTGCCACTTGGAGAAAAGTGAGCCTGGAGGCAGAGCCTGGAGCAGAGGTGGAGCCTGGGGCAGAGGCGGAGCCTGGAGCGGAGGCGGAGCCTGGAGCACAGCTCCAACCCTGTCACTGTCGGCTGCCCCCTTGATGACGGAGAGCCCCTGGGGTTACCTGCAGCCATCACATCATGCTGACCAAGGCAGAGCTACATCTTCATTTTATTCTCAGACTCCAAATGCTACACCTTTAACTGGGTCAGAATCAAGCAAAATTGTAAGTCTGGTTACCTTCACTAGCTTCTGTGCAGTTACCATAAAGCCATGTTTCCTTTCATTCTTATTTTTAAAAAAGATCCGAGTCTCAGTCCTACCGAGAGGTGGAAGGCACGTGTTCTCCGCTGGTCTCTTCCTCAGGCCCAAGGCAGTGGGCGTTTTCTCAACTCAGAAAAGTCACCTCCATTCACAGCTGGCTCTCAGAAAACAAAACAAACAAATGAAAACCAGTCATCCTGGTGCATCTATGGAATTAGCCCGCCGATGGCCTCTGTCCATCACAACTGTCAGAAACATGTGGTTCGGACACCTGATGGGGAGGCATCTTCCCTCTGTGGTAAAGCCGGGCCTCCGACCATTGTCCTTGCTTTCTCCGGATGTGGGTGGAGGGACGGCCTTCCCCTCCCCACTGCACTCCGTGGGGGAATACCTGCCGCAGAATAGATAGAATTGCCCCACGCTCCACCTGCTATGGGAGATGGCCTTCATCAGTAGAAGGGAGGGCTTTTTCTGACTGTCTGACCTTTCAGGACATTGATGTCCCTGGATTGTCAGCCTGTCCTGACTCTGGTAACCCCCAATCCAGGGTCTACCTGCGCCACTCGGCATTCACACACCGATATTTGGTGTTCTAGATGAGAACGCACATCCTTCAGAAGGAACTGTCTGAGCACCTTCGATCCACAGGGCAAACATACACAAAGAGGTCATCTTAGGACCTTTGGCATGGAGATGAATTGGTTTTGACCTGAAAACTCTGCTGTCTGAAACCAGGGATACTTCGTTTGGCGTCATGTCCATGAGAAAACATTCATTCTTCAGAGCTCTGCTCAAGCCCCACAACTCCCAGGGACCACATCTCAGGCTTCCGAAGCCCACAAGGAGCGTGGCCACGGTGGCCCACCAGAGTCCCAGGGCGTCCCTGCAGGAAGCGGGGCATGAGCTCCTGGCGAAGGCAGCCATCCCTGAGGGACAATGCAAGCAGCGACCTCTCGACTACCATCCCCCTGAAGGCTTACAGCTCAGTCCAGCCAGAGTCTCTCCCCAAATGACACGTCCATTGCTCTATAACAGCAACCACAGGGCAACATGACCCACCTTAAAGAAATCTCCTAGGACCTTTTAATTATAAAATATAACACAGTGCTCACTTAAATATGTTTCATAGACAGTCAACGCATTTTGCTAAAAGACAGGTTCTCTGCATTGTCTCTATTTTCTGACTCCAATTAGATTATGAACTATTGAAAGTCAGAAATCTCAACTTTTCATTTTCAGAATTCGTCTTTGTAGAACCTACTCTATTAGCGGCATTAACCAGGCTGACCTTTGGTAAACACTGATTGAATCAAATGAAATTGAAGGGCAGCCTCTCTCTGAGTATGATTTCAGAATTGAAAACAGTGTGCATGTGGTAACCTTGGGGGCACATTTCCAGGGACTTGAGGGTGCTCTGAGAATGGAATTGTATCCCTGGTGAGTTCAGCAACTGAATGCTTTTACTCACCCAGTGCAAGTGTGGGGATGTGAAACTGGAGGGTTGTGGTCCAAACCCTGGGCTCTGGAATGGTCAGTTTCTGAGTTACTGTCATCGTTAACTTTATACCGTGGAAGCTTGCATACAGTTGAGGTCTGGACAGCTCCTCATGGATGTACTCTGTCCGTGTCTTTGTCAGGATGTTCAAGGTTTAACCGACATCTGTCCCCTCAAATCCACACTCCTTGTCCTGTACTCTCCATTGGTTCACTCTCAGCTGATACGCACCAAACTCCTGCAGTTCCCCACCCTTTCTACACCCTCACTCCATACTCAAATCCCAATGCTTACAACCAGATCAGTGGCTTGCCATTGTCAGCAAGAAGGTCAGTATCATGACTTACAGGTCCCTCTAACCAGGAGTCAGCCCACCTTCTCGGCCCCACCTCCATCCTCGGCTTACACACGAGTCACCCACAGCTACAGGACATCTCTGCAATGCAGTAGGTCCCTTGCGCTGCTCTGCGCATGTCTATGTTGATTTCTTGGATGAGATACCTGCAGGGTGATTATCCATCGGCTAAACCTCTGCTCATCTTCACAACAGCAGGATTACCTTGGGGAAGGCGCCTGTCTTACACGCCCCAGGCAAGGAAGGCACTCTGCTCACAGAGCCCCATCTAGACGCCCCTGTTTATGGCACTGCCGTACGCTCCCACTGGACATGGCTGTACTGTTTTTCCTTCCACCTCCAATGTGCTGCAAGCATTCTGAGGGCATTCAGCTCCCCCTTGTACATTCTGTCTTTAGCTTCATTGTATCAGTGTGTGTAGCATTGACTGGATCACATAGGCCTCACTTCCCAGCCAGTGTTCTCCTAATCCTGATATCTGTCATCTATTGATAGAATTGAGCAAATCATTGGACCTCTTTGATTCCCAGTTTCCTTATCTCTGAAATAAACTTACCAATACTACTCAAACTATTATAGTGAAAATAGAAAACAAATAACTTTAATAAAGTATCTACCATAGTGTCTTGTGATTATAAAGGAAGAATATTTCATTTAATTATTTAACAAATAGTGATTGAGTATATATTCTGAACCAAGTAATGTAAGATATTACAGAAAATCAGACCAAGGCCATGACCTTCCTGGGCTTACAGTTTACTGGAAGAGATAGACAACAATTAAATCATTATAGTATATATACACATGCACACACACAACTGTAAAAGAGATATTATCTTTTATATAAAGGAATATAATGTATCTTTTATATAAAGGAATTATAATAAAAGTGTCCACCTAGAATGGTTACGATCAGAGGCTTCCCTTTGGAAGCTGACAGCTGAAGAATAAATAAAAATTCACTGAGCACAGTTGGAAGGAATGAGAGGTCTCCTTTTCTCTCGCCTGTTCTGGTTCCTACTCCTTTGGAAGCCACAGCAGCAAGCAAGCAAGCCCCAAGTGCCCCCTCAGGCCCCATCCTCTAGCCCAGCTCTGTCCGAGAGAAGTCAGTGATGATGGAAATGTCCCATCCGCACAGCCCAGTTCAGAAACCACTAGCTGTTCTGGCTATGGAGGCCTTGAAACGTGGCTGGTGAGACTGAGAAACAAATCTGTATTTTAATTAATTGGAATTGAAGCTTATACAGCCACATACAGCTTGTGGCTATCATCTTGGACAGTGCATCTCTGGGCCATATTTCCATATTTAATCTCTGAGTCAGCCTGACATATGATGGCTAGTAACACACATTAGGTTGGGTGTGTTTTTGGGAAACAGCACATCAGAAAAGGATCTTGATGCCTTTTATTCAGAGTGACAGTGACATACACGGACTCAAATCAACCCTAAGTGAGCCCTCTGTCTGAAACAAGTCGCCATGCCCGAGCATGGGTTCCCCTCAAGACACGTCATAAGAATATCACATATATTATCAGGCTTTCCATTAAATAAGCACTTAAAGGAACTACTTCTTCCCTTTTCCTCCTAGGTCACTATTCACAGAAACTCAGTTAATAGTTAATGAATTTTTTTTGTTCAGAGTCCCAGGATAAACATTGAGGATGAAAAACAGGCAATGTCTCTGCCCTCAAAGGACTCCAACATGATTAGGGGCACAAAGATGAGCATTAAATCAGGCTGCAGGGGCTCCCTGGGGTGACCACACAGAGTGAGTTATATTGGAGTTGGGATATAAATGCATCTTTTCTTGCCACTCAGGTGGATAACCCTACAGCACATGCCCTACGCTGCTTCTGAGGGTCCCCCGTGACACTAGGCCCTATTTCCCAGAACGGTGACTTGTCCCCTTACACGCCCTTTACTGACTGCCTTTACTTCCCCTGCCTGGAACATTCCCCCACTCAGACAAAAACGCTTCCTGGAGCACCTTCCAAAAATCCACACACACTCAAACGCTGTTCTCAGAGTCTGTTTCAGAGGGAACCCTCCTCAAACTAGAATAACAGCTAAAGGTGCACTTTCATGAGCCAGTACGTTTTCAACAACATATGACTGTTCTTATATGATTCTTATTATTCTTTAATTTATCATGCTAGGGTATTCAAAGAACCAGAAAATATCATCAATAAATGAAATTATTTCTTAGAAGAAAAAATGTTCTCACCGTCCTGATGCAGAAGAAGGAGGAGGGAACCTCAGGACAGGAAGCCATGCTTTTCAAAAGGACAGTCACCTCTACTTGCTCGTGTCTTTCCCATTTCACAATGAGAATCCTACCCCAGAAAGATTAGCCCATGGAACTGTGCTAGGAGCTCCTGAAATAGTAAAAGAAAGGGAGAATGCAGCACGCTCAGGGAGACCAGGGCACTGCAGCAGACGGAGGCCTTCGGTTCGTAAGGACTGAGGTGTCTGCGGGGGCCCCCAGGATGCCCGATGACTTTCAAATAAGGAGGGGTGAGTGTGTACTGGGCCTGCTCTCTCTTTGCCCCAACACACCCCCTTTCTGGCCTTCTCCACCCTGCCCTGCTCCCTAGGAAGCTGGTGTAGGGAGAATGGGAATTTTATGACCAGGATTCTCTCCTGATCTTAATGTTTCCCATTGTATACAGGTGATGAGGTAATACTTGCTGAGGTAATGCTTAGCTTGCTGGCACCCCCCTTGGCAGCAAACTGTTATGACTGATACTGCTTTAAGAAGAGAAGCCTTGGAGCCCTGTGCTAGGAAGAAAGAAGGGAGCCTAGAGAAGAGGGAGGCAGGAGAGAGGGGAGAGCACAGCCTGTGCTGGGGAGCAGAAAGGAGCCCAGCAGGAACAGAGCCACCGGTGGAGGCAGCGCCAGGGGAGCAGAGACTGAGACGGGCAGATGGGAGTCCAGCGCTCGACCTACTGCCAGGAGAATAACCCTCGCTATGAGCCCCTTTATACCCACAACATTCCATTGTCGTCATTTGGTCTCATCAAATTTGTAGTGAATTTGCCCAGAGTGGGGAACCCCCTCCTCCTGCAGCAACAGCTGGTCTTTGCCGAGAGCCCTGAAGGACAACTTGCCCTCTGCTCTCTGGTCGGTTGAGGGAAATGGGGGGACACAGGCAGGGGTCAGAGGGTGGAGGGAGTACGTCTCCCCTGCTGCCCCCAGCAGGCTGCAGGGTGGCGGAGGCTGCATCCCCCTAACGAGGCTGCAGCTCCTCACTATGATCCTGTTCCCAGTTCTCTCCGGACTCCACGCTGCTCGTTGCCTGGGCTTCTTCAGGCTGACAGTAGTAAAACCTTCCTGTATGCGTTTATCCCAAGTTGCTTCACCATCCCTTGTGCGTTGTCCCATCCCCACCCCCACTTTGCAAATAATCTCCAATTGCCCCTGAGAAGACCTGACAAAGACGGATGAGACTGATGTTGGGGTGGAAGAAACAAGGGTTATAGGACAACACCGTGTGCACCTGTGCCGGCAGCAGCCTCCGATGGGGAAGGTAGAGGCAGATACGGTGTGACCGGGAGAGAACTTTATATTGTATCTGAATAAAAGAAACCTGTAGTTCATTAAAGACACACACACACACACACACACACACACACACACAGCACTGATCCCAGACCTCCAACCACTCCTCGAGTTCAGGAAGGGATATTACTTATAAAAGAGGATGATATGTAGAGACTAGCAATTATTGATTATTATCATGTATAGGACATTTTTGTAGATAGACATATAGCTCAATGGAAGGGTAGATGGATGAGTAGATAGCAGCAGATGAAAATATTTCATATAGATAGATTTATCATAGATGGGTAGGTAGGTATGTAGATATAGATTCATGTGTATATATACATACATATGTGTACACACATATATGTGGGTGTATATATACACACTCTGATTTGACATTTTTACGTGGTGTTATATGTCCCAGTTTGCATATTAGAGATGAAGTGACTTGCCCAAGGCCACATAACCACCGAGTGTCGGAGTAAAACCCAAATCTGTTTGATGCTGGGAACCATGATCTTATCATGGATTCACACTGCACAAAAATATCACCATTAACACTGGTCTCCTTTAGCAGTTCCTATGTTTGCTTTATCAATTAAACCTTACATCATACATCAGTTTTATTTTACCCCATGAATGCCACATTTAAGCAATTTAGGCTATGTCTATGAGGTATGCCATTTAAATCATGATCACGAAACTCTTCAACTCAATTGAATATTTATTGAGTTATGTTATAAATATATATATATTTTTTATATATAACTATGTAACTATAACCATACCTATAATCCTAAACAGATGTCCAAATGAAATGGGAACAGACTTCTTCAGGGAAGTAGAAGATACGAATAAGATCTTGACACAATTCTCAAAGGAAACATATAATTTAAGCTGGACCTTGAACACTTAGAACTCTGACATTCTGAGCTGAGACAAAATGGTAAAAGCAGAAGAATCATTCCAAATACGATTCTCACATCCTGAAAAGGCACTTGACAAGGGAACGGGCAGCATGGAGGTCCAGGCGTGGAAAGCGTAGGTGTGGGGCTGAAAACACAGCCAGGGGCTGCGGGGAGGGGCTGCAGAGCCTCTGCTCTGCTGCAAGGTTTGCTTACAAGGACAGGTTCCTGCAGTTGTGTTTGCAGTTGAGAAAGTTTCACATGGTGGCACTTGGAGGATGGACAGAAGGGGAAAGAGAATAGCAGGGAGACCTCATGCAACTGACCCACTGCGGGGTGCAGGGGGGTGTGGAAGCCCTGGTGGCGACAGGGCCCCAGACATGAGGACCACCTAGAGGTACTTCTGGAGCAGAAGACTGATCCACTCTGGAGAGAAAAAGAGGCATGGAGGATGGCTCCTAAGTTTCTGTCTTGGGTGATGGGTGGATAATAAGGTTGTAAAAAAAATCTAGTCTACACAAGGAGAGGATTCAGAGGGAAGATGGTGAGTGCCTCTTGGCTATCTGATGGAAGGGTTTGTTCTGCAGGGAGGTGTGTGTGTGTGTGTGTGTGTGAGCACATGCAGAAAGAGAGAGGGAGAGACCGAAGCCCCCTCTAGAACAGTGTTCTCAGCTTTCAAAGAGGGCATTGCCCCTCCGGGGACATTTGGTCATGTCTGCAGACGTTTTGTTCGGAGGGAATGCCACTGGCATCTAGAAGGCGGAGTCCAGGGAGCTGCAGAACATCCTTCACTGCCCAACAGAGAATCCCCCAGCCCCAGATGTCCTTAGTGCCGAGGCTGAATGACAGCGCTCAACGCCAGCGATGAGACAGCAGAAGGAAGTCCCCCTGCGGTACTGCACACCTGAATCAGAGCTCTGACCTACCGCGCCCTTGCTGTGTGACCTTGCGGACATTGTTTCACTTCCAGAGGGCTGGTCTCTCAAGTCCCACCTCCCATTAGATTTCACGCACTGGGACTGGGACGATGCTTCATGCTTACGTGCACCCCGAGTGCACCGCACAGTCTGGAAACCCCAGCGACCCTGCAGTCCGGCCACGGGACCACGCCCCGCCCAGCACAAACACGCCCAGCCTCCTCGTCCTTCTCGGATCCCAGTGCTCTGCGCCCAGTGCCTGGACTGCCCTCCTCGTCCTGCCCCGCACGAGGCTCTCCTGCTTCTCCGTCCACACTCCTGACAGCAGCGAGCCTCCCCTCCCGCTGAAGCAAGACAATCGCGGACTCCGTTGACTCAGAAGGGGCCCCTCGTATTCCCTGTCGCTGTGCCCTGGGTAGTTGTGCTCTGGCCTGTCTCACGTGCGTCTCCACTTCCCTAGCCAAAAGGACAGCGACCACCCCCGGGTGCTGTGACCCGAACTTCTGCAACAGTTCCTGTCAGGTGGTCTCAGTGCACCCTGTGGAGTGTTGGCAGATGCTGAGGTGTGTTCTATGGAAACAGTCATCATTTTTTTCTAGACTAACTGTATCATCCATGATTCTGTTAAGAGCACCTTATTTAACCACAGCTATTTTTTCTGGGATATCCATTTGCCCAGTAATTTATTTTTGGCCCACTGCCTGAGAGGCTCCATCTCCGAATTAAGGACGGTGAGTGCAGGGGGGGAGCACAGTTGCTCGCTCTTTCTTTTTTTTTCCTTTAGCCATAAAACTCAGAATGAATTACGGTGTGTGAGGTACAGAGAGAAAATAAATCACATATGTTTCCCAGGAACTGACTCGATCACTTCCATCCGATAGACACTGAGGCAGAACTTGTCCATCACTGGCTGAAGGGACGCCTGCCCCACCGCAGGGCCTTCTCTCTCCCACGTGAGAACCCACACTCCCACGCTTAGGAAGAGGCTCAAAGTCGCATCGTCTAACCCCCCATGAACAGAAGGGGTGCGCCAGGAGGGAGAGAGGACCATTCAAAGTCAGTTCAAACTATGCTGATCGAATATATTAATTAGCTCAGCACATTAACGGCTGGTGCCGACCCAGCTCTCAGCCCACTGTGGGGCCGGGAGCCCTTCCTGCTGCTCCGCGCTCCTTACTCAGGCCTCTCAGAGCCGTGGCTGTCCACAGCTTCCTGCGTGCTCCCGACGGAACCTCCCTGGGAGTGGACGACGACTGCAACTGTCCTTGTTTGTGCTAGACTGTGAGCTCTGGAAGAACAGCAAGTGCGTCTCTACATCCTTCGCTCCTAACACATCATCCATCTCATGAAGACACCCACTGAGTATTTGTTGAATGAATGCAGGAAATGATAAGCAAGGTTTTTGTTCTCACTCTTTCTTTTTTGAATAAAGGACTCAAATTTCCTGTCCAAATCCCCACGTAGACATCGCTTGGCATCCCAGGGACTGTCCAGATAGCTCCAGTTAAAACCTTATATTCAACCAGGACCTTTACTATCATGACCTATTCCCAGTTTGCCTGAGGCCCTAGGAGCACAGAGACACTGCTTAGAAATTAGTGGCTCCCTAAGAAAGTATCTAAATACCTAGTATCAAAATACCATTTGATAAGGTTTCTTCAGATGAACTCAAAGCCTTGTTATGATTTCTTTTCCTTTCCCTCCATCTCTACTGCCTAGTTTAATGCCAACAGGCCTAGAGAAATGTTCTTCAGTGAGTGAAACAATTTAGACACTACAGCTGACCTGTAATAAGGGGAACATAAAACTCTGATACTAAACTTTGTCATATGATGTCCTCAAATTTTGGTCCATTTTGATTTTAAGAAAAATCAAAATGGTCACAGTCAGAAAAAGACTTTGTCACTCTCTGCTGCGATAAGCCTAACTCATTTCAGAAGTTAATAAATTGAAATTCTGAAAAGGTACATGGTTTGCCTGGGGTCATTTAATAAATTACGGAGAAAAAGAGACCAGGGACACTGTCCCCTGACCCTCTACTAGCTGCATTGTATAGCCTACAGTAAACACCAGAAAATCCATTAAAGAGGAAGAAGGCAGACCCACTTCCACACACAGCCAGAGGAGGTTATTTAGAGCACAAACCAGTAATTTCAACACAGCAAACTATATAATAAAAGTTGTATGTGATGACAGTTTATTGAAGCTTAAGACAAATTCATGGATGGCACCTCTCCCATAGGAACAGGGCCCCTCTTTGTGGAAAAGGACAGTTGGTACCCATCCAGCATCCAACTTCAAAACATCATTTTCTAAAAAGGTAGGGCACTGGAATTTTAAAAAACACAGGCTTCAAATGTGAAAGGAACAGAATTTGGATCTTGGCTTGGCTGCACATGAGCGTTGCAGGCAAGCCTTGGCCAGGAACTCGACCTCTGGAATTCTGCCAGCTCATTTTAAGATGGGGGTAATAGCGCGTGCTTTGCAAAGTGATTGCAAGGATTTATTCATTCAGTAAAACCAATGATATGAAATTACCCAAATGCACAGAATGTCATATAGCCGGTATTCAATAAAAAGTTTCTCACTCGGCCCTTTATGAATTTTCTCCTAACATCTGAAAACAAAGCTTGATAAAACACATGTGGAATGAAAAATGTCTTGTATATATGCTGTGTGAATTCCCACGATCAGGTGTCCCCAGCCCTCAAAGACAAGGGCCGGGTGCCGGATTGCATGAGGTCTTTGCCTGCCACCTTCCCCTGCCGGAAGCCCTGCTCACTGTGACTATATACTCACAGCGCCATCTCGTGGGCATCTGTGGACTTCCCTTTCCTTTTTCCAGACTAGAAAATCCCACACCCATCTCTGCTGGAAAAAGGACCCAAGGACCTCAAACGTCCTCTCTGGCTTTGAGGAAAATGCCTTTTTGGAAGGATGTATTTGCCCACGACCACCTGAAAGGGAAGAAGCCCATTTAGCCTGTCAGGTGAGCCTCCAGGAAAGTGTTTCCAGAAGCCCAGGGAGCAGGTGCTTAGGAGAAGGTTGAAAGAAGGCTTCCTGGAGGAGGTGGCAGATCACAATAATAAAGGGCAATATTCCTTGAGCACTGCTCAGGCCTGGCATTCTTCTAGATGCTTTGTGTATGTAAACACATTACATCTTCACAGAAACACTGAGCATACAGGGAGAGCTGGTCTGCAGATTCAGGAGGTCTGGATCCCATATACAAGTTCTTAGCCGCTCAGCAAAAACTAACTGCATCTTACCAACTGCACTGTGGTTCACACTTCAAATCAAAGATAGAAAGTGGCTGAGATGGGCTAAACGTCAAAGTCCCCGATTCCGTGTCAAGACAACTACCTGCACTCAACTGAGCTATGGCCAATGGACAGGATTTTACAAACCAGATGTAACAGGTACGTGAGGAGGTGGTGGGGCTGAGACCACGGTGAGAGAACATCCTGGGGGCGGGGGGAGGGGGAAGAAAGTAGTATGAGCATGAGCGAAGGGTGGCTGTGGAAGTCAAGGGCGATTGAGAGGCAGGGTGGTGGTGCCTGTAACCACAGTGTCTCTGACACCAGTGCCCCGGTGGGAGCTCCAGGGGGAAGGTGGGAGGTGTGGTCTGCAGAGGGTGAAACATCGGCCACGCAGGGCAGAGAAGGGCCCTGCACACTGGGGTGGGGTCAACACTGCATCGAGGCTGCTCCTTTACTGAGTTCTGTGACCTGAGATAAGTCATGCTTATCAACTGGGCATCACAATGCCAACCTCAGACAATGGCCTTCTGAGATGGGGAACAGCTTGGGGAGTTCCAGGAACAGCAGCAAGAGGGAGAATATAGTGGAAGGAGCTGGGAAAGGCAGAGTGGAATGGGGACCAGAGCACGCAGGTCCTTGCATGCTGAAGTGAGGGCTTTATTCTGAATGTGGTAGGAAAGCACAAGAGGTTTCGGGGCACGGGAGTGACGTGGCGTGCGTTGCATTAATACAAAGGGGAAACTGGCCAGAACTCTTTTGTGCTTGGAAGTCAGAATGGCGGTTGATGCCGAGAGCAGAGGTGACCAGCAGGGAGCAGGGGGCAGCCTGAGGATGGCCGGGCCAATCTGATTCTTCATCTATTTGCTGGTTACAAAGAGTGTTCAACTGGTAAAAATGCACCAAGCTGTGTGCTTTTCTGTATGTTTGTTGTATGCCAGTGAAAAGTTTAAAAGGAATTATTCCTGTGGGTCCCACATGGGTAGGGATGGCAGAGAAATGCAACAGGGGACCAGTTAAACTGCTAGGACTGGGCCAAGCATCTGACAGCGGTGGGCAGTCACCTAATTCACTCCTTCTCTCTCCACCCTCACCTTCCTCCAGGCCTCTGTCATCTCTCTCCTCGTGTCCTTCAACCTTCCTGCCTCGCCATCTGTACCCTGTTCTCCTTCAGCGGCCACAGAGGACCTGTGAGTACAGGTCAGCCTCCCCATCGAGTCCCTGCAGCCCTGCCCAGCCCCTCACTCCTCAGCAGCTGTGGGCTGGCGGCGGCCCCTCTGCCACGCTCCCCGCTCCTTGGCCTGGCCCTCCCCGTTCCCTCTCTGCTGAATGCTCTCCCCACGGACTGGACCTTCATCTTAGCTTTGGGCTTAGTATTCAGGTTTTAGTCCTGGAGGGCTGCTCTGCACCGGTGAATCTAAAGCAGCCACTCCTCTCCCGTCGCTCCACCACCTTGCCCGGTTTTGCCTGCTTTAGAGCACCATCATTTCTGAAAGCACTTTTGTGTTGTTTATTGTAATTACTTCTCTTACCAACAAGAACATAAGCTCACAGCAGGGACGTTACTCCCCCAGCCCCGTCCACAGAGCCTGGAGTGGTGTGTAGCCCACGTGAACTGCCTGAGAAGTATTTGTCACACACTGGGCCATGGGCCACAGGAAGAGACGGTCTGCATGGTCTGGCTTCTGCCAAATCCTCTGCCTTCATTTATCACCTGTCTTGCCGCTCTGGTCCACAGGCTGGCTTCTTGACACACTAGCCTTTTCTCCTGTAGTGCCTTGGCCTTCATTAGTAACCAGCATGTTTCAGCCATGACTGCATATCAAGGGGACCCCAGGAATGCTCCAAAGAGGAGCCACTGCCTCCGTCCATAGCACCAGCACCACAGGGGTGCAGAGCTCTGTCACTGCCCCACATACTGGGCCACAACGAGCGACTCTGTGCGTGTCACCATGGGCCAGGTTGTGGTGGCCTCTCAGGACAGGAGGAGAGAAGATGTGCTCATAGAAAAGCAGATCACAACATGGACAGAAAGTGATGCAGGCACAAACCAAGCCCATAGCTGTGCTCCGGGGGGGAAGGAGGAAGGGAGGCCCACCATCTGAGGGATGTGGGTGCTTTAGAGAAGAGAGTCCCAGGCAAGGTATAGAACCACGGCCAGGACTGGAGAAGTTGTAAGTAGGGCGCCCACACAGCGTGGACGAGAGCAGGGGTGGCCCACGCATTGAAAGAGGTGAGCAAGTCCTCGGACGTGGCCCTTCCAGGCAAGCCCGGCCCATTCCCTGCTGGCGCAGTCCACCAAGGGCTGCTTGGGACAGTGGCCGGCTCCAAGGCGCACGCCGGTGTCACCACCAGTAACAATATGAAGAATCTTTGACTCGGCCACATATCCTACACATGGCCCTTTTGACAGGAAATTGAAGACATTCTTAAAAACCACTTCTCCACCCTTTATATATCATGTCCAAGTATTTTAAAGTGAGAAACTGAGGTCACTAGAAATGAGTCATTTTTTTTAAATGAGCAGGAACGTGAAGAAATGCTCATCTTTCCATAGATTAGTGTCCTTAGTGACCCCATCAGTGACGCACATCAGTGACGCACAGCCGCAAACAATGGCATTCATTTCAATGAAGGCGTCACACTTTTGTAAATGTGAAAGCTCCTAATTAGTTTCTGGAACCCAGCCAACAAAAGCTCTGGTTCCGAGGCTGAAAACAAGGCCAGTCGGGCTGTAATTACCTTACTATCCATGTGTTTATTGTTCTCTTTTTTTAGGAGACAGCTCTGCACATAGTAGGTGCACAGAGTAGATTCTCATTGGTCAAAACAAAATGAAGAGAGTTTTCATAAAGAGCTCAGGAGCCCCTAATCAATGTAATCTACTGCACATACCAGGGCCTCTGCCCCTGTTGAGTGAATAAGGCAAAAATAAAATATCCTTCCAGCAATGGATCCCTTTATGTCTACCTTCACAGAATATTACAGTGTGGTCCGTTCGAGAAGTTATAGATCTAGGCCACTGCATTCACATGGAGAAATACAATCCACGTCTTTCCAAAGTAGATGGTATGTTGTAAAAACAGACTTCAGTTTGGAAAATGTTGGATTAGTAGAAATTAAAGTGGCTTAGATTTCCAGGATGCTGTGAGTTAAGGCACATTTTGCATCTCCAGAGGGGGATGAAGGGTGCTGCCTTCCCAACCACACTGACTGCACCACTCGGATCTTACATACATCTTTTTGGGTTAATGTTTCTGGGAACCCCCTGGTGAACTCAGACCCGAACTAAGGTAAAGGACTGGAGTGTGTCAGTGACACAAATGTCTCTGTCCAATACTAAAGCCAATGTAGTCATGACCAGATGCACTCGCCAAGATCTAGTTCACAGGGACTACGCTGAAAAGTATGTTAGAGATTGTTGAATATAAACATTTGCTTTTGCTGATAAAGAATGAGCTCCAAGTTGGTTCAAGGACTATTTGTGGCAGTCAAGCTGGATCCCAAGTCTCTGGCCTCCTGGCCCAGTAGCATTTCCTCTTCACCCAACTTTCCAGTTTTGGAGGCATCCTTGAATAGTTTCATATTGAAAGGCACAATAGTACAGAATTAAGATTCAATACTTTAAACCCACATAGAAGCTGAATGACATCGTGACTCAGCAACTTAACACTATAACTTCAGATTAAACATCTAATGTCACTAAATCTGAGTTTCCGCATCTATAAAAATGGTGAAAATAGTATTAATAATCAGGTATATAAATAGCACAACATTATTTATAAGTATTTCATGGAGTGGATATTAGAATATTTGGGTAAAACATTGAGTTTTAGCTGACACACAATATTACTTAGATGAACTAAACCTAACAAGCATTTCTTAAATGTAATAGAGATAATATTTAAGATCACTATAGCAAACACTGTGGAGACAGGTCAGAAGCATAACGAGGGACCCAGCTGAGGAATCTGTGAGCCTGACAGTCCCCTCATTCCCTATGAGCCATATTAGATGGTGAATAAAAGACACAAATAGTGGTAAGGTCTCTCTACCCCATTTAAGTAATAAAACATTGATACTAATAGACTGTGATAAGATTGGTATGTGCACTGTAATCCCTAGAGCAACAACTGATAGATGATAGATACAAATATAGTCAAAATCATTTTAGATAAAACAAACAGAATATTAAAAAAATGCAGAAGTACCCCAGAGAACATCAGCAAAGAGGAAGCAGAGATAACATAAAACAAGAAATAAACAGGAAATACTAAAATGGCAAATTTAAATCCTAACATATCCACTTTTACATTAAATATAAATGGCTAAACAAACCAGTTGAAGGTAAAGATTGGTAGTGTGAATAATAAAAAGGGTATGACTCATCTATATGATGTCAAGAAATTCACTGTTACATACTAGGCTAAAATTTAAAATATGGAAAAAGATATGCTCTGTAAACACTAATGAACAGAAATCTGGAATAAAGAAATCTGGAGTGCTTACATTAATTTTAGATAAAGCTGACTTTGAAGCCAACAAGATTATTAAAGAAAATTAGGAACATTATAGAAAGATTAAATGGTCAAGACACAATGAGGACATCCTTAATGGGTATACACCTAAAGGCAGAGCTTCAAACACATGAAACAAAAACAGACAAAACTAAAAAGAGAAACAGAAAAATGTAAAATTATAGATGGAGATTTAAATCCTCTTATTTAGGCAATCAAAAATTCAGCAGACAAAAAAAAAAACAGCAATGATAAGGCAAGACTAAACAAAACCAGCAACCAGCTGGATCTAACTAAAATGTATGAGATGTTCCACCCAAGACCAGTGGAACACCTGTTACTTTTTAACGATGTTACTAAGTGTAATTAACAAGCCATACTGTTCACCAACTTAAAGTGCATAAACCAAGTATTTTAGTATATTCACAGTACTCTATCAGCCTCTTCTAATTTCATAACATTTTTGTCAATCCAAAAACTAAACACAATGCTGAGCCAATGAGTCACTCCCATTTCCTCTGACACCAACCCAACCTTAGGCAGCTGCAGCTTGCCAACTCTGAACCTTTCATGTAAATGGAATAAAACAATATGGAATCTTTTGTTACAGGATTCTTTCAGTTAGGGTAGTGTTTCCAAGTTACTCCATGTTGTAGCATACACTTGAACTTTATTCCTTTTTATTGCTAAAGAATATTAAGTGGATATAGCACACATTTTGTTTATCTGATCATCAAAGGACATCTGACTTGTTCCCAGTTTCTGCCTATTGTAAATAGTGATGCTATAAACATGTATGTACAAGTTTTTGTGTGGACACATATTACCATTTCCATGGAGCATATACCTAGTAGAACTCATACGTCATAACAGTAATTCTGTTTTTTAAACTTTTAGAAATTCCCAACATGTTTTACACTAAGTGACTACACCATTTTCCATTGACACCAGAAATTAGAAGATTCTAATTTCTCAATATCTTGTCAAAACTTGTTTTTTATTATAGTCATGCAATTGAGAACAAAGTGGTACCCCCTTCCCCAGCGGCCTGAGAATCATCCTCTCCCTCACTGACAGATGATGGGACAGGAGAACAGGACCCAGAGACCGTGAGCAGCCTGGACAAGGAAGCCTCTTTCCCCAGAAGGCCTGAGGCCACCTCCCCTGCAGTTAGCAGGCAGCCTGGGCACACAGAGGGGGCCAAACAGAACGGCCCTGCGCTCAATCACCTGGCCCCAGAGCCCTCTGCATCCTTACAAACAGGTGAATCCCACCTCAACAAGTGCTCGGCCTGGAAACCTCAGCGTTCCTGACGTGCCACCCCTTCTGCTCCCCCGACCGAATGAGCAGACACTGTGGAGACAGGTCAGAAGCATCATGAGGGACCCAGCCGAGGAATCTGTGAGCCTGACAGTCCCCTCATTCCCTATGAGCCATCGGCCCCCTGACCTGAAGACAGACCTCACCTCCCCAGTCCTCAGGCAATGCCAGAAAGGACATGGGAGACCCAGCAGCACCAGATGGACCAAGGCCAAAATAATACCGTTCAAGCCTCTGAAAATCAAACGATTATTGGAGCCACAGATCACCAAACTCGCCAGGCCCTGCTTGTGAAGTCCAAACATGATCACTGCCACCAATGAATATTTATGTATGATAAATGGTTAAGTATTCAAAAGTCAACCAAAATTCCAGTTTAGGGTGATATGAAATAGACTTCCTTATCCTAGATCTTCCCTCTTACAATGGCTCCGGACATGTCGCAGCAAACACAGGTCCACTGAAAAGCAGGAAGAAGGCAGACGGCCTCCGGACCTGGGGACTTCCGCGAGGACGTGGTGGTGAGTCCCCGGGAAACCTGTTTGGTGTCACCCTCGTCTCTCTGTAGACGCCCTCCACGTGCCTCCACGCCCAGACACACAGTGGGTCAGCAGGTCCAAGCAGGGGTGGAAGCAGGTAGTGCTCCCGTTCCTCCGTTGGGATAGTGTCCACAGTGCTGCTGAGACTGGGCATCTTCTGACCCTGCCCAGCAGAAGCAGGAAGTGGCCTCATTCCCCGCTGGGGCAGTACCGGTGAGGGCAGTGGCGGCTGATTCCCAGTTCCCAGCCCAGGAGGCTGAGCTCCGAGTGCCTAGCCAGGGTAGTCCTGTGGTCCAGCAGCGAGCTCCGCCTTGATCCCCACTCGGCAGCAGCAAGACAGTGGTGATGAGGCAGGGCCAGTCACCAATCCGCCTTACCCCCCACACAAGCCTCAGGGGGCTTCGGTGGGGAGCTGAGCCCCCAGCCCACCCCTCACCAGCAAGGCCGACTGACACGGGAGGGGAGGCAGGTACACTACCCCCACCCCCTTCCCTGGTCTCATCGGGGCACAACAGGAGCCAGACCCCTCCCCAGCTCTGCAGCAATAAAGCCATATGAGACTGTCCATGATAGAGTGGAGACGTTGCTTAGGTACTCAGAGATTTCAAGTTAGACATCGAATCAGTAATTTAAGGAAAAGATCATACATGGAAGTTTATGATCTGCAGTAAAACAACCTGCCTCATCATTATCTAGCCACGTGTTCCTCAAAGCAATGTGACTGAGAAACCTTTTTTTATATGACATGTACATACGGACTGGGGAACTAGCATCCCGTAGGACACATTTTGAGATATGCTGGCAGATAAAGCACAGAATGGAGACCCAGTAATTATACATCTTGGAAATCCACTGCTGAAGTTGTTTAAGCTGCCCTTGTCCAAGCCCAGAGCTGGCTCAGTAGAGTTGCTGCCTACGCACTGTGTCCCTCACTGTGTTCATCACAGTAGAATTAGTGAAAAATCGTTGTTGGAGAAAAAATAGGCTTAAATCCAATGGACACCAGATAAAAGGCTTTCTACTGCCATCTTGTAAATATATCAAAGCTCTCCAGGGTGAAGCTGCTCATTCTGAAGTGGGAGTGGCACGGCAGGAGGACCCTTGGCAGGTTGTTTCCAATCCCTCACGCTGCTGCCAGTTCATAAAACATGCGAGCATTGCATTCACCAGGATTTTTCAAACCATGAGTAAAAAGTCATTAGTGTTTATTTTAGCACATAGTGAAATGTACTTAGGTTTAAGACATTGTTTTTAATTCAACATCTAGAATGCTATGACATAGAAAAGAATGGGATGACTTGAAATAGAATAAACAATATCAGAGCACATCCCAGTTAGGAAGGTAAATGCTTCCTTTATCTTTGTTTCTAATCTGTGTGTACGTGGGGGGGACAGGGGGGTTGCGCCCATGTGCACACATGTGTATAAACTCACCTATTTTGGACCAGATTGTTCTGATGTACAGTGTATTCTTACAGAAGGCCATGGTCAATAAATTTGAAAAGTAGGAAGTCTCCATCCATGATAAAAAAGATTGACTAGAAAAGAAGATTAAAGAAATTGAATTCAAGAGGCTGTCAGCGTTTGCCTCTGGAGCTCACATTCGATTACGTCTCAATGTTGCCCGTTCTCCATTGTGAAGTTTTCTGAATGACGTCCCCTTGTGGATAACCCTACTGCTTTCCCCTCATCCTAGCAGCCCCTATTCTCAGCCTCACACTTGTTTCAAACAATCAAGAGAGCTCCCTAATTCACCTTCTTCCATCCTTGTTTCCTCCAAATAATTTTGTGATTAGCTTGAAAAATATGAATGTGACAAAGTCTCTCTAACACCTTGACTAGCCTCCCATTATCTTTAGAATAAAGTTCAAACCATATAACCAGATGTAACAACCCCTGCTTCTGCCCTCTCTTTGGGCTCATTTAACTTTATCTTTTCATTATCTAGCCACGTGTTTCCCAAAGCAATTTGATTGAGAAATCTTTTTTTTTTTAAAGGGTCTCCTGCTCTTTCCACTTCATCTACCCAGCACATTGCCCCACTCACCCCGGGTTCTGTGACTCCCCTGCCTCTAAGCTCTTTTCTTTCTTTTAACTCTGTCCATCTCTATCTTTTCATTTGTGTACTTAGTCTTTTAATGTTAAGGTAATTATTGATTGGTAGTTTTCCTGTCTTGCCTTTTCTGTGAGTTACTCGGATTTTCAGCATTACATCTTGACTAACTTTTAGTATTTTCAAGATGTATCACTTGGTACAGTTTTCTTAGTGGATTTTCTAGTTATTATAGAATACATGCTTATCACAGTCTGCTGATATGTTGAGGTTTGGCCACTCTGAGTGTAGAAAACCTACTTTTTAGATTTAGGACCTTTTACCCTCCCAACTTTCAAAATACAATCATGTTATGCTCATAAGTTTGACACTTAGAAGAAATGGAACAACTCTTCAGAAACCACAACTGAAATACTACCAAAATAAAACATATAATCTTAATAATCCCATAACCAGTAAATAAACTGAATTTTAATTAATCTAACTAGGTATAAAAAGAATTGCAGAGTATCATTGACTGGGATGTATTCTAGATATACAAGGATGGTCTCACATTCAAAAATCAATGTAATCCACCCTATCAACAAGTTAAAGAAAAAAAGCCTTATGATGATTTAAATTTACACAAAAACACACTTGACAAAATCCAACATCCATTCATGATAAAAACTATCAGCAAGTTAGGAATAGAGATGGATCACTTCAACTTAATAAAGACATTATACAAAACCCTACATTTAGTGTACTACTTAATACTGTAAGACCGAATCCTTTCCCGTAATATTGGGACGAAACTAAGAATATCCACTTTCACAACTTTTATTCAACATATTACTAGAAATTCTAGCCACTGAAATAAATAAAAAGAAGAAAAAAATGCAGATTAGAAAGGAAGAAATAATCATCCTTATTTACAGATGAGTTCAACAAGGTCACAGGATATAAGACCAAAGCACAGAAATCAACTTAATTTCTATTTACTAGCAACACAAATGCAGAAAGTGAAAATTTATAATTTTTCTGAAGAAAATGATATATTTAGTATGCACTTAACAAAATGTACAGTATCTATAAGGCAAAAATGATGAAATGTTGAAAGAAATAAAAACACCTAAGTAAATAGATATACTGTTATTCACGGATTGGAAGCATTGTGAGCAAAGTTGATCTGTAAACTGATTTGTAAGTTCAAGGCAATTCCTATCAAAATCCCAGCCAGTTTTGTTGTAGATCTAAAAAGCTTATTCTAAAATTTAGATGTGACTTCCAGTTGCCAGTCCCACATGTCAGGAGCCTGAAAGCCACTCCATCCTGAAAACAGTGGAAAGCTCAACAGACTGAAAAACCAACTCTTCTTGGGTGCCTGAGAGAGGGGAATATGCAGAACAAACCGGGGACAGAGGCAGATACGGGGTGGCATGGCTTTCCAGACCAGAGACTCCGAAGTAGAAACCACAGTGCAAACAGGGAACCAGCACTGGGGCTGGGAGCCCTGAGCTCTGACCGACAGACTGCTGAGGCTCCATGGGGACGACTCTGAGAGCCACACACTCCAGGGGGATCCAGCCACTGGGGGCAAGGGGCGGGGGGACACAATATTCACCTGCAGAAGTTCAAGGAGGTTTCCCCCAGCACACCTCCGAGAGAAACACCCCAGTGCTTCTGGAGGGGTGGCAGGGGGGTGGGGGGAGAACCACCTTGAAATATGCCAGAGCGCTCTGTTCTTAACAAGCTCCAGCCTCAGGACAAACTAGTCAAACAGCCTAACTAGCTGGGGTGTTATGGGAGCTTAACTGGCCTGGGGGAAGGGAGATGTCCAACTCCTGTCTGTTCTAGGCTACCAAGGGAAAAGAGAAATACTCAGCTCTAATTCACTCTAGACCGCCTGTCCCACCTAAAGAGGGAGAAAAAAATAACAGAAGCATTGGTGAAGTTCACAGGCCAGAGGCATATAAGCTCACTAAGAGACTGGGCACTACAGGACCCTAACCCCACACTGCACCACAGGACTGAAGGCCTATTTACAGCTGCTTATTTTTACCCACTACCTCATGTGCCACTATCAGGAAAAATTACAAGGCATACTGCAAGGTACAGTAGGAGACCTACGGTCACTTCGTCCTCAGCAGCAGCCGGAACCGCTGCTCCGGTCTCAGTTGCCACAGCTCCAGTCCAGTTTCTTTCTGTCTGCTCCTTCCTGTTCAAACCAACCCACACCTGGGTCCTCGTGGTCCTCACGGGGCCTTTGAAGTTCTTCCTTCGAGAAGCAGACCGCATTTCCTTTTGTGCTTGAGCTTGAGGACAGAAGCAGAGCCTGGAGCGCCCCACAGCCTGAGGAGGGGGCTGCACCTCTCCTGGAGGAACCCACAGTTACCGAGTCCTTCTGGCTTCCCACCAGCTTCCAACCAGGTGGGGTCTCCACCAAGGAGGGGCTGATGCCTCTGGCACTGGCAGGGCCTCCACCTGCACCTGTTCGTCAGACCTCCGCTCCTCCATTTCTGGGGCTGACGGCTCCATTACATCCTTCACCTGCCCCACGGCACCTGGCAGCCTGCGTGCTGCTGCTTCTCGGGCCGCTCCTTCTCGGGCCTCTGCCCTCACCTGCCCCAGGGCACCTGGCAGCCTGCACGCCCACACTGCTTCCTCTCGGGCCACAGCAGTTCCTAGTGACGCCATCTCAGTCAGCTTTCTCTCGGGGTGGACCCCAGCCCTCCACCCCTTCACAGTACCACATGTCCACAGGGACACTCGAATGTCTCCCATCCACAGGTGCAGCTGCTGAAACACTCCTTCCATGAGGGCTGCCTATTCTTTTTCCTTGGTCACCAATGAACCCTGCCGACTGCCACCTATTGTCTTGCCAATGGGTTTCAACCACGCTCAGGTTCACTGTGGATTCAGTGTGACCAAAGAAATGCCAGTACAACATTCTTGGGGTGAAAGGGTTATACACAATTTTATTTCCATGGTGGCAGGTCAATCACTAGAATCCTGTCCACTCAGAGCAAGTCTGCGTGCAGCAAGCCATCTCTGCCTCTGGGCCTCTCGCCCCTGCAGCCATCTCAGTCTCTGTCCTCCATGCTTCTACCACTCCAGTCTCTGCTCTCCTGCAGCCATGCAGCCGTGCCACCATGTCACCCAGAGCACTGGGCAGAACTCTTTATATACAGTCAATTGCAATGTATTACCCACACACGTGTAATGAGCTAGCCAACCAGGGCCAGGTGAGGCCCCTGGCTTCACTTTATCCCACAGCAATAGAAACTTCAAATCTGAAGTAAAGAGAACAATGACTGAAAATGATAGATCAGAGTATCCAGGGACAGTAGGACAATTCAATTCAAGATGCATAACCTATGGGTAAAAGAAAGAAGGGAACAGAATAAATATTTGAGAAAGTAATGAGAATTTGCCCCAAATGAATTTCAGACACAAAACCACAAACTCAGAAAGCTCTGAGAACACTAAGAAATATAAATGCAAAAAAAACAACACGTGTATCATTTTCAAACTACAGAAAATCAAAGACAAAGAAAACATCCTAAAAGAAACCAGGAGGTTGGGGGATAATTCAAAATCTTCTCAGAAACCATGCAAACAGTAAGAGAGTGAAGTGGAATGTTTAAAGTATTGAGAGAAAAAACAAACTTAGAGCTCTGCACCCTGCAAAATCATCCTTCAATAGTGAAGGAGAAATAAAGATTTTCTCAAAGAAAAATTGATGTAATCTGTTTCCAGTAGACATGTTCCACAAGAAATATTTAAAGAAGTTCTTTGCAGAGAAGAAAATAATATAGATGAGACACTCAGAGCTACATAAATGAAGAACATCAAAAAAGGAAGAGTGAAAGTAAAAAAAAATTTTCTCCTTCTTAATTGCTCTAACAGGCAAAAGTTTGTTCAAAATTATGACAGCAACAATGAAGTTGATTATTTATGTGTGCACACATTCACTCTTACACACACACACACACACACGCTTATGTATACTTATATGTAAGTGAAATTACTGACAACAATGATACCCAGGAATGAGAAGGAGGAATTAGGATATTTTCTTTTTATGAGAGTCTCCCACTACTTGTGAAGTGGTGAGGTGTTATTTGAAAATGGACTTGGATTAGTTGTGAATCTATATTGCAAAATCTAGAGCAACAATTATAAAAAGTAAAGAAGAAAAAGTATAAGTGATGTGCTAAGGAAAAAGAGAAAGTGGAATCATCTAAAACGCTCAGTTAAAACCAGAAAAGGAAGAAAAAGAGTGGAAGAAAAAAAACAGACAAGAGCTATATGTAGGAAACAGTAAATAAACATGGTAGATATTAATCCAATTATATCAATAATTAGTTTGAACATCAATGGGCTAAATACATCAATTAAAAGGCAAAGATTGTCAGAGTGGATCAAAAAAGGACACCCAACTGTATGTTGTCTACAAGAACCCCATTTCAAAGGTAAAGAGATACAGATTAAAAGTCAATGGGGAAAAACATACCATGCTAACACTAATTTTTAAAAAGGTAGGAGTACCTGTATTAATTGCAGACAGAGCGGACTTCAAAGCAAGGGCAGTTATCAGGGTCACTGAAGGGCATTATAGAGAAATAAAGGGTCAGTTCCCTAAGAAGAGTTAACAATCCTCAGCAGCCTGCACCTAACAACCAATCATCAAACTACAAAAGGCAACAACTAACAGAACTGCAGGGAAAAATAGATAACTCCACTATCAAAGCTGGAGACATCAACAGCCCTTTCTCAGAAACGGACAGATTCAGCAGGCAGAAAATCAGTAAGGGCATGGTTGAACTCAACATAGCACCGGTCAATTGGATATGATGGACACCTATAGACCACTTAATTTAACAGCAGCAGAATACACATTCTTCTTAAACTCCCATGGAACAATTGCCAAGACAGATAATAATCTGTGTCATAATAACACATCAACAAATTTAAAGGAATAGAAACCATACAATGTCTCTTTCCGACCACATGGAATTAAACTATAAATTAATAACAGAAAGGTAACTGAGAAACCCCAAAATGCCTGGAGATTAAATATCACACTTATAAATAACACATGGGTTGAAGAAGAAATCTAAAGAAAAACTTTAAGACATTTTAAGCTAAATGAACATGAAAATACAACTTAGCAAAATTTGTTAGATGCAGTGAAAGCAGTGCCTGGAGGGAAAATCATAGCATAGAGAAGATGAAATATCTAAGATGAATTATCTAAGTTTCTACCTTAGAAAACTAGAAAAATAAAAGCAAATTAAATCCAAAGGAAGCAGAAGAAAATAATCAATATTAGAGCAGAAATCAATGAAGTAAAACACATAAAATCAATAGAGAAAGTTAATGAAGCCAAAAAAAGTTTCTTTAAAAATATCAATAAAATTGATCAGTCTTTAGCCAAGCTAATTAAGAAAGAGAAATTATGATGTCAGAAATGAGAGGGGATATCATTAAATATCCCCTGGACATTAAAGAACAATAAAGAAATACTATGAACAACTGTATGCCTAAGAATTTGATAACCTAGAAGAAACGGCCTAATTCCTTCAAACAACAAAAGCTGCTAAAACTCACACAAGAAGAGGTGAACAAGCTGAATAAGCCAATATTAAAGAAAACTAATCAGTAATTAATAACTTCCCCAAACAAGAAGCACCAGGGCTGATTCGCTCACTGTTGAATTCCACCAAACGTTTAAGGAAGAAATTGTACCAAATCTCACCTTAACCAGTTTTTAATACTGTTTTGTCTAGAGTTTTAAATTCTCTTTGCTGTGGTTACTTTGATAATAAAACAAGTGGAATAATACCTCAACCCAGGAAGCCAGACTGAGGTAAAGCGTGCGAGGCACTTAGCAAAGTAGCTCATGGAAAGCAATCAAAATTATCAGCCATATGTGCTATTTCTACTTTCAGGAATGAGTCCTGGAGTGTCCAGAAAATCATAATGAGTAATAAATGCCAATCAAATTTGAGTGCATAAATGAAGAACCTTAAGTCAGAAGAACTGAGCTCCTCTCAGTGGTTTACCAAGTACTGATGCTGAACATACCTAAGCATCAGGGACATGCAGGTCAAACCAAATCACCTCACACCTGTCAGGATGGCTAGTAACAAAAATAACTCACAAGTATTGGTGAGGATGTAAAGAAAAGGGAACTCTTGTGCATTGTGGTGGGGATGCAACCACTGTGGAAAATGGTATGGAGGTTCCGCAAAAAATTAAAAATAGAACTACCATATGATCAAACTATCCCAGAAGACACTAATTCAGAAAGATCTGTGCACTTCTTTGTTTAAATAACATTATTTAAATAGCCAAGATGATGGAAGTAACTCATGTCTATTCACAGATGAATTGATAAAGAAGATGTGGGGTACATGCAATGGAATATTACTCAACCATAAAAAAGAATGAAATCTTGCCACTCCAGATAATGTGGTTGTATCTAGAGGGTGTTATGATAAGTGAAGTGAGTCAAAGAGAAAGACAAATAGCATAAGATTTCACTTTCAGCTTCTACCTTGTAAAAAGCATCTTCTCCCCCAGACCCCCACCCCTCATCCCCTCCCCACCCTCCCGCCCCTTTCTCCTTCAGTCTGCAGTCTCCCGGCAGAGTTTTAGAGATCTCCTGGGGTCCTTGGAGTCTTTACGCTTCAAACACGTGATTTATATCTTCAAGTAACAGGAAAAAGACTCAGGTTTTTTCCTAGGAATTTTGGGGTATATTTCACTTTTTCAGAAGCCTAAGGTAATTATGATTTAAACTTTTCCATCGACCGAGGGGCCAGAAGGCGAATCTCTGCCATTCCCACAGCAGCCTCCCCTGCACCCCCCACCTGCCCAGGATGCCTCCTCCAGCGTCCCCCTCAGGCTCTGTCCCGGGCTGGGACCCTGGGCCTCACCTGCGCGCCCCCGCCCACCTGCTCCGCGGGGAACAGGGCCACGCCTCCTCCCCTTTGGCCATCTCCGTCCCCGCTGGCCTGGGGGCCTCGGGGTCCACGTGCCTTGGGAGGCCGCACCTGCCACCCCTCGGCCACCCGCCCGTGTAGCCCGCGTCCCCGCAGGCACCAGCTGCCCCTTGGCGCAGAGCCCAGCAGCGCAGCCCCCCGTCCCCAAGCCACCTCTCCGCCCTCAAGGCTGTGACCTTGAAATGGGCTCCCCCGTGGGCCCCGCGCCCAACGCTCATGCCCCAGTCATGGGCAGGGCAGGGGCCCATTGCCCACCAGCTCTCAGGTCAGCGGTGGTGCTGGCCTCTCGGTGACCCCCCAGCAGTGGAGGTGGGGGTGGCTGGGGTGGCAGAGGGTGTTAGTGAGCCCTGGGGTCACCCGTACTGAGCCCTGTTGCCCAACTGGCCTACCCCCTGGGTAGGCCAAGTTTACCCCTGTGTCTATCTGCTGTGCTTGCATCTCTCTCTAAATCAGTTCTGTACTTGGAAGGCGGAGAAGCGGGCCTCACATCACCCCTCAAGCTGGGCCAGAACGCTGCTGGGGTGGTTCCCTGAGAGCTTCCCTTTCCCTCTGACACAGGCAGGGAGGCGATGAGCTGGGCACCAGGGGGTGACGGCTGGGGATGGGGCACAGAAGCCGGTGCGAGAGGGGGCTGGGGGAGTGGGAGAACCTGCCCACTCCGCTGGACAGGGAGGCTGTCTGTCTGTAGTGACAACCGGAAACCTGTCCTTACAATGGTTACCTGTCAATAGCTCACACGCATTTACAGGATTTATTTGCACTGATCAAATAAAGAATCTCAGCCATTCTTTTAAACTCTGTTTCACCTAGGAAATATTGTTCTCAATTCCTGTGCGCCTTCTCTCTCTCTCTGAAAAAGAATAAGGAGGGTTGCAGAAATGTCAAAAGGGTCCCCAGGCTGACAACTGAGTCATGGAGCCCCACCTTCTTGCGGTAGGAGCCTGCCACCACCCCTTACCGCAGAGCCCCGGTCCGCACATGCGCCATTCTCACCACTGAGTTAGAAGGCACGCACCAGACCTCCAGTCACGCATACAACCCTGAAGCACCCACCCCTTCCTCTTTTCCATGATTGTTCCTTAGATCCTTGAAGATAGAAACTGTTTCCTTTTTCAGGGGTTGGTTTGGATTAGCAAGCTTATTCTTTAGACTTAACCATACACATACACACGTGTACACATGTAAATACCTTATACACACATGCATGAATACTTTGTATATACACATGTGAATAATTTATACATACATGTAACTTACATACACACGGAATACCTTATACACGTGCACATACATGAAAGCTCTCGGGTGGTTAGGAGGAGACTGTGCAGACCATGTGGCTTTTTGTTTCCTGAGCAGAGAGCTCAGTTTTGATAGAGAAGCACTTTGGGGAAAAGGAAATGTGTTCTGTCCTATCTGCCAGGGAGCAGACTGTCTTTCTAGGTGCTGGGGCATAGGGGAAAGGGTTTGCTGGGTGGGGAAAACAGACAGACTGGTGTCATGGAAGCTCACAGGCGATGATGTTCAGCAGACCTCCAGTCCAAGCTGAGCTTTTCCATCAGTGAGCTGACCAGGCCAGGCCAAGTCACCGAGTCCCACGTATTCTCATCTTTCTGATATGACAATACCTGTCTCTGGGAGGGGAAGATGGGATAGCAGGTCATAACAATTAAATTTAAAGAGTGTGCCATACATCATACTCTTTCTAAGTTGATAGCTGTCTGTCCGGTAGATTCCAAATATAAATTCTGCTACTTTTTAAATTTTGCTCAAGCTGAATGAGCAAACACAGAAGATGTGTAAGAACTGCCTTCTCCTTTTTCAAATGGACCTTTGGACTCAGATCATAGCTTACAATTGAGCACAGTTCAGCTGTCATGAATTACATGGTACATTTTATCACATATTTGGAGTCTTTGTGTTTTGTGAAAAAGCAGCTGGGGACTGGTTGGAAGCTGGCCCACTTTTGCTACATTATTTCTGTTGGAACACCTGCTGGGAATTTCCAATAAAAAAAGCCTTGCTCTGAGGCAGGTCAGTTTTACAGTGAGCACTGGGCATCCCTGGGGCAACCGAGTCCTAAACGGGGGCCAGCATGGCTCTGACTTGAGGAATGAGGGTGTCCCACCTCTGTGTGGAGGACGCCCCGTCCGCCAGCCCCTGAGCACCAATAGTAGGAAGGACCATCCTGGGGGGGGCAGTGCAGGGATTCCGGCAGGTGCTCTGTCTGGGGTGGGAGGCTGTCATGCAGGCTGGCCTCCCGCCCCAGCTAGGCCACCACGCGCAGGCGCATGTCAGTCTTTCATGGAAGCGTCTCCTTCTGTTTCCCATTTGCATTGAAAATGCTCTGAGAAGCCCGAGCAGATGTGCGGTCCTTTGAGGGCCAGCAAATGAGACTGTTGACAGGGACAGGGGGTAATCCTTAACTGACAATTACAGCATCCACTTGCCTAGATTTACAAAGATCTCTGTACCACAAACTCACACTTCCTGTCATAGGGGCTCCTAAGAAACTGTCATTTTGTCTTCACAAACAAAGGCTCTGTGGTACACTGACATAATTTTGTCCAAGGCCATTTAACTGGTACTTGGTAAACCCCTGAACTGAACTCAGTTCTTCTGACTCAAGTTTGCTTTATTCACATACCCAAATTTGATTAGGATTTATTATGCACTATGATTTGCTGGACACTCTGGGACTCAGCCCTGAAAGTAAAAATAGCACATATTGACTGATAGTTTTCCCTGCTTTTCATGAACCAGACCCCCCACTAAGCCCCTTGTACACTTTATCTCAGGCTGGCTTCCTGGGTGATGAGGCATTATTGTGCCCATTTTAATGCAGCAGCCACAGCAAGGAGAATTTGAAACTCTTGAATAAAGTAGCATTACCAATTAGTTAAGACAAGATTAAATCTGTTTTGGTGCGATTTACCACCCATGCTGTGGCCACCACGGCCCGTATAGCCCCCCCACCCCCCGCCTGGAGAAAGCCGGCCAGTGGCAGGGACAGCTCATGAGAGCACAGCTGTACAACAGTGTGTTATATGCTAACGGGGTGACATGCAGTGTACCTTGGAGAAGCTCCCTCATCTTTCTGGGATGTTGCCAGGACATCTGGGTATATATTAAATGTGAAAACAACAAAACAACAAAGAACCAGAACTTAAATCCAAACTTTTTGCCTCAGAAGCTCACGAGTAACGAAAGAAATGAATCAAATGTTCTCTGTACTGTGCTTTCCTTCCACAGATGACCCACGGGATTCTCAACAAGGCATCTGTTATGAAAAGCTGTTTTCTTTCTAAGCAACTGGGCACAGGGGATTGCTTGTAAGAAAGGCTGGTTGACAGGGTGTCCCTGGAGTGGGTTTCACATAGAAGTCGGGAGCTGGGCGGTTAACTCGCCATCAGGAGCTCCTCACACGGGGAGGCTCCCTCTTCACAGTGTGCGTCCTGCCCTGTCTCCTCTCTTCTAAAAACATCCGGTGTCTCTTTGATTTGTTAAGTAATCCAGGAAGCCTTTTTCTGCTGTCTGCCTGGCTCACCTTAAAGCAATCCTCGGGATTTGTTTCTAGGGATCAGCAGCACCCAGGAACCTCTGAGGAGGAGGGCGGTGGGGATGGAGCAGCACTTTAAAAAGTTTTAAGGGCCTGGTTCACACTCATTTCAGTATTTTATGGCTGCATACGTACGCCAAACGTGGGCTGCATTTATAAGGATACAATGCTGATCATGGCAACCTTCCCCTACGTGGACCACCGTGTCCTGTTCTGAACCCAATTTTACTATTTTTAATCACATATAATGAATGATGTATTACTCAGGGTTCATTGGCAAAAAATGCAATACCCTCTAGCTAGTGTAAAGGGATTTACTACAGAGTAATAAGCAGCAAATAGAATCGATGGGAGAGCTAAAGAGTCTACTAGACTGAGCTTCTAGGATGCTCTGTAGCCTTCATGGCAGGACTAGTGCATCTGGAGCTGCTGTGCCCCGCAGGACGGAATGCTTTGGCGTCAGAACACTGGGGAAGCTGCTTACAACGAAGGGGTGCACAACCAGGCCGTGATCGGCATCAGCTAAGCAGATGCCTTCCCCTTAGCTCTGTTGTGAATTCAAGTGAATAAATTAAATTGGAATGCTCTAAATCACATCTGGACCTCTAGCAGTAAGCAGCACGGGGAAGACTGGCAAATGCTTGTGTTTCGGACCCCAGTAGGACAGGCTTGCACACAGGGAGGTGGCCGGAGTACCAAGGCCCCATCCACAGTGCTCACTACAAGCAGCTTTTGCTTTTTCCTCAAATAGCTCTCAAGTTAAAAAAAAAAAAAGAGAGAGAGAGAGAGAGAGAGAGTTGAGAATCAATGATTTATGTTGCGCTCTTCTTTTAAATTGTATTATTCCACATTTAAAACATGTAATAATGTATAAATAATAAATAAATAAATAAACTCTTTTCTATCAAGGGACTTATCTATGCTAACTCAGAAAACAACTGCACATGGACACACCCAGCGAGGGAAAGTGAAGCCACAGGGAGATACAGCAGAGCCTGCCCACGGCTCCACTCCTCCCACATTAGCTGGAGTTGACCACATTGCAGTCTCTTCCAGACACCTGCTGAGAGGAGATGCTGCGGCTTTGAAGCAGGTGTTCCCAGCCTTCAGAGCTCCCACGGCACGTTCATGGGCTCCAGGATGGCCGTTATGCATAACTTTTCATTACAGGTTGGAAAGTGCAAACTCTTAGACTTCTCCTGTATCTCATATAGTTACCAGTTTTTGAGAAATGCACCAGCAGTCATTAGGTTCTCCTCTCCTGTGTGACAAGACAGTGACCTTCTCACTAATGCCATCGCAGTCTCACGTCTGAAGTGCCAAGCGGGCACCCACAAAAGCCGCATTTGGGCTTCTCTGGGCCTCTCAAATGTATCCTCATTCAGAAGACTGAGAAAATTCAGGGGTACAGAAGAACAGAAGAGAAAGCAACAACTACATCTTTCTAGGGAATGATTTAGAAAAGGCCACCACCGTTCAAGGAAAGAATTGGGACCTTGGTGTTGAAACTAACTACCAGCTACGCTAGTAGATGTGACATCTATCAGTTTATCACAGTGCGTAACTCATCTGGGCACCAGAAGAAAACCTGCTCCTGAACAGCACGGTTATGTCTTCTTCTGGGACCCTGTCGGTGGGGAAAATTTACTCCCCCTCCTGATTCCATGTCCCTGTCCTTATCCCCTACTCACCTCCCCTAGAATCACTATGAAATTGACAATTTAGGCACCAATTGCAGGTGATGCCAACAGTCAGCGTGAAGAAAAATGCAACCCATAGTCCACAATTTAAGTTTTAAGAGAAGGCTGTGCATGGTACTGAAACAGTGTCCAGGGCTCATTCAACATACAACTAGTTTTATGTTTAGGGCAAAAGAACTCTTTCAAGACAGTCCGGGTGGTGGTCTGAAAGGTGCTAAAGCATTCTGAGCCCTCAGCAGGATTGGCTCAGGACTAGTTGTAATTGAGCCCTACACGGTGTCAGGCTGGGGAGGACAGGAGGGACAGAAGGACTGAGACAAACCAACATGCTGTTTTATGTCACATTTTACCCTCACTGTAACACAGGTATGGCAGTGGGCCTTGTGTGACCCTGGGAGGCAGGATACTGGTGTGCTAGCTCAGAACCTCACTGTGGTCGTGAGCAAGTCACCGAGTGTCCCTGGGGTTCACTAGCCCCCGCCGGAGTGATCAGAGCAGGCGGTGTGCATGTAGACAGCCCTATATGGCCAAGAAGCCCTTGGGAAGAGTTGGGATTCTTTATGTTGGAAGTGAAAAACAAATTAATGTTTTAAACAAGATATTTTGGCTCCTGGAATTAGAAAGCCTACAGGGTAGATGTGGCCACAGAAATGATCTAATCTGAGCATTGGCCTGGATGGAGCTCCCGGCTCTGCATCCTCTGACTGGTGTCCTCAGGCTCAGACATGGTCACGGAAGCACGTACGGAATAGACTGCTTTGCTGCTGTCACTGTGCCCTACCCGATGGATTAGATCAAGGCTTACTCCGGAATCAATCACTGGAATAATCAAATATTCCACCACTAGGACTGGGGTCCACTGGGAGACTCCCAGGAGAATGGCCGTTCAGAGCAGCCCTGGCCAAGGGGAACGTAACGTGAGTCAAGTACATAATTTTAAGTGTTGTTTTAGCCACATTACAAAAGTAAAAAGAAACAAGAAAGGTTAATTTTGGTAATATATATGATTTAACTCAACTTGTTCCGAACATTATCTTATCCAACTTGTAGTCAAATAAAAACTACGAGTGAATTAGTCTACCTACTTTTTTTTTGTACCATGTCTTTGAAATCCATGTACAGAGCACCTCAGTTGGAACAGCCGTGTTTTGAGGGCCTGATAGTCACACGTGGCTGCCCTGTTGGACGTGCAGGTTTAGAGCGACGGAGTAACGCCTGCCCGGCCTTTCCGTACCTGCTGTCCATTGATTGCCCCAACCTGGTAGTTAGAATCGGCAAGGATGCTTGTTACACTTGGAATGACTTGCTTACAAATGGAAGGATCAGGAATGGAAACCAGGCATTTTTAAACCCAATTATAATTATAAATCCATTGAGAAACAGTTATAAAAACAGGGCAGAGTGGACCACTCAGCCAGGTCTTTTTTATTTTTAATACCCAGCTCAGGGCCCCACCCTACTCGGACCCACCCAACTTGTTGGGGAAGCTGTCGTTGCTGTGTCCAGGACTCAGGCTCCTGTTCTGTCGGACGCTCACCCAGTCTGTGCTCCAGTTTTAAGTGGAGTCCTCATCTTGAATTCCCCTGCCCCAACCCCACATCCAATCTTTAATATTTTTTTCTCTTGTTTCTTGAGCAAGAGCATCCATCTGGGTGGTGTGTCTAATAAGCATCTCTCTCCAGACCTCACTCATTTCTTCTCTTGCTTAGTCCCTGGAATCGTGCCCCTGAGTTACAGCTTATGCACTGGGCACACCACCTGCCAGGAGATGCCCTGGTTCTTACTGTCTTACGGGAACAGTCTCACCCTCTGAGTATTTCCCATGAAAACATTCCCTATGCTCTCGCTCAGTAGGGAACAGGTGCATGTGCAGGGCTTCTTGCTCCTTTCTCTGGATGGCATCTGATCTCTTCACATCTGGGGACTGGTCATGGCCAGGCGCCCACCCTAGCTTTTCCCTCCACTCGCCCTGGCTCTGAAAGCCGGTAATCTTGGTGCCACCCATCCCAAACCTACAGCACCCTGTGTCACTACCAGCCACACTTTCAGAAATGGTATTCTGCCTTGCAGAGGACTGCCCTGCAGGGAAAGGGGCGAGTGTGGCAGACCGGCCATTGATGGACACTCACTGTGTCAAGCATTTTGCTGAACCCTCCCTCCTTCATGATTTCAGTCAATGTTCACAAAACCCAGGAAAGTGGAATTACAATCCATGTTTTAAAGATAAGGCAACTGGGGCTCCAAAAGTCTAATAAAATTTCTAAAAGCCACAAACTAAGAAATGATGGGTGGTGAATCAAAACCTAGATCAGTATATAGACAGCTACTTGCCACAGTCCTCAAAACAGCCAATTAAATAAAGAAAGAAAAAAAAACCTGAGGTAGCCGAGGCAGTTTGTGCTGGAACAAATCCATCTCTCAGTATTCTTTTTTTACATTTTGGTAGGAAGAAGGAATAGCTCCAGATAAAGAATTACGTTCCTTTTAAAAAATCTAGTTGGCAAACTTTGAGTGTCCTCTAACCAATTCATGTGTGTGTTTATATTGAGAGTTATGCTTTCCCTGTTTAATCATTCATTACCACAATGCTACAACACTTGATGGCCCCAAGCAGTTTCTCTTCTTGGTCTCCATATTTCACACAAAATTGGGCTGCTTTTGTGTATCAAAACAGAAGAGAGCAAGTGAACAAAGTCTTTTGGGAACCAAGAACCAGATTTGTCTTTTTGCCTTTTGAAATCCATTGTTAGGTCTTTTTTCCACCCACACAATAGAATCCCAAGTACTTTTAATTCATAGAATATCCAGTTCTTTTGAAGAGAAGTGATGCCTGCCTTATGGCCACCCCGTCCTGAGACAGCATTCAAGAAAGCCAAATAATCTTGGTAAGAAAAGTGCTTGCTTCTAATTTCCAGCATCATTATGATTTGTCACTCTAAGAGACACACTGACGTCATCTGTGAACATTCCCGGCACAGAGCAGGTAATCGAGGAATGCTACGCTGCTTCCTTCCTGTTAACACTTACAAGGCAGCATACAAGTTTCTGTTTGGGTGGAAAGCAACCTCTGACTTTTGGTCACAGAGTCTCAAATGTGTATATCGCAGTATTTGTTGTCTTTTCCCAAGTGCATTAGTATTCAGCATCTCATTCCGATCCCACAGCCTTGAGACACAGGTAGTACTGGATTCAGATCTCATTTTGGACAAAAAGACAAAGGTTTAGGGGGAAAAGGGTACATCATGATTAGCACAGAATGTAGCGGGGCAGGGACACAGGAAAGGCAGTATGTACAGAGAAGACAAGTAGTGATTCTGTAGCATCTTACTACACTGATGGACAGTGACTGTAATGGGGTTTGTGGGGGGGGGACTTGATAATAGGGGGAGTCTAGTAACCATAATGTTGTTCAATGAATTGTACAGTAATGATATCAACATTTTTTTTAAAAAGACAAAGGTTGAGAGGAACCAAGAGATTGGCCAGAGCAAATCTGTTCATCACTGTAGGAAGGGGCAGTGAGTTTGCTCACTTAGTACTCACTGCAGTGCTCACCTCAAGGGCAAAGAGAGGGAGGCTAAATACTGCATTTCACAGACTTCCTTGCATTTGATGCTCATGGGTTTTAGGATCCACAAATTAGAGACAATAACACCGGTATGAGGATTGACCTGGAGTTGCCTTCTGCAGAGAGAGAGAGAGGGTATCAAGGCACCCATTTTGCTTGTAAGGATTGCGACCAAGACAGTATAATCCTAGATTATGAAGTTGAAGTGGGGCTTCTTCATTCACCAGCATTCTGACCGTCTAGAGGCAGCAGCTCCCTGGGGAGTCCATTTCTGCGGTGGGACTTCGAAAGTCATTCCAGAAAGCCCAGACCGAAACCTGCTTCTCCAGCCTCTAATGATTCAGAGGTTCCCTTGCATTTATAAAAAATTGCTTCTGATTATCACTGAGGGGGCATTCTGTTATATGCACCTAAGAACCAGAGTTGGTGCTTATGGTAAGCTAATAATCAAACTCAGGTTTTGTTGACCCCCAGGGGAAAGAAATACAGAATATGCCAATAGTGAAAGTAAAATAAAATCACAAATATATCTAATTAATCCAAAAACAGGTAAAAAAATGACCAAGAAAAGAACAAAGATGAAGCAAATGGAAAATAATTAACAAGATGATATATTTCAACCCCAAAATACAAATAATTACACTAAATATAAATAACCCAAACACAATAGTTAAAAGGCAGATTGTCAGTTTGGACAGCAGAAAGAAAGGCCAAGCTGTGTACTGTTTACAAAACAAATGAACACAGCAACACACATTAAATGTAAATTTGCACATAGGTTACCCATAGAGCCTGCAAGAAGATATACATTGTAGACATTCATTAAAAGCAAGCTGGTACAAGAGCCTTAGTGTTATTCATGTGACACTGAGAGCAAGGGATGTTGAGGATGATAAAGAGGGGCACTACAAAATCTCCAAGGGTTTTTCTTCCCCCAAAGACGGGGCACACCTAACTTTGTATCTATCTACCAACACAGCTTCAAAATATGTGAAGCAAAACCCAAAGCTCTAAGACTTAAAAAAAGATTGACGAATCCACAGTTATCATTAAAGATTTAAATACTCCTTTCTCACTAAGCAGGAGAACAAAACAGAGAAATTCACTAAGAATGTGAAAGAACTTAACACGTGCCGACCAACTTGACCTAGTTGAGATGCATAGGCCATCCAGCAATAACAGGTTGTTTTTCCTAGTCCCTGGGAACCATTCACCAAGACAGATTATATTCTGGGTGGACTGAGAGGGCAGGGAGGGAAAATCTGTATATTCCTTGGTTACATGGATTTAAACAAGGAACTAACAGAAGGGTATCTAGGAGAAAAACCCTCAGTTATTTGGGAATTGAAAAACACTCATCAATAATGCAAGGATCAAATACAGGGTGAAAAGGAAAGTTGGAAAAAATTTTAAACTGAGTGGAAATGAAAATATAACATAGGAAATATATAGATTGAGTTATAGCACTTCTTAAAGAGACATTTGCAGCATTAAATATTCATATTAGAAAGGAAGAAAGTTCTATCAGTGATCAAAGCTTCCACCTTAAGAAACTAGAAAAATAGCAAATGAAACCAAATCTAGCAAACGATAGGAAAGAGGAAAAATCAATGAAATTGCAAAGAAACAAATAGAAAAAAAATCAATGGAAAAAAATGGTTCTTTGAAAAGATCAATAAAAATGGTAAACCACCAGACAGGCTGAATTAGGATAAAGGAGAGAAGAAACAAATTGCCAATATCAGGAATGAAAGAGGAGACATTTCCATAGATCATTAAGACACTGACAGAATAATAAGAAATATTATGAACAAAGTTATACCATACATTCAATAATCTAGGTAAAATAGACAAATTCTTTAAAAGACATAAACTATGAAAGCTCAAAAATAGATTACTGAATTGCCCTTCATCTATTAAAATAATTGAATTCATTATTGTGTCTGTTTATACAAAATGTAAGAACCATTAAAAATCAATAAATCTATTTGTTTGCAGAGTTTAGAATAAGAACAGCATATTAAACCCCCAAAAATGGGCAAAAGGAAATGATCAATATAACATGTTTAACAGAAATCAAACTTGCCATAAATTAAAAATTAACAATGTACACAGTTGTTTCTTTGAAAAGAACAAAAGAATTACAAGCCCCCTTGTAAGAATGGTGTGAGAAACAGAAAACATAAGGAAATATTAAGACTGATAAACAGGGATAGAATTCTAAATTCTATAAACATCAAAAATATATAATAAATGTGTTATTAACATCTGCATTTGAAAATGCAGATGGATAAAATGGGTCAATTCCTATAAAAACACATCTCTTAAAAAACCAAAACAAAGTGAAATTGAATCTGACTCATCATATATATTAAGTACTTCAAATATGTACAGGAAAATAAGCTGAGGATATTTTCTAGACCAATAAACTTCCAAACATTTGAAAGAAGAAATACTAATGTCATGCTTCTATTTTCCCTCTCAGAAAGTCAGAAAACAGAAAATTCTCTAATTTTGGGCAAGTCACTTAATGTCTCCAAACCTGTATCTCATCTGCACATAGTGTTTGACAGTAATATTTGTATCATAGAATCATATAAGGATAAAATTGAGTTATATGAAGGGACATATTAATAAGGGACATAGCATTTAACACAATGCCTGACACCCAGTATATCCCCAAGATGTTAAATATAATTGTCATTGCATATTAAATAATTATGACAATATCTGGCATACAGTAACCAATCAATGTTTAACAGCCATCATTATATAAATATTAACAAAACTAACACTGACATTTTAGCCCAGTGCGTAGCACATATTCTTCACTCTGTACAAACGTTTTGTGCATGAATATTCAAAAGTGGCACTAAAATGCTGAAGACAAGCAGGCTTATCCCTGGCCTTGCACTAGGTGATAGCTCCAGAATTCCTGGTTTTCTAAGAGACCTGGAGCATGTAGAGAGAAAGGGCAAACAGCTTTTTGGCAGTTATTCCTGAGGCATGGGGAGCATGTTGACAATAACTAAAAGTTGCAATTACAGGAATTTACCCCCAGCGCCTCTGGGCACTATCACGGCAGTTTCACTGCAAGAGTCCTCAGCCATTCCCAATCTGTGCCTCATTAGGTAGTTAGCAGCATGTACTTACTGTGGAGACGTCTGGAAACAGGCTTTGTGAAAAGGGGCCTTCTTCCCCCTCCTGACCTCTTCCACTCTGTGGGGTGGTTCTGCGGATGCTAGGGATGCCTAGAGTGCTTTGGGACCGAGATGTCCCACCGAATTCCCTTCCCTCAATTCAGGTGTGAGCAAAATCACAGGGGGCGTTTGCCATTTCATCACATCGTACATACTTAGCTTGCAAGGAAGTTGACCTCGCTTTCATGCAGCCTGACCAGATGCCCAGGTGATAACCTCACGTGCCCAGCCAACTGCATCCACTTTCCTCCCTGACAGGAGACACATAAGGAAATCCCACTACTGCCACGTTGCCCAGGGGCAGCCACTTGACCTCTGCATACCTCAGTTTACTTGTCCAGAAAGTGGGAAAATAAAAAGTTATCTGGCCAGTTTGAGGCCTGAAAGAAACCTAAGTCATTCTCTACTTAGCATTTCTACTTCTTCGTGTTTGGACCCAAGGAATTTCCTCAAGAAAAGCCTCACCCCATCCAGCCACACCAGCCTCCTGGATGCTTCTCAGTATGAATCCTCTAGTCCCCAGATCTTTGATCAACAGATGACCCTCCTAGATGGGCTCTTCCCTTCCAGATATATCCATGGGAATAAAATAGCTTTCTAGGTCACGTCTATCTTTTTATCCCAGTTAGAATCAACCTGATCTGAGTCCAGTGGTTCTCAACCCAATAGATTTCCTCCCCTTCCCCCGGCTCCAGCGGACACTAAGCAATATCTGGAGACATTTTTGATTGTCATAAACGGGGCATATTATCTTGTGGTAAAGGCCAGTGCTTCTGCTGAACATTCTATAATATAGACATTCTATAATGTGTAGCCAGTCCCCCACAGCAGAGAAAAACCCAGCCCAAAATGTCAACAGTGCTGAGGCTGGGAAGGCCCACCTGCATGTCCGAGACGTCACCGGAGTGGCTTCCCTATGCATCCTGCCCAGCCGCGAGCAAAGCATCCCAGAAGAGCAGACGACTTCTAAGCTGGTGGAATTAAAGTTTCAGGGGTAATGGCAGGCATGGGTGAGCTGGAGTGGCCAATTTTCCAACTGAACTTATCTGCCCAGTTGATTAAGGAGATGAACCGTAGGTAGGGAACCAGAAGAAAGTTATGGGATGTTAAGGGGAACAATTAAGCTGATTGGCATTTGCTGATAACAGAGAGGGGAAAAAAGGCCCCTAGCAAAGACCTGTCAATCACGAATCAGATCATTAAAACCTGAAAGCCATGGGTAATTCTGCACCATTTTAAGCATCCACCCTTTAGCCTTTCAGGCTGATGTTAGTTTGCTCCTTTGTGAAGAGAAAGCCCTAGTGATGAGAAATCGTGGTAGCTTTTATAGACCTTTGAAAGCATCATGATGGAAATAGGACGTTTAAAGTCCCATGAAAGAGTCTGCAAAGCATTTGTTTTTTCATTTTTCTCTTTTTCTGCTTCACGTGTAAAATGCCATCCAAAAGGCAGTGAGGGATGGTGCTGTCTGACATGAGGCCCAGAACCTGCATCTTTCACCCTTACTTCAAGCAGAGGTGGGTTGTGGTTGAGGCTCCCACATCCTCTGGTCCAGACCATCTGGTATCTCAACAAATGGTGTTATTTTCAAAGGAAAAGCAAACAGTGAGCTGAAGACAGTTGCCTATGAGAGGCTGGTGTTTTTACCATGACCAATGTGGAAATGATAGCATGAATGTCAGCCTGCCTCAAAGGTGGACCTGGGAGGCTTGGAGTTACCCGTATCCTTCATGCATTTGCATAAATAAATGCATTAGTGTCTGCACAGTGTGTGGCATAAGCCCGGGTGCATAAGCATGTATTTGTTCCTTTATTAACCCCCCTCACTGATTTACTACACGTTAGTTCTCAATTATAGGCAAATTTGTCCCCCAGATGGCAGTTAGCAATGTCTGGAGATGATTTTGGTTGTCATAAGCAAGGGAGAGGCTGTTACAGGCACCTCGTGGTGGAGGCCAGAGATGCCGCCAAACATCCTGCCACCCACCGTCTCACCTGTGGGGGACGGCCCCCCCGGGCAAGTTCACTTTGAATTCAGGGAGACCGAATAACCAGCACAGAACGTTGAGCGTTAAAGGGTTTATACCAAGCTTTAGTCTTACCGAGGCAGGTCAGGTGCCCGCAATCATCTCCATCTCTGCCTCCAAGCTGAGCGTTTAAAGGAGCTCTTTATATAGTAACACCGACAATAATGGCTCATTGCCTGCGGGTGTGGAAGCAGTAGCCTAGCAGCAGGCCAGTTACAGCATCAAGTGGTTCAGGGTCAGGGGGAGCTCCTTGCCAGAGAAACTCCCATTTTCCCTAAACACATGCACGGGCCAGCTCCTAGCGGAGGACTCATCCTGCCAAACAGGTCAACAATGCTGCGACAGAGAAGCCATATCGTACAAACGGCACCCAAACTCCCTGGCTTGTCATTCAGAACGTAACATATGTTACATGGGCTCCGCCTCCAGAAATTCTGATTGAACTGGACTGAGGCAAAAGCGTTCAGAATTCTTAAAAGCTCGCAGATGATTTGAATGTACCCTGTTTTGAGAACCACTTTGGTAAGGAAAGGACATTTTTTCATTGGGCCTAATGGCTTGATGAAGGAGACAGGGCTTGCGTAGTTACGGAGGCTACTATGCATGTGTATTTAATTTTAATGATCACATAGTATGATTCTTATCTCCCGTCAAGTTCAGGGCTCACTGCAGTAAAGGTGAGGCAGCAGGTTAACCAGCCCCCGCCTAGGGTTAGGTCAGAAGGGCAATAGGCCTGACCGTGCAGGGGGCTCAGCGGAGAGAAGAGCATTAGGGCCCCGCCTAGCAACAGACGGAAGCGTGAGCAACGAGAGGCCCCAGAGAGGCGGGCAACGCGGGGCTCTTCAAACTGACAGCCTTTAATGCGTGCTTAACATTTACTTACTAGGGTTTGGAGTGATGATTGGCTCTTACTGCACAATGTGGACACAACGATGTGTTTATTTGATTTGAACATTTTATTGCTGTGACAGTGTTTTGTGAGAAGGAAAATCATTGAATAGAGAATGAGTTTTTGTTTTGATTTTTGTTTTGAACTGTTTTAATTTCCAACTTTGGCGGCATGACACCAAATTCTATTAAACAATTTATTCTGTGGATATTGAGAGTCCCTTTTGTATCATTTCGCAGAGACCTAAAAGCTGCCCTTGCACTGTCAGGGGCATTATGAGAGGCCGTTGGAAGCACAAATATAAAGAAAGCAGTGGGCTTTGCCCTCTGGTGGACCAAAGTCCAGTTGCAGAGACTCGCCTACAGGGCACTGATGTCAGATACTAGCCTGCTCGGGGCCCCCGCGTCCCGGGAGAAAATGAGATTGGGCTTAGCCGCACCTCAGGGCTTCTTAGAGGCCTCACTGCTGGCTTGCTCTACACTGTGTCCTGTCCTGAACGCCTTGATTAAAGACGAGCAAAACAGACAACACCCTCGCTTTCATGAAATGTATATTCTAGTTAAAGGAGACAGTGAACAAATTGTTTTCTAAATCTGTATTTAAAAAATGGGCAAAGGATCTGAATAGACATTTTTTCCAAAGCAGATATACAAATGGCCACCTGGTACCTGAAAAGGTGCCTGACATCACTGGTCATCAGGGAAATGCCAATTAAAACCACAATGAGATTATCACCTGACGCCAGTTAGAATGGCTGTCATCGGAAAGGCAAGAGAGAGCCAGGGTGGGCGAGGATGCGGGGCAAAGGGAGCCCTCTGCTGGTGGGGGTGTAAATCGGTGCAGCCACTGTGGAAACAGTGTCGAGGGTCCTCAATAAACTAAAAATAGAAATACCATACCACCCAGCAATTCTGCTTCTGGGAATTTATCCAAAGGAAAGATTATCATAAAAAGATACATGTACCCCCATGTTTCTGCAGCATTATTCACAATAGCCAAGACATGGAAACACCCTAAGTATCCCTCAGTGGACGAGTGGATAAAGAAACTGTGGTGTATATACATACCATAAATGTTATTCAGCCCTAAAACAAGAAGGAAATTCTGTCATTTGCAACAACATGGAGGAACCTAGAGGGCTTTATGCTAATGAAGTAAGTCAGACAGGAAGACTAATACCTCAAGGTATCACTTATACAGGGGGAAAATAACACCAGGCACAGAAACAGAGAGTAGAACATGGTTCGCCAGAGGCTAGGGGCTGGGGAAATAGGAAGAGGTTGGTAAAAGGGTACCAAAGTTTAAGAAGGGTCAGCTCTGAGGATCTAGTGTATATAGCATGGTGACTACAGTCGATGACACCCTATTGGATAACTGAAATCCGCTGGAAGAGTAGAACTTGAATGTTATCACCCCCGCCAAACATAAGTATGTAAGCTGACAGATGTGATAATTCCTTAGATGGCAGAATCCTTTCACAATGTGTCCTGATGTCAGATCACCAGGTTGCACTCCTTACACTTTAAATATCTTACAGTTTCATTTGTCAGTTATCCCTCAATAAAGCAGAAAAAAATCAATATGATTATTAGTGCTGGCAGGGAACGGTCAAGGGGAGACAGAGAATGACTTTGGGGTGGGTGGTCGAGGAGTCTTCTGTGAGGTCAAGGGAGCTGGTTGCTGCCCAGGATGGAGGAGCCTGCCCTGCAAAGGCACCTGCAGGCAAGGCGGGAGGGGGATGGTTTGGGCGTGAGCTCTGTGTGCTGGGCGTGAGGAGAGGGGTCAGAGGGTCGGGGCCCTGGACAAGGACCCCGCAGTGCCAGGGAGAGGCTTTTTCCAGCTGAAATGTAAAGTCATCTGAGGGTCTTACAGAGGGCTGCGTGTTGAGCGGTGGTCTCAGCCTCCGGGTGACCACTGTTACAACCAGCCCAGCCCTTGGGTTTCTTAATATGATCACAAAACATTCTCAGCAATAACCATGAGGACATTTTGGGAAAAGAAGGTTTTTTTACTCCCAGGTGCTCAGGAGTACATGGCCCACGGTGGCCACACAGGTCTGAAGAAGGGAGAGACAGCTACCCATCCGGCTGCCACTGGGTGGGGTGTGGGGACCTAGAGTTTCCCAGGCTCACTCTTTTTTGGTAAATTTAAAACATAAGAGCTGGGATCCAAAGGAAGCAGCCCAGACGGTTAGTTATGGAAGCCACCCAGATCTCTAAACGAAGGCTGTCCTCTGCTGGAGGTCGTTGGAACGAGCCAAGCCGAGCCCTCCTGGAAGGAGGGGCCTCTTCGAAGTGGAAGCTTCCCATTCAAAGCTTAAGTCAGGCGTTTGAATTACGAAAAAGAGAACACCCTGTTGCCAGAGCTCACACTACAGGTGACTGTAAGGGGACTGGCCTTTGCTTTGAGAGAGCTGGTCATGGGGGCCCCTCCGAGGAAGGGGGAGAATGGGGATTTGCAAGGATCCCAGCCAGCGATGACGATCGTGTGAACAAGAGGGGAGCCATGAACACAGCAAGAAGTGGCCACGTCACAGTGGACGTGTGAACGGGACTTAGGAAAGCGTAACTATACGGTAGAGTGAGGATAGAGAGGTGGGGGGGTGATACCCAACTGGGGGGCTTGAGCATCTCCATCCGCAGTGGTTCCATCTGCTGCAATGGTGAGCGCTTGGCAAGGGGGAACTCTGAGCAAGGGAAACCCCAGATTTCAGGTTTGATAGCCAGAAGTGGGTGTTCTGGGCAGGAGAATGTACAGAAGCAAAATCAGCAGTGACAAGGGTGTCATTCTACTAAACACTGTGGTAGATGAATAAATATTTACAGTTCAGCCAAACAAATATATATTGAGTAGCATCTCATGTGAGCTCCCCAGCTCTCTGCATAAGTCAAGACGGCTCTCACTTCCTAACCAAAGCCACCGCCCTCAGCCATCCCGGCCAGAGTTTGTGTTCTCGCCAGGGTCCGTCTCCTCACAGAGCTGGACCTCTTCCGTTTACTGGGTGGGGGTCAGAGAGGCGGCCCACAGAGCTCGCATGTGTGTCCTCCCACCCTGTGTCCTTGGGACCCAGAGCTTCTGATCATTTTCTCAGCTCAGTCTCTGCAAATGCATTCATCCAATTTGGTGCTGGACGTCCTAGGCCTTTGTAAATTCATTTTAACAGATGCCCCGGCAGGGACAGAAGGACATTTCGTAGTTTCTCTGACAATAAGCAGGGCACTTCAGCAGCTCATAAAATCTACGTTAAGTGCCTCTACTGTGGTGAATTTCTGTTTTTCTTGTTCATGTTCTTTTGTAAAGGCAACGGAGAAGGCAACACTGGAATTTGTACAAGAGACTGAGGAGGAGATTTTTGTTTTTTTTTTAATGTTCCAGATATAGAAATTTATTATCTTCCTATCCAAAACTGGATTGAGCCATTATCATCCACCATGACCACTGCTTCAAGAAAGTCAAATTTTATCGATTTCTAAGACTGCTTTTTCACTGCCCAACCAATCCCCGCCTCTCTCATCCCACCAAAAAGAAATGCGTGTGTTAAGCAGGGTGGGGAAGCCGTGTGTGATGGCATCGAATCGAGCTACATCGCCTCGGATGAGTCTCCAAGCCTCTCGGAGTCTTATTTCCTCCCACAGTGAAATGGGAGTAGCCAGGACTACTCTGCCACAACATGACGTTTCTACAGGTATCAGATGAGTAAACCCAGCTGTTAGCCTGGTAAATCCGGAAACGCCAGCCCTGGAGGAAAAAGAGCAGCCAGCCTCCCTGGTTGGCAGCTCTCCTTGCAAGCTGTGTGACTTTTGGCAAGATCCCTCTCTGGGTTGCAGATTCTTGATTAATAAATGGGCATGAAAGAGAAGGTGGTGCAGCATGTGGTGGAGCTTTCTAAGTGTTAGATGTGTGTGTGTTCGTTTTCTATGCTGCAAAGCAAGTTGCCACAAATGCAGGGACTTCACACACATTTATTATTTCGCGGTTTTCATGGATCAGACGTTGGGCATGGCCTCACAAGCTGCTCCGTCCCCTAGGCTGCAGTCATGGTGTTGGGCCGGGGGGGCGGAGGTGTATGTTCCCCTCTGGAGCTCATAACCTTGTTCCAGGTTCACGTGTTATTGGCAGAATTCAGCTCCTTATGGTTGTTGGACTGAACTCTCTGTTTTCTTGAAGGTCATCCAGCGGAAGCCACTCTCAGCTCCCACAGAGATGCCCAAGATCTCCACTATTCTCAACAGTGTCCTTGGATGAGGAGATCCCCACTCTCTGTCCCAAATAAACTCAGTCCCACCAGCAGAACTGCAGATCTCTTCTTCCTTAAGACCTGCTTCCCTCCAGGGAAGACCCCTGCATCAGAGCCCTAGAGGTGGACACAAGGACACACATATTTCCTGGAGCAACAGCCTGCTGTATGAGAGAGTGGGCAGTGTGGGGGTAACAGGGGCAGCCCCCAGGCTTCCTGGCTTGTCCTTTCTAGTGAGAAGCCTTCACTCTATAGCTGAGCTGGGATGGGGGAAAATTGGCCTCAGGGTTCTTGGGCATCTAGGTCTGGAGTGGACATTCCACGCAAGTCTCAGGAGAAAGACCGAGTCCTCTCAGCTGGGCCTGCCTAGGATCGTCTCTGCAACAGCTGGCTGAGCAGAGGGAGATAAACAGCACCAGCAGCCTAGGGTGGAGCCAGATTGGGAGCTGCAGCCCTTTGGCCCTGCTGCACATGACCGGGCTTCGGTGACATGGAGCTTTGTTCTAGAGCATGTATTCACGTCCCTAAGGAGTCAGGCTGTGTCCCAAAAGCTACTTACATCCCCCAATCTTACTGAGAGCTAATAAAGTTTATGATGGAGGGCTTCTCCATTTCTGTATGCCCTTAGGACAATTTCCAGAGACCTGACCAGGAAGTGCTTAGCATTCCCACAGCCCAACTGAACTTGAGGCAGAGTTCTTTCTGACCTCCCCTTTCTTAGAGCATTTACTTCGGAAATTTTACACTCATACATTCTTTCTCTGCCCCTTTGAGACATAAATCTTGAAAGCTTTTTGCCAGTTTCACAACCTAGGAATGTCTTTCTAAAGGACCTGGGGAATTTCACTTTGAAATGTAATCATCTGGGAAGACGGTGCCTTGCCTCCCGGGCTCCACAGGAGTTTCGGAGCCTGACTTTATGGGTCCCTTGCTCCAAGTTGTGCCACCGCCTCCGGTTACTTTTCCTTTGGATAAAAGCAGTCAGTGAACACGGGTGCCCATGGCCTCCCTCGTCCCCCGCGTCAGCTCACACTGAGTTCTTGTTTCTCATCCCCGGTGCAGGAGCCTTCAATAGGCTCTGCCTGTTTGCCTCGGTCCAGTTTAGTTTTTGCTTTCACACTTTGGCCAGTTAGGTTGTTGTGCTGGGGAAAGGGTCCGTGGGCTCCTTACCCCACTGTCCTGGAAGCCTTAACCGCTTATGCAGGGCCTTACACTAGACTAAGCAAATTCCCAGCTTGGCTGTTCTCCTCTGCATCCCTGTCACAAACAGGTTCACAGCAAACAGGGCTGACTGGGTAACAGCTGCGAAGCTCCAGGACGCAGGCACTGTCCTGGGGCAGAGCTCAGAGCAGCCTGGAGCAGGTCAGGCCTTGTAAGAAATTTAGCTGTTACCTTAAGAGTCATGGCGAACCACTGAAAGGTTTGAAACAGGAAATGATATATCACATTTGTATTTTTAAAAGATAAATCTATAAAATGAGCTTTTCACAAATGCAAGGGCCGACTTTTTTCTCCTATGGCTATCTGAGTCCAATACCCATTTTCAATTACTCTGACTCATTTCTCATTATCGACCTTCACACAAGAGGAAAGACAACCACCGTGTTGGCCGAGGTGACCAGGGAAAGGGGGGAGCAGGAGAACATGGTCAAAAGCCACTGCCATTTAATTTATTGGAAAATTCCAACTAATATATTTGAAAATATATTATTGGAAGGATTTACGATGCTATGAAACCAAAAAGCAAATATTGATGCTCAACCTACAAGCCCAGGACTTAATGAGAACTCGACCAACAACTGGTCTCACATTAAAAGGGCTTAGAGGACCCTAGTGATTAAAATATAGATAAATGCCACCCTCTGTTTTTTAGCCACACATACATTTCTTTAAAGGGGCAGGATGGAGGAATGGAAATTCGATAGAAAAACTTTACAAAAGCAGCCCCCAGACTTAGCCATGGACAGCCCACCAATGGAGAAGCAGGCTTGGAGGGGTCAGTGAGCACCCCACACGTACAGAGGCACTCAGGGAGCAGAGGGGCCAGTGCGGGCTGGGCACAGGTCTCCGGGCCACCTACAAGCCACACCAAGAGGACCAACTCTGTCCTGGAGCAACTGAGGTGTCCTTTCTGACTCTCAGTTTTCTGGACTATAAATTAAGGTGATTAAATGGATGCTTTCAAGGGGAACTGTCAGTTCTCAAAATGCCAATGCCTTCGTATTACCAGGAACGAAGGAACTGGATTCGGCGTGGCAAGAGCACCAGGTCCTGCGAGAACCTTAGCCAGTTCTTTTCACGTTTGGAAACGCTGGCCAGGGGGCATTTCAGTCTGCGGCCACACCATGTCCCCACTTACAGATTATCTGACAGATGCCAGAGCCTTCGTAAACTCTCTGGAATCACTACTATGTTTGACATAAAAGTAAATAAAGAGGGATGAGAAAGAGGGAAAAGGGGATGCTGCCAGGGGTGTGGAATCATGTTGTAAGTTTTAAGAGCACAGCCACTGGAGACAGACTCCCTAAGGGGGGTCCTGGTCTCCCCACTCCCCCTGGACTAGCGATGCAGTGCTGGGAAGTCACACTCTTAGGTTTCAGTTTTCTTGTCAATAAAATGGGAATAATATTCATATGTATTTTATGGGGTTTTGAGGGTTAAATGGCATAATGCCTGTGTTCAGTTAATAAAAAAAGACTGCTAGAGCAACAAGGGAGCGTCAATAGAGGGTTGTGCTGTCCACAGGGGGCCCACCTCGTGCAGAAGCAAAGCTCTCGGGGATGAGGGTCAGTGGGGGGGAACCGTGTACCTACTTCTATTTCTGCCACTAATTTTGTCCCACTTTAGGGAAGCAAAATCTCTTTGCACTGCTGGTACATGAGTCTCTGCCCTTAACAGTATCTGGGCTGATTGGCTGGTGGGCACTGGGCCAGGATTGTGGGACTGTCTTTGCCTAGGGAGAGATGGGCTTATACAGTGCACATGCACCTGTCACCATTACCAGCAGGCCAGCTGTCCAGTGAAACATGCAAAGTGTTTGGTAGAATTCCTAGCACATAAGGATGTCAGTTTGTATCATTAATATCACTTAAAAATATGCATAAAAGAAAAACATTAGAAACTGAATTTTAGTTGTTCTTAAAGTTATGCCAAGTCTCCTGGTGGTCCACCTGCCCCAGGGGCCATCAGCATCGACCCAGCAGCAACTGTTAGCCTGGTGGACGTGCTCTCCTGGTGAGCACCTGTCTATCTGACATGGCTGGTCTTAAACTTTCCGCTTCTCCGTGCTGTGCTGTTGAGAGTCTCATTGCATCTTAAGCATTTTTGTAGCATAAGCTCTGTTCTTTATTGAGAACATATAATGTTCCAGGCTCTGAGTTAAACACTTCAGGTAAACATTTGCCAAACCCAGCAAGATCCTCACCCGATGGAGCTTACTTCCCAGTGAGGGGGCTGTACCAGGGCAACAGACATGATAAATGAGGTGCTTTGTCAGCAGGATCCTGCGCTGGCACCTTGGGGGCAACAACACCAGGCAGCCTTCCTCCTTTTCTGGCATCTCATGGGGACAGATCAGCAGGGGCCCAGAGGGAAAACTGAACGACAAGGAGGGCCAAGGTCATAGGGTTGAGGAGTGGTGACGGGGTTTTCCTGCAACCTTGAGGAATACACAGCGTATATGGGGTAATCGCTGCTGTGCTACAGATGAGGACCTAGGAACCTGGTGGGGGGGTCAAGCCTTGTTCCACTTCTTATTAAATATCCAGCGATCATTCCTTCAAGAAGATTCTAGTCCTTCTGGGAGAAGTTCAAACTCTCAGTAATATCAACAGGCATCAATATTATTAGTAATTATTAGCAATAACAATTATAAATCATAGATAATAATAGTATTATATAACATGATATGGACTCAGAGAGAGACAGAAATAGCCTAAGGAAAAGGGAGGAAAAAATAATGCCAACTCTGGGTGGCAGCAAAACTATCTGCAGAAGGTGGTGACGTAAAAATACCATCTTTCCTCATTTATTGTATCTATTGTGGTTATACTGGTACCTCACCGGGACGCAGGCTCCATCCAGGCTAGGATCTTGCCATATTTAGCAAATGATCATCTCAAGTGCTTGACCCAGAGCCTGGAACATAATAGGTTCTCAGTGAGTATCTGTGGAATGGAAGCATGAATAGTTCCTACCCACTTCCTAAGGATGCCCCGTGCCCTACAGGAGCAAGGAAGTTCCTTTGAAAGGAGACTAACCAATACTGTATATGGAGCAGGGAGGGTCTGGGCATCCCTTCCTGAGAAGGCGACTTGGAGGCGCATGACTGCATAGTCAGTGGGACTCAGTTCAGGGGAGCAGCCCATCCTTCCATGGGCTCCTTTCCCACTGCCACCCCCAGCACAGTGCACTTCACCCAGGGCTTGTGGACTGAACTGGAAGAAATCCACTCGTTGTATTAATCCCAGCTAAAAATCCTAAAAATCACACTGCCCTTCCCTAATTCTCACTTCTTGATTTCACACTCCTTTCTTTTTTCCAAAAACAAATTCAGTCTTTCCTTTTTCTTACTCAGATTCTAAGCAAGCTTTGGAAGCAGGAGCTGAACCTGCATGGTTCAGTGGGTGGTCAGCTATTTGCCAGGCATTGGGCACCCTCTGCAGGCCATGTGAATCTATGTCTGTGCCATGCTCTGCCCCAGGTGTGCAACCTGGGAGAGATCTCCGCACAGCTGGCTCCCCAGGGCTACTACCCTCTCCACCCCCAGAGAGGACACCCAGGGACTGGGACAGAGCTAGTTAAAGACACCCCAGGCAGCTTGCTTGCATCAGAAAGGGCTCAAGCTGAGCAATCTGTCAGCCAATATTCATTTAGCACCTACTGTGAGCCAAATACCCATTCATTCAATCATTCACTCATCAGTATTTTTTAAAGGTCTTCTAAGTGCCAGGGCACTGGAATTCAGAAGTGGTAAGCATGGCTAAAAACAAAAACAATTCCTGCCTCTGTGAAGCTCACATTAGTGAGGAAAGACAGTCTATGATAAAGAAGGAAAATGGGTGGTGAGTTAGATCATGGGAAGTGCTGAGGAGAAACTGAAGCAGGAAGAGGGGTTAGACAGGGGAGCAGGGAGGCTTTAGATAGGGAAAAACCTTGCTGAGAAGACAATTTTGCAGGAAATACCAGAAGGAGGGAAAGGAACAAACTTTGAAGCTGCTGGAGGAAGGGCACTGGGAAGAGGGAACAGCCAATGTGAAGGCCTCAGAGCAGTAATGTGCTGTGTTGAAGGAACGTAGAGCAGCCTGTGTGTCTAGGAAGGAGAGAACAGGGAGGGACGGAGGTGGTGCAGGGGAGGAAGCAGGTTAGTTGGTCAGGGTGGTGATAAGAGGCCAGATGCCACAAGGTCTTGTAGGTTATTCAAAGGAGGCGATGGAGGGCCTCAGAGACCAGTCCAAGGTCCAAAGTGAACTCAGAGCATTGCTCAGTCACAGTCTCCTCAGCCACAAGACGTGGCTGTAACATGGGCGTGGAGGGTCACTGCTCCCCCACTGACGCTGAGGAAGGTGCCAAGAGGCCTGCAAGGGAGACTGGGAGGGGCTGTTTCTCATTTATTAGCAACGTGATCTGGTCAAACCCTTAAACTCTCTGCACCTTAAGGTTCCACGCCCGTCCGACAGTCTTATTTACAGAATTTGGTAAGTGTCCAGTAGGATAATAGCCCAATGGGGTCTTTGTATGATCTGCGATAGCAGCAAGGTGCCCTCACCTGGCAGGTTCCAGACTCTTAATACGTTCCCATAAAATTACAGCTGGATTTAAGTCTTGACTTTGTCACCAAGTATCTTGGAAACAGGTGGTAAATTTCGTAAGCGTCACAGAGTCTCTGTTTCTTTCCATCTAAATTATGGGAAATAATGTCTTTGCCAATTGCGGAGACTCATCTGGAATGATGAACATAACGGCCTTCAAAACAACAGGATATAAAATGGGGAAGACTGTGCCTCGGCTGATGGTTTCAACCAACACTTTTTATTCTAAGTCATGTACCTCTGAACTCCCGTTGTTCAGGGACCTTGGACCTCATTCAGATGCAGTATCAGCGTGGGAGACCAGGACTGGTTCCCAGTGATCCCACGGAGCCTGGCATGGGGCCTCCAAGGCAGCCCAGTCGCCTGTTGTCCCTGTGCCACCAGAGCCCGCTCACTTGTGCCCCTTTTGCAGTGACTTGGCCCCTTGTTCTGGCTCAGTCTCTTCCCAAAGGCCTGACACTCACTACATTCTCCAGTTTAGATTCCAGACATGCTGATTGTTTCTCCATTCCCGCTCTTCTGTCACAGGTCACTGGCCAGTCTACAGAAGCTCTGCCCTTGGCTCAGCTGTCCACCCAGTCCTCTGAGCTGCGGCCAGTGGGAGAGGATTCAGTGGTGTGGACCCAATGCCACACCAGCTTCAGGAATGCGCGTGGGCTCCTTTTCCAGAGGGCAGCGTGGTGTGAGGTGGGCAAAGGGAGTGGCAGTCATCACGGACCTTTTAGAACAGCAGAAGCAAAGCACACTCGTGCCCACCATGGATCTTCTAGACAAACTCAGCCCTGCTGCCGCACAGGAACACATCCCACCAGAGGTGTTTGGGATGAGCAGCTCTGATTGTTAGTAAGTCTGAGTAACTGGGGTGCAATGAACAGAGAAATGAAGACCCAGGTCTCCTGGGCACTCGAGGGCACATCCGTTCCCCGCCCTGATCCTCTCAGACCCGCTTTGGAGCTCCCCCACGGCTCGGTTCAGCCGCCCCAGGACACCCCGGGCCCTTCCCATAGTGTGCATCCCAGAATAACCCCAAACTCCAGATGTCCTCTGGCCCAGTGTAGAAATGATTCCTTCATTCCTAAAGAGTGGCTACTGTACATTCTAAAACACAAAGTCTTGGCAAAAGAAAGTCAAAGGATTTTATTATTATCATTTGTCTTTTACACACATTACAAGCCACACAAATGCCAACTAGAGAGCAAATATAGAAAAATAGGACGATTATATTGGCGCTAGTGATTTTGTTATCATTTTGTTTTACAGATGATTTGCAAGGGTGTGTGGGAGGCTGTAATTATTGTATATAGTTATGGTCGCCAGAATAAACAAGCATTAGGAATTCACAGTGGCATCAAGCTATGCATTCAAGGTCTTTTTCAGAGGAAGGAACCATAACCAATGACCCTGCCTCTCACATGTGACAACTAAGCTAGAATAAAATAAAATAGATTCCAGAGCCTTCCACTGTATGATCAATAAACATAAGCAAGCCACAGACTAGTTCTCTTGGTCAAATCTGAGTGTGGTAATTATTATGGACACTACAGGGTGCCTTCATTTGTTTCATAATCTATTTTTTATCTATTAGTTTAGAAAGAAGTAGAAATATTAGTCACGGAGATCCACTGACTTTCTACTACAGACAGGTTATATGTCACTCAGAAGGTGGTGTTTCTTGATGGGTTGGCCTGTAATCTGCACCATTCAGCTTCTCCTTTTGTGAATTTCATAACCTGACACTGATCGGGAGGTGGTAGCCCCAATGAAGCTTTGAAGACCTACCTGAGTGGTCTGGCTGAGATCACAGTGGCATCTCATCTGGACTATTTTTCTGCTCCTAGACCCTAAAGGGACATCAAAACCCCAATACCCAGAGTGTTATTTGTTTTAAGGAGTGCTGAGATAATGATATTCTCAATGTTTCCCACCTGTTCTCTCGATTGGTTATTCTATGTGAACATTCTTCTATTTATGTGGGTGTCTGCTGCGCCCACTAGATGATACGCTTTTGAATGGCAGGGTCCCATCTGATTAATTTCTGTAGCCACCAGTGCTTAGCACAGAACCAGGCAGAGACAAAAAATCAGTTTAAAAGGAAATACACTCAAGTGTAAATTATGGGAAAATTATACTGAAGTGAAAAATCACTTTGATATTCAGTTACATGCAGAGAAGACAATTTGTGGGACAAAGTGAGGTGCTCTCTTTAAAGGAAAATGTTAAAAAAGGAAACAAGCAAAGTATATGCATAGGTTGTCAGACATACCTGTATTATTTTTAAACTTCCTCACAGCCAGAAGGATGAAGCTGGGTATTTTACCATATGCAGTAAGTTTAACCTTGGATTAGCTGAAGAGCATTTCAAGATGTTTTTTCAGTTTGATGCAATTGAGAGATTCTGAGTGACGTTTACAGACTTCAAACTTCCAGTCACCTTAAATCAGATGTAGTGTTGTTCTCAGCTGTATGTCAAGTTTCCACCTTCTTTCAACTCAGCTTAACAACTGTACCCTGAGCAGCAAAATCATTTTACTACTTAGACCATCCAGTCATGCACTGAACTGAGCTGGAAAACTCCAGCTTCAAGAGTCCTGAAATCATAGCAGAATGTTCTGAATGCTGGAAACCAAGGCTTAAAGTTTCAAACAAGAGGACCTTCTTTAAGCCACCATGCATGAATCACTTAGAAGCCATGTATAAAATTACTTAATTTATTACAAAGAAAATGCCCTACAGCCAAACCTTTCTATAAAATATTCCTAAGCTATGCCCCCAAATTTTAAAATGCCTACCCTACATAGGCCCTGTTCCAGACAGTCTACTACTTTTCCTTTCTTATCCACACCCTCACAACTGCCTTTCAAAATAGATTATTTTCAAATCTACTTGACAGATGAAGAAATTTGACTCTTGGTCCACTGGCTTGAAAGCGTGGCCTTGAGATGTAGTGACATTTCATTACACTTTACAGAAAACTACCACCATGGTGTCCAAGCTCACGAAACGACTTTCCTCTTTGCAAATTCAGAAGCCTAGTCAGAAACATGAACCAACGTCAAACCCTTTCTGCATTAGAATCAGCTGCTAGAGATGGGCTGAGAAACCAAAGAAAACACAAGCTTTCAAAGAACTGGCCTGCTGGCAAATACTTACTGAACCCCAAAATTTGTGCCAAGCAATTGGGGGGTAGCAGGGACACACTGATACATTAGACATGGTTCCTGTTCTCAAGGAATACATGTTCACAGGCGGGAGGCCTACAAGGACAGACAAAAACATCTCTGATGGCAAGTCATGGAGCTGACTCATCCTGAAGCAGGAATCTATGATCCACGGACCACTTTGTGCGGTTTCAAAAACTATAGTACAGGGAATTGCCTTCTGGATGAATATTCCGATCTTCACGGCAGCAAGGGAATAGCAGAAAGAGATGGTAGATGGAGGAGCATGGTCTAGGGCAGCTATGGAAAGAAAGGGGAAAGAGGCTTTGGGCTTGTAGAAGAAATCCTGAGACACAGTGATTGAGATGCACAGAGGATCAGCTGAGAGCAGAACAAGAGAGCCGGTTACCCAGTTCTAAGTACTGGCCACGCTTTATAAACCACCTCTGTGGTCCTTTCCCATCTGAGTTATTGGTAACATAGGTGTCTCACAGGAATACGTTATAATAGAAAGCTTATAAGGTTATGGCTTAGGAGATGAAGACTTGAACCCTGGCATTGATTTTAACAAGATGTGTGACTGTTGCAATTTATTAACTTGTCTGGGCTGGAGAAATCACAGCGTAACAGATAAAATAGAGGCTCCGGGCTCAAATCTTGACTCCACTGTTGCTAAGCTGTATGGACTCAGTCAGTTACTGACTCCTCCCAGCACCATTTAGGTACTGTGTGGGTTTTAAAGATTAAATGAAATAATATATGCAAAATCATATCAACAAAAGCTGAGCATTGTATGTTACTTCCAGTCCGTTAGTCCTTCAGTCTATTAAAAATGAGACACAGTCCAGGTCTGCTCCACCTCTGAAAGTCTCTGCATCTATGTAGAGTCATAACATGATGGGTTTGGAGGACTGTTTTAAAGCCACATTATCATAAGCACATCTGTGAGATGAAGACACACATTCTCTACTTTGTAATTTGGCTGTGAAAAGATCAAGGATAGGAAACAATCTGATTTAGAGATTAACAAAGCATGTGACTGAGCAACATCCATGCGTTGGCATTTGGTCTTGAACTCCAGTTCCATGTCATTAGACATCCCTCTGTGTGACCGAAGGCCCTGAGACCCTGGGCCCTAAAATAAAAATTGGCTTGCAGAGCTCAGCGCACTGAAAAGTAAAGTGCATTATTACCATTCAACATGAAATGACATGGGAAGAGTTCGGGATTTTTTTCCTCAATTTTCAGTGGTGCTTTCTGCTGAGATCTCTCTAGCATTAGGTGTCACTGCTATGGTACCACAGAAAATAAAGCCAAAATAAAGAAAAAGTACCACACACACACATCACACACACAAAGGAAGAAAGGACGGGATACAGAAAGACTTGGGAAGGCACATTAAAGGTTCTGAAAAATCTTCATGGGGGCAGCTCTTTACCTTCACGGGAAAAGCATGCATGTATGGCCGTCTACAATGTCAGCACCCTGCACTCTTGCTGGTCACGTGTAGATGGAGACCCATGTGGTCAAGAGGAGGTTGGCGAAACGTAGCTCAGGACGCTAACATCAATAGACTCTGGATTAAATATCCATTGTTCCTCTTCCAATTCTGAGATGCCGTGACTTTAATTTAAAAACTAACAGTTAAAAATAAAACACTAAGTATTATTAGTGTTTAGATCATTTTGGTATGTAGGAGTATATAATTTATGTTAATATTCCCATAGTCTAGTACAGTACCCAGCACAGAACAGATACTCGATAAAACAGGGTAAGAGTAAGTGAATGAAACAATAGGAAAGAAACCAAACCAACCCAGATGTTAGCATATGGAGCTTTGCCTCCATCCATCAAACAACAGCAGACACCCTTCCTAAGGGGATCGGATGGAGACCTTGCGAGGAAGCACAACCCTTCTATGTGTTTGTCGCTACACCGGTTACACAACCTGGGCAACTGTCTGTGGCAGCCTTGGTCAGGGCTCACGCTCAGAAGCAGACTCTGCGACGGCAAAGCAGAGCTCTGCAAAAGAAAAGCGGCAGGTGTCTGGGGGGCTTGCAACTACCTAAGGGCAGCCTTTCAATTCGATAGCCAGGTCTTGGGAGACCTGTCAGCGTCTTACAGCTGAGTGCTCTGGTGGGTCCTGGCACTGTTCAGTGTGTTTATCCTTCACAGAAAAGCCTGAGTCGCACGCTGCCATTCCCGATCTGCTCTCTCCCACGTCGGGGAGGGGCCGCTCACGGCTCTTTCTGAACCTGGCCTTTCCCACACTCACCATCCCCGTGGCTGTCTGATCGCCTCACTCCCCTCCCATTTCACTCCATCAGGACAGGCTGCTTTGTGTGTGTGTGTTTGCTCGAGGACCAGTACCGGGCTCAAGACAGCCCATCAGCACGTATCTGTACTCAGTGAAGGCCTGTAGTTTGGAGCAAGTCAGCTCAACCTCATGAGGCTGTAAACTGAGGATTAAATAAATTCCTTTCCTGTGTGAAAGTGACATTGATCCAAGAGGAGTTAGTGTGTTGACCCCAAATACTAACACAGAAATCGCACTTGATCGCTTCCGTGCAGAAAAAATAAAAAGAAATAGTTAACAATAATAACAATTCTAACTGAACCTCTGTCCCCTCTGCTTGGCCATTGATGTGACGCTCTGGCTTTCACCATGGAAAGCCTCAAAGCCACGCCCACCCTGCTCCCCAGAAGGACATTTCAGGAGTGGGTGGTGGTGACGCTCTATGGCCCTGGGCTTCTTACAGACAGGAGGGCCAGACCTGCCCCACGCACCAATCCTGGAGGCCCTGTGAGTGGAAATGTTCCCACTGGTGTTAACGGTGGAGATTTCCTTCTGAAATGAAGAGGAAACCCAACCTGTTGGCTGGCCTCTCACCCCTCCTGTTTTTCTCTCTTGCCCCCAACTGTGGTCTTTGTCTGCCCCCCAGTGCACTAGAGGACCCTGGCCCCCCACCCAGCCAGCCTCACTCAGCCTTTGCATCGGGCTTAGACACCATCTTCCACAAGGCCTTTTCTGACTGCCCTGACCACGTGCTGCCCCACACGTCCAGTGCAGGCCACCTGTCCCTCCTCTGAGCACCCACAAGATCCCACCACTGCCACGGTACCTACGTGACCTTCCCACTTACTGGCTATCTTCCTTGCTGGGCTGTGAGCGACTGAACCTGGCACACACGAGGCTCTCCACACTTACTTGTTGAATGAATGAATGAACGAACTGATGAACAAACACACTGGGTGGTGGCAGGCTGTGCAAAGCTAACACTCCCTCCTCAGCCTTGAGGCAATGAAGGCTGGACCCCTAGGGTGGCCCTGCACCTGCCCCTGGCTCATCAAAGCCCTCTTTACATCACATCGTAACAGCACCCCTGGATCGTCCTTGTGTTCTTTGAGGGCAGGGACTGTGCGTTTTAACTCTGTGCTCCTACCTGGCACAGGGGGATGTTGGCCAGTAAATATGCGTGGATTCTAGAAACTAATAGGAGACTGCTCTCTCCCCATCTTCACAGCACTCCAGCTGCTTCCGACCCACCACTGAGGTGTTTATTTGGCCCCACAGCGCCTTTAGATTCATATCTGCTTCTCCAGATATATTTGGCCTATCAACAACAATTGTCAACTAATCTCAATATTGGTAATTTTTATTTCTGACTAGTTCTGAGAAACTTAACAAATCATAAAAAAAAGAATTATGCTGAGAATGAAGACATACTAGACCATTATCTTGGCAGGCGTGTTATTTATAATTTGTATACTCAATAATAGAATGTCCCTATTTTACATTATATATATATTTATGTGTATATATATATATATATTAGATATCTGTACTTAAATAGAAAGAGACATAAAAAAGCCTTTTCAAATGAGGCATGACATATAACACCTGACACTCTTATTTACAATAGAGATGTACCTTCTACACAATTGTAATAGATGCTCAGAGGCCAGAGAGGGTTTACAAAGACAGCAGAGCACCCCTGTAAAAAAGGGGTGCACCATGCAGCTGGACGTTTATTGCCATTAGTTCTCACTATGTCCAGACAGCATATTGAAGTTAAAAATGGCATCTGGGTATTGGAAAAGACAAAGATCATCAGATTCACCCTGGTTCCATAACCGCTGGCTGCACGGTCTTTCGAGTGACCAGGAAAGGACATACTTTGCTGATGGGAACTGGAAACACACAATGAACTACTCTCATCAGAGGGGCAGGGCTCCCCACTGGGCCAAAAAGCAGCAGCATTACAAACGTGTGATCCTGCACTGAGCACGGGCCCTGGTCCAGCAGGAGCCATCCCAGGCCGCATCCCAGGAATGAGACTCCCCCTGGATTACACAGCCATCTGCCCAGTTCACCAATAACCAGAGTCTATGCCCATCAGGAACTCGGAAACATACCCAGGGGAAAGCAACCAGAGGACTTAATGCTCCTGGACAGGTTAAAACTAGGATACAATGAAAGTTCAAAGAAGACCTGCTGATAAACCCTTCAAGTTGTGTGCTGAAGGCTGGCTGCCTTTGCACACACTCCACCCACTTCTATCTTAAGAAATCCACGAGTCTCTGTGCTGCAAAGCTGCCTACCAGGACTTATTTCTCATGGTCCGCATTTGCTTTGCAGTCATGCTGCTAATATGTGAGAAACTAAAATTGTCAGCTAAGCTATTTATTTGTGGGTTTTTGTTGGTTTGTTTTGACCATGAGATTGGTGACCTAAGGTCTCGGTCCAGGTGCTGGGCCCAGGAATCTGGTCCCAGGTGAATCTTCACACTTTGGAAGGGAATTTTGCAGAAGAAGGAGCTTTTGCCTCCAGAAGAAGCGTATCCCACATGCATTCCTTCAGTAAATCAGGATTTAAACCATTCTCTGGGCTTCCTGGAGCCCACATAGTGTTCTCAAACTTTGGGACCATATTAAGCATCCTGGTGGTTTTCAAAACTCCCCTTATGTCAATTACCCATAACAGTTTAAGTTGGGTCCTCCACCCGAATACTGTTTTCCTCTGATCTCACTGCTGACCCTGTTATCTCCTGTTTTTATCAACAGTGACCTTTCCTAGCCCTTTGTTTTCCTAAGGCAAGAAGACATTTCTATTGAAAAATAACCAGCACCCTTCTTAGAGCTCCCCTGAGGTTTGTAATCCAGCACCCCTCCATTTAGATGTCTTTCTCCTTTCTTGGAGAGGAGAAGCAGCTGGCCATGTTAATAGTTTTGGTTTTTTGCAGTTGCATGTAGAAGACATGCTACCACAGCATGTCTTTGCAAGTCCGTCAGCAGGAGCGTCATACGTGTGTGCGTTAATCTCAGTGCCCCCTTCCACTAGGCTGAGTCTAAACCAGTCTTCCCCATTAAAGACAGAGATTTAAGCAATCACAAAAATAATGTGTGGAGACAATATCTGAAGAAGTAGGTGGTCAACTGCTCCCTCTAGTTACTTCAGGTGGCAAGGAACATGCCTTTTTGCCAACAGCATCACCTTTATCCCTCCATACCTTAAACCACCCGACTCACGGCTGCTAGGAAATACAAGTGGGCTTCATCAAGCTTCCTTTGCCCCTTGTTGAGAAAACATGAGGGAGGATGAGAGCGTGGGCATCACACTGTCTCGACCAAGTGGCACATTTTAACCTGTTAAGGTTAGATTTACACAAATATGTTCCGCTTCTGCACAGAGGTTAACCTGAGTTCTGAAATGCTTGTGTGCACTTAAGTTAATCAAAAATGATAAAGCTATGAGCTAGTAACATACTGGACAAATCTAGTAAACTTGGAGCCTTCTGTCTGTGAGCCAGTGGTGGTTAAAAAGGTGGGCTCACCAACGCCAAGCATTCTGTTTCTTTTTCTCATGTGTTGTTCCCAGCAAGCATCTTGAATGAGACTCCAGTAGCTAGGCAGGTTTAGGCAGTCTGTTGTTTTCTACACCGTTAGTTGAGCTTCTCCAAATCTCTGACATGAAAGCACCTTGGATGTCTCGTCCCCCCGCTCCAGCCCTCAGCGCCTTCCTCTCTGAGCCCCACCCGGAATGGCAGAGGTCTACACAAGGATGTCTCAGCTAAAGTCTCATCGGTCTTAAACCTTTCCGTGAGCTCCCTCAAAGCCACTACTTGAAGTAGTTGAGTCCTGCCACCAAGAAGAACTTCTCCAGGAAGAGCTCTGAGTCCAGCACAGCGATGTGAGCCGCTCGGCCAATCAGGGTGTTGGCAGTGTTGGGCAAGGCGTGGAACACGTTGTGTCGGATTAAAGTGCAGTCCTTGGCTTCCACCAGAGGGCGGAGAAGGTTGTTGATCATTTCTGCGTAAACGGGCCCTGCAAAGACACGAGGTCCACGGAGAAGTTAGCAGAGGAGACCAGAACAAACAAACAAAGAACACTGGGTGTGTGCTGGGTTCCCATTCCTGGGCAGAACATCTCAGGGATCCTTATAGTCCATCTCATAAATTTACTTCTGCTTTTTAAATCAGAAATTTGCTTAAAAAATTAAATGCAGCTTACCTGTGTGTCTGTCTTTGAGGGCAGTTTTACACATTTCGATCCTGGCTGAATGAAATGGCACATAGCGGTCTTGGGGAGAAGCGACCAGCACGACGTTTTTAAAATACTGCAGACCTGCAACAAGGCAGCGGGAGGGGCAGGCCTTGTACCCAGGTAGTTTCAACCTGCATCCTCTGGTTTGCACACAGTTTATACACTTGTCCCAGAGAGACGGAAAGAGAGAAGGTTCTGGACACCCTGCTTGTGTCATTACGTAAGGACCCTGTGGTCTGAGAGGCTGAGAAGAGAGTTTTCTACTCTTTTGAAGCTTTTGTATCTTGGAGGGAAGGTAAAGACTGTGTTCTCTGCTCTGTCAACATAAAGGGAAGGTATATCTGTTCTTTCTCTGGGCAGATCAGCATCTGGGTAAAACAGCTGTGAGCTGGCAGACAGGCCCATGTGATTAGGACGTGAGGGTTGGTGGAAAGTAGACGCTACGGCCTCTGTGCATCTAGATGACCTCGTACCCACCTTGGCTCCATGAGAGACACCTTTCTCAGGATCAGCTGAGCTCGTGGGGGGCTGCTGGCCCCCTACTGAGGTTAAGAGGCCGTGCATGCTGCCCCTCCTGACTACACATTCTACAGGGAATCGACGTCGCTGTGAAGCTATCTGGGCCTAGGGACAGGATCTCCAGCTGGCTCTGGGGACCCGGATTTGGTGCTGCAGGAAGCCACTCACCTGTTTTTTGGCTTAGTTGGTAGAGGAAACATTTGCGCAAATCAGCATTGTCCCTGAAGGTCAGCTGCAAAAGGGACCCCGATTTCTTTAATTTCTGCATAAGCCACAAGCCTAGAAAGACAAAAACAAAACAAAACCCTAAAATGTAAAATAATGCAAATCAGCACTGGGGTGAGGTTAACATTAAACTGTGATTTTTAGTTACTTTAGAAATGAGAGGGTAGCAGGCATTTTAGCAAATACTTGAAAAGTTAAAGGGAAATTTTTCTTATGTGCTGGCAGTAGGGATATAAAATCCTCCTGCAAAATGACATGGCAACAGGCCTCAGGAGTCATGAAACTAGCCAGACCATTTCAGCCACCCACTTGCCTCTATAAATCTAGCCTAAGGAAACAATCCTAAATATAAAAATATATATGTGCGTGCTACTTACAGATCCATTTAGGATTCAGAAAAACCTTTCATTTCAGAGTCCATCCACTGATTTATGGCCATGCTGACACTAACACTGATGAGCAAGAGTTTTATGTCACAGAAACAATAAAAATATGAATATGACAAAAATACCAGGAAATACATAAGATACAGTATGTATATGTATATTGATTACTGCTGTGTAAATGTGTATGCATGCAAATGAACTATACAGATTTACTGTAGATATGCTAGATTGGAAGACAGTGGTAATGTCTCTTTAACCTTCTGTAATGTCTCAAGATTAATTTATAATTATGGGAAAAATTAAATGGGGTTCAAATTATTTGTTTCTGTTCTAGCCTTTCTTGGTTTGTGAGGAAGGTTCATAGAGTGGCAGACGAAAAGACTTCCATTTGTTATATATCAATGTGTCAAGTAACTCACATTCACAAATAGGACCCTTTAAATAACATAAAAACAAACAAATCCAAGCCACTTCATGTAAGGAAATCAAGCAGCCTAGTCTTCCCCGAGCCTAGGGCAGGTTCAGGAGACAGGGCAGAGGGCTGGAAGATGGGCAGAGAGAGGGGAGCTGATTAGAGTGACCCTAGATGCCATGTAATGGACAGGGGCAATCGGGGATTACTGAAGTCTTCGTTAGAACACAACTGAATAAACCACTTACTATTATACAAGAGCCAATGACCTCCTTGGGCTGCCATCCTCCCAGTGACACCACTTCTACAGTAACCACCCTACCTCTAGTAGCCATATGGTCCGCGGGGCTGGTCTAATCCTGCAAGCCCTCCCAGGCCCTCCACCATCAGGCTCTTGCCCATAGCCCCTCTGCCCCCCCCGTGCCTCCAGATCATCCTATATTCCTGCCTTGAAGAACCACTTGCAGTTTGCTGATGTCACCCTGCTCTATGCTATTTCATAGACTATGTCTTCTGTACAGAAATCTTGTCCTACCGTCATTCACTGTTTTGGAAATTCTGCTCATCTTCCAGGAGTCACTGCACCTTGCTGCCCTACCCGCTGTGATGGATAGTTCCTCCCCTACAAAGCTGATGAAACTGTGAGGCCTCAAAGCTGGGGGCTGTGTTCTTACATTCCAGCGAGAACTAGAGAATTTGTCTGCAGTGGCCCTGCAGAACATGGTGGTCAGCTTCAATTTTCCCTTCTCCTGTTTAATGTCCAATGATTCTGATACACACACACACATACACACCCACATATCACATACATACACACATATATACAAAATGTACGTTTACACACGTACATATATTACAGACATGCATACACATAGATATCATAAACAATCCATACAGACACACACCATCATGCCTTAGCTCCATTTTAAAAATAAGGTAACTAAGTAGCACAGAGGTAGGGTGTCTTGGCCAGACTCTTCCCTAGAACTTAACCACAGGTTTCTTGGAACTGACGTGGGTCAAAGCCCACTGCCGTAGACTGAATGTTTCTGTCCTCCCAGAATTCGTATGTTGAAGTGAGTATGTTGAAAACTAAGCCCCAGGGTGACGGTATTTGGAGTTGGGGTCTTTGGAGATAATTAGGTCAGGAGGGCAGAGCCTCCACATGTGGGATTAGCGCCCTTACAACTGAGGCTCCAAAAAGCAACCTTGTCCCTTCCACCCCGCGAGGACTCAGCATGAAGACGGCCCTCTCTGGATCGGAAGTGGGGGTTCACAGACACCCAGTCTGCCGGCGCCTTGATCATGGCACAGATCATTGTAAATACATTGAGGCTGAGTCTTGGCACGTTCAGCCTCCAGAACCGTGAGAAAGAGACAGCTGCTGCTTACAAGCCCCCCGCTATGTGGTGACTCATCACAGCAGCCCGAACGGCCTGAGACCCCCGTGCTCTCTGCGCCACCCTGCGGGCCTCCTCCGCGTTTCCCAGCGCCCCAGGGCATCACCTCCAGCTCGCAGACCGGGGTCACTCAGCTCGCAGCGGAGGGGCCCCGTCCTCGCTAAGCCTGTCTCCTTCCACCCCCCGGTGCTTGAGGAGGCTCCAAAGTCACAAGTCACGAGAGTCCACGGAGAGCGTCGGCGTCCGCCTTTGCCCGCTCCGCCCCGGGTGGCCGGGAGGGGTGCCGGGCTCGAGGGCCTCACCTGTACTGACCAGGGCACTGTTGTTGTACAGGGTCCCGAGGTGAGGCCCGGACAGAGACAGGAACGTGTGCAGCTTGCTGAGGTAATACCGGAAGCGGGGCCGCGTCAGGACCGAGCGGATGATAATGTTGCCCAGAGAATGGCCAATGAAGCTGGTTGGAGACAGAAACAGTGCGGGTGGGCGTGGCAGCGGGAGGCCGCCCGGGGCAGCTGCACGGGGCCCTGGGGTGGGCCGCCCTCCACCTCCCACTGGCTCCAGGGGCCTGGCCAGCAGAACGGAGGCTCTGGCCCTTCCTCAGCAGGGTTCCCAGCTCCAGCCATGCCAAGCCTGCCACGGGATCTTCGCGAATGGAAGCCTCCGTGCCCAGTGCGGTCGGAGGAGAAGCTGGGCTTCTTGCTAGTTTTGCATTATTAGAGCAGCTTCCACCGCCCCCCGTCTCCTCTCCGGTTACCTGGGGTTCCCTTCTGAAATATGCATGTGGTCACTGAACCTTCCTGGACATTCACAGGATAAAATCACAGCTCCTCAGCCTTCTTCTGAGGCCATTCGTGCCCTGCCTTCTCACTGCCTGTCCGCTTTCATTCGTCGCTCAGCACCTCATGAACATATGGAGTCCCCTGCTCCAGCCCCGACTGTCTGAGCCCCACCTGCTCTGTTCCAGGTGGACTGCCACTCCCAGGTCTTTGGATGCAGTGCAGCCTTATTTTCAAAGAGTCATGTACCAAAACCCTATTAAGTGAGAAGTCTGCCCCTCCACTTCTTCTAATGGTCAGCACACAGCAAAGAAAGGAACTGAGTATGTGTGTACAGAGTGGCTTGGCCCTTCCATTCGTACCTAATCTCTATAGGCCTCAGAATCCTCTTCTGTGAAATAAAGAAGTGGTATTTTATCTCAAAGGCCCACATGCAGTCATGTGTGTTGAGGGGTCACCACTACATCCACATGCTGCAAGTGTACAAAAAGTGCAAGCTATTTACTATCACCTCAATCATTTAATCATTTAAACCAAATCATCCATTATGGTGGAAGGACAAAATTTGCACCACCACATGACCTCAATGTAGTCCCACGGGACGGACAGGGGAAGGGGCTCAGAGAATTAGGAAGCTTGCACAAGGGGGTGTGGTAAAGCTCGGCTTCAAATTTGTGAGTTAGAAGGAAGAGAATTCAAACCTAGGAACTTTGGAGTGAGTCCAGTTCTCTCTGCTGAGCTACAGAATGTCTATTCTCCTCCCCCACGGACTATACCCAATAGGGGTGTGTGGGCAGCTGCAGCACACGCTTCTGTTCTGAAAGTGACCTACTCCAAGGGGAGTCCCAAGCTAGCCCATCCGAGTGGTTTACAGAAGGCAGCATGCTCAACTGGCATACAGGAAACATTCAGAGAGTTGCCCGTCGCCCAGCGCTGACTACCTGTGGTTGCCTTTTACCTGATTCGGGAGACAGAGAGGCTATAGAGCTGAATGTGCTGGATGATTTCGTCCAAGAGCCGGTCAGTCATGGTATCGAAATCTGCAAACGTGTCCATCTGCAGACAAGAGAGGAGAAGGGTGTTGGCTCTTCTTCCATTACCCATCATGGCACGTCCTGGCAGGGGGCCTATGGCTGATGTCGGGGGTATGGATAGGGACTCGGCCTCCAGGAAAGGGGCCCATGGATTGGGGCTCTGATGGAGAAAGTCAAGGACACGGAAGAATCCTCGGTTAGGAGGGCGACTGAATGGTAAAGGGAGAAATGGAAAGATGGAAGGAGGTAGTGTACCCACAGAGCCTACTGCCCCGTCGTGTGCCACGTATTCACACACACCCGCTGGCCCTGCTGGCCCCACTTCACAGAAGAGGGAACAGGTCAGAGGTGAGGCTGTGCATGAGCCAGAACTCATACCCAAGCCCCCTGACTCCAAAGGCCTGCCTTTTCCCAGCACAGCCTTCCGACTGCCCTTCCAGGCCCTGTCCAGAGAGGGGTCCCAAGGCCATCTGTGCATTAGTAAGGATGGTCATAGAAGGAAGAGGAGAATGTTACATGTGCCTTTGAATATCTGAGAGGCCAGATGTGGGGGAGACAAACTAAACTGGTTTATATGTATAACTTTGGGAACCATAGATGGGAGCCACAGGATGGAGATTTGGGGCCAGCATAAAGAAGAGAGCTTCCCCTAAGTGGACTTGCCCTGCAACGTCTTCGGCTTTGTGTAAGACGCATGTGTGGGGGCCAGCTCTCCGGCTCACAGGGGCTAGTCCTCCCCAGTCTGACCCTAAGTGTCCTCCTAATTCTTGAAGGGTGACAATGTTGCTGATTCCTTAGTGTCAGTTTAAAGATCAGGTGAACTATTAGCCAACCACCTAAGACAGGTGACTCTGTGGTCATCACCCTCTAGCCTTTCAGACCCCATTTCTTCACCTGTGTAGTATTCATTCAATGTGAGTTGTTAAATAAATGGCAGTAATCCTGAGTCAGCCAGGATGAGAAAGACTCTAGAAGTCACAGCAGGTTTAACAAGTGATATCAGGAACTCCCCCAGCGGGGTGCTTTTCAAGGATATCCTGCAAAATCCATGTGTCTATGAGATTCACAGTTTCAGGAAGCAGTGAAATCATGTTGTGGAAAATAATCATTTCTGAGTGACCCCCACCCACATTCGGCTACTTTGTATAGACCCAGCTCCTCAGTCACTGTGGGATCTGCGGGGCTGCATCAAGAGTGGCTGGACACTCGTCCCCAAAAGGCTGGCCTCCTGAGCAGATTTCCCCAACACCCACATTCCCTGCAAAGGAACCCTCACTGGTGCAGATGACAGACACGAGGTCAGAAAGCGCCAGCCATGTACTTTGGGCTCTCTCCTCCGCGTGTCCCGGCATCCTGATGCTCCCCCACTCAGGACAGGGGCCGTGGCAGGCCCACCCCACTGCTGGGTGCACCTGCGTACCATCTTCCTCTCCAGGTCAGACTGACTATGGAGCCTGGGTAAGCCTCAGAGCCTCCGCTCTCTAGCCTCCAGGGAGACAACGGCATCAATTTAACAGAACAGGTGTGAAGACGAAATGAGGAGACAGGTACAGAGTGCCGAGCAGTAGATGCTCAGCATGATGCTCTGTCCTCTTTCTCTCGCGTACACCTCTTCACACCGCACAGCCCAGGGCTTTCTATGCAGCAGATGCCAAAGGAAAGTCAACAGCACCAAGCGCTAACAGCCAAGGAGCAGGCCTGCTCCTCCTGGGTTGCCTGTTGGTCCCTCTCTGCACGGCACCCTTTCCCAATGGCCACGGGGCCCCTAAGTCATAAACAGTTCCGTGTCTCCCAGGAAAACTCAGCACTCACCCATCAAGTCTCATGGGGTGGAACATAACAAACTCCACTTGCCTCGTGGCCATGGATCTCTTAAGTTCTCACCCACTTTGACACCTCATTCAGGCTCCAGACTCCACCTACTTGGGATGGCAAAGCCCCGCGGTTGGCCTGGAACTCTAAAGGGCTCATACTCCACTGGTCACACAGATGCCAGCGACACTTCCCTACCCCGTACAGACCCACAGATACCCAGATGATGTGTGCTCCAAGCTGCCCCCACCACCCCGGCGCCCTGTGGGTCAACCCGAGTCCCCTGGCACCCAGGATCCCACTGCTCACTCGCCCCTCTGCCCTCCCAAGGAAGCCGAGCCCTTCCTCCCCGACTGCCTCAGGGCCTGGCCAGTGTCCTTGGCATGGCCCTGATCTGTGTGTGTCCTCACTCTATCACAGGGACTCTAGGGGGCTCGTGTAAGACGTGCCCCAGGGATTCCTTGCCCTCCGGTGTCCCGCCGGCAAACCTGATTCTTCTCGGACATGAGGAAGTCCAGCTTTCCTCCTGGGAGGCCCAGCTCGATGAAAGTCTTCACCAGCCGGAGGTCTGCGCTGTTCCCTGGAAACGGAGACGCGGGGTCAATCCTGTGAAGCTGGCGCGTGACGGAGTTACTGCCCCCGCTTCTCCCAGCCCTCATTTCCCACATTTCCCATTTCTTTCGTTCAGCAGATAATAAAAACAGCTAAAACAAGTCCAGCTCACCGGTCCTGGGAGGCCCTTCCTGCACACACAAGGTCATGGCTTTTCTAGGTCCCTTCCTCCGTGGAATGAGTCCTTGATCTGTGCGCACGTGGCTTGTGAGCATTCCAGACATAGGAACAGTCGGGGCACCCTGCCTCCCCGACGCCATGGCCAGGGCCTTCTGCCAGCAGCGGCCCTGAATGGCTCGCGGGGCACAGTGCGGCATGAACACAAAGATTGTCTTAATACAAAGACTTCCAGGTGGTCCCCCACAGGCCAGCCGGGGCGCAGTTATCTACAGTAGACTAAGCGTCACCCTAGGGAATGGCGTCATGCGCGTGCAAGCTCCGCGGATGCCATCTGCTCCAGAGTGACAGCAGGAGCAAAGTAACAAGAGCTGAATGGTCAGGGGCTGCTGCTGAGCGCAGGGGCCCAGGGAACACGGGGAACGAATTTCTGAAGCAAAACCATGTGGGAGAAAGGATCTGATACACAGAAGGAAATTCATATTCAAGTATTTTTAAGCGTACATTTCACGAAGGCCATGGGATCGTACTGTGTCTTAAGAACCTTAGCTGACCTAGTCCTCACACGGGTCGGGAGAGCTGGAAGTTAGAAGCTGCTTGTTTGAATGGATAGGAGACCTACTTTACCACGTAACCAGAGTTTCAACGTAGTTTCTGAACTATAAGTGATATAGTTTTATATCGTTCTTTGTGAAACTGTCAAGCGATTCAAAGAGCGGCCAAAGCACCCCACGCAATCTGGGAGAGCTGCAGGGGTGTTTGAGAGTGTCCCTAATCTTGAAGGATGAGCTGATAACCCCAACCACCACCCCTGATGGTGGTCTGACAGGGCACGTCCCGTACATGCAGGGCCACAGTCATAAAATGCTCACAGTCTCTTGGGAAATGTTTCTCTTTTGTGTTAAATTTAATTCGTTCCTTTCATTTATGACAATAAAATTAAGCCCTTTGGTCCGGTTGCTTCTTTATATTTAAAGCCACATAATGACATTCCAGGACCTGGCCTTAAAAAAAAAAAAAAAAAAGTAGCACGTGTTTATAGTTAACATGAGGACTTTAAATAAGGGACGACCATGGCCCCTTCTCCATCAGCTAATGAATGAAAGAGGACTAAAACTTTCTCAGAAAATATGATTTGAAAAGGTACTGAGGACATTTACAAGAATATAAAACGTGGGCCTTTTAAACAGCATGAAGAGTTGTGTAACTATTCACAACTGTTATAAATTTCTTCAGTTCCTTGTTAAATATAAATCGTACCTGGTAAGTGGAATATGAAAAAATGGATCCTGGAAAACTGTAGAGTGTAGACACATGTCCCTGGAACTAGAGAAGTGACATTCACAGGAAACCTATGCTCGCTCTCAGCCGCCTTCGGATGACGTTATGCCCAGGTGACAATGCTGTGACTGACAGCTCTGTGCTCTGACACGGGACTGGTGAAGCTGCTCTGTCTTTATGACAATCCTCTTCTCCCACATGCATGATGGAAAAAAATTGAAGTCTGTGGCCAGACCAGATTTAGTTTAATAAAGAGGCTGAGAGTCTTGTCTCATTTAATGTGGTATCAGGTTAGTAAGAGGTGCATAGTGGCCATACATGGCATGATGCTAAGTTGTCCACAGATGCTGTGTTAAAAATACATTGTGCTGATGAGACCATTATTTTTCATCTTTCTTTCAGTCCTTCTGATTGGTAGTTCCAGTGAGAAACAATTCTGTCTTCAATAGCTTATTACTTTTAAGAGAGAAAGTGAGTCTCAAGCCCAGAGTCTTCCGACAAAGGGACTAGACAAGCTTCAGTAAAAGTTTCCTTTGCTGTCGTCATTTTTTAGCATTACTCTTCATGTGTAGCAAGTGATTCTGGTATTTCATTTGTGGTGTGTGATGTGAGGTTTCCTTTTTTTAAATAAATGTATTTCAGAAGAATGCCAATTTCAATAGAAGTTTTGAAATTACAGTACAAGGTGCATGGACAGAGTAAAAGTAGGGAAGAGAATGTGCAAACAGCTGAAATTTGGGCAACACTGAAGTCAACGCAGAGAGAGGAAAATGCACCAGAAAGCAAGCCTAGTGTGAGCCAAGGCACAGTGGAGTGACATGGCCCGTGTCCCTGGAAATGGTGTGGACGGATGCAGCTGGAAGCGGGAGAGCAGGAGATGATAAAGGGAGGCTGAGAACAGAAAGGGCTTTCCATGCTGGGAAGCTTCCAGGCTTTCTAAGATAGGTGTTCATTTTCTGAGAGCTGTCAGGAAAGGTTTTCAGTCATAGCGTGGCATGGCCAGATCTGGTAAGATTTCAAGACGATGACTCAGTGATGTGGGTGAAGGTTTGGATGGGGAAGAGGTGAGCTTGGTGGTATAATGCAAAATGGAACCATGGGCTCTGGAGCCTGACAGCTGGGCTTCCAGCCTGGCCCAGTCCCATTAGCTTTGGGACGTCATACAAGGTAATTAGGGGCCCTCCGGCTCAGTTTGCACATTTGTAAATGGGGAGAACAGCACCTACTCTGCAGCGCTGTGTGAGAATGAGCATTACTGTATGTTGAGCACCTAGAGGGGTGCCTGGTCCCTGGCGATCTTCAATGCTGGGCTTCCTCCCTCACCCCTCCCTGTCATCACCAGCATCCAGAATCTATCACCTACCACTGCATTGTCTGACGTTTCACCTAATAGGCCTGTCCACTGAGTGTCCTGTGTCCAATGCCTACAGCCAGAAGTTGATGTTGGTCCTGGAGTGAGAAGAATCCAGGCAACACAGTGTGCCATGGAAGCACAGACCATTCCCCGTTTAACCCTTGGAAGAAGGATGTGGCCACTGCCTGCTCCTCACCACCTGTGGAGCCCTGAAGTCCTCTCACTTTTCTGTCCTTGGTTAGGCATTAGAGTCCATATAAAGTAGGTGGTGGCATTCTCCCAGCAAGCATACTCTATATTCCGATTTTCCAATCGGAAATATGACTTACACCTGAGTTTGAGGGGCAGAACTCAAGAGCTTTACCTCCAGTTTACCTGGTCACTTTCTTCAGCCAGGTAGGTAGAGGGGACATTCCTAGGGGAGCCAGGACCAACCACACGCCTTCTGGTTCAGGGCCCCCTGATCTTCAGGCAGAGCCGGTGAGCTCCCTACACTTGTGGAGCCTTTGTGCCAACCTGAGAAATCCTAGAGGACCCTGGTCAAGGTGACTGGGTCACTTGGCGGGGGTCAGGGTGGGGGAGACCCTTTCCTCTTCCCCTCTCTCCCCTGAACCTCTACAGTTCTTGGTTCTGTGTTTGCTGTTCTCACTAAATTAAGAACATTTTACAAATCAAGGACCAAGTTAGAATTCTGTCATCTCAGAACTCGGTACAGAATCTGGGCTACAAAAGGTGACCCATTAAGTGACAGGTGAACAAAAACTGTTGCCACTGACTTGAGATCCTCAACATGAACTGTGTACCCCTCCCACTCCACTTCTCCCCTTCTTCTATTGATCCGTGCATTCCATCCATTCATGTGCTCTAATTATGCACGATTCCGTTAATATTTTCATTCTAGTAATTCATTCATCCCATCCATTCATTCATCCATTCCTTCTTTAAGTTCTGTTCATTAGTTCCATTAATGATTCCTTCCTTCCTTCCTTCATTTATTCCATTCATTCCCTCATTCATTCATTCATTCATGTGTTCATTCATTCATTTATGTATCTCATCTACTCAGTGGATTTTTGTGCCAGAGCAATGTCTTCCTTAGAGCAAGGCCACACCATTTCCCTAGACCCAGAATACTTACTGTCATTCCACAGTAGCTAACTGAACATTTGTTGAACAAGTATACCTGATCTAAATTAATTCATAAATACTGTAAGTTGTTTGTAGCACAGAACTTTGATGAAGAGACCTTTTTAGAACTCACCGTCCAGGCCATGGACACAGACTACCAGGTGAATCCCATCTTCCAAATTTTCTTCCTCTTCCTCTGGTGGAAAATACGGTATATCAGAAGCTAGTACAGATAAGTCACTGTACAGAAATCCATCAATCTTCAGCTCTTTTTTAAAGTTTTCTTTGGCCTGATAGAAACTGGAGAATACACTAGTTAATCACAAGCCAAGCTGTGTATTGCATGCTGAACAGGAGATGAGTTAAGCTGGGATGTGGGAGTGATGAGCATCTGGAGGAAGGACCCTGCCGAACAGCAGAGGCTAAATAGGTCCTCACGGAAATGTCAGGAAGGGAAGCTTTGTTCTGAATTAGCAGTAGGAAAGCCCCCTGGGAAAACCAGAGGCTATACCGGTTTGGGTTCTGAAGATTTCTGTGTGGTTCCTATATTGAAGAGGGCTGCTAAATTCTAGCCAGTGCAAAGGATCCACGTGATCTTTAAAATGATCTTCCCAGAATGCATGCTTCTTATCCTTGCCTACAAGGCCTCTGAGGCTTGGCCTCTACCTACTTCTCCAGCATCATCTCCCAGTCTTGAGAAAACACATTTCTCATGATGCCCTGCATGAATTATGTCCCATGGCTTTACTTCTGTGCCTTTGTGCATTCCAGTCTACCTGTCAGAAATGCCTTTCCCACCTGGCTGTCACATTCTTTGCCTGATTATCTGACAAGGTAGTGGTTGAGAGCATGTATTTGGAAGTCAGAATGCCAAGCTCAAAACCTCAGCCTTGACACTTAATAAATGTGAGCCAACCACTTAACTTCTCTGCGTTGAGCTTCCTCATTAGTAAAAGGGGAATAATACCATTATTTAAGTCATAAAGTTTTTTGTGTATTAAGTGATAAGATACAGTGCTTGAAACAGATTAAGTAGTAACAAAAAAGTGTTACCTATTACCAGCCATCATCACCATTATCAAGTCTCATATCTTCCCCTCAGCCCAGATGTCATCTCTAAAAAGTCTCTGCAGGCCACCACCCCTCTTCGCGCTCACTGCCCCAGCTCGATTAGGTCTTTTCCCTTCTGGCTCAGCAGAGCTCACATGAACCATCCCGTTACCCAGTGGCCGCATTTACTTCCCTCATCTCTCGTCTTCTTGTTAGGCTGTGAGAACAGAAATAGCCAGGACAACACTGGCTAGGCATGGGGCAGTGCCTGCTATGGATTTGTTACACAGATGACATGGGCACAGAATAGGTGTTTAATATTCTTAAAACAAGAGACCCAAAGTTTTCCTGCCTGTGCAGTGACCTTTGGGGATACCATTAATGTGTAATTCTTTAGCATTCTGCAAAAGGGTAAAGAGGATGGAATGTTCTGATAAAATGATTCTCTAATACACTTAATCAAATATATAGTTTATAGGTGAGGGAGTGATACGAACACAAATCCAACACAAGGATGGAGGGATGTCCTCTGGCATCGCAAAGGAATGATAAAGGACGGCACAAAGGGGCTTGAGAGGCAAATCTGATGAAGGAGCCCTATTCCTCAAAGCCTCTTAAACAGTGTCCCTCTCAATAAAACAAAGCAAAACAAAACTTCCCTTTCAAAATGTGCAATGATAGAGGTACAATGACACTCATAATAGAGTGGCTTATCATAATAAAAACTGAGAAGTACTTAAATGTCCATTTCTAAAGGATATGTTAATAAATCATGGTGCATCTATATAATGGAGGACAGTTGAAACATTAAGATGATAAGGTAAGAATAGATTTATGAACATAGAAAGATGTTGCCAATATATTAAGTTGAAAAAAACTTAGTTTGTATGGAATGACCCTGTTTTTACATAAAAAGAACATTCAGATATAGATACACATAGAAAAAAGTGTGGAAGAACATATTCAGTGGCTACAGTTGAGAGATGGGCACATTGATAATATTTACTTCCTTATATTATTCTCCATTTCTGACCTGCATGTGTTGAATATGTTATTTTTTAATCAGAAAACTACCGGTAACTCAATTTTGAAACAGTATGCATGACACTGAGAAACATGCGAACAAGTGTGAAAGACTGTGGTGCCGGGGTAGCTCAGCCATGAGCAGGCTCACCTGTACATCTGCTCACTGACTTCTTCCTCCAATGAGCTGGAATGGGTAGAAACAACTCCAAAGGAACCCAAAGGTTGATGAGTGATGGGAAATGGGGTCTGTCTGGAAGAGAACCCAGCCCTGGCAGGGGTCTCCTTGGGCACAGACGAGAAGGGGAGACATGTGGCGGTACAAGACACAGATAAGTTGACGACCTCCACGGTTTTCAGGCTGTCAAGAGGGAAGGTCTCTGCCGGGCTCGGGTGGGACGCCAGGATGGAAGGACCTGCCCTCGGCTCTTGGTTTCCCAAAGCCCGGGAGGGAGCAGAGTGGGTCACAATGGAGCACACAGTGTCTGCTGTACGTCCATCCTCCAGGAAGGTGCTGGGTCCCCCACCAAACGCTGCTCCGTCAAGGAGGTAAGGTGAGCCGCTGCGCTCGTCTGCGGGATCCCGGGCGATGGCTGCAGCAGCTGAGGCGCAGCCCTGCTCAGGCACCTGATGATGGGGGACGGCCCTCTCAGCATCCGAGGTGCTGCTGTTGGGAAGAGCCCCTTTCCCCTCATTCAAGTCTTTGGGCATGTCCTCTGGCGCCCCCATTCGTGTGCTAGAGAGAAATTCATTCCCAGGGGTTTCAAGGGCTATGGTACATGGTATTTTTAAATGAAGACCTTTGGTTTCAACACCCGGAAGGGTCTCAGTCCTTCCATCGAGACAACAGGGTCCCTGAGAGTCAAACTGATCCCCTTTCCCTTTGGGGATGTCTATGTACCCAGGGCCCTGCTGGCTGTCAGCATCCGAAACCGCCTCCTCGAGGGAGTGGCCTGCCCTGGCGTCCTGGATTCTGGAGCCACCACCAAGCTGAATGCAGTGTCCCGGGGGGGTGCTGCCCTTGCTCTGTACAGCAGAAGCTTCAGCAAGAGCCCCTCCTTGCCGCAGGGTGCCTGTGTCTTCAGCAGACTCCTCCGGGCTACTGATTTGAGGTGCAGATACAGACTTGGTCAGTTTGGTGAGAGCCAATTCTCGCTCCTCCTCCTCAAAAGGCAAAGAGCTAATGGAGGTGAGAGACGCCTGGATCCCACTTGGCAAACTCGTGTTGCTCTCCGTGCGTCCACCCTCTAGGGAGTTCCTGTGTAAGGCATGTCTTCGGACCAGCTGGTGCAAGACGTCCCTGTCACTCGGTAACTCCAGGGCCCTGCTCCGGGCCTCAGACCAGGCGACGGAGCTTGGCTCGCTCTCAATGCCTGAATCGGAGATGATGGAGGAAGATCTCTTAATGACCCCACACAGCACTGAAGCTTCCTCCTGCCCCTCTGTGCAAGGGTCTTTTGGGGAAACCCTAATGTCCCAGGGGTCTCTCAAAGTAGAGTTCAGGGGCTCACAGGGTTCAGAGGGGATGAGCTTCAGACTTAGCAGCACCATCTTACCCTCTCGATCCACTCCTTTCCCTAGAGTACTCAATGCATGGAGTGCTGTTTTCTCTGAAGAGATGACACTTTGATGACTCCTGCCTGCTACCCCTTTGCTTATTAGCGCAGTTCTGTCTAACTCATAGTTATCTTGAGAGCGTCCACTCTTATTCTGAGCACTCACGACCACTGTGTGTTCACCTCTACAGGGGTTCTTATTGCTAGATTTCACGTCAATATAGGTCAGTGCTGGCGCCTGGCCATCCTCTGGGCCTGGACTCCTTCTCATCAAGTCCTCCTCAGCCAGAGGATGCCTTCCAACATCAGATTTGGGGCCGGTCCAACATTCTCCTCCAGGCAAACCTGCTTTGCTCTGGAATTCACCAATTGTCAGATACACCTGAGATTCAGAGCACACATCCACATGATTTGGTGTGGTTACATTCTCATCTGGCTCTGGACACCTAGTAACTTCTTCACCAGAGCCCACTTGGGATGGTTCCATGGTGGGCAAGACCAGGTCTTCCCTAAAGGTTGATTTTCTATTTACGATATGGTTCTCTTCCTTGTCTTTTAGATTCATTATTGCAGAACTTGTGGCTGGAACATCAAAATTAGGGTAGATGCTCAAATTATGCCCTACAAGAAAAAAGAAAGAAAAATGTATTATAGCTTAAGAATGTATGCTCACAAATTATACAAATATCTGATTGTATAATACAGAACTTGGTTGGACTTTGTTCATGATTCCTGGGAGGTAGCCTCAAAATTCTTGGAATTCAAGCGACAGCAATGTTTTTGTCATTCACGGTGGGCACGGTGGGACCCGCTGATGGGTCCTTGGATAGCTTATCGTAAGGAGGTGACTCAGGATGGGAGCTGGTCGTGGCAGAAAGACCAACCATGTGATGAGCTGGCTGTGGCTTTGAGCCAGTTCCTACTAGCAGATCCTCTGGGGAGGGGAGGTGGGCTGAGGATTGAGTTCACTTACATGGCCTAGGATTCAATCAGTCAGGACTACGTAACAAAACCCCAGTAAACACTCTGGACACGGAGGCTTGAGCAGGCGTCCCTGTTGGGTAGTACATGTTGATCTGCCCAGATGACCAGTCCTGGGGCCCAGGAGCTTCGTGTTTTGGATCCTTGCAGACCTTGCCCTGTGGGTCTCTCTTTGGCTGGTCTTTATTTGTATCCTTTATATAAAACTGCAATTATAGGTATAGCACTTCCCTGAGTTCCGTGAATTATTCTCGTATATCATCAAACCTGAGATCATTGTGGGAATCCCTGAACTGGTAACCGGTTGGTCAGAAGAGCAGGTGGCCTGGAAACCCTTGTGGCTGCTGTCTGAAGTGAGGGCTGTCTTATCAGAGACCCTGCCCTTAACCTGCAAAGTTCGCCCCAACACCAGGTCATTAGAACCAGAATTGCACCGCATTAATGCAAAGCTGTCAATTATTGTAAGTATTGATTTGCCATTTGTTTCTCAAACAATTTTAATAATTACCACTTAGAAATGTTAAAACATGCCTCTATCTTACGTTCAGTATTCAGAGCAGAGAAAGAGAGCTTTGAAGCCAGGAAGGCCTGGCTTCCAGTCCTGACACTGACACTCGCCAGCTGTGAGACCTAGGATAATTACAGAACTTCAGGGAGCTTTTCTTCCTGTTTGAGTTCATCATCCTCAACTCTGGCATGGGCCGTTCAAGGGAACCAGCAGGCCTCCCAGCTGAACTCACAGCAGAGTCACTGTTCGAGACGTTCCGCCCAGAGAAGACAGGTTTCTGCTTCTGCAGAGAATCACCGCCAAGTCTGGGCTCGGTCCCCAGGGCGATCACCCTGCGCGGCAGGGCCCGAGGCTCCCAGATCCCTCGGATCCTTGCAGCTGCTGGCAGCGAGCCAAAGTGCGGTCTTCGCTTCCTTATGTTTCTTTAGGGTGAACTGTTCTCTCGCTCATTCTCTCTTGGTCTCATCTCCCTTTTTCCCTTTTCCCTCCTCCCCCTCACTCCCTCCATCTCTCCATCTCTCTATCTCTGTCTCTATCCTCTGTCTCTCTATCTATCTTTATCTCCCTTCTAATTAGAGTAAGTGCCTCCCATGTCTGTCTGTACTGCAGCCCTCTTGAAAAAAACCATCTGATACATTATTCAATTTCCTTATGTAACAAACAAAAAAAAGGGTTAGGCTTTTGCACTCTTCAAAAAGTTCGAATTCCCCATATGGTTTTAATAGAAGTTAAATGAATACACAGTTGACTCTTGAACAACTAGGGGGGTTAGGGGCACTGCCCCACTGCCCAGTAGGAAATCCACATATAACTTTAGACTCCCCAAAAAGTCAACTGCCAATAGCCTCCTGCTGACAGGAAACTTCACTGCTAACATAAACAGTCAATTAACACATATTTTATATGTTATATGTATTATATACTGTATTCTTACAATAAGCTAGAGAAAAGAGAATATCTTTTTAAAATTATTACACATCTTCAATAAGTTTTCCAATATATTTATTGAAAAACATCTACATATAAGTGAGCCCATACAGTTCTGACCTATCTTGTTCAAGAGTCAACTGTAATCACAATTGAACATTTTCATGAAGTACATCATTATGACACTTAAAAATTGTATGGGACTTTGAGACACCATCAGATCATACCTTTGAGTGAAATTTATGTTGGGGTCAAGGCTTAGAACAAAGAATATGGAAGAAGAGATCTCTTCCTCACATGGACACATTCTTTGCTTCTTGAGAGACTGAGCAAATTTCCCTTCCTCTGAGGGAATGTTCCCACACCCTGTAGCCAGGCCTCTGAGAGCAACTGCCTTGGGGTTCTTCTGGAAGATGTGCTCATGAGTGCTTGGGTCCCAGACTCCGCTGGGTCCCATGTCCCAAACACACTACAGAAGCCACAAAGAGATGCTGGCCCTAAAATACTACATAGATATGGATAAGGCATGGCTTAGAAGATCCTGCATGGACAGACGGCCCTAGAAAGAACCCCCAACCACATCTTACTGTTGCTTAAGACTTTAGAGCACTGCCACAGCAGGTGGTGAAGAGTCGGCAGGAAGTCCCAGAAAGATTGAGGCCAGCTTTCCAGCTAATGATACAGGATGGATGGCGCTCAGAGGACGTGAACTTGATTTATAAAAAATAAAGACATGCAATAAAATTGCATACACAAGTTGAGGGACTGAGCTTGATATGCACCAGGGTGTCTATTAATATGCAAAGGAGAAAGATTAGAAGGCACTCTGCACAAAGCCTAATAATAATCACATTAGAGGGTTTGGTAGTATGGTTCTTATTCTGCATTTCTCCTCCAACTCTTCAAATTTTCTGTAGTGAGACTATATACCTATAATGAAGATGAACATATATGCATATGCACAGACACACATGTACACAGGCACACAGTTTCAACGCAAAGTTTTAAGCTTGTTTTGACCAGAGAGTTGGCAGCCATCTAGAGCTACAGCACATTTTCACGTCATACACAGTGTTGACACTAGGTGTCAGAGTACAACTGGAAACTAATATGATCATTTGTTTGCAAAGTGGCACTGTCTTGGAAGTCACCTATACTTTTAAAACATCCTGCAAGTCTCAGTTTGCATGAACTCTGACGTTTAAACCGGCCCATCCGTTAAATGATAGGCACCCACATATCTGCACTGACAAGGCAGCCTTAGCATGAGCTTTGGGTTGGAATGAACTGCTTTCAGTATTGCCTTTTTTTAAAAAATCTATTTATATTTATTTTATTGTAATAACCTAGTTTGACTTTTCTCTATGATCTTATTTGAATTTCCTATTTATCATACTTTTACTTTGCTTCGTTTCTTTCTTGCCTGCTACTCCAGTAACTACATTTTCTCTAAGTCATTTTTTTTTTCTAGGTTCAGAAGTTACATTTTGTTTATTTTGGTAAATATCTTTCAATGTTTAATACGTCTATCAATAGCAGACTCTGTCATTTTTCAAGGCTGCTGGAATCTTTTAAATAGCCTTCCCATATTTGGTATAATTCCCTGGGCATAGATCCCACCTCCCCAGTATAAAATACAGAATTCAAATTTCCTGCTTCCCTTGCAGCTAGAATGCAGGCCAAAGACATAGACTGTCAACCAGAAGCACCTGTGGAAACTAACGACTGTAAGGATATAAGCTCTGCAAACAGCTTCCACCTTCCTGGTGCAAAGAAACAGATGGATCCAGTTTGCAGAGGTGGCGGCAGTTGTAAGTCAAGTTTCTAACACAGAATTGGCACTGATGCTGACAGTAGGAGTGGATGGAGAAAAGTTCAGCTCCTGACATTTGGTGCTTGGATGGTAGTAGTAGCAGTTTCTTTTTCATGCCAGTTCTGTTGCGTGGTTTAGGGTGCTTTTTCTCGAAGCTTAGCCCACACTTGTTGTTTTTTTAGCTCTTCCAGTGATGCTAAGAACCGCTGAACATCAACTTAAGAAATTCCTGCTGGAGCTGGAATTCCATGTGGGTGGGGCTGTGGCCACCACCCCAGGCCACGGCAATGAGACTGAATGCTGCCCTCCTCCAGGGGAAGCTGCAGCAGAACCTGTGGCAGAGCACACAGAGAACAGGACACAGCTCTCAAAGATGTTCCTGTAGCTTCCAGGTCTGAGGAGCTGCTGACTCAAGAGACACTGACTAGTGAATACATGCCTAGAAGTCCAAGCCTTTGAGCAGAAAACATTGACATGAGTAGTGCACCTGTGAGTGGCAGAAATAAGGACAAGGACCTAGATGCCCATTAAATTATGAATCACAGCCAAAAAAAAAATTCTTGCTCGAGTCTGTTGTCTTCATAAGGAACCTTAACCAATACAGGAATTTATTAACTTCTAAAGTTAAGGAATAAAAGGAGTCTAGTCCTGAATTCAGAATTTCCTTCTGCCATTACCTACCATACTCTTGAGAGGTGGTATATTAATTTTACCTGTTTTTCAAATTCCAAAATACTGGCACTTAAAAAAAAATACTGATTTAGATTAGCTAAAGTACTTGCTAATTTATTTGTTTACCTTTTGTTCTTCAATCTCAGTAATTCCTTTTGGGCTCAGCCTTTTTCTTCTTGGAGTATATTCTTTTGTATTTCTTTCAACAAGCATCTGTGAATACTAAATTTTGAAAATGTGTTTATTTTGTTCTTCCTCTTGAAAGATGGTTTAGCTAGGTATAAAATTCTAGTTTCTCAGTTATGGGTTTTCAATACTTTGAAGATATTTTCCATTGTCTTCTGTCACTTAATATTGTTTATAAATCTAACAGTATGACTGCCTTTACTTTTAGGATAATTTGACTTTTCTCAGTGGTAACTTTAACATTTTCCTATTGCTTTGGTACTCTGTAATTTCACTACTATCTATGTACAGGTCTCAATTTTTAAAAATTATTCTGTTTGAGCCTTAGCACCTTCCTTTGACCTGATAACTCATAGTTTTCTTCAAGTCTGAAAGACTCTCATTATCCCATGGATATTGCCTCTCTTTCAAACTCTATTTTCTCTCCTTCAGAAATTCTTTCAGATGTATCCTGGGTCTTCTAATTCTATCCTCTAGGCCTCTTAAGTTATCTTTGCTGCTTTGGCAATTTATTATAAACATTTTCCATGTATTTCAGGCTCTTCATAAACATCAGTTTTATAATACAGAGATCATCTGGCTCAAAAGTCATCAATAAGTGTCTGTTTCTTACCACATAAGTCACTTTTCTGGTTTTTAAGGCCCTCATACATCCAGGCATTGCCACTGAGCATAACTTATGGGTCCCATCTGCCCAACACCAAGAGATTACTGAGCTCACTGAAAAATTTAAATGAGGTAAAGCACATAAGGTACTGACATGTGTCCAACACATAGCAGCACACTAAATAAAATCTGGTGTGGTTGCCAGCTCGGGGCAGTTTCCCTGGTGGTTGCATCTGGATGACATCCTTCCTCCTATCATTTTAGATGTGAATTCTGAATGGAAGCGGTTATCAATTCTAAGACCTGGCTTCCTTGGTTGTTGTGATTGGCTGAGGCATGGTCACATGCATCTAGCCCACCTGATTAGCCATTCCTTGAGACTTAAAAATTGAGATTTTGTCTATAACTTCAGGGTCCTCAAAATGTGAGTAGAGTTGCCGGCTTTTATTAACCAGGGGCTGGAGCTGCCGGGCCGGACAGACACAGGCACACAACAGTCTTCTCCCACACAAGCCTGGAATGGTAACAGTGTGCAGCTGCCCCGGTCCGCCACCCTCCCCCGGCTTTGGGGAGTGCTTACGCTCGCGCCTCCACGTGCGAGCCCGGGGCCGTTAGCCTGTGCTCCCGACACCCCCACCTTCAGCCCCAGGCGCGCGCTGTGAACACCTGGCCACCCCTCCCCCGGCTCCACGCGCTCACGCCGGCCCCTCAGTGTTGCCTTTTATGAGCTGCATGGTCTCTAATACGTAATTACACTCCTTGCGCTTCAGTTCCTCTCTGTGAAATAGGCTCGTGAGTTTTTTTTAATACGATTAAAAGGACGAAACTCATTAAACCTCCAGCATAGGGCCTGGCACTGTCTGACCCTCTAAGGGTTCGTGGATCCATTTCAGCTCTGTCACCTGTAATGGCTTTTTGGCTTCCCACGAGCAGGGCTGTGGGAGGTGCCAGACAGCCAACCTGAACTTCATGCCTCTCCGCTGACCTGGCAGCTCATTAACAAACTGCAACACCAGCAAAACTGACTGTGGTCTGGGTGCACAGAGACAAACCTGCTGTCTTTTCTCTCTGAGATGAGCTCTGCATCCACTCACCCACATACCCACGCAGTCCATTTTCTCAAGTACCTTTGCTGGCTTAGGGCATAAAGCAAGAACTCCATGGGAATCTGAACTGAATGCTATTAAAGTGCAACTAGAAATGATTTTCTATTTGAATTGCACATTTGAGGTAAGAAAGGATCTCCATCCAACACTCACTGAACTCTAGTGAGGGGGAAAATTTGGTTACCATTTTGCAGGTAAAAACACAGACGCACTTGGTACAACTCCACCCCAGAGGGAATGGGGAAGGGGGTCTGTACTGTAATGGCCCCTTTGCTACATTAATTTATCAATTTCACTGACCCAAGGTATTCCAAATAACCAGCTTAACCTCAGTTTTTGCTCTTCCTCTATGAACTAACCGATTACGTCATTGATTTGGTCCTACTGCTGCTGTGACCTAAACGGGCCCCTGCCTGGGACCCACCGGTAAGCCTTATTCTCGAGTCTTTCCAAAAAAGAGACGACAAACCTGTCACAGGGCAGTCCACATATCTGTCCTCAAAGATAACAGGCAGGGTGTTCCAGTCGCCGTCGATGTCCAGGCATTCTGCCGGCAGCGGGGGCATAGTGGTGAGATACTCCGAGTTCCGCACATCCAGAGACAGCTGGCTGTGCATCTGTATCCTGGGAAACACACAGACTGCACACTGAGGTCCAAGGAAGTCTGAAACATTTTACAACTGTTGCCCATCCCCTTATCACAAGGAAACATTCAGAAAACATTCAGTAGATGCTGACCACAGAACACCTACCTGCCCGGCTGTCACCTTTCTTTCTTGCCATCCACCAACTTCCAAGCCATAGTGTGCTTTGAATTAGAACTAGCCTGGGTACTGAGGTTAGAGGTCATGGACTGTATGACTGGTATCATTTATCACATACAACTTTAGTGGAAAAACTTTGAAGGAAAAACATAAATCTACATATCCTTTACTCTTGCTTCTCTAACTTCCTACAGTGCTTGGGTCTGAATCATATTTTGTAGCATTTTAATTAAAAACCAACTAAAACTGATTTTTTATTGCTTACTATGTGAGCACTGCGTCCTTAAGTTCCCCTGATTCAAGAACCATGGTTTTTGGTTCCTCCATGTGGTTTTATAAAATGCCCCGTATTCTGCTTCCATGACCCCAACATCCTTCCACTACTAAGAATTGATTCCAGAGTTCAAAATAATAAGTATTCCTAATTCAAAGCCTAGGATGGAAGAAAATGTTTATTTCCTTCTCCTCAAGTCCCTGCAAAATGGAGGGAGTTTATTTTCTTGATAGAGGAAAAATAGTAACATTCTCTCATTTTTCTTCATGCCAACTTAATCACTCTTACACGAAGGGAGAAGAGAGCCTTACCTAGGCCAGTGAGTTTGGGAGGAGAATTTAGCATGCAGAGCTAATTTCTGTCTGACTGTTACTCTTTTTTGGAGCATCCTGAACTCAGGAAGCCCCCATCTCTCTCCCCAGCCATGAAGGTCATCTGCCTTCTGGAAGCGCTTCATAGCGGTGGAACTCTGCACAGGTCCACAGGACTTCTGTGACTCAGCATTCTCAGTAACAAACACAATGAAAATGAACACATGTGTATACACGATACTTTACATATGTATGTGGAATATATATATTTCATTTCCTTATTTGTCAATTGGGTTTTAACCTATGAAAGAAAAAGATAAGCAATTTATTCTCTTCCTCAAAGCCCTGAAGGCTTTTGCAACTTCATAACGTTTTGAACCTTTCTCTGAATATTTAAATAGAAGTCTGTTGCAATCAGTTCATTTATTAGCCATCATCTGAACCTGAAACATTTTAGCTTATTAAAAAAACATATTATTGGAATGCCAATGTACATAGAATGGTGTAGAAGGTCTAGGGTGTTCACCAAGAGGGCTGAAATTTGATTCTGTACCTAAAGAGGTTACAGAGTCATGAATAAATCAGGTGACAATAAAGTCATTATAATACATCAGGATAGGTCCTGGTGGGTCAGGTGTATGTCATTTTCTGCAGGGAGTTATCCCCCACTGGAATGTAGTTTCTGGAGCATCAGGATTCTGTAAATTTGACCAAGTACCTAAAACAGTGCTTGGCATGTGTTAAAACAAATGACTAACCTTTTAGGGTACATGCATGATGAGGTATCACCTCTCACCTTAGGGTGGCTACTTTAAAACATACACACACATGTTGGCAAGGATGTGGAGAAGTTGGAACCCTTGTACACTGTTGGAAGGAATGGAAAATGGTGTAGCTACGGTGGAAAGAGAGTAGGGAAGTTTCTCAGGAAGTTAAAAATAGAAAAGCCTATAATCCTGCTTCTGGGTATTTATCCAAAGGAGATGAAATCAGAATCTTTAACATATATCAGCATTCCATGTGCACAGCAACACTATTCACAAGGACACGGAAACAAGCTAAATGCCCACAGACAAGGAAAAGAAAGTGTGGCGCGGTGGGTTATTATTCAGCCTTGAAAAAGGAGGGAACTGCACTATGCAACACTGTGGGCGGACCTTGGGAGTGTTTGCAAAATGAAATAAGCCAGCTACGAAGGGATAGATACTGCATAATTCCACTTACATGAGTTATCTAAAGGAGTTATCTGAATTCATAGGGGCAAAGAATGGAGTGGTGATTACTGGGGGCTTGGGGAGGGGGAAGCAGGGAGTGCTCGGCGATGGGCATCAAGTTTCAATGAAGTAAGCTGAGAAAGTTCTAGAGATGTGCTGTGTGGAGCGAGCAGGACCTGGTCCAGTACCTGTTTATTTCAATGTCAGTCTAGTCTGGAGTACAGTCCAACAGCATATGGCTTCTTCTACAACAGATCCTGAGAAATCCACACTTTACTTTTCTCTGGGGTACCCTTTAGGGTAACGGCCCAACATTATATAGCAGAGCCACAGCAAGGAAGCTAGAAGTGTGGGGTCTCAACTCCAACAGCCCTGTTTGTGTCACTTGCTCACCGTGTGTCTATGATAAGTGACTTCATTTCTCTGAGCCCAGGTTTCCCCAGTTTCTCCCTCTGTAAAGTGGGGATAATGACAGTCCCCAGCTCACAGGGCTAATGTAAACATTAAAGAAGCCAATGCGTGCAAAGCATGTAGTCCAGCATCTCCCCAGTGACATCTCAATAGACTAAGCACCAAGGGGCAGGTAAAACACCTCCTGTGTTCAATGCTACATACACAGCATCTTGTAGGATGAATAGTTTTTGGAAATAATCAGCGTTATGATTATTACCAGAGAAAACATAAAAGACAGAGTAATAGCCCAATTGTCATTGCTGTGGACATGAAATCATCCATATAGGTCTTCATATTCATCAACATTTCCACATTCATTCAGCAAACTTCCATCAAACACCTCCTTACTGTGTGAAAAACACTGGCTAGAGGCTGATAAAACAGAAAAGAGGGAAATAAACACACTCTTGCCAAGTCATTTTTAAACACTTAAAACACTGCAACCCACGGCAAGAAGGCAAGTGGTAGTCTTCATTTCACATGGCAATCCAGTGTAATCACACACTCCCAGAAACACACACCGAAATAAAAGTGTCAGAAACACTTTCTACTACCCATTGGATCTTGTCCTGTCCTACCTAGCCTGGTCTATTTCATTTAAAGAGTGCTGTTCCCAACCCACTAGGTTGATTTTTCAGTCCACACCATGATTGTGACCTACTGTTGGAGAAACACAGTCTAGTGTGAGCTTGAACAAGATAGGTCTTGACAGATGAGTTCCCCCAGGGCCACGTCATCTTAGCAGTTGTCCATCCTGATTTTGGAAGATGCTTCTGTCCCGTATGTCATGGAAGTGCATGGCCTCTCTGTGGCAGTGACTCAGTCTCTCCAGCCCTGCTCCCAGATGAGCAACACCTGCTCACTATCTCAATCCAAGGTTTGATAAACACTTGTGTGACCCCGCCGTCAGCACCTAACCTTTTCTGAGCAAAGTCCATGGCTTGCACCGTGTGTTCCATGTGTACAGATGTCTGATTTGGTCCTTGCAACTACTATGTGCCCATTTTAAAGAAATCAAGACTAGGTGAGGTTAAGAACAAAACAACAGCAACAGAAAATAACTTTGTCAAGGACCCACTGCCAGTAAATGGAAGGAGATGAACTGAACACAGGCAGGCCGAATGCTACACAGCATGTGTACTTTGTGCAAATGGTTGGCATTTCAATGAAACTCTTCCAGGAGAGTAGCTGCCTGTGCATCTGTCACCTCCCTGTGTGCTTACGCTTCTGGGAACACAACTGCGCCTGGCGATCTGAGGCTCACCTGTGTGGTACCTCTGTAGGCAGCAGCCCTGATGTGCAGTATTTTGCTCAGTGGCCCTCAAAGTCATGTTTATATTTGTCATATGAATTCTTGCGATTTTAGCTTCAGACAACAGGGTCCACCAGCTCTAGCCAGTCTGACTGAATGAACACACGAGTAGGTGAAAGACTCCAGCTATTTCTAGACGGGGTACTTTAACATGTAGATGTATGTCCCTTGGCTGCCCCTGCCACTTGCAGATCAATGAGGCACACTGTGAATGCTGTGCATTCTGAAGAGAACGCAGTGTGGGGAGAAGACAGGGATACAAAGCAGAGGGCAAACAGGTCTTCCGGTCTGCCTTGAGGGACGGGTGCATCTCAAGTGTTTCTCCTGCTGGGTTTACTGTGCCATCTGTCATTACTGCCTCTACATTTATTTTCTGAGTAGAACATATCATTCAGAAACAAAAAGAAACCCTTGGATTGGTGTAGCAAAGGCCAACACATTTCGGAGGAAACGCTGTTCTTACTCACCAGGGAAATCAGGGGGGAAGGATGACCTCGTCTTTTGTCAGTCCTCTGACTTTTCAGAGTGTGTTTGAATTTTTAAAAATTTTTTCATTCATTTTGGAGGAAGGCAAAGCTGACATTCACCAGTCCTCCTAAGTAGGAAGTTCAGTCTTAATTCTTACGCTAAAGGCCATTCCTAGTGGCTGCAAAGCCTCAGGCAGATTCTGCGTTTTTTCTGATGCAGTTTGTGGCCAGACCACCTGCCTCTGATTCATTTTGCCAAGAGGACCCAGCGCAGATGTCTTCAGGGACCTCGGACACCTTGATTCTGACTATGGAGCCAGAAGGCCACTCGAGAAAGGAATAGTCTGGCTGCTGACCTTCTCTGCCACCCACCAGCTCCCGCCTCTGCAATTTGTGTGACTCTTTTGGCCTGCAGAGAAAATGCAGCCTGACTGTGCAGGAGTAGCCGATGTCTCTCCCTCCCAGCAGGAGATGAAGGGAAAAAAAATAACTTTGAACGAGAATGTTGTCCTGGGTGGCTGCTTTTAGGGTGTGCTGTGAGCATGCAAATGGCTACTTACAGATTTTCCTGAAAGGTCAACACTGCGAGTTTTTGGTGCTCCATGTAAAAGAAGGCCTCTGAAAACCTTCGGACCTGAGGAATAAAATGATGTCAACAATTTAACTCACGGGAAGGGCACTACTCTGCCTTTTAAAGGGAATCTGAGGCCCACAGAGGTAACTGACATGTGCCAACAGGAGGGGAGCTGAGGTTCTGAAACAGCAGTCTTGCTACCCTGCCCACAGCTGCCCTCTCTCATTTATGGCTCTTTGCCCAAACCTGGTCTCTGGACACAGTTTAAGGTGTGTTTATGAATCTGTTCTTGAATTGCTTTCTATTATTTTGTATTTAGGTCTCATTTCTTCTACTATAGAATGGAAAACACTGAAAACAGGAACCAGAAATAAATGCAGGTGGAAAAGAATGTGCAAAGGCTGTCATGTAAGTGTGCCCCCTAAGCACGTGGGGGACTCAGCTCTGTGGTCCTCTGGCGGTATGTGAGAACTGCAGCATCTTCTTTAAGCCTTACTACCTACTCACTGAACCCAAGCTGATGGCAAGGATGCCAGGAACAATCTGAAAACACTTTAAAGGCGCTGGTAATATCCCTAGGGAGAGGCCCTGCTATCATCTGGTCACCAGTGGAGATGTTTAATGACTGGTACAGCAGGGACTGGAGAAGCTAAATAAAGTTCGTTAGGTCTCACTGCAAGTCCACCGTAGAGCCATGATGAGCTCAGGTCTGCAGAAGCCAATCCCAATCTCATTCTGCCCAGTGAGGCCACTATCGTAAAGCTTCCTGGAGAGATCGCTGGCGTGTGATTAGGGAACTCGGGCCCTCGGACACCTTACCCTCAAGGTGTGATGCTCCCGAGTGAGATGCATGGTCACTTGCGAGTGCAGAGTCACTGCATCTAGGAACTGGGTCCACAGGGCCATCAGGTGGGAGGCGAGCCAGGCGAGATCCTTACTTATCTGCTCAGCTATCTTCTCTGGGTTGTTCAGCATCTGGAAAGGCAGAAAGGTGGTTGTAAAGGTCCCCTACTTCTCGGAGTGACTCAGTCCTGAAGTCTTACCGATCTCCCTGCCTCTAATGAGGGCCTCTCCTTCCTCTGGACTCGTCTGTATTCCATTCCATTCTGACCTCAGGGCTCAGCAATCACTATACTTCCACTTATTATTATCTACCATTCAGCAGGTAGAAGACCAGGCATTTTTATATGTACTCCCCATTTAACCCCTACAATTACCCTTTGGTAGTTATTGTAACCATCATTTTTCAGGAAAAGTAAAATGAGGGTCAGAGGGATTAAATAGCGAGCCCAAGGTCACAGAGCTGGGACTCTGCTGCAGGGCTGTCTGACCACAAAGCCATTTCACCAAGCTGTCCTCACACAGCAGGTGACGTAAAGCACCTCCTGAGAAACGATGGTCCTTATAACCACCGAGCACATGGCTAGTGAGGTGGTTTCCACGTGGTGCCCTGCCGCCATCCTGCCCTCATCACTCCAAATTCCTTGAGGAGGACTCCAGGTTGCCTCACCTGAAACTTGAAGAAGCCAGCCTAGACGGGGCCTGGAGCCTTTGGGGGACCAGTTTAGAACTAGGAGATCATCTGCTTGGGAACACTTTAACTCTGGGGGTGGGAAGAGAGGTCTCTGCCGAGAAGCAGGGAGCCAGTTGTCAGGGAACCAGCTTCACCAAGTGCTTCACGTGCATCTTGCCCGCCCCGGGCGCGCATTTAGAATAAATGGGGACACAAAGGCAAGCACAAAGGCTCTCTCCTGTGGGGAGCCTCACTCAGAGGAGGACATAGGAAGGGGGCTGAACTATTAAGAGTGGTGGGAATCTCTCTGTCATGGAAGCTGCAGCAGGGACTCAAAACCAGAGCCATTTCATACCCGTCTCTATCCTCCTTTGCCCTGTGCCTCAGTGTCTACATCTGCAAAGTGGGTATGCGAAGCAAATAAACAGTCACTGGATGTGACAATGCAGGGAGACTAAGTGCAAAGCCTAGCTTGAAACGCCGGATGTCCCTTTTGCTATTCTTGTACTATAGGCTGGTGCTAGACGAAGGCATGTTGGGTGGAGTGTGGCATCTGAGAGTAAAAAGGGGGGGAGGGAGGACTTTGGCACCCAGTAAGGGCTTTTCATACTTGGGTAAATTGCTTTATAATTAATGACTAGCTTTCAGATACAGGGCATCATTCAACTGTAGCCTCTCTGAGCTCCTTCTTCCAAGAGGAAAGGTCAGTCTTTGATGACAACACAAACTATAAAAGTCCAAAATGAGAGAATGGCTCTTACTTTCTTCTGATGGAGGCATTATTTCCAGCACGAGCTCCACTGGGAGGCAGGGGTCAAACAGGGAATGTCTACTCTTGGTTTAGTCCCATCCATGACCAAGGGTTTTAGGAGGCAGAAAAGTGAAGATTGGGTGGGGTGAGTGCGGGACAAGGTCAGCCACTGGAAGGCGTCCAGGCTGGGCGTCAAGGCTCCTGGGTGAACCACAGTGGCTTGTCATCAGAGTCTCCAGCCAGTCACTCTCGCTAGCAGCGCCACATGCCGGCATAGCACACAGCGCCCTTTTGTCCCTGAGGACCTTGCCTTCCCTCCCTTCTGGCCCAGCGCACGCCCACTGCCTGGCCACACTCACCTGCCCCCAGTGATCAGATCACACACAGCTATTACCAAGTGCAGGCCCTTGGCCGGGCTGTACGTTCTCCCTGGAATGCCTTCCCCTTGCTCCTTCCAATGGCCCTTCTCCCTCCCTTCGGCACTTCAGACTTATCTGTTATCCACCCAGCTGGTTGTGTAAGCAGTCACTGCAGTCCCCTTTGTGTCTGGTGATTCTTTAGGAACGTCTATGCTCCAAGGGTAAGCCTAGCTCCCCTCCCTTGATGTCTACTTGACCTTGCATAGACACTCTGACCATGTGTTGCTTGTTTTACTTCCTGTATCACCCTCTGTGGCCTGCATTTTGAGCTTTAGACCTCTCAGTATTCCTAGTAACTACACACAGTGGCTGATGGATAGTGGGGATTTAGTGAGTCTTTATGGAATATACTGGTGACTTTGCATCAATGCCTCGGTGATTGGACTCCCCTTCCTGGGCTTCTTACTCGGCCACCCACAGCTCACCCCTCCACTACAGTGGCAACAGGAAGCATGGCACTACTTCCGAGCTCAGCCACTAGAGTGCAAATGAGAAAAAGGAAAGCCACCGTTTAAATGTGTCTTTGGGAAAATTAATTTTTCCCCCAGTTGATTACAGAAATGGCTCCAGATAAGGTTAAGGAAGCTTCTAATAAAGCCACAAGAGGACTTCCCCGTCTCAGAGATGCCTGGGTCTGGGCAGTCACTGGTAACGTGCAGGGAGGGGCTTCTCAGGCAAGACCAAGGAGAGGCCCTCCACGCCGACGAGGCGATCCGGTGAAGCTGCTTGAAGACGCACAGCTGCTCACACTTGCTGCCCCCATGATCTTCATCCAGGCCCTGACTACGCTCTCTTGCTCACCCCCACCCCCCACCCCCATGCTCTGATCATGGAGTGTCTGTTACGTGCTGGGGTGTGTTGCACCAAAGATAAATACATCAGGTCCTGGTAGATGCAAGTGGCTCAGTTATGGGTATTTATTGAGCCTACAAAGTTCTGTGAAAGAGATGTACTCTGGGTGCATAGAAGGGTCTCAGAAGCCTTCCTGGGGATTATGCCTACATCCTCAGGATACAGAAAAGCCTCCCTACATTCCCTGGACTAGCCAGGTTCCCTGCCATCACGGGCCTCATGGTTACAGAATTGGGCCCTGGCATCAGATAATCCTGTTTAATGGGTCCAAGTCCCCCCAGGCCCTCGTGCCTCTACATTCAAGGCCAGGGCACCTTGAAGACAAGTCAGGCCCTGCTGCCAAAGCCTGGGTCCTCAGAAGGGGTGCTCTGGAACACAGCCGGGCCCTGAAGCATGGGAGGGTTGCAACGGGGGAGGGAAGCCCAGGCTGAGGAGTCAGACTCTGCGCCCAGCATGGTAGTGGGGGGCAAGGAGGCAGCTACATGCCACCTGGATGTGAATGAGAAGGGCACCTCTAGTGGAGTTTCCGCACTTAGACACTCAGGTCTGGAATACCCGGCTGCACTGTCACCTTCCGGGAAGATGTCAGAAATGCAGACTCTCCTGCCCCGCCCCAGATCCAATCAGAATCTACATTTTAACAAATTCCCAGATAATTTATATGTACATGAAAGTCAGAAATTCTACAATGAAACAGAGAAATGGACATTACTCAAAGGAGTTGCCTCCGGCTGAGCTCTCTCACTCCCTGGCTACGTTGGAACACTCTAAATAATCAAAGCTGTGCGGTGCCCTCCCGCTGAAAAATAATAGTACTGGGGACTGTGGCTGGCCAGGAAGAAAGAGGTCACAGTGATCCCAGGGGACAGTCATTTTCTAAAGCTTTAGTTTCTTCTGCTAAGAAACAAGGCTAATAAAACCTACATCCCAAGACCAAAATAAGGATTCAATGAGAAAGCACGTAATATCTTTATCAACAGGATCATTGTCTTGAAACACCTCACAAATATGTTTTTAAGCTTAAGTCAAATAATTAAAAACCCTCTGGCAAGGCAATTGGAAAAAAAAGAAAGTAAACAAAACAAGCAAAAACCAGGCTGCCCATTGGTAGCTGTACATTTAAGCCTGATAACTTGTTTTTAGTGTTTCCTGCTAGGAACATGCAGCTCAAGGAAGGGCCGTCTGACAATATGGGATCCCCCAGAAGTTCATGGGGCGATCAGGAAGGAATCTTTTGTAGGACAGGAAACCCTTGCTTGCTGAATTTTTAAAGAAGATTGGTGATTGCTTTCTGGTCCTCAGCATGTGTTCAACCTGTTGGTTATCCAAAGCACATGGTGGAATCTCATTAGAACCTTTCCATCAGCTGTTCCGTTCCTAATCAGGCTTCATAGCAGGATCCTTACCCTCTGATCCAACTCTCCCACAACCAGCTTCATTATATTCCATGCTACACCCATCACGGGGACCCCAAGCACCCCCAGTACTTCTGGCCAGTGGGTTCTTACCCTGGGTTGTGAGGACATTCCCTCCCTGCCGCCTGGCACACTCTGGCTCCTTCACCGCTAACCTCACAAAGAGCCAGGCGTGTTCCCTTAGTCGCACACCCAGCCCTGCTGCTGCCTGTATGTGAGCAAGTCCTGTCACATGAAGCTGTTAGTCCTGGAAAGGTCTATCTTTGTATTCTTAACACATTAGCAAAGTGGCTGGCACTTAGTAAGCGCTTCATAAATGTTCATGAGATTCGCATGGAGCAAACTTACATAGGAACTGCACCTTTACTGTAGAGGTCCATGTTTCCAAACTGTCTTAACCCCGAAACTGTTTCCATGCCCATCCCATCCCACCACGCCGTCCAGCGCACAGACGCAAGCATTCGCGACCTTGAGTGGTTGGCCACTAGGTGGTGCTGTTCTTCCTCGGACGGCTCTGGGGCTGAGGCGTGAGGGTGGTGGGGCGGGGATTGTTTCTCCCACTCCCAGCAACTGGCCAGCCTTTAAAAACCCCGGAGTAAACCGATGCCACCCGGCTCTCCCTACTCCCCCCGGCGGCAGCAGCTAATCTGGCTGCTTTGTACAAAACGAGCCCGCAGCAAAGCAGTCACTCAAAACCAACGCCCTGCAGCTTGGGGCCTGGCGCTCCGCTGGCTCTTGAGACTCTGAGCTGATAAGACTTTTCCGCAGCCCGTTCTCACCTGAACCACTGCAGGGACCAGATGCGTCAGTAATGCAGCGGCTGGCAGGCCGCCCTGGGCTTGGCCCGGGCCCACCCGCAGGGGTTCAGGCACTTGAAGGAAGCCACGCTCCCATGTCCACTTATGGGAAAATGAATGGGATACCCGAGGCCCCCCCAGCCCTGGCAGGGCCGCTGTAGGGCAGGGCGCGCGCACCGCGGTGGGGAGCCAGCATCCGGTACGCGGCGGTTGGCATTGGCATTGTTTTTGCTGAAAAAATGCGACTAACAGCCCTCGCCGGCCGGCCGAGATGTTCCCTCTCTCGCGCCTTTTCCGCACAGCCCCCAAGGAGCTTCCACGACCTGCGGGGTTAGTCTCAGCCCCGCGTGCAGGTCTCTTGGTTGGCCCCGGCTCCCCCGAGGAACTCCGCCGCCCGCTGCTGCGTCCTCTCGGAGCCCCGCTCCCCGGTCCGCGAGCACAGCTTTCCGCAGCGCCCGCGCCTCCGACGCTAGGCCTGCCCTTGTGCAGAAGGCCGGGCTCCGCCACCCACCCTCCCCGTCCCCAGGGGCTTGGCTCCAGCGCAGCCTCCAGACCCTCAGCGACACGTCCTCCTGGGCTCCAGCCACGCACGGATCCGTGTCCACATCTGCAGTGCCCGCGCCCCTGTCCGCGAGGCCCGTCAGGACAGGGGGCCCAGTGGCGTTGGGGCAGTGTGCACGCGTGCGCGCATTTCGTCCCGGGAAACCACTGCGAGGGGGCGAGTCTGCGCCCTGGCCATCTCCAACCGCCGCTCTCCGCTTGATCCGCGGCAGCGCGGCGCACCCACAGGGTGCTGAAGGAGTGAAGGCGCACGCTGAGCCCACCTCCTTTGCGATGTGCGGCATTAACTGCTCCAGCGTCACTCAATTCCTCACCTTTAGTAGCATGTGGCATTGCCATTCACTGCTGCACCCATGCATTCCAGCATTACCAGGAACCCTTCTGGACCCCTCGGCTCAAGAGTGAACAAGTCACCTCGCCAGACTGTGCCCCCAAGGGAGGGGGTTCGCCACTGAGTCCCTAGGACCTAATGCAGGGCCTGGGAGTAGTGGGGACACACATAATGTTCCTGAAATGAATCACAACTCTCCTGCACCAATAGACCAAAAATGCAGTCCCAGGAGAACACTGATCCTTTGTGGCCACAAAGACAAAAGGAACTTGGCCTTTTCACCATTGTCCCTGCCTGGTCCTGGGCAGCACCAGAACCCACTTCACCACGAGGGAAGCGACAAGCCGGAGCCCAAGGGTGACTGCACCGGACAGGGAGGTTATTAGCATGTTCTGTGTCCACGGCACAGACCTCACTTCTGTTCTCTGCCCGAATCTGCTCCCTGGGGCAGCATCTTGGTGGGGAAGGAGGGCCGGGGCTGCCAGGACCAGCTTCTGCCCCTGTTCTGCCAGTACTGGGACTCCGGGCCAAAGACTCAACCTTCGTGAGCAGAGAGCCCTGAATCTTGGTTACCCAAGCATGGAACGATTACTTACCCTGTACAACTGCTCTACCGATTAAATGAGAAAATGCACACAATGCATATAAAACAGCAGCAGGCAGGTAGCCAGCATGCATGCTTATGGGCTGAGAGAAAAAGAGGTTGATAAAAACCAAGTGGCTTTATCCCCATTTTAGATAGGAAAAGAGAAATCCATAAAGATTAAGCAACATGCCTGAAGCCATGCATTTAGCAGGTCCCCCTGGCTCTGATGGGACTACTTCCACAGTGTGCCATGATTGCCCACCACTAGCACAGCCCCCGTCCACCCCCATCAGTGATAAGGAGAAGATGGGCAACAGCCTCTGCCATGCGCGGTGCTGTGGGCACAGAGGCAGTGGACTTGGTGCTGTGTGGCACAGGGGTGCACCCCCTTCCCCTCCACCACACACTGGGTACCCCTGACCAAGTGCTTTGGTAAAGCCCGTGGTCACAGGGAGGTCAGAGGGGACTCGTGGCAAGCACTAGCTGCGTGCCTGCCTGAGAGCCCCTGCCGGCTCCCATGCCCTTGCTGGCGGTGCAGCCACGAGCCGGCTCCCGGAGGGAAGCTTCCGGACAGGCAGGGCAGCCACAGGGAGCCCACAGGAGGCCCCATCTCTGATGCCCCACCTTGTCTCCCTGCTGGTCCCGGCAGGAACGATTGGGACGGGGGTGACATGCAGCTGCAAATCTGCTCCTCAGGCCAACCTCGTGAATTGTGAATTTGAAAGCTAACCATGTGCATTTTTAAAAATTCCTAAATCTAAATTTTCAACGGTTTACCATGGTTTCTTCTTGGCAGGCTGAGCTGTGCCTCCTTCTGCCCATTCCTCTAGCCAGGCTTGGGGGAGTGGGGACAGAGCCTAAGGCAGGCCCAGAAGGAGAGGCCAGCCCTACAGAGCAGACCCAGTGAGCTGGGCACTTGCCAGGTCCTCTCGGGAGCTCTCTGTGGTGCCTTCACAACAACCATAGCACATGGAGAAACAACACAAGGCCCTAACGCCCATCCGGGATCATGCAGCTGCCAGGCAGAAGGTCTGGAGCCTGGGTGCGCACACGGGCCATGTGGCTGTGGAGCCTGGGGGCCCTTTCCAAGGCAGCAGAGCCTTAGAGAGTACAAGCTCTCACCTGGAAATCCTGTCCTCTGCCAGCCTCATCGCCCCCCACCATGCACTCTACAAATGGACTTCGTGTAACTCATGTAGCCCGTTGTCCCCCCTCTTTACGATGAGCAGTGCCTGCAATGTGACTCCCAATTATCCCTACAGGTAGGTCCCTTCCTATAGGCTCATGTCAAGTTGCACTTCCTCCTCAGACTGGTCCCTAACGTCACCCACCCCCTACCCAACCCCCATGTCTGCATTCTGCCTTCTCACAGGAGCCTGCTGGCCATTGACAGTGACATTTCACTCTGCTGACTTTATGACATGATCTAAAGCAGGGCTTCTCATCCCTGGCTGCACATTATACCCACTGGGGGAGCTTTTTATTTCTAATGTTTTTCTTGCAGTTTTATTGAGATATAATTGACATATAACATTGGCAACATACTGATTTGGTATATGTATATATTGCAAAATGATTTCTATAAGAAGATTCATTAACACATCCATCATCTCAACAGTAATAATTTTTTTTCCTGTGATGAGAACTTTTAAGATTTTACTCTTGGTAACTTTCAAGTACAGTACTACAGTCACCATGCTGTACTTTACATCCCATGACTTACTTGTTTTATAACTGGAAGTCTGTACCTTTTGACCCTCTTCATCCATCTCTCCTACCCCCGACCCCTGCCTCTGGTGACCACCAATCTGTTCTGTTTCTACAAATATATCCCACATATAAGTGAGATCATACAGCATTTGTCTTTCTCTGACTTATTTCACTTAGCACGATACCCTAAGATTCAACCCTATTGTTACAGATTGGCAGGATTTCCTTCCTCTTTATGGCTGAATAATATTCCAGTGTATATACCACATTTTCCTTACGCATTCATCCACCAGTGGACACTCAAGTGGTTTCCATCTCTTGGCTATTGTAAATAATGCTGCAGTGAACATGGGGGTATAGTTATCTCCTCAAAATCCGGTTGCACATCCTTTGGGTTCATATCCAGAAGTGACATTGCTGATCATCTGATAGTTCTAGGTTTAACTTTTTGAGGACCGTCCATACTGCTTCCCACAGTGGCGGCACCGGTTCACACTCCCACCAGCAGTGCACAGGGGCTCCCTTTCTCTGCCTCCTCTCCGGCACTTGTTATCTCTTGTGGGTTTTTTTTACAGCCATTCTAACAGGTGTGAAATGATATCTCGGTGTGGTTTTGATTGAGCTGAGGCTGTTTTAATAAAAATACAAATACCTAAGCTCCATGCCCAGGGATTCTGTTTCCACCAGTTTGGATGGATCCTAGGCACAGGTACATCTTTACAATTCTAAATGTGTTTCTACTGTGCAGTGAGGGTTGAGAAACACTGATTTAAAAGACAGAGATGTCAATCTGCAGTGAGTCCAGCTTCTGACACTGATGAGCTGTGTCACCAACCTGGGCTACCACACTTTCTTCCATCTTAATTGGCCTCTTGTCATATAAGAACGACAATACCCACCCAGGCCATCCAACACAATGTGACGTAAATAACAATAACATGCGCTTGCCAGGTATTCATTGAGCACATATTCTTAATACATGCTTGACGCATTTTGGCAAATGCACACACCGGATTCATCGTCATCACCATCATTGATGCTGGCTTTCTGCCGTATCTGAGGCTGTGTGACCACAGCTGCTAGGTCTCTACCACCCTCTGTGAGCAGCACATGGTCACAGTCAATAGATGTTTGTTAAATGTATGGGTACTGGACAAATAAATAAATTCAGTGTGAGTTCCAGGGACAGAGACCTGTAACCTGTTGTTTTTTTTTTCCAAAATATCTCACACAGAGCTAAGCACACGACAGGCATCTAGTGGACACTTAGTGATTCAGGTAATGGGACGGAAGAGTATTTCTTCAGTTTAAGATCTAGAATAAGGCCCCAAGTCCTGTCCTTCCTTCTCTGATTTCTACGCCAAGCACACAGCTATGTTCGCCCTGCAGAACTGCTGACAGTCAGGCCCAAGGAGTCAGTGCTCTAATTACCTGTAGCTCTGAGCACAGCTGGGAGAGTGTTTCTTCAACAGCAAGGGACTCTAGGAAGAAAAGAGAAAAAAACACACACAATTAGATGGACACACACGGAAATGCAGCCGTTGCTAACTGTGTGAACGAAACATAGTTTTCAAATTGACATAATGTGACAGAAGGAAACACAGCGCCCGAGAACCCTCCTTCTCTCCATTCCACGGCCTAAAGAGGTCATGTTTATAAAGAGGACAAAGCCGATTTGGAGCCAGGTGACGTCACACTAGGCAGAGGTCAACATCGTCTCATGGATGCTTTTCTGAGAAACAGATGCCCCCTGTCCCCGTTCAAAGAGAACCTAGTACAGGTCAGTGATCCCACATTTTGCAGGTGCACACATCACACGTGGGTGTGGCACACGTGGGGCGTGGATTTGTATCCCCGTCGCACAGGTGAATGTGAGGAAGTCTGCAGGAGTGGAGCGGCAGGGCAGAGCCTGCAGAGGCCGATACTGATGTTCACCATTGTCCAGGCCCCCAGCAGGGGAGCCTGTGATCTCGCCATCTGGGATCAGCCTCTGGCCATCAGCGGTTTGAAGCCCACAGTGCCTGTGCTGGAACTCTCCCCTGGCTCTGCGATCCGGTCAGTGGTGTGCACTTGGCCACAGTGTGGCTCTACTCAAAGCTTTGTTACCCCTGGTGAGTGGATGCAATCAATCCCTCAGTGCGTTGCAAGGAGACAACTTATCCACCCGGCAGCTGTGAACCCCAGCAGGCCTAGTGGCTTTCGTCGTGTTGATCTTGGCTGTGCCCCTGGTGTCTGGAATGTAGCAGGTTCTCAATGAAAATATGACAGTGAATGAATAAAGACAAATTCAATTCCTTTGGGTAAGAAAAAGTTAAAGCAAGAAGTCAACCACTCTTGCACAATTGCCATTGCCTCTGAGCTATGAGACTGGCTCTGATTCTATACGTGTCTTTACTGCATGCAGAACATTCGAGTGTGAAAAAAAAATCAGCTTCACTCGTGGGCGATTCAGAGTAGTGTCTGACTTGCCCAGGGTGTTGGAGCCGACAGAGCGAGAGGGTAAGATGTCCCCACAGCCCAAGCCGTCACCAGTGAGGCCGCATCTGCTCCTTCGCACCACGTGCCAGGCACCACACGCCAGGGCCCTGAGGGACACCTGCTCTCAGAGACCCCAGGTCTACTGGGGAATAAACCCTTGTTACAAGGTGTGTTCAGTGCAATAATGGACAAAGTACAAGGCCAGAAATACTGCCCAAGACACAATTAATTCAGGCAAGGTCTAGAGGGACAGGTAGGGAAGTGGAAGTACCCAGCAGGAATCTTATTAACCTGGAAAACCAGGCTGAAGACCTGGCCTCAGTTTTAGCAAAGGGGCCTCATTGGAGAAAGCTGAGCAGAATCACAACATGGCCCATTTAAATGGGTGTGACATGATATAAAGGACCCGGCCTCGGAGTCACTGCAGGATCTCTGCACCATGCATTGCTGTGTGGCCCTAAGTAGTCATTTCACCTCTCTGAGCTTCTTTCTGGTTCTATCATCTGTCAATCAAAAGGGATTCAGGCACAATGGTCTCCATGATGCCTGATGATATATGTGCAAGAAGCAATTCATCCCCAGAAAATCATTATGATGGCTACTGAGAGAGTTCCGCCAAGCCATCCAGATTAAAAAGTACACATGTAGTTCTTTCTTAGGATTGCTTTACACTCCTTTAAGTTGCCATCCTGTCACTACTGCCTAATTATGAAAAGGCAATTTCTCTTAGCCACTTGGCACAATGTACAACCAATGCCAGGAGGGTAGTAGGTGTCCCACAAAGGCCTGGGTGAAGGAAGGAGGAAGAGTGCCTCAAGGTGTCCTCCTTTTCTTCCCACATCCGCACACCCAGGGTTCTGTCCTGCTGCAAGGACAGGGAGAGCAGAAAACCCTACCTGACCAGTGCGCACTGCCGTGGGGGTTACAGAAGCTCGCCGCCTGTGCCCAGGCCCCAGCCCAAAGGGGAGGGTGGCTGCCGGGGTTAGCGTGTCTCTGCACCCGGCCTTACCCAGCTCCACGCGCGGCACGTCAGGGATGTCCATCATGATGCTCAGGAAATGGGCGCGGAGCCCGCGGTGGGCGCGCAGGAGCAGGGCACACAGCTCCCGGTGCCACTTGTAGGCCCGCTGCATGCAGTTCTCCGAGGGCACGTAGAAGCTCCCCTGTGGGGGAAGCAGAACAGCAGCTGAGGGCTGCGTGCTGGTCCTGGGGAAAACTGGGCGGTGGTTCAAGAGGCCAGGAAAAGAGAGTGCTTGAGTCTCCTCCTGTCTCTCTGCGGGGAAAACACAGAATCCACCAAGCCTCTAGCCTATCATGCTGTTCAGATTAAAACAGAAACATCAGCAGTGATAGTGGTACTAATAAAAGATGATGATGATGACAGGGACAACAGGCAGGCCACACGGGTCTGTGAAAACGGGACCTGCTCCCACGCCACCCCCTCATGGGGGCAGGGTGCACTACAGAAGACATGGACACAGGTGGGCTCCTGTGCACGGGGAGATGAGGAATTTAGAATGACCCACCCTCGCAGTAGGTGAGTCAGGAGCACACAGGCCTGAAAAGGAGAAGAATGCATCTCTGTAAAACAAGAAGTGAGGGTAAATCATCAGTGTGGAAATAAGAGGCTCTGAGCAGGCGGTGTCAGAATGCCCTGTACGTTGTGTTTTGTTTGTGGATCTAGGACACATTAAACTGGAAGAATTACACAAATGTGGTCCATCTGATGAGGAAATGATGGTGAAGTCCGAAATTTACTTGAGCCCAAGGCATGTTGAAAAAGAAGAAACAGGACAGTTGTGACTTCCTGCAAACTCAAGAGACAAGGACATCTTGGGGCACACATCTGGGGGGATGCAGAGGTAGGCATCCTGGAGGGGGGCTTGGCCACAGAAAGGGAGGCAGAGGAGTTGCAGGGACATAAGAGTGGCCTTTCCATCCACAGCTCACGTGGACGTGAACCGAGGGAGCAAAGGGCTCTTCCTGAGCCTGCACTGCCTTACCCATCCTTCTGGAAGACAGTCCAGGAGGGAGGTGGTGGAATTCCACCCTCTTGGCTTTTGTGAGTTGGCTGGTATGTGGGAGCTGGGGCAGCCTCCTCATTTGGCCCCCTTTTTCCTTGATGCCACCTAAGAGGATTGAGTGGGTCCAGTGTGGGCAGGACAGGTCTGATGGGGGTCAGCAGCCACCTGCACTTCAACCGCACTCCCCATGCCGCCACGGTGGCAGGCGGTGACAGTGGCTGTACTCACTCTGATGTCTGCGTCATGATGGGCTTGCGTGTGAGGCAAGCTGCTACAAATCAAGGAACCTGCGTGGAAGCGTCATGTCTGCTGTACCCAGCTCTGAGATGGTGCCAGGTTAGTTCCCAGGAAAAAGTCTCTGAGACAGAACTATGCCGACCAGAAGGTCAAGTGGTGCACTCTCAGGAGAGCAGGATGGGGCAGGGGGAGGAGCTGCACTGTCCCCTCATGGAGGGACAACAGAAGCCTCAGTGTGCCCCACTGGGAGCTCCGGACCTGCAGAGTTGTCTGGCCTTGGGTTTTTGTGCCCATGCATTGCCCATTACCAGGTGTGGGTTACCCCTGGGGAGGAGGTGTGACCTTGGTCATCAACCCTATCAGACAGGGCAATCTCCAGAAAGCGGCTTGGTCAGTTGCCTTTGGCCACCAACATCCCCAGCAGTGTGAGGAAGGAGTGACTCAGGGCTGGCGTGGGCATGTGGACAGGGCGCCATAAAATGTACGGAAGGAACCCTCCCCAGAGCTCCCTCTATACCCCAGGGCCTCGGAGGAAGCCTGGCTTTGCATTATGAGGTCACCAGATCCCTTCTGATTTGAACTTACAAGAGACATTCAACAAGGTTTGGAACCAAAAGACATTTCCATTTCATAAGAAGAAAATTCAGCCAGCTAGAACACCTGTGCTTATGTGCACCAGGCACACAGGTCACCCCTGCACTTCCAAGTCTCATCTCTCCTACTGTGTTAAAATCAGAAGTCCATATAGCTGTGGAAAGACTAGCAGAGCTTGTGCATGGCCCAGAGTGTACACTGGACTCCCCGGGTCTATGAAACAAGAGGAACCCACTGTTTACGAAGCATCTGGATACTCCTTTATACTTTATCTCATCTGATCCTTAACAATACCATACAAGGCAGATCATCTAATTTTGATTTTCAAAATTAGAATATAGATATGGTAAAAAATATCAATATTACCAAAGGAAACACAGTATAAAGTGCCTCATTCTCCAGAGCCCAAAAATTTCTTGCGGATATTTCTAGAATACTTCCATGTGAATATGTGCATATGTGTATTATGTACATTTAATATATGTACATGTATCCTGAAAACATACACAGACGTATCCACGGGTTGGCGAATGCTCTGCACATTTCTCTGCTCCTTGCTTACACCATTTGTCCCCCCACAGTTCTGATAAGACCGAACAATCAGTGATAGGATCTCCAATTCCTATTTCAGATATGAAAGATGGTGGCTCAAAGAATCAAATGACTTGTGCAAGGTCACTGTTTTACTTGCAGAAGAAACGATTCTCAAGCTCAGGTGCTAAGTGGAGGCCATCCTAAGCCACGTGTGCCCCTGGCATTCATGCTTGGCAGAGGGTAGATGCCAGCAAGGGTGGACTGCTTTGACTGAGGCATCAAGTCAGGTCCTGCAGCACCTCTGTTGGCCATGATTCAGCAGAAATGGAAGCATCTGGGAATCAGCAAGGGCATCAGATTCAGCGGCTGAGTCCCCAGTCTGTGCCTCAAGCCCCCAATGCCCCTTTTTCTCCCCTTGCTACCTGCTCACAACGGCATTTTCTTACCACCAATGCCTCCTTCAGAAAATGCTTCAGAACCCATTTCAGAGAGCAAGGGATCTATGAAAACTGTTAGTAAGTTCGACTTTTAAAATTAGATAGCAATATCATACAGATGTTTTTCAAGAGAGACGCAAGGAAAACTGGGGAATCTTCTTAGGGCTGATTCAATATGATCACTGAGACAATATGAAGTCAAAATGTTAATATAAAGAGAAATTGTGAAAATACAATATGGCTTAAGATTATCAAAAACAGAACAAAACGAAACAAACTCTGTTCTCCATAAATTACTCAATAGCACAAGTTTTTGAAAGTGAATGATATGCTGTAGAAAATCCCATTAGCTGGCCCTCCAGGCCTACTAATAAGAGCCAGTGTGGAAGAGCAAAACACCTTCATCAGGTCTGGACAAAGTGGGGACAAAGTGGATTGAAAAGGCTTGCACAACCTCCCCACCCCAGAGAAAGTACATTTTAGCATAACCCCCTCCCAACCGTCTGCAATGGGAACCCTAAATAATACACAAGAATCATTGTGGGGCAAACAGAATATGAGGCTTTGTGTGAACTCCCAGTGGGAGGCTCTGGTCCAGGGCCCACTTCACAACAGGCACATCAGGTGTAACGAGGACATAGCTATGACGTGGCCCTTTAGGGTTGCTGATAAGGATTAAACACGGCTATCAGGTAAAATTTGGATTTAGGCAATGTCTCAGGGTAATGTTGGGGTGCATGGAAAGGGACTGTGTTTATGTAGGTCGCACTCGTTGACAACCTCCAGGAACATATCTATGGATGATGCAGCTCAAACATTGACAGTGACGAATCTGGAAACCTAAAACTGGATTTTACCTGAGTTGAAATCCTTTGGGGGCCCTGCTGGGTTTGATTAAAACATCTAGAGTCAAACAGGCCTGCACCTGTTCATGAGGGGCCCCTCGCTGATGGTGTGACTGAGCTGGCCCCTAACAGCTGAAGTGTCAGTTCCCTAATGTGGGAAGGGGGATGATGGCATCAAAGTGCTTAGCAGAGTGCCTGGATTGTATCAAGGCCTTACTAGCGATAGTTAGGAAGTTTTGCTTTTCACTTCATGTGTTCCCTAACAGAGACAGCTAAGCTTGCTATCAACTCAGACCTTCCTATAAACACCTCTTGAATCTCCATCTCTGCATCTAATTCCTGCCCTGGGCTCTTGATCCATTCCAAACTGCTTGGATGGCTTGCCTATTGTTGCAAAAGCATTTAAAAAGGAGCTTATGACTGTCCTACTTACAGGATCCTTCTCTCCCCCTGGTCTTTGTTAATGGACCCCCTCTGCCCAACACTGAAGAAAGCCAGGGAGATCTAGACTTCAGATTTCTGTCTCACCTAGAATCTGTTAGGAAATCTTGAAAATTCTACTCTTCAAACGCTGTTGTCTCCGCCCCAGTTTGAGCCATCTGCATCACTCCTTTTAATTATTAAAACAGCCTGCTCATGGGCCTCACTGCTCGGTTCTTACCTTCCATCTGCAGCACTAGAGTGTGCAAATTGTTTTACAGCGTTGCCCACTGTCTAAAGATGAAGATCACATTCCTTAGCGTGGCGTTCAAGGCCATAAGCCCTGACCACAGTCCCAGGCCCATCTGCCACCTCTCGTTTCACTCCAGAGCTCTGCTTGCCTTCTTCTTTTAACGGCCTGTCACCCTGCTGCCCAGAACTCACCACCGATACTCAGGTGGAATGTCATGACCCCTGTGGAACTTCTCAACCACTCTCTCCTCTCAGGTCCCCTGCACATACCTCATTAGACCAAAGTGAGTTCTCGATGTCTCTCTCCAACCCTCCCTGAACACCACGGGGGTAGAAACCACGAGTTACTTGTCTTTTAGCCTGCAACACCTGGCACATGGAAATTCAATGATTCCATAAACAATGGAATGAATGAATGAATGAATGAACGGATGGATAGATAGATAGATGGATTGCAGCATCCTCTAGAGGTCTCCACAGACAACAGAGACCTGATTAACACAGCCTTGGACTGAAGGTCCAAACCACCCTTAGCCCCCACTTTAGAACTGGGGCTCTCACACAGTTTGGGCATTTAGGTGTGGATTTGCTACACTGCCACAGTAATCATGCCATAGATGTTTATGCCCTATATCAATATACTTATTTATACTCTATATGAAATATGTACAAAATCTGATTTTACCTGGCATGTGGTGAACATGGATAACTTTTCGTTTAACTCAAACATACCCATAAGATAAGATGTCTTTCTGGATAGACACATCAGTACACCTTTTGTGTTACAATTGTGGGAGAGCGCATACATGGAACTGCTTTTTATTATTCTGGATGTTTACCTGAAAAAGGAATGCAAGCTGAATCGGATCTCAAAATCTAGAGTTCTTTTAACAGCAGCTACTGTTCATTTTATACCTGCTGTGTTTGGTACTATTTTTTGGTCCCTGCATTCCTTTTTTTGGTGATTTAGTCAGTTTTTCATTATTATCTCATGTTTAACCAATAAGAAAATAATAACTATAGCAGCCTTAATAAATTGCCAGCATTTATTACTTGACTCCATTAAATGTCAGGCATTATTTAAGTGCTTTATGTGTATTAATCATTTAATGCGTATGCCAACCCCATGAAATAAGTACAATTACCCATTCCCTGTTTTACAGACTGGGAAGCTGAACCCAGAGTGGGAAATAATGTTTGCAAGCCACACGGCAAACAAGTGGTGGGTCAACAATTCAGGCTTGGTCGGGTGCCGGGAGTCGCTCACTCTGAGCCTCGATGCTCAGCTTCCTCTTTGAATTGACCTTCAGAAGCTTTAATATCCTGTGTTCATACACCCAGGAAGCCAAAAAGTTCAGTTCCTAACCCACATTGGGGCCCAACGTTAAAAAGGAAACCAGCTACATAAATTACAAAGGAAATCAAAACCCCCTTGTGCCTAGCCACAGCTTTGCAACTAACTAGATGCAATCCAGAAAAAGTTTTAAGTTTTTGATCATTTATCTTGGTTAGCAATAAATTGCTGTTATCTTAGTCAGCAGTTCCTGAATTTTGTCCCTTAACACAGGGTCGTGGTGACTAGCTGTGAGTTAAACTACTACTATTTCTTACCAAAAATAGTTAAAATACAGAAATCACAATGTGATTTCATATTACTATGACTTAATATGACAAAGTCACCCCCATCATCCTCTTACCAACATCCCAGAGAGCTTCCCTGAGCGGCTGAAAGAGGGGGTGAGAGCTGTCAGGCTTGAAGCAATGGATGGGTGTGGGGTGGGGAGGTGCTCACCCAGGCATCTGCCCCATCCTCCACGCATGTGCTTGCGGCCCCTGGCCTGCACACGGCTCCCGCGCTAGACAGAGCCAACAGGAGACAGTGCAGCCATCACGGAGGTCTACACAGCTCTGGCCATGGAGGAAGAACCCTTGGTCTTGCGCTCCTCTCCCTCTGTACGTTTGTTACACCCCCACCTCACCTCCTGGAAGTCAGAAACCAAATGTTATTCATCTTCTACACCCGGCTACTGTCACATGGAGGGCAATGCATCCATGTGGTTGGCTGAAGCGACAGAACAGGAAGAGGCGAGTGAAGCTGGAAAGATGCCCTCAGCTCTCCAGAGGGCCGTCTGGGGGCATACTGCACGAGGTCCACTGAGTGGGGCCAGAGCCTACGGATGGGGGGCCGGGGAAGGCACGCGCTGCGGATGAGGACACTAGCTGCCCACTGTTGATCGTCTTCATCATGGAGGGATATCCATGACCATAATATTCCCGGCTCTGCCCATTATTAGGCAAATGGTGAGTCTGGGCTTAGAAACCAGGCTCTTCCCTGTCTTCCTTTGTTAGTAGCAGGTTGTCCTCAGCCCTGGGGAGGCCTGGGAGAGGAGATGCACTGCGAGGGGCCTGCACCCACCTAGCACTGCTGTGCCTGACCAGGTAAGTGGTTAATTCTAGAGTTAATTCGGATCAAGGGTGTGCCCTTGATCCGAAGATGTAAACCAAATGACCTCATATCTTGGTTTGCTATCCAATTTCTATTATTATGTTGCCTAATTCTCCCATGGGCTCAGCACCCAGTGTGGGAGAAGGTGCTGTGTATCAGTCCCCCTTCATGCCCACCTGCAGATTTGATCTCCTTTGACGACGAGGCCACTGGCATAATGCCACCTTCGTAAGGCAGACTGCCCCGGAAGTGCCGTAGGACCTGGGTGCCAGGGCCACAGGGAGTGGACAGGGAGAGCTGGTCAGGGTTGGGTAGAGAATCACGATAGACCCGTGGATTCCTGTCACTACTTTGGGGTGCCAACAGCAGCAAGCGAAGGCAGGGTGCGCGAGGGTCCCACCTCCTCGGAGCTTCGCTGCTCACGGCAGCTATATGACGGGTTCTGGAGGAACTCATCTGAAAAGGAATTCCTTAGTTAAAACAATGAAGTTTGAAAATCACTGAACGAAGCCCCTCGAGTCGTCAACTGTTCTACATGGTCCAGAAGACAAGGACAAATTGTGTGGCTGAAAGTTTTCATTCCTGATTCCTAAATATTGTTTTCTTTCCTCACTGTTCGTAAGCCTGTTATAAACAATGATTTTTACAAAGGTAACTTTTTTAGTTCAGCTTGCGCCCAAATCACTGGAAGGTAACTTTTTTTAAAATTTCCATATTGTGGGGCAAAACAACAGAGTTCCTTAAAAATTCAGTGGACTTGAAGTTACAGGAATAACCTGGGGTCAAGAGGTGAAGTCCAGACCTTGCTACTCACTGGCTCTAATACCTCAGACAGGCACTTAACTGCCCTCCTTGGGTGAGTAAGGATAAAGGAGATAGTTCTTTGCTTTTCATAATGCACACCAAACATGCAGCACACTAGTCTTACGATAATTGTTGGTGAGAATTCCATATGAATCCGTCTACTTATGCACTTAAGGGCTGCAGTTTTCTTTAGTAAATTGGTTAGTTCCCATGTCACCAAGAGATTTTGACCTATTTAGAATTTTAAAAAGGAGTAACTTGTTAGAATTAGATAAATTGATACATTGACTCAATAATCATAACCATCTTGTAGTTTCCTGAATACCCGTGTTGTATATTTGGGGTGAATGCATATATTGTTGCAACTGCTCTATTCGAATTAGAGAACTATATTTTCATATTAGAAGAATTATGATCAAGAGTCCCACTGGGTTTTTTGTATTCTTCAGCAGGTCAGTGGGGTCAGTCCCGTTCTGTTTACCATCGCAATCCTAATTTCTCTATATTTGGTGCTTCCTGTGTGCTCATCACTGTGCTAAGAACACTGGAGCTCCAGAGATTAATAGGCACTGCCCATGCCTGGAAGGAAATATTCGCAAGTTTGAGGCACCAGGGACACAAATGCTTAACTGCAGTGTACTATGATAAGTCATACCAGAAGACACCTTAGGATGTCATAAGTGTAAGGGTGTGGGTAAGGAGGGCTTCCTGTAAGTGGTGACACTGCAATTAAATCTTGAAGCGTTAGGCAAATGAAGAAGGGATGAGGGGGTATGTGCCAAGCACAGAAATCATCATAAACAAAGACACAGAGTGAACAAATAAGTAAAGTTTGGGGACATACAATCAAGGGTAGACTGCTAAGGTAAATGGGTCCAGGAGAGAAAGTAGGAGATAATGCCAGACAAAAATTGGAGTGTGTTGATGGAGTGTTGAGTGGTCATGAACAAAAATCAATTCTCAGGCCCTCAAAGACACATGAGAAAGGTACAAAATGTGTGCCAGTGTGCCTGTCAAGGGGTGGTGGGGAGGCACGTGGGAAGGCTCTCCTCCATGAGTCTGGCCTCTAACTCCTCATCACATCTGGTCCAGACGCAGCCATCTGAATAGTTGAAATCATGATGTAAATTTGGGGTGGTGCGGAGGCACGTGGGAAGGCTCTCCTCCATGAGTCTGGCCTCTAACTCCTCATCACATCTGGTCCAGACGCAGCCATCTGAATAGTTGAAATCATGATGTAAATTTACAAAAGTGTAATGGCCCAGAAAGGTTACGGGAATGGCCCTTGGTTCCATAATTACTAAGAGACAAGTCCATGATTCCGGAACAGCACAGACTTGCTCTGTCATTCCACTGGGCACTATGTTGAATTCATCAGAATCAAAGCCTTCTCAACTGAGGGGAAGACAGTGAGAAGGACGATAATGAAACCAACAGAAGGAAGGTGCAAAAGCCATCAAATACACTGGATTAATTGCGCAGTGTGTGGAGGGTCAAGCCATTATCACTCCCATCCCAAGTGGCCAGTCCAAGATCATAAACTCAGGCATATCTGCAGAATAAGTGAGCTGTCAATCTTCGTCCCTTGGGACATGGTGACCATTCTACTTTGGAAGCTAGAGAGATTCACTATTGTCTCTTAAAGATGTAAAATTCTATGTTTTTGTGATTTTAAATACAAACACTATTAAAACCTTCAACTGACCCTGGGGCAGACATAGAGTCAGCATCTATAATTACTCTCCTATTTTGAGTTCTGAGACCTCTCCTGTGAATTTGGTCCTTGTCTCTCTTTTGCTGGGCTTTTTACTCAGCTTGTTCTGTAGGGAACCTGCAAAGTAGAGCAGAGCAGACCAGCACTGAAAAGAGATTCTATGTTCTCATCACAAACACACCGATACTCATGTGGCTCCTTGTAAACCACCTTATCTGAAACCCACAGTGAACCTGCAATCATATCTCAGAGCAAGATGAGGGAACAGAGTTCACCAGCTATCCCAAAGTCAGACAGCTGGGATGGACGTGGTTATGACCTGAACAAGGTGTGCCGGATCCCAGAGCCCACATGCCTCGCTGCTACCCAGTCTTTCCTCCCCAGGAAGAGAGAAGCTCACTGAACGTGAGCCCTTTCTTGGCCCCGAAGAAAACATATCAGGCTCATCTGAGAGATTATTAAAGAAAATGGGAGCTCACTGTATCAATATTGCCATGTTAGAATGTTTAGTTCTAGAGGAAACCAGCTCAAAGCATGTCTGGCTTTGATTGCCAATGATCATAGCAATGGTTGAAACAAAAATAAGAGCATTTGCCTAACAGATAAAAGTTTATCTAGAGCTTTTACATCAACCCTGTAAGGCACGTGTTATTATCATCAGCCTCATTTTATGGATGAAGAGACAGGGTGGCAGATCTCTCAAAGTGTCAGGAATTCAGTTTCCCACACACGAAAAAAAAATCGAATTTAGTCAACCAAAGATAATGTGAACACATTCTAAATAAAATTTGGATCATGTCTATGGCCATGTTGTAATCAAATATTGCTGTGCGTTTTTAGTAGCTGCACTTGCCTGAGGGGTCAAAATGAGGTTGTTAAACTCATGGTCACCAAAACAATAGCATTGAGATTGCACTGCAACACTTTGTGATTGGGGCCAGGGCATTTGCCTTATTTGTGGTGCTGATCTGTGTTTACTGACTGCAATACTGCAAATGATTTGGCAATACTCTGTTGAACACAGTGAGCACCTGTCACCTGGCATGCAGCCTGCCATGTATCTGCAGTCATGTATTGCTCACCTCTCACAACAGCAGCGACCTCCAAGCAACAGGGTGAGGCAACCAAGATAGGTAAGGGAGGCAGGTGCTGCGAAGAGCATTTGGCAAAGAATAACCACCGGGCAAGATTCAGTAATTGGAACACAGAAAAGGGCATGCAAGCCAGGAGACAGAGCAGAGTTCCAAAGTGCAAAAATAGCATAAATTTGGGGACCAACAGGCACAGTGACAGTACTGGCCACCACACTGGACAAACACTGCCTCCCTTTCCTCTGAGCAGAGGAGATCTGGGCATAAAAAGAGGAAATAAGAGGGAAGCAGAACACCACTTCCATGCAGTCTTCTACACACAGGTGACCTCTTGCTTTTCAGGGTTGTAGACAGAGCCTTCAAGTGACACGAATGGGCCATTTCACAAATGCGTCTATTAGCAAGGACTCTGCAAACAGTAGATTCTCTAATTAAGGTGACTCGAGTCAGTGCATCATTCCAGTGTAGAAAACACTTAACACGCCACATTTGAAGATGCTGAATCTATTAAAACATTTTAGCTTTGGCACTCTCATTTCCTAGTATTTTACCTCCATTTGTTCTTCATTAAAAGCAATTCCCCAAACTGTGTGCAATGTTCAGCGATTTTGTTAGCAGTTGGCAAATTGGATTCTTAATATTTAATCTAATTGAGAACAACATTACACAACTCAAACCGAACAAGCAATTTAGTTGTCAGATCATCATAAAACCCCAAACACCTTCCTGATGTATGTCTTTATTTTTACAGTCTAGCTTGAAGGAAGGCTCTTATTTAAAGAAAAAAATTGCTATCTTTCCATTCAATCAGATTATATATATATATATATATATATCTTAAAATTTACCAGTCACTCTGATATTGTAAAAACCTGAGTGATCATGTGTTGAGTGAAATGAGCATGTCCTCCCCTGCCAGGGTCAACCTGAGCTCAAACACTGGCTTTGCAAATTTTAACTCCCTCAGGACTCCACTCCACATGTGTAAATACGGAATCCATTAAAGATAATTTTATTTTAGCATGAGATATCATCCATAATATAAAATTGTTGACAGGATTAGTTATATGATAAATCAGATGCCGGGCAGATATTAAGTGTACTATAGAGTCGACTCCAAAAATAATAGGACATGAATAAGCAAATAATAATTATCATTACCATTATTATAGTTAATTCTATTATTTGTATTAATGCCATTATAGTATTAATAGAATGTCATCTGATAATCAGATCTCACTCATGAGTTATAGGGAGCAGGCGGACAGAGCCATGGGGGAGGTTGGTTATGTTTTGCGTATTAGCTTCAATTTGATGCAGTTCCTCTGGGTTCTATTTTGATGCCTTTGACTCTTTGGGACTTGGCTGCCTAATCTGGCAGAAACTATCACGTGGAGATCGAACTTCAGCTCGTTGAGGATCGAATACTGAGAGAGCTTTTCTCCCTTGCAAATTGTTGCTTGTGGATTTAAGCAAGAGAGTCATAGATGCAAGAGGCGGAAGAGATGGGAGCAGACTGGGGGGCTGCACAAAGGAAGGAGGTCTGCTGGACTTGCCCCACGGGCCGGAACCCGCGTGAGGTCACCAACAGGGAGGCAGCACCAAGAACAGGAAGGGCGAACAGGAGCCCCTCACAGCCCGGGGACTTGGGGCTAGCAGGCTGCTCTCAGCCTCACGCAGGACCCTCACAGGTGGGCCTCTGCCTCCTCACACAGCCTCTCTACTCCGGAGCCCAAGGCCCGGCCGCTCCCCCTGCGGTCTCTCCTTGCTCCCATACCAGCCTGCTCTGTCCCCGAAGCCAGCCTCCCAGCCCCTCCGGCCCGCACTGTCCTCTCTGCCTTCGCTTTACCAAACCCACGTCACAGACATCCTACGAAGAGAGAATTTTCCTCTCCTTGGGAACTAGTCTGTCTTTTCTTCTACTCAAATGTTACTTTCAGTGATCCCTCCACACCGAGGCAAGAGAAACATCTTTCAAGAAGAGTTGTGGAAGTTTCTGACCCTGATTATGGTGAATATTATTACAAACAGCCATATTTTAGAATTCAGTAGAATACACACAAAAAAAATTGCTTAGCATGATGCCCACGTCACTCATGGATATACATGTATTCCCAAATCATTTATTGGGTGTTGTTTCTGGGCTAAGCTCTGAAGCAAGCAGAGTGCTGTTAGAAAATAAAATCACTGGTACCTAATTTCTGGATTCAAGACCCTGTAGTCGAGTGTGTGGTAGCACACAAATGAATGGTTTGGGTACAGCTTGCTCAGTGTTATGATACATTTATACACAGATGCCACTGTAGCACAAAGACAGGCTTCTGTGTCATTCTCGGGCCAGCCAGGAAAATCCCATGTAAATGACCCTACTATTTAAAAGAAATAGGCAGATAGAAAATAGGAGGATACATATCCCAATTCCATAAAATTGCTATGACTTTAACATAGCATACATGCAGGAATAAATGAGAAGCTGAATTTAGATTTAGAGGCATAAGGCAGTATGTTTGTTTGCCATAATGGTAATTTTAAGGTTCATCACCTCAAAGTAGCCTAGGTCAGAGAGAGTAGAGGGAAGACGGTCAGAGGAAAGAGTTGAGTTTAGAAGCTGGGCGCCATCCAGGTAAGAAGCAATTAGAGCATCTGCTAGCAAGGAGGCAAGCAGATAACGCGGGCAGAGGCGTGAGCAGGGGCTGGAAGAGGGTAAGGCGTCAGTAGAGCTTAGCTAATGTTACTCTGTGAATTGGAAGTATGGAGTCTGAGCGTTAACCATGGAACCACATCCCTTTTGTCTCTAGGAACTCACTGCCATGATCACTGGGGACAACTTGTCTGTAGCAAACTGAGCATTGAACTTGGAGTCTTAAATCAGCATCTAAAAATTACCATAATGACAATCCTTTTTTCCTTACATTTTTTTTTAAATTTTGGTATCATTAATATACAATTACATGAGCAACACTATGGTTACTCGACTCCCCCCATTATCAAGTCCCCACCACGTACCCCATTACAGTCACTGCAAAATGACAATTCTTGCAAGTCACTTCCCTTGTCAAGTTCACCTTCTGTGAGAGGGGTTATCAAATCACAGGGGAGCCATCAGTAGTAAATGAAACAACCCAGGGAGGGCTTGGGACAATGAGCGGGCTGTGGCTGCCAGCACCACCTTGCCAGCACTTGATGCATTCATGCTGATTCTCCCAGAGGCAATTAAGGCTCCTGGGCAAGTGTGCAGGGGCCCGCCTCGCCCCAGCCCCGCCCAGGAGAGGCTCAGACCCTACAGACAAGGCTGGGCAAAGGTCAGAGTGCTCCCTGAAGCTGCCAGCAGACATCCTGGCAGCCATGAGCAAGAGTCAGCTTTGCTGGAAGTCCTCTTGGGAAAGAGAATGAGATGGATACAGAACAGGATTCTCTGTGGACCCCAGAGAGAGCAGCCAATGAGGCAGAGGGGATCCCAATGGCCAGTGAGGACGGAGGCTCGTCTCTAGTGCTAAGCACTGGCACAGCCTAGGCTAAAGAAAAAGGTGGTCAGCACAGTGCGGGGTCTGCACACAGGGAGCCTGGCTGCAGCTGGAACAGCCTAAGACAGGATTCCAGAAGGGCCTCCTTATCATGTCTACTTCAGGAGCAGGGGCGCAGGGGGGCAAGCTGGCAGGGAGTGGCTTGTTGCCAATAAAAATATAAGTGACAAGGACGCAGTCGTCTGTGAAGATACTACCAATATGATTTACTACTGCTGATGGGGGGAGTGGGTGTTCAATAAAAAAGGACGTTACCTAATCCACCCAGGGACAGGATTTTTCATAACTTTTACTAACTTTCATACATACATTTCTTGAGTGTCAGATGCTCACACAGATGCTGAGGGTTACAGAACAGAAACATGGTCTTCCTCCGTGGCCCCTCCGTCTAGCAGGGAAAACCGAGCACCACTGCCAGTGGGATGAGTATTGTACAAAGGGGGAAGTGAGGGCAGTGAGGCCTGTAACCTGCCCACGTTGTCAGGCAAAGCCTCTTTGGGCAATTCACATTCATTTTGGATCCTGAAAGATGGACCAGGGGAGGATGGAAAAAAGAAATCTGTGATGTTCACTCATTTGATAAACACATACTCAGTCCTGTTATGTTTCTCAACAAGATACACTCGAAAAACACAGCAGTTTCTATAGTGACTGAACAGCTAGTGATGGAGAGATGTCAGAGAGTGAGAATCAGCTGCCTAAGTTCTGATTTATTCATGGGAAATACTGACCCGGATGACATGACAATAAACATGTTCACACAATATAAACCATGTCTTTGGTAGAGAGCCACAGTACTCACCATTTTATAAAGGGGGAAACTGAGTCATGAGACCACTAGTAAGTCGCAGAGCCTACTCAGGTCCTCAGCTACCGAGTCTACCAACTTCTCCCCTTCCCAGCTGTGCAAATTTGGGCAAATACCACCACCTGTCAGCGCCTCAGCTCTGTGATGCACATCTGGGTTATAACAATGGCCACCTCGCCCTTGCGACAGTGTCCCCTGCCATCTCTCTTCATCAAAAGCATCACATCCATATGGCACTTAACCAACATGCTCACTTAGGTCTAGGTCTGGAAAATATTTCCACAATCTATAGTTACATAAATGGCACCTAAATGGACAAGGGTGTTTTATGGCTAAAAAACCTATGTAGGTCCAGATGCTCATATCCAAACAACCAAATGCTCTCATTGAAAGAGCTCTAAGCTGAGAGCAGGAAAAACTGATTTGGGGGTTCCAATATCCTGCTCTACATAACGGGGGAAACAAGCCTTGCTCTGGCCTGCCTTACAAGGCTGCTCCTTGGCTCCCCCATCATCCTTTATACAAGTGTCCCCCCGTCCCCGGACTGGATCCAGCCATGTCAAGGAAGACTCAGCCCTTTCCTCGGGGCTTTTGTAGCGATGGAGATAGACTGAGGAAAAGAAGCCAAACGTCGCTGTGAGAGAGCCATGGGAGGACCCAGGAAACCTGAGGGCGTCTTCTGGGTAGGCTCCTAAGTTCAGGGAATTCTTGTTTCTATAACAAAAAAATATTCTACCTTATAAACAACAGCAAGATGATTCATGGAAGGAATCTTTAGTCTTCACCTCTTCTTACTGGGTGTAATTCATAGACTCTAATGGGTGCAAATTTAGTGTCTATGGGAACATGGTAACTCTGATTACTTCCATGTATGACAGCTACAGAGTCTACACTCTAGAGACCCTGTTCAGTGACCTGTGTCCCCTGAACACACATATGCACACACACACGCCACGTGTGAACAGAATGGCTCTCCATCAGACTAAGTAGCACAGCCAAGAAACTGCTTACCTGATACCAACAATATGCCCTTCCAGAAAATAAAATTGAATCAAACTAGAAAATAGAACCATTTCTAAAATCCCAACAATAAACATAAGTTGAAGTGAGTTGAACACATTGCAGTAATCACAAATATCATGTGCTTATTTCCCAGGAAAACCCAACATGCATTATATGGGCAAATGCCATTAATAATCACACAGCTGAACACCAGCAATTTGGTCTCCACGGCAACAGAAGGTAATATTATGTCACTGTTCTTTGATGGGTTTTTTATTATTTCAATATTTGAAAAGTTATTTTTCAAGATGATAGAAAGTATCAAATGTATTCTATGATGCGTAACATTGGTGATAGAAAATGTGGGGTTTGGAATATTCCTTTGGTCCTGCTCATTTTTCAGGGAGAAAAGAGGAAGACGCTGGTGGGGAGACAGACTGATATTTTGGGGAATGATCATAATATCCAACTCTCCTGTAATTTCTAGAATTGCTAAGCCTGGAACCTGCCCCCAGCAGCTTTCACCCCAGAGGACTGATCCCTGCTTTCAGACATTTTACAAAGCCCAGCAGGGACCAATCAATACCCGGAGCTCTAGTAAACACATGTGCTGGAGATAAGCAGTTAACAGAAACTATTGCGTGTATAACAGCTTATGGAAGGCTGACCTTGTGCCTTGCACTCTCTCATATATGTTAATATATTAATTCACTGACTTCTCATCTCAAACTCATGGATTTCCCCTATTAATGTTACCTCTGTTTTACAGATGAGTTTAACTCGGGTATAGAGGAGAGAAGTTACTTGCCTAAAATCACAGACACACATACTCACGCATGCTCATGTGCATAAAGTAGCAGAGTGGAGAATATAACATAAGCAATCTGGAGCCAAGTCCACGGTGGCTGCCGCAGGCGCTCAAGCAGGTATATGATTTGGAATGCTTGGGCTGCCCAAACATGACAGTTACAACAGGGACCTTCTGGCTTATGGCTGGGCCATCATTATAGCTTGGGATCTGGAAAAGACCTCCTGTTTCTTTTAGACTTGTATTCTTTCAAACACAGTTCAAATGTCACTCCCATCAGCAGCAAGTGCCTCACTTGCCTCTGGAAAAGCCCTGCTGTGTCCAGCTGCTAGTGAGAGCCCACAGCCTCCTCACTGAGCCTGTGGACTCGGGAGCCACACTGCCCGGGCTGGCATTCCAGGCTGCTGCTCACCAGCTGGCTCCCTGGTTTTCTGTGCATTGGTTTGCTCATCTTAAAAATGACACTAATAACAACCTAGTTCATATGGTATCATTATAATTAAATGAGAAATAAATGAAAAGAACTTACAAGTGCATTTGGCCCATCAGGGATGACAAGGTGGTAGTGATGAGGATGAAAATAAGCTATGTGGGTTCACCTCTACCCCACACGACTTCCAGAAAATGAATTCCCAAGCCCTCCATTCAAATAGGTAGTGTGGGTTTCAGCTCATAGTTTACAAGAAATGAGGAAATAGAACAATAGCAATAGCAATAAGGACCAGCATATATACAGATGTTTAAAGGTTCCACTAAAAAGCGGGGAGAGGAGGGGAGGGGCAACTGCTTCAGCCAACAGTGAGAAACAGAGACGTTTACATCCCCATTTGAAATAGCTAAACATAAACTTGGTCTCTGTTTCTCACTGCTGGCTGTGTAAGGGGAAGATAAGGAGAGAGATGCCTGGTGCATATGGCTAACCTTTGAATAATTCAGGGGTTAGACCCCCCTAAGGTGCAGTCTAAAATCCACTTATAACTTGACTCCCCAAAACTTAACTATTAATAACCTACTGTTGACTGGAAGCCTTACTGAAGTCACAAACAGTAGGTTGACATATATTCTGTATATATGTATTGTATACTGTATTCTTACAATAAAGTAAGCTAGAGAAAAGGAAAATTTTTTTCAAATTGTCACAAATCTCCACTTTTCCAATAGATTTATTTTTTTTAAATCCAGGTATAAGTGGACCGGCAGTTCAAACCTGTGTGGTTCATGGGTCAACTGTAAATACGACGGCAAAACAAGGGTGAAACAGCAAATCACCTGCCCTACTTCTTTAAACTCATCACAATTTTAACTTATGACCTATGGACATAAGTATTCATTTAATATATATAAACCTCCAACCATCCCCCCACTCCAGCATCCTCCTTGTCCAGGACGGTAGGACATGTATCTTAAGTGCTGCAATTTCACCAACTATGAACACAGTCCAGAAATACAGCAAGGTGACCGAGTCGCTGATGACGCTACAGAAGAAAGGGAAGTGTTACTGTTACTTCACTAACCAGGGGGGCCTGAGCCTCAGAAGTGTCACCGACTTACTGCTCAAGGACAAAAGCTAGTGAGTGGCACAGTCCAACTTAAACAAGGAGTTCTTTACTCCAGGTCCAGCGCATTCCTAAGAGCCAGAAAATAAAATGATTTTTTTTCAGTGATATATATATTAACCTAGCACTGAAAATGTAATACAGCCAAATCTGTAACTTCTCAATGAACAGTTATACCCAGATTCTAGTTTATATTTTCTCAGATGGAGCAATTGTGAAAGCAGACAGGCTCGTGGGGCATTTCTGCTGTATTTAGGAGAAAGAAACACTATACAAGCCGCAGGTGGGGGCCAAGCAAAGGGCTGGGCGGGGTGCAGCAGTGTGGGAGGCTGCTCTCAAGGACTCGAGGCTCTGCACACTGTGGACTCGCTCCTTCCACAGGCAGGTTCCCAGGTTAGGCACGGGGGTGTCAGACAGAGTCTGCCGCACTGGGTCTCCTCTGCAGTTTCCTACGTGGTGACTCAAGTCAAGTCCATTCACCTCTCTGAGCTTCCGTTTCCTTGTGTCCAAAATACAGATGATGACATTTAGCTCAGAGGGTTGTCATGAACATGAAATGGGAGAAAGTACAGAGAGACCGGGAGCCATGGGACAAGAGCTATTCACCTCTGGTCCACTGCTGGGGCATCTGTTGTCTGGAGTTGTGCAGTGAAGAACAGTGACTGAGCCCCGCCCGTGCAGCCCAGGAGCTTTGAGTCTGGTGAGAGCCAGCCTAGAGAACAAGCTGTGACAATGAAATACAAAGGTTGCCATGATAAGTGTGAGCAAGAGGATATTTGGGGCCCTGAGAAGAGATTCTCACCCCAGCTTGTGGTCAGAAGAGAGAGTGGGAACTGGTGGAACTGGTAGACTTTTGGAGGTAAGAAAGCTGCAATCAACAAAGCCTCACAGAACAGACAGAGGCACAGAGGTCTGAGCTTGTGCTGCCTTCTTCACAGACACGGAACAGCCGCTGGTTGAGCCAGGGATGCGACCGAGCTCTAGCTGTAGTAGAGCCCTTTCTGTGTGCATCGTCTCCAGCTCAAAGAGGTGACGAGCCCAAGGACTAGAGTGACAAATTCTTGGTTTGAACATAAGTGTGTCCAGGTCCCAAGTCTGTACCTTGTGGTGCATTCCAGGAGACCTCTACTGGAGGGTACATCACAGTCTCCTGGGGAGATATTTAAACTACCGCTGTCTAAACTTTATTCTAGCCGGGCTGAACTGAAATCTCTGGGAGTAAGGTTCACATATGCATAATAAAAAAAAAAGGCTCCCCAGGAGATTCTGATGTGTCCTTCTGGTTAATAACTCTGCAGGGGGAGCCCCAGGAAAGGCTCTCTGCTTGTGGCCCAGTACCACGTTCAAGGCTGTTTACACCAATGAGCTACTAAGAAGTGCGCATCTGATGGACTTGTGCCGTCTATACCACAGCTGAGAAGCTGTGACGCTTGACAGGCATATGATGGGGTGGGTAATAACCTGAGGTTGACCTGGTGGTTTGACAGGCCGAGCTGAACAACTGACTCCCTGAGCCAGCTTCCTGGGGGTGTATGGCATACAGGGCAGTCTTTACGTTGCTTAGCTGAATTTCTCATTCTTCCTCTTAACTGCAAGTACACTTCAGTGAAAAAGAAGGAAGGAGGGGAGAGGGAAGCTGGGCTTGCAAGAGCTGCCTGCATTGCAGCAAGAGGCCCTCGTGGACCTCCTGGCTCCCAGGATTCTCCCCAGCCGCCTGCCTGCAGCGTGCGCTCTTCCTGGGCCAGCAAACATCTTAGACCGAGGAGAGAAGCAGGGGCCTTAGGGAACTCGGTGGGCACTGTCCTGCTAGTTTGCTAATTGGGTTCAAAACAGAACGTAGCTACATGTGTGGGGACTGCTTCATCTCTCCTGAAAATAAAACCAAAAGTGCCTACATAAGCACTCACAGGTCTGTGCATGTGCACACTCACACAGACATCAACAACACTGTCACCAAAAAGCCACCCGTCAGCTGCTGGGTGTTTTCATTATTGGGAGAAGTCACTTAAAGCAGGGTCACTGGGTTCAGATCCTATGTGTTTTCTCCCTTGATTACACCTGCTGTATCTTGGTCTTTGGCACAGACCTTCTTTCCTCCGCATGGAACCTGCTAGAAACTGAGCCTAAACGAACCACCACCAAGGACATCTGGGCCTGACATTGGAGACCTTCCATGTTGTGGCCCATCTTCCACTGAACCCCACCACACATCCTAGATCTCAAGACCACACCACAGTCCCTAAACAGGTTTTACACATCAGACTTCTAGTCTTTGATAAATACGAGTGTTTTTCTCCATCGACCCCTAGTTATAGTCAGGATAGGTTAGACAGTGCTGTAGTAACAACTAACCCTGAAGTCTCAGTGCATAACACTATGGAAGCTCAGTTATCACTTATGCAAAGGCCACTGTGGGTGATCAGTTTCTGTGGGCCGTTTTCCTCAAAGCAGGGACTCAGGGGCCCAGGACCCATCCATCTGGTGACGCTCCCACCTTTAACATGTGCTCTTCAAAGGCACCACAGAATGAATGGAAAGCCTGGAGTGTCATGCAAAATATTTTTAAGGATCAAGCCTTATGTATTCCACTGATCGGAACCCAGGCACATGGCCCCAGACTAACTGCGAGGGAGACCTGGAAACACATCTTCAAATGTGCACATTAGGAGGAAACGGGATTGGTGAGCATACCACCATCTCTGCCACCACTGTCACTCTGACCACCAACTGTCCCACTCTTCTTTCCACATGCGGAACACCTTCAGGCAAGGGGAACAACTGTACTCTCAGATCCTCATGGCTTCATATGCCAAGTGTAGAATTCGTGAGTGATGGGAGGTGGTACTGACATTAGGTCTGGGTGTGGCTCTTCTTAGTCCCACAAACAAAGACCTAAAATATACATTAACTGCCCTTCACAATGTACATGGTAAAAATGGGGGGGGGGGGCCACTGACATGGACACGCCTATTAGCAATGAAGCAGAGTGGGGGACACACAGCAGACAAAGGCTTTTAGCGATCCTGAAACCCTGCTAGGCAATGTGAAGACCCTCTGGCTGGGTGGGATAAAGGTTTCCTGATGGGAAACAAATTCTTCTACGGGCTGGAACTCCTCGGGCCATTCCCCTGGATCTTGGTGACCCATGGCTCTTCTGGGAGGCTGAGGCGGCAATCGGGAACACAGTCCCTTCAGACACAGAACAGCCAAAGCCTGTCTCTTGCTCTACAGGGCTGGAGGCCCACGGTTCGGATCAGCGTGCACAGCCAGTCTTGTAGTCCAAGCTTGTAGCTTCTTCAACAGTAAGAACTTCTTAAAAATTTAGAAGCTGTCAATCTATTTGTTTCTAGGCTCTTCTAGGTGCTCTGAGATCTGCACATTTCTTTGCTTTTCTGCCTCCAGGTCTCTCTATAGAAACAAAAGGGAGGCTGACTTGCAACTTTCTGGGTCAGTATGTAGACGAGTTAGGGCATTCGTGACTTTTGTCCTGAGTTACCATCACTTTATTCAACTGAGAACTTTTCCTGGGCTCTGTCAAAGTTTTTTGTTGTTTGCTTGCTTGCTTTCATTGTTGTTTTTTAAATAGTAGCCTTAATGTTTGTGCTCAGAAACAGGCTTTTCCAACTTTGCCAGTCCCCAGATTTTTGCACAGACTTTCCTGTCTGTTTGAAAGACAGCTAATGCTCCCCAGAGCTCACTTGTTTCTTCGCAAACGTTACCAAACACAGCCCCAAGGGCCGTGGACACACTCCTGGTTTCCATCCTCTTCCCCCAGCCTAGTGGTTTTCAAGCAGGGTGACTTTGCCTCCCAGGGAACATCCATCAATGTCTAGAGATATCTTCGGTTGTCACAACCGAGATGGAGATACTATTGGCATCTTACGGGTAGAGCACAGAGATGCTGCTAAGCTCCCCGTAATGTGCAGGACAGCCCCCATAGCGAAGCATTGTTTCCAAATGTCCCCAAATATTCCAAAATGTCAACAGTGCTGAGGCTGAGAACCCTGCCCTGGGGACACAGGTTGCAGGCCTGTTGACTGTCTTCCAAGTTCCCAGAGGTGACAATTCACCAAATGGCCTGCTACTGTGCAACACAGATCCTCATACACCCATCTTCTGATTACAAATTCCCCATTTCTAGATTCCTGATTCTAAGGTCAATGCCGTTCCTTTCAGTTTTCTGTTATGGCTGTCCCACACAAACACAGTTTTCTTAATTAATACTAACTGCTGCAACAACCCCAAAATCTGTTTCTTAAGATTATTTTTTTCCTGTTTTCCCAAAGTCTGATACAGGTCAGTGGATCCCCTGGGGGCCCTCCTGCAGGTCCAGGTTCCCCTGTTTGTGCCACTGTCATCTTAAACATGTGACTTCTGGGGCCACCCCTGCAGGGACAGAAAGCGCTGAGGACCAAGCAGGGTGCTGGCGAGGAAGGCGAGGAGGAAGCACATTCACTTCTGTTCCCGCTGTGCTGGCCGGGACCTGGTCTCAGGGCCAAGCGTGACCGCAAGCGTGGCTGGGAAATGTATCCTCGGGTGTGCCTGAGCTGAACCGATGGAACTGGGGAGCATCTCCTGGTCTCTTCCACACCCACCCCACCCAGACTCCAAGGTCTCACTCCTGACGTAGCCCATCTGCATGGGGTGGCCTCTGCGGGGGTCATATAGTGGACACTGGGGGAAACCCGTTCTAGAATCCTGAAATCCTGGCTCCCACATCCGAGACCTTCCACTCAGACTCCCTTTCTGACATCAAGTCACCCACCGGGGAACACTTGCCCAGCTACATAGAAAGGCAGAACCCAGTGAATTACCAGTATTTTGGACAAAGTTAGCTGCAGGCCCATGGCACTCAGCAAGAACCACCTCAGAGGGTTTGTCCCCCACAAGTCCACGAAGGGGAAAACACTTTGTGTTCAGAGCTTGTTTTCAAAGCACACAACCCTGACCACATGTGACAGTTGTTGGCTCGACCACCGCAGCCAGTGCCCCATGGGTGGGGCTGTCCTCCCAGGCGCTTGTCACTGGTATCACACTAGTCAAGGCATCCTGAAACCTCCTCCCAGAGGCCCTCCTCTCTCCTCACATATGCCTGGAACGCATGGCGGACCATCCGTATTACAGACCAAGGCCACAATTAACCCAGCATGCCAGGCTTAAATCACCCAAACACCTCTGCTCCGGTGAAGGGCCACTGCATTCTTAGGCCACCTGCTGCCCCTGCTTTCAGTCACTCAGTTGACTTTCCTTATGAGGCCATTTCTCAAAAGTGACAAATCCTCTTGCTGGAGTAACTGCATGTGGGACAGTGCCTGAGACCAGTGAGGCTGGGCCAGGATGCGGCTGCTGGAAGACCGGCTGCCAGGCTGCTGTGAGGACAGCAGCACCAGCTAGGGTTTACGGGGCCCAAACTCCCTGCCAGGAACCATGTGGGCGCTCCACACCCGTGCCGCTCTTGCTCACCAGTCACCCGAGAGGGCGGCCCTGCTGCCCTTCACACACAGTGTGCAGGATCCTGCAGGCCACGGCCCCACCCCGCCGCAGCCTCACGCAGCCGCCTCCTGTCTCGGTCTCCAGGTCCCAGCCCCACAGCGCCCTTCGCCACACCACTTCCCACACCTCGGCACCTTTGCCTCAGCAATCCCTGAGCTCAAATAGTCTCCTCCTCTAGGGCTACTGTTAGCCCATAGAGTGCCTTTGTGCTAACCAGAAAGAGACTTCCTCCTAGGAGGATGAATTGGGGATACAGAAGGCCCTTTGTCTGTGTGGACACAACCTTACTGATTCACAGTTTGGAAGTGGAGAGTGGGCAGGACTTCAGCCCTCCCTCACTTGCTCCACCAGGAACCTTTGTGTAGTGAACAACTTACACAACTGTACGAGGCAGCCCTGCTTGCACCCTCACTACTCTTGGCTATGTCTCGTCCCTCGCATCCTGGCCTAAATCCCCCTTGCTCGGGGAAACTCCTAGGTACTTCAGACCCAGCTAGGTGTCTTGTAACAGCAGACTTCTTGCTTTCATGACAGTATTATTGAGAAAGCATTTGTGTGTTTTCTCTCTCCTTTCCTCCCTGACAACAGGAAACTTGTACGTCTTGCTCCCGGGTAAACTCCCAGAGTCCAGTCTGCAGTGCAGGTTAGGTACGCAATGAATGTTTGTGAAATGAAGGATCAAATCCAGACAAAGAATGCCCATCCAGCCTCAGTGCAGGTGCCTGGCTCTAAGGCTTGTGTTTTCTCCCAAGACACGCTCCTTCCCTGGGCAATATTACCCCATTGCTGTTCTTGAGTGACAGAGGTGATTCTCCTAAGAGGCACCCTGGCAGGCTGGTGGCATGTCAGACAACGTGTAACAGTGGCAGGCTCTGCCCAAGGGGCTAGTTCTGTGTTCCCTGCCCAGGGAGCTAAGAAGATTTCCCCTTCGGTCCCCTCATTCTCCTGATTTAGCTTCCTCATGACCTGTCCTGACACCCATAAACGGGACAAAGGCGGGAAAATGGAAAAGAGCTCCAGAGAGTCCAGCTCACTGCAAAGGCCCCTCGTCCCTTCTTTGGTTTAAACTCTGGCTGTTGACCAAGTCTGTCATCTGTCGGCTTCCTCAGGCGACAACCCGGGCTCACCAAGGAAAAGTTAGTAAAACACGCTGGAGTGATTTAACCCAGAGTTGTGGCATGAACGTCTGCGCCCTCCTAGAACGCTTTCAAGTAGAGCAGAAAGACTCATTAGACAAGTACTCGGACATAACGGAGGCACAGCCGGAGCACACATGTAGGACAGACAACACAGTGACTCGGGGGACTTGGGTGGTCAAAGAAGTGATGACTCAGTTGGCTTTTGAAGGATAAACAGGAGTTCTTTGAATGGAAAGAATGATGGAGGAAGGTCAGAGAAGGATGTTCTGGGCAGAGAGAATAGCACATTCTGCCTTCTTTGAGTTAAATGTTCATTGAAAAAATGTAAATGCCTAATTAGGGTCACCAAAATGGATGGTTTTAGACATTCACACTTCAATGTGCATCAGGCTTGCCGATTCTCTTCACCGGGAGGCTAGCTTAGGGCCAAGCCCTGTGACTGTAGCTGACAGCTACCACGTGCAGGTACTCTCCACACCCTCCCCATCCTCCTTCAGCTCCTGCTCTGATGCCCAGTCATCCCGCTACTCTGCTCAGCTCGCCTCTCCTTTGCCCGGGCCACTGTGCCACTCACAGTGGACGATAGCAGCAGCCTCCAACTTTGCCTCCCTGCCGCAGCCCTCCTTTCCTTCAGTCAGTGCCCTGCGCGGCAGGATTGACAGCACACGCTCTCCTGCCAGTCCTCTGCCTGCAGTACTTCTGTGGCTGACCTGCTTACAGGGTCCCTAATGACCAGACCACTGTGGTCTTCCCAGCCTCCTGAGGGGCCACACCGAGTGCCCAGCGGGGCCTGCCCCTTCCCTCTGCCCTTCATGCTGCAGTTACTCTTCCTCACCCCTCCCCTCCCCTCTACAATGGACAATTCATTCCTTTTGATTCAGATTAAAGATCCTTTCCTCTGAGGAGTGTTTCTGGACTGTGTCCAAGTCCGGGTGCCAGCAGACCACTGCCGAGTGACCGGCCCTCCAGCGTTAGTTCCTGTCTTGGGTCCATGCTCCCAGTCTAGGCCATGCTTGTCCACCTCATCATGAGGGTGATCAAATAGGGTGCTCTATAAAAATGCATTACAAAAAGTAATAGATAAAAGCTTCAAGCAAAGGGCACTGTGTCTGAAAGACAGGGTGCCAGATATCGGTGAAGGCCCCTACTAATGTCCAGCTATGGAAGACATAGCCTTGGAAGCCACTAATCCATGGGAAGAGACGGTTCTAAACCTCTGCTCTCTGTCCCCCCCAGCTGAAAGATCTGCCTAGAGTCTGTCCAGCCGAGAAGCCTCCCATCAATCGCCCCAATGTGGCCAAGCCCCTCTTAGATGCCCCAGTGGAGAAGAGCTCCAGCAATTAATTCTCTATGTTCACCTCACATGAAATTACTTTTCAATCTCTCTCTTTTTTCCTGGCTAATCTACAAACTGCACAAGGAAAGGGATGGGCTGAGTCGTTCACCATCACTGCATCGTCCTCACAGCCGAGTGTTACCACACCCACTGTGTAAATGAGCGCTCAGGGAAGGCTTGGACTCAGCCCCTCAACTGTAAAGAGGCACAAACAGCCATGTAGGTGGTGATTAAAGAGACACCCATTGTTGACTCCTCCGTGCTAGGTGCCGAATAAGACTGGCACGCCCCTCACACTTAACGGAGGGATTATGGAGTGGGTGAAGCATGATTACAGGTGGACACAAGGCCAGTGTGGGATGCAGTCCGACCTGGGCTCGTATCCTGGCCCTGGCAGGGACCAGCTGCCTGATGCTGACAATTTGGTGAAGTTATTGGAGCTTTTTGTTTCCTCAACGATTTAATATGCATCTATTCCCGGAGCTGTGAGGAAGCATATTAAAAATAGCCAGCATGGAGCCCAACACGAAATAAGCACTCAGTGCACTGAGCTGATCTAATCACGTTAGAAGGCAAATGTGATCTGTGATGTCCTCATCACACCATCCCGGAGGTGGAGGTCAGGAGGGGAGAGGAGAGGACGGGGAGAAGGGGGCACTCCAAGTGGGAAACAGCTTCCCCATCGTGAGCACTGGGAAACCTCAGAGGGTGAGCAGGTTCCATCCTTCCCATTAAGAAAAGAAGAAGAAACAGAGGCTCAGAGTGGCTAGATGGGTTGCCAAGCTCTCACAGTCTGCCTGCGGTAGAGCCTGACTTTAGTCCTGCTATGTCTCCATACTCAAATCTGGGGCCCTTGCCTGCATGCCCTGCCGCTCCCTCACCTTGGTTCGCTCAGCATTCGCTTACTGGCGTCTGTGCGCTGGAGACTTCGGAGGCCAAGGGGCACCCAGAGCAGCCTTGGAAGAGATGTGTCTCCCTCATCTCGGCCACCTGGCGTATCCCACCACGCCTAGAAATGCTCGAGAGGAGCAAGGCCTCCAGAGGCCAGCGATGTGGAATAAGGGCGACTTTCATGAAGGAAAAGGTGATGCATAAATAGGCACTATGGTAGACTTTAGAAAGGCCCATTTCAGTGTTTTATACCTTTCTGCAGAAATGACCTGCGGAATTGCACTGGATTCATGTGCAGATTGATGTACTGCACCAGTAGCTCAAAGCATCAGAGCCCCTGCAGCGTACAGCGACTTGCTATTGATTTTTCAAGATGCTAGCTAATTAGATAATCATTTAAATGAGAACGTTTAAAACTTTAATTTTAATGGAAAGAGAAATACGAAGGTGCTTGATGTCTTCATTCTTGAAATAGTAGAAGTCATATATACAATTTTTTAAACTAAAAAACATGTTTTTCTTTAAATAACTACTGTGTTTCCCTGGTAACTTCCAGTTCTTCCCCAGGTAGTTGACCTTAGAGCATGTTACTCACAAATTTCAAACCGTTGCTCCCCCCACACTCTGCTGTTTCATCCAGGTACAAATGTTTGTGTAGCACACTCCGTGTGCATGCACTGCTAATGAAATGGGCCCCAACACAGAGCTGAGGTCTAGGTTCACACCTGCCTGCCTTGGGAAAGGTATGTGGGTTCCCTGGGCTCTGCTTTTGTATGTCTATAACCAGGAAGCAAAAATAAGAGGTAAGAAATAGTACTTGTCCCTACAGCTGAATTATGTCCTTTGTGGCACCCAGGCACTTTTTATCCATTAAAAAAATGTTTAAAACTCTATTTTTATGAGTTAATTGATATAAAAAAGAATATAATCCAGGTTGGATAATCTAAATTTTTTTGTTGTGATTTTAAAAGAAATTAGAACATTCCATTGGCCCCTAAACATACTGTGGTCGCTGGGCACAGGACCTACTCTGTCCAATGACTCCATCAGCTGTGGTCACCCCTCATATAGAATCAAGAACCTGATGCTACACCAGCTCACTCACTTGTACCTCCAACGTCAACTGAGCACCCCCAAAGCATCAGCAACTTGAAAGTGGACCAGAGGATATAGACGTAAAGATGCCCCAGCAGGCAGGGGCTGAGGCTGCCATTTCCTGCGCTGTATCACTAACTCCTAGCACAGTTCCTGAGAGATAGCAGGTGCTTGATAAATAAATGTTATTCATTAGTGAATAAGCCAATGGCAGTGTCTCCACTTATGGAGACGGCAGAATCCAGAGATGATACAGTTATGTGTTAACAGTAATGATGGGCGTATGTCTTACCTATGTGACTAGGGATACTCGGGAGAAGGATATGAGGATGTTTACAGTAGCAAGTGAGGTTATATTTAAAGAAAGGGAAAAGTACAAAGATCCCAGTAAACATGTAGGCAAAAAGGGCAAAAAGAAAAACATGCCTAGGAGATGGGAGATGTCTGCCCAGATGTCAGCTCTGCCCTCCAGTTTCTCCCTCCCAGCCGCCCTGCCAGGCACTCGGCTGCTGCCAGGGAGCGAGGCCTGGCACATGCAAGGCTCAGCATGGAAGGCGTGTCCCGCTAAGCCCTCCATAGCCGCCTGAGCATTTTTCCCTTCAAGGAAAACGCTATGCCGGGTCCCTCTGCAATCCTGCTGGAAGGGGAGGTGACTCCAGAGCGGCCGCCTGGAATGTCCTCTCAATGGCACAGCTTTCTCTGTCTAGACACCATCTTCTAAGTCAGCAGAGGATGGAGGAATTTCACTCTGGTGGCCAACCTGTGCATCTCAGTCCTGTCCATCTGCGCCGGCAGAGCATTCTCCCCACGGCATGGCTTCTGTGACCTCCCCGGGTGAATAAAGGACAAGGGAGGCTCAAAGCGCTGGCTGGAAACAGATCTGTCGCAGAGTTAAATGCCTCACAGTCTACTAGCAAGGGCTTTTGTTCTCTCGCATTCAGAGAGCCTCAGATTCCATGGTTTCTGACACATTCATTCAGCAAAGACTTCCTGAGCACGCACACTGCATCAGGCACACACGGGCGGGTCCATCGGAAACGCGTCCCACCGTGGCAGCGCAGGGACCTTTGGCCCTTCTGTGGTTCACCATTAACCTAGTGGACGGTGATGCGGGTGGGGGCTGGACAGAATCCCGCTGACCAGCTGAAACCTCTAGCTTGGCCCCCTGCCCAGCTCTGTGAGCGCAGAGGCAGAACTCAACCTCTCTATCAGCTTCCTCATCGGTAAAAGGAGATGCAAAACAGTCATGCTGGAAGCAACGAAGTCCGTGTGCCTCAACAGCCTCACAGAGTCGGAGCCCAGAAATGAGACTTGAAATGATCGGCACCATGGTTTTCCTGCTACTGTGGGATTTTAAGTTTTAATTACTGCTTTGCCTGACAAGCTACATCCCACAACCCACTGGGGTTAGAGACTAGAGTTTAGTCATTTTGGTCCCTGCAGCACCCAGATGCCAGCACAGCAGGGGCTAAACAAGAGGCTGATGGATAAATAACGGATGGACACACTGACATTCCTGCCCTGGAGGGCAGAGCTCTGAAGATGAGGAGAGCTCTTAAGTCTGAATCTCCCCACACCCCCATTTCCTCCCCCTTCAGAGGAGGAATAGCCCCTTATTTCCATAAGAAGGAAGGGGGGTACACAGCGTCTCCCCAGGGGGAAACGGGTTATCTTTACTCTGAGTACCTAGATTCTTGATCTTCAGTGAGAGTCTATCAGACCGTGAGAATTATTAAGTGTGATGATGAATTTCATGTGTCAGTGCAGCCAGGCCACAGTACCAAGCTATTTGGTCAAACATTATCGTAGATGTTCCTGCAAAGGTATGTTTTTGAGGTGACTAGCATTTACATCACTAGACTCTGAGTAACGCAGATTACCTTCTGTACTATGGGTGGGCCTCACCCAAGACGTTGAAGACCTCAAGAGAAAGCCTGGTCACACCACCTATCAAGAAGAAGGAATTTGATCATGGGTCCCTTTGGACTCAAACTGAAACTCTTCCTTGGGTCTCCAGCCAGCTGGCTTGAACTAGAGATTTTGAACTTGCCAGGCTCCACAGTCACACAAACCAATCCCTGAAAACCTGTGTGTGTGTGTGTGTGTGACAAATCAAACATATGTCAAGTGTCCGTAGTTGCACCAGCCGTGTCAAGGATGTTACAGAAAAAGCAGCAGAGCAGGACTGAGGGACGCCTCAGGGTGATCTCCCCCAGCTCCTTTCTATACACTGGGAAACTGCGACCAGGGAGCACAAGTGTCTGGCGCAACGTCACACAGCACGTCGGTGCTGAAGCCAAGAACAGAACCCCATCTAAGATTCTCCATCCGATGCCCTACCAACAAGGCCACACTGGGGCCCTTGAGTAACATTCTATTTAATTATGTGAATGAACTAAAATAAAAATAAAACCAGCCAAGAATTTTATTTAGCACTTTTGTGCCAAGCTCTATGCTCAAGGCTCTTATATGCTTATTTCACTCAATCCTCTTAGCAACCCGGTGAGGCAGGCACTAGTATCCCCTTTGGCAGGGAAGCAGTGAGTCAGAGAGGGTAAATAATTCCCCCAGGCAAAGCTGCTGGTTTGCAATGGGGACGGGATGCAAGCCCTCACGCCAACTCTAAACCCCAAGCTTTGGGCGCAGGCCATGCAGCGGGAAAGAGCGGGGCTCCCTTCTGGGGAAGAGGGAGGCCTGGCGGGCAGGAAAGGGGGCTGGCACGTTGCGTCAGTCTTTATCTCCCATGATTTCTCATGCCAGTCAGCTCCTTTTGCTATGAAACTCTTGTTTCTGCAAATGTCTTGTGTAGAACCGCTTGTTTTGAAGGGAACACCTGCTCTCTAACCCTTCCTGCTGACGCTGAAATCTGGGTGGATTCTGGTATTATTTGCTAATGCGCTGGGTTTCTGGAGTATTTGATGCACGGCTCCCAGGGGAGATGGAGGGAGTGGATTTTATTCTCTGCTTGGCAGCCCTTGCCTGGTGGGAAGGCATAGGGTGGGCGCACGGCACTGAGCCCACATAATTGGATGGGACCCAAATGGAAATTACACAGGGAAAGAAGCAGGTCCTGAAAATAACCCATTGAGCTAAGCTCCGTGAGCAAGTACACCGCTGAGCACCCACCCATAAGCTATTCTATCTGACTCCTGGAAAAGACAGGGATGTCTTCTTTGACACACATCCCCAAAAATAGCCAGGAAAAGAAATGAAGAAAAAAAAAACACCTTTATTGTATCATGTGCCTGTTATGAGTCTATTTTTGTACTGTTTTTACACATATTAACTCCTGAAATTCTCTCTTAAAGGATAGGTATCATCCCATTTTAGAGTTGAAGAACCTGAGTTTCCACAGTGGGGTGGGAGGGATGAATCTCCCAGACACATGGCTTTGAGCATAGTATGCATTTAACACCAGAATCTTCTCTTTCGCATACACAACAGCTGCAGGAGTAGAGGTGTGGCCTGGCCATGCTCAGCCCCCTCAGATGTAACCGCACCGGATGGGACCTACCATGCCCCTACCCACCCCAACCCAGGTGGAGGGCTTCTGTGCAGTCTCCAGGGGCAGCCCCATGCAGCCCTCGTGTGTCAGTAGAGACGCCCTTCACCCCCCGGCCCCCCACACCTGTGTCTCCAGCTTGCAGATGGCCCATCTTGGGACTACTCAGTTTTCATAAGCATATGAGCCAATTCCTCAAAATAAATCTCTTTATATGCATAGACATAAAGGATTTAGACAGAAATATATCCTGTATCTATATTTATATGTGTCTGTATAGACACAGGATGTAGATAAGCAGATATATCCTATACCATGCATTTGGCTCTTAACTGCTTCTGTTTCTCGGGGAACCCAGACTGGTGCAGGCTGGTTATTTCTGAGGGGAGCAGGCCCCCTAAGAACAATAGTCCTGCATTGGCTCAGGAGAAATAAGGTATGTGGTCAAAAAGTCCTGCACATCAGAGAAGAGTAAGGATAGGTGTTCACTGGGAAAAAAGAACAAGTTGAGGATGGGATCTGCACATTCGTTGAGCGCCACTGAGTACCAGGTACTGGCTAGAAGTTCAACTTCACATTTATTATGGCACTGGATACACATGACACCCCAGACGATGATTCAGTATCAGTGACGCCACCCTACAGGCAGGAAAACCGAGGCTCCGAAAAAGTGAGCAAATGAGAGGTGGAGCCGGGCTTTGAAACCAGCTTAGCACCAAAGGGCTTTGAGGTTACCCTGTGGTCCAAGGGGAGCCCCTCACAACACACCCCATGGCCTCCAGAGAACCAAAGTCTTCAAGGACCCCCTAGAAAAGGCGCCGTCTGAAGACCCCACTCCCAGGATCTACCCCAGGGCCCACAATTGGGAGCATGTTTGATAAAGGCAGCCGTGATTAAAGAAGCAATGGCAGGATAGATGGTAGGGGGCCACGCAAAGTGTCCCTAAGCGGGCCAGGAGCAGGCACCTCAGGGGCCACATGCCCTGCACAGCAAAGCTGGGTCTCGGGGCTGCCGCCCCTGTGCAGACATTACCTCTGAGGAGGTCGGCTTGCAGTATCCCGCTCCAAACACCAGGTTTTCCAGAGAAAGGCTAGACTGCTCAGGTCCTGCATCTGGGCCGCCCTTCCCAAGCCAGGAGCCTCTTCCTGGGCGAGTAAAACTGAAATGAAGTAAAGAGGGAGAGAAGGGCATAAGGAAAGTGAGGGTGCTATTAAACTGTCCCCTGGCAACGTAGTGGGGAGCCATAGGTAAGTCATCTGGAAGTTCACCCCCAGCGCTGTCTGGGCCAGACAGTTTGGGATGCCGCTGTGGCAAAGGGGAGCAACTGGCAAGTGAGCGTGACACCCCCCTACTACGTGTATGTGAGATGCCACCTGGGAGGCCAGCATTGTGCCCGAGGCAGAGAAACAAGGTTGCACAGTGGAGGGGCAGGGGGGCCGGGGTCCCAGCCAAAGGACAAGGGGAGGCTCCATCTGAGCGGGCTCAGCTCTGCTTCTGCTCCTCCAGGTGGCACACCTGGCGTGACCTTCAACCCCCATCTTCTTCTGAGTCTCCGTTTGTTCTGGGAAAAACATAAAGACCTACCTCCTTGACCCCCACACAAGTCTAAAAGGGTCATGGACATTAAGGCTGCCATGATCTATGAAAGGCTCACTGGTCAGCACTGGCTGGAACACTGTGATCTGCCCCACAGACAAATACGCAGCACTGCCCGGCTCTGCAAGTCACCGCAAGATCGGCCGATGTGCTGCGGTGGGGCCATTAGCTTTAGGATCAGAGGGGATTAGGAAAGCCGGTGTGATTCCACGAATCTGTCTTATTTCGACTGCTGAACCTCTCCCTCTCCCTTTACCTTGTCAATTTTTATCAACTGATACATCATAAAGTCTGCTTAAACTCATTTCCCCTTTTTTCAGATCTCTTCTATGAAATATCCTAGTGGCTAATTGTCTTGTCGTACTGCGAATGCTGTTTTATAGGCATGTCTTATTCTCCCAACGAGGTTCAAAGTCTCCGATGGCAAAGAGGATCTTGACAATAAATAGCCTCAGGTGGCATCATGTCCTGAGGTGCTCAAGAAATATCTGTGGAATGATTTAATCCTAGACCCACATTCCTGCTTAATGTATTGACAGGCACTCAAAGCTAATATTATATTTCTGTTTAATTCATGTCTTCACATATGTAGTAGGCTCATGCCTACTAAGATGCTTCAGGCATGGCCCTCACTATGAAGTACTGTGGTGTCTGCTGAGGCAGATGCAAGGCAACAGAGGTGAACTCAGGCAGTGAGCACAGGAGAGCAGTTTATAAAGCAAACTGTGTGCAAGAGATCAATAGTTAGAGATGATACTCAAGGAGAGGCAACCACCGAGGCTGGCCTGCCAACACCTACGAGCTCTGCGACATGGGGAAAGATTTTTACTGTCCCGGGGCCTGTGTTCTCCCAAGTCAGCAGGGTTGATACCAGCACTTTCTCCGTGGCGTCTGAGGATTCCATGAGATCAGCTAAATACAGCTTTAGGTACAGGGTCTCACAAAAAGTAATGATTCCATAAGTGTTGCAATATTGTCCATATTCCTACCAATCTAAGAAAATCTAATATAATCATTGTACTAATATAGCTATGCATGATAATACCACAAATAGAATCAAGTATAATAGAATCACTACTCTGATTTGCTTGGAACTGAGATCTGAAGCAAGTCTGCAGTTTAGCTAGAAGGTGGATAAAAACAACACTCAGAAGAAAACGTAGAATATGTACATGACACCGAGGCTCACGGCACATTTGGGGGATAGGCTGCAAATTAATAACTCATTAGTGAATCCCCCAAGTGAAATCTACTTGTATCTGTTTGAGGACTAAAAATTGTTTTCTCTGCTTCGGCCTGTTTCAGGGAAGGTTGAAGGGACTTTGGAGCTTGAATTTTAATTTCACCCCTGCTTTCTCCTGATTGGATTGAACTGATGCTGGGAAAATTGCTTTCCTGGAAAAACTAGAACTTTCTCCATTTGACAGGCATTTCCCATAAGTTTATAGCATTCCTTGTTCCCAGCCGCCATGAGCTAACAGAAATCTTCCCTGGGAAATTCAGAGAACAGAAGACAGTTCTATTTTTACCCCATTCCCCAGAGAAGCTAAGCTCTGAGGGTGAATTTCTATCTGGGCTCCTCGGGCAAGGTTGCTGTAGACAAACTTACTAAGGACTGTTTTTGTCAAAGGTTAAACTGTCTCCTAAGAATTTCTAGATCCCCAGTCTTCAGGCTTCCCGCAACAAAAGGAGAGAGATCAGCTCCTCACAGCCATCTCAGTGACGACATCTCCCCGTCTCTGGGATGGACCATCACCATCTCCTCCTAACTGGCCCGCCTGCCTGCACCCTGATACAACTTCCAGCCCAACACCCGCACAGCCGCTGCAGGGAACTGGGTAAAACAGAGGTCTGATCAGGTGATTCTCCTGTTCGAGGCCTTCAATGCATTCTTCTCATATAATAAGTGGATTCTCAATACTTAGTGTGTCATTAATTACACTGTGCAGTATGACTCTAATTTACCCTCCCGAGTTTATTTTTCACCATCACAATCTCTTATTCCCTGGGTCTGGCTCAAAGGCCACTTCTTCCTAAAGCCTTCCCCGATTTCCATTCAAGCAGAATGGCTTCTTCCCCATGCTTAGCCCTAGATCAGGGCCTGGAACATGGTAGGTGCCAAGTAAATATTAATCGACTGAATGCATGGCCAAGGGTTCTGCATGTACTGTTTCATTTAATTCTTCTAAGAACCTTCTGGAATGTAGTGAAATGAAAGCTCAGAGAGCTTACGTCACATGTTTGAACCAATAGGCTCAATAAGAAAGGGGCTCAGAACAGTGACCCGGGTCCCCCTGATCCCAAAGCCCACACTTAACCCCATCCCTCCATCATGTTCCCTGGATACTCTGCACACCCAATTGTGTGTATTTCTGCCTTGCCAAGCTCCAAGCCTTTTATGGTCCCAGATCTGACCTGTTCATCTCAGGGCTTCCTGCTCGGCCCTTCTAGGAGGGGCAGCTGATGTCTAGTGATGCCCACTGCTACCCCAGCCCCTGCTCACAAAGCATCACATACACTCTGCCCTTCATCTCATTGCAGCCCCTTTCATCTCCACTGGGTTAGTATCACTGCCCATTTAAAAGTTCCTTTCTACCTTCTTGCCTTCATTTATTTATTTATTATTTTGACATTGAGATGTCATTTGTTATTTTGATGTTTAGAGAAGTTAGGTGACCCAAACAAGGATCCCCAGAAATCATGTGGTGGGGCTAGACAGTCAGGTAGTCCTAACTCCAGCTGATGCCAAACAAGTCAGTCTCAGGGCCCCAGAGCCACGTGCAGGAAGCTCTGTTGTCCTGACCCAGGCTGTACCCCCTCAGCAGCTGAGAGCCAGCTAATCCTAGGACACAACCTCCGGCCATCAATCACCCCTACCTCACTGGCAAGAGAAAGACCATGTCCTGAACTCTGCATTGAGGCCACTTTTTGCCTAGCCTCCGAATGAGCTCACATCTGGAGCTCCCCTTTACGGGGCCATCATGCTCTCTGGTGCTTTCTGGATTCTATCTCTCCTGCACCTTCCCAAGGGCAGGCCTGCTTCGCTTTGAGTTTGCATCTATGATTCTTGTAACAGTTCCTATGAAAGGCCACAGCAGCACTGGACATGGCCATATTATAATTCCACATCTGTGGCTCGGCCCACCCAGCCACCCTGCACTCCTGGAGGGAGAAGTCTATCTCTTTCGTTGTCACAGGAGGACGTGCTGAGCAGATCCACACCGTTCCTGGGGTGCGGCCGGCCCTCCATAAATACCCGCTGGATCAAGACTCCCAAGCGGTTCCATGGCCTCCCTCATACAGGCAGCTCCCTTATCTTCAGGGCCCAGTTTCCATCAGGTTTAGGGCAGGAAAATGTCCAAACCTCTCAGCGGAGCCCCAGAGGCCAGGGGCCTCTTTTCACAGCCAGGGCACCCAGCCAGGTGGTGCCCCTCCCCGGCTCTCTCCACCCTTGGCTCCCAGGTCTCCCGGCCCCCACCCTGCACACTGAGTTAACACCCCCGCAGGGCCTCCCTACCCCTATGTGGTGTCCTTTTTCCTCTCAGAAATCACCTCACCACACCCTGTGGTCGCACCTTGTCTTTACCTCTGGGTGACACCTCCCAGTTTGGGGATTATGGTTATTCTGACACAAGTCCATTACTGCTACCATTCGAGGTCAGTACCTGAAGGGGCTCCTGGGTGAGCAGAGCCTGCGATGGAGCTCAGCAGACTGCCTGGTGACACGGGCAGGGCCGCTGAGACAGCACGTGGCCAAGAGCAGCTGCATTTCTCACTCGCTGACCCCCTCAAGGAGCCAGCGCATCAAACTGCCCCACAGTTAGGGGGGATTGGAGGCTCCCTCACAGGCATTTCAACTCCCAGCACTGAAAAGCTGACCTGAAAAGGGACACTGGGAAAACTTCCCCCAAAAAAGCCCACCATTCAAGATTCTATCCCTAAACATCCTTTGGCACAGGGTTTTGAAATGATTTGATGAATGTGTCTGACATGCCAGGTGTATGTGAAGACGGCTGGGTGCAATACACCCATCAACTGTTGTCAGCTCTGCCCCTCCTCTTACGGAATTCATGAAACCTCAGGGCCACACAGGGACTCGGAGGTGCCCTGGGAGATTCACTGAGGGGGAGAACACAGAGAACACAGGGCCACACAGGTGTTCAAGCACTTGAACAAACAGCAACTCAGGGAAGGGGCCGAAAACAGAGCCCCTACCACGTGCCTGGCCACTGTCCTCACTTGAGAGTCACTGAAAGCTTGTGTGGATGGGGCACATTCGTGTTCCTGTTTTACACAGGAAAACTGTGTGTCTCAGGGACCCTGGATGACTTCTCAATTAAGGCACACTTAGAAAAAAGCAAAACTAGGTGTAGAACCCAGGTCTTCAGGTCAAACCTGAAATTGGCATGGTTTCAGCCCCTCGGCTCACTGCCTGTGTCCCCTCGCCTCCTGCTGCCTGTTGCCCATGCCACCTGCCTCTCCCCGGCCCCTCAGGGAGGCCCAGAGCCCAACCCTGCAGCTCAGGAGACATGCTCCTGGTTTGTGTCCATCAGTCTGATGAAACCAGCTGCACCGGCCACAGAAGTGTAACCAGAAAGCCAAGCGGCCCCAGCGCCTCAGGGCTCCCGTCGTACCTGATCAGGGGCTGCTGCAGAGCCACCAGGGCGGCGTGGATGGTCACTGAGATCACCGACAGGTGGAAGTAGTCAAACATGACGGGGACCTGGTGGTGCAGACCTCTCCGGGGGTGGAAGTGCAGGCCGAGCATGCGGCTGCTGATCACGGGAGCCCCCGCCACGTCTCTCAGCCTGGAAGGCAAGCAGTGAGCTCACGTGAGTAACCGGGGGGCTGTTCCTGCTGCCCTCCAGGCAGGTCCGGATTACAGCCGTGCGCAGGGCCAGTCACCATGCATGCATCGTCTATCAATCCCTGCAAACGCTGCATCTGGCAGAAATCATTTCCGCCGTGACTGACAAGTGAAGAGTGAGGCTCAGAGAGGGAAAGAACTCACAAGCCATCCCACAGCTGCCTCTCGGCAGAGCGAGGGCTCATGCTCTGCTGTCACCAACACCAAGCCCACCTGTCAGAGATGGAAGGTCACCCAGACTCTTCAAGGCTCATCTCCACACTAAAGCCTCCTGGCTTCCCTTCCATTTGCTTTCTTGCTTCCCTGCAGGCGTCCAGCATTGCACTTCCTTCGTAGGTTGTGTTTTCTCCTAGATCACACCTCGTAAGGCGATGCCAGACAATGTGACTAATGCATATTCAGACCCAGAAGACCCAGCAGAGTATCTGGCATACAGAAGTTGGTCCAATGTTTGCTTATTCAGAGGAATAAGAGACCAAAGGAATGAATGACGCTCAAAGCAGAGTGGTTGAATAGCCTGAGCAGTTGCATCAGGGCCCCTCCACCTTCGCTCTAGCATTTCATAATCAGTATGCTCCTGATTCCTAGGGAATAAACCAACTGGAAGGTAAGGCTCAGCAGAGTCTTTGCTTATAAAAATGGCATTAATTTTTCTCTAAATAAATCCATCAGGTTCGGGAAATGAATCACTCAGGCGTTCCAAGTTCCGTGAACCAGAGCACTTGGGAAACGCAGCCGGAGCACCTTCCCTGAGCAGGACAGACAGCTCAGCGCACAAGCGTCTTCCTCCCCCTCTGCAGACAGGGACATGAGACACACGGAGGGGACGTGAGGGGAGCGATCCCAGGGCCAGCCCGACGGGCTCTGCTTCCTGGAAAGCCTTGCTGCTAAAGCCTGTGTGCAGATGAATGCCACAGAAAGGAGACGGCTGAATCACTGTCGCCCGGTGTGGCTTTATAAAAAGACCACAAATAATGGCCTCCCTTTTACTGGAAGAAATCTGACGGGGAGAAGGCGAACAGTATAGACCCTGAGCCTCAGAAGTCGTGAACGTTTAGATTCATTTTAATTCTGACAACAGTTTATCAAGGCTTTACTGCAAACCAAACACGGAGCTTTGCCCCTCATCTTTACAACAGTCCTATGAGGTCTTTACTGATGGGGAAAAATTTACAAGGACAGCAATTTACGAGGACAGCAGTCCAGCCCGGGTGGCCCCCTCTGTACCCCCCTCGTCAACACAAACAACAAGAACACTCCCTTGGTTTCCCGCTCTGCCCAGCACCCGCTCCCTAGGCTCAGCCCCTGCACTCCCTCCCCCTTGCCTGCCCACTGGCTGTGCACATAAGCATGTTACAGATACGGAAGCAGAAAGATATATGTTGCTCCCTTCGCCTTGGTTTGGGGCTCAGACTTGTGGGAGATGACTCCCCTCTGAGCCCGCCGGGGTGAAGTAAAGCCTGAATATAGTGCTTTGCCCCTCATCTTTCCAACAGTCCTATGAGGTACTTACTAGTATCATCCCATTTATAGATGGGGAATTGAAGCCACCATGAGTTAACTGACTTGTTCAAAGTCACAAGGCAACACTGAAATGCTAGACCCACGACTATCAGACTCCGCAGTCTGTTCTGCGTTACTGAACATTATCCCTTTGAATACATTCAGACACAGGCTCGTAAAAATCACAGAAGTAGCCTTAGGGCTTGAACAACAGGAGGTGAAATACTTGTCAGGGTAGCAAAGGTATCAAAAATAGTAACAAGAATTTAAACCACATTAATAGGAGCAAAGAATTGGGAATGAGGGAGGTGATGTTCTTTCGTGCTCTGAAATGGATAGAGCCCATTAACAGAGATAAAACAGTTCTTGGGCCAGTTTCATTTAAGACAAGATGGAGATAAACAAGAAGAACTGAGAGGAGGATGCCTGGGTTCTTATAAAGGAACTAAAAAAAAAATTCAAGCAAAAGCACAAAACACAGAAAAGAACCCTGATGCTTAATTGAAGATGAAGAGACAACTTAAGGAGTCTTGTTTTTCTGAACAGCCTTCCACACTTAGAATTTTTCTGAGTGGTTTCAAGGTCGAAAATGGAGGGTAATTGAGGAAAGGTACACAACAACGCCTTGATGTCCTGATAGGCAGGAACAGAGGGGGTGGGGTGTGATGGAGGGGTGAGCCCCCCGTCCCTGGGCAGCCACGTGCTCGTGGGTCTGTGCCAAGCAGAGCAAGGGGCCTGCCTCTCAGCAACCTGACCTCGGGGACTGAACAAAGGTTTGTGGGCAGCTTCTGTCGTGCGCATGTGGAATGTGGACAGCATCCCTGGACTTGACCCATGAGACGCCAGTAGCACCCAGCCCCAGTGTGACAGTCCAGTGTGTCTCCAGACATGGCCAAATGTCCCCAAGGGATGAGCCATCCCACCACAGCGAGAACCACCGTCCCAGGTCCCTGGTATTGGATTCGTGCTTCTCTGCTGGGCTCCGCTCAAGCCTGCATGATTCTGATCTGCCCGGGGCCAGTTTCAAAACCTAATGTCTACCTGTGGGATGTGCTACAGACACTTTAAGATCCTTAAACTCAATTTATGAAAATGAAAAAGCACGGCATTTCTAATTGTTCCCCAGCCTCTGACTTCCTGTTTCTCTTAGCTGATCTCATAGCCAATGAAAACTCCCTCCTTGATTGTTATGAAGTGCTTTGTGTCACAGACAGGAAGTGGCACATGGAAGCCACAGAGGGAAAGGAGACAGTGACTCAGCCAGCCATGCAACTGGCCATTAATAGTCCTTCCTATTAATCTTCATAACAGGCCTGTGAGAATAGATTCTGTAATGATGCCCATTTTGTAAATGAAGCTACAGAGATTTAGAAAAGTGCAGGGACCTGCCCAGGGTCTCACAGCTGGTGGCACACAGCCTAGCCTGCTGGGTTTCATCCTCTCCTGGGTCCCGTCTCTGGTACACAAGCTCTGCACTACCTACTGCTTTGATGGCAAGAAGGTCTCGTTTCCTGTGTCCCCCGTGACGTATCAGTAAGGCTGCCTGGAGCACTGGGTGGAGAATGGCTTCTAGGCTGAGTGTGGAATCAAGGGCAGGGTCTGTGATCAGTTGGAAGTCTCCCCTGGCACTATGGACTCACGTCCCTAAGGGAAGTAGGCAGAGGAAAATAGGGCAGGGGTGGTTGAGGAGTGGATGACAGGATTCCTAGATGGCAGAGGGGGACGTGGGTGCAGCAGAGGCAGCGGCTTCACTTCCGGGTTTATAGGTTAGAAGGAAGGCTGCGCTCTGGCATGGCCTCTGAGTTCAAAACGGTGCTAGAACAAGTCCTAGGGATGGTGTGAGGAAGGTATGATTTCCCAGCACCACCATTCCACCAAGGCGAGCAGACATGGTGAGGGAAGCAGGGGGCCAGAGAAGAATGAGGAATCTGTGGTGTTGAACCTGGACACAGTGGCAGAACCACGGACAGATCCCCTGACAGCCCAGACTGGACGTGACCATCTTACACATCAGCAGACGTCTGCTTTCAATGTGCAGACACGATCGGGTCTCCAGCATCTCAAGAGCGTCCAACTGTGGTTCAGACAGCCTCCAATTCAACTCCCCATGTTATGGAAACTCCCGGGGAGGGCGTTCTAACAGGGAGCCTCACCTTCGGAGGGGTTGGGGGATCGTTCTGCCAGCACTGGCCATCTGACTCCCTGTTCTGCACAGGAGAGTGTGGAGCATTTGCTGAAGAGCTTGTGGAGACCAGAGTGAGCCATGGTTTGCAGAGGGTGGCCAGGGCCCTGCAATTCCCCTACCAGAGCCCAGGGAAAAAGAGTGCCCCGTGCAATAGCCTCAGTCTGATGAGAGGGATGTTCAAGTGGGCTCGCCCTGTGTCCCCTAGAACTGGGCCAACACAGGTCCTGGTGCCTGAGGCTGAGGGTGGCTGGAGTGAGCAGCATTGAGCGGGGAGGGGTCCCACTAGTGTGGGATGAAGGTTAAAGTGTCTATTTCCTAAGGGCCAGATGTGGGCTCCTTGGAGAAGAGACTCCCCAAAGAGCTTCCTGTGAGGACTGAATGACCCACCACAGGAGGCGTCCCTACGTCAAAGAACTGCAAGGGTGTGGGAGGGAGGGGCGGCCCAATGGTGTTTCTCCTGGAGTGCATGAAGTGCCCCCAGAGCAATGGGGCACCTGCCGTAGGAAGAGGCGCTGCCTGCAACAGACAGCATCATAGGGCTCCTGGCCCTGGGCAGCCACTCCACCCTCATGGAGCCCGAGCTGGCAGGGACGGATGGAGCTGTCCACCACACCCCGCTACTGCACCGTGAGTGTCCTGCTCTGACAAAGCCTGGAGCAGAGTTGGGGGGCCGCGGGGGGCGTCCACGAAAAGGGAAAGAAGTCATAAACTGGATGGGAGTTTAGAGTTTTGGAAATACCTTGACTGGGCTTCCTAACACCTGAAAAAGGGACCATTTACTTGTGACATGGTAGAAGCTGGAGAGGCTCTGTGACATGGTAGTTCACCCCACGTGGGAGGAGAGGCCACGGAGCAACTTAAAGGAAGAGGATAGGAGAGAGAAGTGTTGCGCCTGCATCTTTAATTGGCAGATTACACATAAATGGATTTTCAATTTTCAGAGAGTTGAAATACAATAGCAGATATTTAGTACAATGGTGCAGCATCCTGGCAAATCTCCTTTGATTCAGAAGGGGCCTTGAGGTTTGCCGCCTTTTAGGGCCATTGATCTAAAGACCTAGTTAATACCACACTGGAAAGGCACGGAGGTATCAGATATAAGAACGTGCCCGTTAGCAAAGCCTCAGGAAATCAGGAGGTTTCTGGGCATGCAGCATTTGAGCTACCTGCCTAAAATGCATGCGGTTCAACACGACCACACAGGCAGTCTTAGCCTGCATTCCCGTAGCCTGTGGCGGAGCAGAGGTTACTGCTGCTCAGGAACCAGATCTGTGAGGGATTTCAGAGGCCCGCGGCCATGAGGACGCCCCGGGTCCGAGGGAGGAAACCACACGGCCGCGCTCGGGGATGCCAAGGACACTCACTGCTGCTCACTGTCCGTGAAGTGCAGGTCCACCTTGAGCTGAAAATCGACTTCACTCAGGGCCTCTTCCACCTGCAAGGGAAACAAAGTTCGAGGGATTTCAGGGGTCAAGTCTGGCCCAAAAGAAAAATGTAGCTGGTCTAGTTCCCGAAGTTTAGAAAAAGAATCTCACCCCACGGTTAATGTCATTTATGTGTAAAGCAGAATTCCCACGCATGTTCCATGGAATTCTGACTGAATGGGATATCAGTGAGCATTCCAAGAATAAGAGAGGGACAGGACTGAAATAGTCAAATCTGGGAAAAAGCCAGTTCGCAAAAAGGGTTAAACAAGTTTTCCGTATTGTAGGGAATCCTGAGCACCTGATTGGCCAAACGGACTTGACCTGGAATCCGTTTAGGCAGGAGTGGAGTGTTCCTTGGCCCCGGCTTTGGGAAGGGTGTGGCAGTGACCTTGCCTAGAGGAAACCCCACTTAGCTATGACGGGGATGGTGGAATGACACTGCCTGGGCCCTCAGCCACCCTGGCCTGGCAGGAACTATTGTCCCACTGGACAGAGAGAAGCTGATGCTCAGGAAAGGGAAGTCACTTCCCAAGGTGGCTTGGCTTCCTAAGAAAGCAGGCCCTTCATTCTTTTCTTGAGGTCCATCAAGGCACTTGCATTTCATGTCCTATCCATGGCTGCTTCCATTCCTAACTTTCAAAACACACCCTCTCTTCACTGAGCATTTGATCTCATAGTACAGGGTTCTAGGTATCCTACCTGCCAGCTTCACATTTACACCTAAAAGATGGTACCCCTGTTCTTCTTTTCTCACACTGAACACCACCAGGGGAGCTGCCTCCAAACATCAGATCTCACTGCCCGCCCTACCCCACGGGGACATGCAGGTAAGGGCAGCACACCTGGGTGAGGACTTGGTCTCCTCCCTCAAGCAGGCTGGATGGAGCCCTTCTTCCTTGTCACCCACAAAATGCTGTTTTGGTTTGTTTCTTCTATCTTAGTGTTCAATGTTTCCTATTAAAATTGTTGCACGTTTATAACCTGGAAGCCCATGAACCAAATTTTATCTGTACACACATTTTGTTTAGTCTACATAAAGCTGCCAACATTTAAAAACCAGGCAACATTTCTATTGCAGGTTTCCAGGTTCTGGGGGAAAAAAACAACCACCTGGATCTGGCAATGCCAGGCTGGCATTTGGAAGCTCCATTTGGATCAGGCTTCTGGCAACACCGACAATACCCATCCGGCCTGTGGCAACCGCTGGGGGCCAGTTTCTTGCCTCAGATCCCTAAGATCCCGGGGCCCTTAGGGGAGAGACTAGTCTTAGTTCATCTGGATCCCCAGCTCCCAAAGTAGAGCCTGCTACATAGAAAGTAGTAAATTTCTTGAGAGACAAATACAGCTCTTCTCCATCTCCACCCTTTTTGATATTTGTTTCTTTGCAAGACTGTCCTCCTCCTGCAGGATGGGAATCTGGTACCCAAAGGCCTCTTTGGAAACATGTCCCTCGGGAAGCATAACTCAGCCAGAGACATATGGATAGGATTTATCTTTAGGTCCCCAGGGTTTTGAAATTTGTTATTTAAAAAAAGCATTGAGAAGTTAACATTTTGCTGGATCCAAGCACTATGAATAACTTCCCCTTGAGCCTTGTTTTGCATAATCATGTACCTTGCTTCATACACACAACCCAAGCAACGGAGCTCCTTGCCGCCAGTTCCTGGGAAGTGAGATTAGCAAAGGAGCCTCTAACCACCTTGTGAGCACGCACTTGCCTGGTTTACAAGAATTCACAGCAAGCTCCGATTTTATACTTGCTGCACTTCCTCTGGAACTCAGAGGGAAATCCTTTGCCAGGATGAGCTGTGGCTGCATTGAGCCTGGCTGAGACCTTACTGATGTCTCAATAAGTCTTTATAGCAGGAGGCTGCAGAATGAAGTCACGGGCCTCTCCAACCATTCATTTCATCGTTGGCCAATTGCTACCTGCCCCTCCTTCTATACACACACTCACACATGCACAGATGTACACACACACATGTACATGTGCCCTTCTGTTGATCTGCCTTATCTTGGCTAAAGGCATCACCACCCTTCAAGGACATTATTGGCACCAAGAAGCAGTTTTGTTTAGCAGTGGGAAGAGTAACAGCAGCTAGTATTTACAGATGAGTTATTATGCAGCAGGCACTGAGCTACCAGTGCCCATATGCTATCTCACTTAATGTGGATAAAACTATGAATTAAGAAATATTGGTCCCATTTACAAATGAGGAAACTGAGCCTCAGTAGGTGAAATCACCCAGCTCAGTGGGTCAGTGAGTCCCACAGCACAGATTTGCTCAAGGGCTCCTCTGCTCCCACAGCCTGGCTGCAGGGTCTGACCTTCCCTGCAGGTTGCACATTCTGTAGCTGGCTGGTTCCAGACTCTACTCATAATGGTGATTCTCATCTCTTTTCCTCTATTCTTAGTTCCTCTCCTGAGATGCACCACAGTGGGGTGGGAAAGGAGGCAGCTTCAGAAGTCAAGCTACTGGGTGCAAATCTTGGCTCTGTGTGACCTTGGGCCAAACATCTGTGTTTTCTCATCTGTAAAATGAGAGTAAAATCATCACTGCTATTCCCTAGAGGGCACTGCTACTGTGTGCCAAGCTAAGAAAATGCACAGAAAGGGCTTGGCATAGTGCAAGAACAAAGACCATTCTCAGTGAATGCTAGTTATTACTGTTATCTGCAATTTACCATGGGCTTTCCACCCACAAGACTCCCTCCTTTACCCACTCCAGCGGCAGCCCTGTGCCCTGGTCACAAACATAGGCTCTGTGGCCAAACTGCCTGGGTTCACATCTCAGCTCTATCCCTTCCTAGTGGTGGGACTTTGGACAAATTACTTAATTTCCCTACATCTCTGTATTTTCATCTGTAAAACAGGAGTAATAAAACACATCACAATACTGTTGTGATGATTCAGGGAGATCTTCAAAGCAAAGCATTCAGTACAATGCCTGCCACACAACACACACCTAATAAATACAAGATGCTACTACTACTGTCTTATATGATCATGCAACTGCTATTTATGACCGGCCCCGAGTTTCTATCCCTCCCCAATAGAGACATTTCTTCTCCCAGCTAACCTGACCTTCAATGGCATCCCCAAGCCCATTCATAGCCAAACGTCAGAGTCAACTCCCATTTAACATTCTTGACCACAGGATATGTTCCCTCCATCTCCTGTAGGTAACCTGAACCCAGCTCTCTGGGCCACCCTGGGCTGGGAGGCAGTGCGCCCTCTCCAACCTCCCCCACTGGGGCCGTGGCACTGCCAGCATTCACATGGACTGCAGCAACTGCCTGCATGTCCTCAGTCTCTGGCCCCCCCACCCCCATTTTCCATATTTCTGCCAGACTGAACTTTCTGAATCCCAGCTCTCCTCCTCCCAACTCCTGAAGGAGCCTCCTGCCTTCAGAACCAGGTAAACGGACAGTGTAGAGCAGGAGCTCTGGGGCCCTCCGCATTGTGTCCTCAGTCTCCTCTCTAACCTTGCATCTGTGCCCCCTCCTACCAGAGTGGCAACTGCTTTCTTCCCCAAACCTGCCTTCTACTTTACTGCTTTTCACTGTTCTGCCACCTCCTGTTAGTATCTGGTTTACACACTTCGGTGCTCCTATGTTGGGTACATAGATGGTTACAACTGTTATATACCCTCATTGGACTCACCCCTTTATCATTATGTAATGTCCTTCTTTGTCTCCTGTTACTTTGTCATAAAGTCCGTTTTGTCTGATACAAGTAAAAGTATTGCAACTCCAGCTATTATTGTCCCTATTTGCATGGTATTATCTTTTCGTATCCCTTCAGTTTCAGTCTGTGTGTGTCTTTAGGTCTGGAGTGAATCTCTTGTAGGCAGCAAATAGCTGGTCTTGTGTTTCTTATCCATTCAGTCACCTACGTCTTTTGATTGGAGCATTTAGGCCACTTACGTTTAAAGTAATTATCAATATGTATGTATGCATAGCCATTTTGTTAAGTGTTTCCTGGTTGTCTTTGCTGTTCTCTGACCTTTCCTCCTCCCTTGCTCTCTTCTCTGTGTTCTATGACTTTCTTCAGTGTTATGTTTGGGGTAGTTTGTCTTCCTTCTTTGTTTTTGGTTTGTGGTCACTATAGGGTTCTTAAATGACATCCTATGAATATGACAATGTGTAATATGCTGACTGTCAGTTAAGGTCAGATGTATTCTAATGGCTCTACATTCTTACTCCCCCTCCTCACCTTTTATATGTATAATAACTTCTTTTATACCATTTTGTTAAGTGATCCCCTTAACTAATATTTAGATGCAAATTGCTTTTGCTATTTCTCTCTTTTTGACCTTCATACTAGCTTTTAAGTAATTTATCTACTACCTCTACTATATGTTTTCTTTACTACTGGAAATTTTTCCTTCTTAAATATCTTGCTTCTAGCTAGGATCTTTTCTTTTACTCTTAAAGAAGTCGCTTTAACCTTTCTTGTAAGGCTAGTTTAGTAGCTCTGAACTCTTTTAACAGGTTTATCTGTGAAGAGCTTTATCTCTACTTCGATTCTGAATGGTAACCTTGCTGGGTAGGATATTCTCGGTTGGAAGCCTTTTCCATTCAGCACTGTTAATGTGCCATGCCATTCCCCTCTGGACCGAAGAGTTTCTGTGGAAAAACCAGCTGATGATCTTACGGGGTTTCCCTTATACATAGCTTGCTGCTTTTCTCTTGCTGCTTTTAAGATCCTCTCTTTATCTTTGATCTTTGTCATTTTGATTACAATGTGTCTTAGTGTGGACCTCGTTGGGCCCATCTTGTTTGGAGTTCTCTATGCTTTCTGGACCTTGTAGACTGTTTTCTTCCCCAGATTAGGGAAGTTTTCAGCTATTATCTCTTCAACTAAATTTTCTAATCCTTCCTCTCTCTCTTTTCCTTCTGGGACTCCTATAATGCAGATGTTAGGATGTTTCACGTTGTCCTGGGGCTCTTACCCTGTCCTCATCTCCCAAGTCACTGATCTATTCTTCTGCATCCTCTAGCCTGCTGTTCATTGCCTCCAGTATATTTTGTATTTCATTTATTGAATTCTTTATCTCTGATTGGTTCTTTTTCAGACTTTCTATCTCTTTGTTGAGGTCCACCTTGAGTTCTACTATAGATTTCTCACATCCAATGAGTAGCTTTATAATCACTGCTTTAAGCTCTGTCAGGTAGACTGGTTAATTCTCTTTCATTTAGTGTTTTTTTTTCTAGGCTCTTTTCTCTTCTGTCATTTGGAACATATTCCTCTGTCTTCTCATTTTGCGTGACTTCCTGTGCTTGGTTCTTTGGAATAGTTGAAAGGACCCATTCTCCCAGTCTTGCCTTGTGTGGAGGGCTCCTTGTGCAGACGGCGTGTTCCTCAATGTTTGGGCTGGAGGCCGAGCAAGTGTGAGGTGGGCTTTTCCTCGTGCTGGGGCTCCCAGAGTGTGATCCTGGGGTGCAGCCTTGGGGGCCCATTGGAGGGGCTCCTGGAAGGACACCTATGAGTTCTGCACTGGTTGGGGGAAGGTGGTGGGTCAGTGGTAAGTCAGGAGCACCCTCTAGGTAACTCTTGGATTTTGGTGCCAGCTGAGTCCCCTGAGCCTCTTCGGCCATATGCCCATGTGTCCTCTGGGCCACTTAGGACTGCTCTGGGGAGTTCCCGAGTAGGGTGCCCACCAGGTCCTGCTGGTGGTGTAGCATCAGGCTCCATGCACGTTCCCCATGGCCCCTGTGTGCTCTGAGCTACTTCGGGGATTTCTCCGATTAGTGCCGCCACGTCCCACTCATGACCAGGAGTCAGGCCCAGCACAGGCGTTCCCCCACGGTGCTCTGGGGAGTTGCCTGGGTGGCACCCACTGGCAGACTCATGCACCCTCCCAGCAAGCAGGGGAACTTTGCCGTCCTGCTGATGGGGGCTGGGCCAGTAGATAACAGCAAGCAACAAGGCGGGGCTGCTGGGTGGCACCCAGATCCTGCTCCTGGGTGCAGAAGGCTGTGCGAAAGAAGCACAAACAATGTCACTGGCTGGCTCCTCAGATCCTGGATTGCCTCCAATGCTTTCCATTGCTGTTTAGCTCTGAAACGTGGGTCTTTTCACTTATGGTCTAGTTGTACTTTAATCCACCAGGCATTTTCCGTGGGCCTCAGGGCAGGGAGTCTGTGCCTGACTCTCTCAGCAATATCCCCCCTCAGCCCTCTGAGGGTCACTGTGCTGCGGATGGGAACCCTGTGGTTACCCGGTCTCTGTCTCTCCTGTCGTTTTTTAGTTTGATCTTCCTGTGCTTTGCTGTAGGAAACACTGGTCTCCATTCTTCTTCAGGGTGAAATGTTCTGTGTGTGGGTGTAGATTCATCGTGTAGGTTGGAGAAGGTGGATCGGGGCTCTCTCTACTCCGTACCATTTCCCCAGAATCCGAGTCCTGCTGTCTTCTGTCTGGAAAGCTCTTCAATGCCCCGTGCAGAAATTCCACCCATCCTGGCTGTCAAGACTCTGACTCCACTCGCCCCTCCTCCCCAAAGGAAAAGTCTCTGCCTGATGGACTAGTTCTGGGATGGGATCAAGAATCTGCATTTTGAATAAGTACTGCCAGGGGGCTGTGCCAGGGGCACATCAAGGATTCACACTACCAAAACGCTTTTCCTTTAAAAGCCTATAAAACTGCAATCTTGTCCTTAAAGACATTTTCCTTCAATTTGCTCCTAATCTTCCTCTGGGCACTAAGCATTTTATTGTTAGAAACTGAATCGTCTTAGACTTGGCTGCTGGGAAGCTTACTGCTGAGTGTGTGGGCCACCCCCAGTGACATGGTCTGTTACGTTTATCCTAGGCCTTTTCTCCTTTTTGTGTTTTTCCTCTATTCTGGCTTTTTCTATTGCTTCTCCCCACCCCACCCCCCATTTACTATTTATGAATTTTGTCAGCCTTCCCAGTTCTTCTGGGGGATTGCAGGGTGTCATAAATAAAATGCCCACTCGACTTCCACACTTGCTTATTCTTTGTGACCGTCATCACAACATACCGTCTTAGGCTTTAGACTGTGATTAGTCCCATCCATGGCCACCTCTTGCACGTGTGCTCTCCCTGCATGGACTGAATCTTCTTCGTGTCTGCATTTCCCATAGTATGTGGAATGGCGTGATTGCTATATGTATGCATGAACATGAATTCTGGCCATCTGGCTGTAAAAGGTGTTTCTGTTGTCATAATCAGACCAGTTCAGTGGGAAAGAGCCAATGTATCCATCTCAGACACACAGTTTTATGGACATAGGTGATTAACTTTAACTGTCACTGGTGTGGACTTAGAGATGAACTGTAACATTGTCCTCTGCCGTATGGATTGCCCCTACACAGTAATAAATGATGACCCTGTAGCGGTAAGTGATTTGGGATGCAGAAGAAGGGAGTATATGCTGTCAAACAGACTTTATGTTCAACTTCAGAACTAAGGCCTATTATCCCCTCAAATGAGCTAAACCTGGGTGTTGGAAAAGGTGGTCTGGTGTCTTCTCCTAAACCAGGTCCAGGAAGGAAGCAGCTGGTATACTCAAAATGAGGATTCCAAGTGCAGTACTTTCAAGGGCTGATCTACAAAGATGTGGAAAGCCACGAATGATGGCTCAGGACCTCACAGTTAGTAAGTGCAAAACTTCCCTACCCGCTGAGATGGGAAGAGTCGGGGGTGGGGGCAGTGATTACAGACTAGAGAGAGAGGGCTACATGCAGTGAGCTCCCTGACTGAAGTGAGGCCTTTGGTAGAAGGACACAGCCAGGGGGTTGCTGTTAAGTGTTTAACAACTGGCTCTCTGAAGGAAAATTAAAAGAAACAAAACAGATTTGCTGCATTCCCAATTTCTGTGGTGTCCATATTTCTATCACAATTGATACAAGGACCCATATAATATCAGTAAATGTGGAGTTGGGAAACCTAAGTACCTTTGGCCCTCGACAGTAGCACAGGCAGGCTCCAGCCCACCACAGGACGCCGCGGCCCCCACGCCCAGAGCGGCAGGAGCCCGGGGATGGACGCTCAGGCCCCGCTGCCCCCTGACCACTGGCAGGGTCTCTCAGAGGCTGAATGCAGATGGAAACAGGAGGGAAGGATCTAGGGAGCAGATCTCCAGGGGGCAAAGCGGGTGCGGAGGGCAGAGATGGGAGACAGAAGGGCAGTGAACAGGGACCAGGGTACCTGCAGGCTGGCAGCGCACAAGGGGATACTTATTTCTCTGTGCCAGTCACCTCAGCCTCTCTACTTTCCCTGGAACACACCCACCCATTCCCCCTCAGGGGCCTCGTCCCGCTGTGCCTCCTCCAGGCACACTGTCCCCTTGAGCTCTTGACATACCTGCCCCTCCTTAGCACATGGGGGCTCAGCAAAGTGTTGGCGTCTTGGCAAGGCCACTCGCATCGATCACTTGATCTCCAGGGAATAATCTCCATCGTGTGTGAAGGCTGTGTTTTAGCCGAGCTCCTGGCGGTCATGAAGCAACACCGAGTCTTGCAGAGTAGGCCTGCCGTGGGCTCTCTGCCCCTTGGGTCCAGTTACAGCTTCACAGGACCCTCCCATGGGCACCTGACATCTACTCTCACCACCCTGTGTGTGTATCTCACAGACGAGTGAGTGAGCATGTAGCTGTGGGAGACTCAGCCCAACAATGTCCATGATTTATTTGATTACATTGTGGATGCTGATCTAATAGTAAAATATAAGCCCCAAGACACCAGGGATATTTTCTTGTTCACTGTTTTATCTCTAGCCCAGTGTAGGTGATTAGCTGGTTCTCAGTAAATCTTTGATGGGCAGATGGATTGATGAATGAGGAATTAGTGACAGTTTTCACCACTAGCTGCACAGGGGAAGCTGGTCACTACCCAGACCATAAAAGCCGTGGGCAGAACGCCACAGGGCATGAGAGAAGGGAGACATTACGTGGCCAGTAGGCTCTGTTATGCGTGCCCCTTGGGGAATGTGAATAGAGGACATGCCTCTAATTAGGCTCTCCTAAAATAGGAATATATGTCCACATCTTCAAAGATATTCTAGCAGGAAATAATCAGCTGGAATGTGGTAACAGGAATTTGAGGTGGGACTACAGGAGTGGAGATGTTTCTTTGAAATGTGTTAATCTGATGAATAGAGAAATTTTAATCATGTTTCTAGCAAATGGGAGAGCTCCCCAAGGCCTCTGGGCTTTTGCTTGTGCTGTTCTTCCTGCGTGGGACGCCCTTCCTATTTCTCTTAGTCTGATGGACTCTCAGGTCACTGCATCGCAAAGCCAGTTCCTTGGTGAGACCACTGACGTCCCCCACAGAGCGCACCATCCACCCGTGGTGCTCCAGAGTTCATTTGCACCGAAGCTAGGACAGTGCATATTGCCTATGAGGATGGTGCTTATACATCTGTTTTCCCACAAACTGTCAGTCCCTTAAGGGAAGAGTTCCTAATGCCTTCTTCAGCACTGTCCCTCATCCAAGGGCCCAGGACAGAGCCCTGCACAAAGCAGATGCTCAACAGACTGGGTGCCTGCACCAACGAGCAAATGGGCAAATGAAGAGCAAGCAGGCATCAGTTAGTTAACAGAAACTGCTTGGAAACTGGGATGAGCAAGGACATGAATGAAAGAATGAGCACAGAAGTGCATGCACAAGTGCACACGTGCACGAGTGCTCTGACAGCACAAGTCCCTACCTGCCAGGTTTCCAGGCAAATCTGTACCTTCTCCTTCATTTACCATTTACCTAGCAATGGGTGCAAAAGGCAAGTGGTGGACACGGCAACTTGTGCTGGTGTAGATTCCATGACTTACCCTTTCACCATCTAAGAGCAAATGAGCTCGGAGGATCATGGCATCATTTATGGGCACCTCTTCATTCCTGTACAGGATTTGAAAGACCCGGCTGTGCACGGTGTTCTCGTGGACGCAGGCTGAATGCAGGCTGCTGCTGTCTGCAAAACAAGAACCAGTAGGAGCCTGTGAGCTCCAGCATCGTCCTGCACCCGCAGCTCCTCGGGTGGTGGCCCAAGTCAAGGAAAGTAAGGGCCCCTGACTGCATTCCAATATCCAAAGATGAAAATCACAGGCAAATGAGGTCCCATTACGTAAAGCCTGCTGTTCGGCAAGTTGGGCTGGCATCTCCGAAGAACCGTGCTCCATCCTTACAAACCTGGAGTCTTATCTAAACCCCTGTCATGCAGTGAGTGGGGCTCCTTGGCTGGAAATCAGTGCCTGCTAAATTCTTCACCTGCTCACATGGTTCCTCCTCTATGAAGCCCTGCACAATCCTCCTCTCCAGGGAACATGAGGAAAGGCACAGAGACATGGAGACAAGAACTGCCCCCTCCGAGGACTTCCTAGTGCCCACGGAATTCTCTCTTTACAGAATCACTTTCTCTGGAAGTGTGGTTTGTGTGTCACATACGATACGAACACTGTCTTGAGTTTTAGGCAAATGTGCTCATTGTAATTGCATTAGATAATCAAGTTTCTTAAGGAACTTGTTCAACTCCATGTCCACCAATGGATTCTTCATGTACCCTAATCCCTAACCATTCCTCAAAGTCAAACTGAACTTCAGAAAGACAAATCTATCTGATACAGTCAAAGAGGCCCTACTGCATCCACTGGCCAGGGTTATCACAGAGAGCAAGTGGGTGAATTCCTCAGAATCATGTAACATGTAAACTGCTCATTTGGAAAAATATAAAAATATTTTTAAATAAATAATGCTTATTTTGATAGGCTATAAGGCACTGATTACCTTATTTTTAATAATGTGGTACTTTACAGTTTCCAAAGTGCTTTTCAAAGGTGCTACTTTGCTCAGTCCTCACAGAAAATTGCTAGGGTGCATCTTACTGCAGATGGAAAGACCACACTCAAAGAAGAAGAGGGGAGCGTCTTGGTATTTGCTGTGTGGTGAGGTATTGTGTGGATCCAGCCTCACATCAAACAACTGAGAAGAGAAGTCTCAGGTGAAGAAATAAAATGCACCCATTTCCTAGCAAAAGGTAGGTCTCCTCTATGAAGCACTACGGAGAGAATGAAATAGGATGCTTGCAGAGGCAGGCAAGAAAATAAACAAAACAAGAAAAATCCATTCAACTAGCAAAGAAAATCTTCTCAGTGCCTTGTGCCTTGTCCCAAGATGGTTTAGAGTCCCCTGGAAACAGGGACAAAGGGTCACTGCCATCTCCCAATGCCCAGTAGCACCGTAACCAACACGGGCCATGTAGCTTCAGAGTATGGAACACATAAAACCCCAGGTTGTTTCCAAGCTGCTCACGTATTTCTGCTCTAATTTGCACTTTGCCATAAAGAACATAAAATGACTGACCGACACAGCCCTGCTTAGACCTGTTGGATTCAAACTGATGTGACTCTTCAGCAGAACTGACCCCTGTGTGCAAATGCCTTTGTGTTGTCATCTGCTCTGTCAGCCCTCTCGCTGTCACGTTACGGCCTGGTCGGTCTATCGGCCAGACTGACACCACGGCAGAGGAGGGGTGGGGTGACCACTCTGAAGGTCAGAGCCGCCCAGGGCCAGGAGGGACAGCCAACAGAAGAGCTCTATCACTTGCCTTCTGGGGCAGGTGACATCACCCCTGGTACATCAGCTCTCCTGGTGACAAATGGACGCAGCTACACTGACCTCCGGGGCCAGGGCAGTCACAGAGAGGACAAAATGACTCAAGATCCTAAGACCAGGCACATACTGGGCAGGCAATGTGCAGTAGGGTGGCCTTGCCATTGTGCCTGGAGAAAGGTTTGAGCACTTTCTGGGAAATAATTTCCACTGGCCAAGCTTCTGTGGGAGATTAAACTCTGATTTTGAGCAGTTTGGCAAATGAGACCCCAGGACTCCGTGGTATTCACGGAAGATCACCAAATCCCAGCTGGCCCCGTTAAGTCCAAGAAGAGGCGTTTCTTCTACCGTAGGGGATTTCCTGTGTCATTTTCCTACTCCCATGCAGTAGAGCACGACGCAGGTGTCTTCTCACAAGGGGAGGCTCACTGACCCCGAGACACCCTCTGGGACTGTGGGCACTGCTGTTCCGCTCCTGCCGGGACCCTTCCTTTGGGAGCGATGACCCACACACAGACCCCCAGCCCGTTCTCCTGACTCCCTCTCTCTGACTGTATAAAGGAAACGCTGCTCTCTGCTCCTCAGAAGGCCTCCTCCCGGCCCCGCCGGTGCTGCTGCCCGGCTCATTTTGCGGAGCCCTCCCGGTTCACATCACGTACACCTCACCCTCTGTCTCTGCACCGGGCATGGGGCACCAGAGGTGAGGGGTGTACACGCCCTCTCCCCTTCAAGGAGCATAGTCTTACTTTGGGGTACCACCCTTTCCCAGCTGTGGGGTGATGGGCCGCTTTTCTCTTTGGGATGCTTTTACTTATTGCTTGGTGACCAGATTTCCGGGCAAGTGGTCCGGGGAGAGGGTGTAGCAGAGAGTCTTTCCAAATATCACCTTTTTTTCTTTTGTGTGTCTGGGTTGGTAACACACATAAGGATCTGAAAGGAGAGCTGGAACTTTAAGTTGGAAACAAGATGGAAAGAAGGACGGAGAAGGGAGAAAGGGAATGGAAAGGAAAGGAGCAGAGCAGAGAGAAGGCAGGAGAGGAAGAGGGGGTCCTCAGTGGCTCCCACTGTCCACGGAGTACAGTTCAAAGATCACAATCTGGAATTTTAGGCCAGAAGGCAGAGTAAAAATGACTGCTATGTTCTGCTATTTTGTTTCCCAAGGAGTGAGTGACATCGACACTTTGCATATCTACGTACCTCTAAATGTTTACACCTCAAATGATGACGTTCCCTCTGCTGAGAGCCCCCGCTGGCCCCAGGGCTCAGTGGGCAGGGATTACAAAGGGCAGGTGCTGCGCTTCTGACCTGGGACCTCTGCCCGGAGTGCAAGCCTGCAGCACATGGATGTTCACTTGTGGACCGAACACCATTCATGCTCTGAGAACAAGCCTGCGCTCTGGGGCTCCCCAGAGAATCAGGTCTGGGCCAAGTAGTCAAAACTCCAGGAGAGCCCCGCCCCCATCCAGGTGTGAAGCCAGCCAGATGAGGTCTGGGCTGCTTGAAGAGAAGACGCTGAGAAGCTGTCACCAAATGTGTTCAAGCCCAGGCCATGTGCATACAGAGAACCCTCCGACACGCCAGAGCTCGCAGGGGCAGGAGGGCCCAGTCAGGGATGAGCAGCTGGAGGTCAGGACCTCGGCGTTCTCAGCGTCTGTGACAGGGCCTCCTTCAGCAAGGCAAACGCACAGTCGACACTTGCCCCACCACCTTCTCTCTGTGGCTGAGGGCTGGCCATTGAATCTGAGCTTCAGTAAGTCAGGAATCATGTCCTGCCTGGCTCCGTAATGAATATGAGGCTCAGATGAGAGGAGAGTAGAGAAGTATGTGTTCAGCCAGAAAATTCTCAAAACCAAGCAGATTTCCCGGTAAAATGAAAATGACAGTGATGATTCTTTACGCCAGGTAATTTTCTGGCTGTTTCCAGGAACAGGAGGGACAGAAAGCCACCCTGAAGCCAAGCATTATTATTGCTTCTAAGCATTTCAGAGAATAGACAGAGAGGAAACCGCCTTGAAGCAGACGTTCGCTGTTCTCCCAGTGAATAACCAGAATGATTTCCTGTCATACAAGCGTTTCCTGGCTGGCGGGGCCAGTGGGCATCGGTGCCCGGGCAGAGGGTATGACGGGTCCCTCTGTGACTCCAGCAGAGCTGCTTCTTTCCCTGGATACCCTGAAACCGAAGTACAAGGAAAACAATCCGCACAGGGAAAACAGGGTCCCCAGGCGCGAAGGGCTCAAGGTGTTGGTGGCTTTTCCTGGAGTTTGGGAGCTGGGGAGGCCTGCGGGGCTGCGGCAGACCTTTCCCAACCAAGACGGTGCCGAACACCATGTGGACCAAGGAAGGACTACTGTTTCCTATAAATAAAGTGGCTGGAGGAAAGCGGGAGCCCAGGGTGATGACTCTGGGTGCTCACAACGGCCCCAGGGTTCACGAGCAGAAGGCCAGCTTTGCACCGTCAGCTGGAAAGCTCTGTGGGTCCATCTAACCTGGCACAAAGGAAAGGCTGTGCTTTGAAGAGCAACGGCTGAATGTGTGAAGGTCACCTAAAAAGCAATGACCTAGGGTTCTGAGGTGTGGGCTCTCAAGGTCTGCAGATGCCTGACCAGCGAGGAGCTCACCACTGAGGTTACAAGCTTCTTGGAACTGTAGAAAAGCATCTTCAACACAGCACCTGTGGAGCCATGAGAAGCCCCAGCAGCGAGGGACCCATCAGACCCAGTCCGACCTGGCATTCTCTCCTCACCTGGCATTCCAAAACAGGACCCCGACTCACCGCATGAGCCCAGGGCTTCTTGGACGATGGGACATGGGGCACGTGGGTTGGCATATCTGCTAGCAGGCACTCTCATGGACTATCTCAAGAGATAGGAATGTACTCGCACCTTCAACTTTTGAAGCGCATCAAATTGGCAACACATTAATCAAGGGCTGTATTTTAGGTGTCATTTTTATTGTCATTTTAAAGAATATCAGATGTTTTTCTCGCTTTCTACTTAGAGTACCTGCTATACTAATGTAAGAGACAGTACATACTTTGTTTTGATGCACATGCATATGAGTTCATGCCTTACGCATGATCCCAGATGAATATGACTTTGTGGGTTTTGCTATAAAACATATTCACCCATTCCTTTAGTTCTTATTCCTCACCTGCATCAGGTCCTGGACAAAACACACTGGGATCCAGCAATGAACTGTCATAGGTCTCCTCGTGGGGTATACCTGCCTCACATCTGTCCATGGAGTAGTAAATGGGTGGCCCCTTTGCTGCCTATGCCCTCAGACAGCTCCTTGTCTGGATGAATTCCTCATCTCTCCAGATACATTGCATTATTTGCAACCTCGTACATGGCCTATTTAACCATTGTAATTGAGGCCACAAATCATGTACAACACCCGGGGTTTGAGTGTAGATGTTGTTATTGATTAACTGTGTGATTGGGACGTCACTTCTCTGTAAGATACAGTAAATACAAAGTGGTTTGCTCATTGCAAATTGTGCTACAGAAGCTAGCCTGGGATTGGTTGGTCTGAGTTCCGGCTACTTTATACCCCTGATCTCACTTGGCTCTGGGTATTAGAGTCACTTTACTCAAGAGGAAACTGAGGATGATGGTGCTTACATCACTTCCTCAGCATCAAATATAGTAGATGGTAGAACAGCGATGCGCTCTTTAATCCCTTGGTTTGTTTACTTGCTCATTTACAATTAAACTAAACAACCATACAGACGATATGCCAGGCGCTGGCGATGCCACAACAGTGACAAGGAGGAGTCTTCAGTACTTAGTCCCATGTTTCCCAGCTTTGCTCTCTCCTCGTCGCACCACCTTCGCTTCTGCTTTATACCGTAAGTGAAGTCCTCCAGCGACGGGAGGGTAGCCTTTGCCTATTACAGTTCCTCAAACACGCACTGATCCACCCAGCAGTTACCTGCAAACGAGAGCAGGCGGGGAGGGGTGGCCTGTGGAAGGTTCTCAGTGCTGGTGGTTGCAGGACCCAGAGGTCGGACCCCTAGCCTCTTCCACAAGAACACTCAGGTTACAAAGCGGACACCCTGGCCTGATGGGAAGTCTTGTCTACAGAAACCAAACCTAAGAACTCAGTAAAACACACCAGCTGACCTACTGGTAATGAACAAGGGCTGCTGCAGCAATTTAGCAGTAAGCATCCTTCCATAAGCCTGAGTGGGTTCAATTACTTAATTATAAGCCGCTGTGACCTACCTATTAGAGTGAGCCCAGCAAGGCCAGCACTTGATGGCACTTTATTAGCCAATAATGTTGCTATACAATCTCAAAATGCAAAGGCCAGCGTGTGGCCTCTAACACATTCCAGGGCCACAGCAGTTCACCTGCGGGGCCTCCTTCAGATTGTACCCACCCCTGGGAGTCTCAGGGGTGTCAATTTGCATTTCAGTTGCAGGGCCCGGGACTTCGCCCTGTACCCTATGCTTTTGTCAGGACAGGAAATGGATTTGAGTTAAAGGACATGGTTTGCTCAGGGCTCTGCCATCCGTGTGCCTGTGAACAAGGAACACACTCGGTCTGAGCCTCATTTTCCTCAGCTGTGGACACCTCCCCAAGGGCGAGGAGGGTTGAACGAGATGACGTCTGAGAGTCCCTGGTACAGGGTCTAACAGTTAACAGGAGCTCAGAAAAACAGCCGCTGGTAGAACTCCCGGGCAGTGGGCATTGCTGGGAAGGGGGCACAAGAAGACTCTCCCAACTCAGAGAGGTGGGTGAGATTTTAATTCTCCCAGCCTTTAGTAAAAAGAAACTAACACTATGCCTCCACGGGGTAGCAAGATGACTCCAACCCCCCACCTTCCTCCCCGCCCTGACCCCTCAGGGGGCTCCTCCAGCCTCCCGCCTCTCGGAGATGCAGGTCTCCCCCAGGTGCTGCTCGCAGGCCTTTCTCCTTTACAAGCTCCCTCTCCCGCGGGGGCTTAGCCATCTCCAGAGCTTCACAGCCACCTGCAGGCTGAGGACTCTCAAATGTGTGCCTTTGGCCTCCTCTCTCCTGAATGGGCGTGATTCCCACCCACACCTTGGATGTCAAACACACCATGAGCTGACATTTCCAAACGAGAACCTTTGGTGACACTTCCCGAAAGTGTCCCTCCCGCATCCCTTACCCGTAATAGTACAATACTTCCTGATCGCCTTTGATTCCTCTTTCCCCTGTGCCCCTTTATCCGATCTAGAAGTCCTGTGGGTTCACATTCACAGTGTGGTTCTGATGAATCCTTTCTATGTCATTTTGTGATATTCTCTTTATTTTCTGCTTCTACTATTACCTCTCCTGCATCTATTAATATAAATGATAAACCAGAAACCATCATCCCCCATGGCACGAGAATAAAATCTAAATTCTTTACGATGTTGTCACTGGCCCTCAGTGATCCGTGTAGATGCTGCAGTCGAGGTGAGGGCTTACTGCAGAACTGGGGCTCTGAGAGGCGTCTGTGCTGGGCAAATATTTATAGACTGTATGGCCGATCAAAGCTCCATGTGACCTGATGGTGAGCACCTGGCAGCGGTGTTTGATAAACATTTGTGGACGTGAACTGGATCTCAGCTCAAGCTGCTAGCTCCCCGAGGCTGGCTCCACTTCCTGCCATGTCCTCGCGATGACCTGGCATCCATGGCGGTCCTGGTTCCCTTGCAAATAGCCGGCACTAAGCATGCCTCATATGTGCAACATGGGGTTTTCTGAAAGGGTATAAGCAAGGCTCCACTTCTAATCCTGAAACCCCTTCTGTTAGTAAGTCATTAGGAGACGCAGCAAATGGGAGGCAAAGAGCCCTGTTTATGTGATTCCGACTTTCCTGAGCCATCTGCTCCAGCCATATGCTTTGCAGGGAGGACTAAGTATAGCCAGGACTGCAGCTCATCAAGGATTTGTAAGAGCCGCAGTGACCCCGCCCAGTCATGGTCCCCGGATGTTCCAAGGAGCACAGAACCATTCTCCACCCCACAGTGACACTTGTCCTTAATAGGCGCATTCACAGGATGTAGGGGGCAGCAGTGACTTGCTACAAAGATGGCAGGGAGCCCCCAGAAACACTGCTAAGCAGGTGAGATCAGGCCGTCACTCTGCCTTGCCTTCCAGAGATGGAAGGTCCCTCTGGAGGGCCCGCCCCACTGCCTGGGCTGAGCCAGGGCTGCAGTCCAGAGAGGGGTCCACATCCGCAGCCCCCAGCCACCTCCAAGGGAGCACTGCCCCTGACAGCTCCCCCACCAGGCCTGAGCAGAGCTCCTTCCATTCTCCCCCTGAGCCTCCTTCTAGGCCTCACCCTTCCTCTCACGGACTTCCACCCTGCCCTATACAGTACAGGGCGTATACCACCGGGGCCATACCTGTAGTTGGGAGAGGGGGCAGGATACTCAAGTTGGTTGGCCACAGATGTCAACCAATCAGAATGCCTGCCAGGCCACCTGCTGTGCTAGGTGTGCGACCTGGGGGCAGGGACAGGCTAAGTGTCCCTGGGGGGAATAACTGCCCCCTCCTCTGTTCTTAGAGCAGTTTTCCCCAGCCTGCTAAGAACACCTGTTACCCAGAGTTACAGGTCTGTGTGTCTTTCTGTAACGAGATGAAGGCTCCTCTAAATTTGCAGAATGCATCCCTCACCACTGTGTTGTCAGCTTCTAGCAAGGCACCTGGCATAAAAGACACACAGTATCTTCAGTGAATCGATGGGCCTCGGCCAGATCTCAAACTCCCGCCTCCAGAGTTCAGACTCTCCATCACTGGTAAGTTACTTACCCTTTCTGAGCCTAATGCTCCTCATATGTAAACTAGCCATAAGAACCTCTTCTTCTAAAGGGCCACTGTGAAAGATAAGACACTGACTGGTGTCAGTATCGTTACTAAAAGTGCACATCTATTCCCACTCCAGCCCTCTATCCTCACACCTTTGTTGTGCCTTATTGTCCACCTTGTACTTTATTCATCTGGGAATCGCCTGATCTGCACCCATGTATACCCCCTTCATCCTTCTACAAGCTATATGAGGGCACAGAAAACAGGGCAGTCATTTGGGTCTCTTCCGTGTGACCTAGGTGAGTACTTTGGGTGAACTAGATGGATGAACTAGAATAAGGGACTGAGAAAATAAGAGGTGGAGAGTCAGCCTGGGGACCGTGATTGTCCCCAAAGAAGGCTAATCCTCACTAGGGAAGGCAAATTTTGTTTTCATCTCCAAACCACTATCCTAAGTCTGAGAATCCACACACCCAATGTGAGGGCTCAACAATAAGAGAAAATCACATAATTCTAGGCCCATTTCACACATGGGAACTGGGAGCCTCAGGCAGACAGAGAAGTCAGCCCAAAGGCAGGTCCAGAATCCAACCTCACATCTAGGGTCTCAAGTCCAAGGCCTTTCTTCCTGACCCCCTCCAACCTCTCCTGATGCTCACTGGTACATGAGGGACTATTTTCAAGGATTTCTCAATGCTTTTGTGTCTGAGAAAATTCTACAGCCACCATCTGGAAGTTACGGTGGCACCTGCCTGGGTGTCAGCCAGTGCTTAGCCCGTTGCTTCCAAAATCAATGCATGCCAGGCCCACACCCTCGGAATCAGTCACTGCCGCTTCAGATCCATCTACCAGATGATGGCCTGTTCACTCAGGTCGTCTGTCTTCACATCTCCACCTCGGCATAGAGGTGATCGTGCAAGCCTGCTGCTTCTGCACCATCAGCATTACCAGCCAGTCAGTGTGAGCTGCTGTGGTCTGAGGTGGAGGGCATCTCACCTCCTGGGCATCCAGGGCAGAGCCAGCCCCACCCAGTGCTGAACGACCACAACACACTGCTGGACATCCCTCAAGGTCACCTACCATCTGCAGTTACTTATTTACATGAGTTCCTTGGGTTTCAGCAACGCCGTGATTCATCACAGCAGCCACAGGCCGTGCACTGCCTCTGAGATGAAGTGCATGACTGGAAGGTTTCAATTGTTTCCCCTTCTTTATTTAACATATTCAACTTCTAAAGTAGCTCCTCCCCAATGGCTTATAAATACAGTCCACTTCTCTTGTTAGAAATAAAACACATACAGGAGCCAAAACTCACCACCCTTGTGGCTGCCACTCTACGTCCCTCTTTGCCTTGACAACGGAACTCACCCAAAGCAATGCTCCTACTGGCACTGACATTTCTTCATTGTTTCACTCATTGCTCAAACCCCTCCAAATCTGGTTGCTGGCTCCCTATCTCCCCCGGAAGAGCCCCTACCAAGGCGATTACTGCCCTACATGTTGCTAAGATTTCAAGTCAAGTTTTGGTTCACAGCAGGCTCGGACTCTCAGCAACATTCTTCAGTGTTGGTCAGCCCGTCTTCTTGATGTGTCCTCTTCCCTTGGCGTCTGTGAAATAAAGCTCCACTAAGGTTTACTCCTGACTCTGGTAGCTTTCCTCTCTCCTTATCAGAGTCACTCCTCTGAAAGTCAGCCTACCTGCACATTCCAGTGTCACTTCCTGAGCTGTTTTTTTGTTTGTTTGTATCCTAGCATATGTTACACTGGAGGCATACCAACTGCCTTCTCTTCCAACCAGCACATAAGCCCTAGGAGAGCAATCAATTTGCCTGCTTCGTGCATTCTCCAAGTTCTGTGTGTGAAATGGAATGCAGCATACAGCCAATGCAATGTGATGCGTGTCTGCAGCAAAGACTTTCCCTGTAAGTTCAAGCCATGTGCATTCAGTTAACTACTTTGAAATCTTCTTGGATTTTCAGAGGCACTATGCATTTAATAAACTTAAAAGTAAATTCTCCATACCACCATTAGGAAAGAGAAACAATAAAAATCTGGCTTTTCTTCCAACATTCCTTATTTCAGTGAGTGGTTCTGTGATCAGCCTCCACCTAAGCCAGAAATCAGAGTGTCAGCCTCGATATAATCTCCGCCACCTTCCAAGTATAATCTCTCCACCTCAGGCACCAGGGAGCTTGCCCACCGTCTCCTTGTCGCTCACTTGATGACACGCTGGACTTCCTTCTGTTCAGACTGTCTCTCCACAGCATTTCTAGAGAAGAATGTTTCCACGATGCAAATAGGACTAGGCTGTTGCCCTGATCAAACACCTTTGGTATCTGCCATTTGTCTTAAGGTAAAAGAAAAAAAATAAAAGGTTTCCTGATCCTGCCCTCAAAGCCCATTTGCCTTCCCCACCCTTCTCTCTGTCTTGCTCCACACCCTCTGCTCACTGTTCTCCAGCCGCACTGGCCTGCCAGTCCCTCCTTGTCACCATGTCACCTTGGACAGGCTGTTCCCTCTGCCTGAAGCAGCACTTCCCTTCCCTGAGAAATGCGCTGCCCCTGCTCCCTCTTCAGCTCCCAGTCCCGGCAACTCTTTCCCCAGAAAATATTTTCTCATCGCCCTAACATGGGCAAATCCATGATTACAGGATTCAATAATCTCCCCTTCTTTATTTAACATATTCAACTTCTCCTAAACTAGCTCCTTCCCAGAGGCTTGTAAATATAGTCCACTTCTCTCCTTAGAATTAAAAAACACACAGAACCCAAAACTTGCAGCCCCTCTGGCTACCACTCTACGTCCCTTAGCAAGGAAACACATCCAAGGAATGTCCCGGGGACATTCACGACACAATGAATTTCTCCGAACGTCATGATATTAGTTGGTATAAAAATGATTTTGTGGGCCTATCTGAATAACAATCGCCTTCTACCTTAGAGTAAGCCCCCTCTGAAAGCTACATTCTTTTGTCTCAAACAGACCTAATACACTGCACAGCATGTACCTACTTGACAGATACATACCAAATGTGGAATTAAAAAATATACATTAGTTTGGGAAAAATAAAAGTACAGAGCCACTAACTCATTGCCCTTTTTCATTTTTTAAAAAAGAATTTCCTTCCCACTTGATCATTACAAAAAAGGTCATAAAAAATATAGCAAACAAAATTAACAACCAAACCGCCACAATGATTCAGAAACACCCAACTCCAGAGCTTATAAACTCCCAGATGGTTTCCTCCTTTGAAAATAGCAACAGAGATACTTTTCTCCAGAGACTGCTATGAGGATTTGTAAAATAATATTTATAAAATGCCTAGTACAGGGCCTGGGACATTCAGCTGCACAATGAATAGAAATTTATTAGTGTCACTGCTACCAATCCATGAAAATATGGGTCACCCACTGGCACCTATTTCAGAAACAGAGACAAAGTACATTTACTTCAAGGAAGATAAACAAGAACATTCATTTCCAGGACTCATGACTTTTATTGCACTTTAAACTTGAACAATATCGACCTGACCTGCTCTAAACCAAAGCGATCAATACTGGGGAGGGTGTGCTCGGGTGACGCTATCAAACAGGACTTAAGGGGAGGGGAAAAGGTTTTTTCAATGAGGTCTGGAAGTGATATGAAACTCCTGTACTCATCTGCCCGTCCTTCCGACCACCCAAAATCCCCTGACTCAGCACGCGGTTCCCGAGTGACAAAGAACCCAGGCCCTTGAGCTACGGCGGTGCACAGGGCAAGGGTTTCTGTCCTCAAAGGACTTAACGCTACAGTAAAGGGGAGAAAAACAGACTCAAGTAGTCACTGAGTTATAATGCATAAATACTACAAAAATTAAAATTAAAAAAGGATGGCACACTTAATCTGGCATGGGGGGACCTTATAGTCTAATATGAAAACCATCATTTTTATGCGTTACTAAAATTGAAGTTTGACAAAGGCTACAAGAGACTCGCAATCAAAGGCCAAACTCACAAGCAGAGCTCGCAAAGGGAATGGTTGAAAACCACGACTCTCGACCCCTCAGTTAGGTTAGGGGAGTAACATGGCATCAGGTGGAGAGGCAACGAAGGATCCTGAAGAAACCATGTATGAGATGCTTGGATACAGCTGTGGTTATGAAGTGAGTCTATTTCCAACACCACCTCCAAAGGAGGAGAGAAAAGAGGTGTCACCTCCTTCATCCGACATGGTGGTAACTCACAGTTTGAATAGTCTGGGGATCAGAGGAACAGTGCATGCCTCATGCCTCAGGAAGCTAAGGCCGCCGATAAAGCAAATGCATTGGGAAAAGCTTAGGCTTTTGGAATTTGTTGAAGCAAAGGAAACATGATTTGTGGAGAGAGATGACCTGGTGCTGTTTTAAGGCCTGCCCAAGGGGCAACCTGGTAGGACAGAAAGACCCAGCAGGGCAAGACTATGTGGACGAAACCTGTCCAGTTACCAGATGGAGGGAGGTGCAGGGCAGGCTGAGTCAGCGGGGAGGTGCTGGGGAGCTGCTCACACAGGGCCCCTGAGGCCGCATCTCTGGGGCAGCACGGGGCCATGGCCGCAATGCAGAAGGATAACGGAGCCAAACAGACCCAGGGACAAATCCTGACCTCACTGTTTACCTCCCTAAGCCTGTTTCCTGCTATAAATGAGAACATTAGCCACATTGTTGAAAAAAATGAATCCTATTTGCATGATAGGAAAGCCCATGTTGAATAAGCTCATAGGCAAAAGCTTTGAGGCATCAGACTTCAAAAGCTAACATTCCTTTGTGACCAAAGTTACCTAGAAAAAAATTAAGAGGACAAACATTATCATATTTTTTACATGATATATCAAAGAATCGCTCTTGCAGATATGTTTGGTGGGAGTTAGGAAACACATTCCAATCACTAAGGGGCAAATTTTCCAAAGAAAAAGAAGCAGAAGCTGTAAATGGGAAATTCATAAAAGGGGAAATTAAAATATCTAATAAACACATGAAAAGATGGTGAACCTCAGGAAAATGCAAATAGACAGACACTAGATTTTACCTTGTAGATTTGTGTGGGCAAACAGTCTCACAAGCTGCTGGGGGAAGTTTAAATCAGCACTTGGAAGTGTATTTTGGCAGTCAGTTTTTAAAAATTTAATTCTGCACAACCTACGACTAATTGAGCAATGGGGCTGCCTGCTTGCTCCTCTAGGGAAGCTCCTCACAGACTCGCACAAGGAGGCAGGCGCACAAATGTTCACAGAGCCATCATCACTTACAAAAGCCCCCAAACATGCTGGCATGTGTCTATCAACTGGCTTTCCAACCCACAAACCTTTGGTTGGTAGATTTTGTGGACTTCCTGGTGCAACCAGGCTCACCCATGGTCGGTTTTCAGCTACCAGTGCAAAGTCACTGACCCTGGGAAGTGCCCATGAGCGGACACAAGCCAAGTACCACCCACCACTGTCCCCAGAGTATATATGAACGTATTTTATAAAAGTAAGAAAAACCATTTTTTTAAATGCAGAATATATACACCAACCAGCAAGCAATAGTTTCTTCAGAGAACGGTGGGGTCTTGCATTTGGATAGTAGTCAAGAGATGTCCTCAGCCTTACTGGCAATATGCCCGAGGGGAATTTAGGCACATCACTTTTGTCATAAATTTAAGAAAATAAGGAAAACGTCAAAATAACGTAGTTGTGTTACTTATGCAACGAATTAATGGAATAGCCAATCAACGCTGATTCCTCTATTAATCTGTCCTAGCATTAGTCCTCAGACACTCTCAGGGAAACTCATCAAGCTTGTTCATTCATTCATTTAATAAATTGCTACTGAGTGCCTACGTTGTGCCAAGTGCTACAGTAAAATATGGTGATGACCACGACATATACCAACTTCCCCTTCCTGGGGTGCTTACAATCTGTCCTGGAGAAACAGACAGTAATGAGCAATTTCCACTATAAGGGTGCAAACCTCCCAGAGAAACAAGGAGGCATGTATCGGGTGTGGTGCTGGAGACATCTGCAGGGCAGGATTCCAGGAACAGAGAAGCCCTCCGAGCTAACACACACCCCAAGGATCTGGAGGAGAGGAAGGTGGGAAGGCAGTGGGAAGGATGGAGGGGGCGAAGCCATGTGACCAAGGGGAACAATCGTGCCAAAGAGCTCAGGTGAGAGAGAGAGCAGGGTTCCGAGGGAGTGGAAGGAGCCCCGGGGCAGGAGAGGGGGCTTGGCAGGCAGATGGGTTGTGGCGAGACCCAATGCCCGAGAAGCGGGCAGGGCGGGTGGTGGGGTGACCTCGCTGGCAGTTCCATGCTGATTAACATTTTTTGTGACAGAAGCAAACAAAATGATAAACTTACTCAACAGTCAGCCACCAGTTGCCAAAATCTCCTGAAAATCTTTTCTACAACATGCATGTGTCTAAGATGATGCACCTGGAGCTTGGGGACATGCTGTCACGCAGTAGGTCTGCAGCAGACACGGGCTTCTTGCTTCTCCAGGCAGACGTGCCCCTAAAGCAGAGGTCCCGATGCACTGATTCCTTCTGAAGCACAGCCATCTATGTGTCTGCCTGCCATCTCCCCGCCTTCCCGCCACGCCTCTCATCACCCCCTGCCAGCCTGGTGTTCCTCTGGTTGCTGAATCCTTTTCTCCTTGGTCACACGTCCAGATGTTTGTGGATGAAAACCTCTTTCTTTCCTTTTCTTGTTTTTAATACACTATCAGCTTAGCCAACAGCATTAGAGCTTTTTCAACGGTCACTCAAACCTCAGAGCATCACTTCTCCAAGGAGGTAGATTCTGACAGACTGTTTTCCAAGCCTCCACAATCAGAAGATATGAGTTTATGGTCACTACAAAACCCCAGGCACCGGGAACCACGGGCCCTGAATAATGGAGGGTCTTCCTCTCATGTTCTACCCTGCACTTGCCCCCCAGATCTGCTGAAGGGCAGCTGCACTGTTCCAGTGATGAATAAATCAACCATTCACTCCTTCAGTACATCGTCACTAAGCACTGCTCAGGTTTGCACTCTTGGCCCTGGACCTCCCCAGCCTTGGCCTCACCTCTGTCAGGCCTTCCCAGGAGACCTTTCAGGGCCGGGTCTGAGAAACCTCCCTTCTCCAGAGTCATCCTGAGGGCACTACACCTACCATGCCTACACCTACTGCTGGCACCTGTGATCCTGTTCACTCACCAACCACCGGTTCATCTCAGCCATCCCGGGGCCTTCTCTAAGGGCCAGCCAAAGTTACTTCTATTCATCTCCCTTAGTAGGGAACATCCAATAACTCAAGTGGCAAGACACCACTAACCCTGGTGGTAAAACATTTTAAAAATAAGATTCAGGTGAGGAAATAGTGTCATTTATTGTGGAAGGGGGTTTTCTTAGGACATGAGCCATTCTTTAGGATAACTGTCTCCCCATCTCAGTGTTCCATTACCCACTTAATACTTTCAGCCACACCGTGAGCACTGGTAGTTAGCTTTCCTATTTTACAGATGAGAAAACTGAGGCTGAGTGAGGGAAAGTGACTTGTCAAAGACCCTCCTAGCCTTTGTTCATATGGAACCCCAAGTCAAGGCCGGAGGGAAATGTGCACAATCCCTGGGGTTGAGCCAAGATTTGCTGCCTCCAATCCCATTTCCCATTATTTATTGCTGCCTGAGAGAAGTGGCAGGTGACCCAGGAGCTTTAGAGACCTGCCAGCTGGACTGTCTGTACCTCCAAACACTTCTATATGCTCTGCAAAATCTATCAAATAAATGCTGTTTGCTGTTTGGAACCTCTCATAAAATGCCATATGCAGAGGCAGCCAATATTAGCCTGAATCTGAACAAACAGGTTGGCTGAAAAGTGGCTGGATCCCGGTAGCTATATTTAGACTCAGAGAACAGCAAGTCTCAGTGAAAGTCTGGGACCTGGAAAGGTCATCTATATGCATACTCACTAACTAGGCATTTGCCTATTGTAAGACATTTCTAAGGCAACAAAGAAACCTACGGAAGTTATGCAGAAAAGGTTCCTCAGATCATCACGTACAAAAAAATGATACTGAAATCAAATTATTCGATGCAATAAAAATGGCTAAGTAAATCACACTATGTCCATTAAATGGGATATTAATGAAGGAATTAAAAGGGTTTAGCTCCTAGCATAATTAATGAAATGTCAACATATTTACAATCAACAAAAACAAAACATATAAGCTGCTGAATTATTTCAGTTCTGTTTACATATAGACAGAGAGATGGGAAAGATGTGCTTACAAAGAAAAACAGAAGGAGAGGAGAGAGAAGGTGTGAAAAAGACAGGAAAATAGAAAACAATTTGGCAAGAGTGGATGACACCAGATTTGGTAAGGGCGTGTGATGCCTAGACGGTGGCATCGTGGGATTTTTATTCCTGCACTTTTGGTTTCAAATAGATTCTCAAGGAACATGCTTGCAGTTTGCAATCAGAAGAGGCCCACCCGAAGAATCTCCCTGCCTAGTGAGAGAAACAGGAGCCGAGGCAGAAAGCCTGGTGTCCTTCCTACCCAAGCTCAGCTACCCAGATCATTAGGAAATGATCTCAGTGATTACCTGTGGACCAAGGACCTGAGAAGCCCCTTTACCTGGCCTCTGGGGAGGTAGAAGAGGCTGGCTAGATAAAACTTTTAAGGGGACACAGGCAACTTAACAATCTTCCTAAACAAACTTGCTTGAGAGACGTCTGGAAGATCCTTATGAAACTTGAATCAGTGATTCTTAAAGAAAGGTAGACCCTGAAACATCGTACAGTCTATTCTTCAGTCTTCAAAGATGATGACTTTAAAATTAAGGGGAAGTTAAGGTAATTATTATTATTAAACATCTCTATTCATGAGAAAGCTGTTTCAAAGGCTCGCAAGTTCAACTCAAACTGACTTCAATGAGAGAGAATACTTTGTAACCCAACTGCAGTTCTAGCTTAGGGGATGGCTTAAAGCACTGGCTACGGGAGGAACCCCAAACCCTGATGCCTCGTCTGCCTTCTCTTTGTCTGGCTCCCCCTGATTGTTCTGTGCACAGCCCAAGGCTCTTTGTGCGATTAGAATAATGGATGCAAGCAGAATCAGAACCCACATCCTAGCACCCTGATATCCAGGAGAAGAGAGAGAGGAGACAGGAACCTCCCGAGGAGTCCTTGTCCAGGACCAAGGGACATGCTGATTGACTGAAGATCATCAGAGCCAGGCTTGCAGCTGGGATGAGTGGCATCAACAAGCCACACGGCCAAGACCATGGAAGAGGTGCACTGCCCGAGGAAAAGCAGGGCACCGCTAGGAGTCAGCTGTCACGGGCGGGCCACCCACTGGGCTGCTGCTTCATGCCGCTTGGTCCGTTCAGTTGAATGACAAAATGAGGCTTCTTCTTCTCCAGGGGAAATTACAGGTCAGAAATCCTAAATAAACTCCTCACTATTCAAATTGCAAAGAGAGGGCCTTTCCTATAATGGAACAAACATTTTGCTAATGGTGAAAATGTCCATTAGGTCTCAAATTCCTGAATTTAAAATTTTCCATTGACTAAAGACCTTGGTTAATTCATGTAATGACTCTGAGTCTGCAAGGTTTCCACTTAATCTTTAACGTCCATTTTGGCCCTAAAACTGTGCTTTATTTCCTATTTATGTCTATTTCCTGTGGTTCCTATTTCAAAGGCTTCAAGGCCTTTTCAGAGTTTTTCCTCAATTAAAGTAAATTGACCATAAAAGAGAGTAAGATCAGAAATTAAAGATGGTGGTGTGGGAGGTGAGACAGAGAACTCCTCCCAAAACCACAAATAATACAAAAATATAGTTAATACAACTATCCTAAAAGAGCAACAGGAAAGAAGGCTGTGCCAGACTGCACACACCTGGAGAACAGAGCAGACCTCAGGAAACAGGGTAACACACCAAAGCCTTGATCTGGCCATACCAAAGTCCTTCCCCTACCACAGCTCACCGGCAGGAGGAAGAGAAATGGAGTGGGGAGGGGGTGGAAGCCTAGGACTACTGAACACCCAGCCCTGGAGATATGCTTTGGGAGCACAAATCCACCTTACATGATGCTCTAGCGATTAGTGGAGTTGGAAAGCTAAGACAGGTGGACCACTTGGAGAGAATGAGATTCCAGCCATTTGCGGAGGACAGGGATCCACATCTGGCCTCTCTGTGACAAAGGAAAGGCAGGTGGTCTGAGAGGCTTCCTAGCAGTGAGAGGGCTGCTAAAGGGGTGGGGATTGCACGGAGCTTGCTGCTCAGGAGAAGGGAGAGATGGACAAGGTTGGGCGTGCTCTGCCCAGCAGGCTGGCAACTTTGAGGAGCTTCGGGTGCTCCATCCCCCTGGCTAGCTACTCAGCTCTAAGGCCCCCCACTGTAATGCACAGCTGGCTGTGCCTTCCTCCTGGCCTGGCAGAACCAGCTCACCAAACCGGCAGTCCCTGTCCTGGTGTCAGGCCAAAGGGAGACCCCACCTACGGCAGCTACACACACAAAGCACAGAGGCTCACACCTGTGTGCTCCAGCAGCTGGTTCTGACAGCGGAGACAGGCACTGCAGCTGGGAAGCAGGAAACAGCCCTCTCCTCACCCCAGGCACCAGCGCTGCTCCCCTGCCACCCCTGACATTGCTCTAGGGGCTGAGCAGCTCCACAGAGGAGACCTTCTGGGCACTAGAGAGTGACACAAACAAATATGAAAAGTCAGAGGAACCTGGTTCAAACCAAAATCTTACAAACACCAGAAAAAGGCCCAAGTGAAACTGAACTCACCAATCTTCCTGAAAGAGAGTTCAAAATAAAAAACATAAACATGTTTATGGAGGTACAGAAAAATACTCAAGAACTCAATGATGAATTTAGGATGGAGATTCAATCATTCAGAAATTCCACATCTGAAGAAGAAGAGAGAGAAAAAGGGATAGAAAGTGTCTTTGAGGAGGTAATTGCCGAAAACTTCCCCAGTCTGGGGAAGGAGATAGTCTCTCAGGCCATGGAGGTGCCCAGATCTCCCAATACAAAGGACCCAAGGAAGACAACATCAAGACATACAGTAATTAAAATGGCAAAGATCAAGGATAAAGACAGACTTTTAAAAGCAGCCAGAGAGAGAAAAAAGATCACATACAAAGGAAAACCCATCAGGCGATCATCAGACTTCTCAACAGAAACCTCACAGGCCAGAAAGGAGTGGCATGATATATTTAATGCAATGAAACAGAAGGGCCTTGAACCAAGAATACTCGACCTGGCAAGATTCTCATTTAAATTTGAAGGAGGGATTAAACAATTTTCAGATAAGCAAAAGTTGAGAGAATTTACCTCCCACAAACCACCTCTACAGTGTATGCTGCAGGGACTGCCATAGATGGAAGTATTCCTAAGGCTAAATAGCTGTCACCAGGGGAAATATCACCACAGTAAAGAAAGCAAAACAATTAATTACTAAACAGATGCAAAATCAAATCAACTACCCCCAAAGTCAATCAAGGGATAGACAAAGAGTATAGAATATGATACCTAACATATAAAGAATGGAGGAAAGTAAAAGGAGGGGGGAAGAAAAGAACCTTAGGTTGAGTTTGTAATAGCATACTAAGTGAGTTAAATTAGACTGTTAGACAGTAAGGGAATTACTCTTGAACCTTTGATAACCATGAATCTAAGCCTGCAATGGCAATATATACATATCTATCGATAATCACCCTAAATGTAAATGGTTTGAATGTACCAATCAAAAGACATAGAGTTACTGAATGGATAAAAAATACAAGGCCCAACTATATACAAGACACTCACTTCAAACTCAAAGACATACACAGACTGAAAGTAAAGGGATGGAAAAAGATATTTCATGCAACTAATAGGGAGAAAAAAGCAGGAGTTGCAGTATTTGTATCAGACAAAATAGACTTCAAAACAAAGAAAGTCACAAGAGACAAAGAAGGACATTACATAATGATAAAGGGGTCAATCCAACAAGAGGATATAACCATTATAAATATCTATGCACCCAACACAGGATCACCTACATATGTGAAACAAGTACACAATTAATGGGGGAAATAGAATGCAATGCATTCATTTTAGGAGACTTCAAAACACCACTCACTCCAAAGGACAGATCAACCAGACAGAAAATAAGAGACAGAGGCACTGAACAACACACTAGAACAGATGGACCTAACGGACATCTACAGAACACTCCATCCAAAAGCAACAGGATACACATTCTTCTCAAGAGCACATGGAACATTTTCAAGAATAGATCATATACTAGGCCACAAAAAGAACCTCAGTAAATTCAAAAAGATTGAAATTGTACCAACCAGCTTCTCAGACCACACAGGTATGAAACCAGAAATAAATTACACAAAGAAAACAAAAATGCCCAAAAACACATGGAGGCTTAATAACATGCTCCTAAATAACCAAGGGATCAATGACCAAATAAAAACAGAGAACAAGCAATATATGGAGACAAATGACAACAGCAATTCAACACTGCAAAATCTCTGGGATGCAGCAAAACCCATGCTAAGAGGGAAGTATATTGCAATGCAGGCCTACCTCAGGAAAGAAGAACAATCCCATACGAACAGTCTAAACTAACAAATAACGAAACTAGAAAAAGAAGAACAAATGAGGCCCAAAGTCAGTAGAAGGAGGGACATAATAAAGATTAGAGCAGAAATATATAAAATCGAGAAAAATAAAACAATAGAAAGAATCAATGAAAGCAGGAGCTGGTTCTTCGAGAAGATAAACAAAATAGATAAACTCCTAGCCAGACTTATCAAGAAAAAAGGAGAGTCTACACACATAAACAGAATCAGAAATGAGAAAGGACAAATCACTATGGACACCATAGATATACAAAGAATTATGAGAGAATACTATGAAAAATTACATGCCAACAAACTGGATAACCTAGATGAAATGGACAACTTTCTAGAAAAATACAACCTTCCAAGGCTGACCCAAGAAGAAACAGAAAATCCGAATAGACCAATTACCAGCAATGAAATTTAATTGGTAATCAAAAAACTACCTAAGAACAAAAGCCCTGGACCAGAAGGTTTCACTGCTGAATTTTATCAAACATTTAGTGAAGACTTAATACCCATCCTCCTTAAAGTTTTCCAAAAAGTAGAAGAAGAGGAAATACTCCCAAACTTATTCTATGAGGCCAGCATCACTCTAATACCAAAACCAGGCAAAGACACCACAAAAAAAGAAAATTACAGACCAATATCCCTGATGAACATAGATGCAAAAATACTCAACAAAATATTAGCAAACCGAATTTAAAAATATATCAAAAAGATTATCCATCATGATCAAGAAAGATTCATTCCAGGGATACAAGGATGGTACATTCAAAAATCCATCAACATCATTCACCACATCAACAAAAAAACCACATGATGATTTCCATAGATGCTGAAAGCATTTGACAAAATCCAACATCCATTCATGCTAAAAACTCTCAACAAAATGGGTATAGAGGGCAAGTACAAGGACTTCAACAAAATAAAGGCCATATATGACAAACACAGAGCCAACATCATACTCAACAGTGAGAAGCTGAAAGCTTTTCCTTTAAGATCGGGAACAAGACAAAGATACCCACTCTCCCCACTGTTATTCAATATTGTTCTGGAGGTCCTGGCCACGGCAATCAGACAACACGAAGGAATAAAAGGCATCCGATTGACAAGGAAGAAGTTAAACTGTCCCTGTTTGCAGATGACATGATATTATACATAGAAAACCCTAAAGAATCCACTCCAAAACTACTAGATCTAATATCTGAATTCAGCAAAGGTGCAGGATACAAAATTAATACACAGAAATCTGTGGCATTCCTATACACTAACAATGAATTAACAGAAAGAGAAATCAGGAAAACAATTCCATTCACAATTGCATCAAAAAGAATAAATACCTAGGAATAAATCTAACCAAGGAAGTGAAAGACCTATACTCTGAAAACTATAAGATACTCATGAGAGAAATTAAAGAAGATACCAATAAATGGAAGCATATCCCATGCTCATGGATAGGAAGAATTAATATTGTCAAAATGGTCATCCTGCCTAAAGCAATCTACAGATTCAGTGCAATCCCTGTCAAAATACCAATAGCATTCTTCAATGAACTAGAGAAAATAGTTCTAAAATTCATATGGATCTACAAAAGACCCCAAATAGCCAAAGCAATCCTGAGAAGGAAGAATAAAGCAGGGGGGATTACACTCCCTGACTTCAAGCTCTACTATAAAGCCACAGTAATCAAGACAATTTGGTACTGGCACAGGAACAGACCCATAGACCAGAACAGAATAAAGAGCCCACATATAAACCCAAGCATATATGGTCAATTAATATATGATAAAGGAGCCATGGATATACAATGCGGAAATGACAGCCTCTTCACAACAACTGGTGTTGGCAAAACTGGACAGCTACATGCAAGGGAATGAAACTGGATTATTATCGAACTCCATATACAAAAGTAAACTCAAAATGGATCAAAGACCTGAATTTAAGTCATGAAACCATAAAACTCTTAGAAGAAAACATAGGCAAAAATATCTTGAATATAAACACGAGCAACTTTTTCCTGAATGCATCTACTTGGGCAAGGGAAACAAAATCAAAAATGGACAAATGGGACTACATCATGCTAAAAAGCTTCTGTATAAAAACAAAAAGGCATCCTACAGTATGGAAGAATATATTTGTAAATGACATACCCAGCAAGGTGTTAACATCCAAAATATATAAAGAAGTCACATGCCTCAACACCCAAAAAGCAAATAACCTGATTAAAAAATGGGCAGAGGATCTGAACTGACACTTGTCTGAAGAAGAAATTCAGATGACCAACAGGCACATGAAAAGATGTTCCACATCGCTAATTATCAGGGAAATACAAATTAAAACCACAGCAAGATATCACCTCACACCATTTAGGATGGCCAACATAGGAAGGACTAGGAACAACAAATGCTGGTGAGGATGTGGAGAAAGGGGAACCCTCCTGTGCTGCTGGTGGGAATGTAAACTAGTTCAACCATTGTGGAAAGCAACATGGAGGTTCCTCAAAAAATTAAAAATAGATATACCATTTGACCCAGGATTCCACTTCTACAAATTTTCCCAAAACAACTTCTCATATTCAAAAGACATATGCTCCCCTATGTTTATAGCAGCACTATTTATAATAGCCAAGATATGGAAGCAACCTAAGTGTCCATCAGTAGATGAATGGACAAAGAAGATGTGGTACATATACACAGTGGAATACTATTCAGCCATATGAAGGAAACAAATCCTACCATTTGCAACATGGATGGAGCTAGAGGGTATTATGCTCAGTGAAATAAGCCAGGCAGAGAAAGACAAGTACCAAATGATTTCCCTCATTTATGGAATATAACAACAAAGCAAAACTGAAAGAACAAAATTGTAGCAGGCTCACAGAGTCCAAGAAGGGACTAGTGGTTACCAAAGGGGAGGGATAAGGGAAGGTGGGTGGGGAGGGAGGGAGAAGGGGATTGTGGGGTATCATGATTGGTGCACATGGTGTGTGGGGGGCCATGGGGAAGACAGTGTAGCTCAGAGATGACAAATAGGGACTCTGTGGCATCTTACTACACTGATGGACAGTGACTGCAATGGGGTATGGGGGGGTACTCGATAATGAGGGTGAATGTAATAACCACATTGTTTTTCATGTGAAACCTTCATAAGAGTGTACATCAGTGATGCCTTAATGAAAAAAAAAGAGAGAGTTAGAGCATGATAGCTCCTCCTACACCACCTCTCAGCTCTGAAACTCCACCATTGCTGGTTTACTCCTTTGGCTAGTAATCCCTTTGCCCAGGATCCTCAAATGCACAAGCCCCAGGAAGGCTGATGGCCAATGCAGTGAAGGCTCCCAGGGGATAGATTTCCCAGACAGTGCTCCTAGGTCAGAGCAGCAGTCTAGCCTGTTAGAAAGGGCCCTGGTCTGAGAACGCAGTACACAGGGCCCCAGGGGAGCTTTGACATGGACTGTTTTGGGTACAACTTTGCAGAGAAAGTCTTCTTATCAAAGAGCATGGTTGCCGGCCCTGATGGATGCCAGGCATTGGACTCTGGATCATGCGCTGATCACAGGAATGAGTCAGAATAAGATGGGTCCTGCCCTCACTGAGCTTGAGGCTTCAGGGAGCAAGGAAACAGCCAGGTGTTTTTCACACAGATACATGCACAGGGCGAGACTGCCACAAAGTGCAGGCAGCTGGCCTTGAGTCAGGCGGGGAAGACTTCCTGGGGGAAGCGGCCTGTGGGCATAGCAGAGGCAGAGAGGAGGGAAGACGGAGGGAGACCTGTACAGACGGCCCGTCTCCCAGGAGCCAGCTCCTTGGTGGGAATGCTAATCCGCGGGCTACGCTAATAGGGTGATTAACAGTATGAATCATGAGGGATGTTCAGATCAAATATCACAGCAAGATTACCGGAAGGAAGGTTATTCCCTCGCAGAGGACAAAGGGCTCTGTGGGGACGGAAAAGGAGTTTGGATGGGGACCCCGATGGCCTGTAAGACACAGCAGGGAACACCGGGGGGTGAGCACAGCTGGGGGTGTCGCACTGCAGCAGAGGCAGCACCTCCCCAGGGAACCTGGAAGTGGTCCGGCTGAGCCAGGGAGTGTGTCAGGGGACAGCTTCAAGTTGTATTTCAAAGACATGAAGACAAAGCTGGGAAACACGCTGCTAATGGATGCCCTCGCCTTCACACCAGAAACCTCTCTAACTTTTGCGTCTTTGAAAGCCAATCCCATCCTTGTCCTTTTCTCTTAGTTTTCTGAGTGTTTCTCCTCAGCATCTCCATGAGCTTTCAATGTGGCCATCACTAGACGAGCACCAACCCCCGCAGTCCTTGGCTGCCTTCCCTTCAAAACCCACTAAATCTCCGTGTGTAAACATGTCCTCACTGCTGGCTTTACCCGTGGGCGTTTGCTGGTGAGCCTGCGTGAACGGACCTCAGCCCGACCTTCCTCAGAGCCAGAGCCGAGCTCCCCGCGCTGGGCCAGCTATGCATTTCATCACACCAAATTATTTTGAGGCAATGGGACCCCTTCTCCTTCCTTCCAACTTAGCCTTATTTATATGGAAGACAAACCTGTGAAATATGGATGCATGATTTTATTCATGCCACTTAGCTTATATATCTCAAAATGCATAACATTTGCTAAAGAAAGTTGTCAATGAAACCACGAGGCTATTCTGATTAATATATGTAAGATTGAAGTCAGTAGCTATGAAGGCTTTGGTAAGCTTTGTATTTTTTTCTGATTGTGTAAGATCCAGCATGTTTAACATTTACAGTAATTATTGTTTATAAGTGTTTGTACGACAAACACTTGATTGCTCCTATCCCTGAACAGTGCCCTCTCCCACCCAGAACTGTTTTTGGTTCTATTTTTCATTTTAAATCCCAAGATCACTATTTGCCTTGATGTTATTCAAGAGCTCTGAAACTGATTGAAAATGAAAAGTATGGGATGGATTTTTGTTTCAAAGGTCTCTCTTTAGTTTTATCTAACCAATGCTCACACTCTTCCTCAAAAATATTAAAGTAAAATAGGAAACATGGGGAGCTCATGGTAAACAGGGTAAGTGCTGACATCCACGGAACACATTATCATGAGCTGGACACATCTGTTCTCATGTCATTGCACGACTCTGTGCTGGACACAGGTGACAGCCAGGCCTGGCATCCGAGCCCCCAGGTGTGGGTGCTCCCAAGGGGTGTGCCTGCTTGCAAAGTGTCGTGTGACCAGACTCGCGTCGCAGTCAGGATCGGGGCATCTGCTGCCCCCCTCTCGCAGTGACACGTTGCCGAAACACGGGCAGAGCGAACAGGACCAAGTCCAGCCCAAGCCGAAGATAGTGAGGAGCGGGCAGAGAGCGGCCGGCACAGGAACGCCCCTACCGCCTCGCTCACAGGCCTCCCCCGCCTGGGTCTCCTACGTGACCCTGTCAGAGAGGCTCTGCCCATGCTGTCATTTTTACATTAGAAACCGAGGCACCAGGCACTTGTCCCACTGTGTCAAAGAGGCAGGGTGGGGAGGTGACCCACGGTAGACTGTAGGAGTTGTGTTCTTAAACAGAACCTCAATCTGTAAGCATTCATTAAGATAATAGCATTTCAATGATTGCATCTTTAAAATACATTTAAAGTACTTAAACAGTAAAATCTGAATGATGTGTGTGCAGTACCCTCAAAGCATGTTCGTGGAGCACGGGCCGGGCCGCCCTGGGGCCTGCTTGTGGCTACGCTGTCAGTGTTGGGGGGAAGCCTGAAGATCACTGGGGGTGTACCGGGAGAAACATGGGCAAGGTGGCTGAGCCCAGGAGAAATGTAGGCCCGAATCTGAGCAACGTCAGTGGGTGCACAGGGGACCCGAGACCTGAGGGGGAGCAAGTCCCAGCTGGCAGGACTTGGAATCTGATTCGATGTGGGGGTGAGGGTGGGGAGGGGGTCCCGGGGAAGCTCTGGGCCATCGGCTGGGGCAGTTGGGGTGGCAGGGCCATTTACCAACAGATTCCTTCTTTCGACTGATGCTCGCCACCTGCCCTGTTCCCGCACTGCGGGTGGAGTAGGGGACACATGGGACCTGCGCAGCCTCTGGGGCCAGATGCCCATGGCTTATGACCTGGGGGAACGCGAGCAAGTCAGGAGCTTCTCTGTATCTAAGTTCCCTCCTCTACAAAAAGGGACATATTCATGTCCCCTATCACCTAGGGAAGGTGAGATGATTTAAATACATTCACACCTATCAAATCTTTAAAACATCTTATTTCCTGGCCCAGAGAAAGCACTAAGGAATGACTTACAGAAAGTAGCATTATTATTAAATTTTAGAGGAGACACAGACAATAAATACATACATAATAGAATTAGTTGGAGGAGTCTGAAGAGAAATAAAGTGGCATAAGGAATTGAGAGACAACAGGAAATCTATTAAACAAACAAACCAGGTAAGAGACCGCTCCAAATAGCTGACATGTGTGAATAGAGGCCCGAATTCATTGAGGGAGCAAGTGAGGTGAAGATTGGGAGACAAACCCCCAGGTCCCAAGCAGATGTACCCCCAATTTCAGCAGCTCCAACTTGGGAATGCGCTTGGTGCATTCCAGGACAGTAAGAGCGATGGGGAGGATGGTAGCAGGTGAGCCTGGGGGGAAGTCAGCGATCGGAGCAGGCAGGCCAGCCTACAGTGTGCATTCTGTTCCGAGGCATACCAGCAGCAATGTAATGGAGCAGCTAAGAGCTAGACTGCCAGGGTTGGGATACTGACCCCACCTCTTCCCAGGTGTGTGTATCAGTATCTTCACCTGCAAAATGGGGGTACCCGCCCTATAGAGTTGTGAGGCAGAAGTTAATATATGAAAGAACTCAAAACAGTGCCTGGTGCATACTGAGCGTCGTGTAAGTGTTGGCTACTCTTGTCATTGTTATCACTAGTGGATTTTGAGTCAGGGCCAACATAATCTGAATTCTCTGTAAAAAATATTACTCTGGCTTCTGTGTGAAGGTGATGAAGCTTGGCCTTTGGCAGTGGTGAACTGAAATGAGCTGACTTCTGACAGTGTTGCAGAGAGATCACTGTACGGAGCACAGACGGAAGACCATCAGGCTGGGTGTTCAGGACATCTCGTCTCCAAGTTCCCTAAGAATTACGTGTGCTGGGTCGAGCAAGACCAAGTCTTTACAACATGAGTGCCTACCTAAAATAGATGCACTGCTACAAAAGTCAATAAATAACAGCACCACACACACATACATAAAATAAAGGGAAAAGCAAGAACAAGCCCCTTGTGCCCTTCCTCCAAGAGCATTCACACTCTTCTGAGACAGGGGGTTCGTCGGAGCCCCTCCTTGAGATAGCCCCAATTCACTGACAAGCCGAAATCATTCTCTCAAATATAAATTAACCCAGTATTACTTTCCATGCAAGGAAAATACCGATGAAAACAAATCAACTTTACGAAAGCCTAGCCAGACGCTCCTGACAGCTAACAGAGTTGATCCTGAGCTAAGGGAGGTTAGCAAAGGTTAATGATAAAGATTTATTAGCCTTAAGCACAGTTTTATTTTTGAATTAAACAGACATCTTAAAAGGACATTGAAAATGGGAATTAATGTTTAGTAGCATAATCACACATGAACCCCAAATTCCTCTGGATTATTCCCAGCAGCACAAGGCAAAGGCTGGTGGGGTGGGAAGGGGGAGAGGCAAGGGGTGGGAGGGGAGTTAGCAGAAGGCTCCTCTTTGCTAGAGATAAACCTAAAAGTGTGTCCAGTTCAAAGGCTGCTTTTCTCAGCATCCCTTTTCCCAGGTGTGGCCATATAAATATATCTTAGCAAATGAATGGTAGGACCAGCTGTGTGGGACCCCCCAGGAAGACCTTCAAAAGCAAGGGGCCACATGCCCTCTCACTCTGCTTTCCCTGCCTCCAGCCTGTGGCTCCACACCTCAGCCAAAAGCTCCAGAAGTCTGGACCCCAAGGTTACCTTGAAAGTGGAAGCTGCAAATCGGGGTGAAAGAGCAGAAAGACAGCTAGACCTTGGATCCCCGATGGCCGCATGAGGATGCCATGCCATGTGGTCAGCTCGCCTTTGGAATTTAATGTAAGTGAGCAATCACCTTTTACCTGGTTTAAGTCCCTATATGTCAGGTCTGTTACTCACAATCCCATACAAGTATTAACCAATATTGGCGCTCACACTGCAGAGTGGGAAATGCCAATTTAAGTCTTTAAACATGCTGTGAGATAGGAATGATGGTCCTTATCCTATGGATAAAAGACCTGAAATTCAGAGAGATCACGTGACTTGCCCAAAGACACAAAACCCATAAGAGACTACGCCAAGATGTGAACCATGAGCCAGGCTTCCTCTGCGTTCCCTGTCCCCGCTCCCTGGATGATCCTGTCTCTGGCAGAAGGCCCAATATATCCAATTATCATGATCAAACTTGGCTCTTAAAAGAAATGGGGAAATTTAAAACTTCACTTTTTAATTATTCAATGAACCACTAAGCAACTAGTCCAGTAATCCTGGAGTCCAGTCCAAGCATAGGATGCCTGCTCATCAGCAGCAACTGTTTTACGTCTTGGTCGCCAATGACAGGATGCCTGGAGTCTACAAGCTGCCAAGGACCTGGAAATGGTTGAAATTAAACAAAAAATGGAATCCAAAATATGAAATAATACTGCAACGTCAAAATTAATAAATGCTTAACTGAATATCCTCAATATTTATATTGGTCACATTTAGCCTTCATAAAAATTTCATTTTATTTGCAAAGATCTTATAGGTAGATTTTCTTATTTTGCATTATTTCCTATTCATGTAGCAAAATCATGACTGTTCATGAATAAAGGGTTATTTGGAGCTAATTAACTTCAAACAAATTTTACAGGAAAAAGTGTGTATTTACGGTTGGAAATTGTTACATTTTAATACATTTCCTATAAAGTTGGGTGGGGTCACCAGGAAGTGTGCTTGGGACTTGATGGAGCTTTTGAGATGGCTCTGGGGACATGTTATGTGGTGGGGGGAAGGGGGTCCCCTCCATCAGCAGGAATCTTGCCCTTGAGAATGTACCCCTTGCCTCTAGTCCAGAGGTTCCTACATATCCATTCCTCTCCCCATGAGCATGTAATGGTACTCCCACATGTAATGGGGGTACAGACACCCTCATTTTACATGGGAGAATATTGGACAAGATGGACTTTATCATTTTTCATGGCTAAAAGGAAGCCCATGGCCCACCTCAGCACACATCCAGAAGAGGATGGACCACACAGACAGGCCCCACCTGCCTGACAACCATGGCTAACTCAGAAAACGATATTTGTTTTATTTTTATGATTATACTGTATTCCATCAGAACCAAATGAAAATGCATCTGTAAGAAGATCAAGAATAAAGACCTTCTGCCACACAAATCCATCCTCAGGGAAACTGTCTTTTATGTGAGGGCATCAAGACTTCAGAATTTCTTCCTGTAACTGTAAGTCACCACATGGAGGAGACTAAATCCTCCAATTATCTGTCACTAGTATCGACATATTAGCTACAGATACAGAACTTCAAGGTTCTCAGGGCGCAGGTTTATCTTGCATATCCCTCTGTGAATTTCTTCTTCAGTGTTTTCTCCACAATCACCTCATTTCACTTTTAGAGTCTGGGTCAGGAGGCGTGGGAGCAGAGATCAAGAACCTGGCTCTTCGAGAGCTGCTAGAGGGTCTGTGAGGGGAGGTCTTGGGCCACACTGGAGAAACAATGATTTGAAAGGGTCCAGAGCACCTGCCATCCCAGACATCTTCCCTACCAATACCCCGAACTCCATGCACCCTGATTCATTCTCAGACTCTCAGAGACCATTTGGGATCTTCCCCCTTTGGGATACTTGGCTCCTTTTCTAAACGTTTTTTTAAAACAACAATAAAATGACTTTTGAGAAATCAAAACAGCATGCTTTCCTCCTTTGAGATGCCTTCTCCCAAAACAAGCTGTTTTGCTGAGCCGCCAAGGGTTCACTGTTTTCTTAGCTGCGTGGAATTCAGTCCTGCCTGTTCCTTTCATTCTCTGGTCCAAGCTCTGTCCCCTGGTCTTTCACTCACTAATTCGGTAAATGTACATGGACCACTGACTCTGCCCCAGGTGCCCCAATGGGCATCGGGGAGCCAGGACGGGATAAAGCAACGTGGAGCAAGGGCCGCAGATGCAAATTCAAGCATCCTCCACACAGAGCCTTAATTTATACTCCTAGGTATCAAAATAAAACCTACTTATAAAAACTTTTTTCATTTTAAAAAGACCAGAATGACTCTGAACAATTGTACCCTGTCTTATGCTGTTTCACTGGCTAAAAACTCCTGCCTCCAGCAATGGATGGAAGTTCACTACAGGAGACAGTATCTGTGGCTGGACACCAGAGGTTCAGAAGCTCCAGAAACAGTGCCCGATAAACACAGGGGGTATGTAAGAAGCATTTACTGGAGAAGCAAACCCCACCAGGGCTAACATTTCAATCTGTGTAAATTTCAGGCATGTGTGCTGATTCTGGCTTCTGTAATAAAACTAAGAGTAGCCAGCATTTGTTGAGGTCTTACGATGTCAGGCTCCCTTCTAAATGCCTTCTATGGATTAACATTTTTAATTCTTATAACAATCCTATGAAGAGGGTGTTTTATTATTATTGTTGTTATTCATTATGATTATTATTCCCATTTTACAGAGGCGGGATATGAGGCCCAGGGAATTGGTAACAAGTCTGAGGTCTCACGGGAAGAGGAGGACCCCACTGAATGGCTCGAGAGTCTGGAACGTAGTGCTCCGGAGGCGGGGGACAGGAATGGGTGGGGGAACAGGCATGGGCACATCTCAACAAACCACCCCAAGAGGGGAACCGGCCTGACTCTGCAGGAGGACTGGGGGGAGAGTGACATCACAGCCTGTCCCATCCTGAGGCGAGCAGCTGGACTCCCGTGTCCTGTACTAACAATCGTCGGTTCAAGGCTGGGGTGGGGTGTGGGGATGGGGCACAGTGGGATTCAAAGGCCTGGGCAAGTCCAAATCTTGGACAAAGTGCTTGCAGGAGCCTGGGGGCCGTTCTCCAAAGTGAAGCCCCAGGTGCTGGCGACCGAAACGGAACAGGAGTGCAGTGTGGCGTGGGTATGTGCTGTGTGCCTACAGGTGGCCAGAACGGTGCTCAGAGAGGGAATCAGTCAATGTGACAGGGGCAGGGGATTGCCTTAGACAGCATGCTAGTCATTGTGATAGGGAGAGGGGATCGCCTTAGAGAGCCTGTGTGCGTTCTTTGTGCCAGTGGACTAGAGGCATGAAAAAGAAAGAAGAAAGGGGTCGGCCTTCAGAGAGGAAGGAACAGCAAAGCAAAGGCAAAGGGCCATGAATGACGGTACAGGAGACTGAAGAAACCTTCCTGGAGGAGGGCCTTGGAGGTCAAGCAGGTGTAGAGATGCGATCTCAAGGACCGAGGCTGAGCGGCAGCTCCGGCCCCAGAGGGAGCTAGTCACTGAATCGGCTGGGAGAGCAAGTCCCTGGCCTGTGCAGGGAGTCAAAGGTGGGGGACCCAGGCGCCATTGTTTCCGAGTCGAGTGGAGGCGGAGCGGGTGGGAGAGCTTCCTTCAGGTCTGAACCTACTCAGCCCCGTCCATCCAGACAGCACTGAGCGGTGCTCTTCTGGAGAAGCTCTTCTGTGGGTGCTCAGGGCCTGGGAGCAGGGCATTGTACCTGCTTAATATTCTCCATGAAAACAGGCATATCTGATATTTAGGTGTACTTTAATGGACACTGAAAAGAAATTAGGTTGATTCATTTGAAGAGTGAATGTCTCTCCCCACCCCTTACACGGTGAAATTCTTAAATGCTCTCACTTAATGGAAATGAAAATTACCTCTCAAAACATTACCAAAAGTAATCATAGCAATTTTCATGCATTTTCACAATTTACTGAGCTGCCTTTTCTCTTGCTTTGATGAGCAATGACTAGCAAATGCCTGCTTGTGCCTAATCACTTGATGCAGACTCAATAAGCCTGACCTTCCTCCCTCCTCCGAGTCCGACTTCAGCGCTCACACACCTAAGTGGGGAGATGAAACCTCCAGCAGGAGGAGATGCAAGAGCCAGTAAGTAGCACCGTTTTGGTGGAAGGAAATCACCAAGGCTAAGTACAGCTGACAGGTATTCACGGACACGAACATGGCAATTGTCCAGAACTCAGAAGAAAAGAGAAAACAAATCTGTGAAGCCACAGAATGTGAGAAGCCTTTGGACCAAACAGAATCACATTTTTCATTTCTTACTTCTGGGTTTTTCCCCCTGGAATATCTTAACCCTCACATTTTAATTGGCCATCTTCACCTCTCCATCCCTCAGGTCTAGTACTTTGGCTTGTGGGGGGCATCTGGAATGTTCTGGAAGAGGGAAAGGATGCCCTGGCCTCAGTGAATCATGAGAGGACCACTCTAATGTATACTTATTAGATACAGGCACCAGGCACCATTCTAATGATTTCCTTGCATAATTCATTTGATCCTTAACACACAGACTGAAACGCACCCCCGTGTAAGGTGGCTACCAGAGGACAGACGTATTTAAAAAGAAAACACAAATGTACGACTCTGCCCCCTAACTTATGAGACGACGTGCTGTGTTTGAACAGCGCTGGGTGTAGGTCCCCCACACGCTCTCGTTGCAGTGGGCTGGGCCTGTGAAGCAAGATCAGTGTGCTGAGCACGGTCCAGCACAGCCCCCAAGCCCGGCCCGCAGCTGCCTCCCATCTCCTCTCGGCCCTGTTCTCATCACCCGCCCCACCAGACCTGTGCCCTGACTCTCTCTTCAGGACCAGGGGACGTCCATCATTTGCCACCTCGGCCCAATCACCCTCCACTACCTGGGTCTGCTTACCCGGCCAGGGCTCATTTGAGAGCCAGTCTCAATCTCCACCTCGTACTTGTGTGACACCTCTCTGCTCCTCAGAGACCTCTGAGCTCCTCCAGGGCAGGAAGGCAGCCTCTGGTCCCCAGGGATGTGTGCCCCAGGACCAGCATGTGGCAGAATGCCACCTGTGCTTAGTGGCAACACTTATTCCAGCTAAAGGTTACTGTGAGCTCACTATGCACCAGGTACCATTCTAATGATTTCCTTGCATAATTCATTTGATCCTTAACACACACTGACAAGTGGGTGCCTCCTACCACCCCTTTTCATAGGTGGGGAACCCAAAAAACAAAGTGGTGCAGTGACTTTCTAAATCCACACAGCTGAGAAATGTCAGAAGTAGGGTTTGAACCGGGAAAGCACAGAGCCTGTGGGCCTTGCCACTGCTTGATTCTATCTCTCTAGACACAGAAAGCTTTTTCCATTTCTGTTTTAGAGATAAATGGAACAAAAAAGCCAAATTAAATATTTTGTCCCAAGAGGCCCACTCCACTAATGAGTGTCAAAAACACCATTAGATCCCAAGGGTTTTGACCTTCTGATTCTTTTTCAATCTATCATACTTCATTGTCTCAATACATATTTTTTCTTTTTTTTTTTAACTCAGAAATACATACAGGTAATGGAAAACATGCCTGGACGGTTGTATGCAAATGTGACTACTGAAAAGTCCTCCCATAGCTGTGCACAGAGGGCACCCCAGGAAGCGCTGGGGGATATTTTCCTGTGCTTGAAGGTGAGCTAGCCTCAGAGCTGCTCTGGACCATTCCCAGCTCCCGCCTCGCCCACCCCACCCCCCAGGAGAGCTGGACTCTACCACTTTCTCTCGGTGAGCTAAGCCACCGTATTAGAGGTTGGACCCCCCCGACTGGAGGCGGAGCTCAGCCGTTCCCTTAGGGGGCCCAGCAGCCCAGCTGAGGGATCAGACATGTGAGTGAGGCATGTCTGACATCATGATCTTAGATAATCCATCCTCTGCTGAGATCTCAGCTGAAAGCAGAGCATGAATGACCCCAGCTGTGCCCAGCCAACTCAAAGCAGCAAGAAGAAATCGTTTTAAACCACAGTTTCAGAGGGCTTTATAAGGCAGCAGGATCTAACTGAAGATAATATAATTGGAAAATTCACCTTGAGGAAGGAATCACCAATACCATCTATTCCTCACCCGTGGAGCAATCCCTCTTGTAATTATCACCGGCCTCCGTGTTAGCAATCTTCTCTAAATACTATGCTTGTGCAAAACTCAAGGGCACAACAATTATCACTGTGCCAAAGTAGACCAAAGAGGAAAATAGCCTTTTCCCCTAAATTGCATTCCATTTTTCTTCTTGTGTCTCTGCGCTGCACCACCACAAGCCTGCCTGTACCCAGCCACTTGCCAGGCTCTGCCAGATGCTGGATGCCCAGCAGTCCCCTGGCCCTCGCTGCAGAGCCTGCCAGCCTCACGAGAAGGCTCAGGCCACTAGGGGAACTCTGCAGAGTCACAGGGAAGAGGGGAGCCCTTGTCACAACCTGGGGGGTTCTTGAGGCCAGCTGGGGCGCTAGGTCCATCTGACTCCCAGGCCCCACCTTGCCCCTGAGAACAGGAGCTGGCCTCACACATGGCCACTCACAGATCAGACTGGACACTTACTTTGTGCCAGTTCCTGTCCTAGCACACCGACATTTATAATCTCTGTAAAATGTAAAACATCCTTTTCATTTACAATCTCTAAGAAAAAATGCAGCAGAAGGGAGATCGCAACCCTCATTTTCCAGGTGAGGAGATGAAGCTCACGTTGTCCACGCCTGGGGTCACACAGATAGTTCATGCAGTGTCAGGGTCCAAATCCCCCACACTTGCGGCCAACTCCATGAACCTTCTTCTGGCAGAAACCAGGCCGGGGAGGAGTTGAGACACAAATGGCAGTGCAGGTGGGGACTGCAGGCTTCCTGAGGCACACAGGGCTTGGCAAAGTGGCGGCCACCAGGCCTGGATGCCTGATGTTGTCCCCAGAGAAGGAGGTGGAAGAGAAAGACACTGTGGAGATGTGATGACCTAACTACCACTTAACGCTCCCCCCTGTCCAGAGTCCTACCAAGGGCAGAGAGTCTCCAGTATCTTTCCAGATCACCTGTTCCCAGTCTCCAGTCAACCTGTTGCCCATAATCACTGGCCTCACTTGTCACCCTCTGAGTGGTCTAAGCGACCTGCTCTGCCCCACACCTCCCACCTCCTCTGCGGCGGAGCTCAGCGGCCCCCTGCATCTACACCCCCAGCTGTGGTTATTCAGTCGCATGCAATCTTACTCACCAGTCATCATCAACAACAAAGGGGTCTACCTGCCAGGACAATTCCAAAAGCACTTTATGAAGCACACTTATGACCTGAACTCTTGACTCTCCTGGATTTGATTTCTGTAACATTCTTGGCTACCTCTACTTGTATAAAGTTAAGAAGACTTTCCATAGTTACATCTTTTTATCTCCTTACTTTCTGTCCTTCATCCTGAAGTTTTTTCTTCTTCTTCTCAAGGTCTGGCCGATCGACACATTCTCCCCAATTTATTAATGTAAATATCCTACTAAAATATAATCTTGATGCCTACTCTTATTTCTTATGTCATCTTAGTGTCTAGCCTTATTTTTTTATGTAATACATTCTGTATTTTTGCCTCAACACTTAATTACACCGAACTCATGCTGGGAGCTCTGGACACCCACAGCACCCCGGCCTTCTCTGCCCAGAGCCTGGGGGGCCCTTGGCAGCCCTTCTCCCTGGCCCAGGGGCCCTCGTTCTGCAAAGGAAGAGCGCCCACAGCTGCCCGCACACTCAGTCCTTTCCGACTGGTCGGTCATTGAATCTGACAACTGGTTTCTTCTCCCCTACCTGCTGGGTGCCACTCCCCATGCTCTTCCTCCCTAACTCGACTTCAGCCAACCTGGTTTATCCCTGGGAGGGTGCGTTTCCTTCAGCCGGATTCCCCTCACAACAAGGCAAACACACGGCCACTCCAACGATGGTTCTCCATTTCCAAAACTCACTCGTCCAACTTTCAACATGATGCACAGAGTGCCTCTCTGCACCAGGCACGCACTTCCCCCTGGCATACATTAAAAGACGCAGGTTTACCAGCCGGGAACAAACTGCCACCTGCTGCTCACCTGTATGCCCAACAATGGAGGCGCTCAGTCTGTGGGGGATTCTTGAGGACACCTTCAAGGTCACTCGGATCTGGTAATACCTAAGAAAAGAGCAGAGGACAGGCTGGTGAAGATCAGACTTCTTATTGTTGGCTTCTAAAAATACCTAGACTTACTCCTAAAGGCCATAGGGATCCATGGAAGTTTCTAGGTAGCATGCATGCTCATCTGACACCAGAGAGATCCGTTCTGTCAGTACAGTGGGAGAGGGATGTGATGGTCCCAGCTGGAGACAGAATGTTGAGTTCACCAGAGATCGTACGAGACAAAAACAACCAAGAGACATACACAGTGTTGGCGGTGATGGGAATAGGGCACAGAAACAGATAGGTCATAGGGTACAGGTACATTAAGGGGCGGGACTTTTCCTTAATCAGAAAAGTTCATTTTATAGGAAAATAGGAGCTTTAATGCATGTGAAAAACTCATACATAAATTGAGTCACTATCATGTTGCACCCTCCTTTAGAAACCCAGTAGCTGAGCTGCTAATCCTAACTGAATTTGAAGTTTGCTAAACACCATTTTTCCCAGTGTATTTCGGTGCCCTTATATTTAATATTTCATTCCCATTTCCAAAGTCCATCATTTCAGGACACCGTGCAGGTGGCCATACTGTCAGTAACCTTGCCAACCTGTCCTCTTTTGCCACAAGTGCAGAAGCATTTTTTGAAGTTCTGTGCCTTGCTACCAATAGCCCTTCTGCCTGCAAGCACTTGGGGACATTGCTGGCAGCATCACTGTTCTCCCCCTCCACTGATTTCAAACCCATTGTGAAATGGAATGTGAATAAAACAAAGTAAAAGAGCAGCAAAATGGACCATGAGCATATCGGCGCCCCACAGCTCATTGAGCTCATGGCGGGGATCCGCTGCCCTGTGAACATGCTCATAGATGTTTCCGTGGACAGTCTCGTGTTTGCTTTATGCACATGTGATGAACAGTGGAGACGGAGAGCTAAGACTGGACTCACAGCTATCACTTGGGTGACACCATTTGTGAGCTGTGCGATTCTGAGTACATCACACAAATTCTCTGAACTTGTCTCTGTATCTGCAAAGTGGGGATTTAAAAAATGCACCTGTCATAACTTCTGCTTCCAGGAAAGCTGGACAAGACATACCTCCCTATCCTCTCCACTACACACAACTGAAAACTCTAGACAGTATATAAAAAGTAAACAAAACAATGTCTAAAAGGGCGGAGAAGAAAGCAAAAAAGAGACCTCAAGGCTCAAGGAAAGGCCTGTGGTGAGTTCCCTGCGTTTTCCTTTTGTCTCATAAATCCCAGAGAAGCCAACCACCCAGACATGCGAATGGCTACAGACAACAAAAGTCCCAACAAAAATTCCCGGTTTCCCTAAGGGGCAGCCTAGCGGAACAGAAAGCTTAGGCAATAGTCATCTTACTCTGTTCTATGCCTCATCTGCACCCACACCAGCCAAACTCAAGGGGAAAACTCGACGTCCACCACAGTCAAGCTATAACAAGGCACCTTCCCCACTCGGGAAGAGAAGGGCTTGGGCAGGGAGCCAGATTTTCCCTACTAACGGATGGTGAAAAGAAGCTCACCTACTGTGGTTTAAGTGGAAACCACGTGAGGAGCCTGGATCTCTATCCCCATCCGGTAGGAAGAAGGGCACAAACATGCCTGTGATGTTTGACAGATTCAAAAGCAACTCAATGGAAGTGAGACAGCAATGGAAGTTGAGATGCCTCAACAAATGGTCCCGAAGCAACTAGACATCCATAGGCAAAAATAAGCCAAAACCAAAGACAAATCAAAACAAAATCTCAACTTAAATCTCACGCCTTCTCAAAAAAAACTAACTCAAAATGTGTTATTGACACTAATGAAAAATGTAAGACTATAAAAACTTTAGGAAATAAAATAGAAGAACTCTAGAGCTAAGCAAAGCATTCATAAACTTGACACCAAAAGCAAAGCCCATAAAAAAAATGATAAATTGCACTTCATTAAAATTAAAGACTTTTGTTCTATAAAACATGCTATTAAGAGGATTAAAAGACAAGCTACAGGGTGAGAGAAAATACTTGCAAATCCCATGCAGATGATCCTCATTCCTTACAGATTCCGTGTCTGTGAATTTCCCTACTTGTTAGAGTTTATTTGCAACCTCCCATACAATACTCAGAGCCCACCGGGTCGTTCCCAGGCAGCCTTACAGGGGCAAGACGTGTGAGTCACTGCACAGCATTTCCACCCAAGCTCTAACAAAGCAACACTCTACTGTCTTTTTCAGCTCTCACACTGAGAACAAGTGTCTTTGCAGTCTGTTTAGTGCCATTTTCTGCATTTTGTGTTTTTGGGAGGATGAGGCTCTGTAAAACGGCTCCCATGTACAGCTCAAGTGTGTGTGGTACTCCAAAACGCAGGAAGGCTGGGTATGCCTCACAGAGAAAAAACTGTGTGTTACCTGAGTTTCACTGAGATATGAGTGGCGGTGCCATGAGTTCAATGTTAATGAGTTTTAAATATTTATATAATACAGTTCCTTTAAGCAGAAACACACCTAAAGCAAAGTTATGTATTGATCAGTGATGAAAATGTAACGAGAGGCTTCGAGGAACTCGCTGTGTATTTCCCCGAGGAGAAACGGCTCATTATGCAGAGATGGTTGATGACCATCATAAAACCCACAGGAAAACCACAGCAACAAATAACCATGGGCACCTTCACCTGGAGACGGAGACTGGGGCAGAGTGGAAGGTGCCTGCCCTATCCATAGGTGACCCTCTACTTAGCGGTAGCTAATTACCACTGTGCAGAAATGTTGGTTGTGTATTTCTAGATCTTTCAGTGTTTCAGGGGAAGACAGAAATTTGGATTTTTAATAAAACATCTTTAAACTGTTAAATGTCGGTTCATAAATCAAGGACAATGACAACAGCAAAAAAAATAATAATAATTAGCAGCAACCACAGCCATGACATTAACAAGCATGGTGCTGACAAGATGAAATGCATTTGCAGGTGAAATCCCCACGGGCCAATAATTGGCAAACTGATTTATGCAAACACAAGATGTTGCTTTTAGTGTTTCTTTAATAAAATACGCATTTCAATAATTTCATCCTCAAAGGGAGAGGTACAAATCCCACCACCACCACCACCATTCAGTTGTAATATTCTAATGGATTCTTCTCTTAACAGAAAACGAGGCAATCATTGCCAGAGGCTATGCCTAACCTTCCTATCAGACTGTGCTTGGAGCAGTTATGGTTATGCTCATGGTTTATTAAGCACCGCTGTGCCAGAACCTGTATCGGGGCCTTCAAGTTGTGCAATTTTGTTCAATTCTCCATAAATTCTCTATGAAAGAAAGTGCCATTTCAGGTGTTAGCCAAAGAACATATTGGGGTACTGGAGACATCTAACTACTTATCCAAAGCAGTTAGGCTGGCAAATGGTAACCAGGATTCTAACTTCAGAGATGAATGTACTTTTTTTTTTTTTGCTTGCTATATACCTCAGAGGAGTCACATTTGCTGCATGAATTAAAGCCCTTTTATAACCAACTGCAAAGCAGTGCCTCAATTCTTGTTACTTAAAAAGCATTTGGTGGTACTAAATCTTACTTCAAGGAATCTTCGTCCTTTTGAACTTCAGATGCTTTATAGGCATATGCTGAAGAAAGAAGTTCCAATTAGTCAGACCCATTTGGGCTCTGTCCTGATTAAACAGCATGCTTGTACCCCTTTAGTAATTCTCTTTTGTCTGACATAAAGTTCCTGCCAGGTCATAAATCCATAAACCGTATTACATACATGATACTGTCTGATCCCTTCAGAAAATCTCTGATGCACTTACCATAATTTCCATTTTAAAGATAAGGAAATTAACCTCTAGGAATGAAGGGATTGGTCCGATTTCACATATTCAGTGAGTAATGTCAGTAAATCTCCAAGAATGACATGATCTCCCATCTGGATAGCCTTTAACCATCTTAGAGCCGCTTTCTTCCAGCTCAAGTCATTCAAGGAAGACACAGTGAGGGAGGGAGCATTTAGCCCACGGCTTTGGAGGGTGAGCCAGTGGTGGGAGAAAGTGTGGGGCTGAGTTCCAGTAGGAAGGAAGGGAGAGACTAAGACAGGAGGTGGAGAGCTGAGAGCGCGTGTGGGCATGTTACAGGAGTCTAGACTCCTTCTGCAAAATAATAATATAAATAGGCAGCCTTTATTGGCTCACAGCTGTGAGTGGCACTGAACAATGCCTTTTACATAATGTGGTAAGCAGAAAAACACCTTTTCCAAAGACATTTACATTGTAATGTTCAGAACCTATGGAAGAAAACTAAGGTTGTGGGTGGAATTAAGGTTGCTAATCATCTGGCCCTGAAATCAGATTATCCTAGGTTGCCTAGGTGCACTCAGTATAATCACAAGGGTCTTCCTAAGGGAAAGAAGGAAGCAGAAGAGAGCGACAGGGTCATGCAATGGGAGAAAGATTCCACCAGCCATTGCTGGCTTTGAAGATGGAAGGGGCCACCCGCCTCGGAATGTGGGCAGCCTGTAGGAGCCGGAAAGGGCAAGGAAATGGATTCTCGCCCAGAGCCTCCTCAAGGGAATACAGTCCTACCAACATCTTGATTTTAGCCTAGGGAGACCCATTTCAGATTTCTGAGCTCCAGGATTATTACATAATAAACTTATGTTGTTTTAAACCACTAAGTTTTTTGCATTTTTTACAGTAGTAATAGTAAATTAATGCATATAGGTATTCAGATTTCTTCCTCATGACCAAACTAACAGACAGGAATGATTATCCCCATGTTAACAATATACAAACCTTGACTCAGAGAGGTTAGGTACTTTTCCCATAGTCACACAGGTAGGTAATAGAAGGCTTAGGGATTAAAATGTAGGGACATGAGACTAAAGCCAAGCTCTTACACCTGGGGAGGCAAAGGCAGGTGCTTTAAACTGCACAGGCGCACCTCAGTTTCCCCGTTGCCCTTAACCACCAGGAGCCTGACTGCATCCTCCTTTCCATCGCTAGTTAGGAATGCTACCTTTCACTTCTTTTGTACCCCTTAGAGCTCTTACCACCATATTAAGGAGAGAAAAGCATCTAATAAACATTTGTTCTCAATTGAGTATAACAGTATCCATTACCGCCAGCTGCCGAAGGACACAAACCATGTCCTAGCCACCTCTGTAATTCCAGCAGCTTACACGGTGCTGGCACGTAGTCAGCACCCAGTGAGAGCCAGAGGAATGAGTGAAAGGAGGCAGGCAGGCAGGGAGGAGGGAGGAAGGGGATTCCAGGACCAGGGGGAGTCCCTCAGTGACCGCGGCTTGTACAGCAAATCCCAACACATCCACTCTGTGAACGACTCAGAACCACAGGCAATGTCTATAAAACTAATAAAACTAGAAATACTACTCTAAAACTTGAATACATAAATCTATGACATTTCATAATAGAAACTTTCATAGCAGGCATATCATGAAGCAAAGCTCTGACCCTGGGACAGGACCACAAATACAAACCGTGTTCGTGAAAAGGTCAGAACTGAGGCTCTGGAGTCAGAACACCTGGTTCCTAAGCTAAGAAGGCAAATTGAACATGAGGACTTTCTCTGAGTTTCTCTGCTTCCTCGTCGGTGACAATACCCGTCAGGCCTCGCAGACCTGTCATTAGGTGTGAACGGGACCCGTAGCTCTTGGGGCGATGCTCAGCCCCCACATTTCATTAAAGATAAAATACCACTGTGACTATTACCTAAGACATGAGTGAAAGAGACACCATTGCCCCGACCACAATCTCCACCTGCCCTCCATGCTCACACCCGGGGTGAAGCCGGGGGAGGAGACAGTCTGTGCTGGACGAGGTTCAGGGATGCCGGGGCACAGAGCACGTGATGACACAAGATGGCAGGTGCAAGCTGTGACGTTCTGCTGTGACACGGCTGTGCCCGTATGCAGGGAGATTCCCTTTGAGTCTCCGGAGGCAAAGCGGCACAATGGTTAGGAGTAAGCCCTGAAACTCTGTCCATTCCCGGCCGTGTGAGCCAGCCTGACCACGGAACAGATCCCAGTGTGGGATTCCCTGGCGTAACATGGGGGCCGGGGGGTGTCCTACTAGTAAGAGACCTCACTGTTCCAAAAATTAATTAACAACAACAACAAAAAAAAGACTCAGAAATGGCCAATTATTCTTACTGGACACTCACAGGCTGATTCATGTGTCTGACAGTACCCACCCACCGGGCCAGACTACAGACCATTCTGTTGGATCTTATTGTCCTCAATAGCAAATGATAAGGTACTTTTTCAAGAAAAGGTCATTTTAATATTTCAGCAAAACTTGTCTGAAGACTTCAATATGGTCAACACACAGTGATTTCGTCCTTTAGTCAGATACCCCCGATGTTTCCTGTGCTGACACCCCTCCTTCCTGTGTGCCCACCCCATGCTGACAGAAGGGTGTGTGTGGCACTCACACTGTGAACTGGCTGCTCAGAATCCTAATCCCCTCCCGCCTTCCAAAGAAAGACCAGATTTTGGCAGGAACAGCCATATGCCAGCATAAAATTACTCCCCTGACTCCCTCACAGTAGGAGAGAGCTCAGGACGCTCTCCTGGCCAGAGAAAAGCATGCACTGCCCAAAGGGCAAAGAGGGAAGCTCGTGAAGGGGAAGCCTGGGTTTCGTGACCCTGGGCTGTTGGTCTCTTGTCTGACTCTCTCTTCTGACTTGATACAGACAGGAAATGGTTGCGGGCATGAAAGCAGCTATCTTTCAGCCACGGGAAAAGCAGGGTAGAGCAGAAAGAAGTCTGAGTCCTTGGTTTCACTGGTGACATGGTGATGCTGTCTACTTCTAGATTTCTTGTGACACTTGGTATATTTAAGCCAGAGTTAGTCATATGTCTGATCATTTGAAGCCAAACACAATCCTTTCTGATGGAATGTGATTCCAGACTCTCCTGGGGCCATATTTTCCCGAAGGAGAAACTCAGATGAAGCCAGACAGGTGATCTGATTTCTCCTAATGTGTCTCCTTTTGGCAGTGGTAGGCTTAGCTTTTCCTTGCATTGCAGCCATTAAAATCTGAGTCCAGATTGGACTTTTGGGTGGAAACAAGACGGCTATTCTTTGTCCACTAGAAAACAAAGCTACTTAGTGGAGGAAAACTGTTCTCTTTAGGTAGCTAAACCTAACTCCTTGCCATTATCCAACAGGGATTCAGAAAAAGCCCCGGGTGAGAGTAGAGAGCTCTTAGCTTAACTCTCTGTGTATATAGTTGCTCCTGAAAACTTCCAGAAAGTAAGCGGTCAAAGGCAGAAATTGCAAATCCCTGTGTGCCCTCCAGCTGTGAACTAGTCGCGCCCTCTGCCATTATTTCTACCGTTCATGTCTGACACTATGTGGCATTTAGACCAACAGAATTCACAATTTCCATGAAAATTCCATGAATCCTCTATTATCATTCCCACATACAAGTACAGGAATTAAGAGTTTTCAGAATCCCCTCAGTCTTCAGTAGTTTCCTCACATATATATACAGATCAGTACTTGGCCAGAGACCCCAAGGTATCTTTCTGCACATACCTGCGGTGCGCTCACTCGCTCTCATAATGGCAGGACTGAGTTGCAGGCATGGAAGTATTTGTTTAGTCAAACTGCTTTTAAATCTCTACAGAAACCATGCACAGACTTAGGGCATTTTTAACGGTGCATCCCTCCCATACAGTGGTGTGTCAACAGTGTACACCTTCATGTTCTTTGAGTTCAAGTTGGTAGCTTGAAATTGACCATGGTGGGAGTATTTACACCATGGAAATAGGCAACTGTTACAACCTCTTTTTTTAGAGCCAGTTTCTGGACAATTATCAACGCCTCCTTCCTCTCACTACTAACACCACATTCCTTTAACCAAAAGAAACAGGAAATAAAAACAGAACAAACAAGTGGGCAGTTTGGGATGACTCTAAGATAAGGTCACTGTTGGGTGGGATTCAAAGAATTGAGCCTTCAGGAAAAATTGGTTTCATTGCCCACAGACACCACATTGAATAAATCTATACTGATGAGGCTCCTGGGACAATTCTCTCATAGGCTTGAGGGAAGAATGACCTTTACAAAAGGGTGCCCTTTGGCTACAGACTTGGGAGTCTGAACAAAGCATCTTTGCCTCTTCCCCCTGTGGCTCTCTTCTCATTCGCATTAAAAACCAAACCAAAATATCACAGCAGCAATGACAACAGTGATGCTTTCCGTGCAGCTCACGACAATCTAAATGCTCAGAACTTCAGTTTTCCCATTTGCAAAGGGGGTATCGGTTACCTTCATGAGTTGGTACACACACAACACTGGGCTTCATTCCATGAGGGGTGTTATTCTTGCTACTGTTACTTGTATATATCATCTCTGATTTGTTCATAAACAAACATCCTTACTCATAAAAGCAGGCTGCTTAAGGAACTCAAATAAGCAATACAAGTAGCCTAGCTAGAGATGCTACATGTAAGAAATGAGGTTGCCAAGCTTCTGCAACACTGAAAAGTGCCTCCCCATCCATGCCTCTCCCGCGACTGCTTTCGTTCACGCTGGCTGGTGGACCTGTTGTTCCTATCTAATGAGTCAAACCAGATGGGGTTTCTAATCTGCACGACTGGCCATGTGTCAATGTTGCTCTCAGAAAAGTTTCTGGTGCCAGGCTCTGTCACCCAGAAAAGCACCTTTTGCAGGTAAAGTAGAGCCTCCGTCACTAGAGCCAGCATGGAATGGGCTTTTGTCACAAGATGCTTGGCACACAGCGCATGCTCAACTGGTGTCCACTCACTTCCCTTTGGATTTGAGGTAGCATTGGATTTTCTTTGCATCTGTGTTGCTTGATTAAATGAACTTGGGTGGAAGCAGGCTTTCAAGCTTGTCACACAGCTTGAAATGACATGGGTAATTCAAAACCTCAGGCCAGAAAATCTGCTGTGCAGTATCACACTGTGACAGGGGTCTCTGCAGAGAGAAGTCTTCTAATTGGCAAGACCTGATCCAGCAACCAGTTCCCAGCAGTCAGAGGCTGGGGTGGGGTGGGAGGCACACACACCTCACAGGTCTTTCATGCAGAAGGATCAAAAGGCAGAGTATGAAAACATGCGGCAGAACCCAAGAGTTCTGCCTCACTTCACACAGACCGGGTGTTAAATACTGGAATTGCCACTTAGTAATGCTGTGTGACCTTGAGCAATTCCTTTGACCTCTCTGAGCATTGGTTTTCTCATCTTAAAAATCAATTGTAGGGACTCTCTCGTCCCCTCCTGGCCTGAACCAGGAGCTCTGTCCTCCCGCTTTCTCTCTAAATAAAAGCCTCTGCCTTGCTCTCCTAGCTTGAGTGTTTGCAAAGTTAATTCTTCAGCTCGGTGAACAAGAACTCTGGCATTATTTTCGGGGGCTCGTCCGGGATAACTTCAGAGGTGAGTATCGGCATCCGAGCCCGCCTTTTCTTTCACTGTCCTTATAGAAGGAAGCCGTCTGTGGCACACAACATGGGGCGCTTGTCAGCCAGTTAAATGGGACTAGCCCGGCTGCCGATCTCAAAGTCTCCAGCGCCAGGTTCCCCTGCGTCTCCCTCAGTGGATCCCCCGTCTCCCTTGGGAGCCGGGAAAGTCCCCTGAGTGGAGGCCAGGATTCCCCTTCAGAGGCGTCTCCTTGGATGCGAGGGACCGAGGAAGGTCGTGGACACCTGAGAGAGTCTAGGCTGAGGCTGCACTTCAGCGGCTCCTCAAAGGCCTGCGCGTCTGGAACCAGACCCCGACAGCCCGGCTGGGGATCCGTGAGGAGGGACCCTCTCTCTGTCTCTGACTCCCAGCCTGCTGCTTCAGGCCGCCCTGGCCTCTGGGTGAGGCAGGGCTGCTCCTGACTCCTTTACACGCTCTCTGGGTGCCTCTAGCTCCATCAGTTTCACAGAGCCCGACGCTCACCACTGCAAGGTACCTGCGCTCCTTATTCCTGACTAAATGCTGTACTTTTTATCTCATAAAAATGTCTGGGTGCCCATTAACTACTTAAAGGCCGATTAGCGTTGGCTACCACTCTTAAGTCTCGGGTGTCTGCTCCTCCTTGATCCCCCGCCTCCGGACGGGAATGTCGGGGAGTGGCTAAGCCGTTTTCCTACTTGACTATCCTAATCTGCGGACTCCGAGGGCGGACCGGACTAGTGGACAGTGGTCCTTGGATCTCGGCTCCAGCCAATTGATCCATGGCGCTGAGTGAACCTCCCGCTAGGCTGCTGCCTATGTGAGAGTCGCAGATGACCCCTGACCTCTTGTCTCACAGATGAGATTTCTTACAGTGGGTGACTGGCAGGCTGATTCCCAAGCAGTGGCAGGAACCGGTGTTTAAAGAATATAGACACCCCCCTCCGTAACTGCCCATAGCAGCGTCTGTCTAAATTCTATCGCTGGCCTTAGAAAAAGTTCCCCTGCTCCTCATTCAAAGACGGCCCCTTAGGCTGCGCCACTTTCTCCTGTGTAATGTAAATGAAGTCTGTGAAGTAATCAAGCTGAAACCTGAGACCAGTGAGTCAATGGCTCTCTGCTACTGACCTCCCTTCCTTAGAGGCAGTCGTCCTGGGGCTAGGAGGCATTTACTTTTCTGCCGCCCCAGGGAAGTAAAACGGGCTTGTGACTCCAATCAAGGCTCTGGCAGTGAGAGCTCACACAGTCCCTGCACCAGACAGGCTGGGCTCTCAAGGAATGACTAAAGTTCATGCAGAGAAAACCAGGAAAACTCCCAAAAGTCGTAAAGTAGGAACACACTGGTAAGGTCCCACTAAATCCAGAGTTCTTAGGCGACTCTTGCTGAGGGGGAAGGCAAGAGGGGAAACAAGGCAAGGTGCAGGCCACGCCGGTAAGGTGTGGGTAGGTCCAGCAGGCCCTGCAGAGGAGGTGACTGACCACCATCACCCAGGCTCCAAGGCGAGGGGACGCCCGCACAGAAAAGGCCAACCAGGGGTCGCACACCTGTTTTTCTCTCTTCCAGGTGGGGACATTCTCTTCAAGTTTAAAGCCAGACATGCCTCTGGCATGCACTCTGAAGAGTTGGGAGCAATTTGATCCCCAAACCCTAAAAAAAGTGCCCTATCTTCTGCACACAAGCCTGGCCTCAATGCAAAGTCCCTGATGGAGATGCTTGGCCCCTGAGAAAAGTATACAAAATGATATGGTTATGCAGCTAAATTTTGCCACAAGGAAGGAAACTGGTCAAAAGTCCCATGAACTACTACCAATATAAAACTGGTTTTCTAAATCCTTTTATTGGAAATCTATTCTACTTATTGGGTTCATCATTATCCTCAAAAATTGGGAGGTTTTTAAACTAGACTCCCTGAGACAGAAATTATTCTTCTGCAATACAGCCTGTCCTAAATCTTTCAAAAGAGAAGAATGCTTAAAGAGAGGCTTGACTTGGTCATGTCTAGTGAAGGTTCTGAAGAAACCTAGCATGGTTGTTAAGAATGAGGGAACTAAAGCATAGTAACTGAACTTCTTGGTTGCAAGGATGTTGGGTTAAGAACATCCCACACTCTGCAAACTTTCCAAGCCTCCAATGTCAATGGACTAGGAGTGTTTTTCATTGGTATGATCACTAGCCTCCATTTTTATACCATCTCTTGGTTTAGAAGATGTAATTTGGCATATCAAATCCTTAACCAATTTTACTCAAAAGGTCTTAATACTAAGGTGCCAAGCAGTTACACAAAATAGAATGGCCCTAGACATCTTAACAGCAGCACAGGTGGGACCAGTGCTATAACTGAAAGTTGTGTTTTGTGTGTACATTCTGAATTATTTACAAAATGTCTGTGATTCACTCCAGGACCTCCAAAGGCAAGTCCGAGCTACGCCAGGCCCAGACGTCCCATCGACTACTACAACATGGAGCTGGGTCTCTAAATCCTTTTGAAGCCATGAACCCAAATAGTGATGAAAATGGAACCCCAGATAAAAGTGCCCATCTTCTGAGGCCCTCTCAACTGACCAGTGATGAAGACCTAGCTGCACCCTTTACTGTGCCCCCTCTCAGCATGAAGCAGCCAGAGCGGTCATCGCCCCCTTTCCCTAGCAGCAGCTAGGATCTCCATCTGTAGAGGGGGGAATGAGACAGGAACCTGGGCTTAGACAGAGTAGGGTGAGGGCCTCCAGAAAAAACAAAGCAAGATAATCCATTGTGGGATTTGCTCTGGCTGCTGGGGGGCCAAGCTTGTTTTTCTGACTTTACCCAGGTGCTGCTTTTCTTCCTCCAGCACTAAACAGATTTGTTGCAACTTGGGCAATGTAACACGCAATTCCAAAACAACTTGGTAAAAACAGGAAGGATTCCATCTTAAAACCCAATTAGTTAAGAAGTAAGTTTCTTAACAGACAATAACTCAGCTGCCTTGGGAGCAAAGCAGGCAGTCTTGAGTGATATGCTCCCAGACTAGGAAGCTGCTACCCTGGCTGGAAATCAGAGCAGTAAAATTCTTATAAATAACCAGGAAGACTAATAAGAAACTTAGTGTTTCTTCAAGACAAACATTTTGGGACCACTTAGCAGGTATGCATCCCTAACCCTTTGTCTCTCAACTGCCTCTAAAACCCCTAGACAAGGCACCACGCCTGGACACTCTTATCCCCTCCTGGCCTGAGCCAGGAGCTCTCTCCTCTCACTTTCTCTCTAAATAAAAGCCTCTGACCTGGTCTCCTAAAAAAAAAAAAAATCAATTGTGAAGAACATTGTAGCACCAAGTCCTTCTAAAACTATCACTCACATGATAATTGTGACTTATCCAGATCTGCTAATGGGAAGTAGACTCAGGAAGGGGGAAGAAGGTCCTCCTGTCTACCCAGCTGGTTTGCAGAGATTGCTGATTTTTGGCTCAATGTCTAGTCCATTGCACCAATATATTTGGACATAACTTAATACTAGGATATTTATTGATATTAAGTGATATGAAAAGATCTCCTACAAGTAGGTAGTAAAAATTATCTTATTTTTTCTTTCAGATACTGCGTGAATATTAACAATAGCAACAATAATGTCATGGTAAGAATTAAGGAAGCCACCTGTTCTTGGAAGCCAACCTTCAGTCAGGCACCATACCAGGTGTTTTACATGCAATATCACCTACTGCCTGGACAATATTCATACAAGATGGTCATTATCTCCTCCACTATTCCTATCAGGAAACTGAAGTTAAAAAAAAAAAAAAGACATATCTTGCTCACAGACTGATATAAGAAGTGGGATGCAAGCCCATGGCTATGAAACACCAAAGTTACAAAAATATTCTTCAAACTGGGGTCAACTCATTTGTACTGGCTTCCAGCAACTGTAACTGGGGTACAGTGATGACTCACGATACTATGAAGAGCCCAAACACGACAAAGTCATGCCAGCTACAGCACTGGAAGAAGGCATTACAAGCTTTCTGTGCGCTTCATCCACATTCTTGCAATTGGCATGGCCGACTGTAAATGTGATGGGGGCCAAAGACACAGAGAAGAATGACAGAGCAGCCCCTGTCCTCGAGGAGCTTACGCTCTGGCACAGAAAAAAGCTAATTCCACAAACAATAATTTTGATCATAGGGAGGATCTCAGAGTTTCCAAGAGGATAAGATAAAGAGCAAGGTCAGATCAAAGTGGGAAGAGGTTGCCTCCATGGGAGACAGGGGGCTGCCCGAGGCAGAAGTGGGCTTGGCGGGTCCCCAAAGGATAGTGAGGCATTCAGGAGAGATCTCGCACGTCAAGAAACAGGAGTGTGAGCCTAGAGTTCAAGGCCCATGGAAACAGCAGAGTGGCGGGAACAGAAAGCAGTCCCTTCAACGGCGCCCAGTTTCAGCACAGCCTCATTCAACACTGGTCTCAGGGGGGCAAGGTTGGCAGTGTGCTCCATAGAGCCATAGTCCCTAGAATCACAGTGTGCCTTGCCACCGTGAGAGCACAGGCTTGCCCCAGGGCATGACGGACATCCTGGGGAACAGAGATGCTCTATAATGGAATTCATATTGCTACACATGAGTTCACCTAATTCAGGGGTTGACCCATGTTACAAATATAAGTTAGTACCAATGAAGCTCACATGCCATCTCGGCTCCCCCTTGAAGAATGGGTAGTTCTTGTCATGCTGGGGAAGAAGGGAAGGATATGCAGTGAAAGAACAGTTTGAGGAGTGGAGGGGGGTGGCTCCTGGAGTGTGGGGTACAGTGGGCAGTGGGGAGCTGAGTTCGGCTGAAGTATGGAATAGGGAATGAGGAGCTACAAATAGATATTTCTTTCCTAAGTATTTACTCTAGAACTCTGTCATTATGTGAAAGTAGTGCCGCTACACTACATGGATGGCCAAGCTACCTTCCACGGGAGGATCAAAGGGTAGTGGTTAAAGGCACTGACTGTGACATGGAAGAAAGCTTGACTTTGGTCTCAGATTCACCACCTCCTGCTGTGTGACCTCAAGAAAGTGACTTAATATCTCTGAACTACCCTTTCCAGCTTTGCAACATGCAGGTACATAAATTAGATCTAACTCACAGGAATTAGTGAGGGTGAAATACAAAAAGGTCAGTATGGCAGAGAGTAAGATTTCGAAAATCATTAGCTGGATTAACATAATTGTTACCATTGTCATTTTAATATAGAAAGTCTTCATGGAAGGTATTGTGCTATGCTGGCAAGGTATGGTCTTTGGAGTCAAACCTGGGTTTGAACCCTGGCTCAGCCACTTTCTGGGTGTGGGATACTAAGAATATCATGTCCCCTCTCTGAGCCTCAGTTTCTTCATTTTTCAGAGAGGGATAAAAATGCCCATCTGGTAGGTCTGTTGTAAGGAATACATGAGATAATATAGGAAAGGTGTCTGCACACTGTGTGTACTCAGAAAACAGAAGATGCTTCAAGCATCATTTTGGATGATGTCAGCTTCTACCCTGCCTCCTTTCTAAAAAAATCACAAGTGATCTAGTGTGAGTCATATTTCACACATGGGCTGTGCTGACAAATAGAGTAGCCACTAGCCCCTGCATAAAGAAACAGCTAGATGGAGGATCAACAGAGAGACGGACAGATAGAAGATGACAGATGATGATGGCAGAGGTAAGTCAGAAAAATAGGTAGATGATAGATAACTACGCACGCTTGCCAACAGCCCTCTCAGGGGAAGCGTGCCCGGCTCATGCCAAGCCACCTTCAGAATCTGTCCCTGAGAAGACACTGTCATCATCCAGGCTAATTTTCCTCCCGCAGCCCCTCAAGTTTCTTAATTGCCTTTTGATATGAAAACTACCAGGAGTTAGAAGCCATTCCGAAGATTTTAAAGGATTTTCCTTGTCTGTGTAAAAATTTCCATTTCCTCATCAATCAAATCTTTATTTCTGCAACACTGTTCAGACAGAACCACAACAGAAAAGGGTCCCTCAGCTCCATTTGACTGGGATGTGCTCTGTAATTACAATGGGAAGTTCTAAACCAAAAAGATCATCATATGAGGTAAACTGTCTTTCCAGAACTCCTCGCTGGGAGGAGGAGCAGGGCAGAGAGCAAGGGTCCCAGGGTCAGACAGACAGAGGGAAGCAGCGGGCTCACCCCACAGGTGAGCCGTGGGGCTCCGAGGAGGCAGCAGATGGGACGATCTCAGCGCCACGCCCAGCACAGCTGCTGAGCTCCGATCTCCGAGTCAATATTAATACAAACATCATCATCGTGCCTGAAAGAGCCCTGGGCTCAGTGTAAGAAAACCTAGGTCAGGAAGTTGAAGAGAAAATGACACAATTAAATGTTAAGTGAACTAAGCAGGAGGAAGAAAGGGAAAAAAATATTTGCAAATGTTTAAGGGAAGAATTCAAAGATTGCCTAATAAGCTATGCTGAGCTGAACCCAGGAATGGTGGATTGAATCTGAGCGTGGCCATCTCCCAGGTGGGTAGGCAGCTCAGCTTTGATGGGCTTGTTTTTGCTCAATCTCTCCTGATCAGCCCATCTCCCCAAGTTCTTTCTGACTTTCTGTCCTTCTGGTTTATGAGGCCAGGGCAGTGTCAGTCTCGGGTGGATAACAACCTACCAATTCCCCGCATTGTCCGTGTCTTTGAGGACTGGGCAGAGCAAACACCCCAGCAAGGCTTGCAAGGGCAGAACCCCAGGAGCTCCAGGCCCCTCTGAATCCGCAGGCCCATGGCAGGTGCACAGAAAACACTCAGCCAGAGAGCAATCTCCGCAGCATTTCCCTGCTCAAAGGCACAGCAAATACACTGGGGCAATACTAGCTACCACGCACTGAAGCCTGCCATGCACCCCTGCTCAGTCCAGGAGGACACCTCATCTCTAGGCTTCAGCGAACCACCCAAGTATGGTCCCCTTCATTTTCTTAATGAAGGAAACAGGTTCACAGAGGGTGAGTGGCTTTCCCAAGGCTCCACTGCTAATAATTAGCAGAGCAGGCATTCAGAGCAGCTCGGTCCATCGCAAACCCGTGTCCTCTCATTACCTCCCCCACCCCCCACATGGTGACTTAGTGGGATTTATATTTCAGACGCCCCAAGTTTCAGGCCATCAATCATCTCCAGGGTGAGCTGTCAGCCTCTCTCAATAAATCTGTCATTCTTATTCCTGTGTCCTTAGGATGCTACTAGGAAAAGTTTTCTGCCTTAGCAGAGAGTCCTCAGAACATAAAGTCATAAACTAAGTAATGAAAGACTTCAATCATAAATGCATCATTTGACAGAGTTAACTTACTTTGCCTCCTTTGGTGTGCATTTTATCTTCAGACTCAGGCATACAAGCTACTAATTGAGGGTCTTTGGGGGCATTTTAATCAATAATGTACAAACCACAAGTCGTTTATGTTTTTCTTTTAAAGAAATTAAATGGCTCTACTGTCATTGGGATGACAGAAAGCAGTTTCATTTCTTTTTCAAAGAAGATCTGAAAGTAGGCCTTATTCCAGATGACCAATGGGAAAAGAGGTTCAGAGAGGCCAACTGACCTCCCCAACATCACACAGCAAAGATGCAGTGAAGCTGGGATTTAAACCCAGGTTGTCAGACTCTTCGGACCATGTAACCCTACATCCCATAAAGCTCTTCCAGCAATAGCAGAACACAGTCAGTCCTTACCCACAAACTGGTGGCAAGTTAGTAGAGACTTGATAAAAAAGTCTTGTTCTTGTGTGACCTGTCATTTTCCCAAAGCCCTGGTTCTGTTTAGTTGGTCAGTTTGCTTCCCACTTCCTCCATGGCGGGCTGAGCTGCAGGGGGAGTGAAGGGAATCTAACAGAATTTGGGCAGATCCCCAGGAGAGTTCTGAGATGGTTTCCAGCAGGGAGGGACTCCTGGATATGTTGCAATGCTCCTCAGGGGGAGGAAGGCCTCTCCACGACGTGATCCAAAGGTCCCAGAACCACCACTGCCACGAACTCAAACGTGACCTCAGGCAAGTCACCTGTCTCCAGCCTTTCTGTCTAGATGTTCAAAATGAGGAGGCTGAGCTGTGGAAGTTCTGAAACCCAGAACTTAGCTCCTGTTCTGAGCTGACCAAGGATTCTTCTGCAGTGGTCTGAGCAAGTCTCCAATTTCCATGGGAGGCCGTGAGCCCTGTGCCCACGCCTATTTGCAAGAAAATGAAAAGGACAGGTGCAAATGAGACTGTCAACCGGTCTTCTCATTAATGAAACTCTCTGTGCAGAGGGATCAAAGTTTGCATTCGCACTTGGAATGCCTGGCTGATCCAAGGCTTGGGACACCCCAACTGCTGGAGCTCAGAGGACCCCCCACTTCAGTCCAAGAGTGACCCCTTTGGTCTTCAAGGCAAGGGCACATTTGTGACCAAGTTTCCATGACCCACAATTCTTTCTGCTTCTAGCTTTCAAATGGTGCTCCCACTCTAAGAGCTCATGTGGGCCTTTCTCTTTGGCGAGGAAAAAAAATGTGTTTGCCTTGGTTACAACCCATTCCTATGACCTGCCTCTCAAGAAACCAGGAATATCTGAACCAAGTTTTTAAAGGGAAGTAGTAGTCAGGAAGAAACCCACATGTGACTAAAACAGAGTGACTTCGGCCTTGTCCCAGTCAAGGAGGTCAGTGGAGGTGTGAGAAGAGCAGAGCCCAGCCAACTCAGTTACTGTGCTCCCAGCTCTGAGCCACCGCCATCCTGAACGGCACGGAGCAGCGGGTGTGTGTTGGGGGCAGCACGGTGCCCGCTCCTCCAAGCTGCCTTGCCACTCCCGTTCCTTGGGATGCCAGCCTCAACCATCCCTGGGATTGCCCTCATTTGTCAGGGAGGGACTCAGGAAGTTTCCTTCCCTGATAGCTGCAGGGGAGGGCACCATCCCCCGCCCACCCTCTGCCGCCTGAGTGCCCAGGGCTCCCCACTATTTCCCCTGGTGACGTTGCATTGCTATCACCTGTTTTCCAGACAGCCTCGCTCCATTGATCTTTCGGGCAAGAGCCATGTTTAAACCTAGCAGCCATGTGCCTTCCTAGGTTTAAAGCATGATTAGAGAAGGTGACATGGACAAAAATGTAATGGAGGTGGGAAGTTGTGCTGTGCACACGTCCCGGGAAGGATGTTCCAGATAGAGGTAGAGTCCCACAGGCCCCGGAACACGGCGCTGGAGCGACAAGGGGTCCAGGGCGTCTGGACTGTCAGGAGCACTCTCACAGGCCATCGCCAGGGCTTGTGCTTTTGTCCTGAAGGAAATGGGGAGTCAGTTCATTGGGAAGTTCTTGCAGAGAACTGGCCTCGCTGGCTTCGGTTTTGAAAGGACCCTTCAGCTGCTGCGTGGACAGTAGAGGGAAGGGTGCAAACAGAAGCGGTGCAGAGGCTAGGCAGAGGCGGTGACAGGCTGAGAGGTGACGGCGCCTCGGCTTGGGATGGCGGCAGCCAAGACGGGGCGAAGAGCGGCTGGGTCTGGGTCCTGTGGACATGCCAGGGGCATCGCTGAGGGATAAGACTGGGCACAGAGGGGCTAAGGTGACTCTGCGGTTCCCTCCTGTGTGCCCGCCTGTCATTCTAAAGGCAGGACGCCCCATGGGACACAACAGAAGTCCCTCGACTGAGCATCTGGCCAGGTGTGCGCAGCCCCGGCTCACCTTCCCAGCAGCCACAGTGGCCTTCCTGCACTTTCCAAACCAAGCTGCTCTGAGGGCCGCGTCCTGCTGGCCTGCTCTTCCTTGGGTAGCTTCCCTCCCACATGGACTTAGCTGTCTTGTAATTAACCTTCCCATCTCCTCTTGAATGTTACTTTCTCCAAGAGTCCTCTCCTGAGCCCTTGATCTAATTGAGGTGCCTCCTGTCACACCTCCCACAGCCACCTGCACTTTCCTCCACAGCGCGTGTTCCAGCCAGAATCATCCCCTTAGGAAATGGTGCTCAGGCTGACTGCCTGTCTCTCCCAGCAGACCAGAGCTCCGTGAGAGCAGGGACTGTCCCTCGTGGCCCAGCTGTGAGCGTGGAATCCCGAACTGGCTCGGCTGCACCGTGGACACTGTAAGTACTGGATAATCATCCAATACACAGGTGAAAAGGGCCACAGTATTTCACCCCCAGTCATTCATTTATCAGCAGGCTTTCACCAAGCGCCACTCTGTGCCAGCCCTGAGTGGCACACCTGGGAAACCAGAATCGTTGGGACCTGGATGCCAAGGCCTTGCAGTTGACTGGGGAAGAGGCCAGCAGAGGTGGTAGAACAAAGAAAAGCGGCATCTGAGAAGAGGCGAAACCTGAGTGCTGGGCCGGAGTTAGCAGGGAGAACAGTGCAGACGGAAAGGATGCTTCTAGCAGGAGCAGCGGCAGGGGCCGTTTGGAGGCCACAGAATGTCCCAACTCCTGGCTAGTTCCTAACGGGCAGGGTTAGTAGGAGGCTGCCAGCAAGTTAGCTGCCAGAATCATGAGAGAATCGCTGGCTGAATGACGCAGCAGTCCCTAGTTCGTTCACCCAAACCCCGCTGAGGACTTGGTGGTACTGACCCAGCCCCCTGTCCAGCTCTGTCTGGAGCCATTCCACCCCAAGGACCTGATCTTCAAGCTAAACCATCTGACACCTTAACACTGAGGGAAATGCCAATCTCTGACTCTCAATCTTTCCTAGATTTTTCAAGAGCAAACTAGACTCTGCCTCAGAGGAGCTCCATATCCTCTATGGCCTCAGTTACCCTATTTCAGGAGGTGGCTATGAATAGGACTTGTCTCCATTTCTGGGAAGATTAAGTGAGAACATGTGAAGTGCTGAGCAGAGGGTCTGACACGTAGTAGGTATCACAAATACTCCTCACAATCCCACTGCACGGTGACGTGTCTCTGCTCTACCACGGGGTGGTAGCAGCTCACAGGAAAGGTCTTGTGTTCATCACTTGGGGTCCCTGGTATGTGGCACCCTGACACAGAGGTACCAACTGTAGTTTGGTAAGCAAAAACATAAATGAGCAAAAGAAAGAGGAAATGGAGTGGGTGTAGGCAGGTCTGCGGCAGGAAGGCATTTTCTCCAAGATGAGCTGGCTGCTCACTCGGGAGATGGCATTTTCAGAACAGGGTGCCACCAACACTGCATCCTGACCTACCAAGATCAAGGGCCCACACGCTCTCTAGACTGAAGAGTAGATGTGGAACGCAACATTTCAGGTCACAAACCACCACTTCCCGTGGCATCCACATTCCCTAAGGCCACGGCTGGCTTAGACTCAAAGTGAGGGAATGAGGGTTGGCAGTGCTCACAGGGAGTCTGGGATCCTTTGCCGACATCACAAGCCAGCACACTGAGACGTCAAAGCCCTCAAGGTCATCTCTGCAGGAGCATAGTGCACGGAGACCCAGGCTTCAGAGGCATCACGAGAAAGAGTGCCCAGAACAGTGGGCGCAGCCAGGACTGTGCCCGCAGAGACAGCCTGCCACCTCCACTGTGGACAGCTCTCGCTCAGTCTCCTGAAATTTTTACATTTCTTTTTTGGATCATTCAAATAGCTACCCTCAGTCACCCACCCTCTGCTCTGCCTCTGCAGGGCCGGCTCAGCATACTGGCCCTGGGAAAGCAGGACGCATAAAGACTGGCCCAACCTTCAAGGCCTCTAATCTGACCCGGCAGCAGTCAGCCCAGCCAGTCTCGGACCAGCACCGTTGCTTCTGATGTGTCACTTCACCTCTGCAGCCTCCAGTTCCTTTATCCACACAATAGTGGCAGAATGATAGTCCTGACTGCATGGGACTCTTTGAAGAATTAAGACGGTCTCACTTATTTTTAATCAATTCTAGTAACATTCCCATGAAATTAAGGAATTGTTTTACAGTCTTCTGGCCCCAATAGTTCATGATGAAAAGTTGGAGGCCTTTGCCATTGATATTTCCTACAGAAAAGTTATTCGTGGCACTTACTTGACATGGCAAGAAAGACTATTCAAGAAGGGACTCCCGCAAGGGGGGTTTGCAGGAGGGAGAGAAATCAGGTTCATGTTAAATGAAAGTGGCCTAAACTCTCCATTCAAAATTCAGAGCTTTGGCAGGTGTCTAAAGGGACTCAAATATATAAATACAAATAAAAAGACATAACTCAGTCAAAAGTAGAAGAATAAAAAAAGAAATGCCAAGTCCAAAGGAAAGCTGGTGTTACCGGAACTGTTCCAGACCCAAGCTTGGCTGCTCATTGCTCAAAAGGTCAAAACTTGAGAGGTAAGTGCTGGCGAAAAAGGCTGTTTCCTTCGGACAGCCAGCAACCCAGGAAGACGGTGGGCTCCAGTCCGGGGACCGTCTCCAAAGTGCCTTTCAGGGTGAGTGTGTTTTCAAGGGGAACTTCATAGAGATGGGAGGGGGCCGGCGGCTCATCAGTGGCTCGTGGGCAGACTTGCTGGTGTCAAGGAAGCTGTGTGTGCTTCCAGCTCGGAAAAGAATGCTTTTACCCGTAGTTTCCAGGGGGCTCCAGGCAAAAACCCTGAAACTCAGAAGCATCTGTCTAGAGGGCAGCATGGAAGGAACTTCAGTTTGTTTCAGCACGGAGTAAGACAGGCTGTGAGTTAGGTCTTGTTAGAGCCTCTGACACAGGTACACCGATATTACTACAAAGTGAACTTTAGAACAAAGAATATGCCCAGAGGAAAATTGGGACATTTCCTAATAATAAAGGTGTTAATTCATTAAAAAGACAAAACAATCTTAAAAGTATACACCTAATGACACAGCTAAAAATACATGAAGCAGAAAATAATAAAAGGAGCTAGAATTGTTAGATATTTCAACACCTTTCTCAGTATTAGAACATGTAGACCAAAAAAAAAAAAAACATTAAGGATATAGTACAAATGTCAGAAATTTGAAGAATTGAAATCATACACGTACATTCTCTGAACACAAAGGAATTAAATTAGAAATCGGTTAAGAGGAGGACCCCCAAGTATATGCAAATTAAACAAAACACCCTAAAAAGCTTAGGGGACGAGAGAGAGATCACTTGGAAAATTAGAAAATAGTTTGAATGCAGAGAAATCAAAATTTGGAGAACGCAACAAAAGTGGTGCTTAGGGGGAACCTTATAACATTAGATGCTTACGTGAGAAGACAGCCCCAAATCAGTTATCTAAACAGAGCAGACCAAACAAAAACTGAGGGGAGAAAGAAAATAATAAAGATAAGAACAGAGATCAAATAGAACTTGAACTAGTAAAACTTAGCATGGTATTCATTTCACAATATGTGTAAGTCAAATCATTATGCTGTACACCTTGAATTCATATATAATTCATACATCAATTACATATCAATAAATCTTGGAAAAAATAGAGAATATCAATGAAAATAAAAACCTGTTTCTTTGAAAAACAAGTAAAACTCCTCTGGGCCCTCAGACAGACTGCTCCTGGGGATACGGAAACAACCACCTCTGTTTTCACCACCCTTCCAGGGCTAAGAGATGGAGGGAAACAAGCCTGACTGGTGCTGGGCGGGGGGCACACCCGAAGGCTCAGGGCACAATGCAGCCTTTGCTACCCGGCTGCAGCAGGAGGCCCAGGGAGGGTGGGAGGGGCCGCCTGGCCCTCAGGACCACAGTCCTCCACTGTCAGGCCGCTGACTGGGAGCGGTGCTCTCCCTGCCTCTCTGAAGGCTGCTGCATGCCTCTCAGGCTGTGGCACATTCCTTGAATTCTAGGTAGAGATGCACAGTTTGGTTCTTGTGGGGGCGGCCCGGGTGGGGGAGGAGGGCACAGAGCATCAGGCCACTGTTCTTGCTCCCTCTGACTGCTGTGGCCCACACCCCCTGGCCCGCCCCTGGAAAAGTGCTCCGCCCAGCCTCTCTCTGCAAACACCTCCCTTGGCTATTCGGGTGCAGCTGGAGCTGTGGGCATGGCATTGCACCTCAGCCTCAGACGCCTCCGTGAGCTGACTCCTCGCTGGTGATGTGTGCGCAAACCCCCAGGTCTGGCTCCAGAGTCTTGCTGGGAAGGAATCTGGGCAGTTGCCCGATGGAGCCCCACATCTCACAGGCGAGACGATGGGGGCCAAATATGGTAAGGCTGCAAGTATGCACAAAATCTAGTTGCACAAAACAGACCTCATCTGCCTTTTGAATAGTCAGCAGAGCAGGGGAACACAAGCTGAACTTGAGATCTCCCAAAGCCTCCTGTGAGATCTCGCAAATGAGATGGAAAAATCATGGGCTGAATCCAAATAAGGTTAGACTGATTAAAGACCACTAATAAATTACCCAATGTTTCCTTGGATGCTGTTTTCCAAGCAGGTTCTTAGTCACAGTTCTCATTCTGTTCCAGGCCAAAATTCAATAAAGTCTTGGATGAAGGTACAGAATCACTCCTGTAACTAACATTGATTGAGCATCTACTCTGTCCTGGGCACTAGTGGTACCACTGAGTGAAAACAGCCCCTGTCCTCACAGAACCGATTATCCATTGTGGACTCAGAAGTCAATCAAAGTGTCCCACAACCAATCGTGCAGTAAGGGCTATGACAAGGAGGAAGATATGTAGTAGCAGAAGATCGTATAAAAGGGGGGTTTCATCAGGGGGGGAAGTTAAGACCTCCCAACAGAGGTGACTCTAAAGGTAATATCTGAAAGATAAGTAAGAGTTATATAGACAGGAGGGAAAAAATTTCAGAGAGAAGCACAGCCCCTCAGAGACCCTGTGCCAGAAAGAACAGGAATTTCAAATGAAAGGCCAGTGAGCAGAGGGCGCAGGGAGCTCTGAGGAGCTGCACTCATCTGCTAAAATGCAAACACCACGAGGGCAGAAAATTTTTATTATCTTGCTCACAACTGTATCCCCACTGCCTAGAAAGGTGCCTACCACAAGTAGATACTGAGCATACTGAATGAATGAATGCCAATGTATGAAGCCAGTGGACTATACAAACCATATGAACAACAGAAATTGCATAGGGCTTTAGGCAGTAGGATGTTGTGAGCAGATTTCTCTATTTTTCAGTATCTAGTTTCTTGAGAGATTTTATTATGATACATACTGAATTTTGTTAAAATTTTTTTTCTGTATCTTTTGAGATAATCATTTTTCCTTTCTCATCTGTGGATATGGCAAATTACATTGATTTTCAGATGTTGAATGCATTCCCCACTTGTTCATTCAGTGTTATCTTTTTTATATATTACTGGATTTGGTTTGCTAATATTTTGCCAAGGACTTTTGCATCCATGTCCATGAGATACATTTGGGCTGTAGGTCTTTCCTTCATGTAATGTCTTTGTCTGGTTTTAGTATCAGGTTAATATGGGCCTCATAACATGAATTGGAAAATATTCCAGCCCCTCCCATTTTTTTGAAAAAAATTTCTTTAAAATTGCATTAATTCCTCCTTAAGTGTTTGGTAAAATTCACCACCAAACTCAAATGGGCTAAGTGTTTTCTTTGTTGGAAGTTTTTAGCTACAAACTTAATTTTTTCAATAGTTACAGCATTCTTAGGCTGTATTTCTTCTTAAGTGCACTTGGGGAGTTCCGATCTCTCCGGAATTTTTCCATTTCATTGAAGTTCTCCATTTTACGGTAAAAAGTCGTTCATAATATTCCCTTATTAACCTTTTCATTTTTGTAGGATCTGTAGGAAAGTCTTCTATTTCATTTTTGATACTGGCAATTGTTATCTTTGCTCTCTTTTTTATTTTTCTTGATCAGACTAGCTAAAAATTTGTAAATGACATTTTAATTGATTTGTCTCTATTGTTTCTCTGTTTTCTGTTTCATTGATTTTTGCTCATATCTTTATTTCTTTGCTTCTGCTTCCATTGTGTTTAACTTGCTTCCCTTTTCATAATTTCTTAAGTTGGTAATTAAGATCATTGTTGTGAGACTTCTATTTATTCTCTGTAAAGAGGTATTTATATGTACTTATATACACATTTCTTTAGCTGTAGCACACATATTTTTATATGCTGTGTTCTTATTCATTTAAGTCGGAATACTTTAGAACTTCCTTTATGGTTCCTTCTTTGATCCATAGGTTATTTACAAGTGTAACTTTTTTATTTTTATTTATTTACAGTTTTAATATTATTTAGCATATATTCTAATTATTTAGAGTCTTTCTCTTATTAATTTCTAGTTCAATGCTATTACATTCAGCAAACATGCTTTGTATTATTTCAGCCCTTACAAATTTGTGAAGATTAGTTTTGTGGCCCAGAATATGAATTATTTTGATGAAGTTTCCATGTATACCTGAAGAGAATGTTTAGTTTGCTATTATGAAGGAAAGTGTTCTATACATGTTAAGTCAACTTGGAATTATCTTGGTGAATGTTTCATGATCAAACCCTGAAAAGAATGTGCATTTTAGTGTCATTAAGTAAAGTGTTCTACACATGTTGACTAAGTCAAGTTGGTAGCGTTCTCAGTGTCCTTCCAGTCTTCTTAAGGAGTCATATGGTCATACCTATATATGCACCTAATAATAGAATTTGAGAATACATAAAGCAAACATATGTAACTGAAAAAAGAAAAAGGCAAATCCACAATTATATTTGGAGACACTGACTCTAATTGATAGGACAAGTACATGAAGAGAAGTTGCAAGAGAAAACAGTTTAAGTAGAGATCTCACAATTTAGTTGGAGTAATGAGATACACACGTGGGTTATATATCTTAAGGGAAAACATGGTGGGATTCATTGAGAGGTAAGAACAAAGTAGGATGTATTCAAACATTTAGTCATTCAACAAACATGCATTTATCACCTGCCATATGCCAGGTAGTATTCTAGGTAGTGGAGATCCATCAATGAAAAAAACAGGTGAAATGCTTGCCCGAGGGAGCTTATAGTCTAGTGAGAAGATAAAAGATAGTGAAAATCACAAATAAGTAATACAGTAAGTTTTAAAATGATAAATACTATTTTTTAAAAAAAGATGTAAAGTGCCAGCATAGATGGGCTGAAATTTTTATTAAGAAGAGAGAGGAATGGTCACTGAGAAGGTGACAACTGCGTAAAGATTCAAGGACGTGGGGAGAGATTGCAGACACCCGGAAGAGCATGCCAGGAAAAGGGAAGCGCCACCATCACAAACACCCTGAGGGGTGTGCCGAGCATGCCAGAGAAAGGTTGGGGTGGAATGTCAGATTGGTTGTACTGTCAGTTCCAACATGTGTGTGTATGTGTGTCTGTGTGTGTGGTGGACAGGTAGGAAAGGGGCTATTTCCCACACCACCAACAAGCAATTCAGACACTAGCTACCCAGAGATGGCATCAGATTCTGTAGGTTAAGGGAATGCTACGAGACTGCTGCCCCTCCCCCCACACTTCAGATGCCAGTCAGCAGCCCAGGTTTCTGATCTCCAGCTCCTTCCCGATGCCCTGCCCTGCAGGCATACAGTGTAACGGGCTTGGCTTCTATTCTTGGAAATGTATTCGGTTGTATATACCAACCACATGTTGCTTATCCATTCTTCTTGAGTTAGAAACTAAAATGCCACCTTCCCTGCTAGTATAAATAATGCTACAAATATCACCCTGGTAAAGATCCCATTAGGGAATGAGACTATACACTCATAGGTTATATCCTTATTTAATTCATAAAATGTTGGCTAATTGTACCCCAACATAACTACATAGGTCAATACTTCATTTTATATCATGAAGGTTCTTTTCTTTTACCCATATCCTTACAATCATTTGTATAGGTCGATCTAATTTTTACCAACTTGGTATGTGTAAAATAGTATCTAATTTTTGGTTTGGGTTTCTCCAATAGCTGACAAGGCCGAGAATATCTTGGGAAATGTGCCTACTGTTTAGTGGCCGCAAGAGTCTGAGCCCGTGTGGGGGGAACATGGCGAGGGAGGACCTGCCGGAGGTAAAGAAGGCTGAAGCTGGCTGCATCACGGCCTGGCTCTAGAGCGACTGCTCAGTTTGAAGGAAATACATACTGTCCTCCTCAGGGAGGAGCCAGTCAGTGGGAGGTTGGGAGCAGAATGGAGCTAACTAGAGTTCAAACCCTGTGCAGAGCCCATTGGTTTCCAGGAGACGGGGGCCTACAACAGAAGCCGGGGAATGAAGCCTTCATGCTTGACAAGCACAGGATTCACAATGAGGGCCCTGGATGTAAAGCCAGGGGCTTCCTCTTTCCCTGAAGGCTTTGGGGCAGCAACAGGAAAGAGAGTTTCAAAAGACACAATGTGTGGTTAAAACACGAGCCTGTTCCTATAGCGGGGAAAAGTCAATAAATGTAGGAGCTGTATAGAATCACAAGGTGTTCGCAAACCCACTGTACACATGCACCCCCCATATAACTTACATGTGTGCATAAGTTATATGGTACTGCTAAGATATGACAGTTACCATGTTCTATGGGGCAGGCGTGGGTCTAGATCTGGTTCTCTCAGGTGGTGCCTTACCCGTACCCTTGGGGAGACATAGTAATGTGGTTCCCCTAGATACATACAGTAATTGTCTTTTCTTTAATCCATATCATTGGTTCTCAAGTTTTCATATGAAGGGCAAAATAAAAATTCAAGTTGATGGTAGAGTTTATTGGGTAAAAGGCCCCCCCCCATCAGTGGTCTGCTCTGATGCCCGTGTCAGAATGCTACAGAACCCTGTCTCACTTACATCATAATGGCCCTACTGGTGTACTTAGGCACCGGCCAGGCCAGTGAGTGAGTGAGTGAGTGAGTGAGTGAGGAGAGACCCTCTCCAGTCACTTAATGTTCTTGATATACTGACTTGATTCTTGGCTGTCATCACTTGAACCTGTGGCAGCAGAGTTCCAGGGAGGAAGGCACCTGATTTCGGTCACTCTCTGAGGTGCTGAGCCATGAAGCGCAAACAAAAAAGGAAACACCTTGAAACCACACGTGCCCCCAAAGCGGCCAGGCTGTCAGGAGGTTTGTGTCAGTGATATTCTCTGAGCACTGGGGAGCTAGAAACCGTCTTCTAAAGAAAAAAGGAGCGGATTCCTACTTACGGGAGGGAAAGGGCAGGAAGGTGGGAGGGAGGAGGAGGTGTGGGTGCACCGCTCGTTCTCAGGGACCAGATCACCCGAGGGCCAAGAGGAGGCTCCCGAGACCAGGTCCTTGTCTCTGTGGCTCAGGACCTGTGACCCCACATCATGCCGCTCTGGGTTCCTGCACCACAGATGGAGTGACTGATTAGTATAATATTTCCTATAGAATGTATTTCCCTTTATTTCCTTTTTTACAATGTTACAAATTTTCCAATAACACTTTTTCCAGTTAATGAAGAAAGTGTGGCTCAAAGAGGTAAATGAAAAATTAGGAAAAAAGTTTAACTACCTAAAATTGGAGGTGCAGAGATGAGAGTGTAAAGTCATACAGAAAATGAATTGATTTCTTAGACTGTCTCAGACATTGAGACCTTTCTTTCATTGTCTCAGAGTATAGACATGTAAATGTGAGCCGCCTCTATGAAATAAAAACACCAGCATGATACATACACACACACACACAAATGCCATGTAAGCATGATAGCTGAATTGAGAAAGTTTGGCTCTTTCTGGAAAAATGGGAAACTGAAATAGCTGTGGTGACTGTGAGGTGACTGTGTCTTCCCCTGGCTTATACAGCATACATAAGCCCAGGGAAGACAGTAGTTTCTAATATAATGGCTTGCTTAATATATACCAGGTCCAATTATTTGTTTCTCAAAACTCATTATATCACTAATGGAGTAGATTCATTAGTTGGAGTAGATTAGGCCTTAGTAACTAATACACGAAGGAATGTATCTCTTTCTTATGTAACAATTAGTGTATGTGAAGGAATAGGGCAAGTCTCCCTGCTGATAGAAACTTTTTATCACTAATACTCAGCTTTCAAATAGACCCCAGGTTATCAACATCCCAGTTAGCTAGAAAAGGGAAGAACACGGTGGGGCACAGAGGAGGACTTCATGCCTAACCCTGGTTGGGGCACGTGTCCTCGCCACTCATTTCCCGCTGCAGAAAACTTAGTCACATGGTCAGAACTACTGTAGCTCCGGAGGAAGGGCGTTCCAGGCCCTGGGCCAAGTCCCCCTCTGGAACTGGTGAAACAAAGATAAGTCCAGGAAAAGGGCAGGTTGGAAGAAAGCCTTTTCTTCCTTACAGTCACTAGCGGCTCATACATGCGCCCAGGGTGTCTGTTTCCAGTCCATGGGCAGAAATTGTATCATGTGGGTGTGTCTGCCTCCTATCAAAGAGGTTTTTAAAAGATCTGAATAGGGAGGTTAAGAGTCTTGAAGAAATACAGAAATATATTCCCAGGAGTCTGGGGCAAGTCTGTAAAGTCTTCCTTTGAACATCTCCAGCACCATGGCTACTGCCCAGGAATTCCCTGTGAAAATGCTGTATCTCTACACCTCTTTATATTTATAGTGACATCCCTATCTTTCTATATATCAATATAGATACCATCTAGAGAGATAGGCAGGCAGACAGACATGCAGAGTTCTTTTAAACCTTGTGTCCCATGTCCTCTAATTATATAAGTTCTCATGAGGAAAAAGGAGCTAATATCTCATTTTAGTCACTAGTTTTGATATTCTGTATACATCTTTAGAAATATCACATACAAGATACCCAATATCACTGACATCTATTACACACCATTTTCATAATTGTTGTTTCCTTATATTTTGGAGCAAGTGAAGTTTCAAATGCTTAATTTCATGGGGGGGTTTCAATGCCTAACATGATTGTCCACTCAACATGTCTTTTTTGAATGGATACAGATCCCAGAAAATGCCACATCTGTTTTTTTGTATTCATTCCTCAGAATTCGAGAAGACTCCAGGGGACTCTCCTGAGCCCGAGGCACGTGTGGTGGTCGGAGACGGCGATCAGACACCAGGAGAAGCGCCACCGGCCTCTGAGTGTTTCTCCCGTGCGTCCGCCCCAGGACAGCTTCAAGCTGCCGATGAGGACGGTAAGGGAGGTCAGATCACAGAGGCTGGGCAGGATGAACAGCGGAGCTGCTCGGCCCAATCCCTGCTTATCTCACTTTCCCTTCAAAAACAGGAAAGGGCTTCAGGGCAGAGGAACTAAGACTGAAGCCTCTGCCGAGGGACAAACTGGGGGTGTGCTTTCAAGGATAGGACAGTTCCCCATGTGAACACACGGACAGCTGTGAGATAGTGGGCTGGTAACAGTGTGGGAACTCAAGTACAACCTCTTCCCTCAGATCAGCACAAACTCACTCACACACACCCTATATTCCTTCATACCAGGTACAGCCCCATTATTCCTTCCTTTCACTTTTTCTCTCATATACACATGCCTTGATTCCAGATGCGTCCTTCCCATTCTCTACGAGCGTCACACGGATACACACTTCCCCCTTCCCTCCTCACACAATCACTCTCAGACTCTGCTGTCTACAGGCTAACCCATAAATAATGTACACCCTCTCACACAGGCAGCTTGTTTTACCTCCCTCATTGGAGCCAGCCTAAGCGCTCAAAAACGCATGTGCCCTGAAATGAATGCACTTTCATGTACAGTCTTTCTATTCCACATTCCACTTCACCCACAAAACCTTCAGCGGAAAGCCTTCAGCCCTTCATTGAGCTGTGCTTCTGGGAAGCTCAAGCACACTTTCTCCAACACGCTTCATCTTTAACTGTTTCACAGTAAGAACACGTACCACCCCATTCATGTGTATTGTCGCACCACACACACGTTCACCATCATTCACCACCCCCTTACCAATGTCAGAAACTCTCACCGACTATGTCCCAGAACGTACACAGACCTCCACAGCCTCAATCCCACATAATCACAATCAGATAAAATGTACATCTTGCGGCATTCTGTGATTTCACATATGTATGTACTTCCAGGCCATGTGCCCACATAGGAGTAGTCAAATGACCATCTCAACTCCCACAGACCTCACACACTTATTCTAGTTTTCTCATGTCTGAAATTTCCATTCCCAGGAATCCCTCAGTTGCCTCCAGATACTGTTAGTAGTGGGCCTTGTGAGATGACTCCACCCCAGGTCTTGGGGGAATGGGAAGCTTCCTCCCTCTCTGCCCAAGACTCCTTTCCACCACACCTGGGAACGGCAGGCGTCGGCCAGCATGTCCAGGTGAAAAGAGGTGTGGCTGTCTCATGGGATGGGGCTGAAGTCTTGGAGCCCGCCTCAAAGAAGGCCAGAGTACAAGAATTTGCTTTGCCTGAAGGGGCCCCAAGAACATCCAGCCCCTGTGCGCACAGGAACACCTGCCTGACAGCGAGTCCAGCCTGGAGAGCAAAGCCCCACAGGGGAGGGGGCAGGCAGGCAGTGCGGGGGAGCCCCCCGCCCAGGAGGAGGACTCCAGGGCCGAGATGCCTGAGGGGCTGGTGGGCCTGAGGGGACAGCGGCTTCAGCTCCCAGGTTTTCCATCATGTCTTTTCTTGTCCAAAGAGGAAGAATGAGGAAGAAGAGGACAAGGCGGAGGAGGAGGTGGATGTGGAGGTGGAGGCGGATATGGGGGAGGAGGCGGATGTGGGGGAGGAGGCGGATGTGGAGGAGGAGGCGATGTGGAGCTGGAGCTGGAGCTGGAGGTGGATCAAGAAGAGACTATTTAGACGCTAGGCCAAAAAACACTGTGGGAGGAAGACATCCTCCTGCGAGTGCGCAGACTTTTTCAGGCCCTAGAAAAGTGGGAGTGGAGGAGATGAAAGATGGCGGCATGAGAGATGAGGCAGAGGCTTCCTCCTAAAACCACATATAATATGAAAATATAATTAATACAACTAACCCTGAGAGAGCAACAGGAAAGAGGACGGCGCCAGACTGCACACACCTGGAGAAAAGAGCAGACCTCATGGAACAGGGTAACATACCAGAGCTGTGGCCCAGCGGGACCCAAGCCCTCCCCCACCCCAGCTCACCAGCAGGAGGAAGAGAAACGGAGCAGGGAGGGAGTGGAGGCCTGGGCCTGCTGAATACCTAGCTCCGGAGACCTGCTCTGGGAGCACAAACCTACACTGCATGGTGCTTTCATGATACTCTTGTGATTAGGGGGTTGGAAAGCTAAGGCAGGCAGAATTCCTGGAGAGACTGAGATTCCAGCCGCTTGTGGAAAGCAGGGATCCATACCCGGCTGCTCTGGGACAAAAGAAAGGCAGGCAGGCTGAGAGACATCCTAACAGCAAGAGGGCTGCTAAAGGGGCAAGGATTGCACAGAGCTTACTGCTCAGGAGAAAGGACAGGTAGACAAAATGTCTGAGTGCACTCTGCCCAGCAGGTTGGGAGCTTTCACGATCTTCAGGCACCCCAGCTCCCTGGCTGGCTACACAGCTCCAGGGACCCCCTCCATGATACGCAGCTGACTGCGCCTTTCTCCCGGCCAGACCCACCTGGCTCACAAACCAGCAAACCCTACCCTGGAGATAGGCCAGCCAGAGGGAAACTTGTCTACAGCAACCATAACGCAAGGCATAGAGGCTTATACCTGTGTGCTCGGCCCACTGGCTCAGGCAGTGGAGACAGGCATAGTGGCCGGGAAGCAGGAAACACCTCTTTCCTTCCCCAGGCACCAATACCACTCCCCTGCAAACCCCGACATTGCTTCCGGACTGAGCATCTCCAGAGAGTAGACCTTCTGGACACTAGAGGGCATCATATACAAATGTGAAACACCAAAGGAACCTGGTTCAGAGTAAAATTATGAATACAACTCCTGAGAAAGACTTAAAGGACATTGACGTTATGAATCTTCCTGAAAGGGAGTTCAAAATAAAAATCATTAACATGCTCATGGAGGTACTGAAAGATAATCAAGAACTCAGGAATGAATTCTGGTCAGAGATCCAATTGTTGAAGAGCACAATGGAGGGTATTAAAAGCAGATTAGATACTGCTGAGGAGACGATAAATGGAATAGAAATTAGAGAAGAGGAATACAAAGAAGCTGACACACAGAGAGAAAAAAGGATCTCTAAGAATGATAGAATATTGAGAGAACTGTATGACCAATCCAAATGGAACAATATTCGCATTGTAGGGGTACCAGAAGAAAAAAAGAGAAAGAAAGGGAGAGAAAGAGGCCATGGAGGTGCACAGACATCCCAACACAAGGGACCCAAGGAAGACAATGCCAAGCCATATAGTAATTAAATGGCAAAGATCAAGGATAAGGACAGACTATTAAAAGCAGCCAGAGAGAGAAATAAGATCACATACAAAGGAAAGCCCATCAGGCTAACATCAGACTTCTCAGCAGAAGCCTTACAGGCCAGAAGGGGTGGCATGATCTATTTAATGCAATGAAGCAGAAGGGCCTTGAACCAAGATTACTTTATCTGGCAAGATTATCATTTAAAGTTGAAGGTGGGATTAAACAATTTCCAGATACACAAAAGCTGGGAGAATTTACACCCCACAAACCACATCTACAGTGTATTTTGGAGGGACTGCTATAGATAGAAGTGTTCCTAAGGCTAAATAGCTGTCACCAGGGAAAATAAAACCACAATAAAGAAAGCAGAACAATTAATTACTAAACAGATGCAAAATCCAATCAACTACCCCCAAAATCAATCAAGGAATAGACAAAGAGTACAGAATATGATACCTAATATATAAAGAATGGAGGAGGAAGAAAAAGGAGGGGGAAAAAAAGAACCTTAGGTTGTGTTTGTAACAGCACACTAAGTGAGTTAAATTAGACTGTTAGAGAGTAAGGGAATTACCCTTGAACCTTTGGTAACCACGAATCTAAAGCCTACAAAGGCAATAAGTACATACCTATTGATAATCACCCTAAATGTAAATGGTCTGAATGCACCAATCAAAAGACACACAGTTGGCCCCGGAAGATGACTGGTTAGCCAGAGACGGGTAAGATTCCTCAAGGGAGGAACAACCTAAGACAGTCAAGGTCGCAGGGGGGCCATCAGGTGAGAAATTGGGGATCAACAGTGGTGAGGCTTAGAACCTCACCCCCCTGTTTTGAGAGAAATCTTCTGCATCCATGGATGTTTTAAGGCCCTTGTCTAGCCTGGATTAACACATAGTCTACAGACACACACCTGATCATCTACTATTGCTCTCTTACGACACTAAACTATGTTTTCTACCTTTATCTTGCATCTACCTACCACTTCAGCATTTTATTAAAAATAATAATAATAATAATAATAAAGGGAGAAATGTGGGATCCACATATAAATCAAGTATAAAAATCAAACGAATATTCATATTTGACCTGATTGTTTATAGTTCATAATGCGTGATCAAAACCGAAAGTTTCTGTGATGAATGCCCTTGTACTGTTCACCATGTAAGAACTTATTCACTATGTAAGAATTTGTTCACCATGTAAGAACTTGTTCGTTATGCTTCAGAAGATTGGAGACTGACGAGAATTAGGCTGGGGGTGGATTAATGATTGTGCATTGAGCATTGACTCCCCTATACAGAATTTTATTGTTGTTAACAACCATTTGATCAATAAATATGAGAGATGCCCTCTCAAAAAAAAAAAAAAAGACATACAGTCATTGAATGGATAAAAAACAAGACCCATCTATATACAAGAGACTCACTTCAAACCCAAAGGCATACACAGACTGAAAGTAAAAGGATGGAAAAAGATATTTCACGCAACTCATAGGGAGAAAAAGCAGGAGTTGCAGTACTTGTATCAGACAAAATAGACTTCAAAACAAAGAAAGTCACAAGTGACAAAGAAGGACATCACATAATGATAAAGGGGTCAGTCCAACAAGGGGATAAACTATTATAAATATCTATGCACCCACCACAGGATCACCTACATATGTGAAACAAATACTAACAGAATTAAAGAGGGAAATAGAATGCAATGCATTCATTCTAGGAGACTTCAACACTCCACTCACTCCAAAGGACAGATCAACCAGAAAGAAAATCAGTAAAGAGACAGAGGCACTGAACAATGTATTAGAACAGATGGACCAAACGGACGTCTACAGAACACTCCATCCAAAAGCAACAGGATACACATTCTTCTCAAGCGCACATGGAACATTTTCAAGAATAGATCATACACGAAGCCACAAAAAGAGCCTCAGTAAATTCAAAAGGATTGAAATTGTACCAACCAGCTTCTCAGATCACAAAGGTATGAAACTAGAAATAAATTACACAAAGAAAAGGAAAAAGCCCACAAACACAAACTGGGGAGCCAATGGCACACGGATGGCATTTAAACCCTTGGGACTCAGTGACCCAGGAAGCCAGTGTAGACGGAGAGGCACTGCTGATTTTGGGATTGCATTTTAATAAAAGGCAGAGGTACTTTGTCCTAAATATCAGGAAGCATGTACAGTATTCTGTCCACAGCTTATTCCTTGTATTCAGTAACTACAGCTCAGCCGCTGGGCCCTGGACTCCTCCTGGGACCCAAATACCCATTCATCTTCTCTCCTTCCACCTCCCTCCCCTGTGTCTCTAAACGGCATGAGTCTAAAGATGTATCTCAGTTGGGGTAGGGAGAGACAGGAAGAAATCCCATTTTGGCATCTATGCTTATACCTAATCCTTACTGATTGATTGTTTTCTCAGTACCCTGCATAGGAGAGTCAGGAACTTCCCCAGCTATAGATCAAGGACGGCAGCTCCATTTCATTTCTGTTTCTTATGGTTCTGCAGCTCACTAAGTCATGGAAGAGAGCAATCAGTGGTGGGATTTCAGTCTCCTATAAACCTCAGAAACTACTAATCGATAGGATTTGGAGTCACACTGCGCAGTAAATGCCTTCTTGAACATCACTACGCAGTTCATATAAGTGACCCTACCTGATAAGCATGAACTCAAATATGTGGGTGCCAAGTATCTTCCAGGCCGGGACCTCTTCTCTCTGCTACAACCCCTTCTCTACACTTCAGCCCAGTGATGTTCTAACCCAAATCTGACCACTTCCCTATTTAAAACATTCCATCCTCCCCTCTCCTGCCCATCCCTACAAGAAAAAGGCCTAGTCATTAGTGTCCTTGCCCACTTCCCCCAGGAACCTACCCTTGTACCTTCCCTCATGCCAGCATCAGCTCCGAGAAGGCACCCAAGGGTGAACGACTATGCCCACTGGCTCTGCTTTCGCAAACGCAGTCTACAAGCCAGCTCTCCCAGCACATGCTGAGGTTTTCCTCTCAGGAGCAGTTCACACTCACATGTGCAGGCCGGGCTCTCAGCCTCCCTGTGCCCACACACAAACTGTCCTGACAACGCCAGCTGGGACCGACCCGAGGCCCAATTCCAGACACTCTGGGGTCCTCCTACATTCTGATCCCTCTGCAACACCTGGCTGGGCTGCCCCCTCCTCCGGGCTCCCTCTCTCTCCTGATGCTCTTGGCCCCTCCCAGCAGCCTTAGCTCAGATGCTGGCGGATCTTTCTCCACCTTCAAACGTACTTAAATTGTGGTTTTTCTCTTGGATCTGGTCTCGTCAACAGAAAAAGAAACAGTGCTGATACTACTGGCTTTGATGACAAACAGCCATGAATTCAAACACTGACTATCCTGGGATAACCCAGTGCCTTTGGGCCTCAAGTTGCCTATTTTAAATGAAAATACGAATACCTAGCTCGTGCAGCTGTCAACAGCCTCGGGAGAAGTGGTCTAGTGCAGATTTTGGCACACAGTCTGAGGTGATACAGTGTCACAAGTCACTGAAGGATTCGAGCTAGGTCCAATTACACCCACGTCTTGACAGATCCCAGCACCCATTCCTGCACTGCTTCCAGACCTCTGGGCTCACAGTACCTGCCCCACTGCATGGTCCTCCTCCCCTCAGCTATTTGCTAACTTTCCCAAGGGCACAGCTTGCACCCCTGGAGCATCTCTTCCCATTTCCATCCCAGAAAAGCACCAGGTTTTCCAATACCATTGCCTCAACGTTTCTCAGCCGTTCTCCCACTGATCTATTCTCATGCTTTCTATCATTTCCCCGCCCCACTTGTCATCCTCTTTGCTCCCAAAGTGTCACTTCTACAACACATATAATCAGGGACTGCTGCACAGCCCTCCTTTTTGCACAGGGGGCAAGCCCAGCCCCAGCACGCAGCACATCCACACATCCCCCCTTCCTCATCAATCTCCCTGCAGCAGGGCCAGGCTTCCCTCCCACTCCATCCAAAAGACCACCTTGATGCAGCACTCCGGAGCACCTGGTGTCCCCAGGAGCTGCCACACTCCTTTTCCTTTCCAGGCTTTTGCACATGTTGTCTCCAAAGCTGGAGATTCCCTCCCAGCCTTGATGGGACAAGGGAACCCCCTCTTCCCAGTCACCTGTCCTGATGCCTCCCAGGCGAGGGGAGGGCAGCCCATCCCCCCTGAGCACCTTGTCCGTGCTTTGGCTTTCCCACTTCTGACACCACCTTCTGGCTTACAACTCTGTCTCCCACAGTACATGTTAACTACTTGAGCTCATGGCTGTCTTTGTCTTTGTTCTGCCCAGAATTCCTAAAACAAAGCCGACAAGAACAGCAGCTCAATGTCCCCCAAATGGGCAAATTAGTGACAGTTTATGAACACATAAAGAACAGGAGATGCTCCTGATCTGTTTAGAAGGGGTGCTGTGTCTGGTGGTCTCATGGGAGGGACACTGTACATTCTCTCTTGAGAGGATGACATTAGAGATAGCTTCAGTGGGTTAGGAAACGGGTCAGACAATGGTTTGTCTCTGAGGGTCCTATTTAGGGAAATAACTTTTGTCCAGGAGGCATGAATATTTTTGGTTAAGAAAGTACCTCTTGGGTCTTCCAGCCATTGGCTGGAAGGATTCAACTCCCAGTACATCACCCTCTCATTATTCAAGGAGGAGGTCCAACTGGTGCCAGGCAGCCAGGAAAGGAAGCCTTGAATATGAGCTCCCCCTGAAAGCAGGGCTTGTAGCTTTGCTGTTTGCACAAGTATGCAGTGTTGAAGGAATGGGGGGGGAGAAGACATCACATTTGAATGCTCTAGCCTAAGGGAAACAAGCATGCCTGGTGGGATAGAGAGGGAATTTCTGGATCTGGGGCCCAGCACCCCCAAAAGAAGCCCCCCACCTGGTCAGCTGCACAATGTGCAAACCCAAGCCCTATGCTGAACCCACATCGGCCCCTGATTCCTCTGCAGTTTATGGATAATGCTGTGTTCCTAGTCAAAGTATGGGAACAAGAGGTCTTTCGTAATAACCCAAAATTTAAAATTTAACGTTTCACTTCTTCAGTAAAATTCTGGTTGACTCTAGTGGGTTGAGACATAGAATTTAGCAGGTGGTTTCATCAAATGAAACTAAAGAAATTTTTTCAAAGACACATAGAATTTCACCCTTTGGGGGAACACAAAGCATGCCGGCGAAAGCAAAGACCTGCCTACTTTTAGGAAGAGTGGGAGAGAGGCAGCCTCCCAGTGGTGTCTTCCCGTCCCCCTAAAGGTCCCAAACAGTAACTTCAACCACTTGGATGTCAATGTCTGGGTTCTGTAAAGCCAAGGAGGTCCCAGATCAGCCAGATGGGAGGTTTTCAGATTTCTGCTCTTCATAAAAGCTCCTCTAACTCAAAAAGTGGAGATCTCCTTCCTGATGCCATGAGGTTTTTAAGTCAGAAGTTTTTACTTCCTCTGAGCTTTGCAGAATGTTAAATGCCTCGTGTAGGGGTTTAGATGGTGCAACAGTGATTTGAGAAAAAGGGAAAGCTGTTCGGCTGAAGTCCTCCCTCCCTTGTCGCATGATGAAAGTATTTGATCAAACAGAGTATTAATCTTTATCAACGCTAACAGGGACTTAGAAGTAAGATAAGCAATGAAATTTATTCATTTTTAGGGCATTTCATTTATATTATCAAGACTGAAACATTTCCTGATTAAGAAAAAAATGTCATGAATACTTCTAAATAATGGAATGTGTTTAATATTTTTTAAAAAATAAATAAGTAAAATGTCCAAAAGTATGGCACTGGTTAAATAAATTCTGCTCTTCATAAAGATGATGGAATTCTCTGCAGTCATTAAACATGTAAAGAAAGGACCATGTAGGGTCATGGAAAATGGTCACAACATGGAAAGAGGAAAAAAATAGAGAACAAACAAGTATGTTTCATTTTTGTAAAGGAAAACACAGGTGCATATAAAACAGTGTTTGCTTAGTGAAAGGAGAGAGAGGTTGAGTTCTGATTAAATCATTGATATGCGTACTGTGGAAAATAAGGGAAATACAAAGACGAAACTGTCACTGTCAGTCTCTCACGCAGCAAACACTATTGTTTTATGTACGTGTGGGCAATTGAAAGTTTAAAAAGAGGAAGTGTGGTGGAATACATTTAAAATAGTTTCTGAGCAATATTTGTCAACCTATGAAAATTAAACAAGAGGACTTAAGGACCTCACTTGTTCATACCTTCTACTCTGACCCACGATCCAGTTAAAGAACCTTCTAGAAAAGAAATATCTCTATTGTCTATATTTCACAACTGCCCCTAAAGCCATTATTTCTTTAGAAATGTGTTCTCATCACATACACACACACACACACACACACACACACACACACACACACACACGCACATACATTGGGCACTATGTGGGGAAATGGATGAGTTGACTAACTATTGTAATCCTCTCATGGCATATACGGAATCATCACATTGTACGCCTTAAACTCACACAATGTTATATATCAATTATATCTCAATAAGTCTAGGGAAGAAAAGAAACATGTCATCTTCTCATTGCAGCTGCCAGCTATGAGGCACAAAACAGAAAGTAGGATTCCCCCCACTGAGGCCAATGCAAATCAGTATGGAGTCGATTAGGTCATCCACTGGCAACTTTTTAAAGAAGTTTTTCAAACCAGGAAGGTTTTGACCCCTTCCTGGGGGATTAGCAGTGATGAGGCTAAAGCATGTGCTTGAAACAGAAGGCGCACCTAATTCAGACCCAACCAGATCAGCGGTCTGTTCCAGCCCCGGCACTAACAGCTGCAGATATTCGGTCCAGAGTTTTAGCTGTAATCAATGGGCCAGACAGGCTTTGAGAGGAGTCAGCCAACCAGGCCAGCACGGCAAGGCCTGCCCCTCTATTTAAGTAGGTGCTTTACAAATATTGCCCCACTGACTCCTAATAAGGATCCTGCAGAACGAGGGGGAAACCGGGATCATAGGAGAGTAACTTGCCCTTGGCCACCTGGCTAACGGCAGAAGAGAGGGAAGGAGCACCCAGATGTGTGTCTCTTAGATCAGAGGTCTGTCTACACTCCTCCCACTGAACCACTTCATGACCACATGCCCCTTAGCTCTCCTCGAGAGGCCTGAGTGGGCACCACTCCGAGTAGCTACTAGAGGACCACACGGCCCCGTGGCTCCACTCTGCCCTGGATTCCACAGGAGGTAATTAGGCCCTGTAGGTAGTTCTAAGCTCACCAGAGGCATTTTAATCTCCACAGGGCAACATTCAGCCCCCTGGCAGGGTCTGTTCTTTACAGACTTGCTGAACGTGTCCTCAGCCAGGGGTTAGGAGGATAAAAGGCTTAAAGCAGCAGGCTCATGATGTCACAGATGCAAAGGATAAAGAAGGAAAAATGGGACAAGGCAACTGTTAATGGGACTGTGAGTTTGCTAGGAAAATAATGCAGAATGCCCATCTACAGAAGCAATTAGGTGCTGAGGTCTGTTCACACTCCATGCGAATAACGATCAACACGCCTTTTTATGGAGAGGGGGAGACCCAATTTTTACTGAAATAAAAATTAGGGAATTTTAGAGACAGATTCTCAGAGATCATCTCACAGCCCATCTACACTCCTCATGCTGGATGGAGCCCTTGACTGCCAGGGATAAAAATCCTAAATCAAACTGACAAACCGGAGCAAGGCAATCTGTCCATTTGCACAAGAAGAAAGTCGTGGGACTGAAGTGGCACATTAGACTCCTTGGCCTCCATGGTGTGAAAATCGTAGCCGCTGACCACTCATGAGGTGGACACTGTCTTGGCAAATGCATTCCCATCAAAGCCTTGGGGATGCTGACCTCACAGGTGCCCCTCGGCCCTGAGCTCCCAGCTGCCCGGCGGTCTCTCCTTCAACCCTGCAAAGCTGAACATTCAATGGGGCTCTCAACCATTGACAGTCTCCACTCCCTTTCTAAAGTGTGGGAATGAATGAAAAGGATCTCAACATATTTTAGTAAGAGAAGTACAGAAAAAGGACTGCTTCCCACAGAACCAGACAAATCAATTAATTGATCTCTGGCAAGCAAAGATAATTGTATTTCTGAGTCTATTAAGGCACATCAGGGCTGGTTAGCTAATTTCACAGGGAACTGCCTGTCACTGGGCATTAGGCTGTGATAGGAAATGTCTGGGCATAAACACAAAATGACATTTTCTTCAGGAATCACTTAACTTATGACTCAACCACTTTCACTCTGGTAGAGGAAAGGCAGGGAAATTCGTTCAAAGGGGATTCCTACCCTAACACTCCTATGATCTTTTACACTGGATCTGATAATTCTGACTGTGGGTCCTCACCGTGCGATTATTCTGTGGGCAGGGCAGAATTTATCCATAAAATCATCTAAAACCTCTGGGCAGAAACTCTTCTAAGTGATATTGTAGAGAAGGCAAGGGGGAAAGAAAGGAGATAAATCTGAACATCAAAGAATGAAAAACTTCACTCAGAAAGAATATCAGTTTGATTCAGAGCCTTGTCTGAAATTAAGGTTTAAAATGAAATTTGAATCCATTTTCATGGAGAAGTATAAGGTCCCTTTTAGTGAACAGTATCAGAAATAAAGTTTCACACCCTCATAAATAGGTATAAATGAATCATTGATATATGGATGACTTGCAAATATCCATGTAACATGTTTCGTAATTAATTGTTCAGTTAATCATTTTCTTATTTAAAAAATCATCACAAATGAAATAGCTCTTCCCTTCTGCTTTCTGACTCCCAGAACCCATGCCAGAAAGCCACACAGAATCGCTCCACCTTCCTGAGCGAAAAGCATGTGCAAACGCAGTTCAGACCCAATCTCCTTTGGGGGAAGGGGAGGGGTCACCACCTTGGAGAAGAAGTTCTCTGGCTCTCGCTTTCTTTAGAGAAAGGGGTGTTGAAGAGCGGCTCCGGCTAGCTGGCATGGGCGACATTCACTTGGTCTTAGTCCACCCATTCTCAACCTTGGAGTCACACGGGGAACTTTAGAAGGTACAGATGCCGGGGCCCACCCTAGAAATTTTTTATGTACTTAGTCTGGGTGGTGGGCCCCCTGGTACTCCAGATGCCCCTAGCACATGGCCTCGGTTGGTACTGCCACAGAAACTCCTGGTAGGGTTTCCTGGGCTTTCCAACTATAATCACCTAGAAAACTTGTTTAAAAATGGTTTCCTGAGGCTTACAACCAGAGATGCTGACTCAGTGGGTCTGAGATAGGGCCTGAGAATTTGCATTTCTAACAAACACCCAGGTAATGGCAGTACTGCCTTGGGTCACATTTTGAGTGGCACTGACTGCGTACATTAGGAATTAGGAACTGCATTCTCTTCATTATCATTTAATAAAGATCCATGTGGCCTCATATGTGTTTGCAGTTTGAAGTTCTGAAAGACGGAATACCACTGAAGCCATCAAACATTAGCTACTGTGGATCTCCCAGGCTCCTCCAGGCTCCGTGCTGGACACGGGCTGTAAAAAATCCCCTAAGATCAGCTCCTCACCCTTGAGAGGCTTCAATCTACTTGAAAAGAACAAGCTGCACGCAACATCGGCCCCCGGCCCTCAGCAACCCCCTCCACCACTGCTATCGGGAAAAGTGCATGAGGGCTTGATATTAACAGCCCTATAATCAATAATGTAATGAAAAGTAGGCTGGGATAAATTCTGTAATCCTCTTACCCCATCCACTGCCCCATTCTCGCCCCTCACTTCGCTTCGGTCTCTGGGGTGGGCTGGGCCTCTCAACACCACTGAGCCAAAGTCTTCCTGCCCCTTCCCAGCTCCCCTGCGTGGCTGACTCCCACCCATCTTTCAGGGAACAGCGCTGCTGCTGTCTCCTCCTGGCACACCTCTTCTGACCGCCCACAGACTGCCCGCCTCCTCGCTGGGTCCCTTCACGGTACCCCAAACCTCCACAGACTGCCCCCACCACCACCTCCCGCTGTGTCCCTTCACGGTTCCCCAAGCCTCTGTCTCTGTTACAGAATGTATTGCACATTAGTCATTTTCTTTGCTTGTATCTGTCTTTCTCATAAGCTCACAAACACTTTGAGGGCTGGGTCCCTATCCTCCACCCATGTTTCCAGAGCCTAATGCTCACTACCGTCTACTAGATATCAGGCACCATGCTGAGCACTGTGCATAAATTAATTAACTCAATTAATGCCATAACCCTTCAGATTACTCCGTGAGATAGACGGTATCATCACCATTTTACAGGTGATGAGATGGTGGCTGAGTGTCTTACAGGGCCAGGCTCACGTTCTCAGAGCTTACAAATGGCAGAATCTGACTTCAAACTCGGGTCTGACGCCAAGGCAGCTCCCAGGCCTCCCTGCCCGCCTTTCTGACAGGATGAGGCCTGCTGCCAACCTCAAGGGCAACAATTCGCGCGCTCCCTGGCTGTTTCAGGAGATGCCTTTCCTCTGGGAACTCGCCTAGGCCAATATCGACTTTGGGTTAATGTAAGTAGACTGTTTGCTCAAAGCAAACATCACCAAAATGCAATATGCATTTTGGGACTAGAAAAACCATCCACAAATATAAATGGCTCTGGGCAAATTCTCATGCAATAATCTGAGATCTGTATCCATGTGGTTCCAAAATAGCATCATACAACACCTCAGAAAAAGTGTCTATCTGGCCAAACCGGGTAGCAAAGAGCTGGGGCATCTGGGTGGAGGCTCAAGGGGCATTTCTCATCAGCTGGAGAAGCCAGGTGGCACCTGGCTAGCCTGAGTCCCAGTCAGTCTGAGGAAGGGTGCGTTCCTTCTTATGCAGCTCCCAACGCTGATTCCTACCTCCCAAGGACTGGGGGGCACCTCATTCATCATGAGTCCCAAAACAGGCCAGCTTCTCCAGCTCCCACCTTCCTTTCCTTTCATGACATCAGGAGATGCTCCACCTCCTTTCTCCCAGGACCCCACCTTGCCCACTAGGTTTGCATCACAGCTACCACTTCCCCACGGAGTGCCTGCCCAGGTAAAGTAATTAATTTCACTCTAAGCATGGCTCCTGTGGGATTCAGAGCGGAAAAGTCCTTGGCACTTGAGCATCGTGGACTGTGTCAGAAGCTCCTCTGGCAGAAGCAGAATCCTGGCCGGCATCGTGCCCAGCCTGCCCGCAGTACTCTGCAGCGGGATCCAGGGGGTTGGGGCTGTTAACTTCAAGATCTTATTGCTGAAAGGGCCTAGACAGCCAGAGCTTACTGCACGCCCCTGGGGGGTATGACAGCCTTCACCCAAGCAATGTGGCAGCCTGTTCATGGACGTGCTGTGGCAAAGCCACCTTCAAGCATGTTTAGTCACGAGATTGTGCTCTTATCCACATCCAAGTACATGCTGAACACACACCCCTTGACACCATGAAATGCTAGCATGAGAAACTAGAAGAAATTTATGGCAGTCCTCCTTATTCTACTGGCCCGCTGATCACCGACTCTTTATGACTGGCATCGTTACAGTGAAAACACTTTTGAGCATGCAACCCTGACACATATTTGTAAATCACACACATGTGCAATTCTATTAATATTCAATATGCCTTAAGGTACATGAAAAGGTCTTCTAAAAGATGAGATAAGGAATCCAATAATGCATGCTTCAAAAATTATTTTTGTGTATTCATGGAACATACAATCTTTTTGTTCTTACTAAAGATATACATTTACCAGCGATTCAATGTTCTGTTTTAACATAGCTTAATTCAGTATTAGTCTTCAGCAGTGAGTGTGGCTGAACAAGATTCTTCCTAAAAACACAGAGATCTAGAAAGAAGAGAAGGTATAATAGGCTGGCTGAATAAGTCACAATTTCCATACTCATCTCTAAACTTCATTTACTAACTGCACAGGGGTCTCTTGGGGTTCAGATGTGTCATTTTGAAATGTCTTGCTAATGGTGATTATCTCATACAAGGTTTAGTCGGTACATGAAGGTCCAACACGCAGTTAGGATGAGGTGTATTATGAGTCATTGCGATTGCAAATTCATATGTTAAACAGTTTTTTTAAGTAAGTTCAAATTCCTCAGCCTAGTGCTGGATCTGATTACCTTGTCATTCCATTTCAGTGTGTGTATCAACAGGTTTATGCAAGGAGCTTGTAAGGGGGGTTATGCCATTTCCTGGTGTTGGCTCTACTTTCATTATCAATATTACCTTCAATTCATGATGCCCTTAAAATATGTGCTTTTAAGCCACTCTCTATTTTATGAGGGTTAGTTTAAAATTAGAAAAGAATTTATAGATGTGCATAACTGGCCAGTCACAAATGCTGTGTTTTGCTGTGGGAGGGTGGTTGTCGCCAGCTGTGCTGTGGGACTCTGCCTTTGATGGGAGCCTGAGCTCCTGAGGGCGGTGCGTGATTGTATGCCGATGACACAGCCTGATCAAGTTGGGATGGGTGGGCCACTGGCGCTGAGGCTTCTAGAGGAGGCACAGAGCTTCGCTGCATCAAAATCCAGATCCAGAACCCTGAGCACACCGTTCCTGCACCCCTTTTTTCCCTGGAACACAGAGTGGTCCCGGCCTCATTTCCTATTCCCTCACTGTCTCTTTTAGGGCACATGCCAAAGTGACTCAGCCCCACTGAACTGCCCCTTATGAAAAAGAGGCTATTATATACAAGAGGCACTTGCAGCCTTAATTTCCAAGCTGTCCTTTGAAACTAGAGACTAACCTTGGGTGGCGACAGTAAAATCATGCACAGACCCTTCCTCTTCCTTCAAGAGACTGCATCGACTTCTCTACGCTCTAGACTGTCCTTGTACTCCTTTGGCCGTCAGAAGGCAGTGAAAACAACCCCATGCAGTTCTGAGGCTAGCCAGCCAGAGTTCTGCATGTTTCCACGCTTGCTCGTGGGACCTAGCGATGACGTACACGAGCTCAGGCTGCCCTGCTGGAGGAGTAGAGATCACAGAGGAGAAGCGTGGCCTCCCTGCTGAGGGCCCCGGACCTGGAGTGAACCCAGGTGAGGTCAGCCGAGCCTGGGCCAGCTCAGGGCACCCACCCGACGGAGCCCAGCTCAAACTGGTGAGGTTTAAAGTAGTTTGTTGAGCAGCAAAAACAAAACAACATATACCTACTGTTCTGCTCTACGGACTTGAGCACATCACAAATGCAGTTTAAAGTGCATCGAAAAGGTTTCCTTTCCTTAGCATGGGGAAAGCAGCGGGGCCACTGTGAGCACACAGTTCTGGTCTGCGTGCAGATGCTTATGCAACTGTGTCACACTGTTTTTGCAGTGACCCTTAAGAGGTAAGTCTATCATGAGGACTTAGCAAGGTCATGAATATAAAATGCCAAATCCATGTAGGTCCTCAAAAATCATAAGCAATTAGATTTTAATTACGTATTTAAAGGGGATGTTGTGAATTCTCAGGTTTTGAGTGATCCAGCATGGATTTTATGGTACATGGTTTTGGGGAGATGGCCCCTACATATATTGATCACATAGACACCTGTTTATCAGACCTACACAGGCAAGCTTCATTTCCAATAAACTCACTTTCCTTTAAAACTGACTGACATTATTTATGGAAAGAGCTACTAAGAAGAGAGAAGGCAGAAGGAAGTGCAAGAAGGAAATTAGCATTTTCTTGTCTCTGTCAACATAGGGTTTATTTGCAAATGCACAAACGGTTTGGATTTTCCACTTGCCAGGAAAAACAGCAAAATCCTTCCCTCATAATCTGAAATGCTCTATAACCGTTCTCACCAGCTCCACTCCCTGCCAAGAATTAATCAATCAGTAAATTAATTTTTAAAATATGCAAATACAAATCGTGAAGCATACTTACCCTCTCTGAAAGAGATCCACATTATAAAATTTATGCAGCTCTACAGAAAACTCAACCGTTCCTTGTACTTCAGACATGATCTTTTTGGTTCATTACCTGAAAAACAAGAGAAATAAAGAGTGTGAGATCATACCAGACAATCACACAGAGCCTGGGCTTCTGCAGTGGGAATCCAGACAAGTGCTAACATAGACGGACAGGGGAATTCCCAATGGACCCCAATGTGTCCACTAGATGTCATCACTCAGCAGTGCCTTTTACAGGAAAAGGCACAGAGAGAGGAAGTGACTTGCTTTATGTCACACAGCTCACGTCCAGAAGGACTGGGACTCAGACCCCTCCTAATTCTAAAGCTCGGCTAGTCTTCTGCCCTCGTTCATCTGTCAGTACCATGCAGGCAAGCATCTCAGCTATGAGCACATGCTTCATGGCCAACAGAGCAAGAATCTCTGCTCTTTTACTTGCTACCTGTGTGACCCTGAGCAAGTCACTTATCCTCTCCCAACCCTAGTTCCTCATCTGTAGCAGGAAGATTGATAATAGCATGTAACCCTGATAGAGCACAGGAATATGAATGAACCAACAGCATAGAACACTGTGTACATTACTTGACATGCAGATTATTGAGTAATAAGATTAATAATTATTATTAATCATCACCATTAATGATTAATAATAATAATTGAAAACCATTTTGTTATCCTGAGAACAAACGCAGTCTCTGAAGAGCTAAGACGCCTGGAGTGATGAGGACGAAGGTGTTTTCTCCCAAGCTCAGCAAGCAGGGGAGCGCCTGCCGTTGTCAGGCAGATGCTGAACCTGACTCGACGGGGTGCTGATTTTCCAAACCCCCACCCTAGGACCAATCACAAGAGGGCTGGATGGGGAAGAAGGGAGCAAACAAAAATAAAACAGTCCAAATCTAGGATGAGAAACAAGCCAAGAGGAGACTCAGGCGATCACGTAGACCCCAGGGATTTGAAGGAGGCCAAGAAGCTGACCTTACCGGAGCGCCCTGCTATTTTATCAGTGCTGCATAAAGTGTTCTGTGAAAGTTGCTTGACGTTGGCCGAGAAGAATTTTGTGATAAAGGTTCTGGCCCCATAACGCAGGTAAGGAAAAGGATCACAGAGACCTGAACCAGAGCCACTTTCCTGAACTAGAATGTTCTGGTGGTACGTACTTTGGAAGAAGATCTCCAATAAGGAGATCTCTGAGCCTCAGTCTACCACCATGTGCAATGGGGGTGATACAAGCTATGTAGGATTCCCCATAGGATAGGGGGTAATGACTTGTCATTGAGCAGGTTCTTGGGAAACCAGCAGGTTTTCAATAGGTGGTAGCTGATGTGATCTTGGGGAGGGGGGCAGAATGAGAAAGGGGAGGAAAGTATGGGGAGATTCAGTCTCTCCTGGCTGGAAAATGGGGATTGGGCCCTAGGTCTCCTTTCAAAGCCTCTCTTCCCTCTGTCCCCAAGACACCTCAGGGACCAGAGCACGGACCTCATTTCAGTGAATGGGGTCACACTAGGCCAGCTCCCAAGACTAAGAGCACAAGGGATTAACCACGCCTTCCCTCGCCTCAGCTCTGCCAGGGAGCCATCTAGGGAGACATTTTGGGGGGCGCAAAGTTCTGCATGCCAGACTAAAATGCAGCAGATCCTAGGACCTAACCTCTAAAAATTCTGCAAGGAGTTTCAAGCTGGTAAGCCTGGAAGGCTTGACTCACAAAGTGCAGTCTTTCCCTGATGGAAGAGCCAACAAGGCACGCCCTGGCCTTGCCGCTCACAGGCAGAACTACCCCTCGCCTTCAGTTTCAAGGCATTTCCAGTAAAAGCCGGATGAAGGGGCCAGCAAGGAAAGCCGCTCTGCGCTTCATTCTGTTACCGCATTAACCAGCAGTGGTATCGTCCCCACTTCCTCACCCCCACCCTCAGTCTCAGTCCTCCAAACGCTGCCATGCCAGCAAAGCCATCTGACCACTGGCAGGTAGTTACCAGCTTTAGCAGTCCCTGTACCATCTCCGTCTCTGATCCTGGTGGGAGGCTATGGAAGGAGGACCCAAGGGAAAGCAGGGATAGCACACCCTCACAGTCGGGCTGACTTCACGCCAAGCCCCGCTCAGGATCGCATCGTGGTTGCACGCACTCCCCGGAGCTCTCGGAGGCAGGTGCGGCGGCCCCGCTTCACACGGGAGGCGTCCATGCCCTCGGGACTTAGCGCTGACCCAGGAGCCCAGCGACTTGGGTTTTCCAGCTCCGGCTCTTGTTGCAGAATGAATGGGACAGTGTTTTCCTGGGAATTTAATATTTAGAAGAAAAACTACTTAATGTATGGAGAATACCACACAGAATATTGCTTTCTCCTAGGAAGACGCACCCTACTATCCTATCGTTCAGGACTAACAGGACAGAATCCTGGAAACAGAAGGTCTAAGTACACCTTCTTGTGAAGGAAGCTACCTTTTTGTTTAAGATCATGTGATTCATTATAACAAACACCAATTTAGTCAATGAGGAAGATGAAGTCACATTCAAAATACTAGGTTTCAAACTCCACACTTGAGTTTGATGGTGACCATACCTGATCCAATCTGCAGTAACTGCGGGAATCCGCAGGAACTGGTCCCAACCCTCTCCCTGCTCTTCCTACCTGAGGATTAGGGGCAGTGTATTTAGAGCAGGGGTTCACAAGTGTGGTCCCCAGACCAGCAGCAGCCGCACGACTTTGTTAGGAAAGCCGATGCTTGGGTCCTACCCCAGACCTACTAAACTGGAAACCGCAGCAGTGAGGCTCAGGAATCTGTTCTCACAGCTTCTCCAGGGCCTCTGACGCAGACACATTTTTGAAAACCACTGGGGTAGCACTAGGGTTTTGGAGTTAGCCGGGCCTGAGCTCACCCGGTGTGTGAGCTGCATGGCCTCAGGCCCACTGCCTCCCTGAACCTCTCCTCCTCCCGTCCTCATGGTTGAGCTGGGGGTACCAAGAGCACCTGTCCCACGGGGTGCTCCTCATGATGAGTAGAGATGGAGTGCATGAAGTGCTCAGTATAATGATAGAGCATGCACACACCATAAAGCATTTCTTTGTAGGTCAGATTTTATTTTTTAAATTTCATATTGGGCAAGAAAATGCCGGTTCTGTGCAGGAATGGGCCACACTAGAAAAAGTGTTCTTAAATATACAAATTTCTCCAAAGAGTGGTAATTACAGTGTCCCCATTGCCCACACAGTTTGTCTATCTTTGATTGACAAGAAAGGAATTAGGAGGCTCAGAGCGCAGAAGAGAACCGGTTTTGTGATGTCGCAGAACTTCCAGTTCAGAGCGATCCCCACCACCTAGTCATTTGCCTAATAAATTACTCCACCTCTCTGAGCCCAGATTTCTACATCTGCACTTGGAGGGAAAACCTACCCAAAAGAATAATGTGCAATGGTAACTAATGAAAGAGATTTTTGTACAGTATTAAAATGGTTTTATTGTCAATAGGGTCTTATTAAATTATTAAAGAAAAATTACTGTGGAAAGATAAGCATGCTATTTATTCTTCCTTGAGGGAGGAGATGACCAGGAGATGTTTAAGGCCCTTGACAACAGGGGTGGCATCTGTGTTTGGGTTTCTAAGTACCCCTGAGCTAACACAGGGGCTGGTACACAGCAGAGGCTCACAGATACATGTGGAATGAGTGAATGAAAGACAGTATCAGGAAATGGAGCTGGAGCCAGAGTGTGAATGAGGAAAGGAAAAACCAAGAAACATAAAACACAACCTGAAGATTAAGGAGACTGGACAATGGCATGGATTATGGGGGAAAGAAGCATGTTGTTTGGTATGAGCGATATTCACAGAGAGGTAACCCTTTCGGGATTCGTCCAGCACTGAGGCTTGGCCCAGGTTCTGAGGAGGAGTCATGACAAGCATGCAGGGAGGCGTCAAGGAGGACCACGCTCAGGATGAGGGCAGGCCAGTACGATAACCTCTCCACATCACATGGCAGGGACCACCCCATGGGCAGTTCAGCATTCAACATCTGGCACAAGGATCTCCCTGACAGAACCACCCGGGAAACACATAAAACACAGATCTGTTGGGTCCTATACCAAGACCTCCGATTCAAACTCTAGGAATGGGCTCCAGGAATACTCATGCCAAAGGGAGAACACCTTGATGCAACTGTTTCCGAAGCCAACCTCGATGGGAAAACTATCCATGTAGCTAATACCTGACCAGAGATTAGAGAAACATAGCTGTTGCCCATTTGTGTACCCCAAGGAGGGGAAGAAAGCACCTTTGGGAAGAAATATTGGATGCTTCTCTTTTAGGAGTCAAATTCCTTTTCTTATAGAGCTATAGAAAGTGGGGACACAGTGGGGATCTGAAACCTGGAAGAGGGCCCCGTGGCCATGCTGGCCCCCTGACCTGGGACTTTTCACCACCTGAACTGCAAGAAACAAATTTCTGTGATCTCTAAGTCCCCCAGTCTGGGGCATCATGTTCTGGGTGCTGGAGCAGACTAAGCAGGACACCCCAGGGACAATTAGTTGTTGATTCTTGCCATCTTTGGCTCCTCAAATTCAACCCCTCTCTCCAGCTCCAAAGCCACCAGCCTAATTGTGCTGGTCACCATCCTCTAGCCTGGACTGTTCCCACCTCCAGGCACAATTCTTTATCCCCCTCCATGTCATAGCTGAGCCTGAATCCACTTTCCCTAGTTCTTAGAACAGGCGACCTTTTGAGGGTCCCTACAGGCCTGGGGGAGAACGTCAGTGCATCAGGATGGTGCTGAGGATTGAAGACAGTCACATATATAAAGACCATCAGTCAGTTCCTGGCAAACTGGCAATCACTCATCAGTGCCAGAAGTATTTTTATTTCTACCTTCAACATTACTGGCAGAAATTCAAAAGGCCCCTCATGGAATTCAGACCCAGAGCGTTAGGCCTCCCTCCTTGATTTTAGAGACTCTAGGGTTCTCGGAGGCTGGACCTCCATGTCAATTAACATTGACTAATTGTTTGTACTTCTCACTGCAATATTTCTAAAATATTTAATTACTTATCTGAATTTTCTAAAATGTTTTAGACCATTGCCTCTAAGGAAACACATTGAAAATGGTACTACGTTGGAGAAATACCATGATCCCAATACTTCCTTAGATACTGTTGGCAGAAAATTCTTTTACAAACAGGATTTCTTTTAAGCGTAATTTTTCTTTTAAAACATCAATCTTCAAAGTGTGGCCTTTAAAAGATTAAATGAAAAAAAAAAAAAACCTGGTTGCTCTTAATACACAGCAGCACTTACTTTATGAAAAGGGCATGCAAAGTCAATGTGCTCCGAAGATTACACATCAAAGAATTACAACATGGTTACGTGGGGAAGGTTCAGGAAAGCACCCTCCCCTGCTACAGAGCAGCACACAAGACAGAGTAGAGGTGCAGGAGCATCACCCAGAAAGTTCCCGGGAAGCACACTTTGAACCCGGAACACCCTATGAAAGTGTGTTGTCTTCCCTGGGGTCGAAGAGAAGCCACAGAATCTTTACCCAGCCACCTAAAGCTTCATTCAGCACATGCCCATCCCCCAGGTGTTTCACTCCAAGAGCCATTCCAATGGGGTAAATAACTCGTTTTCTGCTTGGTGTGATCATTGAGGGAGAAATCTGCTGTGTGTCCAAGGAAAATGATTTCATTAGGGATGAAAATCAGCCTTTTTTCAGGGAACAGGGAGGTTCACTTAGGAGGCCAGCTTCTGCCATGATTTGAGAGTAGATTAGATCCCGACCCTGGGCTTCGCCTCTGTATGAGACCTCGGGCAAGTCAGTTAACATCCCTGAGCCTCAGTATTTACATCTAGAATATGGGCCTTTCAGGACAGCTGTTCAAGAACAAAGGTGGAGTGTTCCCTGTTCATTCTTTCAACAACTGGGATCACGTGCACAGAAATGTCAGGGCACTAGGGGTACAGAGACGACTGAGCCATGGCCATTGGGCCATCAGTGGACGCAGATCAGAAAGGAGAGAGCCAGGTGGCAGGCACTGCCCGTGGGGAGGAAGCCCAGGCTATAAGCACGCAGAGAGAAGGCCGTGACGCACACAGCAGGCTGCCTGAGCCTGGCCGCCCAGGGCACCCAGAACTCAGTCTGCTGCAGCTGTATGACCTCAGGCAAGACCTTAAGCTCACTGTGCCTCGGTTTCACCAACTGGAAATTGCTTTGGATCCTGACATATGATAAATGTTTAGTAATTGCAAGCCATGAGGATAAAGGAGAAAACCTAAAAAAAAAAAATTGTGGACATGGCAGGAGAGAAATGATGACCCTCCTCCACTGCTAACTAACCAACACCCTGGCAGGCTGGGCGCTTCCCCGGGGTCTCCCAGCTGGTAGGGGCAGAGGGAAGGCCAGAGTTCACATCTCCGGCTCTCACTTATCACAGCAAATGCAACCCCAGTGCTTGACCCCTGATGTTTAAAAGCATTTCTCTCCTTAAGTGTAGAAATCAAAGTGGGTTGCTTAGGTTCATTTTTTTACCTCCATTTCTGAAGACAACGCAGGTGGAAGCGTCCCACCCGACGCTAAGTTCCTGGTTTCCTCAGGGCTCTGTGCCCCTCTTAAGCAACACCCTAACATGCAAGCATGAAGACTCATCAAAGACTCAGAGGCTGGTAGACTCAGGCAGAGGCTAGCAGCACCGAGGACAAGGGAGCACCTTCACCCACTGCCCTTCGTGGCTCTCAGCACAGAGCTGTCTCCTTCCCACCAGTCCGACACCCCCATGGAGCTCGCCCACAAGTCAAGCATGTGGCCATAATGGGTCTCAGTTCACCCCCCCTCCACCTACTGAGATGCATGCACACAAACAGAAACCTGAGTGTGTGTGTATGACACACACACATGAAATGCATGTTGTCAGTTCGCCGTGTGGTAAGCCTATCATAGGAGCATCTACCTGCAGTATTTTTTTTTTTTTGCCGATTGACACTAGTGTATAGATTTTTTTCAACATCATGGGTGCTCAATATATAGTGCTAATATTGGAATAACTGGTAACAATAAATTATATAAGAGAAGAGATTACACACAGTAAAAAAGAGCTTAAATACCCAAAGAAGTCCACCCTGGTGGATGGGGTGACCAGCAGAACCTGGGCTGAGTGGCCAGGACAAGGCCAGGGCCAGGCATCAGGACCAAGGCCTGGGAGGCACCCTGGGGCTTCGGGCCACCGCCCAGGGGCTGGGTCTGTCAGGGTCCCGACTCCCTGGGTCCTGGGGGAGAAGCCAAGCATAGGGAGGTGATGACAGCACCTCCCGCCCACGGAGCTGGGTGGGGAGGCTTTGAGGCAGTGAACAACTCCAGCTGGAGATAACGGACAGTCCCACCTTGAAAGGTTCCCCCACACCGGGAGGAGCCCCCCAGAAGCTGAAGGGGTATGAGAGCCTCAGGAGCCCGCCTCCAGCAGACATCCTCTAGGTTCCTGGCAGCCCCACATCTATGGATCACAGCACTTCATTTTAACACTCTGCACTCATGGATGGCTGTGCCATGTGGTCCTGGCAGAGTGGCAGAGTCCCATTCAAGCCCAGTCACAGGAGGGCACCAGGGGGTTCTCACTATCAGCATCTGGTCTACACTACTGGACCTTCGGCATTATGCACCATGCACACCTCCCATTTCGAGGTGCAATGACCCAGAGGCCCTCCAGTCCCCTCACCCACCCCTCATCACACAGAGAGGGACATGGGGCCCAGAGAGAGAAGGAGCCTGCCCGCCATAAGAGCCAGCGTCCCGTAAGTCCCGTCTCCCAGCCTCTGCCCAGTGACAGTCACATGCCTGGTGGTCAGTTTTCACATTTACATCTCCTCTGAGCACCTAAGGCGCCCTAAGACCTCACAGGAAACAGCTCTGCCCCTCATACTCAGGCAGAGGAAACAGTGCCTGGTGGCTCTGGGGCTGTCTCAGGGTCCCAGAGCCGTCTGTGTGGCTCTGGGCCTTGGGTACCGGGGTCCTTGGGGTGTGATGCTCTGTGACTGCACAGCTGGCACCCCTCTGCAGCAGGGCGGCTGGCACCAGGGCGCACTTACCGTTCACAGCCCAGACTCTCAGCGTGAGAGCAGGCACACCCACCAGCCGGCCTCCTTGCACTGTCACCTGCCCCTCCTGAAACCTCCCCACTTGGCCACATCAAAGTGCTCACCTCCTCTGACCTCTGACCATACCTGCCTCTGAGCAAGCGAGGGTCTCCACCAGGACGGCTGACCTTTCACCTCCCTCCCTGATGAGCCACCATGCTCGATGCCCAGTGAGACCGCTCCAGGGAGTCCCTCCTGAACAGCCGGGCCACCAGCCTCCCCACACAAGCCACCACCTCGCGGGAGTCTGCCTAAACGCCCCTGACCACCTTATGCTCCAAAAATGTATCTTTCAGATTAGTCTAGGAGCTCCTTAAAGGAAGGGACAGCCACCAAGTTTAGCAAAAACATGGTAAAGAAGAGTTTGCTGTAACATCTGTGGGATGGCCGAGATGGCAGGAAGAATTAACAAATGCCAGAGACATGCATGTGTGAACGAATGCACGCGGACGTCACTTCTTTCCAGTCAAATAGAAAGTTCCCCTGAGTGCTGGGAACCAGCCCCTGCATAGATCTGTGAGGCTAAAATAAGTACACCCTCATACTTTCATCGCAGGCCTGAGCTCCTGGTGTCCTCTGTGTGTGTCCACTGAGGGGACAAGGTGTCCACCCATCATGCCTGATGGACCCCTTGGAGGAGCCAGCTCGGGGGGGACTGGCAACGGAGCTCTCCACGCGGGGGCGCACTCTGTTTATCCTCCCTGAGGCCTTGGCGTAAACAGGGAGGAGGTGAGAGCAAGTCGCAAGGCCCCCACGGAATGAGTCACGGCTGGCATTTCAGAGGTACTGTTCATGTCCTGGCCACAGTGCTTTGGGATCCAGTTTTGTCAGCATCTGTCATTAGCTTCCCAAGTGTGGCAGTGACTCAACCTGTGTCTGGGTTCCCACACTGACCACCCACAAGCTCTGCAAGTCCCCCCTCAACCTTCTCCCACCACCTTCCTGCCACCCCTCTCCCAGCCAAAAGAGAAAGCCAAGTAGGAACAAGTTAAGCCTAAAAGCAAGTTTTCAGGAGCCTCCCGGGAGCCCGGAGGAGCTGATGCGCAGTCAGCCCCGTGCCCTGCGTTCCACAAGGCAGATGCTACGGTGCTGCCTTCTCCTCTGGAGCAACCGGCGCCTCCCGCGGCACAGACCCCCCAGGTAAGGCCTCTCTTGAGGCTTCAGTCTTGAGCCCGCAGACTCACCAGGCAGGAGGCAGTGAGCAAGCCCGACTCCCCCTTGGCGCGGAAGAGAACATGAGACGGCGCAGGACGCACAGACGCAGCTCCGTGCAGGGACGCAGCAAGTCGACGCCCGGCTATCACAGCCCCAGAGCCTGTCCTCCATCTCTTCCTAATTTCATGCTAGTGGTTCTGTTTCTCTCATCCTCAATTTTCTCATCTATGAATAGGGGCTAAGAATACCCTCCTAGCAGGCTCAGTGGGAGAAACTGAAGGATTCATAAACTACACAGGACAGTATCTGACACACAGAAAACTTCCAATAGCTGCTACTATTATTAATCCCACTTTTGGTGACAAGCACCTGATGGACAGTAATTTATGGAAGCAATAACCCCTTCACTCAAGGTTAGAAACAGTCTCCCTTAAAATGAATAGAGGGTTTTCATTTCATATTTAACATTTCCCTGAAAACCTGTCCTGCAGAAATGATCTAGCAAGTTACCCCAGGATGATGGCAAGGAACCCAGAGGCGCTAGGGGTGGGGAGGGTGGGAACAGGGGTGGGTGTAGGCCCTGGTCTGACCTGGGCTTGTCCACAGTCACAGGGGCCAGACGGCATCACGGGACTGGTGAAGTTCATTAACTTCAGGGACCCGTTCCTCCCAACCACAGTGCCATCCATCCATCCAGGTCCAATGGGCTGAGGACCTCCTTCAGCGCCAGAGGTAACAGTCCTGGGCGCAGACCCGGAGGGCCCGGGGGCCATCCTGCTACTTGGACTTCCCACTCGAGGCCTTGGAAGCCAGACATGCTTTGGTTCAAACCCCAACTTCAACGTGCATTTCTCTGCGAACTCAAGGCCAATGGCTTAATACCGCTGGGTCTCAGTGTTGCTCATGTCATGAGCGCGCAGGTCTCCTAGAGGAAAAGTGGGCTTGAGACGTAGGCGCTGTTGTGCACACGGGAAGCATCCGTGTTGCCCCTGGAGAGGTGGTGAATCCTGGGCGCTCTGGGTTTCCGTTCCCCCAATCACTCACATTATTTCTTATAAAAATATGAGAGTGGGTGTATTAGAGCAAAGGAAGAAAGAAGGCGCGAAGGTGAGCCTTTTGGGGCACGGTGATACTGGGCACTCTGGCATCCATCTCCAGAAGCCCTGCCACTCTGACCCCCACATATTCCATACAGAGGTGGGCTGCTGGCGCCTCCTCCACCCCGCCGTCCTGGTCTCTCCCACGAATAATCCTCTTCCCTCAAGAGGCCCCACACACGGGGTCCTCACTGCCCCTCATGCCGCCGGCCGGGCTCTGCATGAGGCTTCCGGCCCTGGTCTTCCACTTGCCTCAAGCCCTCTGAGGACTGCCCCGGGGCTGGCCCCGCTCGTCCTCCTGGTCTCGGCTCAAGAGTCATTGCCACAAGGAGCCTGTCACGCCTCTTAGGTCCTTGCTGGCATATCAAGCACCCTATGGGCTCATCACTTGCTTAATTTCTATCTCCGCCCTCAGAATACTGCCCCCCAGGAAGGCAGGCTCTCATCCTGGCCTGCCACGTCCCCAGGGCAGCGAAGGGCCTGACAGCTCCATGCACAGCTGTCCAATGAACTGAAGGGAAGAACTGAGCTGAGTCCTAAGAAAGGGCAGGATCAGGAGCTGAGGGCTGAGAAAGGCCCTATTCAAAGCCAAGGGGACAGGGGAGGCATGGGGGGAAGGGGGCAAAACCTTGGGAACCCTCACACTGGACACCTCATCGTTCTAGTGCATTTAATCTTCAAAACCCAACCGAACAGACCCTTATAAACATGCCCATGATTCTGTGGGAGGACGCTGACCCTAAGGGAGGCAGCCGCAACAATCTGAGGCCGTGAAGGTGACAAAGGGCATGACGGCTGCACAAGAGCAGGGACTGCACGGTGGGTCCTCAGCCAGTGGGAGTGGGACGGCGAGCATCCTGGGAAACAGGAGCCACGATCATGGGGGGTGCTCGAGGCCGGGTGCAGGGCTGGGAGGGAAGGCCCCAAAGGGAGAGGACAGAGAGGGCCTGGGGGTGTTAAGGGTCCTGGCAGGCGCCTTCGAGTGTGATGCAGCATGACCTCGAAGGAGGAACCTTCATACTGGCTTGGATATTAATCTTCATAAAGTGACAAAACCTATTTTGGGGGCATGAATGAATCATGAACCTCTGCTTTTTAATTTTTAAAAACAACCTTCCCTTTATAAAAGTGGCAGCAAAGGCCGCCCAGGCGAGCTCCCTGGCCATGATGAGATCACTGGGTCATCCAACCATTCAGAGAATATTCATATTAACTCCAGGCCAAGTGTGTGTCGGCCACTGCACGGGGTTTCAGGGAGATGTGAATGAATGAGACAGGAGTTCAAAAAAGGAGAGGGAGACGACAGGTGAGCATTACACGCTGCAGTAAGGGCCCCAGGGGGCTCTGCAGGAGCCTGTCACAGGACGGCGCAGCTCAGCAGCTTCTCCTGGGTCGGAGGAGGAAGGACACAGAGCCGGCCCTACAGGCCCCACAACCTATAAAGGCTAAGCAGGTGTGAGATACAATCACTAAGTTACACTTAACTGCCACTCAGCCTAACATATTCAACCATATACAAAGTGTTACTTAACATCAGGAACTAAGGACAAATGTAAGCAGTTCACATAAACATCAGTGACACAGGCAGCCGAGCACCCTGAGCCCGCTGGGTGGGGAGGGGGAGAGGCGGCAGGGCCTGGCTTCCGAGGTCTGCCCCTGATGGGCACGCATGGGCTGGGGCCCAGGCCTCGCAGGACCCGGGTCTCTCTCTCCCCTGCCCACCCTGCCAGCCTCTGTGGGTCAGGGACAGGGGGTCCGTCCAGGAGGAGAGCTTTGCAGGAAGAGAGAGGAGGACATGCACTCTGAGACTGTCTACCTCTCTGCCCAACCCCCTCTCCCCTCCCCTTTTATTTGCTCTGCCCCCACCCCCACCCGGCAGCAGGAGGGCAGAGAGGAAATGCCAGAAGTCGCCAAGAGACTGGTCTCCCGCTGGACTTCAGCCTGGGCACCCCCTCACGCTGCTGCTCCTCGGGGCTCCTGTTCCACACCAACCCCAGGTGGGCTCTCTGAAACCATGACCCCACTTAATCCTAAACAAGCTCCTGTGAGGACGGCGCTGCTATCACCCCCTTGCCCAGAGTGGGTGACTGAGGCTCAGGGTGGCATGACTCCCCAGTGTCCGAGAGTAAGTGACCAGCAAAGCACCACTGTCACGCAAGCCCCCATCCTTTCCCTGGACTCCTAAAATACCACCCAGGGGGTCTGCTTCTTCCGTTCTCCACCCAGAAACCAGAGCATCTGTTAGGGAAATGACTCCTATAATTCTCTTGCTATAAACCCCCATTGGCTTCCCTGCACCCTTGAAATAAAATCAAGTCCCTCCAAAGATGTACAAATGGCCAAAAGGCACATGAAAAGAGGTTCAAACTCCTTAGTCACTGGGGAAACGCACAAGATCGCAACGAGCCACCATCCACAATGAGATCACATCTACTGGGATGGCTATAATAAACAAATACATAAATAAGTAAACAACTCAAAATAAGCCCTGGCAATAATTTGGGAAATTGGAGTCCATGTCCATTGCTGGTGGGAATAGAAAATGATCAGTAACTGGGGAAAATCTGACATCACTCAAAATTACCATGTGACCCAGCAATTCCGCTTCTGGCTATGTACCCCCAAAACTGAAACAGGTGTTCAAACAAAAATGTATACACAAATGTTCATAGCAGAATCATTCATAATAATCAAAAGGTGGAAACTACTAGACTTCCATCAGCTGATGAATGGATAAATATGTGGCGCATCCATGCAATGGGACAGTATTCAGCGATAAAAAGGAATAAACTCTGACATATGCTGCACCGTGGACAGACCTTAAAATATTACGCTAAGTGAAAGATAACAGACATGAAGGGCCCCAGATTATATAACTCCATGTATAATAACCATAATAGGCAAATCCATAGAGACAGACAGCAGATTAGTGGTTTCGAAGGGCTGGTGGCTGCCAACGGATGTGGGATCTCCTGTTGAGGGGCTGAAACGCTTCTGCGAGCAGGCAGAGGTGGTCATTGCACAGTATTGTGGATGCACTGAATGCCACTGAATTCTACACTTTAAAATGGATAGAACAGTGAATTTTCTGTCATGTATTTTACCATATAAACCAAAAGGAAAAAAAACACATCCTTTTCCTACATCCTCTTCTGAAACTTCCCTTCCTGAACAACTCAGCCCTAAAGTCATTAGGAGACCCCAGAAAGTCACCACCTAGGACAAGGGGGCACTACTGCAACAATTCACTTGGTACTTACACTACATTTATTTATAGTTCCTTGTTTATTCATCTCTTTAATGCATGAATATGCCCAGGAATGACCCTTGTTTACCTTGTTCTCCATTTAGCATGGTCAGACTTGGCAAATAAAAAATCAGCAAAGAATTGGAGACATACCTGTGTTAAAAAAATAAATATTTATTTGTTTATATGAAATTCAAATTTAACCGGGCTCCCTGTATTTTATCTGGCACACCCATCTCACCAGTATATCCTAAGAGTAAAGTAGGTGCAGAGTTAATAATATAAAGAATTCAATGAAGGCATAATTCCTGGTCCGATACCCCCATGCTCACTGATGAGGAATTCAGTCCTGTGTGTGTGCACGCATGTGTGCGTGAGTGTGTGTGCTGAGCTCTGTAACAGCCTAGTGTGCAGAGAGGGCAGGAGGAGGAGAGGAAGGCGGAGAGGCCCCCTCTCTGCATCTGCTCTGGCCTGGGTCTCCCCTGCAGCTCTCCGGAGTGATGCAGAAGCACAGCGGAGCACTGGAGCTGTCAAATGAGCAGCGTGGGGCCTCTGCCCTTCGGCCGTGTGCCATTTGAGGGGGAAGAAAGGAAGCAACTGTGCAGAACATGACACCTGGGGAAGAAGAGGTTTCTGGACACACACAGGAAGGATCAGCCCCAGGGCGACTTCCCAGGGATCTGGCTCTCTCTGGGGGGTTTGGAGGCTGGAGGCTGAGATGAGCAGTGCTGGGGGCAGCAGATGGCTCCAACACCAGAGAGCCACCAGCTCCCCAACTGCAGGGTCATCCCTTCCTCCCACCCAGCAACCTGCAGGCGCCCAGCCCCACCCCTCCCAGCCACCGCCCTTCCTGCTCTTGGATCCACAGGGATTGGGGAGATGCCACCTGACCAGGTCTCTTCCAGTGAATGTCTCACTGCCTGTGGGTGTCATGCCCATTTTACAGATGACAACCTAGAGCTCCAACTCCCCCAAAGCTGGCCTCCTCCTCCGTCCACCACTAACACCAGCATCATTCCCTGACCATCAACCACAGAGATCCCACTGGCTTCTAGAATGTTCAGGATATCTAATCCGCCCTTCCCCATCCTTGCACACTATTCCTCTGCCTTAACCTACCTCTCTAACCCCACAACCTCCCGCTTTTCCCTCAGGATGAACTCACATGCCAACTGCCCTTTAAAACCAAGCAGACCAGCTGGCATGTCCTCAGTCCCTGTCCCCATTGGTCAGACCTCCATTTAGTCATTTCTGTTGTAGAGTAACAATCACATTAGCTAATATTGCTAAATGCTCGCATGTGCCAGGTCCCATTCTATAATTTTATATCATTAACTGAATCCTCCCAACAGCCTCATGCACTAACTGTGACTAGTACATCCCCATTTTACAGGTAAGGCACAGAGAGGCCAAGCAACTTGCCTGAGGGTCACACAGCTGAATGAGCAACAAAACTTGGGGTAGAACCTGAACAGGTGTGGCTATGGTTCCAGCTGCTCACCGCTAGGCTGCAGCGCCCCTGTGTCAGTAGGCATCACACAGGGATGGTGGAGGCTCACAGCTCAAGGCCACCACCCAGCACCAGGTGGTGAATAGGGCTGGGTATTAGTTCCCTAACTGAATGGAACTGATAGCGTATGGAAAACACCTTGCATATTAAATGTCACGCATTCAAATAAGGTTTGGAATTTAACCATCTAATTTGAATAAATGTTTGCCTTTCTGACTTTGCAACTGTCTTTGCAAACTGCTCTCTTATCATCTGGCCTCTGGCCCAGGTGCCCCTCCCACCCAAATCTAGCTTCTGCTCCCAAGTGTGTTTACCTGCAGGCCTGCCTCAGGGAACTCTGGAGACCAGAAAACTAAGTAGCACTTTGCTATGTGTGAAAACATTTAGCTAATTAGAGTAATTCACACTAAAGTGTAAATGGAGCCAACATTGGAAGGGGACAGGGAGGAGAACACGTTTCAAAGAAGCTGAAAAAATGCTGTATTTGTTGCACACGTTTAATCTTTCTAGGACTCAGGGGTCACCGTGAACACTGACATTCAGACTGTCCACCTCTCTCACCTTGTCCTTGAAGTCACAGAGCCAAGCCACTCCACCGAACACTGACATGGGACTTTTGAGCCAAAATAGGAAAGGAACAGTACTTCAGAATTAGACCTGAGTTTGAATCCCTCCACTTCCCAGCTTTGTGACCTTGGGCATGTAATTTGACATCTTCCCAGCTTCTAGGTTCTCATCCATACGAGGGCTCTGGGGGGACTAGATAAATCCAACAAAGTCCTGGCACGAGCCAGGGGCAGTTTGCTGGGCACTGGTTTCTCTTCCCTGTGCCAACCTCTCCACCCCTCTTCCCCCAACCCGAACGTCTTGGAAGGAATTAGAACCACCTCCCAGACTATGTTCTGAACATATTTTTTAATTGGTATGTTTCCCTAAAAGAATCTCTTGGCCAAATAAATTTGGGAATCACCAGATTAAACAAGGTTAACAATCCTTGAACCTGCAGGATTTCTGAGAGACTTTAACATACCAGTATTTGGAGTAAATCTCCAAGGTAGGAGTACTTTGATACTGATTTAGTCCAAAAACCCACACACATTTAAGAGCGCGCCATGTGCCCTGCACAGTGTTCTCTGTGAGCAATGACCTTACTGAAACTGAGCTGGGGAGGAGGGGCAGGTGCACGAGGAGGAAACGCACTATTGCTTGAAAGGATTGTTGGGGTGGGCGGATGTCAGGGTGGGAACCTCAGTGTGGAGGTAGAACCTCGGTGCGTAGCCCCAGGCTGGAATCTTCGGGCAGTTTACTTTCCAGCCCCCACTGTGCCCAGGCGCAGCTCCTCCCACTTCCCCCCTCACCCTTTGTTCCTTTGCATTTTCTCTCTGTGTGTTTCTTGGAGACTCTGACCTCTGGGTAACAGGGCAGTGTGTGCCCCAAAATAGCCATCCACATAATACTGCTGAATGGATGAATGGAGTGCACAATGAGTGGATGACAGACAGATGGAATGATAAGACAGCCGAAGTTCTGATCAAGAATTTACACGCCCATGCATGGAACCCAGATCTTCAGCGTGCATGATGCCATATGCCCATGACTCAGCCTTGTACCCTCTGGGCCTCGCTCAGTCTTTTCATTTACGAAATGGGGAGCTGGGCTAGATGGGGGCCAGGCAGGTGACACACATGGACAATGGAGACTGTGGGTCATGTGATGGGCCAGAGAGCGGTGCCCCTGACCCCAGTGATGGTCACCCTCTCAAACAGCAGACCCGCTGTTGCTCCGTCTATTCCCCAATGGAACACAGACATCTTATTTACTATGTGAGATCTCCTGATACGGTTGCCAGAGATGAATTTAGTAATTTTCAAAAGTGTCTGCAATTCAAAGGAAACCCATCTGTGGAGTGTGTTTGTTCCAGGGGCCACCAGCTCATGAGCTATGGACCAGTAACGAGCCGGCTGCCGCGTGCCAGGAACCAGGCTCTGTGCTCTGCCACACCATCTCATGCAACCTCCTGGAGATCTGAGAGTAGTTAATATTATTATCCCCATTTTACAGATTTTACAGAGGCTCAGCGAGGCTAAGTAATGGTCAGGGGCCACAGCTGGAGCCAGGTGCCCTTGGGGACCCTCGTCTGTGAATGATGCCCCCTCACAGAGCACCTCCCGCCCCCGTCCCTTGTCCCTGGCACAGGTTCTCACTCGGCCCCACGGCAGCCCTGTGCAGGCCAGTGTCCCTGAGGCTCAGACTGGCCACGATGCCCAGGCATGCGCGCTGGCAGATCCAGACTGCAGCGGAGTGCAGGAGCTGAGCTGCCAGCGGTGTCCACAGAGAAGCAGGGGCTTCCACCGGGGAGGGGCATACATGCCATTTAAGGCAAATCATTTAATGGTTCTGAGCACGACTGGGTCACTGTGTCCCTTCTCGTGACCTTCATTTCCTCTATGTCTCTGCCCTTCTCCACCCCCCCTTTTGAAGCCACCCCCTTCTGCCCCAGCAGGGTGCACCTGATATACTGAGTCAATGCCTTTCCCGTGCTGCCCGCACCTGGGAGGGAGACATGCCCTGAATCCCAAGTGCTACTCATCTAATAAGACTGTACTTACATTAATTATATTTAAATGTCTCCACTTGTATAACAAATTTGCCTGCACAGCGCTGCCATCGTCACTGTTCCCTGACCCCTCATGGTCTCCACGTCCTCTGGATCTCTGGTCCCCACAGGATGGCCAGGCACAAAACAGAAGGGGCCCAGCACAGTGTGGCACCCCGGCTCGCTGGCAGGATGGTCTCCAGGTCTGCGCTGCCAACATGCTCGGCTCGGGGCCAGGCAGAGAGCCAGGGAACCAAAGGGGCTCCAGGGGAGGGGGAAGCTGACGGGCAGGCACATCGAGTTTGCACCCAGGTTGGGCTATTCACCACCTGGTGGCCTTGGTGCTGTCACCTAACCTCCGGGATTTGGCCTTACCAGATTGCAGGTCTGGATCTGGGCAGGAAGAAGGAAGAAGCTTATCTCTCTGGGTCTCAGTGGGCAGAGGGCTGGTTTGTGCAGCAGACACATTATACGCCCAATGACATGCCCGGCACTGGGCATTTGAACATGAAAGAGAATGCTGATCTCTGTGCTTTGCAGGAGGCAGAAAGCAGAAAAACTCTGGACTCATACAGACCTTGATTTTAACCACTTTGTGGCTTAAAGAAGATAGGACTTTAGGCAGATTATTTAACTTTGTGGTACCTTGTTTTCATTATCTGCCTAATGAGAAGAATAGTTACCTTTTTCATACATCAGTGATGATTAAGATAATATATGCAAAATCCTTGCCACAGTCTTTGGGTCACAGCCTATGCTCACCAAACAGATGCGGTAATTCTGCTGACATCTACAAACACGCCTCAGGAAATCAGGATTACAAGCAGCAGCTTCCCTGGGGTAAAGTCATGTCATTTCTTTTTCTGTCTGTTCATGAACCTCAGTTTACTCATCTGTGCAATAAGAAGGCAGCTCCGCTTCCTGAGAAGAGCATAGGCTTTGGGGTCAGACTGGCACCCAAGATGAGCTCTGGCCTTACAAGGCCTCGGCCTTGGGCTGTGGGACCCTGGGGGCTCCCCTCACTGCTGCCTCACCTCTGCGTGCCCTTGACTGTGCGTCTGTAAGAGAAGCCCAGTGGCCAGCACGCAGCAAGCTCCATTATCGCTTGGAGTGAGGAAGGAAAGGGACGGAGTAGAAGGCTGACAGCCCTCCACAGCTCCACGGTACAGACCCTGTGAGGCAGCGTTAAACCCATTCTCCTGTATGTACATGTCAGGCTCCCCCCGGTCTGCGGAGTTCCCAGGACACAGGGATGGGGCTGGGGGATGAAGAGAGGCCAGAGCATGAGCAGGTTCACCACGTCCTTTCCCCCAGTGTCCAGCACAAGCCCTTACATGTTAGTGGGGGCTCAGTAAATAGTGGCCTAGGGGTGCACTCACCTATTTACTTCAACCTCACAGCAACTTTGTGCATAACAATTGTCTTTGGTGGGGAAAATGGGGTGCACAGCAGGGGTGCAGACTGGAACACACATCTTCCCCCACAAGCTTCCACTCTGTCCACATGCAGAGAACTCTCCTCCAGGGCTGCAGGGCTGGCTCAGCCTGTCTCCCACTCAGGGAGCCGCTGGAGCTGGACAGAACAGGAGCCCGCCTGGCAGCCCTCTCCCTGGACCTGGCCCCCAGGCAGTACCTGCTTCTGCTCCAAAGGATACATGTGCCCCTGGCATTTGTCCAGAGGCAGATGTGGCCCATTCGTTCCCATAACTAGAGAACCCAAGGAAACAAACTACAGGTGTGTGACAAGAGGGTTCCTCAGTGAACTGGTCCCAGGTCCCAGCTAACTTGTGCCCGAGCTGGGCTGTACTATTCTCCAAGTTGGTTAACCCCTAATCAGGCAGCCAGCCCGATCCTGAGCTGCCAACAATCAATGGACCGCTTCAGTAGATGCAGATCCCACAAGCATTTGTGATCCTACTCAGGGCCCGACTCTGACACATGAAATGCTTCCAAGAACTCAGGACCCAGCATGCAAAAGCCAGCCCCACAACATGGATGGATCTCAAAGACCTGCTACCCGAAAGAAGCCAGACACACAAGGTCATGTATCACATGAAGCCCTTCCTAGGAAACGTCCAGAACAGGTGAATCCACAGGCGCAGACTTTGTGGTTTCCAGGGACTGTGGAGAGAAGTAACAGTGAGCGCCTCCTAAATGAGGATGGGCTCTCCTTTGGGGGATGAAAATGCTTTGAAACTAGATAAAGGCGAAGGTTGCACAACATTGTGTATGTGTTAAATGTCACTGAATTTTATAATTCAGCACACTTCAAATTATAAATTTTATGTTCTGTAAATTTCACCTCAATTTAAAAAGTAACAATCTTCAGTATCATACCTGCTTATATTGTGCTGCTCACATATCCAATAGGTCAGTAAAGACTAATTTCATTCTGAAAAAAAAAATTAACTATTAAGCTTTTATTATGTTGTATCTCTGACTTCAAGTCTGCCTGCACCCCCCTTGGGTTCCACTTCTTGGTTTAGATTCCACAGATTAAGTCTGTCTCCCACAAGACAGAGCTGCAGGAGTTTGACGTCAGAGCTCACGTTCCCAGAGCACTGTCCTCCGAGAACTGTACATGCTCGGCTCCTTCAGCCTCAGAGAGGAAAGAGGCCCTACCACCCTGGCCCATCACAGCCCTGGCATGCCTGGAAGAAAGACTTCTGTCCCTCTGGGAGCAGCCTGGCCAGCCAGGGGGATGCCTCCCACCCTGCCGTGGACACCAGCCCTGGTGCCTTTTCGCATCCTTGGCCTGGTGGGGGGTCTCTCCTGGACTTGAACCTCCTGGCCAGGGGACCAGCACACTTCCAACCTTAGCTCCCAGACAGCACAACTCAGAAGGAGAGCATGGGGCTGCGCCCAGCAACTCCAGGATCGTGACGCTGGCTGAGCTGTTTCTCATCTTCTGTAAAATGCACACAGGGCCACCACCCAGCACCCACTGGGGCCAAGAGCAGCCCTGGCCTAGACACTCCCCAGTGGGGGCTCCTTGGGTCTGCACAGGCAAAGGGGCCCAGGGAAGAGAGGAGGCACTGATTGGATTCCAGGGTGTAGGTGCATCTGTAGCCAAAAGGATGCTGCTGAAAATAGCAGCCCTTCTATGAATGATTTCATATTAAATCTGTTCAGTTTCCATGTCAAAACCTCACCACCCTCCTTCTCCATCCCTGTAGGCCTCAGGTAACCAGGAACAGACGCTCACAGTGCACGGAAGAGTGAGCCATGGGTTTTAATAGAAATCCGCCAAGTTCAGAGACACCAGAGGAACCGAGCTGGCTCATCAATCTGCAGACCCAGTCCCAGAGCACAGAGAGGCACTTGGCTTGAGGACAATGCAGCCATTCGAAGCTCCTGCAGGCGGGGTTGGGGAGGAAGCAGAGAATGGGTGGAGGCCACTTCCCCAAAATGGGCATCTTTCATTAATTTTAAAGCAGCATGTTGACATAATGGTTTCAAGTCTATGGTGAAAAGTTGTTTGAAGCAGATGTGGGAAATGTGCCATTGAGATGTTAGGGGTCAAACCCCAAGAGGAAGTAGTAAAATACCTTGTCTTTCATACGTGCTCAGTCACCATCCCTACCTGGCCAAGCCTCCAGCCTCTATTTTCCCTAGGACAGAATCTGCTATATTCGCTGATAGACTCTTGATCAAATATTGACGAGGAGAATAGTATACGCCTGTTCTCAGGACTTGCGCCCAGACATCCAAGCTGGACCAGAGCTCATTCTACCGTAACACCTAGTCTTAGTCTCCTTGTCAATAAAAGAATAATGGGAGTGATAATAATATATTTTTTAAACACCAATTGAGGCCTCTTCTTGTATAGCATCATCTTAATTAACCCGTGTGTCCTTATTTCCAGGGACTGTCTGAGTTAACATCTAGTGTCCCCGCGGAATTACTAATAGTGTCTCCGTTCATGCTCAGAGGTGGCCTGGTGTGAACAAGACCTCATGTGATCGTCCTACCCATGGCAACGCTCTAAGATATGCCTTAGGACGGCTGCCCTTTTAGAAATGAAGCAGTCGAGGCTCAGGCAGATGAATTATTTCAGCTAAGTGGCAGAGCAGGACTCAAAGCTAGTCCACCTAAAAGAGAGGCTGGTCTCTAATCACCATCCAACCCCATCCTCTGAAAAGTAAGTGGTTTTCAGATGGTGACGCCTAAGCCCCAGGGCAGGGGAGAGGTACTGCTTAGGATCCACCAAGGGGGAGAACTAAGAGGGTGGGCTCGGGTCCCCCACCAGCTGCAGATCAAGCACCTCCTATCTGTTTTATAGAGGAGGAAGGAGGGTCTCTGCTAGAGTTCTTTGGGGAAAAAAAAGAAAGCCTAATATTTTATAAAACTTGAACAAAATGATTCTATTTATTTCTGCATCACCAGTACCTAGAACACTGATTGGCCACACCGGGTCCCAGGAGATGCTTATCGGCAGCGGGTGAATGAACTGCGGTCATTACCTAGTAACTCCCCAGGCTGAGAGCTCCTTTGAACATGACTGACAGGCCAATCATACCCCAGCAAGGTCTTCTACCAAAATACTCCCGTCAGAACCATACAACCCCAACTTCAGAGGGCCTGATGTGGAAACACAACAAAGTCCTAATTACAAAAGGAATTCTTGAGCTCACCTGGCCGTAGGGTATAAGTGTGCCCCTGGTGAGGTTATAAGAAAAAGCAACACTGTGGATCATCATCCAGTGAAATTACCTAGCAAACCACATCCTGTTTCCTCCTTCCGGCTGGCATCTCGTTAACATGCACCCTCTCTGACCTCCCGACGCCTGGACGTGCACCCATTATGCTCACCATGCACAGAAAATCTTTCATTCACTTATTTGCCCTCCCTTCATGCCAGAGGCTGCAGGAACAAGGTTTTATTGATATCCATGCCCCACAGGCCTACAGCATCCTTGGCACTGCAGGAAGATTCAGTAAATATCAGATGAGTGAATGCATGCTGGGTAAAGGGCCCCCTGGCTGGATCTCCCTGGGACCTGGGCTGTGGGTGTTCTGGAAGCATGGCACACTGATCGGCTGGGATCCTGCCCGACGTGCAAAGGAAGCCTGGCTGATGCTGGAGCCAGAGCCACTGCCAGATACTCCAGCTCAGGAGGAATGGGACAGTGTGAATGTCCCAGACCAGGAGACACAGGCACATCACCCTTACCCAGGGCCCTGTCTTGAATGGCATGCTGCCTCGTATCAGCTCTGGAATGGCTACGTGTAGGATGCAGGGCCAGGGGACCAGAGCCTGGATGGTAGGCGAGAAGCTTGGTCATTCCCGTAGGGCTGATGTCCCAGAGTCCCCCAGTTTATTCCAGCCCCAGCCTCCACCCCCCACCTTTGACTGGAAGTGGGAGGAAGGGAGGATGAGAGGAGGTGCACCGGGGAACAGCAGGTCAGACGCCCGCTCCCCAGCAGGGCCCGTGTGGAAGGGGCTGCCTGGCGCAGCCTGGGGAACCCCCTCTCGGCCCTCAGCACACTGGGGCTCAGCCCTTGTCTCAGCCCATCCAGGATAAGACGCCTACCACCTCCCACGGCGGCCAAGACCTCTCTCCCTGGGCTTTCCACGGCTTCACTCCACCCTCGCAGGGACCCCTGCCCCTAATATTAGACAACTCCGAATCCCAGACTCTGGCAGGCCCTGGACACGGGGCTGTGTCCAAGAAACTGAAAAATATGAGCGGTACCGTCTAAGGTGAGCTGGACACTGGGAGACTGTTTGCAGTTTATTGTCTAAAGTTCGGTGACTTTGCAGAAACAAAACCATCAATCATTTCAATACCTCTGACAGGATTTCACAGAGCAGTATGCTTAATGGAAAGCCTCGAAATTCAGGAAACTTAACAAAATGTTTAAGGTCCAAAGGGAGAGTCCTTAGGGATCATCTAATTGAGCATTTATTGACAAAATGATGAACTTGTACACTCTTTTATATGAAACTCTAGTTGGTGTTATAACAAAAGAGGTTTCCAAGCTCAACAGAACTTAAGAGAAACTGTGTTAAGCAGATGTCACCACTGCAGGACTTCTCAGAGCCTTTGATACAGCCACTCCCTCTAAGACACTCCAAGCCAATCTAGTACAGAATATCTACCTTCCCTGATTACAGGGTTCATATTTTGTGGGTTATCACCTGGACTGATAGGAAAGCTTATCAAATCAAACACCTTCCTCTTAAAAGATAAGGAAACACATTTACCAGCTCTTCTACCTGGAGCAATTAAGGAAACTTCCTGAATCTTGGATGCCTCCTTTGCAGCCCCCGCCCTGCAGCTGGAGACAGACATGCTGTAACTGCAGCTCAAGAACAAGCACCCAGGAGACACGAGGCATTCGTGCTGCCTGCCTCCCCTGAGTGGCAGCCACAGGCTTGAAAGGAACCCATCTGTCTGCCAGCCCAGGCTCTGAGCCAAATGTTGGCCCAGAGACTCTTTCATATCTGTTTCCCAACCTTCAACAAAAAGAAAAAAAAATCACTCTTCCGCCCAGGCTGACAAAGCAATGGGAACTGGGGAGGCGAAGGACGAGGGTCTTCCTACCTGATGCAACATTTTCCTATAGAGATAATGACCGACTGCATTTCCTTTCTCACGAGCAGGGTGACGAATGTGACTGGTGGGCAACATACACCACCCTGGGTGTCACATTCGAGGAGAAAAGCTCTGAGAGTGAACTCCCATGGCCATCCCCGAGCCCTGTCTGGCGTCAGTGGGTCATCATGGGTAGTGTCAGCATGCGGGGCCACGGGCGTGGTCTACCTGGGCCAGCTCTGATCTCCACAGACAGTTACACTGCTCGTATGCCAGCCTCGTGGCTTTCCCACAGCTACTGATTGCCCAGTGTGTGTCTGTCCCTCGTGTGTGTGTCTGTGTGTGTGAGAGAGAGAGAGAGAGAGAATTGGTGCACATGTTCTCCAAGCAATAGGGTTTCTGCACAGAGCAACAAGAAGGAACAGCTAACGGTAAACTCCTCATCAAATCACGGATCCAATAACATAGAGCTCTGTGTACGAAAAGGAGTCCGCTGCTATGGTAAACAGTGTCCTCTATCACCACCCAGAGATTATCTGACTTAACCCTCCTAACAACCAATACATAGAAATTCTTATCTCAGTTCTATGCATGAGAAAACTGGCTGCCAGGTGGTTGAAGTAGCTCCCCAGGGCACATGGAGAGAGGATGGACTTTGACCTTGTGCTCAAAGACCGTGACCTTGCAGGCGTGGCTCTTCAGCACAGTCTACGCAGCCCTCTGGGTCCCTACCCATCCCTCTCCCCCAAAGCACACACTCCTCAGCAACCATCGTCAGGCATTCAGAGTCGTTTTCTCCAGCTTTCAGTTGGTAGAGTGCAGAGATTCTCATCTGGGGGCAATTCTGCCAGCAATATCTTGAGACATTTTTGCTTTTCACAACCAGAGAGGGTCACTGGCATTTAGTGGGTGGAGACCAGAGATGTGGCCAAACACCCTACCATGTGCAAGGCAATCGCTCCCACGACAGTGTGGAGGCTGAGAAATCCCGGGTACAGGGTATACAGAGAAAATTACTGAGAAAATTTCTTGTGCTGTTTTGAGTGCTTTTCTTGTTTTAAATAAATGAATCTTCAAAATAGCACTATGAAACTGGTAATATTACTGGTCCATTTCAGAGGAGGAAAGGGAGGTCTGAGAGGTTACTTCAGTTGCTCAGGGTTATAGAACTTGGATTTGGACCCAAAGTCCAGCTTCAGGACCCACACTCTACACTGCCATACGGGACTGACCTTCCCAGTTGAGAAAGAAACCTTTGGTATTTCATCCCGGCAGTGGGGGTGAGACGTGCCTGCGGCACAGCCAGGAGAGCCAAGGCTGGGTATGCTGGAACGCCACAGGTGCCACCACGGGCTGCAAAGCCACAGGTGCCACCATGGGCTGCAAAGCAGGGCTGGGGAAAGCACACAGCAGTGGGGCTGCTACTGTCCGAGGGGCTCCAGGGAAGGAAGGGGATGAAATGTCTTCCAGCTGATTCCCCTGGTGGCTTGCGAGGCTCATGTGCCTGGGACTTCTGAAAATATTCAATGCCATCAAGTGCGTGGCAGGTAACTTCTAAGATGTCCCCAGTGACCCCACCTCCTGGGACCCACCCTTCATGTAATCCTCCCAAGACTACCAAGATTCTGGCGTCTGCTTGCCCTGTCTTGCTCTCTCTGATAAAAGCCAGCTGCCCTTTTGCGAGCTGCCACATGGAAAGGGCCACATGCAAGGGACTGGGGACCAAGGGACACCCCCAGCCAACAGCCTGTGGAAACCAGACCCTGCGGATTACCATCTAAGCCAACTTGGAGGGGGCCTGTGCTCAGAGGACTGGGCCCCGGGCCACGCCTCCACTGAACGGTGGTGAGAGACTGGGCCGGTCACCCAGCTGGGCCGCACCCAGGCTCCTGAGGCTCAGGCTCCATGAGCTCATACATGCGTGCAGTTTTAAGCTGCTGGCCTTTAAAGCAACCTGCCACCAGCATGGGTAGGTAACACAGGACAAAGATCAGAGGCTTCCCACGCACTGCTGCAGACCCTCTTGGCCACACCCAGCTTGAATCCAAGTCCAGTCGGCTTGGGCTCTGATCACCTTCAAGTACGTGGGCTCTGACCCCACCTTGTGGGAGTCTCGCCCTGCACCCTCCCTGCCCCCTGCCTGGCACCTACACACACCTGGTTTGAAAGTGCGCAGGGATTCACTGCACACACCTGATCAGGACTTGCACGGGGACTCACTCTCTGTGGAAACCTCTCACCCAGGGCAGACAGGAACAGCAGGTGCACAGTTTCCCCTTTCCCACCACCCAGAATGGCCATCGAGGTGCATTTTACGCTGCCCCTCGGGCAGGGCTCTCTGGCACCTGTGGGTGTATGCAAGCAGACCTGGAGAGATCCTGGGGAGGACCTGCACTGGCTCATCTCCTCTCAGGCTTTGCTCCCAGATCCTCTCCTGCAAGCTAGGGTCACACTCGCTTTTGTGCACACAGCCTTTGTCTCAAGCTGCTTTCCGGGCAAGCCAGGCTGGGATGGGCAGTGCCAGACACAGCAAGTTGCCTCATCCATGGGAACTATCAAGCCTTCCCTAGCTGTGGGCTTCCAAACTTCCAAACTGTGTCCCTTTTAGTTTGGAAGTTTTACAATTCCAAATCTGTTTTGTTCTCACAGCCCCTCAGCTTTGCCAGGGCACATGGCAAAATGGGAGGCACGAGGCACTTGGCAACGAGCAGATTTTGAATCACACGGATGAAGAGCTTCCTTCTTAACTCTCCCTCTGCTGTATCTAACACCCCACCACCTCCCTTGTCCTCTGTGCCCTGCTGATACCTTCCAGCTTGGGTCTCCTCCGTCTCACATTCTGCAGCGTCCTCCCAAGCCGTCACTCAGCTCTCCTGCGCCTTGAATAACCTCCCTCCCACCTTCCGGTTAATTCTCAAGTACCCTGAACCACCCTTTCAGGGCCATCCTACCTAGCAATCCAGGTTACCATCCCCAAAACCTCTGTTTGGTATACACCAGCCTTCTCTAATATATAGGAAGCACTTCAAGGATATGTCTGCCTAAATTATTAATTTTTCTCAAAAAGTACTGTAAATGCAACTGGGACAGCAAGAAAGCTTCCTTGTCTAGCACTCTGAGTGCTTCATTACTTTTTATTGAATGAATGGCTGCATTGATGGGGAAAGAAGAATGGCAAAAATTAATTTTCTCATGGACATAGCGCTGGCATTTTCCACGTGAATCTGAGCGCTGCTCACTCCTGTGCTGGAAGAGAGAAAATAAAAACACATGTTCTTTCAACCTGCTCTGTATTCAGGCTACAGTTGGATGAAGCCACCGGTTCAGCAAGGCCAGGGACCCGGCCATCCTCCCGGGCATCTGAGAGCCCATGAGGTGGAAGGTAAACACGCAGAGCAAACCTGGGGGAAGGTGGCGACACTTCTTTACCTCCCTCTTGTCCTTGGCTAGGCCGCCTCTCTCCCCTCCTGACACCCCACATCTGACACTGGCTTTATTTTCAAGAACAAGAACACAGCACATCCAAAGTTCTGTAACCTGAGACACGTGTCTGTAGATCCTGGACTTCAAAACACAGAGGAAGCGCTGTGATGACTTAAACATTCAGTGGGCTTGAAATAACCTTACACACACATGTGAGCACACACACACACACATGCTGTGAAGGTGGGACCATCCCTACCACCCGGGCCAGCTCGTTTAGTTCCCAGCTGGCTAGCGCGCAGGGAGGGCGTTTTACCTGCTCTCGCCTGGGGTAAGGGACCTGTGACAAGCCCCCGCCCCGCTAAGCCTCAGTGTCCTCACCTATAAAATCGAAACCACGGTGGGCCTGATGGCCTCACACAATGGGCGGCGGTGGTGACCGCAGGAAACAACATGAGTGGAGAAAACTTTTGAAAATAAACAGTGTGGTTTTTAATTCCAGAAAGACCGTCGCCCCTGCGCTCCCTCCCATTCAGGGTGACTGGCCGTCCTGCACCCCCAACCTCCAGAAAGACGGCACACTGGAATTACAAGTGTGCAAAAAGAAAAATCATTCCTTGGTTTTAAGTTTCAGAACAGATTTTTTAATTTAATGGGAAGGATTATAATTTGATAGCAAGGACTTTGAAGTTTCCAAAGTCTAGGAATTTGGGCATGAATAATGGCTTTAGAAGTTATGATGTAATAAACCCTTTACCCTCTGCAACCTGGAAACTGGACGAAGTTTGACTGGGCAGAGTATTCTGAAAGAGGGTTGAAGGGCAGGCAGAGACGGCTGCAGTACTGGCGCAGCCCCTGCCAAGAGGCCCCATGCTTTCCCCTTCCTCAAACCTGGCTGAGCAACTTCCGCTGACAACTTGGAGGAATCTCTGTGCTTAGGTCAAGCTTGGGGACACAGCAGGTCCACAGATTTCCCCAGGCACTGATCGGTGCCCTACCAGAAGGACTTAAAGGCTTCAGGAAGCCATAAGTGGAAGCCCTGGACAAAGAGGTGAGAGCGTAGGACTGAGCATCCTACAGAAGATACAGACCTCTGAGGCTGCCAGTGAGGGCAGATAATAACCAAGGGCCAAACACCCCATCTCCCATCCTCAATCCCCATCTCCAATACTGGGCTTTCTGCAAGCTCAAGAACTTGGCTTCAACCTACAGGAGAGTGAGGAGAGATTCTGGATATTGTCATTACTATCTATGGCCTCGAGGTTAGAATAGAAATGAGGTTCAACTACAGAAAAGCAGCTACCTTCCTTAGAAACTGAATGGGAGCTATGTCACCATGAGCATAGGACCTGGCCCAGAGCAGGTGTCCGGTAAATAGCAGTTCCTTTTCCATGATTCTGAACCAACCCTGCAACCCCAAACCTTCCCGCAATGTTCCATGGCTCCCAGTTTAGCTATCTGTGGTGACAATGACAAATGATTTAATCACAGAATCTTTGCCTGGTGGGGAACTTGCCATGCCAGCTCTCTCAAGATAGTACTTGGGGTGAAGAGACATCCAGGACATGGGGGGGTAGCAGCATACAGGACACTCTAGAATTCTCTAGAATTCATGAGAGAGCTCCCTCCATTCCCATAAAGCTTCCCAAGTCAGAGCTAAAGATAACTTTGCAGGAGATCATCAATGATTTAAGTGGCTGAAGACAGGAACAAAAGGCAGTTCATTAGTGCAAAGGCCTAATAAAGAGGATGTGTCCCCAAGACGAATCCTATTGCTTTCCAGAGGCCAAGAATGAATGACACTAATGTAGCAATTTACTCTAATGCCTGCGCTCCCATAGGCCTGTCTCCGGAACAATGGCTTCTTCTACCTACTGCTTTATCAGGTATCTCCATTGGCTTCCCAATGTCTGGAAACTAAAGTCCACCTCTTTGGCACAGCCTTTAAAGTCCTATCTGATTTGGCTTCATTGTACTTTACTACCCCATCTCTCACTCTAGCCTTCCAGGCAACCTCTTCTTCTTTCCCTTGGCCATGACAGATTCTGGGCTATACACAGCACTGCATTTTTTTGTTTGTTTGGTCTGTGCTATTTTTTTTTATTAAGGTATGATCGATATACACTCTTATGAAGGTTTCACATGAAAAACAATGTGGTTACTACATTTACCCATATTAATCAAGTCCCCACTCCTACCCCAATGCAGTCACTGTCCATCAGTGCAGCAAGATGCCATAGATCCACTATTGGCCTTCTCTGTGCTACACTGTTCTCCGCGACAGCACTGCGTTTTATGACTGTTATTTCTCAGGTGGCTTTTCAGTAATACTTATTAAGCATTGCTACCACATAACCCTTGCAATGTTCAATTAGCCATAGTATGCTCCACTGATGTGTCTCTTACTTCAAAATGTACCCATCGCAAATGTATCCAAGAGCCATGTTAGGCCAACCACATGGTCATCATTCTTTTTTAGTGAACCTCAAAATCACACACTCCAAGTACTGCCACTAATAATAAGATCTAGCATTGGGTGAGTGATCGCTAGTTGCCAGGAACTTTCTGGAGAATTTTACACTTGTGGACAATTTGATCCTTACAATGTCTTTTGAGGTGAGATTACTTTGATATTAGGTTTGGAAAAGACTCAGAGAAGACAAGTAATTTAACCAAAGCTCAAATAGAGTCAATAAGAAGCACTACTGGATCCCAAAGTATATATACGTTTTTAGCCAGTAGATTTTAGCCAGAAGCACTTACTTGGAAACATCAAGTATAGTCAGACAGAAGACCGATAGCACTCTGAGCAAGGCTCCTCATCAGTCAGATGTAGTTGTGAAGGGAATTGGTACACAGCCTACCCTTGTATTCATGAACTGTGCAGAGAGAATGCAGCTCTGTCCCTTGCAAGCGTATGTGCTCCCTACAGTGGCCATATTAGAATTTCCATTGTTCAAAGGGACTCCACTTACTGGCTTTATTGACATTTTATTTGGACTATCTCTGGGCAGTGGACAAGGGAAGGTGAAGTAAGCCTATTCACAAACTTTAGAGTGGTCAGAACACAGGATTAGCATCTGCCAGGCTTGGCTTTCCTTCCTGGCTAACCTCTTACTCAGTGGCGGAGCTTTCACCTGAGCTTCCGCCAAGTTGGTTGCAGGCACTGTCCAAGGTGCTGAATCCACAAAGGCATGAGGCTCCATCTATGCCATGTAAGAGGTCACAGGAGCGGGAGAATTTTTGTACAACATGGTAAGAAGATCAAGAAAGGAACCTAGAGCTGTACATAAGGCTGTCTCTTGGTGTAACACAATTGGACTTTGTCATTTACAGTCAGGAAAATGGAGACAGACATCTCTGTTTCAGTGCCTAGGCCACTGTATCATATTTTCTGCAGCAGAGAAATCATAAAAGTGGAGTCATATGTATGCAGAATGTCATTTGAAGCAACCAAAGAATCCACTTGTGTTACTTCATCTAATCCTAAAGGACAGAATATTCTCAATCTGAATATTCATAAACTGGAGCTCAGAGAGGCTAAGTAGTGGTGGGACCTGGGCTTAGAACCATCAACCTTAATAATTCTGTTCCAGGTCCTTTTCACCGGAAACCCACTGCCTAGATTCAGATGTCAGTGAATGGCATTTGTAGCTAATTCCATGACAAAAGGTTAATGAGTTCACACTTTGCTTTTAAATTGTCAGTATTTTTAGATTTACTTTTGTTCCTGCTGTTCTGGATGCAGGCTTCTATTCATCCTTCAAGACCTAATTCAACTATCGCATTCTCTGTATTTCACTCCCTTATCTCATTCAGCCCGCAAGGGCTTGCCAGGTAGGCAGCAGTGGCCAAGTACTGAGAACCCAATGAAGAATAAAAAAAGAAGATACTCTCTGTTCTTCCAGCACTTACATTTACGGGTGGTGGGGGACTCACATACATTGCTCTCACATGCCATTTCCAACTGCCATAAATTCTACGAATGTAAAGTTCAGGGAGCTTTGAAGCAGGAGAGGAGGCACTGGATCTAGTCCTGGAGGTCAGACCTCCTCAGGCCGAGTTAATTAACCTGGTACCATTTATATCTTCTGCATTTGCACTCACTTCACTGCACTGTAATTTATTTTCTTATATTTCACTACCATCTGTGAGTGACACAAGGACAGGATTGTGTCTTATTCATGCCTTGATCCAGTGTCCTAGAAAACTCGGGTGGCCTATTATTGGTGGCCAAATGATCTGTGACTTATTTCTCATCGCCGCTAGTCCTGCTATCCTTGTGGCTGCCACCATTATTGGAGAACAACGTGGGAGGTGTCAGAGTGAGCACAACCCCTGTGTGCTGAACTCTATTTAAATAGCCCCTTCTTGGCCTCTAAAGGAAGAAAACAGCAATTTGTTGATGACGAATGAATGAGAAAGCTGACTAACTCCACCGCTTCTCTGAAATACTCATTTGCTCTCAGCACCTCCTCCCCTGCATCTGTACGGCACGTCCACCCGCTTGCAGCAGAGACCGCTTCCTGTTAATGACTATTTGTAAATCCCCAACCAGGCTTGTGTTTTGCTTTAAGCCTGGTTAAAAAATGCCAGCTTACAAGGAGGACAATAGACCCAGGGATTTCATCCAGCCCAGAGCAGAGATCAAAGAAGCCATATAGGCAGAAGGAAAAAATTGCTTCCAGGTACTTAAAACATTAGAGATGGGTTGTTGTTTTTTACACCTGCAAGGCCCCTTTCCAAAGTCCTCTCCAACCACCATAATGGACAAAGAAACTGACCGAGATCCGAGAAGGTAAATTCGAGGACATACAGCAAGTGAGGGACACTGGTTCTGGGGCTGCTTTGTAGGTTTTATAGGCAAGAGGCCTCCCATTCTGCCCAGTTCTTTTCTTCTCTTTTTTCTAGTACTCTACGGACTTAACTCAGTGCATGCTTTTAACTGTGGTAAGAACACTGAACATGAGATCTGCCTTCCTAACTTAGTAAGTACACAATATAGTACTGTGGACTTCGGCTGCCCTGCTGTACAGCAGAGCTCTGGCATGCATTCATCCTGTAGAACTGAGACATTATACCCATTGCACAAAAAGTATGAAACTCCAGCTCAGGTAGCTGTGTGGAGAGAAAGGTTTACACAGATTGCTCAGCGAGTGCAAATTTTCCTCTATTGCATCCAGCCCTTCAGGACGTTTGTGGCCCCGCCCGACTCCTGCTGTTAATTCCTGGACACCTTACTTGGCTCCTGGGGTTTCTCCTGCGCAGACAAAAGCAGCCACTACTCACAAATCAACTATGAGCTACACCCAGACACTACTCCAGTGCTCAGAAAAACACTGCAAGGACATTTAGTATGTGTTCTGGATATCTAGTGACGCATAACAAAATCCCCCTGAAACTCACTGACAGAAAACGATGATACCGTGCACTCCCACCTCTAGGGATCAGAAGTTGAGGGGAACTCAGCCCTCAGACTCCACATCCAGCCTGGGAGCTCTCAGCTGTGGCTGGAAGTGCAAAATAGTGCCTGGCCTCTTCCTCTTGATGGGCAGTCAAAGTCCTAGTTGGTGCTGGTCCCCAAAAGGGAACATTCCAGAAGGTGAGGGTGGAAGCTGCAGATACCGTAAGGCCCAGGCTTGGAAGGTAAACAGCAGCATTTCAGATACATCTTATTTGTTAAGCCAGGTTGAGAGGGCCGGCCCAGGTGCGAAGGGAAGAGGGAGAGATTCTGTCTCTTCATGGGGAACAGTAACGTCGCCCCGCAAAGGGCAGGCAGGATGGGACAGGCAATCATACGGGCATCTGTGGAAATAAAATCTACCAGACCGTCATGTCTAGGACCACGTTCTTTAGAGTCACACACCAGCTTTGCCATCAGCTGTGTGTCCACCGACAAATTATTCCACATCTCTGAGCCTCACCTCTAAAATGGGGATCATAACAACTCTCTCACAAGATCTCTTAGGGGAGTAAACAAAATAATGAATAAAATGAGCTTAACACCATGGCCCAATCAGATTGATGCTCCATAAACAGTTGCCCTTATTAGAGTGACCATACAATGTTATCAAATCCAGGATGCTTCTGAGAGTAGAGGGGGAGGGGCCGCCAGGTCTGATCACGGAGACACAGCAGCCGTATGCCAGGGTCGATATTCACCTCCAGCCAATACTGTCGTTAACCTTTGGAAATGGGGAACATCAAACTCAAACTGAAATTCAGAGACTAATAACCTTGCCCACATTCATTCACACATTCACATTCCCCTCACCCACTCAGGGCGCTCCCCTCTTGTGCCAGGCATTAAACAAGAAAAAAACATGTCCCTGCCATTTTAGAACTTGTATTTTACAGATGAAGACTAAATTACTAAATAAGTAATTGGCTTCCTGTAATATGGCTTTTAAGGAATAAATCAAGGCAAAGCAGAGAAAATGCATCCGTGAACATGGCTTTACCTGAAAGAAACAGGTAATCCTGATTCGGAAGCTTAAACCAGAGCACACAGGACTGGCCGGCGGCCTAGCACCTGACTCCGGATGGAAGCCGTGCTGGGCGCACCCACACCTGCAGGCTCTCTCATTCCTCATGGCTGCTCGCAGGCCGGGCTGCAGCATGGAGCCTGGCCACAGGTCAGCTGGCCTGCAGGCCATGGACACTTCTGATCTAGCCCTTTACAGATAAAGCTGTCCCAGGTCTGTCTTAAACGAGATGGAAATGTGAGAAATATACTACCTCCCCCCACGAGAGCTGAAGATTCAAGGGGAGATGACATCATGCTCTGGGCTGCTGCTGTCAGGCCCTCGGCCTCCTCCCATCTTTCATTCTGTGGCTTTCGGGTTACAATTTCACCTAATTTATCTAATTTTAGGCATGCAAAGTGTCTGCAGATATTCCAGCCTCGCAGTGACACACACCTGAAGGAGAAGAGGGCGGCCCCACGAGCACCTCTCTTGAAAGGGAAAGGCCGACCCTTCCAGAGGCGCCCGCACTGCCCACCGTCCAGAACTGAGTGGCATGTCCGCTCTCCCAGCCACTGGGACAGGAAGGGGCCCACCTAAGGGACTAACACCGATCAGAACAATCCTCGGAGCAGAGGGCAGGATCCCTCCCCCGCCAAGTCCTATCTTGAAGGGGTCTGATAAATGCGGGCAAGTGGAGAAGGGAGAACAGACACCAACAACAGCTGATGTGAAAAATGATGGTGGTCGGCAGATGGGTCAAAGGTTCCTTCAGAAAGTGTTCCAAAAAGGACACACAGGACGTGAGCACAGCTCTGAGTGACAGGGAGGAGTGGGACTTAAAAAGACGGTGTGGAAGAACTTTCCAGGCACAGGGAGCCACTGGGCAGGAGCAGGGCCGGGAGGCCAGGTCCCTCTCTGGGCCCAGAGCCTGTGAGCGTCTACTCCTCCAAGCTGTCTGCTGGGTTGCTCCTGTTCTTCAGTAGCAGGCTTGCATATCAAGCTATTTTATATACATTCAATCCTCATAAAAGATCCTGTGAAATAGATGCAATCTCTATGTCACAGATGATGAAATTCATGCCTAACAAGGTCAGATGGCTGAGGGTCACATCTGGGAAGGCGGCAAATACCCAAGTCACTGAGCTTCCTTCTCGGCCACACACTTGACCAATGTAAGAAGAGGGGTTCGCTGGAGCAGGGAGATGCCCCCGCTGGGACACCCACTCGGAGCTGCTGCAGTAATCCTTAGCAGAAAAGAGGAAGCCTGGCTCCAGGCGCCGTCACCAGAAATCCATCACACTTGGGAACTAAGTGGGTGGAGGCAGGGGAAGAGCTGAGGAGGACACAAAGGCAGCCACCCAGGGGGCCGGGCTAAGGGGACGCCAGCCTTCTCCGCTCGCGCTCCCATTACCAAAAGCTGCAGCCCCAGCTGCCCTTGAGATTCTCCTCGAACTCTGGGTGCACATTCTAAGCTTAGACAAGCTTTAGTCACAGGGACAAAATATTAGTTTAGCTGTGTTCTAGCTCCTGCTTTCTCTATGAATCATGTGTGCATGAATCATAATCACCACTCTTCATATTTTAGAAGCGAATGTACAATTTTTCTTACTCAAAGAAAAAAATCAATTGCTGTCTAAATAAAAATCTAATGTTTTTTTCTGAAGCCTTTGGGTTTACTCAGTTGTGACCCTTCATTTTCTTTGGGAGTGAGAATCATCAGGGAAACACACCAACAACAAAAAAGGTGACATATATTGAGTGTCTGCCCTGTCCATGACCTTGCTCTATGCTTTTCAAAGTCAAGGTAGATGCAAGTGTTCCCATTTTATAGATGAGGATCCTGAAGCTTGCATAAGCAATTTGTTGGCCCAGGATCACATGGCTAGTAAGCAGCAGAAGCTCAGGATTCCAGTCAAGGTGCGTCAGGCCCCAAACCCCATGCTGCTGCTGACCCTGCCCCATCTCACCTGGTTACAGCGTAAGAAAGGGCATCAGAGCGACCCCACATTATGGTTCCTTTTGTAGATGACACTCAAAGTTCTCCCCAACACAGCTACGATGTTTGACGTGTGACGTCATCTCAGGACACTGCATCAGCAGTCGGGAAGCTAGTTATCTCTGACCCCGTTGGCTGTAATGCACCAAACAGACCTAGTTCTTGCAGTCAATATGAAATGCACAGTTCAAGTATGGGGGTTCTGAGTCGGTACTGCACAACTACTAAATAGCAGCACCCATCTTCCTGGAGACCCCTCAGCTCCAGGCTCTGCCCTGGGCAGCCTCCCACGTGCCGCTGACCCACGGCTCCTCCAGCACAATCCTGCTGTTCCTGTTGGAGCTTCCGCTCCTCCAAGGCGCCCATGCCCCAGGCTCCATGCCCGGTGGCCCGCAGACGCCCCCTCACCGCATAGGAAACTCAGAGGGTGAGCCTCACTTTCTGGGCGCTCCTTTGCTATGTGCTGTCACTGTGTCTTGAAATACAAGACTAATGCTATTTCCTTACTTATTAAAATACAGTAACCACATTATTATATTAAATGTTAATTATCAAATGCACTAACAATATCTATAAGCAGGTTGGGAAGTTTTCATGTATTTTCAACTACATTATCTCACTGGGTCTTCATTTTCTCTGATAATTAAGCCCACACGAATGAATCAAAACACCTATTTGAAGGTCACAAACTGACCTCTGGTCTGCATACAAAACATTCTTTCTAAGCCACCGTTTTGATCACATCACCCCTTTGTTTAAAAATGGTAGGGGAACTCCTGATCTGATTCCTCAGTGGGACGGCAGTGGGCTGCTCCGGGCCTCCTGGCGAAGGCTGGGGCTCTGGGTCAGCAGGTGATTTCAAGACCACCTTGTCAGTGTCGCCATGCTGACCAGGCCTGTTTCTGCTTCCTAATATCCTGAGTGTCCTGGCCTTCAGGCCCCCACCTGAGACAGCCTGTGCACCCCACTGCACTGGGAGGTGGGTGCAGCCCCACTTTGCAAAAGCAGCACCATTCAGGGGCAGAGCGGGGCTCCTTCACCATTCTGTGAAGCGACATGCCGGGAGCACGGAAGTCACCCTTGTCTCAAATGTGACAAGTGGGCATTGGAGGGGGCAAACATGGAACAAAGCGGTGTCCTTGGTGATAAGGTGGCAAGAGGACCAGGATTCACAGGGAGATAAGCCGGTTGGGCACAACGCAGCAAGGCCATGTGTCTGAACTGGCGAGAAGACTGCACTGATAGGGTCCCACCTCCGTTTCTCTGGGAAACACCCTGAACTATCTTTCACATGACATGTGAGGCTGTGATAGGAGGGGAGCGACGGCAATGCCTTGTGGAAGAGTGGCTGACGCCACAGAAATTGTCATCAGCATGTCTTCATTGACTGGAGAGCAGGGACCAAAGAGCCTGCAGGCTTTGCAGGGAACACTGTGCCCTGGGTATGGCCCTCTGTGAATGCGCGTGGCAGTCTGGTTTGCATCCCCCTCCCATCAGCCTGCTCCTCGTGGAATCAAGGACTGGGATGCAGGCGGGAATCAAGGCTGCATAAACAATTCCTTGAGTAGAACGGAAGTGAGGACAGCGAGGACTGGGCTTATCTCTGGGCAAGGCTGCCTGGAAACACGAGCACATGGAGGCTAGTGTGGGTCTGATGGAAAGGGCGCTCTTGTACTTTGCTGGAAGGAGCTGAAAATCACCATTGTCTCCAAATGCAAACTTGACAACCATGTGTCCACCTTGAACAGCAAATCCTTACACAGCACTTCGTCATAGGTGAGCGTGTTCCACTCAGACTGATTCGGCCATCAGATCTGATTAGAATGTGACTTTTCTAAACAGTATGAGAATGGCAGGAATCTGCCTTGGAACCACAAAAGCTGGTGACATTTTTAAAGGGCTATGCAACTGGGGAAAACCTTTACTCTTTCTAAGTCTTAGTTTCCTGTGCTGTAAAACAGAGACGGGAGGCTACCTTGTAGGGTTTTTGGGAGAATACAGTTGGCAATGAGTTTACTACAGTGTCTGCCCATAGTATCTGCTGGAGAGAATGGAAGTCCCCTTCCCTTTGCCTCCTGGACCGCTGAGCACTGAAGCTAAATATGGGCAGAAGAGATGAGGCAGAATAAGTCCATATGCGTTGGCTTTATCTTGCAAGACCCCATGGTCTGACCTCCATCACAGCCTACCTCCATCCTGTCATTCTCAACTTCCATTCCAAACAAGCAAATCTGGGATGAGCTTTTATTATGACGAGAACATGTTAATAATAGGGGAGGAAAGTAATATTTGGTAATGATACTGGTAGAGAAGAATATAGGAATCTCCATAGGACTACAGAAAATACAAGGAGAAGAATCTAAGAATCAGACAAATGAGTTAAAACCCCAGCCCTGCCACCTCCTGGCTGGAGGACCCACAGCAAGTCGCTGAACTGCTTTAAACCTCAGTTTCCTGGGCTGTAAAGTCCCACCTTTCAGTAAGTGTAAAGTCGAAGTTAAGACCCACCCTACAGAGGCATTGGGAGGAAAGAATGCACTTCTTCAAACCAAGGGCCAGGCATAAAGCCTGACTTAGTGCAGCCATTCAATAAATGGTAGTACAAATACTCCTACATGAACCCCAGTATTTACGAATCACTGACATTATCACCATTAGTATTCTGAAGAGCAATGCGATTTGGCAGTATGGTTGGTGTGCTCATTCCGGATTCACTGGTCTCAGAACATCATAGTTTAACTAAAGAACTTATTTGTGCCTCAACTCACTCACCTGTAAAAAACACCCAAAAGTGCAAAAACAGTCACTTTCTTTGCCTGGGAAATCTGCTCATTTTAATTAGCCTAAAAGGTTTCTAGCAATTTGTGTTTGTAAAGCACTTTGACATCCTAAGAATAGGAGACGATTTAAATGCAAAGTTTTATTATAACATCTTTTTATGATTGTTACTCAAGGGGCTCTCAAGTAAGAAGAAGCTCCTAGAATTCCACAGCTCTCGTCTAGGAGTTGGCACTGCATCATCTAGCTGAGGGCCAGGATCCCGCAGAGAGTACTGGGAACTCCACTTCCTTAGCAAACATGTGGAGTAGAGTTGGGAAATACAGGAAAAGATAGTGGAAGGCAGGAGAACTTGCATGCCTTCAAATACCAGCTAAATTCTGATTACCTCTAAATCTATAAATCAAGTTCAAATTGCATTCCTATTAATGCACCCCAGTTTCCTGTTTATATGACTTTTAGCATGAAGAAAGGGCACCATTCCTCTAAAACACTATAGTCTTGTTGGCCCAAAACATCAAAGGACAGAATTCAGAGCAGTTTCAACCTCTTTGAAGTGAGGCAGAAACCTAGAAAGGAAAGAAGCAGAGAGCCACACATCCTGTCCAAGTCTCTGGCTGACCCCCAAACCACGCACGTGCAGAGCAGACTCTGAGAAGATAGACCAGGAATAAAGTAAATGAAGTGAGATTTGAACTGCTGCTCAAAAGGCAGAGGTTCGTATCTGACATCAACCAAGTTAAATGCCCACTACAACCAGCCAACCAACAAAAAAACCACTCGTTTGAAGAATATTGTAGAATCTAGAGTCACCACAAGGCAACATTCACAATAGGCAGGATACAGCTCAAAACTATCCAATATGAAATATGAAAATGGGATCCATTGTTAAAGGAAAAGACAGTCAATGGAGACTGACCCCAAGATGATCCAGATGTTGGAATTTGCAAATATTAGAACTATGCTCAATGACACAATGGAAAATATGCTCATAATCAATGAAAATAAGTTATAAAGCTTCATGCTGTTAGACTTCAAATGAAAAATAAGTGAAGAATCCTATAAGGTTGGAAAGTTTGTACCTCACAAAATATTAGTTTTAGGAAAGTTCACATTTTTCAGAAGACAATGTATTTGGATACACCAGCTATAGGAGACTAGGAACTCAGTATAATCATTGGTTAATTAGTTAATTAATAAGTTACTTAAGTCAACAGACAATTATGGTACACATACTAGTTTCCAGGCATAGTTTTAGAATTGACCTAAACAAGTTATCAACTTTCTCAAACTTTTCTGTTCTATATCCACCACAGACTATCATCATTGCTTTATATGAGATGATCAGTTCATATCATACAGTTGACAACTGGAACTATTTCATCCGGGTCTTTTTAAACCTTATTTCATGCAGCCTGTCTTTTATCTTCTCCCCAAAGCCATCATTTGTTGACCTAGGAACAAGAGGCTGTCTGTCCATGTGATTGTGTGTGTGCATGTGTGTGTGTGTGTGTATACAGGAAGACAGAAAGAGAGAATGTAAGTTTGAATCCTGATGAATGTTATGAGGACAATAAATCAAGTAGAAGAAAGCATGCCTGGGGTAAGGGGTGGGTGATTTTGTTGTCTCCCTCTGTGATTCTACAATATGGGGTTTATACTTTATCTCAGGCAGTTAGGAATCATTAACGACACTGAAGTAACATTAACTGCCCTAAATGACGGCCCATCCTCACCTCATGCACACTTGATATAGAACTGTGGCTGTATTTATAATATACACTGAAATTTTGGTTTCAACTCTTCTTCCCACCTCCCAATAAAAGGGCAACAGAGGCCATGACTTCTCTTCCTTGAGCCTGTGCCTAGCCTGGTGCCTGGCACAGAGTCGCCCTGAGCAAACACTGGGCTAGATGCTTAAAGAAATGTAGCAATGACCTCCACCAAGCTTCTGGGGCTCCACATGACTCCTTAGCATTTCGAGTCTTTCAGTGGGATCCTCGTCTTCCCCTATGGCCGTGGAGACTTGTGAGTGGGACAGGACAGGTCACTGTGCAAACAGGTGAACAGTGACAGATGTGACTTGTGTCCAGTAATTGGTACCTGAAAAAACAAGTGGGTCATCACATTAACTCGACTCAGGATATCCCTCACCGGGCCATTAGCCTTTAGAAAACACAGATCTCAATTAACTTTCAAGGAAATTAGATCATTTCCTGCCCATTTGAAGGTCCTCATTTATCCACAGGGAGCTTTACTAGGCAGCTCCCAGGACGTGTATCCATGGAAATGGTGTTTATGGCCAGCACCACCACGGTATTCTTCCGGGTTACAAGCCACCTTCGCATGAATCATCATCATCTGTCATTTCATAATGGCCCTGTGTGTTAGGATAAGGGAAATCTACAGAAAATAGAACATTAAATGAGGTTTGAGGGTGAGTTACTTATCATGTAGGATGCCATAGGGGGGCAGGGGGCGTCCAGGCCTGCCTGGTCCCAAATCCCATACTCATTCTACTATACTGTGTGACCCCGTCTTCAGTCCTGAAAGAAATGTTTCCACAGCCATGTGACATTAGAAGAGGACATAATCTTGGGAGGGAGCACACAGGGCTTCCCTTTAACTGTCGGTGGTCAGGAGGCCTCCAGCGTCTGTGAACGGGGTGCTGCGTATTAACTAGTTTTTGTTCAAGCTCTCTATGTACCAGAGACTCCCCGGTGCTCCACGGCTCCCCTCTCATTCTGTCCTGACATCTCTGCTAGGCCTGCATTGTTGTAACCCACCTCTACTGCCTCCCAGGGAATGGCATGGACCACAAAGCACGTCAGTGACGGCGAAGGCAGGACCACTCCTAAAACTATGTATGCATTTATTATCTGCTATGTGCCAGACACTGTTCTAGGATCTGTGGAAAGGTAATGATGAGTATGAACTTTCTCCTGATTTCAAGAAGCTTATTAGAGTCTAATGGGGTTAACAGGCTGTTCTCAAGTCAAAAAAAAAGAACCGACAATTGTTAAAAAAAAGTCCACTATGTGCTAGGCATTGTGGTAGGAAATTAATTATGTAATTTCATTAATTTATCTAACAGCTCTATGAAATGGGCAGTAGAACACCACTTTTCAGATGTGATAGCTAAGAGTCAAAGAAGTTAAGTCACTTGGTCAAATCCACCAAACATCTAAGTGTCAGACCTTCAATTCAATATCAAGACTGTCTAGCCCCAAAGTCTATGTTCTTGCCCGTCTACCAGCCCTAAAATGTAATGATAATAAAATAAGTGCAATGGAGGTACAAGTAGCTTTCTTATAAAACACACACATACACACATTGACTTGAAAACTAACACTCAAGTAAGAAAGAGCTTCAGAGAAGAGGTGACAGGTGAAGGAAGGCTTGATTGATGTGCGCAGAGATTATGTACAGATGCACAAGGCACAGGAGATAGTTGCAGGCAGAGGTGACAACCTGAATAGCAGCAAGGGGGCAGGAAAGGGTGTGACATGTAAGAGTGACCTTAGCATGGTCAGCACTGGCCCTGAGCCAGCGTGAGGATATGACGGCAGCTGGATTGACTCCGTGTGCCAAGGGGAGCTGCTGAGGTGGTTTAGCTGGAGGAGTGACCCTCTTTATTTTTTAAAGAAGAAAGATTATCTGCTAGCGAAATAAAGGAACGATTTAGGGAAAGCACCGGGAAGGAAGGATATCAGCTAGGTCCTTCAGTAAGGGAAGTAAAAATGGTACAAACCTGAAATTACGTTGTACGTGAAGGAACAGAAGAAAAATGGATTGTCCAAACAGGACAAAAAAAACCAGCAAGACTTGATAAGATTGACTGAAAGTGGAGAATAAAGGAGATGAAATCACAAGAGCAATGCCATATGAATGTGATTGGGTCGGTAAGTACATGTACATAAGAACCTGCGAAAGACAGAAATTGTCACTTTTAAGCCCCATCGGGATTATGATCACCATGGAGTGGATCTGTGTAGCTCCCAGGACTCGGCAGAGACTGGGATGGCAGGTCTGGTTGGTGCCTGTCCACAGCTCTAGTTGGGTTATTTATCTGTTCTCCCACAGCTACAGGCCCACCTCTTTTTAGTTTTTTTTTTAATTTTTTATTAAGGTATGATTGATATACACTCTTATGAAGGTTTCACATGAAAAAACAATGTGGTTACTACATTTACCCATATTATCAAGTCCCCACCCAGACCCCAATGCAGTCACTGCCCATCAGTGTAGTAAGATGCCACAGATTCACTATGAGCCTTCTCTGTGCTACACTGTTCTCCCCGTGACCCCCCACACCATGTGTACTAAGCATAACACCCCTCAGTCCCCTTCTCCCTCCCTCCCCACCCGCCCTCCCACACCCCTCCCCTTTGGTGACCACTGGTTCCTTCTTGGAGTCTCTGAGTCTGCTGCCATTTGCTCCTTCAGTTTTGTACAAGCCCACCTCTTTATGCTTTGTGATTCTGGTGTTGCAAAGGACATTACTCAGCTCATTAGTAGGCTCACTTCCTGTTAGACGCTGCTGGAAGATACCAGAAGGAGGATGGGAAACAACAATGGGGGGAAGTGGACTGCTTTCATCTTTTCCAGCTTGTCTATGCAGGCCTAGAACAGAGCACAGTTCCACTTTGGATATCCGTTTCCCTCCACGTGCCCAGCCTCTTCCCTGCAAAGCTGCCACCAACAAAATGGACTGCATTTCCCAGGGGACTGAGTATGGCTTTGCAGCAAGCCCCTCGGAGAGGTCTGAGCACCTCCCCTAGAGGTCTCAGCTCTTAAATTCTAGGGACTCCAATCCCTCCTTTTAGTTCCCCAGCCCTAGCAATTATTGCCTTTTTGCAATATTATTAATCAGTTACTAATAATCATTATAATCATAGTTATTAAGTGTTGAGTCTTGTAAACGTCTCCTCATTCTGTCAACCTTCCAACTCTTATACAATCAATTTCCTATATTAAATAACCTCCATTTGAAATATCTACTGACGATTCTATTTTTCTGACCAAGCCTTAAGGACACCTTGCTGGTCCTAAGGATTACCAGTAGTTCAAGGAAACACACCCTCACAGAAAGATTCCAAGGCTGGTTTGCTTATGTCTTTGGATCTGAATGCAGCACTGAGCTCCTTGTCAATGAAAAATGGAATACTAACAGTCATGCAAGAAGAGGTATGACAATTCATTCATTGCCTGTGCATTCTCGGGAGGTAGTGCCTATTCCAGCAAGTGCCTTGAGGACCATGTGGCTGCAGAACTTGGTTACAATGTTAACAATTGCAAGGACACTGGGCAGGGTGGGTATGTCTCATTACACTGGAGAGACATCAAGGAGAAAAGTAGCAAGGTCTGGACTTCCTACTGTCGTATCAATTCAGCTCAGATCAGAGAACAAGACTGTTTCTGTGGTAGCTTTAAAAGAAGCCCTTAATTCTGGTAGTCACAGGGCATATAAGGCTAAAAATCAGAACCAAATTCTATTTATGCAGGTTGCAGACTTAGAGGAAAGATGAAGTCATGCGCTCATCAAGTCTCTCATGTGAACCTTAGGCCATTAACTGGGAAGAAGTGGGACACTGACAGTTGGATGGGGTCCTTGGATGGAATCAGACCACACCGGGAACCTTCAGCTCTTTTCCATCATCATGATTTTTATGTAAAGGCTTCAACACATTGCATTTAACACAGCCTGACGCACTGTTTGCTTATTGTTTGTGGGTTTTTTCTTAATTCTTTGCCCCCACTAGCAAATATTTTCCACGAGAACAAGGGTTTATTATTTGTTACTTTATCTACTACCTAGAACATTGCCTTCACGTAGTAGATACTGAATAAATGATTAATGAGTAAGGAGAGAGACAGAAGTAGTTTTGGAGAAAGAAGGGAGTAAGTGGGAAAAAGGAGAGTGGTGGGAATTATATATATTTATAGAGAGATGTCGGCTGGAGTCAGTTCGTTGAAGATTTTAGATACCAGGTCGGATAAATAAGTCTTTCTGTAGTAGGCTCAAGATATAAAAGAGTATTGCTATCCCTCCTTCCCATTTTACAGATGAGAACGTAAAGTTCTCAAAATATTACATGACTTGTCCAAAGGGTGCAAATACAAACAACAGACTCCAGCTTTTCTTAGTCTGAGTAGAGCTTTCAATTTAAAAATAATCAGGTTTAATGTGAAGAAAAAGATGGAAACTATGATAATTATGGACAGCTGAACATTTCTTTCTAGGTCACAGTGTGTCATTTCTGTATTTACTATTTCATTTCCTTAACACATCTTTACTGAATGCCTATTCTGTGCCAGGAATGCACAATATCCCTCATGCAGATGCCATTTATCATCTCCTTTCAACAGGTTTTAAAATCCCAAATAATTGTATGTTTCTGGGACTTAGCTTCTACCTTTCAGACCAAAAATTTATATATTTTTCCAGTACATTATCTCAACCTTACCTCCACCACCAAACACAAAGCAAAATAAAACAGAGCTAAAGAGAGAGCGCGGTCGAGAGGGCTGACAAAAACAACCAAAGCGGTTCTGGAGGCTGGCCAGAATATTATGCCAGGCGCTCCACAGAAAACCGAGTGTGAGAACTAAGAGCTCTTCAATCACCAAGGCCCCTGAGTCATGAATTCCAAGCATACCATATGGTGCCAAAGAGCCTTGCCGCAGGGGGTTCCCGCTCCCACTCCCTGGGGAAATGGGGGGGGGGCGCGCTGCAGCTGGGTCTGTAATTCAATAAGAAAAGAAGAGCAATGGAGCTTTGGAAACGGACCGATGTTAGTGCAATGCCACCAACACATTTCAGAGAGGACTGGACCACGGTTCTTGGGAGAACACACCTGTGTCACCACATGGTCACCTGGAGGATGGTTTGCCTCTAATTAAGTCAGTGGGTTGCACCCTGACAGTGGGTCAGGGCTCTTCCTAAGGGCGGCGTGACCTAGAATACAGTGACCATGCTAGGTCCTATCTCCGGACAGAAGTGTGAATTTCTGGAGCTGTGTGAGGCAGGGGAAATAGAGACCGTGACCTGCCATAATGCCAGGCAGTAAAAGCCTCATGTCCCCTGGCATCTGGGTGAAACAGATCTTGTCAACCCCAAATAACAGAGCAGGACACTAATGTTCCAGAACTCATAAGTGACTGAGACAGAATTTGAAATCTCGTCTATTGGACTCAAACATCCTTTCTATTTTTTCAGTAGGTCATACTGTTTGACAGAAGTTCTCCAAAAAGGAGCCAGAAAACACAGACTCAATTCATTAAGTCAGCACTACATGGGGTGCATGTGAGTGTCTGGGCCTTTAGCTACAAGAAACAAAAACAGGAAATAAAAAGCCAAAAGAAGGCTGTGCCCTCTTCTCAAATCTCACACCAAACCGGAAAGGCAGAACTCACACGAAGAAAGCTGTCTATGAGTCAGTCGGAGACATCTCTACCTTCAAGCCTGTTCACTCAGTCAGTTTATTCCCCAAGTATTTACCACACACTGTGGGACAAGCCCTGCCCCAGGCCCTGAGGACAGCGCAGCAGACACAGCGGGCACACGGGGCGGGTCCCTCTTGCAGGGGAGAGAGACAGCACCAAACCAGCACCAACCCCGTGTGCTGGGTGGCAGGCTCCATCCCGTACAGGAGGATGGGTGCTGCGGAGCTGGGGGAGCTGATTTGGATGCCTCAACCCAGACAGCCTTCCTGCTGGAAGGGGCCGCGGAAGGAGACTCCTTCCCACCCTCTGACGCCCGCTGAGGGTGCCGGCGCCCTTCCAGGGAAGAGCTTTCCCAAGCTCTGATTTATGGAGCTGCATCAGGGTCCCCAGCTAGAGAGGCTACGTAACAAAGGGCAGCCACTGGGGGTGCGGTCAGAGGACAGAAGTACTTGGGGTGGTGTCCAGATGGTTTGGGGAGGGAGCCAGGAATCTGACAGTTCTTGGGAGGCAGCTGTTCACGTGGAGATAAGTGACAGGAGCACAGAGAGGAAGCCAGGATTTTAAGGTGATTTCCTACACTTCCGGCAAGAACCCCTTCCCACTCAGCCCCCTGGTTTGGGTGGTTTCTGTACCGCAGACCTTTCCATTTGTTGTTGATATTGTCCCATCGTATTCCTCCAACAGTAACAGGACACACTTCCTGCAAATAAACTGAGGCCACCTGATGTCCTGGTTTATTCACAGGACAAAACTATTACCTGAGTATCTGCTATGCGCCAAGCACGTGGGCTATATGACGGGCAAGAACTTACGGTCTAATGGGTGAGAAGGGCCTTCAACAGTTCTTCCCAAAAATGATGACTTCACTCAATAATATCAGTGGAGTAAAAGACAAGCGCAGGTCACCAAGAGAGTCTGTGCTGGGGACACTGACCTGATCTGAAGGACCACAGAGGGACCCCAGCTGACCTGGATTAAGGCTGGGGTACAAACTGCATTTAAATAGGGGGGAAAAATGTGTTATTTTTATATAAAAGGAATCATCACTCTGTAGGCATAAAAATCACAAAAATATTACTATGCTGATGGATAGTGACTGTAATGGGGTATGTGGGGGGGACTTGGTGATGGGGGGAATCTAGTAAACATAATGTTCCTCATGTAATGGTAGATTAATGATACAAAAAAATGAGTTCTATCAGAATACAAACCACAATTTCTTATTTTATCCATGCAAACTACCTTTTAAAGTAGAGGCGACCACAGTCTATAGACTGGAGGGGGACATGAGCAGCCCAAGGAGGCCGCCTGAGGCCACCCAGGAGACACGGCGGGGACACCCGCCCGCACCTCCCAGCAGAAGCCCTTTGGTCCCCGCCCCACAACCACGCCGTGAAGAGGACGGCCTTGTTATTTACATGCTGTTGCGACTTGCCTCAAAGTTGAGCATCTTAAAAACATTTGCTGCCTCCCAGTTTCTGTGACCTGGACTTCAGGGGCAGCCGGGCTGCATTGTTCTGGCCTTTGTCAAGATGTCAGCTGGGGCTCCTGGCATCTCACAGCGCACCTGGGGCTGGAGGACCCGCTTCCGAGAGGGTTCATGCACACGGCTGAGAGTCCGTGCTGCTTACTGGTCTCATTACCGCCGGGCCTGAGCTTCCCCAGGTGCCCCCCCACGTGCCCTCATGACGCGGCAGGAGGCTTGTCCCAGAGCAGATGATCAAGAGAGCACGGAGGAAACCACAGTATCTTCTTATGACCCACGCTTAGAAGCTAAGCCCTGTCATTTCCACCTTATCCTACTGGCCCCACGGGTCATTGTGGGAGAACCATCATCACATGGCACATGACTGGAGTACCAGGAGGGGGTGCCCTGGGCAGCTGCTACCATGAGGACTCTCTCTGTTTGGTACTTACAAATGAGACAAAGGGAAGACATGAATCTACAAGACAGCGAGCCAAGGAACTCCCAGGCCCGATTTCATCATTCCCATGATACCCGCACCCGTCACGGCCCCCACGCAGGCATGGCCTTCCTTCACCCACACTTGGAATCCTGCAGGCGTCAAGTCCATCACAGAGGCAGGTACTTCGTCTGGGATAGTGCTGAGTGGTTATCAACAAATATCCCTCCAACAAAAGACCTGACACCCACATAAAAATATTTATTGTAAGTACACTAATTAATTCTTACCCTCTATCCACCCCCTTCTCCTACTTGGGCCAGTGGAATAATTAAAATTAAAATTAATAAGATAAAATGATGTTCTTCATCTGTCCTCAGGCTCCTTTGTCCCCAAATCCTGTTGGCTCCACACACTAAAGGAGCTTCCCTGCCATTTGGGATTCACTCAGTTAGCAGAGTGCAAAGATCAGTTCCAGAAATGAGCAGAGCCAGGGGACCGCCTGAAGCTAGAGGGCGGGGCCCACGGACAAGGTACCCCCGTGGCACCAGCAGAGCCCGTGTGCGGCTCCGAGCTCCTCTCTGAGAAGCAGAAGCATGCTGTGGTTCAGACCGCAGCCCTGCAGCCAGGCCGCCTGGGTCCAGCAGCCAGCACTCAGCTCACGTATTAGCTTTGTGATGTTGGCCAAGTGACTTAAACTCCACAGGCCACGGTCTGATGTCCACAACGGAGACACCAATAGCCTGACTCCATCAGGTGAGGTACAAACTATGTTGACGGATCTCCATAAAGCTTGAGGGACTTCACAGCACACTTAACACCCACCTTACATGCTCCTCGGTTCACTAGAGAATCTGATTACCAGGGATGGTCAGAGCTTCTTTCCAAGGTATTGCAGACAGCAGAACTACACCTGCGACTCCACGGCATGTGTCCTAACTCTAAGGCCAGGGGTGGCTGCTGAGCCTGTCCACATGGGCAGCAGAAGAGAATAGCTCCACTCAGGCAGGAGAAAAGGAAGGCAACTGCGGGAGAGCTGCACTTAAGTCCACTGCTTTTAAAATGGGAAATAATAATTATTTAGAATCCATTTGTGATTAGCGGCCTATGTGTTCAAGCCACTGAGTGGGCCAAGGTTCCTCTTCGAAAGCCAATTCTCCTGGCTGAGAAATGGGCTGAGCTGAAGGCACAGAGGATTCCCGGGACACAGCCATGTTTTACTGTCCCATTTTCTCCTTCATCCATCCATTAACTGGAAAATAACTGTGCTCAAAGCTTCCCATAAATGATGGCTTTTGAGGGATTTATAGTTTAGTGACCCTGAGAGGGTTCCCAAATGACTGTCAGATTCCAGCATCTTCTCTTGGAAGGGACTAGGGAGTTCACCCATGTGACCCACCTCATTAAACACAGGGAGAAACTGAGGTCAAACAGGGTCTTGATATCACCAAGCAAACGGTGCAGAACTGGGTCAAGTCTTAGGGTCGACTCTGCGTGCTTTCCACCTCTATCATTCAGCACTTGATGATGTAAACCTTGGAGCCATGGTTTTAGTGTAAGTTCACTGCAGGCATCTCACTCCAACGCTGCTGGGCCTCCCCAGACAGGGAGCACCACTGAGTGTGGGGGCAGTATGGGAGTGACTCCTTCCTGAGGACCTACTGTGTGCTGGGCGCTCTGCTACACATCCCGTATCTATCCTGTATGCCCCACAAGGCCGTAATCCACTGTTTCTATCTTTGTGCTAGGCCTTAGCCTGCGGCTGGGTGTGTAGTAGGCATTCAACAGCATGGTGAGTAAATGAACGATCTTACTTCACCCAGAAGACACCAGGTGAGTACTGAGTTATAAAGAGAACTGAGGCTCGGCTTCTTTGAATGATTTGCCTGATCCATTCAGGGTGCAAATGTGGGACTAGGACTAACTGTGTGACCTTCAGAAAAAGCAAGTCCTAGGGGCTGTGTTTTAATGTAGATGTAAGATTGCTTTGAGTCCAACAAATAGAGTGTAGTAGGTACATGGGTTCTTTTGAAGTGCTTGGAGGTTAAATATGTCCCCAAGCAGTTATGTTGATTCTGTCTGTTTGCTCAGCAAATTCTCTGACTGTGGATAAGAGAAACATAAATGGCAGCGAGGCCTTGGTCTGGCACAACTATCTCAGATTTCAGAATCATTCAAGTCCAAAGTAACCAGGGTCTCCTAGCCTCTAAATTCCAAGTAGTTGGTCTGACAGCACCTCTTAAAGTTTTAGCCAACTATGTGAAATTAAGCATAATATACTTGTAATAATAACATTAAATACTTGTAATAACAACATTAAATGATAATGATATAATAAAAATTACAAAGTGCCTTAGCTTCCCATGTTCTAAGAACTTTAAATATACCACCTTCTTTAATTCTCACAACAAACCTTAAGAGATAGGCTGTTGTTATTGCTCTAACAATCCCCATTTTACAGATGAGGGAACTGAGGAAGAGAGAAATACTTAAGTCCAACAGACCAACTACTTTTACGTTCTGACTCTGCTGCTCCTTGTCTCGCATTATTCCCCTTGGAAATGGATAGGCAGGTGGGTGGACGGATGAATGAAAGAAATGCAAAGATACAGGAAGCCGCGGAGGGAGTGTCGCGCGGCAGCCAGGAGAGCTGATCTCCAAGTATCCTACCCACCCTCCAGCTGCAGGGCAGCTGAGTCGTGCTGGGATTGTTGGGGAAGCCAAGAAGCGTGTTATGTGTATGCATACGCCCATCCGTCCACAGATACGCCCATACCAGCTCCACAAAGTACAAGCTGTTTGCTCTTGTGCGTGACTTTCCTGAGCCTCTGTATCTCTATAAAATGGGGAAATACATTATCCACTCAGAAGAGTTTATGAGGATCAAATATCACGCTGGCCCATGTTAGGTGGTCTGGAAAGGTATGTTGAAGGAATGAGTAACTGAGTCAACAAAGTAACGGCATCCTGCACATGGAAGGATCTCGGTTAATGCCGGGATCCACAGGGTCTCTCGTTATAGTTTGAGCTACAAAATCCGCCAAATGTTACAAAACCATGAAAATCTCTAGATTGACATTGCAAACCCTCATGTGTATCCCTGGATATGTAGTCAGAATGCTTTGGCTTCACTTACATTGGAGTCATCAAAATGAACTAACTGCTAATTGTGAGCCACAAAGCCAGGTAATCATCTTAATCCTTTATGTCTTTGAACTACAGATTTGCACCTTGCCAAAAACAAGTGCATTTCTAAAAAGGGTGAAGGGAGTTGGGAGAAAACACTGACACTGAGACAACACAAGGTCAGGACAAAGTGCTAGCGTCTTTGTGTGTGCTCGTTTTACTTAACCCTTGCAACCTGCCTAGGGAGGCGGCATGATACGGTGTCCAAATGGGAAGCCCTGCCCTCAAGGTCACAGGGCTTGTGAGTGGTGGGTTTATCTAGGTCTCTTAGGGACAGCTGCACCAACTCCTTGCTAAGAATTATGTGCTAAGTCAGAAAAAGCAGATCACTTTAAAGTCCTCACAGCCTTTATCTTCACTAGACTAAACACCAAAAAGCAGTTTCCCCAGTTCCCTTGAAGCTCTTCAGATGCCCCTTTTTCCCCATCAAAGAGAATATGAAGACGATGTTCATGTTGTAAGAGGACTCAACGTTATGCTCCACTTAGATCAGTACTGAGCAAGATGAAGGGGAGGCGGGACGGTGTAGACGTGAGCCGCACTCCCTTCCTGGATCTTCCTGAGTATCTTTCATCCCTGACATGGAAAGATGAAACAAATGAAGGGCCAGGAAAGTCATTCTGGGAAGCTGTGGGGAGAATAAAACTGGGACACAAAGATGTAAAAAGAAAAATAAAAGGAGCACAAAGAAAACTTTAATGTAGAATTTAAAATACAGAGTAGTAAAAGAACAGCCCATAGTCTCTGGAAAGGGCAGGTGATTGCAATTGAGTGTCCATGTGAGGCCCTGGCAGATGACTGGAGCCAGATAAAAGGGAAAAGGACACAGGACGTATGTGCAAACAGGAGGAAGGCAGGGGCTCGGAGACGGGAGAAGCGTGAGCAGTTCAGTGCAGCCATCACTGCATGTGTGAGAGCCGCGGATGCAGGAGAATCTGTGCAGCCCATGGAAAGCGCTGTGCACCCTGCTAAGGTCTTACCATACTGTCCAGGCCAGAATTTCTCAAAATGTGATACTCAGACCAACTGCCTCAACATCTGCCATAGATGGGCACTGACATAGATCCCAAGCCCTTTCTGAGGTGTAGGAGCTGAATTGTGTCCCCTTCTAAGGACTGATGATGTCCCCAAAGTGTACAGGCTGAAACTGAATCTTCAGTGTGATGGTATCTATCGCTGGGGCCTTTGGGAGGTGATTCGGTTTGGATGACGTCCTGGGGTAAAGCCCCTCTGATGGGATTAGTGGCCTTATAAGGTGATGAAGAACTCTGTCTTTCCACCAGGTGAGGGCGCAGTGAGAAGTCAGCTGTCCATAACTTGGGGGAGGACTCTCCCCAGGACCTAACCGTGCTGGCGCCGTGATCCAGTCCCAGCGGTCTCCATGATCTGGAGTTCCAGTCTCCAGAACTGTGAGAAATAAGTTTCTGTTGTTGATGAACCCCCGGGTTGATATTTTGGGACAGCAGCCTAAGCTGACTTAGACCCCCAAAATTTATGTTATAGCCTTACCTCCAGTACTTCAGAATGTGACTGGATTTGGAGATAGGGCCTTTGAGGAGGTGAGTAAGTAAAACTGAGGCCACTAGGATGGGCCCCAATCCAATCTGATTGGTGTCCTTATAAAAAGAAATGTGGACATGTCAAGAGATACCAGGGATGAGTGTGCAAGGAGGAAGGCCGTCTGCAAGGCCAGGAAAGAGCCCGGAGGCCAGCAACCCCACTGACACTGCGACCATGGACTTGGGCTTCTGCCTTGTACCTTCCAGCACCGTGAGAAAATCAGTGACTGCTGTTTAAGCCATCCAGTCGGTGGTGTTTTATTGCAGAGCTCGAGCTGCCTCATACATGAGGCTTGACAAGTCAGCACGGCACAGCACAGATGAGCAGCTCTAGTGCCCCCACCAAGTCGACAACCCTCCACCAGGCACTGGGAACCATTGCGGGGTTTTAGGCAGAGATCTGACATTCATTTGTCTTTTTATAAGACCTTCAATTTTCATTATGCTTTATAATATTTACAACAACTATCGATTTTATATATAAACTATACATTCTTATGAGCATATCATGGCTCACTTATTAAATGTTTCCTCACTAAACTGTAAGCTCTGTGATGGTGGAGACCATGCCTTTTCCTATTCTCTGCTGAAACCTTAGGAGTTAGCACAATAGCAGCTTGTCACAGGGTACTAACTCAGTATTTATTGAATGAATAAATGAAGACGCACACAAATGATGCATTCTGACAGGAGTCTGAACTGGAGATCAGAAGATGGATGAAGATCTGAAGCAAGATAGGAGAATCTCATATAATCCAGAAAAGAGGGTTACACTCGTAATGGTCGAGGTCACTATGGAGAATGTAATGGTCAAGGTCACTATGGAGAAGAGAGAATCTGGAAAAGATTCTCTGGATACAGGAGGGAGAAGACAGGCCCAGAGAATTCTATGCTTCCTTCCTGGCACCAAACCTAGTACAGATCTGGCCCACCCCTGTCCGTGTAAATAAAGATTTATTGGGACAAAAGCAGAGCCATTCATTTATATATTGTCTGTGGCCGCTTCCTCACTGCAAGAGTAGAGCCCATATGGCCTGAGGAACTTAAAAGATTTGCTGTTTAGTCACATACAGAAAATGTTTGCTGACCCCTGATTTAGGAGCTCATTTAATTCTCTGCTGTTTTAGGAGTTACACTGAGTTCAGAGTGAGCAGCAAATGATCATTTTCTCCTGCCAGCACATGGCTAATTTAAGCAGAGGGAACGTGAAATGTGGGATTTCTGACTTGTAAAATTGTCAGCACGTGCTGGTGGCCATCCAGCTCGTGAGTGTGGGAATCCCTGACACAGAGAAGCCCGGGCAAGTACAACAGTCTTGGCTTCTGAACCCGCACAGCACCCCCAAAGTCTGCCAAGAGCAAAGGAACTGGGGGAAGTCACGAGCACAGTGGCTCTGAAATCCCGTGAGGAAGAACAACAGTGACTCAGCAGAAATGGCTGCTGATGGAAAAAATCAAATGAAGAAAGACATGCAGGACTCATGCTTTTTGCCTTTAACAGCAACAGGCTCCGAAGTCACCAGCAGGGGGCGGGGGGGCACTGAGGGCATCTGTTGATACTGTTCCAGAGCCACTTCTCATGGTTACCAAAATGCTCTAAGGGGAATCAGCCAGAAAACACAGCAGAAACAGCAGTGGGGAGCTGGCAGGACGGCAGGCACAAGGCTGGAGTACCAAGGACAGCTGTCAGCTTCCAGGACGCTGGACTGTGAAATCAGAAAGTGGAAAACCCACTTCGGAAAATCCTCCAATTTCTTGGCCAGCATGGAGTCAGAGAAGGCTGCCCTTAGATCAACAACAACCAGCAAGATCTTCAGTGTCTTACCAACAATCTCTTTAAGGACCAGGGAGATCATGACAGACACAGATATGTTGACATAGTTCTCAAATCTGGGAGCCAATGTGAGTGATGACGGTCAGTCTCTCCCATCCCATCCTCTTCAAAGATAACTCCATCTTGAACTGCAGCCCTGCACAGACTCAGATCCCAGTCCTGACGGGTAGGGCTCAGACCCCCGCACAGGGGTTCCCAGCATCCTAGAGCCATAGCTCTTACATTCAGAAGGCTCAGGTTTTCCTGTCTTCTCTTCCAACCCAGCGCAAAGGGAGTTGGAGGAATAATAATCGGGTCCCCTTTGAAAATCCATGAGAGCCACATTCACATCATGACTGGACATGGCATGGGTTCAGACTGCCTCGGTCTAAATCCCAGGCGGCCTGAAAAGCCGCTCAAGCTCAGTTCCTTCAGCTTAAAATGAGTAGAATAATAGCATCTTCCTCCTGAGTTTGTTATGAGGATTAACTGACTTAATAGCTGCATAAACATTTTGAATGGAGCTGGGCTCCTAGGAAGCATCCTCTGAGGAGGTATCAAGTGCACTTTCTTGTTTTACCTGCTGGCAAAGCGCTCCCCGGGAGTGAGCACTGCAGGGCCACCCGCTTTCCGTTCTCGCATTTATTCCCGTGAGATAGAGGCACCGCCTGAATTTCACAGATGAAGGCCTGAGGCACCGATAAGGGGCATAATTCATACAGAGGCACACAGCTAGCAAGCAGTGGAGGAGGAGTGGAAGACTCCACGGACTGCCTGGCTGTGAAGCCCATGAGTTTGACAACCCAGTGCCATTTGTATCCCAAGACACCCACAGTCCCAGGAGCTGAAGCCTTCTTTCCAGGTCCAAAATACACATCTAGAGGGTGAAACACATCCACCCTAGAAGTGAAGAGGAGCAAAGGACAGAGAGCAAAAGGCTGGAGCAAGTTCACAGCAACAGGATAATAGCCCAAACATGGCAGGTGCTCCTGGCTAAGAGCTGTTCGCTGCCATCTCCTCTCAGGCCTGCCTCTATCTACAAAGACTAGGGGAAAAGACAGAGATTCCACCTCCCCAGCATTCCCTCTAATTAAAATAGCCATACATGCCTGCTTTGGCTATGAAATAAAAGTAGAAATATTCTGGGAGACTTCTAGAAAGATTTCTGTGGCTGTTAAAAAGGGACAGACAAGGGAGGAGAATGTTGGGGCTGCACTCCCCTTTCTTTCTTCCTTGAACACAGATGTGACATTTGGAGCTGTGGTCATTGTATTTTGACCAGGAGGCAATAAGCCAATAGCTGAGGATGGCAAAGAAGAACTTCATTTGAAAAATAGACAGCGATCCCTTTTCATAATTAAAAATATATATATCAGGAACTGATCACCTCCAGCCTTGACAAGTAGACAACTGAAGCCACTGTTAGTTAAGTCTGCTGTTCCTTAGAGCTGACAGCAATCCTGGGTGACACTCGAAGGCACCTCAGGTCTGCAGGGGTATTAAGTACTTGTCATGAACCAGGAAGTGGGCCAGGGAATGGGTCCTGTTCCCCAAAGAAATGCTCCCCTCTAGGATATCAATTCTCATTTGTAAAAGAGTCAGTGAAACTAGATGTCAAAAAGGTCCATTTCAGTTTGGAAGTTTTATACCTTTTTGCAGTAAGGAACTACTGAAAAGGATTTGAGCAGCAGTGTGACATGCTAAAGGTAGAGTGTACATACAAGAAATTACCCGAAAAATCAACTGAAGATGATTTAGGATTCACATATGGCTTGCTCTAGGGTTATGAATTCATGTTAAGGTGTACAAATGAAATGTTAACAGATACCCCAGTTCTACAGGGCCACACATTCAAGACCCTTACAAGGTTCCTAACATTGTAGAGTTCAGAAGAACCCTGTGAAATGAGTAAGACCACTCCACTGACAGAAGATACAGCCCAGGTCTCAAAGTCTAAGTCCCTCCAAAACCTCAGGGCAAATTGTGAGTGTTGAGACCTAAATCCAGCCCTGACTCCCTGTGTAGGCCATGATCCCAGTAACCCTGTCCCGATTCTTCTGAAAAACAACACATACTCAAAAGTAATGACCTTCCCTCCATTGCACACAGCCCACCAGGGTAGGAAAGAGTTGCTGATAACTACCCACCCAGGCAGCATGAGTCACGGAGCTGTTATCCTGCTTAAGTGACAGAGATGAGTATCGTCAAGCTGCTGGTCCCCTCTCGGAAGCCTGAGTCAGCTTCATGGCCAGCAGAGCCAATTATCTGAGGCTGGCTTGATAGGTACAAATAATAATAATAAATCCATCCAATGCAAACACTTCCAGAAACAAAGATGTGCAGATATACATATAGATAGATATAGATACAGGAATAGGTATAGCTATAGGTATAGATACATATTATATATGTAGCACTTCAATTTTTTTCCTTTCCACTGATTTCTATGTTATCGTATACCCAGTGTCATTTAGGGACAACACATTTTGTTCTATTGTTCTTTGTATTTACTTTTTTTTTTGTAGCTGTGCAGAATGCTTTCCTATTTGGTAGAGCAAGTCACATCCAAGTTCTTTCAAGGATGCAAAACGATGGGGCTTAAGGCCCCAGTGTCATCTCCACGGGAGACAGTTTCACTGCTGAGCACATATTTGCCATGAGAGTCAAGAGAAAACGATAGGGCTGTGGTTCCCTAACCCTCCTCCTGAGAGCCCATAGAGGAGAGAATGCTGGCCCGAGGCCCAGGGGAGAGGTGGGCGGTGCGGAAGCCAGTGCGGCTGAGTGAGGTCTGTACCCCCATCCATGATTCAACCCAAGTATTCTGCTCTCTGTCCATTTCCTCTATAGGAATTTCTGTTGTTCGTTTGAAAAACGTTGTTGGGGTTCTTTTCATAAGTATGAGAAAGCAAGCTCTGAGGAGTTATCCAGTTAGCGAGGACCAGCAGCAGGAGACAAAGCAGCAGGCGGGGCCGAGGTGCAGAAACCCGAGGCGGAAGATCGTGGGCACCTCTGGTCGCGGCCCTCAAGGAGGGCAGACGCACTACCCGCACAGCTGGCTATGAGTTTTACCCCCGGCCTTCCCAATGGTTCCAGGTGATTGGAATCTACAGCTTGATTGGTATACTTACCCAAAAATTAACCACTGATTGATAATTTACATTGAGCTTTAAAAATGAATGAAAGAGTAAAAAAAACCAATTATGTGCGAGAGAAAATAACTCAGGTTTCCAGTAAACCCAGCCCACAAATACCTATACCTACCTCTGTGTTTAAAAAAAAAAAAAAAAATTGAAGATTTTTTTCACAGAAAACAAAGATCAAAGCCCTATGTGGAAGCCTCTGTTCCAGAGTTTTTGGCCAAAAAGCACATATTTGGTATGTGCTTCAGTAGAATCTGTTACTAAGCAGGTTGTTGGAAAAGAGAGAGAGAAAACAGAGATGGTCACTACCTTCAAATTCCTTAAAATCTAATGGGTCTGAAAAGTCCAACTATCAAATAATCACAGTTAGAGACAGAAGACACACGGTAATGGTGATGAGGAGAGGGAGACAGGCCCGGCCAGGCGTCAGGAAAGGGAGAGACGAACTGGGGGATTCCAGGAGGCTGAACGGGGGTTACAACAGGGGAGCCGGGTGGTGTGCCTCTCAGACGAAGGGGCCGTCAGGAGTCAGGAAGCCGCAGTGAAGTGGAAAAAGCCTGGGGTCCCGGCCCCGCCACCTCCCAGTCTGCGCCTGGTCTGCACAGGCACGGCCTGCACCCCAGCACCTCATAACCCTCGCCTCAACCCCAGAGGATGCAGCAGGTGTGGGCGCCACTGTCCAGGAGGGCTCAGGAAGAGGAGGGGAGGTAAGAGGGCGACCCACGATGCAGCAGGCAGAGGGGAATTTCAGGGGCAGACACTGGGGCAGGACTCCTGCACACACCTGAGGAGGGTCTGATAGAAAGAGACTTAGAGATGCAAGGAGAGGTTGGTGAGAAACTCCTTGAGGGGCGATAATAATAGCAATAATGTTAGTTATAACAACAAGAACCGACATTATTGGGAACTCGAAAACAGCAAGCTTTGCACTACACCCTTAAGTTGTCTGACCTCATTTAATCGGAGTTATCATGAGCTGAGGGACGCACTTGCCACGGATTCCTACAGAGCAGGAGACAGGCTCAGAGAGCTCGTCAGCGCGTTCACACGTCCCTCACCAGACAGTGTGCGACTCAGAACCATGGGGCAGGCACACCAGATGATACACATGGGGAGGAAGCACGGTGGACGCCGTCCTTGACTTCAAGAGGGCCGGCCTGGGGGACAGTCCCGTGCCTAAGAGGCCAGTCAGCAGGGCAGATATGGGTGCAGAGGTAATCCCTCCTGAAATGGCAACGGCTTCTCCTGGTCCTCCACATTCAGTGGCCAGGGTGGGGCTGCGGGACGGCCCCCGTCTCAGATCCAGGCCTCCCAGAAGGACGTCTCAGGAGCCGCCCCTACAGGGCCCATGATGCCAAGAGAGGGACGGTGTGTACCTCCCCGCCGCGGGGAGCAGAGCCCCCCCTGCACGCTGAGCCCTCGGCCTCCGGGGTGGCCACAGGCAGGGCCCCTCTCCGTGTCTGCCCGGCACACGCAGACTCAGCCTAAGGCTCAGGATGAGCCACTGCTCAAAACAAGGAGGGAACGAGACAGGAGGTTTGCCGATGCTCCAGTGTGATTCTGAGATGGAAAAAAACAGAATGGAATGATTTCAAGATATTCTGCCATCATCCCAACTGAGATCCTCGGGCTGGATGGCAGCGAGCCCGTGGCCCAGAACGCCAGAGAAACGAGTCGGAGCCTGTTCTCCCCGATTATGCATGCCCGCGCTGGTAACTAACGCTGTGTTCGGTCCTGAGCACCTCGCACCCCATTCCAGGCCCTGGAATGCGGCAGTCCGAGGGACATCAACCGTCCCTTTTTCTCTGTCATGGCTCTTAGAACTCGCCTGCCCGTACCCTATACCCTAAGGCTTTGGCAAGTACAGCGAAGTGCGTCCGGAAGCTGGGGCAAACTCGGGGCTGTACTCGTTGTTTAAAGACCAATTAATGAGGAAACAGCAACAAGCTGGAATCATAGGCTTGAGGGCAATTTTGCAATTAAGAAAATTAGAGGCTGCAGTTGCAGGAGACAAACTGTCAAGTCGAAAGTGGGAAGAGAAAAGGATACACCAGCGGAGCCAGGCTCTCACGGCACCCAAGTAAATACTGGGACCCAACTGGGGCCGCCATGTGGGGGACAGGGAGGGAGCAGCAGCTACTGCAGTCATGGGTACCAGATGGCGTCACCCCGAAGGCCCCCTGTCCATCACCCTTCGTGACCCTTTCCCAGGGGCTGTGTGTGACCCTCCACAGGCTTTTTCAGACACATTCCCCATGACATCTTCACCTTCCTGGGAGGGGTCAACTGTCCCCAGTTCACAGATGACGGGGCCGCACAAGGTCAATGACTTTGTCTTTGGGCCACGAGGTGGGTAAGGGGCAGGATTTCAGGAGGCACACAGGGTGGTCCAGTTCCAGACACCTCGTCCTTTTCCCTCTGAGACCTCATGTTTTCACTCCGGGGAGCTCCTCTCTGAGGGCCTCTTTCATGCTTGCAGGTCCATTCTTAGGCTTATCGTGGCGTCCCTGCAGCCCTGTGCCTCCGGCCCACCCACTCCTGGCTTCACAAAGCCACATGCAGGCCACGGAAGCTCCCAGAGCCCAGCTCTGCCATTAGCCAAAGCCTGTCTCCCGTCACCTGAGTCTGGCCTTGCACCTGGCCTCCTCCTCAGCCCTTCTGTGCACCAGGCTGGGGAAAACTCACTGGGCCCTGCCCCTGACACTCCCCTTCCAGAACTGAAGCTAAGCCAGGCCAAGCAAGCAAGACAGCCGCGGTGTGACCCAGTTAGAGAGGGGGCAGAATCTCGGTCAGGAGTGAGAACCAGGCCAGCGTTAGGCAAAGTGCAGTAAGCCTGAACGTGGGATTGCAAAGGGCTGAGAACAGGGGGTCGGAACTAATACATAAGGAAGAGCACAGAGACCAGGTGGTGGGGGTCTCTGGGGTTTGCGTGAAGGCCCCAGAGTGGGGGATGCACCAGACCTCAGTGAATAATGCTGACAGGGAAGAGCTGGTGTCCAGCACTAGAAGCTGTTTACTACGGTTTTGCTCAAGGAATTAATAACTGATCAACTGAATTGAAATTAAGAGAAATGAAATCGTGTCTTACAGGATGCGAGGTAATGGCAATCAACGTATCTACGCCAATGCCACTATGGTGGGTTATGAGAAGCCCTTCTGTTTTTACGGCACCTGGTGAACTATATATGTAGGGCCGAGACGTTCTATTTAATTAATTGACTTTATGTGTAGTTCAGGAGATGAGAAAACGTCCCTTTTGCATCAATCTGTATTGCTAATTTTCTTTCCTTAATAAGTGTGGTGTTTTTTATAAGCCTTGCTTTGATGATTCAGGATCAGGCAGTTGTGTCACTGGTGAAACGCTATTATCACATGGAAATGTGTATTAAGGACAAGCAGAAGCAGATCCCAGAACTAAAGATGGTCAAAAAGTAGGCTCCCTGCTTGTTTTCCAAAAATTCTTCTCACTCAAAAGGTACACTTTAAATAAGTTCCATGGTCACTGAACTTCTATGTGATCCTTGCCTTCCCAAATGGTGACCAGAAGACTCCACCTGACCTATCTATAAACCTGCAGAAGGAACTGAAAAACATAATCTGTGATTCACTGCATGCCACCTTATACTAGAGGCTGATCAATTTTACCCTAGTGCTACCTAAGGGTGCACAGAACTAAAACTTTAAAAATGCAAAACAAATTAAAAACATCCTTGAGGCATTATTACTGAAATACTGAACCTGAATTTACTCCAGTCCCTGGATCTGTGCTACCCAATATTGTACCCACTGGACACATGTGATTACTTAAATTTAAATTAATTAAATAAAATTAAGAACCCATTTCCTGGGCTGTACCAGCCACACCTGAAGTGCTCGATACCCACATGTGCTCATGGTTACCATACTGGATAATATACATAGAATATTCTCACTGTCACAGGAAGTTCTATTGAATGGTATTGCCCTAGACCTAACTTTTAGTGTTTTTTTTAAAACACATGGGACAGAGAACTAAGGTAAATGACACTATGGGAAAACAATCTGAGAATTCCAGCCTGTGGGAATATTTATAACAAAACTGGCCTATACTCTCATCAGTGTTATGAGTGGAGTGCTGGGCAGAGAACCTGGAGGTACTGTGCTGGCTCATGTCACGTAGCTGTGCAAAGTTCAGAATCAAACTACGTGGTAGAGCTTGCTACTAGCCATTAACACACATCACTGTCTCTGAGTTAAGGCTAGATTATTTTGCTAACTGGTGTGTGTGTGTGTGATTTTTCTTTTTTCAACAGCCAGGCTACTGAAGACTTTATTCTTTAACCAAAATAGCCACGCAGGCTATTTCTAGCTAGCGTGTATCTATCTGTTGTCTCATGGGAACTGAACTTCTACTCTGCCGCCCTTAAACCACTTCTTCTGTTTCAGATTTAGACTTCTCTGCAGCAACTGACCGGCAAGCTTGGTAACTCATCTCTGACCACCGCTCAGTCTGCTCACGTTTCATAAAACAACCACCTTTGTATGATAGTGCCATTTGTTTGTAGACATCATTGAGGGCTTTATTATGTTTTTCTACATTGTTTAAAATAAATAAAGGGAAAATGGATAAAATAAATATGCTATTATAATGCAATTAAGATAAAGATGAAGAAAGCGTGAAGTAGACCAAACCTCTTCAGTCTGGTTTGGCTGCATCTGGAAAATACGCTGGGTGATTATATGCTTAATTCTGAAGGAAAAGAAAATAATTTAAAAATCTGTGAAATATTGGTAAGGTTTTATTGAAGATTATATATCCAACAGGTGAAGTATTATAATAGAGGATTTAAATGGATAAACTTTTAAAAGTTATAGATTCAAAGTTTCTATCAATAAAATATTCCATTGACCCACTCTCCCCCAGAGAGTTTTGGAAGTTTATGAATCATCTCACAGAGCTACAGCTTTTTCCAGACTCTTAATCAAAAGGATTGAAAGACCAGACTGGCCTTCCTCCAATCAACTTAAAAAAATAATTCAAACAGAGCCAATCAGTAAAACCGAGAACAGGAAGTCAAGAGCAAAAAATCAATAAAATCAAAAGCTGGTTCTTTGAAAAGATCAGTAAAATCAGTAAGTCTCTAGCCAGGCTAACTAAGGGAAAAATAAGGACATAAATTACGAATGTGAGAAATGAAATAGGGACATCACTAAAAATCCATGGACATTAAAATAATAATAAAGGAAAGCTAGGAACAGCTCCATGCCCACAAACTTGACAACCTAGATGAGATGCACCAATTTCTTGAAAGATACCATCTACCAAAACTTACCCAAGATGAAATAAACAATCTGAAAAGGCCTATATCTGTTTTAAAAAATTGAATCATTGAATAACAACAACCCTCCAAAACAGACAGCACCAGGTCCATACGGATTCAGTGGTATAGTCTAACAAACATTTAAGGAAGAAATCATAACAAATAAAATTGGCACAATATCTTTCATTAGGTAGAAATGGAGGGAATACTTTCTGATTCAGTCTATGATGCCAGTATTACCCTAAAACCAAAGCCAGATAAAGATATTACAGAGAAACTACAAAGCAATCTTTCATGAATACAGATGCAAAAATCTTCAGCAAAATATTAGCAAGTTGAGTACAACAATGTATAAAATGAATTTTATATGACAACCACCTAGGATATGTCCCAGGTATGCAAGGCTGGCTCAAGAGTCAACAATCCATGGATACAGTCCATCCTATCACCAGGCTACAGAAGAAAAATCACATGAATTTATCTGTAGATGCAGAAAAAGCATTTGACATAATCCAATACCCACTCATGACAAATATACAGTAAAATAAGAACAGAGGGATACTATTCATCCAGAAGAAAGAAAATAATCCTACTATTTGCAACAACATGGATGGAGCTGGAGGGTATTATGCTCAGTGAAATAAGCCAGGCAGAGAAAGACAAGTACCAAATGATTTCACTCATCTGTGGAGTATAACAATGAAGCAAAACTGAAGGAACAAACAGCAGCAGACTCACAGACTCCAGGAAGCAACTAGTGGTTACCAAAGGGGAGGGGTGGGGAAGGGCAGGTGGGGAGGGAGGGAGAAGGGGACTGAGGGGTATTATGATTAGTACACATGGTGTGGGGAGGGACCATGGGGAAGACAGTGTAGCTCAGAGAAGACACATAGTGACTCTGTGGCACCTTACTACACTGATGGACAGCAACTGCAGTTGGGGGGGGGGGACTCAATAATATGGGTGAATGTAGTAACCACATTGTTTTTGACGTGAAACTTTCATAAGAGTGTATATCAATAATACCTTAATAAAAAAGTTGTAATGAAAAAAAAGAACAGAGGGGAATTCTCTCAACTTGATAAAGATTATCTACCATAAATGCAATAGCTAACATCATACTTTACAGTGAGAAACTCAAAGCTTTCCCACTAAGACTGAGACCAAGGCAAGGATGACCCTTCTTACCACTGCTTTTCAACATCTTACCAGAAGTCCTACTAATACAAAACAATAAGAAAAGGAAATAAAAAGTAAATAGATTTGGAAAAAAGAAATAAAACTGTCTTTGTTTGCAAATGACATTATCATCTATGTAGAAAATGTTAAAGAATGGACAAAAAGAAAAAAAACCCTAGAACTAATAAGTTATTAAAGCAAAACTACAGAATATGAGGTTAATAGCAAACGTCCATTGTTTTCTTATATACCAGCAATGAGCAAGGAGAATTTGAAATTAAAAACACAATGTGATTTATGTCAGCACTCTGAAGAATGAAATTCTTAGGTACAAATCTAACCAATAAACAAGATCTATATGAGGAAAACTAAAAAATTCTGAGGAAAGAAATTAAAGAACTGAATAAATGGAGAGCTAGTCTGTTTACAGACAAGAAGTCTCAATGTTGTCACAGTGTCAGTTCTTCTAACTTGATCTATAGATTTCAGTGAAATCTCAATGAAATTCCCAGTCAGTTATTTTGTGAATATTGACAAGTTAAACCTAAAGTTTATATGGAGAGCAAAACATTCAGAATAGCCCACACAATATTATAGACAAACAAATGAGAACTGACACTACTGACTTCCAGGCTTTATAAAGCTACAGTAACCAAGACAGTGTGGTACCAGGGAAAGTACAGACAAGTGGATATAAGGAACAGAATAGAGATTCCAGAAATAGATTCACATAAAGAGACTCAACTTATTTTTGACAAAGGAGCAGAGGCGATATAATGGAGAAAAGTTAATCTTTCTAACAAATGGTGCTAGAACAACTGGGCATCCACATGCAAAGAAAAAAAAATGAAAAACCCTAGACACAGAGTTGGGGAAGAGGTGGAAAAGAGGGGATGTAGGTTAAAGAGTACAAGCTTTCAATTACACAAAAAGAGTAAGTGCTAAGGATCTGTGAACACCATGGTGACTACAGTTAATATTATCGTATTATATACCTGAAAGTTGCTGAGAATATATCTTAAGCTGTCTCACCATACACAAAAAAAATTGAGTTAACTATGTGAGGCAATGCGTGAGTTATCTTGATCTTACTAACCATTCCACAATACGTATATATATCAAATTTTCATGCTGTACACTTTAAATATGCACAATTATATTTGTCAATTGTTCCTCAACAAAGTGGGGGGAAAAAAGAAAAATAGACTACAGACCTAAATGTAAAACACAAAAGTATAACATAGGAGAAAATTAGATAACCTTGGGTTTGGTGATGACAAAGAAAACTGATAAGCTAGACTTCATTAAAATTAAATATTTCTGCTGTGCAAAAGTCACTGGTAAGGAAAAGAAAAAGATAAGCCATAGATTAGATTGGGAGAAAATATTTACAAAAGACATATCTGATGAAGGATTGGTATCCAAAATATACAAAGAGCTCTTAACACTCAACAATAAAAATACAAAAAACCCAATTGAAAAATGGGCCAAAGACTTTAACAGATACCTCACCAAAGAAAATAAATAGATGGAAAATAAACATACGAAACCACATCACATGACATCAGGAAAATATAATTTAAAACAATGGTGAGACACCACTATACACACCAGGATACTGACAACACCAAGTGCTAGTAAGGACACAAAACATCAGGATGTCTCATTCATTGCTGGTGGGAACGCAGAATAGTACAGTCACTTCGGAAGACAGTTTGGTAATTTCTTACAAAACTAAACAGGCTATTATCCTGTGATCCAGCAATCACACTCTTTGGTATTCAATCAAAGGAGTTGAAAACTTATGGTCACACAAAACCTGCAGCACAAAGATGTTCAAAGAAGCTTTATGTTCAATATGTTGAGTAGGTGAATGAACAACTAAAATGTGGTAGAGCCAATGGAATATTAGTCAATGCTAAAAAGAAATGAGCTATCAAGACATGAAATGACACAGAAGAACCGTAAATGCATATCACTAAGTGAAATAAGTCGATCATAAAAGGCCACATGTGGTATGATTTGTACTATATGACATTCTAGAAAAGGCGAAACTACGACGACAGTGAAAACATCAGTGGTTATTGGTGAAAGGAAGGGATGAACAGGCAGAGAGCAGAGGATTTTTAGGACAGTGAAAATATTCCGTATGAAACTACAATCCTGGGTACACGGCACTATAAATTCGTCCAAACCCATAGTATATAAAACACCAAGAGTGAACCTTAATGTGAACTGTGGACTCCAGGTGATAATGATGCATCAATGTAGCTTCACCCATTGTAACAAATGTACCATTCTGGGGGGGCATGAGATGATAGGGGAGGCTAAGCACGGCCAGGGCGGGGGAAGCAGGAGGTATACGGGAAGTCTGTGCATCTTAATTTTGCGGCAGACCTAAAAACTGCTCTAAAGAATGAAGTCTATTAATTTTTTGTAAAAGAAATGCATAGACTTATTGGATTCTGTTTTAGGAAACTGCTATAAGGAACTGTCTTGAAAAGTTAGGGAAATAACAAATGTAGAGGACACATTGGGCGGTACAATGGAGTCATTCATTTGTTTCAGTGTGACGGCACCACTGGAGTCACACTGAAGAATACCTTGTCCTAGGTGATGCACGCTGAAGTATTTGGGTTGTATTGTCTTGGAATCTGCAAGTTATTGTCAAATACTCTAGAAAAATGTACATATACTCATATGCAGGTAAAGCAAATACTCCAAAATGTTAACAGTTATTAAATCTAGGTGTGGGCAATGTGGGTATTCACCATGCCTTCCCTCAACTTTTATGGATGACTGAAAATTTTCATAATAAAATTTTTTGAAACAACATCCCTATGGAATTTACAGAACCTGACATGTGTCAAAACTCTAAGGCAGCTTATATTTAAAAGTCCTTTATGCTTTTCTTACCTGGTAATGGAAGATTTCCATCCTTCTAACTGGTGTTTACATGTGTCAAGGAGATCAAAGGAGAGGAATAACTTTTCTGTGCCTCCTGATTCATCAGCTTTCAGCTTTTCATGACTCATTGTTCATGGACAGAAGAAAGCCTGCACATATTACCTAAACGGAATTTTCAACACAGTTCTCCCAATCCCGAAGGAATAAATCTCATTATGATCCCACTTCAATTACTTTCTTTATCTCCTCCTTCTGGTCTTCCTTTGTCCTTCTGAATAGGGTTTTGGAATAGGCACGCAATATTTAGGTGTGCCCATCAAGAACCAGGCATTTCGTGCCCCCTGCATCTATCACGACCCTTTTGATTCAGCCTGCTCTAACAAGGAAGCTTCCTCTTAAACTCCAAAACTTAAAATATAGATAGATAGATAGATAGATAGATAGATAGATAGATAGATAGATAGATAGATAGATAGATAGATAGATAGATAGATAGATAGATAGATGATAGATAGATGATAGATAGATAGATAGATAGATAGATAGATAGATAGATAGATAAGATAGATAGATAAGATAAGAAAATGTTTTAATTGAAAATTGGACTGGTTTCCCCATGTCTGAAAACAAAAATTAACCGAGATCCTGAAATTAAGGAACTCCGTTAAAGGGTGAAAGGGGAGCCAGCATAATTAGGCCTAAAGGGGAGGCAAGGACTTCTCACAGAGCGGCCAGTGCCGAGGCACTTCTCTAAACAGGCCCAAGCAGCTCAGCTGGCAGCTAACTGAACACCACACCTGGGTGCCGACTGGGGACTCTGAGAAGGGAACGTGCATGTGTACAGCACACAAGCCCCTGTGCATCCTAGGGACAAGGGAAGGCTAGTACAAAGACAGGGTCAGGGGAACAAGAACACTTTAAACCTTGGCAACTGGGCAACAGACTTTCTTGATACCAAGAGATGAATACAAAGCCCTCTGCCTTAGAGTGTCAAGCATCAGAGACGCCTCGATTTACCACGTGACCTCATGTGTCTTGAGCAAGGTGGCAAGCAGGACAAACCCGGGACTAGAATGAGCAGATGTCATCCCTCTGAATCTTCCTGCTAAGCCTACTTAATATCATGGAGGGGGAAAAGGTGGCAAGTGAACCCAGTGGCTTTTTAACAAGCTTGAGTAACAGTCTAATATATTCTGCAAGTGGCAGCATTGACTGGGAAAATATAGTAAGAGCAGCCATGCAGCTGGCCCACCACCTGATATCTACCTGTTGATCCGTTCACTAGTTACCATTCAGCACCTACGATACAGCAGCCAGCACGTAAGGGGCTGTAGCTCCAGAGGTTACCAAAAGCAGGTATGTTCTCCTCCACATGGAGCCTGAGCTAATGAAGGAGGTAATAAAATAACCACAGATACAAACGTAAAATTTAAGATAAGGATAATGGCCATGAACAATGTAATACTTGAGCTGAAATCTGAGAGGCATAAATGGGAAGAAGCCAGTTGTCTCTAAAGCAAAGGCCCTAAGACAGGAGAAAACATACAGCTTTAATAGTGTTTTCTACATGTCCTGGAATACACATCACAAGCAGGTAACAAAAACCATACACACACACAGACACACATAGATGTCATATTCTATATACATCCTGTATTACATATTAAGTAATATCTCAAGTCTCAGCATATATTTAGAGGCCAGAATTCACTGCAGATGTGGGTAAGTATAAATCTCTGCTTCAAATGGTCTTCCTGACAACATTTTTTAAAAATTTTTATATCACTTAATTAGATCAACTTTGTTTTTTGACTTGTAATGTGGCTGGAAAAAGCTTTTATTTGATTTCATTCATACTTAATTATCAACATTGTCTTCAGTCTGTGGTTTCCTTGCAGGAATGTTAAAGTCACTTGTTCATTTTATAAGGGCTGTTTAATTAAAACTAAATCCAGTAACTCACAAAGGCACATACTGGGCCCTATGACACATTACCACAATAAACCTAATTTGAAAAGACAAGTAAAGACACCACGCCAGCCTGCCCTGGCAGGAGCAGCCCCTCCCTCAGGACCCCGCCATGCTGTATGTGACCACCTGACAGGTAGACAGTTGAGGGCACCAATATTAGGCAGAATATGAAATGTTAAAAGGCCCAATTTCTTCCTCACTTTATAATTATAAAACCAATATAAATAAAACTTTCAGTATTTTCTGTTTGGGCTGCAATGAATTCTCTTAAGCAATCCCTGGAATGTGTGCCTCTCGCTCCAGAAACCACTGCTTTGGGAAAATAAAGAATAGAAAGCAGGAGAGGATGCAGGTCTGAGGGATGGAAAGACTCCATAGACACAACATTGGAGCAACTGCTCTTCATCTAATGGCACCCGGAAGCCTTTGAGGATTCCTGGCGAAAGGTGTGGTCCTGAATGCAGGGTCACATCTGCATTCTGAGGACATCAGAAATGGACCACAGATTGGAGGCAAGATGCAGCTGGCGTATGTGGGGAAACCAGGTAGGAGGCCCTCACAGCAACTGAGCCGAGACGATGTGGCCTCCCCAGGGTCATGATGGGTAAGAGAAAGCTGGAGGAAGATAAGGGTAGAGATGAACCATGGACGGGACAGTGAGAAAGGCTTACAGAGGAAGGGAGACTTCTGCTCTGCCCGAGGGAGACGGACAGAGCAAGGTGCCATCGTTCCCTGAAGGAGAAGGCATGGAGGGTGAAAATCAAGAGTAAATCAGGGAATCATTAAGTAGAGGGTGTTTTGGGATGTGCTACTGGAGAAGGCTGGCAGGATACACACGTTTGCAGAAAGCGATCCCCCAAGATTTAAGTCAGAAACCTATGGAAAGTGATTGGAGCTGGCGGGAGAGATGAGAACTCCTAAGATCAGGGCTCACCATGGGAGCATCATGGGACCAGCACGCGGGCCATGCCTATCATGGCATCTGGGCAGTAAGCAAAGAGGCAGAGGTAAGATATACCACGAGGAAAAGAGAAGTGTTGTGGAACAGTATGAAGAAATTGAGGAAAGAATGAAAGAGGAACAAAGGGTGAAGAGAAGGGGCCCCCAGGAGGAGAGAGTCGAGGTGGCCACTCCAAGGAGCGCCCCTCCAGACCCCTACAGAGTGAAGCACCTCCGCTAGCGGACTGCTCGGCAGAACATGTCCCGCCGGTGTATTCGATCCTCATCCACAGCTCCTGGAAATGAGTCAGAGTCATACGGTGAAGGGTGCCTTATGTCAGTGAGACTCTAGGACCCCCCCAGGGGCAGGGGCTGGAGGTCGGATCAGCCAATGGCCGATGCTTTAGTCGATCACGACTATGCACGGAAGCCTCACAAAAACCCATGGGAAGAGAACTGTGCTGCCTTTTGTGCATCCTGCTTTTCTGTCAGAGACCTTCCACGCCTGGGGAACCAGAATGCTTCCACGAGCCACCCAGCCAGGCCCCCAGCAACTCAAGGACAGAAGCTCCTTGATTCGGGGCCCTGCCCTGTGTCTCTCTTCATCTGCTTGTTTGCTTGTGTCCTTTTTGGCATCTGTTATTACACTGGTAAACTTAAGGGTGTTCCTGAGTTCTCTGAGCCCCTCTAGCAAATAAATGGAACCTAAGAGGGAAGTTGTGGGAACCTCCAAACTGTACCCAGTCGGTCAGAAACACAGGCAACAGCCTGGGGCTTGAGACTGGTGTCTGGAGTGGGGGCGGGAGGGCACTGGCACACGATGGAGTCCTTAACGTGGGGGATCTGGTGCTGTCTCCCAGCAGATAGTGTTAAAAGCGAGTTGAATTCTCAGACATGTGCTGATGTTCAAGAATTGCTTGGGTAGTGGGAAAACCACCTCCTCCCAACACATGCCCACTGGACTCAGGTCCAGGAACCCTAGAGAAGGTCACAGCATGTGCCTGCATGTGTGTGGTTTCCTCAGAAGCCCACAGTGCAGCCAGAGTTGTGTGCCCGGGTGCTGCTCTGGGATGTGGGTGCTATGGCTTGTCTCTGCTGATTACATTAACTCATGCCACCTGGTATCTTCCCTGAAGACGAAGTGATGGGCACACTTTGTCTGGAGGTCATCACTCCTGTGAGTCCACGCTGGAGTAGGTGGATAACAGGAAGTTGAGTCAGAAGCATAGCTGTCAATACAAATTATTACATTTTTAAAAATTAAGAATGAATTGCAATAAATTAAACTCCTCTCAGCTCAAAATGTTTTCCCCTTTCGTTCCAGAAAAGATTGTGGTCATGTGATCAGTTTCCTCATTGGATTGGATTGATGGTGAGAGAGAGTATGGTCCAGTGGGAGAATCTGAAACCCAATGTTAAGAATAAAAAATACTGACCTTAAGTCCAGCCTGACCTGACCTACAGCCACACCCTCACTGCCACAGAACAATACATTAAAAAAATCCAATATATCTTTATGTCATTCCCTTGCATAAAAATATTTTTAAGCTTCCATGGTGCCTGCAGATGAAGCATAGCATCCTGGGTACACCTTACACGACCCTCAAGGACGAAGGCTCTGCTGCTTCTCAGCCAGTGTCCTGCTCCTTCATGCCACAGATCCCATATTCCACGTGGAAACCCAGACCTCGGAGAGTTCCAGACTCTTAGAACCATTACTCTCTGACTGCTAAGAGATGGCCATTTGTGAAATGGGCACAACACTCTTAAGGAGCAAAGCCATTTCTCCAAGCATATTCAGCCTGATGTCTTTTGAAGCAATTTCCTAAAGACCGGCTTCTGAAGGCAGCTATTTGCTGCCTGTGAGAATAATGCACTGGTAATTCACTAGCACACACTCAGGAGATCAGCCGTAGCCAGAGCCAGTAAGAAACAACAGTGAAAACATGCAGGAACAGAACTGCTCGCAGCCAATTGATAGTTATTTTGGGATTATTCTTTTCTTACCTACCAATATTGGAAAGGGACACACACACACACACACACACACACACACACACACACACACAAACATGGGTTGGGTTGAGGGGCAGGGCACGACTTTTCTATTCCATTGTAATTTTATTGTTTTAATTCAGTCCAAGCATTGTGTAAATGTGCATAAAACCAGAAACAATAAGCTCCCACAAACACAAATCATCCCTGGGGATCACAACACAAAGAGTGCCTTGGGATGGATTTGTTATGCATGTTACATAAAAATCAGTATTTCGTGTTTTATTTGGCTTCATCTACTTGTCTTGGGCAAAACTTTAAATAGACTCTGCAGTTGTGTCTGAGAGCTGTACAACCACTGTGCAGAGCCAGCGGTCAACAGAAAGCACGGCCCTGGCTCCTTCTTTCCAGTGTAGAGAGTTGGAATACACCTGCAGCGCCCACGGCAGGCAGAGCCACCCTGGCCATCCGTGGAGGATGGTGCGGTTGGCCGAACAACACGCGAGGGCTCTGAAGCCAGCCAGAGTCCAAATAAGATCCCAGTGGCGTCATGCCGTAACTGCGTGACCTTGGGAGATTATTCATTCTCTGAGCCTCGCTTTGTCTCCTGAAGAATGAGAGTAGTGACACTACTGGTCTGGCATGGCTACAGGCGCAGAGGGGCAAAGGCCAAGTGGGGAGAACAGAGGCCAGCACACACTGGGGACTCAGTCACAGCCGCCCCTTCCTGTGTGAGCTTTGAGATTTCGTCTGTCATCCCAGCTCTAACGATGCAAGCTGAGGGCCTGTGGGACACCGGCAGTGTCACCTCGCACAGCCCTGGCCTCCATGCCTTCCGTCAGAGTGTCCTTCCCACGGAGTCAGCTTGCCTCCTCACTTCGTCCAAGCCTCTGTTCGGACGTCCTCATACTGGACAGAATGCCCTGACCATGCTGCCTGAGAGAGCCCTTCTCTGCCTCCCCTTACCATGATTCATTTGGCTGCCTTACTTCCTATTACACTGATGTGTTTATTTTTTAATTCATTTATTGTTTGACTCTCTGAACTGGCTCTGAGGATCTGTGAGAGTAAGGATTTGGCCTGATTTGCTTGTTCTTTTTTCCCAACATATTGAGTAGTAGCCACCCGTTGTAAGTGCTCAAAAATATCTATGAACAATAAATGAATAAAATAATGCACATATTCACTTCGGGACAAGACCTGGTGCCATCCTGTGTTGTTACAAAACTGTGTTAAATTTGCTCTTTCCACTTCCAGATTAGCAAAACACATACCTTTTGAAAGCCATAATTCCTGTTTGCTAAAGAAAACAGGCAGCCAGAAACAACTGTGTAATTGAGTTCAGCACCTGCTCTTGCAGGTACCAGACCTCATGTACGACAATACGCAGCTTCTCGAAGGCACTCCTTTCCCTCCAGACCCCTGTAAAGTTGGTTCCCACACCATCCACAGCTCTTTCTTTTGCCCTCCTCTTTGATCTTTCTGTAGGAGAGAATCCAAACGCTCTGACAGGGGAGTCACATCAAATCTCATGAATGCAACTACAGCCTTCATGCCCACAACACCTATATTTATGTCCTCAACCAAGACCTCCCCCACCGTGCATAGATTCTGTGAATAACTCAAAAGGAGACACTTTCCTGCAGCTCCATCCATCCTGTCACCCAAACCAGAATCCCAGAGTCACCCACGCAAGATTCAGCATGCTCCCTTAGCACCCAAAGCCTTGGTGACGAATCTGTGCTAAATCTACAATGGTTCCACGTTTACTCCCTCCACCTCCACTGACCCAGCCTTAGTTCAGCGTCCCCCATTTCTTACCTGGCAAACAAAATGCTGGTGAGGATGTGGAGCAACAGGAACTCTCTTTCACTGATAATAAGAATGCAAAAGGTGGTGCAGCCTCTTTGGAAGACAGTTTGGTGGTACCTTACAAACCTAAACATACTTCTACCATACGGTCCAGCAATCGTGTTCTTGGTATCTACCCAGTGAGCTAAAAATTTATGTCCACACAAAAACCTGCACACAGATGTTTATAGCCACTTTACTCATAGCCGCCAAAACTTGGAATCAACCAAGATGTCCCTCAGCAGGTGAATGGATTCATAAATTGGTACATACAGACCATGGAATGTTATTCAGTGCTAAAAAGGAATGAGCTATCAAGCCACATAAAGACATGGAGGAAATTTAAGTACTGTGACTAAGTAAAAGAAGCCAACCTAAAAAGTCTGCACGCTGTATGATTCCAGCTATATGACATTCTAGAAAAGGCAAAACTATAGAAACAGAAAAAGGATCAGTAGTTGCCAGGGCTTATGGGGAGGGATGAATGAAAAGGCACAGCATGGAATATTTTTAGGGCAGTGAAACTATTCTGCATACTAAAATGGTAGATATATGTTGTCATAAATTTGTCCAAACCGTAGAATATACAACACCAAGAGGGAACCTGATGTGGCCATGGACTTCATGGCGATGTATCCACGTCAGTTCATCATTTGTAGTAGATACACCACTGTGGCACAGGATGTTCATAACGGGATGTTGGGCATGTGAGGGGCCATCCCATCTGGTTATGGGGAACCTCATGACCCCACCTAATCAACCCACCAGAGAGCCTAGGAACAATTCCTAAGTAGAAAGTCTGATCAAGTTTCCCCACCACCAAAACACTCCTCTATGCTTTTCAACCGCCCACAAATTAAAGGGCTCTGGGCAAAGGGTCATCAAATGCCTTTCCCCTTCTGCATTAAGAATCTGACCACTGGATAAATTTTCTAGGCCTGTTTCCCTGGGAATAGATCTGATGGTATGTGTCAACAGTACCACTAAACGACACTGCTTATTGTAAGATGGCCCCCGTGGAGCAGACCGCATTGGACTTGGCAACTAAGGGTATTTGGTAAGGCACCTGACTTTGGACTTGAGTGTGGAGACCAGTGTGCAGAGCATGCGCCCTCAGCGATGCTCAAACATATGCCTATGGAGTTTTTGTAAGAGACAAACGGCTCCTGCAAGGTACGAGGCTCTCAAGCTGGTGGGGGGGACCTGTACCACCCAAAGGGGAGACGATCCTCTTTGCACCTGAGCTGTCTGCTGTGAGGCTGAAGCAAAGACTCCTGCTGAAGACGAACACCTGTGGTTCCTGCATTAGCAGGTGCCGAGCATGCACTGTGTCTGTCCTGTGAGTCTGAATGTCTAGCTGACACTAAGAAGAGCCCCTGACTGTAATGCGGTATATGGGGGGGACTTGATAGTAGGGGGAGTCTAGTAACCATAATATTGCTCATGTAATTGTACATTGATAATAGAAAATTAATTAATTGATTGATTGATTAATTAAAAAAAGAGGAGCCCCTGGCTGGTCCTTGCCTCTCTTTCAAGCCTCACACCCTACCACCTCTCTCCCCTACTTCAGTAGAATGAATTCTTTCCCTTTGCCAGCAAGTATCACGTGATCTCTTTGCTCCAATACTTCTTCCGTGTTCTTCTCCGTCACTTACACATACTCTTCCTTCAGCTCAGCCCCACAGTCGCTGCCTCTGGGAATTCCTGCCAAGACAGTGCCCAGCAGTGGGTGGGGCGCTTTCATTTAGTTTCCACAGCACCACTAATCTTCCTTACTCTATATTATCACCTTCTGTCTATTTACCTGTTTTTGAACTATATGCTCCCCCCCCCACCGATGGCCATGGCTGTAAGATCTGCCCCTGATAGTTGCTGAAGCTGTTTTTATAAACATAAGCTGACTGTGTCACTCACAATGGCCGTGCTGCGAGTTTCTTATACAATATCCATTCTCATTAAAGGGAATCTTACTGTTTTCCTGGCACAGCCATATGCCCAGATAGGCACCTCTTCAGATGTCCTTTTGGTCAGTAGTAGCCATGAGACCTAGTTCAGACCAAGGAGATGTTAGTGAAAGTCTACTGGATGGGATGATGAAAAAGCATTTATTTTTTCTATCCAAAGGGAGAATTGGCTGATGCACGCCTTTCCCTCTTCACCCTTCCAGCCTCCTATACTCGGGAGTGTGGACGCCGTGCCTGAGGGTAGAGAGGAGACCTCACAACCATGAAATGTAGAAAGGAAGCCACGTGCTGAAGGTGGCAGGGCAGGAGCCTGCAAAGCCTGGGTTCTCGGTGGCTCCACAAGCAACTGTACAAGCCAGACCTGTTGTTACATGAGAAAAATAAAGCTCTAGTTGGGCAAGCTCCTGTCACTAGATTTCTGTTCCTACAGGTGAACCCAGTTCTGACACACAACTATACATGACTTCTCCAAAAAGATAAAATCTCTACCCATTCTCATGACACCTTTTTCATCCCAGGGCCTGAAAACCTTACTGCTCCCACTCCTGTGTCTCCTCACCACCACATGCTCTCTGAGCTCTAATCATTCCAACTGGCCTATTAACAAATCCCCTGAAAACCCCATCTTTCTGCAGGTCCCTGTCTGCACAGGGTCTTCAGGCCTTAGAATGGCTTTTCCCCACCAGTTTCACTTGGAGACACAGGTGCAGGCCAGGACTGAGGAATGTGTCACCTCCTCCATAAAGCCTTCCTTGATTCCATAGTTCCTACCTCCCTGAACTTTCAGAGATCACCCCATGGCTGCTTTTCCTACAGCAATTAATGAATTGCTTTCAAATTATTTATTTCATCACTGGCCTCCTCCTCCCTAACTTGAAACCTAGAGAGGAGGGATGTTGACTTATCGAGTATTCAAAATATTTTAAGGGATCACCTCTAATTTACTAAAGCTGTCATCTTTATCTTCTCTAAATTATTAATCTGTAAAATAGAGAGAGCCCTAGAGCCACCACGTAACACAACTCCAAGGGATACTACACTGTAGGTGGCAAAGGCCCCACACTGGGGCAGGTGCAGAGTACAGTGTGCATAGCATCCCTGGAGTTGAGCCCTTCCTGATTACAAACTTAGATGTACGCAGAGTGTTTAACATCATGCCTGCTACAGCGAGCTGGACAGCCATGAGCTAGAGGGATGGATAAGGAGGATGATGATGATGAAGAAGAATCTCTGTATCCTCAGCACTAGACTTGGCCCAAGGCACATGCTCAGTAAGAAATTCCAGGTGTATAAATGGAAGGAAATCCAGGTCCTGGTTCCAAATTACACAGCATTCTGAAGTCCCAACTCAAAATGACACACAATCAAATAGCACAAATTCCCGTGTACCTAATTTTCTCATGAAAATAACTCCTGATCTTGAGCCCCCAGAGCCCATCCCATTAGGCAGTCTCAGGGTCTGCTCGAGACAGTCCGTTTCTGAGCCCAGGGAGACCCCAGGCAGCAACCTCCTGGGCAGGTTCTCAGTAGGCCAGTTGGGCTGGGATGGCAATAAACAAGGCTAAGCAAATACAGCTGTTAGCTGGACCTGGGTACCCAAGGGCCTCTGGGAGCTCAGCTCTGGACCTACCATTCTTGAAATGCTCACTTCACTTGCAGCTTCCACGGGGCCTCTCTGGGACAAGCAAGGGCTGGAGAGAAGCAAACACTTAGCACCAGCATCCATCCAGGGGAGCCGCGTTCAGTGAGCAGCTCTTGGTCGGTGCTGGTGGCTTAGAGGGAGGGACTCTCGAGCCTCAGTAACTTGGATCCACTGGTTCCAAAACATCTCCACTTTGCCATAACGAGGTTGCCCCATTTCTGCAGGCCAGGTCACCCAGGGTGTCTGATAAAATCCTAGTCAGACAATTAAATGATACAAACATTTAGTGCATGCCTGCAGCATGAAAGCAGCGTGGAGAAAGCTGGACCGTGGAACAGGTCCAGTCCTCAAATGCCCCACGGTGTGGCAGGAAAGAAAAAATATGCACGCAGATGCCCCTACTAATAGAGAGAAGTAAATAAGGTGTATATGAGAGGAATAAGGTGAAGAATGCAAGAGGGTCAGAGAAGAAACAAATTCAAAGGGGAGAGAAATCCTTTCTCAATGAAATCCCAGCAGAAAGAATACTGGGAGTTATCTCTTCAACCCTTCTCATTTTAAAAATGGGGAAACTGCGCCTGAGAAGCAAGCCAGCTTGTCCAAGAGCACATTGCTCTGTGCACCCTGAGCGCGTCTCTGCTTCCTGACTGAGCCTCAGGAAAGGGCAGCTCTGCAAGCACAATGGGAGGAGCCAGGCCCGGTTACAAGGCGAGCAGGGCACGTCCCCGCCCTGGAGGAGCTCACACTGTGGAGGAGGATGTGGAATCCATCAGTTCGGTGATGGGCACATGACACACGGTTGGCACAAGGGACTGAGCGGCCCATTCCCCATCCGAGGGGATGCTCCAGCTGCAAAGGCAGGTGTCCAGGCTAAAGAGGAGAGACCGGGAAGAGGCGATAGGATGTCAACAGAGGGGCCATGGACACAGGCTGTGGAGGTTGAGACCTACCAACGATGTGGCGCAGTGACACGGTGCTCAGGATGTCTGTATGTGGGGGGAGCAGGGGAGGGTTGAGAGACACAGGGTAGGGGTGTGTTGAAGTGCATGGCCAGAAATGTCCTCAGGAGACTGCTCAAGAAATGCCTTGAACCCCTGACAGCCTCTGGAATCCAGGGCAGCAAGGGCTCTACCAGGACTGGCTGTATATGTACAAGGCCTTATACAGTCACACAGGGCCCAACACCATGTGTAGAAGAATCCTACATTTGATTAAAGGCTCTGCTGGTCACCATCTTGATGTTAATAGTAATTTTTAACAACAGGCCCCATATTTTCATTTTACACTGGGCCCTGCATGTTACGTAGCTGGTCCTGGTCCTACTTAATAATAGTAGCTTACATTTCATGGTGCTTAAGCACAGTCACTGTGGACACACTTTTCATGTATTGGCTTATTCAATCCTCAAAACATTGCAAAAGGTGGGCATAATATTATTACCATCTTTGGATGAGAGAACTTATGCTTGGTCAGGTTAAGGAACTTGATCTACCCATCTACCCACTCACCCACTTATCCATCCATCCATTCGTCCGTCCGTCCATCCATCCATCTATCCATCCATCCATCCATCCATCCATCCATCCATCCATCCATCCAATGACTCAATAAATTGCATTTTCCTGCAGTTCGCAGTGTCCTGCCAAACCATGCCAAGGGAGTGCTTGCAGTTAGGAGCTACAGTGAATTCTGATCCAATTAACAAATGAGGCTGTTTCAAGCACCATGAGTAGAATGCTGAAAAGTACCTTACTGTCCCAAGAAAGAGACAGAAGGACTTAAATCAATGCTTCAAGTATAGAAGGTAATGTTTATTGAGTCTTGCTATGCGCCAGATACCATTCTAAACACTTTACTTATATCTGTTTCTTAATCCTCACAAAAACCTGAAGGAGGTACTGTTTTTTAAATGCCAACTTCGTAAGTGAAGAAACTGAAATGCAGAGAGGTTGAGTCATCTGCCCACGGACACACAGCTAACCAGTAGCAGAGCGAAGCTTTGAGCAAAGTGTAACCTTCACACTCGAGAACCTCTCACAGTTTGATGCTGTGGTCAAACTAAGCCCAGCTGCTGTGGAAGACCAGAGGGAGATGACAGATTCAACCATCAGAGGCGTGGGAAAGGCTTTTCAAAAGAGAAAACAACTGAGGTGAATTTGAATCAATGAAGAGGTTGCCCACATGAAGGTGCAGCGTGGTGCTGTGTGTGTGTGTGTGTGTGTACACGCATGCACACACATGTGCAAGGGGCAATAACACATTGTGCTAAGATTATAAATGGACTGACCAGTGCCCTCTTTGGGGACACCTCACTCCCCATTTCCTTGGCAGCCATAATCAGGATCGCAAGGTTACCTGCAAAGGAAACTTCAAGCCTGATGCACACTTCATTCCTGCCATGACTTAGACAAGCCTCCGGCTGCGTGCATGCCAACCCAGCCTCAGTCATAACTAAAAATGAGATAATGTCTTAAAGTAACAGGTTGATTTTGAGTTTGGATATAAACAATGTATTACATTCAAATCCCAGAAGTTTTGACACATACATTAAACCCTGAATTTTTAATGAACATATCCAGGAGACATAATTAAATCACATAAACAAAGAACAGATCTGCAATTTCAGGAAATGCATTTTCTTTCATTTTGGTTTGAGATGTCAATATAATATAAAGTGGAAAGGTAAACATCTAAAATTTGACTACTTATTTATACATCTAGGGAGGGCATACATTGCCCTGAATTTTTCTTTCTTTTTTAACCTAGCCAGGCTCCTAATGCTATAAAGTGTCTTTCCAAGGAAATATGCTTATTAGTGGTCTTCCATCCATATTCCAGAATCAAAAGATCTTGGAGGCAGACCTGACATGGCGGATCATCAAATCAATCCCCTCCTCATCCCCATCATCCTGTAAGTCAAACAGAAGCTCAATCATTTTCCCAAAACCACAAAGCCAAGAGGCTAAAAGCTTAATACTTTGACTGTATAGAGTTTTTGAGTTCTGTTTTTGTTTTTTGTTTTGTTTTGTTTTGCTTTTATGATCCATAGTTGAATTGTGAATGCCTTTCACAAGGGACATGTACAGGGTGACAGAGAAGAAATAAGCTAAGGGATCAGACCACCTGGGGATCAGATTCAGGCTTTGTCTCTTGCTGGCTTTGGGACTGTGAACAGATTATCTTCCCTCTCTGTGCCTGGGTCTTCTCAGCCTTCAGGAGGGTTAGTGACAGCTCCTGCGTGGAGATCGCCTAAAAGTGCCACCAGGGCAAGTACTTGCCACAGCCACCAGCATGTAGTAAGTGCTTAGGAAGAGCCTCCTTTTCCCTCTCATCTGCATTGCTGCACAGTTCAGTTCTAGCCTGTCACTTAACGATGATTTATGATCATGTCTCCAGGATCCACATGCTCTTAGAAAGCAGGGGAAAAAAGAAAACCAAGGAAATCTCATTCTGTTATTCAGGGGCAATTATATTAATATTCATTTTATTCTCCCCTAAGGCCAACATAAGTCAGCATGTTAAAATACCGAGCTTGATGAATTCCACCTTGGTCACCAGATTCCAAGGATAATCTTATCTCTAAACATTTTCTTTAAACAAACTAAAAAAAGGCAATGTATTCTTCAGGGCCTTTTATATTCTGATTTAAAGTCAACAGTGTTTCACAAAAACTACAGTTCAGTCATCCGCTCTTTCCCTGCAGTAACATGCCAGCTATGAGGATGTGTGCCCAGAAATTAATTTTCCAGATAACTTATACCAAATCTTTTCAATGCCAAATACTGTTACATTTAATTTTAGCAATTTCTGATGTAACTCATTTTAGAAACTATACTCCCCTGCCTTATTTCAGCAGAGTTTACAGACTGTAATTCGGTTTTTCCTTGATGACTCACTGTCATGCTTCTGAACATGTTACTGCTTAGCGCTACCATGTGATGCCCTCAAAGACCCCCCAAGGCAAGCACATCTGCAAAGTCCCTTCACTAGGGCTCTCAAGGTCCCGCCTAATGGACGGGCTTCCCCAAGTCTACCCCACAGAGAGGTTCCTTCCCAGGAAGAGTCTCAGGCGGGTTTCTCAGCTTTCACAGTGGAATGCCAATCTCACCAACCTCTCAGCTGATGTTACAATGTATAGATAAGTCTTTAATCAGAATAAACACTGATTAATCACCTACTGTGTGCCAAGTATTACTATGGGTTCAACTTGGTTTATTTATTTTTTTGTTTTTTCATTGCATTTTCATTAAAAATTCCTTATGGGTTGCCTATTGTCACTGTCTTGAAGTTTAAAAAAAATGAAGGTTAATATAGTTAGAGTAACACACAATATCTTAGGAGTTGAGATCACGACGAGGTTATTGGGAAGAGTATTGCAGAAACTGTAAACCACAGGCCCTGTGCTGAGTAAGGCAGGAAGCCATGGGGAGAGGGCTAAGGAATTCAAAGAGCAGACATCACCATGAAATCAAAAAATGACACTAACGGGAAAATTTAACAAGCAAGCAAGGACAGGAGGCTGAGTTCAATAGATGGTTTGGCCTAAATAACAGGGTGATGCATGAGTGAGTGCATGGCCGAGTGGGGCAGAGGAGAAGCCATCCAAGCTGAGCAGGTGAGGGCCAAGGTGCTACAGGGTCATTTAGCTGGACCCGGGAGGTGTCCGAGGTAACGGCTGGGCCTCGGGCTGGTGAGGAAAACCAAGATTCAGGAACCACAAGGATCCATGATTGGAGCGGAGAGCAAAAGGCCAGTAGGCACCAGTGCAGCTGGCACCCCACTCCAGTTTGCCCTCCCTGGTGATGCTTTGAAGAGATGAGCAGGAGAAGGTGTGGCTAGGTTGGCAAGGGAACCCACAGCAGGACTCCGTGAGTTCCAAAAACGACCAAGTTTAGGGAGAGCCTTTCATGGTGTGTTTCTGTGACTCCCGCAGGGCACAGAATCAAGAATTAGAAATAAGAGGGTCAGAGGGTGATACGGCTGAATGTCATGAGCCGCAGAGACGCAGCTTTGGGGAAATCTGCCTGAAAGGAAGGCATGGGGGATCCAATGGAATTATCAGTTAAAATGTCGTGGATGCTCTTGGTGTCGCACCCTGATGCCCTCAGCCAGGCTGGCGGGTGCATAAGCCGGCGGCTGTGCCAGCTGGGAACAACCCACCGTCACTCTGTTCGGAGAATTTTCCTCAGCTGGAAGGAGCTGCTTTGCCCAAAAATATCTGGCTGGATGTGTCTCCCCGAGTCGGATCCACAGAAATGACCTTGCCTCAAGGTGGACAAAGTTGCAGGGCCATGTGCGCCCCCGAGCTCCCTGCATGATTGGGCTGCACCCGTATCTACACCTGTCTTCCTTCCTGTCTATTTCTGCCCTCCTCACTGCCTCTGAGGTTTCAGCTGAGAGCACCCCCTCAATCAATCACCTGTACAGGCACCGTTTCAGGCTCTGTCTCTCTGGGTGTGAGACATAGGTCTATATCTCAGGACCTAAGACATGAAACAGGTAGGACTCTCCACTGAGACCAAGTCACTTCCCAGGGTCACTTGGCGAACAAATGCCGGAACTACGGTGACCAACCAGCCTGGTTTGTCTGGGACTGAGGAGGTTCGCAGGATGCAAGATTTCAGTTTTCAAATTGAAACAGTCCCAGGAAAAAAAGAGACAACTCAGTTCAGTGTGTCCCTAACTGGGAAGCCTACCTTCTTCTGACCAGGTGCTGTAAACAGTACATAAGCAGGGCTGTGGCTATTTGCTCTTAAATTGGAAAAAAAAATTATTCCATTTTGAATATTCCTGGTATTAATTCTTCTACGTGTGCTTCGATAAATATTGGCTGTATGCTGAGTGCCAAAAAATGTTCTAAGTGTTTGGTGCCACTACAAACATGACAAAGAACCCCAAAACCATCTCACAGAGGAGAGAGTCAATAAAAAAAAGTTAATACGTCTTCAGTAACATTTTGAGTCCTTATATAGTGATGGATGCTACAGAGAAAAATCAAGCAAGCTCGAGGCTGGAGACTAGGAAGGGCTATTTGACAAGGGTGGGCAGGGTCCAGAGAGACCTCTATGAAGAAAAGATTTGGATGAGAGAAGGTAGTGAGCCACAGAAATATCGGGGGACGACTTGTCCTGGCCAGCAGTGTGGAAACAGAGTAAAAAGCCCTTAAGGCAAGGCAAAGCTACAGGGTGTCGCCTTGAACTTTCTGTTGTATCTTTTGACTGGGCAGTGGTATAGATCTTGTGAGTCTAGAAGAACATTTTTAGCTCCTCACTCTATGTCCTTCCTTTGAGTGCTCGCTTACACTCCCGCGCTCTCGCGATTAGCATCTACGTGTCCTGGATGATCCCTTAAGGGTATGCAGCCAGGAACTCTTTTTCTGAGCTTGAATAATAAATCTAATTGCCTAAAATGTACGCGGATGTCCTCAGAGACCTAAAAATCTACTTAGTCAAAAGAGAACTCATCATTCCCCCTTCAAATGATCTGTCCTTTCCCCTGTGTTCCCTGGGCCAGTGAAAAGCAACAAGGCCAATGCATCAGACCAAGTCAGAAAACTGAGGGTCACCCGTGACGCTTCTCCATCTTTAGATACGGTATGTTGAGTCATCCAACACTTCTCAACATCCGACTGCCTTAGTATTTTTCGAGTTACTTCTCCTTTCTTTATCCCTATTACCTTAACCTTGGGTGGGGCCGCCAGTGCCTCCATACACCCTGGATTTCCTGCGACAGCCTCCCGCCAAATCCCTGGCTCCTCCTCTTACTCCCTCCCACGCACTCTCTACACTGCAGCCTGAACCCAAACTCCGGATTTGCATCTTCCACTTCCCAGTTTAACATTCTTCCACTGAGACAATCTGCGTGGACCTGGAGGACATGCTCAGTGAAATAAGCCAGACACAGGAAGACAAATACTGTGTGATCTCCCTTAAATGTGGAATCTAAAACATGCAAATTTATAGTAGCCGAGAGTAGAATGGTGGTTATCAGAGGCTTGGGGGAGGGACAAACAGGAAGATGTTGCTCAAAGGGTACAAAGTTTCAGTTGTGTTGGATGGAGAAGTTTTGGAGATCTGATGCACAGCATGGTGACTACAGGTAACAGTACTGTCTTATACTCTTGAAATTTGCTAAGAGGATATGTCCTCGTCACATACGGCTTTAGTTTTACAAAGATCTCTCCAGCTGCCATGTGCAGAATAGACTGAGGGAGCAGAGAGCGCAGGGACATCAGTTCAGAGGCCAGTGTGTCAGTCCAGGTACAAGACGAAGTGGCTTGAACCAGGGCTACTGTGGTGGAAAGTAACCCCTAACTGTCACCCATGACCCCTCCCTCCTCTTGACCTGCACCAATGGTCAAAAGTCCCAAGAGTGTTCCACTGATATTTCTCTGCTAGAGGATGCAATAGTTATCTGGGACTTCTCCCCCCTCACCTCTTACCTATTTCTTCTCAATCTCCTGTCATTCAAATGGGCAGGAAGAGTCTTCCCAACTCTCATTGCCTGAATTCAAACACCTCTTACCTGCCAAGTCTCCTAAGAGGCCCTCACATTTCTTGGTTGATCCACCTTCTTGAACCCAACCTCTGCTCTGCAGCTAAGGAGCGTTCTGCCCAACTCCGAGCTTCCCCATGGCTCCCATGACCTTCAGATTAAAGGACAAGCCCCTTAGTCTGACTCACGGGGCCGCTGTTTAGCTCCCCAGCCTAAGAGACACCGCGTCCCTCCTTGTGTTCCAGCCCGGCTCACTCTTTTCACTTCTCTGCGACCTCTTGCTTCCGGGGCTTTGCATGTTACCTCCTCCTTCTGACGGGCCTTCTCTTCAGTCTCCCTTGGAAATTCCTTCAGACCTCAACTAAGGCTCATTCCCTGCCGTAAAACCTTCTGGACAGCCCCCTGCAGGAGAGGTGTCTGCGGGAACAGAGCCCTGCACTGTCTGTTTCCCTGACGATCCCCTGACTAGATGGGCAGATCCCTGCCTCGCTCCCAGTTGATGCTAAGGGTCTGGCATGATGCGTAGCACATGGGAAGCTGCTGACCCAGATTTCCTGTACTGGGCACACCGCAGTGCCTCTCTGTCCACACCAGCAGTGGAGGGCCATGAGAAGCATCTCTGGCCTGCAGTGCCAACTTCCTCTGGGATGCTAACATCCCCTTCAGGAATCACTCCTGAGATCGGTGTGCGGCCACCTAGAAATGATTCATGTTTCAACAGAAACACTTGAGACTGCTGAGCACCCGGAGTCTGGGAGGCTAAGCAAATATTACAGGTGTCCCAGAATCTCCTCCAGCTCTCGCAGGTAAGGTTCTCCATCCATACACCCGCCTAGCTCCACCCATAGAGTGTCTGAGTGAAGGAGATCCTCCCGGTGGACAGACAGAGAACCTCTTGCCTGGGGTCAGGTAAGAACTGGGCCTCGGCAAGGAAGGATAGCATGGGCGATTTATATTTAACAGAGCCTCAGCCCCAGGATCATCATGGAGACTCGAGGCTGGAGGGCAGTTCTAGAAGGAGGGAAACGGGTGGTGGGGACATGTGTGTGCAGTGTAAGTGATGTTCTTGACCAAAAGGACAGCCTGAGGGCCACAGATGTAACCTTGGCAAGGAGAAACATAGATTCAAGTATGGAAACACTGAAGAACAGAGCTAGACGGGGCCCTGGAAAGCGTCCAGCCCAGTTTGAGATGAAGAAACTGAGGCCCAGGAAGGGGAGGAGCCCAAGTATAGAGTTGGTTTCAGAGTTGGAATGAAGGCTCAGTTCCTGAATCTAAATCTTTAGCTTTTCCTATTTCCTTGGGGTATCTCACATGAAGCAGACATATCTTGGTAAGGGGACTACTGCTACTATCTTCTTAATAGTATCATCTATTGATCAATCGATCTATCTACCTACCTGTCTATCTCTCAAAGAAAGATAGGTGAGATACAGAGAGAAAATGCATGTTAGGTATTTCAAAAAATTCTGGAACCTTCTTCTATTGTTGGCAATTACAGCTATCATTTGGAGACTACAGATATCATGCATGAAGTGCCAAGTGTGGTACTTTTTCTTAGCATATCTTCCCAACCCATCTTGAAAGGTAGGCATCATTATGAGAGTATGCAGATAGGCAAACGTCTGAGGGGACAAAATGACTTACTGAAGGTCACACAGTTAGTAAGTGGAGGACCCGGGATTTCCAGCCCATCATGGCTGATGTTGTCTAATTAGACATGGAGATTTTATTCATTTTCCAGGACATAACAATTCAGGAAAATAAATAAAAATAAGTGCACAGTTTATGAACTGCTTATCTGCACAGCTATTCATTCACTCCAAGCATGCAGCAACCCTATGAGATCAGTACTATCAATGTTTTACAAATGAGGAAACTGAGGCACAGGGAGATCAAGTGTCCTGGTTCCAGATTCCTTAAGAACCAGGATTTTCATCTAGGCTTCCTTGGTCCAATCTATGTGCTTTTCCATAATACCAAAGATGAAATCAAGGAAAGAAAGTGAAGGGAGAAAAATACCTTTTCAGTTTAAAATATTCCATCAGATATTTTCAGCGAATGTTACATGAAGGCCATTCAACACCAGATTACAGCTATTCTAAAGTAGCCACTTGAAAAAAGAAATGAACATTTTAAGGAAAAATATGTGTTTTTGTTCTCTTTTACTCTGCTTCAGTGGGTTGACCCTAAATAATGCACAACAACTCAGTAAGCATCCTTCAGGTTTGCTGCACATACTGAGATGGGAGGAGGTGGCTGGGACAGCTTTTGTGCAAGTCTCTCCTGGGCAGGTGGTCACACTGCAGGGAAGGCTTGTTCACTCAGTTAACCGCTTGCCATGGCAGCCACCATGGCAGAATAATGGAAGGTTCTTGCCCTCCACAGGCATGAAATCTAGAGAAGGGAGCAGGCATGTGTGCAAGCAGTGACATCAAGACACGGCACAGGCTGGAAAAGAACAGATGTAAAGTGCTAGGGAACATCGGGAAGAAGGCTTCCCACAGGAAGGGGCACGTGAATCAGGTTATGAAGGGAAGAGGGAAGTGAGAAATGGTCATTCTAATCAGACAGACCAGAATGATCACAAGCAGGGGTAAAAACAACAGAACCGGTATAAGACAGTTCTGGCTCCTTCCAGAAATTACAGCTCCCTTGGAAATTACATCAAGCTGGAAGCATTCAGTTAAACTGGACAAAACTCTGGTAAATTCCTGGTTTAGGGAACAGAATTGGATGCAGGTGAATTTTGCCACAAGGAGCTCACAATGTGTCCAATGTATCCATCTAACCAATATTTAAATGAGTCCCTACTATGTGCAAAATCCCTGTCTCCACAATAAAGTGCTTGGTCCAACTCTGTGGTGAGCAGACCTCAGTGTTCCCAAACTAGATGAGCACTGCATTTGGTGCCAAAGTCCTTGACCTTCAACATTTGTAAGCAAGGACAGCACGTGTACCCCCAATAAAGCCCTCTTGATATTTCTCTGAGTGTATCTTGGACCAGACTACAGCATTCCAGCTGTGAGTCACCGACCAATGTTTCTACTCCCCTTTCCATAGCTGTTACCTCCTCAATGATTTGCTGATCTGAGGAAGGGAGCTCTTTTTTTAAATGATAATTCCTTTTATTTTCACATTAGGCTCTGAAAAGTCCTTCTCTACCCATCTTCTCCATTATCCCACTCAATTGTCACAGAGCCTGGCAAGGTGCAAGAATCATTAGTGTCCCCATTCTACAGATGAGAAAGGGATCTCAGCAAGGTAGAGCAACTCAAGGTCATGCAGCAAGTGTGTCATCAAGTCAGAGCTCAAATTCATGCTTTGACTCCCAGTCCTCTTTCGTCTACACCTTACCATCTGCCTGGAATACAGTAATCTCATCCTCATCATGACACAGTTCCCAGATGAAATGCTGGTCAAATCACATCCCCTCAGGCAACACAACTACAGCATAAACTAAAAGCCCCATTAAAGAATATGGCCTTTTAACTAGGACTTACCACTGTTCCCTGAGGCCAGGATATAAAGAAAGAACCCTAAAAAAGTCAATAGCTACCCATCTTGGAAATCACCCAGAGACCCACTTACCCATACACAAATGCCTTTAGCCCCAAATCTTTCACCTAGCCTTATCTCCCTTCTCTGTGGTCTTCTGGGGCCCTGGCCCTGTGAGCTGGGCTGGAATCATGCCCAAAACTCTGTGCTTCTCTCTGGCCTACAGACCTGGTTAACAGCTCATCACTCTGTGTGGACAGCCCAGGTGCCTCATGGCTCTGACACATCTCTGAACCCCAGGCACCTTAGACCCTCATGGAAAACAATCCTCCCTAGTGCAAACAGAGAACAGAAGCAGAATTCTTTAGCTGTCTCAAAGTGGGATCGCTGGCCAGTGCTGTAGCCTGGGGGGGGGGGTCAAGGGACAAAGGGTGTCATTATCCTCAGTGTAGTCTGGTTTGGCTGACAACAGGGGGAGATGACTAGAAATGAGGTGAGGAGAAAGGAAAGGGGCAACCTTGACTGCCAGTTTATAATTTTATAGCTATTCCCACTCCAAATAGCCAAAGGCAATTACATGATCAACTCCTGGGAAACCCCTGGGTCCCAAAATGGTAATACTGCTTCCCTTCTAAATTTCCCCTCCAGTTGCTGGGTTTGACGCTGACTTCACAGATCAAGTGCTGGTGTGTGTTCTTGACCCTCTCCTCGCAGCTGAGCTGCAGTGCCACCCCCACCCCCGCGCCCCGCCAACCCTGTCCCCAGCCAAGCTACAGGGAGAACGCGTCTCTGGGTCAGCCTGGATCACAGAGAACGGCCGCCACCACCCGCTTCCCAACGCAGTCCTCTTCCCAACCTGCCCCGGTTCACCGGCGCTGAGGACCTGCTTGCACAAGGGTCAGGATGTGCCCCCGCAGCCTCCATCTGGGACTTTGGCGGGGACCTCTTCATTAACCCAGTGTGCCCCCACCTATCACATCAGATATCCCCTCTTGCCCTCTCATCACCTGCCCAGATGTGCCTCACGACTTGAGGGCAGAAATGGGGGGAGGCAGAGGAGATAAAACACATTGGCGGCGGAATCCCTGTTTAGTAATAGAAAACCATCCAACTAGCAACCACGCTTCCAGAAACGTCACTGCCACAGAGGAGAGAGTTTGCAGCTGCCGACCCCGGGGCGCTCTCACCTACCTGTCTCCCACTGCAGGAGGGCTTCCCTCTCTCACCTCTGCAAGCCGCGGCTCCTGGGTCCCTCACTCGCCGCTTTCGCCTTCTGCAGCCTCCCACCCCTGCAGCAGCGGCGGGCGGACCGAGCGCGGAGTCGGGCGCCGCGAGCTGGCTCTCGGTCCCCGCGGCGAGGCTGCCTGGAGGAGGAGCGAGAAGATGCTGCCCTCGCCGCCGCCGTGGTGGTGCTGATGCGGTTGCTATGGTTACGGAACTCCGCAGCTGCCCCCTCTCGGCTCAACAGCCGCCCGGCCGCGGCCTCGGGGCCGCCCAGCGCACGGGGCCGCGCGGCAAGGCCGTCGCGGGGAGAGGGGCTCGCCCGCCGCCCGCGCCCCTGCCGCCCGGTGCGCGCGCCCCCGCGCCCTGCCGCCGCTCCTGCCCCGCGGGCCGCGGGCAGCCCCGAGCGCGCGCCCCGCCCAGCCGCGCGCGGCTCCCGCAGCCTGCGCAGCGCCCCGAGGGTGCGCGTCTGCGGCCGGGCCAGGCGCGGCGCCCGCTCCCAGCCCCGGCCCTCGGCGGCCAGTCAGCGCCGGGCGCTCGGCGGGTAGGCTGCCCCGGGCCAAACCCCGCCCGCCGCCGGCCTGGCCACGAGCATGCTCAGTCTCCGGCGCGAACTGGAGGGCTGGGAGGCGGCGGGAAGGCAAAGGTCGTTTCCAGAGCCCGGGGAAGGGGCCCCAACGACGAGGGTGGGGCAGAGGGGGTGTAATCACACTTTGAAGGGGAGCCTAGGGGCACCGCCGTAGACGGCTGGGCAATCCGTACCTCCTGTACAGTGGGCGGTGGCCGTCAAGCAGCCTGCCCTCGACCTGCAATTACTAGTCATCTACTTCACGCTGGACTTTGGGGGTTCAGAGATGGGTAAGGTCAGTCCACGGAGAAGAGGAGACTGGGGAGGCGTAAAATGCTCCCACTGAGCATCCTTGGCCAGGCGTTGCGCTGGAGAGTGCGCACATTTTCACCATCACTGTGGTAGCTCTCCCATTACAGATGAGCGAACAGCCTCAGTGACCTAAGCTTGGGGCTCCAAGATAGGCCCTCGGTCCAGCAGACGGGGCTGCACTCACTCAGAACCCAGTGCGAGATGTGGCTGGAACCAAGCAGTTACTGTGGGTGTGACTAGCGAATCCAGTGGGGCAGGGGTGGGAGAGTCACAGGGGACCACCACCTGAGAGGAGGGACAAGAAGCATGCAAAGGCCCCGGGGCAACACAGTCAGCACTGGGTTCGGGTCCAGGCCCCTGGAACAGAGTTGGCCTGGACAGGTGAGGCCTGTAAATGAGGCTCACGGGACAGGGCTGCACATCAAGGCCTGGACCCCAAGGACAGCAGGGAGTCCAGAGGGCATTTAAGCAGGGGAAGGGCTGGGCCAGCAATTTGCAAAGGTCATCCTGGTCTCAGTGTGTGTGGTGGGAGCAAGGTGGGTATTAAGGCTACAAGCAGGAGCACCCTGAGGAGGCGTTGTGCCGTCTGGCCAGGGCAGGGGAAGGCCAAGTTCGATGGGCCTTGGTCTTCCCACGGGGACAACGCACGTGCTCCGTATTTTTGGGTGAATGGCAAGCAAATGAATATTTATTTCTCTGTAGAGAAAATGGATGCCTTTCACAACTTTTGACCTTAAAACATGATCAAAATCATAGGACGTTTTGCTAAAAACATTGCATTTTTATGAAACCATATATTTGAAAGTCAACACAAGTCCCTAACTTTTTCCTTTGCATTTGCTAGTCTCCGGAGGTGCAGAGAAGCCAATAAATAACACAGGTTTGCTTGGATCCTGATGTGTTTCAACTGCCAAGATAAAGGATCACCAGGATATATTGTTGAAAGAGCCAAGTGCAGAAAAGTGTTAATAATAAGATAGCTCTTGGGGAAGAAGAAGGGAGACACACATGTATATTTGAATTTGCTTGTACTGGCATAAAAACATGCAGAAAGACTATGTAAGAAACTCACAGAGTAGGTAGTAGCTATAAAGGAGAGCGTGGGGAAGAACTGGGTGGATGAGGTCTGGGTAGGAGTGAGACGTTCAATGTACAACTTTATGAAACTTCTTGATTTTTGAACCAAAAATAAGTGACATATGCACACATATATGTTAAGTGTATATATTATATATATACATACACGTACACACACCTGTATAATGTATTACTCTCTGTGTCTAGACTCTTAATGAACTTTGAGATAATCTCAAATGCAACATGCAGTATGTCCCATGGAGACATGTCCCAAGACCTACTTTTCCCACCAGCTCTGCAACTTCTATGTGGCCATGTAGTATGACGACTTACTGTGAAGGCTTCCTGCTCAATCCCTGCTATGCTCATGGAGGGGAGGTAGGGAAAGGGCAGGAAGCACAGACAGGAACCAAGGGAGCATCAATGGCAGCACTAGGGAGCTATGTGGGCAAGATCTATGTGTTGAGAACCAGGAGTCTTCCCGTGGTGACAACCACTGGTCCAGGGTGTCCAGCATGACACCCATCAATCATCCAGCTAGAGTGATGCCCCTAGGCCCTCTGCCCTGCACCAGACCAACACAGTGGGTGACATGAGGCACTGAAAGGGAGGTGGGTGGCAAGAAGTCTAGAAGGGAAAGCCCCTGCCACTGCCCAGGGTGAGAAGTAACTCAAAGGCAGACGGAACCCTGCACTGTTGTCCCCTCCCAGGAAACGGCCTACCAGGCATCAAAGCACACAAGCAGAATCTAAGGTCCTCCCAGGCTCCCTGGTCCCCCTGTCTCTCTCTCTGCCCACCACATCCCCCACACATCTAATTAAATACCAACCCTTGACAGTCCCACCAGGGAAATAGCTCTCAGAGTCATCTATGACAGCGGCCCTGTAAGAGACTGTTTTTCACGTTCAGCAGGAGGCTGTGAGTGGTGGGGTCTAGGGAAGTGGGTGGAATCTTAGCTTTGTGTTTGGGGTAAGCATCTAGTGACATGGTTCTGGGACCGACGCAGCCCCGGGGGGCTGGCGCCGCCAGAAGGTGGCACCCCATTTAAAAGACCTGAGCCCTGAGAGCTACAGTCAAGCAGGGGTGACTCTGGGCCACGTCCGGCTCCCGGGGGCGTGAGGGCGCCCTCCCTCAGTGCCAGAGGGGCTTGAGCCCTTCGGGATGACTGAAGAATCACAACCCGGTGGCCCGCGTTTTCTCGCCGGCCACGGAAGCCTGGGTCTCAGTGGTGACCTCCTGTGGCGACAAGAAGCAACCGCCGTGTAATGTTTATCAGAGGTACCAGAAACTCGGCCCTCGCTCCCCAGGATGGGAGGAAGTGGGGATAGCTCCCATTGGGACTGTGGGAGCCCCACTGTTTAATGACAGTTCAAGAAGACACAGGTCCCCAAGAGCAAAACTCCACTTCCCGCTAATAGAAAACAGACCAAGGCAGCTTGCCTGGTCTTAAAAATCGGCTTTGCTACTATTTTAGTGTGTGACATACAATGTGAGCTGACTCTATCTCACAGTCCCCTTCTGTAAAACAGGGATGATAATAAAATATATCTCACAGGTTTGCTGTGAAGATTAAATGGATCAAAACTTAGAACAGTACCTCATGCAGAACAAGGGCTCTGTGTGAATGAGCTATTATTTTTCACATGTTGGAATGAGTTAGGGAAAGAGAGGACGCAGTGTTTCTCAGTTATACTTGATTCTCTGTCCACCCCCCACCCCCCCGTACCACCACCTTGGCTTGGGGCCATGCTGTGTCATATCTGAAACACCAGAGCAGTTTCTCAACTAATCGCCCTAATCCCTGTTTCAGCCCCCTTAATCCATCTGCCATACACACCATGTTGATCTTTTAAAAATGTAACTCAGATCCTATCACTGTGCCTCTTAAGATCCTTCAGGAGTGATTCCAGACTTTCAGAATAAGTGCCAAGCTCCGGGGCCTGGCATTTGTAGCCAGCTGAGATCTGATTTCTGCTCAGCACACCCCCTTGCTTTATTTGGTCCAGCAATATAACACCTCCTATACTTGCCAGAAAGTCCCAGGCTGTGGAACACATCCTTCAAACCTGTGTCTACATATTGCTTCCTCTATAAAGCCTGCTTAGATCTACTGTAGAGTTCACCACCTCCCCCACTTCGTACTTCTGAAGCTCACATACATTTGGGTAATGCTCTCAGAGCTTCGTAGTATAATTACTTATGTGAACATGTATTTCCCACACTAGACTGAGGAGACTTTGAAGGAGGATTGTAAAGAAGAGCTATTCCTTTTATCTTTCCTAACCTAACCCCCAGCACAGCATCAGAAACGTACAGATGGCGTTCAATACATTTTTAAATTATTTGAGTAGATCTGGAGCTGATTTTTCTCTCATGCATTTGTCTCATCTTGTCCAGCCAATCAAAAATCAAAAGTTTGTTTTCAACATCTACACTCATGCTAGGTGCTCAATTAGCATGTTCAATTTTGACTGACCGAGCAAGTGGTGCTCACCTACCAGCCAGTTTGACTGGTGCAGGAGTGGGAGGGGCTCAGGAGAGGGCCACCTCTGTTAGCCTCGGGATGGGTCTTCAGGGGAAATGCTTCTCAGCAGCGCAGCAGTTCAGCCCAGACGTCTCCACATTTTCTTGTCATCAGCTGGTCCTCTCAGTGCTTCATCTGGCCAGCCTAACTGGTGTGAGGTGATATCTCATTGTGGTTTTAATTCGCATTTCCCTGATGAGTAGCAATGTGGAGCATCTTTTCATGTGCCTGTTGGCCATCTGAATTTCTTCTTTGGAGAAATGTCTGTTCATATCCTCCACCCATTTTTTAATAGGGTTATTTGCTTTTTGGGTGTTGAGGCGTGTGAGTTTTTTATATATTTTGAATGTTAACCCCTTGTCAGATATGTCATTTACAAATATATACTCCATCAGTGCTTCATTTGGGCACATTTAACAGTGATAGTAGCAAACACTTGGCAGCTGAGTTCTCACTAGGCACCAGGCACTGTTGTAAACACTTGACATAGCATCTCATTTAACCCGCACATCCATCCTAGGCTAATCCTGGTAGAAGGAAACTGAGGCAGAGTTACAGAGCGTGACTAAAACCTCACAGCAAATGGGGCTGAGCCTGGATGTGAATGGTCAGCCTGCTCTTCACCACACAGCACCACCCACGTGCTCTGCTGTGAGCACTGCTCCCATTTCTGCGGTTCACGTTGACAAACCACGTAGGGACCGTACTGTCATTGCCTACTGCTGGGTTTCTCAACCTCAGCATTACTGACTCTGGGGCCAGGTAGTTCTTTGCCGTGAGAGCTGCCCTGCCTCCTACGATGTCCCAGAGCACTGGCCCCTGGCCCTGCACACTGCCTGCCAGAAGCACCACCTGGCTCTCACTTGTGCCCCAAAAAGATTTCCAGACATTGACAAATGTCCCTGTGGAGGGAAACCCCCCTGCATTGAGAACCACTGGCCCAAAAATAGATTTAGGGCAAATTTTATCACAGATGATAATGAACATACATCCAATTTCAAATGTAATTATTGATATATTTTAATAGGCCAATATTTGTTAGATATGACCCTACCAACTTTGGTTTTTTTTGAGGTTTAATGATTTTTGGGGGGTATCATTAATTCATTAATCTATAATTACATGAGGACAACTTTGTTTTTACTTGAAGATTAGGCTGGCAAAGGCTTTTTTCTGGCCAAGGTGCTTGCTTGACCTTTTCTCTCTCATGTTTCTGTTCTACACACATTTATCTACAATGTGTGTGTGTGTGTGTGTGTGTGTGTGTGTGTAACACACACACACACGCACGCAGGCCCACATGTGTGTATATTTCGCAGGGGTCTTTTTAAGCCATTTGATCAATCTGTAAGAATCCGTTTAGTTAATATCTGATTAGCTAACACCTGTTAGTTTAGTTTTATGATCATAATTCAATTAACTAGGCACAAACAGACTGTATTGCCCAACCCCCAAGGCAGGGCACCACTGTCAAGTTCTCACGTGTGGTTCTCAAACCATCCTTTAGGATCAGGCAAGGTAGGTGCCCTTCAGGTGCACCTGCCCCTGCCAACCCGGAGATCCACACTGTTCCCGTGGGAAGCACCAGGCGTTAGAATCTAAGGGACCTGACGGAAACCCAAGTTCAGCCATTTATCACCTGTGAGACTTGGCACATTATTCATATACTTATTGGGCTCCTAATCTGCCTTCCCTTTTTCCTCATCTACAGGTTTACATGAGAATTAAATACATGCAGGAAAGGGCCCTAACCTCTGGCCAGGTCTCAATAATGGTAGCCATCCTAATTCATTCTCTTTCTTTGCAAGCACCAAGCTGCCCTTGTGGGCCCTTCTTGTAGCTGATGGGGACCTCACGACTGAGTCCTCACCAGAGGTTAGGTGGGAAGAAGTGACACGTCACTTCCTGAATGAGGAAATAAAGAGTGGCTGTGAGTTACACACACACACACACACACACACACACACACACACACACAATATCTCTTCTACCTGTGAAACTGAAAAACAAAAAGAAAAAACCCACAACTTTCAAAGTGGAAGTGTATCAGACCATGAGGTCATGGGAACCACCTGAGCCACATCAGACTGAGATGCTGCAAAAAATTGACTCTTATTTATGTCACTGAGAGTTCAGCAATTAGTAGCCGATTTTGACTAACATAAGTAGAAAAATACGCACTTCCAAACTGCTAGGTAATCACCTGAAAGACACTCCAGCACTTCCCATGGCCACACCACGAGACAGGTGCTATTATTGTGTGATTTTTTTTTTTCCCAGAGAGAAAACTGAGGCACAGCGAGGTGATGAAACTTTTTCAAACTAGAAAGTGACAGAGCCAGGCCTGACCCCAAGCAGCTGGCCACAGGGGCTGCACACGCGGCCTCCACTGGCGACGGAACCTGAGGAGCTCACCTCTGGACTGCGAGGGTGAGGAAAACTGCGGAAAGCTTCAGGCCACCCCAGATTTGGTGGGTGGCAGCTGGATAATAAGCAAGGAAATTTACTTAGTTACTTACACCTTGGGTGCAGCCAGGGGAGTGGGTGTCTGCCCACCTGCTGGAATCTTCAGAGTTCATGCTGAGGCTTCCCGAGGTTCAGCCCCGCACACCGTCTGGATGGGCTCAAAATCCCAGAGCTTTCTGCAGCCTGCATCCTTGAAAACTGCTCCCCCGTGGGAAGGGGCGGGCCCGAGCACGCGCAAGGTGGGCAGGGTCGGGGAGGAGCTTCCGATTGCCCCGCCACCGACTGGCGACTCAGCCGGGGACCACGCCCCCTCCACGTGCTCCCCAGGAAGTCTGGAGAAAGGTTTGTGAAATAAACAACTGGCGGGATTCTGGCAAAGAATCTGTTTACTTCCACATTTAAAGCTCATTACTGCTGAGAAAAGCTAGATTCACTACCGAAAAAAGTAGTTAGTTGGTAACAAATCATGTGTGTCTTTTAAAATGTCAGTAATGTCGACAAAAGAGGGATTATTGAGTTGATAGTCTGATTACATTAACAAATACATGCCTTCACGAAGTTGTGAAATGATATCATTTTTCAACTCAATAAAAGGTGTGTGTGTGTGTGTGTGTGTGTGTGTGTGTGTGTGTGTGTGTGTGTGTGTGTGTAACTAATCTCCGCCATTTTAAGTTGGCAAATCACTTAATTAAATGACTTGAGCCGTACAATTGGGACAAATTCTTCCTTTCCTTACAGACACAGACTTGGGGGTTGGCCAGGGCGTCAGCACTTCTTTTCACTGAAGTGTTGGGGACTTGAGTACCATCCGATCTGCAGAAACTCCAGGCCGGATCCAAGGCCCACCCTTGTTAAATTATAAAAGGGAAGAATTTATCTCAAGCATGTCCCATGCCCCCTTTCCCCCAGAGGCATCTCCTCCTCTGTGTAAGAGGGTATGAATGCCACCCCTCGTGGGATGGCCTGAGGGATTAAATGACCCCAGAGTGTGTAATGGGCCGGCAGGGGCCTGGCACCTACCAGCAGCCAGTACAGCTCATGTGCATCCCCGCCAGACTGGTGCCCTCTAGTATCCTTGGACACAAGCACCCTCTGGCTCACCTGCATTCTCAGATTCCCTTCAGGGGCTGGAAAAGATTCGGTGACCAGGTGATAGCCTCCTGTGAACAATACAGTTAAGGGGCTTGAGCCTTGCTTCTAGTGCTGGATCTGCTAGCAATGTCCATGAACTCGGAAAGTCTCTGACACCCCGAGCCTCAGTTTCCTCATCTTTATAATGCGCAGGACTTGCAAGAACAGCAATAGGTCCCTCCTCACGGTGACAGTTTCTTGGTCCCCAGACCTGCACTCTATTCCCTCCATGCCTTTGCTACCTCACAGGAAAAAGGGCAAGTTCAGGGCGAAACTCAGCTCAATTTATTACTCTTATTGGATAGCCGTGTTTTCTTCCGTAATTGAATGTACTGAATTTCCTATTGTCTTAAGGGATTTTATTTTCATTATGAAATAAATTAACAAGAAATAAAAATATATCTACATATATACTATATACACACAGAGCATAAGCATACATGTTCATTAAAAGTTATAATAATTTTATTAAAAACTGGGTACAGCCCATCCAGTTCAAGGAAGAGAACATTGGCCGTACCTCTGAGGCACCGTGTGAGTCCTTATTGACCCTAATCCTATTCTCTGTGCTTTCCCCACCATTGACATTATTCTGAATTTTGTGTTGTTAAGTCTCAGGCTTGCTTTATATTTTACCACATGTGTATATGTCTCTTAAAATGAATGACATGACATGTATTCTTCTGACACCCGTACTTTCTTCCTCACATGTTTGCGAGAGCCCAGTTGCTGCAGGTAGCTGTAAATTCATTCATTTACAGCATTCATTGCTGTATACTATTCCGGGCAAGAATACAGTAGAACTCAATGGATTCTACCGTGGAGGAATAGTTGGGTCATTTCCTCTGTGAGTGTGTATATATAACATCCAAGAAGGAGGTTATGCATCTTCTGGTACCCCTGTGCTGGTTTTTTCTCTGCTTAGGAGGATAACTGTTGCTATACAGTACACATGTGTTCCAGTTTACTGGGTAGTACAATGTCATTTTCCAAAACAAGCCCATCATTTTGTACTGAGATCAGCAGGGAACATGAGTTCCCACGGCTACATACTTTTCCAGCACCTGGTATGGTTGGACTCTGATTTTGCCAATCTGATGGGTTGGAAATGACATCTCATTCAGAACTGGTTTTAATTTGCACATTTCTGACTACTAATGATGCTCAAATCTCTGTGTGTGCTTACTGGCCATTTCTCTGGAATGCTTGTTATTTTGCTGATTTTTACTACTGGATCGTTTATCTTCTTCTTATGGGTTTGTAGGAGTTCTTCACAGCTAACTACAGCATTTCCTAGGTCTTGTGAATTCAGATCTTTTCACAACATGTGGTTCTCATTTATCCACATCTCCATGGTATCTGAGTATGTGAATAAAACTTATTTGTGTTCGTGCCAAGTTTACCTGTTTTTATTCTTTATCTTCTTTAAGGACATCTGATGGTCTTTAAGAACATTTCTTCATCGCGAGGGATTTAGATCCTCTACTACATTATTTCTTAAATTGTAAGCCTTTGCTTTTTACCTGGAAGTCCCACATCCAGGTACCTGGCACTGTTCATTATCCAGGCCACCCTGCTCCAGCAATCTGCAGCACCAACTGGTAGATGAGATTGCCACCCATGGAAGGGGCTGGCTCTGGGCTCTCTGTTTTCCTCCATTGATATAGAATTCCCCCCACCTCTCTTATCAACCTTACACCATTGTTTATAGCACTAGAGTTTTATGATTAACTTTTCTGCCTAATAGGATAATGCCACACACCTGTTTTTTCTTCAGTAGTATATCTCTATTCTTGACAACACAATCAGAAGATGGCAGGAAGAAATGGGACTAAATTTCTTCATTAAAATTTTAAAGAAGGCTTTGTTAAGTTTCATGACAAGACCATGTAGGTTTTTTATGGAATTGCATTGAATCCACAGAGCAACTTGGAGCAACTGACATATTTGTGAAATGAGTATCCAATTTACCTCAGCCTTCTAATACAACAAAATTTTATAATTTTCTATTTATACTACTTGCAAATATTTTGTTAGAATTAGGCCTAGATACATTTCTCTGTTACTAGTTTGAATGTATCCCTTTGAAAATCACATTTTCTAACCATTGGTAGACAAATGCAATTGACTTGTTACATTGGTCATTGCTATAGCATTATGACTATAATCACTTACTAATTCTACTAGTTTGTCTATGGATTCTTTTGGTTTCTTATACAGAAAATTCTGTTATCTGTAAATAATGATGGTTATAGTTCTTCCTTTTTATATTTTAGCAAAGTATTCCTCTTTCATGTCATAGTTTCCTGGCTGAGCTCTCTGGCGGAACACAGAAGAGGGGAAATGGTAGTAAGTAGTCTTGCCTTGATCTATATTTTAAGCAGAATGCTTTTTGACAATTTAAATGTTGTGTACATCAAAACATTATTCTATCTGTAGATATTCATTAATTACCAGTTGAAGGAAGTTTTCTTTTACTCTTGTGTTACTAAACTTTTAAAATAATAAATGGTAATTGAAATTTTACCAAATATTCTTTTCTTGGCTATTAAGATAAAGAAGTGATTATTCTCTTCACTTCTCTTAATATAGTAGTTACATTAATGTGTTCTATGATGCTGATATACATTTACATTCCTGGAATAAATCCCAGTTGTACCATCTTTTTGTATATATTGTACTCTTCAGACTGCCAATGTTTTATTTAGGATTGCTTCATTAGGCTCAGTAACAAGATTTGAGTATAGTTTTTCCTTCACTCTACCAACTTTGTTAGGTTGTGGAATTAAGGTTATACCACTCTTTTAAAATAAATTGTGCAGTCTCCCCTGTTTTTCACTTCTTCGAAATATTTTACATCATAGTAACTAATCTGTTTCTTGACTATTTAACTCAACTGTAATATCACTGGGGGGGGTCTAATGTTTTCTTTGTGTAAAATTTCCATTATTGACTCAGTTGCTGGATGAAGCAGTGTTACTAAGAGAAGCCTTGGGGATGGAGGAGAGATGCTTTCTCAGGATTAAGCCTGTTTGTAAGCTGAGAGGACAGAACCATACAGGGTGAGGCTGCAGGTAATACAGTGCCCTGTGCAGACAAGCGGAACAGCTCTGCCCTTCAGGGACAGGATGGACATGGGGCAACGGGCATATTCAAAGGCAACAGAGAGCTGAAGCAGAAGGAACTGTGCCTGATGGCTCTGCTTTCTTTGGGAAGAAGAAAGCAGGCTTGCCCACCTGGAGAGGAGGGGGCAGAATGAGGGCTTCAGGGAAATAGGAAACCTGGGTTAACAGAGGAGGAGGACAGGTGCACAGAGACATGGCAGCGGCTGGCTGTGACAGGACAAAGGCAGGTCTCCAGGCTGGGGCTCCGATGCCAGGAACTCTAGCAGGAATGGACAGAGCCCAGGGTCTGTGAATTAAGGGGAACTACATGACGTTTGTGGAAGAGACAGGTCATGACGGCTGGAAGAGAGTGAGAGAACGGGGCCGGAGATGTGTGTAGAGATAGAGTAAAATTGCAGTAAACCAGGGAGGGAAAGAGGCAGGGACAGACAGAGGTGATGAGAAGGGACAGGTATGGGCTTAGCTTGTCAAGAAGAGCATTCCAGTTTTTTGGGGGTGGGTTAAGGTTGGGGCTGATCCAGTGACATCACAGGAAGGGAATGGAAGGAGGCTTCGAGGAACACACACGGAGCCCGAGTGGGAAAGAGCCAAGTGAAGGCAGGGACGGTCCTCCTGTACTTGGTGCTCAGCGCTGCCCTGCAGCCAGGTAAGGAAATCACATACAGTGTGTAATTGCACGCTGCCCACAGGATGACAAAGGGGGTCCTAATACCATCTGTATCTGTGGGCACCATGCCAGGCAGTGGCATCTGTGGTCTGTGAAGACAGTCTCATTTTGCACATTTGCACATCTACAATTTGAGAGTCTCCTTCCCTCTTCCATAGTCTCTCTTCCTCTAAAACACAGGCCTCTGGCTTTTGATTCTTGATCCATCTAGTTCCCAATACTGGTAAAAGAACTGAGTTGAGGCGCTTCACATTAAGTATCTTTCTTGATCCCCATTGCCACTCTACTGAGTTAGACAGTGTCATCCCCATTTCACACACAGTAAAACTTAGGCACAGAGATCAAGAGATTTGGCTAGGTACAAACATCTCTTGTAATTGCAGAGGTTTTGGGAAAAAGAGATCATTTGCTGATGATTTTGTGTCCATGCTCTCCTTTTGACTTTGTTCTCCCCAAAACCTCCTGGAAGGGACAAGTCCTGTTATCCCCACTGGCAGAGAAGTAGGTCCTTGGTCCAAGCCTCACACCCAGTAAATGCTGGAGCTGGGACCCAGCCCTGACTCCTGTCTTGTTCTCTTATGGTCATTGCACAAGGATCTTGGCACTCTCTCTGCACCCAGAGACACAGGGCTGACCCAGTCCTGAGTGTCAGGCTGACCCTGGAGAAGGTCAGCAGTTTGGCGCAGGCTCCCTGAAGGCCTTGCAGAGCCCGGCACACCTACTGGGGGACCCTATGTCCTGAACCACTTATCTTCAGGAACAATTGAAGAACCACCAAAGGGAGCTACAGAAGCCAGAGCACAGGTCAGGGGAGTGCGTGCCCGGCCCCGCCTCCTGTGCTGACCGGCTGGCCCAGCCCCTGGGTTGAACTGCTCGGGTTAAATTCCAGGTTAGCCGTGCACCAGCCACATACCGTGCTCCTGAGCACAGTCTCTCTGCCTCAGCATCTCCTTTGCTCCATATTCACAACAACATTCCTTCCGCACAGTGTTGTTGTGGCGAATGTTCCTCAAACATAAGCATTCTGTAATTGTTACTCTCATAATAACGATTATTATTGTTACTGTTATTTAAACAGATAGGAACACTGAGGCCCAGAGAAATCAAGGGAATTTCCAAGTTGCCACACGGAGCCTGAAGGCATGAATCTCTGCTTTGGTTTTGTGTTTTTAACCTCAGCATCCTTCTTCCCTCATGAGGAAGAATCGGGGTAATATGGGAAAATTCTGTATTGATCAGCTCAGAATGCTGTAACCAAGCACCACACGCTGGGTGGCTTAAATGACAGAAATTTATTTTCTCTCCGTTCTGGAGACCAGAAGTTCCCACATCAGAGTGTTGGCAAGGTTGACTTGTTAAAAGGCTTTGCTCCTCCGTGTGTAGATGGCATCTTTTTCCTGTCTTTTTTTATGCGGTCTTCCCTATGTCCTCATCTGCTCCTCTCACAAGGACACCAGGAGTCTTGGATTAGGGCCCTCCCTGGTAATCTCACTTCAGCTTAGCCACCTCCTTAGAGACCTTATTTCCAAACACAATCACATTCTGACACGCTGGGGGTTAGAGCTTCAATATACAGATTTTGGAGGGACGCAATTCAGTCCCAGCAGGTACCTGCACAGATTCTGACACAGAGAAGATGCCCAGAAACCGTATCAACTATTATTGTCACAGCCTGGTTCCAACTGTGTCTTATCTCTAGAGTTTGATGAAATTCCCATACTGAAGATGTGTAATGTCAGGGGCAGAGGCCCCTCAAACTTGGCCTTTCGCATGTGTCCCGGAGAGGGGGTCACACAGTTTAGGAGCCCGCTGTGCCCGGGACCCTGTGGAGGAAAGGGGACCTGTGCAGCTTCCTCTCAGACCAGCCTGGAGCTGCTCCAGCACAAGCCTTGTGCACCAAGTAAATCAAGCCCTCCCACCCCTCTTCCAGGACGTTGGGCAGACTTCAGTGTAGGGATGAATGTACCCAGGGGTGAGCATGTGGGCACTAACCCCCTATGTCTGTGGGGTGAGGTGGTGTTCCAGCTAATGGTAAATATTATATAGCTTGTTGGCTAGAAAGCATCTCTTTGAAAGGGACAAACAAACCAGACTTGAGTTTGATCCCACCTACACTCCCTCCACGAATATAATGCGCAACCCTGAGATACTGGGTCTTTTTATCCCCTCCACCATTTTCCAAGACCTTTCTCTACACCTTCTTCCCAAGACCAGCCTTGCTTCTTTCCACAGGGTGCCCTTCTAATCTCTCGGGCAAATGGCAAAGGTAGAATTACACGCCTCCCGTCCATTCCTGAGAGAACGGAATCGGCATGAGGGGCTGGAGGGCCTGGCCAGCACCAGACACATCTGTGGTCCCCTTGCAGGACCAGGGACTTGGTAATGCTGGGCACACCTGTGACCAGGAGGGCCACATAATATGTGTTCTGGTCCTTCCCTGCCTTGATGATCTTTGACGCAACATAGGGTCCCCACTGGGGTGCATGTACCCTTGGGTGTCCCCTCTCCCCTCACGCTATGGCAGAGCCAACACCTCAGAAGGCAACTCACATCTCCGCCACTGCAGGGAAGAGGCTGGAATTATGGATGGAGTGGGGTTTGACAGGTTGATTGCCGTGCGCTGGGGAGGTGTGTTTTTCAGCCTGAAGAATGCAGCAGGAGCTACCACATCCATGCACGTGTTCATTCCTGTATCTAACAGAGGGTGTCCCGGGCCCTGCCCTCTGCAAAGCAGGAGAGCTCAGCATCCAGGGACCACCAACTGTGAACAGATCATCAAAGACTACAGGGAACCCCCTGAGGGCAGCTCACTCAGCCCTGGGATGACCACAGAGGCTTCAGGAAAGGGGGCTGTGGTCATTTATTGGCTGTGTCACCCCTGACAGGTCCTTCACACAGCGTGGCTGGCAGCCTCAGGGGGTGAAGGAAGCACTCCATGAACCGTGAGCTGCATTACAAATGCTAATTATTGTTAGGAAGGTGATTGCCCGGGAACGTGATAAAGTTCAAACTGCTTAGCATGACAGCCGAAGCAGCTGACGCGGAGTCACGTCACGCTGCCTCTGCAGTGCAGCGTGTGCTCTAGACGCACAGCCTACCTCGCCATTGCTCAAACCATCTATATACTGTCATGCCTCTGTGCCTCTGCACCCCTCCTGCTTCCTGTTTGGCACGTAACTGCTTATTCATCAGAACAAAACTCTCATAGCAACCGCCATGCCCATGTGCACACACACACATGGGCACACATAGACACAAACTAGGCACCATTAGCTAGCTGTTCTCTTCTGAGCAAATTGTCTGATCTCAAGGTAAGCCAAGAAAGACCAAATTCACTAAGTAAGCTTCAGTTACCTTCTCAAGATGTCCCCTGATTCTGATAACCCAGGGGGTGAAATAGCCTTCGCTAAGGTCTTACTTTCCTGATCCAACCTGAAAATTCAGAGTGAAGCACCATGCAGTGAACTCATAGATAACCTTTTTCCTGCCATGCAGAATGCCCACCCCTGCATCGTTTGCAGTAACATGAACCAGGGGAAGGTATTTTAATGTCCAACAATAGAGAAGACCAACTAAATAAAATAAAAGATGATAAACATAATCGACTATTAAAGTTATGCTTTAAATGTATTTAAAAATAAAGAAAAATATTACATTAAATCGAAATACGGATTTCACAAAAGTTTTATGGTGTGACTCCATTTTTGTACAAAACTAAAAAGGAAAAAACATAACACCCTGAAGCTAAGGTTGGCTCAGGTGAGTTAGGAGTACAGGTGATTTTAATTTTTAATTTTTTCCTGTGTTTTGCTATATTTACTAAATATCCTGTAAAAAATCATTCTTTATGCATCAGGCAAGAATAAATGTGGTTTAATTCTTTTTAAATCACCTTGATTTAAATGATCCAAAATTTTGAATTCTAGATGTTTGTGTATTTTAATAGTCAATCATCCATCTGTCCAACCTTCCATCCATCCATCAATCCTAGGAAAAATAATGTCTCACTACCCTGGCCTCACTCTGAGGCCCCTGGGATATGACTGAAGCCACAGGGAGGGCTGAACATATGCTGATGCAGAGGGGAGGTGCAGGGACTGTGGAGCAGCCCATCCTGCTCAGGGCACTCTGGGTGGGGCAGCAGCAGCCACGAGCAGACCAGGAGAGGAGGGTGTGGGAGCAGAGGCACCTGGGTAAGGTCCAGGATGACTTGTGAACTTCTGAGTCTGGCTCTCCAGGCTGAGATTCAGCAAGCAGAGGAGAGCAAAGGAAAGTCTGCAAGATGAGGGTCTCAGCTGCAATAACGACAATTACCTTATACAAGTCCTTTATGAGCCTCAGACCCCCATGCTGCACTGGTCCTGTGCAACCCTTCATTTACACTGAGGAGAGAAATGACACTCAGGGAAACCCTGTGCCCCAAGACATCAGCGTGCTGAGACCTGACAAGGACCTCCATCCCTACCTCTCTCCCCACTGACCCTGATGTACCACTCCCAGGCTTTGTGACCTCCAAGGAATTGCCGGACCCCTGTCCTCAGTCACAGCATTTATAAGCGGGGACATCCCATGCCTTTCAGGGTTCTCTTAGCAACAAAAGGACTCACAGATGTAAAAACACATTCAGAGCATCCACCCCACTACATGTGTGACCTGTGATTTTCATTAACCAAGCAGGTTTCAGGTTTGCCCATTTCATTCTGCAGAAAGCCAAACCATCTCACAAACAACAGTTTTCACATAACTGCATCTCTGAAAACTGCAAGCCTCCAATTAGGCTTTTGCTGTCTAAAAGAAAATGCATGCCATCCCTTCTGATGTAAAAGGAATTTACTAGCTTCCTACATAAAGGGTCCTTTTCATTTAAATGGAGAAGAAATCTTAATAATAGATGATTGCTTTATGAATATGAAAATTATATATTCATTGCATAATCAACCGTTCAATTGACACATCGTTGCATCTCCCATGGAGTGTGTGGAACAGATTTGAAACCACGTGACCAATCGTTTCAAGGCTTCTTTTAGAAAACAAGAGGCCTGCTATTTAGTGGAGGGTAGAAGGAATAACACGTTCAAATCCTCCTTTACGTACTAAGCACCTGCTGTATGCAAGGAGAGTTTGTTGGGAAGTTTACAATCTCCCGGGAGATAACCTCCACCACAAAGACACTCGAAATCCATGAGGTTAGTACACAAATTATTCTAAAATGATCTAGATTGAAATCTGTAAGGTGAAAGTCTGCTCACAGTGATGAAAAAAGAAAAAAATAAGTTTAAAGGATCAGCTATAGACAAGCACTTTAATCGGATGTTTCTGTTTACTTCTCAGCGCTGTACTGTCTGATGGGTACCCTCAGCTCCACCTTGCACATGAAAAACTAAGCCACAGCAAGATGGGTCCGCTTTCTCTGAATGCACATCGTAGGACCCAGAAGATAATTATCTGGAGCCCAGTGCCCACTTACTGCTTTATACCACACGGCCTCCCACAGGAGCTCCCAGGAAGAAATGCCTCCAAGGTTCCAAGTAGGCACAGCCTCCGAGTCACGGGATGGATGAGGCTCCTCAGAGCAGGTGCGGCCAAGGGACTGGGAGGACTGTGCAGGGCGTGGGCTGAAAGCAGTGGCCTGGAGGGCACTCCCCACGGAGGCGGCAGGTGGGGGCCGGATCCCAGCCGTGCGCAGGGGCGTGGGTGAAGCGGATCACGGAGGGCTCTCTTGGCAGGAAGCGCTGAGACCCTGAGGGGGTCTGAGCAGAAATGAGTGTGAAGGCTCTGTCTCTGGAGAGGAGCTCGGGGGAAACACGGAGGCAGGGGGTCCCCGCAGGGGGCTCCACCCTAGGACACAAGAGCCAGTAAGGGTGCTGCTAGTGCAGGGGCAAAGGGGCCACCTAGTCATCTCAGGAAACGGCAGGGCTCAGCAGGGGGCCAAGTGTGGGGGGTGCAGTAAAAGGAAAGCAAGGCATCAAGGGACACCGAAGAAACCAGGGGTACCTCCTCCTCGCCAGAGTTGCCAGACATAGCAAATAAAACTAAGGATGTCCCCTCAAATTTGAATTCAGGTGAAGAACAGGTAATATTTTAGCATTAAATATTTGCATGGGAAACACTTCTGAAAAAGTGCCTGCAATTCAAATTTAACTGGGCATCCTGTATTCCGCCTGTTAGTCCTACCCAGAGGGACACAAACGCCAAGTGGCCCAGTCAGTTTCCCTACAGAACTGTGTGGGCTCAGCCCACACCATCTGCAACCGGCTTTGCCTGCATCGGCGCTTGTGGTACACTGCACAGACCTCAAAACAGCACCTCACAGCCAGTTTGCACAACCAATAAGGCTTGTCCCGGTGAGACAGGGACCATGGGCTCAGACAGAGTAGGGTGAGGGCCTCTGGAAAACACAAAGCAAGATAAATCCATTGTGGGATTTGCTTTGGCCTGCCGGGGGGCCCAGTTTATTCTTCTGACTTTACCCAGGGGCTGATTTTCTTTCCCCAGCCCTGGTCAAGTGATTTGCCACCTGGGCACTTTAACAAGCAAGCCCAGAACAAACAGGAAGGATTCCATCTTGATGATAAAATTGCATTCTAAAAGCCCTATTAGTTAAAAGTAAGTTTCTTAACATCCTCTTTAACAAACAGAGGAGAACTCAGCCCACCTCAGGAGCAAAGCAGGCAGTCTTGAGTGATACGCTCCCAGACCAGGAAGCTGCTCTCCTAGGAGAAAATGAGAGCAGTAAATTTCTTATAAATGACGAGGAAGACTAATAATAACATTTGGGGACCATCTGGCAGGTCTGCATTCCTAGCCCTTTGTCTCTCAACCGCCTATAAAACCCCTAGACAAGTACCACCCTGGAACTCTCTTGTCCCCTCCTGCCTTGAGCTGGGAGCTCTGTCCTCTCGCTTCATCTCTCAGTAAAAGCCTCTCACGTTGCTCTCCTACCTTGAGTGTTTGCGACCTTCATTCTTTGACTCCGGGAACAAGAACCCCGGCATCAGCAGAATCTGAGTGCCTGCCAGGGACCCATGAGGAATACCAGTGAGAGGGGCAGGCGTCAACAATAGCAGGTTTCCAGAGACACAAACACCATATAATCACTCATATTCAGAGAAGGGCACAGACACCAAGGCTCTGGAAAGAGAAAATCAACTTCCTTACTTCCTTTTATCCCTGGCGTTGTCTCCCCTTCCTCTCATTTGACAAATATTTATTGACTTCCTAGGATATGCTGGGCACTGTGAACTGCAGTTAAAAAGATACGTAAGCTATGGCCCCCAAGAGGCAGCCTTGTGTACCGGGTTTCAAACACTGGCCCTGTTGTTTCCACACTGACTGCTCTTCATTTGATCCTCTACTTCCTCACCAGGAAAATGGGTATAATAGTGCATCCAGGCAAGATTGTTCTAAAGACTCATTTACATGTGGTAAGCGCAAAATAATACCAAAAGCTAGCTGCTTCTCTCTGACCCCATCCTCATTTCCCATTCATGGAGAAAGACAGATGGTCTTACAATCCACAGTAGTTAGCAAATGATACAGTGTTTTTAAAACCCAGAGGAAAAAGCAAGTTATCAACAGAGGAAGCCATTTCGCTGTATCCTAAAGAAGGAATGAGGTGTGCTAGCCATGGGCCTCTAAAAGCCGAATCTGCCCAGGCTTCATTCACATGGAAAGCCACCCTCCATTGCTAATCTTCCATTCCACCGACGGGTTCCATTGTGATTAGCCTTGCTCCCAAGGCTGGGTCGGTAGGGTTGCCTTGGGTCGATTGCAGGAGCAATCAGCAAAGATTCCTGCCCTTCTTAGGTCTGGAGCCCCCAGAATCCCCAGAAGCCTGAAGCTTCTGAGCACTCTGCAGCCAAGAGAAATCACACCTGAGAATGAGGAGAGAGACCCGGTGATGTAGATCAAACCCCAGCACCATTCTGGAGCCAGATCCACCTCTGGACTCAGCCATTACGTCATCCAGCAGAGGTGGCTTTTGGTGAACCTGTTGGGTCCAGGGTTTGTCACTAGTCATTACACACCCCCATGCCAGTTGACATCTCACATTAATTTCTCAAATACTCAGTGTTGTCTATATTACCTGAGAAACAAAAGATACAGTTCAGAGAAAAATACTGATCAATCCCTATTAAAATGTAAATGATCCTTTCACCAAGAAATTGTTAGCTGACTATTGGGTTCTGCATCAAGCATGTATATAAAGGGGAGACATTTCCATTTGAGTCTTGAATGTGGAAAGTGCTTCAGATATTGGACAATGATAAAACAGCAAATACCATTGTTACTTAAAACACAAATCAATTTCCAATTATTTACTTTAAGAAAGTGTGACTATTTCTGCAGATAAACAATGAGTTCTAGATTGTGAAACTGTTATAAGGAAATACCCTCATCCAGACCAATATTTGGAGATTCAAAATGAGCTCACAGTGTACACCACGATTCATGGCAGACTGTATTTCTTCCTTGCATTCTTAAAACATCTCTGCATGAGCTTCAGTAAGATTTTTTGAAATTCTGAGACACAAAATTCTTATTTTCTGGAAATGTTAGGAATATTCAGTATTTGCATTCATAGATGCATTTTTTCTACCCTATCAATCAAATGAGCACCTTTAAGATAATCTCACTGATGATGTCATCTGCCATCTAGGCAGCAGGAGACATCACCCCCCTGGTATAATGATAATTAAGGCCTTTTTGAATTACAAGGCATATAAGACACAGAGATCCTTAGGCTTCAGTTGTAGCCACAGAGGGAAAGACACAGAAACACAAAACACAGAGATCCAGATATCATGGGCACAATATTCTTAATTTGATCCGAGCCCAGGCAGACAGACACACCAACGAACAAGACTGAGAACTAGATTCTCTGTCCTCTCTCACCCAAAAGATAATAGATCATTCCCTCCATCAGTTCCTCTATGGAGATCAGCGAATGGTTAGACCGTAAGCCAAATTCCCCATCACTGCAGCCACCAACAGGAAAAATCTTCATTAGATGTCAGAGAACCAAAGACATAAAATCAGCAAGGTTGTGTTGACCCTTGTAATTCCTCTCTGCACACCAGGCCGAGGTGCAGCTGGCCTCCGGGGCGCTCTCTCCTGGCAGCACGATTCTTACCTGGCTCTGACCGGTGAGTCCGTGGGGCATCTCAGTGAACGACCTCCCAAACTGTAAAAAGACATTATTTGTAAAAAAGCAAATCCTGGTGCCCATACAAATAAAAATTAAGCATATGTCAAAAAGGTTTTCTAATTTATTATTAATGAGCAGCCCGGTAATATGTTACTATTGGTTCAATTGTTTCAACCTTAACATATATTCAGAAAGTACATTGACAAATAGTAACTTTACTTAATACAAGTGACATCTGTCCTAAGGGTGGAATGGAGAGCGGCTTTATGTATTCCCCACAGCAAGTAATTGTATATACAGCACCCATTTCGTGGTTCAGGCGATTCAAAAGGAAAAGCCCAAATGTGTGCACGTGTATAAATGCATGGGGGGTAAGTATGGACATGCATGGCTTGTTGTAAGCGTGAAGTCCTAAGGCCATAGACTAGAGGGGTACCTCACTGTACCAGTTTTAGCAGCTCACACTCTAAGATGTATTGAGCAATGTCATGAGCATCTGACATGGAAGTGCTAAATTCTGAGAGCAGGTCAAATATTAGGAAACAAAATAATCCATTTGCAAGGGGGAAAAGCATTCACTCTTGGCTGTCTCCTCAATAAAATGCTGTCTCAGGACCAGGTAACCAGGCTGGTGGATCCGTCTCTTTAAAGCTATCTTCACTTCTGAGTCTCCTTGCCCTCAGTTGCCATTAGATGGGGCCCTGATTTTCCTGCACTCCTTCCACAGGGAATAATAGCCCCTCTCTAGTAATCAGCTTTGCAATTCTTCTGCCAGCAACTAAGGACACTTCCTGCGTTTGCCTTTCTGTGAACGAAAGAGAACAGTCAAGTGATTCTTTGCAGAACAATCACCATGTGATTCCAGGTGGTTTTGCGGACTGGTGTTGAGAAGTAGCTGAGGACTCATCTTGCTCCAAAAACAAAACAATAGGCTCCTCATAACAGTCATCCCTCCAGGTATCCAGGAAAATTCAGACGTGCAATAAAAAATAGTCCTGCTCAAAGAATAAATAAATAAAATTCACTTCCTGCTATTCTTACCATCATCCCCTGTAACAGTCACAGGTCATTATTACAAGGGCACTGCTGAAAATAACTGGAGAAAAACTAAAAATAATAATGCAAATAAACACTTTGGAACATATTGGCCTGCATAGCTGGGAAGCCCCATGATGAAGCCAATCCCCCCAGAGAAAGACCTAATTCTGGCTTGGTTCTGTTTGTTGCTACTTGACCGCATTCATCTGAGAAACTTTCCCCCTGTCATAGGCAAGATGGTCCCCAGAAATGCAGCCTGAGGCCATTGTCAGCAATAGCCACTGGTCAGTGATCCACAGGGTAATAATAAACCCACCACCTTGGAGGTGATCTTTTCCTCTGGACGGAAGTTATTTGCATCACTGCTAGAGAAAGCGGACAAGTGGACAGGGAACGAGAAAGCAGACAAGTGGACAGGGAACTTCGCACAGAAATGTCAAGTTTAAGTGATGCAGAGTTAAATTCCTCTAGATAATTAAATAATCCTTGGACACACTTGTTCAACAATGCCCCACTGGGACATTCTAAGGATCTGCTGCACTCGCTGGGCTTATTTTCAAGTTTTGGGTGTTTTTCTAGTCAAATATAATATCGCAACTGGTAAGTCCAAGAACAGTGTAAAGCAATGATAGAGAAAAATTTCTGGTGTAGAATAATATGATTTTGTACTAATTTATTGGGGACCTTTTGAAGGGCCCCTACCAGTAAGATGGCGAACTTCCGGCTTCTCTTGGGGGGGGGGGGGTCCTCGGTTCCCGCCGGCGCCACCTGAAGCCCAATCACCTCTCGCCCCCCTCCCAATCCCAGCACCTAGCCAATAGCCACCAGTCTCGTAGAAGTAACACCACAATCACCCCATGCCCCTTCTTATATAACCCAGCACATTTCCCTAATAAAGCGGAATTCTCTGGTAAATTGCTGCTGTGTCTCGCTCCTTTCCTTTCACCTTTCATCACTTTTTCCTAGCTTGCTCTAATGATAGAAAGAATGCTGTCAAATAGCGTTAATATGTTAAAGGGAGCAATTCACATATGTTGACTAATTTATTATGAGATCAGTGAGTTTAGAGTGCAGGATAATTATGACAAGGATGGATGGCAAACTTAACCTTTTTCACTGATACAGAACATATGAAATAAAATCATTTTGTGCAACAAAAATTCTAACAATTATGTTTTCATAAAATAAATTCTTATACTCTGAAAGTTTCAAGTCAATAGATCTGAATACAATAGGTCTGAATTAAAAAACCGAATGTTAGAAAGTTATCCATCCTATTAGAAAATAGACAAAATCAATTTTAAGATGATAAGATACAGACTAAAATTTAATGGCTATCTCTCTTGTTTTTCTAAGCTAAGAGTAATATCTAACTGCTTTGCATTTTCTTCCTTTCAGATTTCTCATGAACTTCTGATGTAAGCTATGGTTTCTATTTTTGACTAACATGTTAAATAATGTATTGGGGACTCATATATTTGTTGCTACACTTAGTAAGTAGAGAAGGCTCGGTGAAGAAAGTGATTATAAATTTAGGTCTAAAGGATGAGTAGGAGCTAAGTTCATGTGGACCAGTGGTGGAGAAGGGAATTTCAGACAGTAAGAGCAGCAGGTGCAAATGCCCTGTGGTGGCTGGATCATGCCGTATTTGAGGAACTCAAAGGTGGTCAGTGTACACCTAGAGCACTGTGAGCCAGGATGGTAGTGTAACATAAGTCTGGGGAAGGGCCAGCCCTTTAAGGCCAAATGAGGAGTTTTGTTCTTTATCCTGTAAGGGATAGGCTGGCATTCACAGTTTTAACACTGGATGCCTTTTGAAGATAAGTTCGGCTGTTAAAGAAAAAGGATTGGAAGAGTACAAGACTGGTCATGGCTACATGGTCAGGAGGCAGTGCAATGGTTCAGGTGGGAGTGTGGGAGAGGTCAGTGTGGTGGTGGTAGAGATGGAGGAACATGCCAGCTTGAGACTATGAACCACTGAGGATACACACGGAGACAAGGTAAGAGACACACTTAGTAGACACGGTAGGAGGAGATGAGAGGCTACAAACTGGGGAGTCATGAGAGTTCAGCCAACTGATAGGTTGTTTGGACTGCAAAGAAAATTTCACATAAAAATTCATATTTCTGTCTTCTCTTGGAAAACCCAATGATATTACTGGATTCCAATCTTCCTTGGCAAAGGTCTACTGGAATTGAAAAGTGTCCAAGTGTTCAGTGGAAATACCCCGTGTCCTCACCCTGACCCCACCCCACTCTACCCACCGCCCTGCTTCCCGCACTTTCTCACTTGCCGAACCCTATCAATTAACAGGTCTCTCCTATCTGTCAAAATGCTATTTCAAAAAGTTGAAAAATGACTCTCATGCACATGTAAAATGAACATGTGTCAAATACGTATTTAACTCACTAATATGGAAGCTAGCGAGATAGTAAGACTAGTTCAAAGGAGAATTCAAGAAATAGAAAAAATACATAATACATACATACAATCTAACAATCTTGTTTCATTCGTATGTGTGTGTATTTGTATTTGTGTATATGAACAAAATACACAAAAGGGGGGTATTTATTCAAGTACAGTTTTCCTCCTTACCAAGAATAAATAATTTCTATTTCTCCCAAGAAAAAACCTACAGATTAACATTCAGATTCAGAGTCTGGACCCTAATCAATAGCGAGCAGTAAGTCAAAGCAAACATTCCCTACAGAATTAAGTACTCCCGGGGTGTGCCTGCTGGCTAAGATTCCAGAATGACATTGAGAGGACATGCAGGCATTTTTTGCTTATTTCTAAGTACTGAGAAATTGCTGTCTTAATGTCCTCCCGGTTTAGATGAGCTTGAATTGACAGGATTGTATTATTATAACAGGACATCTTTCAAAATCCACTCTGAAGGTTGTAACCACCAGCTTTAAAGTTACATTATTCTGCCATTTGTCCCCTTAATTTTCTGAGAAAATACGAGTAACTTAGAATACAGGGTCAGGAAAGTCAACGCCCTGTCGTTATTTCTAACCAGGCTCCTTCCTATTACTTCTTCTTCATCCACTTGCAAATAATGCTTCTCCGTTAGGTGGCTTCACCCTGTGAAGAGAATCGGGGCCCTGGGCGAGGCCTGAATCACATTATTTACACCCCCTCTGCTTCTCTGAATAATGACTCATCCAAGTCCAATCTCTGCTTGGTTGTTCGTTGTCAGATTTTCCCTTGAGAGCGACAGCAAGCCATGGCTGTGTTTGAACACAACGGGTAAAGTGGAAAATTGACACAATTATCCCAATAATCTGGGCTAAAAGGAAAACAATAATTGTGTGGGAAATAAGGCTGGTTTCAGCAGACACCACACAAATGGACTGTCATTATCAGGAAAACTCATATTCCCAATGATTTATTTCATGGATTCTTTCTCCACAGTCCAAGATTTTATTTTACATGATGTGTGGGTCAGCTCAATGTCTATTTGCTCACAAATAGATTCCTGTGAAATCTTGGCCACATGTTCTGTGGAGTGAGAAAGTGTGCCTTAATTTGGACAGTCCCAGCTGTGATCCCAGCTTCCCTCTTCACCGGCTGCTGCCCTGGGCCAGACCTCTGTATGTCACTCCCAATAGCAAATGGAGATACGGAAGCCAACTTCCCAGGTCATCATGAGGATTAAATGAAATTGCATATAAATGGCATGGTGTCCAGCATTCAGGAGGCTCCCAGGTGAATGCATTCCTGCATCCCCACGCCTTCTTCTTCTTCCAGGAGGTTGCTGCTAGAGGTTGGGGTTCAGAGAGGGCAGATGGGGAACATGAGTGTGGCAAGGAGTGTCCTCCAAACGTTCACTCCAGTGCTAAGGAGCCCTTTGAGGACTTGTCAAATGTGAATGAGCCTGTCCCATTCCAAACCTGTTACAGAAAAACCTGAAAAACCTGGACTGGATCGCTGACAGAAGAACCAAGCAGCACTGGGAGGTCTTGGAGTGCTGAGGTTTTAATTTCACACCTGCAGGCTCAGAGAGAAGTCATCTCCCAAGATCTGAGCCCCGAACAAAGGCAAGGGGAGCAATATATATCTTTCTGCTTCCTTATCTGCAACATTTCTAGGTGCACAGCAAGCAAGCGACGGGGAGTAAATTTGGGGAGTGAGTTTAGGGAGCCAGTGCCCAGCAGAGCGGGAATCAAGGGAGGGTCCTGCTGTTTTTGCTGAGAATCAGAAGGGAGCCACCTGGACCAGATTGCTGTCCTTGTAAATTTTTTCCTATCAAACCTACTGAGTCAGGTAACCCCCAGGAAAGCCAGGGACTGAGGGGGTGCTCAGTCTGCAGAAGGCTTCACAGGAGACATAATCTTGAGTCTCTAAATGAAAGAGACTTCTGGAACCCCGGAGCTGTAGATAATCTGAGCAACTGACATGTCAAATATATTTGCTTCCTTTGCAGAATTGTTTCTTCAAACAAATCTAAACTAGAAGTGGAATGTGGGAAACAGATGAAGTGGAACGTGCAGTTTGAGCCAGAGAATGGAGGGGGGACAGTTTCCTTTGGGGTGCACATGCAGTGGTAGATAGAATAGTGCCTCCCTCACAAAGATGTCCCTGGAACCTGAGGATAGGTTACCATAAATGGCAAAAGGGACAATGCAAATGTGATTAAGGTGGGGATATTATTCTGGATAATGAAGGTGGGTGCAGGGTAATTTCAAGGATTCCTTAAGAAGGTGGCAGGAAGGTCAGAATCAGAGAAGGTATTATGATGGAAGCAGAGGTCAGCTTGATGTGAGATCATGAGCCAATAAATGCAGATGATTTTTAGAAGCTAGAGAAGCCAGGGAAATAGATTCTTCCCTGGAGCCTCTAAAAAGAACAGCTCTGCTGACCCATTTTGGACTCTGACTTCCAGAATGGTAAGAGAATGAGTCTATGTTGTCTTAAGTCACTGAGTTTGCAGGGATTTGTTGCAGCAGGAATAGAAAACACACATATGCTCACTCACTCCTCTCACCACAGTGAAAAGCCATTGAGAGGACAGGAGATGCTCTAGGTTCTGTTAGATGGTGCCAGAAAAAGGCCTCCTGAGCTCAGATCCAATTAAGCAGAGGGCAAAATTGGTCAGGGACACTGTGGGTCTTGTCATGGACATCAACACCTCGGCCAAACCCAAATTCTAATTCAGCCCCACCCTGCCCCTGCCCAATGCCCAAGGCAATATCAACAATTGGTAACACCAGGACAGTAATAACAAGAGCCACCATCAGGTCTGGGGGGCTGCATGCAGCCCCCGAAGCTGTGATTTGCACAGCTGTAGGGGGACACCCTTCACATGGTCTATAAAAATGAGTGGCAGCTTTTGGAGCCAAGTTCGACTTATATGACAATGAGTGGGAATCTCGGTATCAACATCAACACTGTGCCAGCAGCAGGGACGCAACCACAGGTAGCGGACAGACCGTGCCCCAGGGGCTTGAAGAACTGCCTGTCCCTGTATGTGCCGAGCCCACTGAGCCCTGACCTCCTAGATCTTATTTACGTCCCAAACCTGGTGTTGTCTGAGAGAGAGATACGCACAGGATGGAGTGAGTGGAAGGCCAGTGGACCCTCTCCACCAGTTGTGGAGACCTTGAGTTTCTTGAAAGGCACATAGGTGTTATTTACCACTAAGTGATCATTTAGCTCTTCTCATCCTAAAATGCAATTTCCAGCTCACACAGTGTTTGGGAGAAGATGATACAAACCATGGAGACTATTCAGTAGGGGGTTAGTACAGTGAGTTTCATCAGAGAGAAAAGAAACAAAATATGAGGTGATGTTTCCCCCCTTCGGACTCAGCAGCTCCAGGGCAGTGGGCTTGCCTTCTGGAAGCAGTTAGCATCCCTCTTCCCCTGGAAGCCACCTGGGTCCCAGAGCTATCCTGAAGAGAAGTGGCCTGATTGGCTCTATTTGTCTACGATTACAGGACAGTGGAGCACCAGACCGGCGTTGTGCCACCCTGCTAAACACGCTAGGACATCTGTGGAAGAACCGCCCCCACAGAAGGCTGAGCAGCCTTTGCTGATTCCTGTTGCCCTGGGGTTGATGTGCTGCCGGGTCCCCCCCAGCCGACACCGCCGTGAGGGGCCCTCGCCGTCCCTGACCCGGTGAGCTGGGGAGGAGCAGGCTCTGCAGCTGCCTTCCCGAGACAGCCTCAGTAGCTGCGGCTTGCCTTTGGCTTTGAAGGGCTGGGGAGGCAGAGATGGAGCCAAGCCGGAGAGGCACAAAGCCGCCTGTGGACCTACTGTGCTAAGTGCTGCACATGCAAGACCCACACAGCCCCCTGCCTTCTCCCCAGGGGCCACGTGAAGCGCGTGCACCACAACCATTTCGCAGAGGAAGAAACTAAAGCTCAGAGAGTGCAAGGCCCGCCTGAGGCACCCGGACACTCAGGCAGGACCTGTTTCTGTGACTCCGGATTTGGAATCTTGCTACCATGACTCTCCTACATTTCAGCCACCAGCGGAGGAGCAATCAGCTGGATGGAGACGTCCTCTTCCACCAGACCATGTCCTCTTCTTCACACACACACAATCAGAAGTTGAGGGTGGGAAAGTGAAAAAGAGAAAGTGAAAAGTAAGGAGAATCTCAGATATCAGACCTGGAAATTATCTTGTGTAAGCTCATCATTACCCAATCAACACTGGAGAGATGTTTCATGTGCAGCTATTAAGTACCAGATACTTTGTTAGTCCAGTACTGCATGGCATTTATATGCCATGGTGTAAGATTTGGAAATTTTGTTCCTAGCGTGATGGGAAGTCCTTGGAAGATTTTGAGCAGGCAAGTGACATAGTCTGGTCTGTTTTTTATAAAGATCACAGATAGGGAGAGTGAGGCCAAGATGGATAGATTATCCTTGGGTAAGCACAGTGAGTTAGAGCCACACTGGGTCAGAGGGCAGAGTGATTTCAAAAAGAAAACAGAAGAAGAAAAGCAAAGAAAATGAAAAAGAAAGAAGAGAAAATCAAATCACATCAACACATGAATGAATGAATAAAATAAATAAAGGCAAGGCCGAGAGGGGTGGAGAAGTGAGCCTGGGGACTGCTCTGGAGACCGGGGCTCCGTGTTCATAATTGCGTCCCAGTGCCTCCAGCAGAGCTCAGCTTCTGGTGGGCTGTAAATACTCCTGCAGGAGGGAAGGAAGGGAGGGCGGGCGAGAGGGAGGAGGGAATTGTCAGGGCCTGAGGGAATGTGCAAAAGTGCAAATGTAAATACTGAGTTGAAGTCTGGAAAATCATGAAGAAGAGGGATGCTCAAAGGATGAAGTTGGATAAGACATCATTCTAGGTTTTTAAAAGTTCTGAAGGCAGATTCTAGAAAAGATATGTGTGATCTGGCTTCACACATGTGTTAGGATCAGTTTCAGCTGTGAGTGAAAGCAAACCCAAGCGGCAGTGGGTTGTAAGAGGCAAGATTATTTCTCAAGTTCACACAGTCTTTAGGGAAGCATTCTAGGGCTTGTCTAGCTCTGTTCCATGAAGACCTCAGGGATCCAGGCTCCTCCCAACTCAAAATGCACCATGGCTAAGGTGTGGTGTTGTCCACGTGGTACAAGATGGCATTTGGATTGGAACCTGACATCTTAACTCCCACTCAGTCTCCTCAGCTGGAGGTTTATGGCATGATCATATCCAGAGAGGAGGCATCAGATTACAGTGGGTTGGCAGCCTGTTTTTGTAAAGAAAGTTTTATTGGAACACAGCAATTCCCAATTTATTTCCCAATTGCCTATGACTGCTTTTGCTACAATGACACAATTGAGTAGTTGCAAGAGAAACAATGTGGCCGACAGAGTCTTACATATTTATTCTCTGGCTCTCTGCAGAAAAAGTCTGCAGACCCCTTGTACTAGAAGAGAGAGGAAGACACCTGGGGGAGGCTCCTGGCTGCTTGCTGGTGCAGATTAAATCACCAAAGAGATAAAGTGTGAGACTCTACAGGAGAAGACTTCGATCGGGGAGCCAGAAGTTCACTGAACTAAAGGGAAAGAGGAGGTCCTGGTGTCAAGAAGGTCCCACTCAGGACCTCTGTTTGCCGACCAAGTGCTGCATAGGTGGGCAGTCCATTTTCTCACCTACAAGGAAGCGTAATAAAAACATCTTTTAAAGCAAGCTGTGAGGATCATATCAGCTGAGGAGAGTGAAGTTCCTAGGACCAGGGCTGGTGTATGGCACATGTCCAAGAACAGACAGTGTGAGGAGACGCAGAGTGAGTCACTGCAGGCTAACCTCATTTCCTTCAGAAGGAGTTTCATGGGGCACATGAGGTGGGGGCCAGTTGATCTTACATTCTGGGCCTTGGAAGGCCTTGGAGAGAAGCGCTGGCCAAAATGTGTGTGTGTGTGTGTGTGTGTGTGTGTGTGTGTGTGAGAGAGAGAGAGAGAGAAGCGCTGGCCAAAATGTGTGTGTGTGTGTGTATTGAGCTACATTCTATAACAAGTAAAACAATAATTAATTTATGTTGAATTACTCAATATTACAATGACACTAGCCTTATGCTAGGGATATCAGCCGAGACATTAAGAATAAGTTTTAAGAAAAGCTCTTTTGGAAAGATTTTATATTTGAATGCTCAAAAATAGCAGAATTAGAACACATGAGACTTCTCTCCATTAATTTTATGGTTTCTTACTGTTTCTATCTTAATGAACATGAGGCACTATAACATTTTTGGTGCCTAGAACGTTCCAAAGTCTTTGCCCGGAGCTCTTGTGAGGACGAATGTCAGCGTGGGGGCCTCTGTGCCGACTGCTGTGCAGCCCAGTCAGCTCCTGTCCGATGCAGGCACGTACGCCCCACAAGGAGCCAACATTAAGGTGAAAACCTTCCCACATAAGACCCGCGGTCACATCCCCTCAAGAAGCAGACAACCGCAGTTAGAACCGCACCGCGAGAACAGGCTGGGAGAGCGGCAGCTCTCAACACCACATCAGGGCTAAATCTCAGGGACCTCAAAAAGGTAAAAACAACACCTCAGACGGCCCCCAGAGACGCTCAGCGCTCCTGTTGGCCTTTCTGTGGTCTCAGGGCCCTGGGGCAGTGCGTGCGGTAGGGCCGCCTGGCGTGCGGGAAGATCAGCTCCTTTGCACCTAGCAAATTTGGGCTCTGGAGGCAGGGCTGCCCTTTAGGAGCCGCGTGACCCTGCACAGGACGCTTTGCTTCTCTCAGCCTTGACTTCTTCATTTATATGATGATGCCTACTTTGCAGGACAATTGAAATTTAATGAAATAGTGAGTACAAGACACCAGCTAAGTGCTGAGCCCAAGCAGACATGGCGCTGTGAACATCCTGCCAGGTGAATCTTGTCCTCAGCTCCAAGGGCGCTCCAGGGTTCCCTGGACTGGTTAGGCTGATGCTCCAGTGATACCCCTGTTTGGGAGGCTCGAAGCGCTTCCAGTGTGTGACCTTGATATTTACTCAAAGTACCTTCAACAGCCAAGGTCTCTAAAGGCAGGGACCCTGTGCTCGTCAGCCGGGCCCTGTCGTGCCCATGGAGGGCTGACTCTCACGGCCCCCGCCAACCGGTGTCAGAGCTGAGCCGGCAGGAGAGGGGCCCTGCCCTGCCAGTGTATGCATCACCGAGCACTTCTCCTTGGTATTTCTTGTAAGCCATGCAGCTATCAGTATGCTAAACATTCCACCCTTTAAAACAGCATTAATTATATAGGAAAGAATGATGAAGAAATAAATGAGTTACAGAATGAATAAGTGAATGAAATAAGACAAAAGTCTGGGTTTAAATCATGTTTCTGCAACCTCCAATTAGCTTAGTGACCTTTTCACTTAATTTCTGTAGGCATCAGTTCTGTTCCCTATTTACATGGTTGCTGTAGGACTCAAATGAAGCCCTTATAAATAATGCTTGGCACCAGGCCTGGGATATGAGAAAGACTCAGAATGAGGTGGTTACTATGCTAGTAAAAGAGCATTAATCCCGCAGGGATATTGTGCCTCAAATGAGATAATATGTAGGACATCTATTATACAGTGACAAATCATAACGATTAGAATTCTAGCTGAGTGGCAAGAGTCTATGACGTGAAGTAGATTTGTCTTCTCAGTAAAGGAGGTGCAATCTGCACGGACTCAGCCCAAAAACACCAGGTTAGACGACCATAAAGGAAATATTCTCTGGACACATTCTAATAAGAAACAGTGCAGGGATTTTAATGGAGTTATTATTTGTTCCATTCAGAAAGTAATATATTTTCGTTTAAAAGGATTTTGAAATTACATCAAAGCAGGAAGAAGAAATAAAATTACTCACCTACCAGCCAGAGACATTCTGTTAATATTGTAATATGTTTTCCTTTATGCTCTGATTTCCTCTGTACAGGTTTTAACAAGAAACTCTGTAGAATTTACTCTTTCATCCAGAAGTGAAAATAGGGTATAAAAGATTGAGCATTTTGTATTTTGTTCACTTTTCTTTGTAAGATAAACTTCTTCTCATCTCAGGTTTGTAAACATCACTGTTATTGTCTGCAAAATATCTCCAGTGTATATGCCTGTTTTACTAAATCATGGCCCTTAGCTTGTTTTCACCTTTTATTGTTCTCAGGAATGATGGAGTGAGCATCTTTGCAAATGAAAGTTTTCTTTCAAATTTTAGAAAATCCTTTGCATTTAATCAGCAGTTTATTGTTTGCAAAATTGGTTCATTTTACCCCATCATCGGGAGATGTTTCTTGAGCGTCTGCCACATGCCAGGCACTGCTCTGCGGGGTTCAGCAGAGAGCAAGTCCCCACCGTCCTGGATGGGAGCAGATTCTGGAGAGATTGCAGACAACCGCTCTCCAGCCACTGCATTTCACAGCATTGCAGCACTGCCTTACTACTATTACCATTTTAGGCATGAAGAGCTTGGGGACTCAGATGACCTAACCCCTCCCACCAACACCCCTGACCTCTACGAGAACTGAGGACTGGCCCCTTGTCATCGCTGCAGCCAGCAGCGCTGCCATAGCCCTCCATGCGCACATCTGCGGGCCCACCGGACTGTGAGCTCATGACATCTTTATGTTCCCGGAGCTCAGCAACCAGGATGGTGCTCGGGAAACGTTTAATGGTCAATGGTCTGATCTTCTTTTCCCTTCCCAGTGTCTATGATAGAGGGTCTCCATTCATCCTACTGTCAGCAAAATCCAATTCCGAACTCTCCAAACCTGTCCAAGAATCTTCTGTCACCACTGGGCAGCACACAGGGGATTGACAGCCGCTGTGAGCCGCGGAGTGCCCCCCAAATCCAAACTGCATGCCCTTGGCAGGTCCCCAGTGAACGCCCCAGGAGGTGAAGTGGGGGATGAGTCCAAGGAGCCTGCAGGCAAAGGAGCAAGGCTTCCTGAGCACAGCCGATGCTTTCCATCTGGGTGTGAAATGGGGTTTTCTTGATGGCTAATAAGAACAGCCTGTTTCCAATTTCACTAATGCCTTCCATTAGAGCTTTGGCACAGACCAGCAGAGGGGCCCGACTGGGGGCTTTGCTGTCATTTCTTAAGAGCTAGAAACTGCTTTGTCATTCAAAACTTTCCTTTGATCCACCCAAGAGTTTTAAGGTTTATTGAAGCAGATTTGCAAAAGAGCCCACCTTCCCCTCTGCTGGCTAGCTGGCAGCCTTGGGCAAGATTCCTCACCTCTCTTAGCTTCAATCAGCCTTCTGTAAAGTGGGGATGATAACACCTGTCCAGCCTGTGTCCCAAGTAATTGGTGAGGATCAGATTTTGGAACAACAAACAGCAATGACTGCCACAATTCCTCAACCCTTCACAGGCACCAGACACTAAGACATTTTGCCCTCAGTATCTCATTTAGTCTTTGTAGCAATCCTGCAAAATGCAGTTGGTAGAATCTTAGTCTCCAGAGTTGGCCACATCCTAAATGCTTGAGCCTGTGAATATGTTGAGATTATATGGAAAATGGGAAAGTCAAATTGCAGTTGGAATTAGGGTTGTTAAGCAGTTGACCTTAAACAGGGAGATTATCCAGATGGGCCCAAAGTAACCACAAAAGTTCTTAAAAGTAGAAGAGTCCAAGAGAGGTCACCATGGAAATAAGGTCACAGCGCTGTGACACAAGCAGGAGTCCCCAGCAGCACTGGCTTTGAGGATGCTGGAAGGGGCCATGTGAGCCAAGGCACGGTGGCAGCTCTGCGAGCTGGAGAAGGCTCAGCGAGCCACCGGGAGAAACGCAGCCTGCTTACACCTTGGCTTCAGCCCATAGAGACCCGGGTGTGACTAATAACCTACAGAAATGGAACCTAATAAACGGGTGTAGCTGGAAGGCACTGGATTTGAAGTAATTTGTTACGGAGCCAATAGAAAACAATATATTTTCATTATTCCTTTTCTGTTTATAATGGATGAGCAAACGGAGAATCAAGAAAATTAAACATGTTTCCATGGTCTATCAACTATCTCTAAATACAAATCTGTGTCCTTAATCAGGCTCTCACTGCACAAAATGATAACTGGTCGTAAGTGTGCCAAGGGGTACAGTGCCAAGGGGTACAGTCTTATATTGCAAAAGGCCCCTCATGGCAGCAAAACCCACTTGAACGAAGGTCCAGGCAGCTGACCTCCACCAGGCTAGGTTCTAACGATTAGGTCAGAATTGCATCCCCTCTGAGAAAAGTGGTGGTTAGCCCTGGGAAATGTGTATAGGCCTATTAACTTGCGTCAGAGCCAAATTAATCAGAGGCATAACAGGAGAGGGAGAGATGAGATTTTTCATTTCTCAAGTTAATGAACAAATGGATTTCTTATTCATTATTCATTGACTTTTGAAGTTTAATGAATAGCTCAGGAACAATCACTAAACTTTGGTGTTTATGGAAATCAGCAACATCCAGGTTCACTATGCAACAAATATTCAACTGTCAGTTTATTATATGTAATGAATTTCACTTATTAGTTTATCTGGTATTTATCAGCTTTACATATTTAATTAACAGCAGGTGATGAAATCATTAAGCATGGCCTCATTCTGTACCGTCCCTGAGTCTTACTCTGTTCCCAGAACCAGATGAAAGGCCCCAGCAATGTGTGCTCCCTTTTATCTGTGTCTGTGTTCTAAATGGGTTTTTCGTTTTGTTTTGTTTTCAGAACTAATCTTTCCCTTGACATTATCTACTTTTTCCATTCATTTCTTCTTCGACTGAGAAATTAGTGTCTTTCCTCCTCTTCTCTCCAGAAGGAAAATCATGGCCCTTGTGTCTAATGACAGTAAGCAGTCAGAAGAAAAAAGGCATTTTAAGACTAGTGCTTTGTGACAACTTAAAATCAGCAGCAAAATTTAAGCATGAAACTCCATCTTCAAAGAGCTCCTCCATTCCCTGCATTCCATAGCTATAGATTTACGGAGAATAAATTCAGAGATACTTTGAAAAGGAATAAAAAATTCATACGACCTAACAGAGCCTCCTGACAGATTATTATAGTAAATCAACACCACGGTCAGTTTACCTTTGCTTTAGGGAGGAGCCTAAAGATATTAGAGGCAGGAACAGGAAATGCTTTTACTTTTTCAGGTAGTGATTACTGGCAGGGATCTGTTAAAATTTCCCTTCCCCCAGGCAGTGGTTTTCCTCAGCATCTCAGTCAGACTCAATGATATTCTAAGTTGCTGTCTGTTATTGAAGCCATCTGTTTAGCTTCCTAGTGCCCATCCGGGTCACTTTCGTATTTCTATTCCATTTCTGACTCAAGGCTCCCGACCTCCACCCCTGCCACACCACTACCCAGCCAGCTGATGGGTACTGGATTGGTGGTCCTAGAAGCCAGATGGAGAGCATAGAAGGCGCTCTCCTCCCCTCCCCTCCTCCTTCCCAGGCTTAGCCCCTGATTTCGGGAGAAGAGCAGAGAGAAGGTTGCTCCACAAGGCACTGCCTGCGATAAGGCTGACAGTGCTGGATTTTTGTTTCATGATGCCCTCTTAGCAACAGACTCCCTTGCAACTAGGCCACGTCTTCCTGCTGACCTGCAAGGCTGACCCTCATAATACTCTCCATTCTTCTGCAAGAACTTCTTAGCTCCATGTGTGCTGGACCTCCAGCCTGAATCCCCTAATCTCACATCATAGTGAACCAAAGCGCCAGGGCCTGTGCATGGGTAGGGTCCATTTCCATAAGTCTTGGGGATGGAAACATGAGGAAAGTAGTCTTCTCTATATTTTCTGCCTGAACTTATTAACCAGGCCAACACTCCCCAAAACTTGGTGGCCTGATCCAAGAAGGATAAGGGAGATCCACTGGGGAGCAACACAGTCCCCCCCCTCATACAGGACCTCCCAGTTTGTCCGTAGTCTTATGAGTGACTCTTTTGAGGCCTCGATCCTTTGGTTTAGATGGGAAGAAACTGCTCCTCCATCCTTTGGCCATAACCCTTTGCAGTAGGACTTTGAGTCGGCACCTCCCATCAAGAGGAACTATCTACTCTCGTACTCCTTGAACGTGGCCTGATCTTGCAACTTGCTTTGGACAACAGAACGAGGTGGAAATGGTGGTTACTTCTGAGCCTAGACTTTCAGGGATTGTATGCAGTGTTGCTCACTCTTGGAATTCTCCCCAGCCCTTATTAACAGTTTGCAATTATATTGCTATTTATGTATTTTTTATGTCCCCCATAATGCATTGTAAATTTCTGGAGAACAGGAAACTTGCCTATTTTGTTTTTCACTGGATACTTAGCTCCTTACACAATTTCTGGCCTCCAGTGGCACCTAAAATTATTTGTACTGGGGGAAGGATGGACCAAAGAGGAATTTCTGGAGGGAAGATGCTCAAAGAATATTTAGAGCTGAAATACGTATGGCGACTTCTTAAATAATATGTAGAACATGGTATATTGAACCCTGCATGTCATCACCATCAATCTCCCCACCCAGGTCAGCTCTTCAGGACAGTCAACTCCACTGACAGAGTTTATCATGTGTTTAAACTTTGTGTATTTTTGTTTCCCTGAGGAGACAGATGAAGGGATTAGAGTCACATCTGAATCAATATGTTGGGGAACCATAACTGAATGTGAGGAAGTAGAGCCCAAGGGAAAGATGAGCTCAAAGAAATAAACGCCTTTCATACACCTGTATAAATTAGGGGGGTTTTTGAAAGTAGAATTTGGAACACTAAGTGAATTTCACCTAAAAGCTGCAGAGACACTCCATCCAATGTCTGGGTTACATAAAGATGAATGAGACATGGTTCCTGAGCTTGAGGAGTCTGTATGCTGGACACATCTGACCCTCATGGGCACACTGGGTTTCCGTGGTGAGGTATCTCCAAGACCGACCTCCACCAAATTATCACACATCAAGAAAGGCAGCATGGGTCACAAAGACATCACTGAATTAGAAGTTAACAGGTCTGAATGTAGACCTCAGTTCTAGCGCTGGATCCCTGTGGGTCCCAGACATGGACCCTCCTCTCTCTGGGGTTTAGTTTGAATTAAGCAACTATACCAGGGATACCTGCTCCCCATGAGATGACCTAAATGAGGTAGAGATGTTATGGAGTTGTAGTTTCCTCTACTTTTCTCCCTGATTTATTACTCATCCTTCCCCCAGGGCCATTCAATGATCACCCTAGAAAGCAGAAAAATAACCAATGCAGGAGGAATGCGAGTGGCAGAGATGAAATAGACTCATTCAAGGAGAGACTTGTTAATCAGTAATGGTTGCTGGGGCAGGATTTGCTTCCCTAAGGAAGTTAGAAAGAGGGATGGTGAGATTAGGGTCATGAACCACAAAACACTGCTTTTTCCTCAGCAGGGTGGGACGTGTGTTTTAGTGATTGGGTAACATTTGCAGGGGAAGAAAAGGACAGAAACTTCAGTGGTTGCTAGGCAGCCTGAAGACTTTGTAAAATAAATATGTTAAGGTCTGATGGTCAATCTTTCTTAATATTATTTCTTTCCACCCTGGCAGGTCTGTGGCTCTGGGGGATGCCAGCACAGAGTTATTAGCAATTATGAACAATGGTCATTAGGAAAAGGTCGACAATAAACAGATTTTTAAATCCTATTTCAAGATGTTCCCCTCATTAAACCACATAAAAGCTCCCTGACTAGTAAATAATGTACTCATTGAATTGAGAGTCAATTAATATCCACTGAGTGCTGTGTGCTAGGCATGGGGCTGGACACTTTAACTTGGCTTGAAATTCATATGTAACCACAAAAGACGCTGAATAGCCAAAGCAATCCTTAGAAGGAAGAATAAAACTGGGGGAATTATGCTCCTGACTTCAAACTCTACTACACAGCCATAGTAATCAAGACAATTTGGTACTGGCACAAAAACAGACCCATAGACCAATGTAACATAATAAGGAGTCCAGATATTATCCCAAGCTCATAGGGTCAATTACTATATGATAAAGGAGCCATGGATATACACTGGGGAAATGACAGCCTCTTCAACAGCTGGTGCTGGCAAAACTGGACAGCTACATGTAAGAGAATGATAATGGATTATTGTCTAACTCCATACACAAAAGTAAATTCAAAATGGATCAAAGACCTGAATGTAAGTCATGAAACCATAAAACTCTTAGAAGAAAATATAGGCAAAACTCTCTTGAATATAAGCATGAGCAACTTTTTCATGAACATATCTCCCCGGGCAAGGAAAACAAAACCAAACATGAACAAGTGGGACTACATCAAGCTGAAAAGATTCTGTACAGCAAAGGACACCATCAGTAGTACAAAAAGGCATCCTACAGTATGGGATAACATATTCATAAATGATGTATATGATAAGGGGTTGACATCCAAAATATGTAAAGAGCTCATGCGCCTCAACACCCAAAAAGCAAATAATCCGATTAAAAAATGGGCAGAGGATCTGAACAGACACTTCTCCAAAGAAGAAATTCAGATGGCCAACAGACACATGAAAAGATGCTCCACATCATTAATCATCAGGGAAATGCAAATTGAAACCACAATGAGATATCATCTCACACCAGTTAGGATGGCCACCATCCAAAAGACAAACAACAAGAAGTGCTGGCGAGGATGTGGAGAAAGGGGAACCCTTCTACAGCTGGTGGGAATGGAAATTATTTCATCCATTGTGGAAAGCAGTATGGAGGTTCCTCAAAAAACTCAAAATAGAAATGCCATTTGACCTAGGAATTCCACTCCTAAGAATTTACTCTAAGAAAACAGGATCACAGATTCAAAAAAACATATGCACCTGTATGTTTACAACAGCACTATTTACAATAGCCAAGAAGTGGAGGCAACCTAAGTGTCCATCAGTAGATGAATGCATGAATAAGATGTGGTACATATACACAATGGAATATTATTCAGCCGTAAGAAGCAAACAAATCCTACAGTTTACAACAACATGGATGGAGCTGGAGGGTATCATGCTCAGTGAAATAAGCCAGGCGGAGAAAGTGAAGTGCCAAATGATTTCACTTATCTGTGGATTATAACAACAAAGCAAAAACTGAAGGAACAAAATAGCAGCAGACCCACAGAACCAAAGAATGGACTAACAGTTACCAAAGGGAAAGGGACTGGGGAGGGTGGGTAGGAAGGGAGGGATAAGGGGATTAAGGGGCCTTATGATTAGCACATATAATGTTGGGGGAGCACAGGGAAGGAAATATAGCACAGAGAAGACAAGTAGTGTGTCTATAGCATCTTACTAGGCTGATGGACAGTGACTGTAATGCAGTATGTGGTGGGGACTTGATAATTTGGGTGAATGCAGTAACCACAATGGTGCTCATGTGATTGTATATCAATGATACCTTAATAAAAAAAAATTCTTGCTGGATAATTCAAGAATATTGTTGAAGAGGTCATGCCCTGTCACCTACTAAATTCTTCATCACATATCTCCTAATAAGGATATTCTTGCATAACTACAGGGTAATAAAATTCAAGGAAGTTAATGCAAATATGTTATTTAATGTCCACATTCAAATTTCTCTGATTATCTCAATTTTGCCTCTGACAGCATCTTTCCTCATTCCCTATGCCCAAGCCAGGATCATACATGGTATTTAGTTATCCTGTCCATTTAGTCTCTTTTAATCCAGAACAGTTTTTTGCTTTTTTTCAGGGGGTCGTGGAGGGAAGTCTTTCATGATCTCTGATTATTTACTCATGATTCAAGTTACACATCTTCACCATATGCAATGTTGAGTCCTTACTGATTCACACCATATGAGACACCTAAAGTTAGCGTGTTCCATTAGTGGTGATGTTAACTTTGACCACTGACTTAAGGTGGTGACATCAGATTTCTCCACTGAAGAAGCATTGGTACAGAAACTGGGCCAGTTTGCCAACCAGTGGCTTCAAAGAAGGAAAGTCAATTATTCTTACAGTATTTGGTTTTCACCTTCTTACTGCTACTATATATATATATTTGCTGGACTTGTTCAAGACAGTGAATCATCCTAAAAAGTAAACCCCCATCTCAGGCTTTCTCAGAACCTTGGGGTTTCCTGAAGGGCTGTCCTTAGTCTTGCTTTGAGGGTGATTTCTAATACAAATTTGTATCTTTACTCCAAAATCCTTCCCCCTAGTATCACCACGTCTTATTTCCCACAGAGAAGGTCATTACAACCATGCACTGCAATTCATGCTAATGTATTCACTGGAGTTATTTAAAATAGTAAAAAAAAAAAAAAATCAAACATTAAAAAGAAACCAACTCAACAACTGGGCCTTCACTAAAAAATTATGGAATTCATAAATAAATCCATGGAATTCCACACAGTTATTGAAAAAGATGAGGTCACCACTAAGAGGAAAAAATAAGTAGAAGAATAGCATTTACAATTTGATCACATTTCATGCATTCATTTAAACAACTGTGGTTTGTAAAAAACTTAATTATCTTGAATTAGTGCTAATGCAAAAAAAGTGCTCACCATTGTCCTAAATAAATTTTTTACTCTCCAATGTTTTCTGTCCTTCCCATTAAATCTTTGCAACCACATTTAACATCCGTCTAAATATACTCACAGATTTCCTGAAAGATTAGGAATGGATTTAATTATCAAGTACCAAGAGAGCGATCAGACTCTCTTTTTAGGGCCTATCCTGAGTTTTCAGGTCTATACGTTAAAGCTGGACACCATGTTCTTCCACATTAGAGTTCTGTTCAGTCGCAAGCCAGTACAGCACAAAGTTGCAGTGTGGCACGGTTATGTTCCAGAGTCACAGACAGCTTTAGCATATCAAGGATAAAGGATTTCCACTCTTAAAAGCCATCAAATTATGAAAGGAATGAGCCTTCTGCTAATAAACATACATACCCCATGTCTAAAATCTGCATTCTAAAGGCCTATTCATTCATAGAAAACCATTTGTACATACTAAATAGAAGCTACTGGAGTTATCAAACATTTAATCCATAGACCATCTCTGAAGTCAGAACTTTGAGAATGTGTAGACAAAATGACCTTACCTCTTGCTGTCCCCCTCAAATTCCTCACTAGAATACTAAGCTGTTGCTTTAAATGAAAAGCAAGAACTCTCAAAGTCCACACACCCAAAATTTACCACTTCCTAGATTTTCTTATTATATACCAAACTTTTATACAGTGTATGTCGAGTATATGTTCTGTGCCTACGAAACATTTTAGCACTATGTTCAGACACATGCTTCAAAATAACCTTCAAGGTAAGGTAGGAACTATTATCTCCATTTTTCAGGTGTGGAAACTAAGGTATGACAGTTAATTTTAGGTATCAATTCGGCGAATCCATGGTACCTAGACATTTGGAGAGACCCCAGTCTAAATGTTGTGAAGGTATTTTTTAGATGAGGTGAACATTTAAATCAGTAGACTGAGTAAAAGCTGATTTTTCTCTCCATAATGTGGGTGGACCTTATCCGTTCAGTTGAAGGCCTTAAAAGATCAAGGTGGTGTCCTCATCTTTCCCTCCCTTCCACCGCCATCCCTTATCCCAACACACACACAACAGGGAATTTTCTGTCTGTTCTCTGCTTTTGGACTTGAGCTGCAGCATCAGCTCTCCCCTGGGTCTACAGCCAGCCCACCTACTTTTTAGTTCTCGGACTTGCTAGCCCCCACAAGCACATAGGGCAATTCCTTAAAATTAATCCCCCTCTCCACACATACACAGACACCCTATTAGTTCTTTTACCCTGGAAGACCCTGGCAAATAGAACAGGTGCAGTAACTTGGTAACTCGGCTAAGGTTTGGGATCCAAACCTAGGTACTCTGAACCCACACACTACTTTAAGTCCATGAGTTCAGCCACTAAAGAATGAAGAAAGAAATGTAAAATTACTTACTCACCAAGTAGACATTGTTGGCTGACTGCAGTGAGTAGTACAAAGGGACAATGAAAGGACTTTTACCTAGTGCCAGTACATCCGTCTCAGCTTGTACGTGATGAGTCATTTTTGTTGATCATGTCTGCTTTTTTGACAACCTATAGTAGATAACATGACAGCAGACATATTCCCTTTATTTTTTATTATAAGGTGTTCCTAGATTTCAAAGACGCCTTCATGAAAACAACCAGCGAGAGAAAGCAGAAATCATGTGGCTCTCACATTGCCATCGGGAAACTCTGCCTGAAAGACAGAACTTTCTTCAACATAGAAGTGCTTATCTGGTATCAGGTAGCGAAAGTATCACTTCCCTTTTGAGAAGGAAAAAAGAAGTAAACAAATGCTCCCTGACTGCCCTAAGTATTAGAAGATTCTGTTCTGCTGTTCTTCTAACAAAGCCCCAAAGTAATATTATAATATTACTGATATTATAGTAATATTCCTAATAAGCCCTCAGATAATCAGGAATGTAGGCACAGAGAAACAGTAGCTAGTAATTTTTTTCCCCTTCTGATTCCTTGATGGATGGGAATAGAATCAGAACGAGGAAGAATGTAGAAAGTTTCTTTGCCTAGGGAAAAAAATCTTGAGAATGGTTCGAACTCCTGAAATTTAAGTCTCAAATGCTGTCCTACAGAAAAACTAACTACCTTTTTCAGGTTTCAAGGTAATTGGTACAGGAGCAAAACTATAATCTACATTTAATCTACATTTAAAAGGGCATATTTGTTCTAAAATTCATTAGAGTATTACCAGCATAAACATGAGCTCAGAAGCAAGATAATACGCATCATGCAGAGACTAACTAGCCAATTGGCCAGGATATGGGAAACATACAGCGAAGTTTAAAGCCAGAACTTGAAGCATAACTGCTTTTCAAGGCATTTGAACTTTAGCTTCTGTGTAACAGCCTAAGGAATATATGAAAAAATAAAAGTGATTCCAGTTAGGGGCCTATTACAGTAGACTAGGTATGGAAATAAGGGCATGATGAGCCTCAAAAACAGCATGTTAAGAAAAGCCAGATGCAAAAGACCATATGCTGCATGATCCCCTATGTATACATATATGTACATATTGTCCAGAAAAGACGAACCTATAGCGATGGACAGTGGATCAGTGGTTACGTGGGACTAGGGGTATTAAGGGGCTAGGTGTGACAGATAGAAGAAACTTGGCTTCTCTGCCTTCATCCTGTATTTGTCTCCTGCTTTATTTAACCTTTGGGCCAAAAGAAAATGAAGGAAAAGGAACAGGCTTCTGAGCAGCCCTGCAGCCCTGCAGGTAGGCTTATTCACCATCAAAAGGAATTTTGCTTATGGTTTGAGATTTCTGCAAACAGTGCCTTGAAGCTCGCCTCTCCCTAGGAGATGGGGACCTGGGAAGACTTGGAAGTGGAAGGGGTAATATGAATAAAAGACAGAATGGACAGGACTAGTTGAGAGACAGGATATACAGATCAAATAGTTAAAATGACTCAATTTTGTAGGTGAACGGCAGAGATGATGGTGGTGGTATTAAATGGAAAGAGGGAACAAAGGAGTCAGACTGGTTTGGCGGAGAGGTGCCGGTCAGCTGGTCACAGAGCAGTGTCCACGGGAGGCCGGGACTGCATCTGCATGAGTCAGACGGCTGCTTCCTTCCCATCACCGATCCCATCAGTGCTGAAATGTGGGCAATCTCAAACTATGGGGGTCGACGAGCACCAAGAGCGGCCCGAACAGCTTCAAAACACTGAAAGCTTTTGAATGCATTCGGAATGATGTATATACTGCTGCAAGGATAAAGGAGTGATTTAGGACATTTTTCAGCTTAGTCTTTAAAAGTATAGTCCAGATTTATAATGAAAGGTTTGAAGAGAAAAAATGGGGTTCTATTAATACAGAAATCTGTCACAGCATAGTTAATAATATGGTATTGTTTACTTGAAAGTTGCTAAGACAGCAGATCTTAAAAGTTCTCAGCAAGAAAAAATTTGTAACTGTGTCCTGAGGGACGTTAACTAGCCGTATTGTGATCATTTTGCCTGTGTACAAAAATACTGAATCATTATAGTGTACACCTAAAACTAAGTATGTTCTATGTTAATTGTATCTCAATAAAAAAATTAATTAACCTATGTCGAACAGATAGAATTAAAATGCAAATTGGAAATAACTGTTTCAAATTTAAGGTTGAAAATTTTATCCTGGTAAAGGCCAAATCAGTAAAAGGGGTTCCTAAGTTCTGGTGTCTCCTAAGTGTTTTGGCGTGAAGGGAAGGGCGGGGCGGAGGGCAGGCACCCGTATTGCCGCCCTGAGGTCACCCCAAGAGAGAGGGAAGCCCTGGAGGCTTTGGCAAGCCAGGGACCCCAGGGGGACCTGTCCAATTCAGGGGGCGGGAAGGAGCGCCGATGGGCCGGACACCCCCTTTCTTCTTTACACCTTGACTTTACACCTTCACTGCATACAACTTGCCGCCCTTTTACCCGTGCCTGGCACCTCCCCTTCGGAGGTGCCGAAGAACCCAGGGTGCCTAAGGCCGGGGAGGTGCCCGGAACAGCCGCAGCCTCTTCCAGGTCAGGGACCGAGGTCCTCCGACTTCAACTGTAAAGACGAGAGGCACAACCAAAGGGCCCAATGGGGACTTGACTCTGAGTCGTGGGATTTGAAGGGTTTCACCAGAGCTTCCAACGAGGCTTGGGGCACCTTGCCCCGTTGCCCCTCAAACTTCTTTTAGAAAGATTCCACAGAGCCGATATAGATCCTAAGAAAAAGAAAACTACAGCCAGAGAGCTTTGGGGCCCCAGCACCTGTATTATTCACCGTGCAGGTCAACCACCTCGGGCGTGGGCCCAGCGACCGGAGCAGCCCAGGCGGAAAGACCCGCTCGCTGAGGCGGATGGAGCCTCGGGGCAAGACCCGGGCGGCGGGGGGCGGGGCGGAGCGGGCGCGAGGGCAGCGGAAACGGCGGGGCGGCGGGGCGGCGGGGCGGCGTCCCCTGCCCCGGAAGTACTATGGCGTTACAGCCTTGCCTTCCGGGGCAGATTGTCGATCGTAGCCGCCCTAGGAAGGGACGCCATTTTCCCTTTCTAGGAAGAGTGAGGGAGAGGATGGGACTGCAAGGAGAGAAGAAACGGCGCAGCGCCTCCCCGCGGGGTCGCGGACCGAGGGGCGGTCTCGGGCCGCCGTGGGGTCGCTGAGAGACCTGAGGACATGTCTTCCCTTTCGAGCACGGGGCAACCCCAGGTGAGTCCGGCATCTGATCCTTTTATTCGCCGCCGCAACCCGCAGCTGCTTGCCGTTTGTGTTTTGTGGACGCAGTTTCTCGTAAGGCGTCGTTGGAGGGAAGTGATTAACCCAAAGCGACTCGGGGTTGAGAAGGGATCCGGGACCACGAGAGAGCAAAGGGCGGATGGCGAAGCAGAGGCATGATGTGCGTGTGATGGAAGCCTTGGCTGATCGAGTTGGTCGCGGAATTTTTGCTGGAGAATCCGTTAGGCGCTGTTCAGTACGAGACGTTCTGGGGTGGGGGAAACATCCTTGCCCTCGATGTAACGGGAGCAAGTAATGTCTTGAAGGTCTCTCCGGAGACTTTGGGTTAAAATCCCACCTAAAGGAAAAGAAAGGTTGTAAATACCAAACACGCCGTAATTACTTGAACAATCTATCACGATAAAAAAAAAAGTGCCTTTTTTTAATGCCGAAAATGACAAATACGTATTTGCAATTTGACTGCTTGCCGTTAAAATTTTGAATCTGCCTGCTTTCCATCTTTTTCTGTAAACCAAAAGACAGAGCAGAGAAAAATGAATCCGAGAGCTTGTAGTTAGCTTTTTTCAGGAGTAAATCACTTGTGACAATGTTTTGTTCTTGGTTTACTTAAAAATCTTTTTTGATGGTAACATTTTGATAGCTTTTTTTTTTTTGAGAGCTCTGTTTCGCCAATGAATTTTTTTTTTTAAACATTCAGGTTTTAAAATAAATTTCATGACATTTTAGTCTCTTGGTTTGATCATATCATTATGTTCCTTTGTGTAACTTTAACTCCCTTGGTTTTTGTTCTGTTTTTCGTTTTTTGCTAATACTGGCTGTGTAATTTTATTACATGAGCAATGTGCCAGGTGAACAGAGCAAATGTAGAATCTTAGTGAATATGATGCCGGGGTTCTTGTTCAGGAAACCGAAGAATGAGGCAGGAGAGCGAGGTACAGGCTTTTATTTAGAGATTAAGTGAGAGGACAGGGCTCCCGGCTCACGCCAGGAGGGGACAAGAGAGCCCCTGGTTGCTTCATTGTCCAGGGGTTTTTTGCGTGGTTGAGGATTTTCAGGAATGAGGGTAAAGGGTTAGTGGTTCAGATTTGTTGAGTGGTCCCAGAATGCTCATTTTTAATGAGTAATAGAAGAAATTTTCTGCTCTGATTCTTTCTCAAGATAGCAGTTTCCCTCTGGGAGTATGTCATTAAGACCGCCTGCCCTGCCCCCAAGGTGGGCAGGGTTGTTGCCTGTTTGCTGAAGTTAGTTAAAAATCTTACTTCTTAGCTTCTTGGGCTGTTTATAGTTGGGCTTGCTTACTAAATTAGTCTTTTTCCTAGGTTGCAGATTACTTGGTTAGGGTCAGAGAAGGAAATACAGCACATAGGTACGGTTAAAATAAACTGGGCCTTTGAGCAGGCTAAGGTAAAATTTACAATGTCATGATTTAAATTGATACAGTGAAGTCATGGGTTATGCTGACACACTTTTCTTTATCTGCAGAACACTCAAACATTCCAGGCCAAGTTGCTGCTGGCCTTTTGAGCTTTAACTGATCTCACTGAAGATGTCCATATTCCTAGTCTGGTATCTTTACCCTAGATTGCATAATGCTTATCACAGAGTTTCAATAGGACTTCTTTGCACATTGCTACATTGTTCTGACTGTCATTATCTTGCTCTGCTTTTTCTCCGGAGGCCCTCACCCTACTGTGCCTAAACCCACGGTCCCTGTCTCAAACACAAGTGAACAGGTATCCCAGGCAGATGTGTTGGGGGAGCGTTGTGTATTTTCCTCAGTCCTTGTTCCCACCGCGACAAAGAATTGAAGGGCAGAGACACAGTCGTGAAGCACAGTAAAAGTTTTATTTAAAGTTACTTAAAGAGAGAAAGAAAAAGTACAGGCCACCTCAGCAAGGAGAGGCGCCCTGAAAGTTTGGAGAGAGAAAGTTTAAGATTAAAAGGTTACACACTTAGAAAGTGCGGGCGACCTCAGAGAGAGGAGCGCCCTGAAAGGCTCACATGAAAGTTTCCCATGAAAAACAATGTGGTTACTACATTCACCCATATTATCGAGTCCCTCCCCATACCCCATTGCAGTGACTGTCCATCAGGGTAGTGAGGTGCCACAGTTGTCTTCTCTGTGCTACACTGTCTTCCCCACGATCCCCACACACACAATGTGTACTAATCACATTACCTCTCAATCCCCTTTTCCCTCTCTCCCCACCCACCCTCCGCCATCCCACCCCTTTGATAACTCCTAGTCCCTTCTTGGAGTTTATGAGTCTCCTGCTGGTTTTTTTTTTTTAACAGCTATTTTATGTATTTTGAAATGAGTTATTTTTGGCTGGATTTTTAACCCATAAGCATACCAGTTATGCACATAAGGGAAAACACTACAACACAAGAGTATACAATGAATATTAAGGTTTTTTTCCTCCCCTGGTTGCTGACTTCCTAATTTTCCTCCCAGTACTATTGTCCTTTCTTTTTTTTTTTACTGACTAGCATACCTTGTACGTATATATCCATGCCTAATACTATCTCGTAGTTTTCAACTACAATATACATACATCATAGCAAGTCTCTTATTGATGGATATTTAGATTGTTTCCTACCTTTTCCCATCACAAACAATGATGTAGTTGTCCATACATGTCCGTACTCTGCATACACATGAAAGCATGTCTATAAGATAAATCCTTAGAAGTGGAATTGGTGAGTTAAAGTCTATGTGCCTTTGAGATTTTGATAGATTTTACCAGAGTGCCTTCCAATGAAGGTTAATTTATGCTTCCCTTTTACAACATACGAGGAACCTGTTTTCATTTATTCTTGCCAATGTGTAGTCATACTTTTGTACCTTTGTCAAATGAATAGTTATATTCAATAGTCTGGGTTTTAAATTAATTTCTAATATTAGTAGTGAGTTTATGAGAACATTTTCAGGCATTTAAAAAGTTTTTTGGATTTACTTTTTGGTGAAGAGTCTAATCATAATCTTTGACAATTTTTCTATTTGGTTGCTGGTCTTAGTTATCTGCAGGCACTCTTCATGTGAAAGGAAATTAGCCTCTTTATCAGGTTGCAAGCATTTCTTCAGAGTTCGCAGTTTGATTTCGTATAGCTCTTAACTTTGCGTTGTGGAATTCTCTTAATTTTTTCCCAGTTCCTAGTTCTGTCTTCCATATTTCTGCATTATCCTTTTTTTTAAATTTTTTTAAATTTTGGTATCGCTAATGTACAATTATTTGAACAACATTATGGTTACTAGACTCCCCCCGTTATCAAGTCCCCACCACATACCCTGTTACAGTCACTGTCCATCAGCGTAGTAAGATGCTATAGAACCACTACTTGTCTTCTCTGTGTTGCACAGCCCTCCCCGTAGCCCAACCTCCCCACATTATACATGCTAATCGTAAGGCCCCCTTTCTCCCCCCACTTCTCCTTCCCTTCCCACCCATCCTCCCCAGTCCCTTTCCCTTTGGTAACTGTTAGTCCATTCTTGGGTTCTGTGATTCTGCTGCTGTTTTGTTCCTTCAGTTTTCCTTTGTTCTTATACTCCACATATGAGTGAAATCATTTGGTACTTGTCCTTCACCGCCTGGCTTATTTCACTGAGCATAATACCCTCTAGCTCCATCCATGTTGTTGCAAATGGTAGGATTTGTTTTCTTATGACTGGATAATATTCCATTATATATATGTAGCACATCTTCTTTATCCATTCATCTACTGATGGACATTTAGGTTGCTTCCATTTCTTGGCTATTGTAAATAGTGCTGCAATAAACATAGGGGTGCATCTGTCTTTTTCAAACTGGGCTGCTGCGTTCTTAGGGTAAATTCCTAGAAGTGGGATTCCTGGGTCAAATGGTATTTATATTTTGAGCTTTCTGAGGAACCTCCATACTGCCTTTCACAATGGTTGAACTAATTTACATTCCCACCAGCAGTGTAGGAGGGTTCCCCTTTCTCCACAACCTCGCCAACATTTGTTGTTGTTTGTCTTTTGGATGGTGGCCATCCTGACAGCCACTTCTGTTTTCCTAGGGGAAGCAAATACTCCTTGTGTTATATTTATTGATGAATATCTATTGATGAATGTTTACTGATGAATATATTTATTGATGAATCTAGAACTTAAGTAAGTGAGGTGGTATCTCATTGTGATTTTAATTTGCATTTCTCTGATGACTAGCTATGTGGAGCATCTTTTCATGTGTCTGTTGGCCATCTGAATTTCTTCTTTGGACCTCTGCCCATTTTTTAATTGTTTGCTTTTTGTTTGTTGAGGTGTGTGAGCTATTTATATATTTTGGATGTCAACCCTTTATCAGATCTGTCATTTATGAATATATTCTCCCATACTGTAGGATGCCTTTTTGTTCTATTGATGGTGTCCTTTGCTGTACAGAAGCTTTTCAGCTTGATATAGTCCCACTTGTTCATTTTTGCTTTTGTTTCCCTTGCCCGGGGAGATATGATCATGAAGAAGTCGCTCACGTTTATGTCCAAAAGATTTTTGCCTATGTTTTTTTCTAAGAGTTTTATGGTTTCATGGCTTACATTCAGGTCTTTGATCTATTTCTAATTTACTTTTGTGTATGGGGTTAGACAATGATCCAGTTTCATTCTCTTACATGTAGCTGTCCAGTTTTACCAACACCAGCTGTTGAAGAGACTGTCATTTCCCCATTGTATGTCCATGGCTCCTTTATCGTATATTAATTGACCATATATGCTTGGGTTTATATCTGGGCTCTCTATTCTGTTCCACTGGTCTATGGGTCTGTTCTTGTGCCAGTACCAAATTGTCTTGATTAGTGTGGCTTTGTAGTAGAGCTTGAAGTCAGGGAGTGTAATTCCCCATGCTTTATTCTTCCTTCTCAGGATTGCTTTGGCTATTAAGGGTCCTTTGTTATTCCATATGAATTTTAGAATGATTTGCTCTAGTTTGTTGAAGAATGCTGTACGTATTTTGATAGGGATTGCATTGAATCTGTAGATTGCTTTAGGTTGGATGGCCATTTTGACAATATTAATTCTTCCTAGCCAAGAGCGTGGGGTGAATTTCCATTTATTAGTGTCCTCTTTAATTTCTCTTAAGAGTGTCTTATAGTTTTCAGGGTATAGGTCTTTTACTTCCTTGGTTAGGTTTATTCCTAGGTATTTTATTATTTTTGATGCAATTGTGAATGGAATTGTTTTCCTGATTTCTCCTCCTGCTAGTTCATCATTAGTGTATAGGAATGCAACAGATTTCTATGTATTAATTTTGTATCCTGCAACTTTGCTGAATTCAGATTTTAAATCTAATAGTTTTGGAGTGGATTCTTTAGGGTTTTTTTATGTACAATATCATGTCATCTGCAAACAGGGACAGTTTGACTTCTTCCTTGCCAGTCTGCATGCCTTTTATTTCTTTGTGTTGTCTGATTGCCATGCAAGGACCTCCAGAACAATGTTGAATAAAAGTGGGGAGAGTGGGCTTCCTTGTCTTGTTCCCGATCTTAAAGGAAAGACTTTCAGCTTCTCGCTGTTAAGTATAATGTTGGCTGTGGGTTTGTCATATGTGGCCTTTATTATGTTGAGGTACTTGCCCTCTATACACATTTTGTTGAGAGTTTTTATGAATGGATGTTGAATTTTGTCAAATGCTTTTTCAGCATCTATGGAGATGATCATGTGGTTTTTGTCCTTTTTGTTGATTTAGTGGTAAAATACATTTTTAATGGTAGATTATCAAGTCAAGGTTCATGTATTACATTTCATTGTTCAGTCTTTTAATCTATTTTTATGACTTTTATTCTATTTGTTTAGTGATAAACAAGTTTATATTGTGATAAACAAGTTTATATTCCTGTCCCTCAAGATTCTGTCTTCCCTATGGCTGATACATAAATAGTACTTAAATAATAGAGGGATATTAATTATGGAGAAGATCCTGAAGTGAGTCATTACTAGATATATAGCTGTTTTCCTATGTCTGTACAGCAGAGGACACGATCAATAGAACAAAAAGGCATCCTACAGTATGGGAGAATCTTTCATAAATGACAGATCTGATAAAGGGTTGACATCCAAAATATATAAAGAGCTCATACACCTCAACAAACAAAAAGCAAACAATCCAGTTAAAAAATGGGCAGAGGAGCTGAACAGACAGTTCTCCAAAGAAGAAATTCAGATGGCCAACAGGCACATGAAAAGATGCTCCACATCGCTAGTCATCAGAGAAATCCAAATTAAAACCACAATGAGATATCACCTCACACCAGGAAGGATGGCCACCATCCAAAAGACTAGGAACAACAAATGCTGGCGAGGATGCAGAGAAAGGGGAACCCTCCTACACTGCTGGTGGGAATGTAAGCTAGTTCAACCGTTGTGAAAAGGAGTATGGAGGTTCCTCAAAAAACTAAAAATAGAAATATCATTTGACCTAGGAGTTCCACTCCTAGGAATTTACCCTAAGAATGCAGCAGCCCAGTTTGAAAAAGACAGATGCACCCCTATGTTTATCACAGCACTATTTACAATAGCCAAGAAATGGAAACAACCTAAGTGTCCATCAGTAGATGAATGGATGAAGAAGATGTGGTACATACACACAATGGAATATTATTCAGCCATAAGAAGAAAACAAATCCTACCATTTGCAACAACATTGATGGAGCTGGAGGGTATTATGCTCAGTGAAATAAGCCAGGTGGAGAAAGACAAGTATCAAATGATTTCACTCATATGTGGAGTAAAAGAAGAAAGAAAAAAAAAGTGAAGAAACAAAACAGCAGCAGAATCACAGAACCCAAGAATGGACACTAACAGTTACCAAAGGAAAAGTGACTGGGGAGGGTGGGTGGGAAGTAAGGGATAAGGGGGGTGAAGAAGACAGACGGCCTTATGATTAGCATGTATAATGTGTGGGGGTGCTTGGGGAGGGCTGTGCAACACAGAATACAAGGAGTGATTTTACAGCATCTTACTAGGCTGATGGACAGTGACTAATGGAGTATGTGGGGGGACTTAGTGAAGGGGAGAGTCTAGTAAACATAATGTTCCTCATGTAATTGTAGATCAATGAAACCAAAATAAAAATATGCCTAATCTCTGGTTGCATTGTCTTTCCATTGTCTCTTGAGAGTGTCAGTCCTGTTTAACTTGACCTTCATCACAGTCAGCCCATTATTTTATGTTTTCTCTTTGTATTCTTTTTAGCGCCTTAATATGTCCTGGCCATCTTAACATGGAAGTTACAGTTCCAGGACAAGATGTAAAAGGTCGAACAGAAATTTTGAAATTGGATCTCAGTAAAATAAAGTTTGATCAGTGTAAGTCTGATTTCATAACACAAATATTGTCTGTGAAATGATAACCTATCAGTCCACTCTGTTTGTGGTCCCTGTTTGATAACTGTTAAAATACCAGTTCTATATGTCTGTTTTTCTTTCCATTTATATATGTTCTTTTAAAAAAGTCTATTTCTTAATTATATCCAGGAGATTCTATGATTTCGAATTCTGGAGTCTATACAGAAAGTTTTCCACTGAGCGTTCAGATAGATAATACTTGAAGATGAATATAAAATATAAAATAATAGAAAAAGCACTTACATGTTTATGAGCAAGGTACCTTGTGGTATAATTATAGTCACTTTGGAGCCAGAGGAGGGGAAAGCAAACTGTAAAATAAACACATGGAAATATTATGGATCCTCTTGAATAAAAACAGTTTTAAAGCTGTAATATTTTCAAAGATAGTTGAGTCAGTTCATAAAAGTAAATGCTTCCTATGATAAGAGCGGCTTTTATATACAAAGTATTTCAAGATGAAACTCAGAAAAATTCTGTCTACGGGTTAACTTTCAACTTTTTGTTAGGCTAGTAACAATATAGATCAAATTGAAGATTTATAAATCATGTTGGGAACTCTACATTTCTTTGTTTTTCACCGTTATTTAAATTTAGGAACTCTTGGTTTGTCCCAATGGCAATTTTAATAGCAATTTTGAGTTTGTTATTGTAGTTTCACTAAGATAAATATTATAAGTTAAGGTCTGACAGGGCTTTTTTTTTTTTCTTTTGGAATGTGAATTCTTTGTGAAAAGCTTTGTGTTAGCTGCTTTGGAATTTTGATACTGTGTTCTGTCTTCGTAGCTGTTGATCCAGACATAACAGCTCAAGGTCGTGCTGGCTTTTCTGGCGCAGGTTGGAGAGTCTTGTGAACCAGGCTGCATGGAAGGCGGCTGTTGGTGGAGAAGGCAGTGGTCACCGCGAAGGGGCTGGAGCTCTCCGCAGGTGAAATCCTAAGGGGTAGGTTTCCTCTTTTCCTTCTGTCTTAACACGGTTCATGGTGTTGGAGAATAAATTATTCTTTTTTTTTTTTTGTAAAACTATTATGAAAAAGAAAGGTAAGGTAGAGGAACAAGGAAAAATATATCTAAAAATAGTAGTACCACCTGGCCTCTTACAGAACAAGCGTAGTTTATATGATTATACGCTTTAGCAACAGTTGCCCATGTGTTTCTCCTTGTTGGATACTGCTGATAAAAGAATAATTTTATTAATTCTCACTATTTAATTTTAATTTTAAATCTTGAATTGGCTTTAATAGGTTAGTTACGACATTCCTATTAATAGTAGGTCTATCTCCTGAAAATAGAATTCCACTCTCCCTCTTGATACAAAGATTAAGATGATCTTAAAATGTTGGCTTTCAGTTCACAGATTGTTATGGTCTAAAATACTTATTAGTGGTATTAAGTCATGTTACTCTAAAATGACTCTACAGCAGATGGGTTTTAGTTACTTAAATATACCTTCCTGATGGAGAAATTTTACTCAATTAAATTTTATCCTTAGGGCCTGAATGTAGAAGCGTGGAAATCGATGACAAAAATCAAACCATCACAGCATGTCATGAATCTGGGCAAGCTGTCACTGCACATTACACTCAAGCTGCCGGGCCTGTCAGCAAGGCCACGGGCACGCTGCGGGGCCAGCACTGGCACATGTAATGTCTTGTAATTTTTTCTTTTCTTTCAAATAGCGCTCCCCAGAAGCTTATGTAGGAAATTGCTAATGAAAAAACATTTTTAAAAAAAGAAAATGCACCTACTTCCTACATTTGTTGATACTTTCTTCTTTAACTTTCTGAACCAGCATGAAGTCAGAAATACTTGTGAAATTTAATATAATAAAATTTTTTCTTAATATTTCAGATACTATGCCTCTTTATTATGAAATTTAATTCCACAATGACAGCAAAGTGTAATTCTTAAATATGTGTAATTGCTCTTTTCCTCCCTTCAAGAGGCTACATATAACTTAATAGATTTTCAAAGGTTTTTTCCATTGAATACAAGTTTCATTCTCATGTTTCGAACTATAGACATTTGAAACATTTTTGTGCAACTAGTGATTAAACAGCCCTATTGTAGCATTACCTGTCTGTTATTTATAAATTCAGTTTTGCTTTATAAGGAAGTTTGCATGTTTTACATATTGCTGGTTTTGTCATCAGTCACCTGATGACCATCTCTACTAAATGTGTAGCTTTTAGCATCATGCTATTAAAGATGTAGTGTAATGAGAGCCAAATGGTCATTCTGGTTATTAATACAAATGTTTCAAACTGTCTGAATTTTTTTTTCAACTGCTAGGTGTCCCTGTTGCCTGAGAGTGACAGATGGAATGAAACTAGAGCTCAGCTCCTTGCACAAATGGGTGTCAGTGTGGGATGAGTGGCAGGGGAGCTGATATTTGGAACTGACCATATTACAACAGGTTGGCTATCAAGCGTGGCTTTAGTTCAAATTGTCTTTGCTGGCTTAAAGATATTTTAAAGAATTAAGTTCTACATTTACTTTAAAATTTTAGGAGCCTCCAGTGATTTTGATAATGCAACTAAAATATCAGAGTGGATGGTTACCAAATTTGGAATGAGTGAAAAGGTAAATGGTGATTTTAATCCTCCTTCACGTACCAAATGATGTTGTGCCAAGTGTCTGTGAGAAAGGTTCTCATTAGAAATTGCTAACATTTACTTTCTCCCTCTTGTTCCAAATGGACTTGAGGCAGGTTATTCTAAACTGAACATTATTTGCTGAGCAATAAAATGGTAGCATTCTTTTTCTGTTGTAGCTGCTAAGACAGTAACAGGCCATCACCTCGTGAGGTAACTGAATGACAGGACCAGCTGGTCAGCCTTTTCTAGTCACGTGACGTGACAGGCCTGCTTGCCGAGCCTGCCCACTTTGCCCCATTCACCTGCTTCTCTTCCGCACATTATGGCTCCGTGGAGAAACGGTAGCCCTGAATGGTGCGTTTCTGGGCTTGGAAGAACTGCCGGGGCTCTCAGACGGTCCTCAGGACTGTACTTACGGTGCCATATTTTCTGTCTTGCTCCCACTTTGTTTCAATCTTTTCCTTTCAGAAGAATGATGAAATTTCTTTGACCTCCAAAGCGAAAAGGAATCCTGTAAATGATGGAAGAGAATGGAGCAGGGAGAGAGACCGAGCTGGTGCTGAGCTCCTGGCGGAGGTGAGCCGAGGCGGTGAGGAGGCGAGCCCTCCCGGGGAAGGGGGGACTCCCGCAGGTCTGGGGGCTTCATTGTGTGGCTTCTTCTCTCAAGAGAAGGACTCAGAGGGACAGAGCATGTGAGCACCTGTCCCTCCCCACCCCCAACACAGCAGGCACAGTGCTGGCAGCCCATCCCTGAGAGAGTCCAGATGGGCCCATTTCACAGGTGAAGACTTGTGGCTCAGAGAGACCAAGGGGCTTGCAGAGCACCTCCCTTGCAGAGCCCTGGCCAGTGGGGGGGCCCCCAGCTGCTGAGGTTCAGGGCTCACCCAGGTGGCGGCTGCCTCGTACTACCTGGTGTCTCCCTCTTCCGGGACCACCTCTACTTACATGTCGCCTCCCTCCCCCTCTGTCCTCTGGGTCACCCTCCCTCAGGCTGACCCCAAGACCCTCAGCTTGAGGCTGACCTGCACGCCCAGGTTCTCCTCAAAGGAACCACTCCGGACAAGATGACTCTGACCTGTGAGATGGAAGATATTGCCGCACAGCTGATACTTAGTAAACACTTGCTGGTCAAATGAAGTTGTAAAGGACACTGGCCCTCAACTGGCAGAGCCATAGATGTAAGCCGTATTCTGTAATTAGTCTAATTGTGCTAACAGGTGATCTCCAAATTTAAGCTGCTTAACATAATAAATGTTTTCATTCACATTAAGTCTGACGGGCTGATTGGGTGGGGAGTTCTGATCACACAGCCGTTTGGTGACCCACACTCCTCAGTCCAGTGACTGTCCTTCCCTCTGAGTGCCATATCCTTGGTGTACATGGTAAACAAGGGGAAAGGCCATGCAGGATCGTGTAGAAAGGTTTTATGGGCCAGGCCATCCCTGGAGGTCGTACTTCATTGCCTCCAACCTCTTGACACTCACAGCAGGGGAGGCAGGGTTTGCATCTTGCTGGGGACCAAGGAAGTGGGAAACCCTTTGATTAGTACCAGTTTCTTCCTCAATTCACCTGTTAACCACAACTCAGAGAAGATGGCTTTGCCCAGGAGGGCGTCTTCTTGAGAGAAGCCCCCTGAGCGCTCAGCGAAGCTCCCCGAAGTTATCCTTACACCGAGTCACTCATCATTGGTTCATTTGTACACTGATCACCAGTGCATATATATTAAGAAAACATTTTATTAGATTAAATTTCACAAGTATTTCTGACTTCATGCTGGTTCAGAAAGTTAAAGAAGAAAGTATCAACAAACGTAGGAAGTGGGTGAATTTTCTTTTTTTTTAATGTTTTCATTAGCAATTTCCTACATAAGCTTCTGGGGAGCGCTATTTGAAAGAAAAGAAAAAATTATAAGACATTACATGTGCCAGTGTTGGCTCCGCAGCGTGCCCGTGGCCTTGCTGACAGGCCCGGCAGCTTTGGTGTGACATGCAGTGACAGCTTGCCCAGATTCATGATATTTGTTTCCTTATGTAAAAGATAGTACTTCCTTTGTTACATTTACTAGTGATTTTGGATTTTTCAGTTAAGCTTCTTTGTTCCCACTTGTTTTAGCTTGGAGTTAGGACCTACTGTGATACAGGGAAACTGAGTCCAGAAACTCAATCTGCTATTGAATAAGAAATCAGAATCCTTCTAAGGGTAAGATTATATTTTTCTATGTTCATTTATCTGTTTAGTCATAATGTGCCTAAACTGTTGGGCCCTTACCATATGATAATGGTTACCCACTATCTTTTAGAAAGGTCACTGTAAGTAATAAAGGTAATAGGCACACCATAGCAACCATGATTTTTTTTTTATGATTAACAACTAACATTTATTTGTATAGTACTTTCTAAAGCACCCTCATATACATTATTCTAATTTAAGATAAAGACAATACAAAATTTGCACTAGTAATGAAGTGGAAATTAATAAAAACTAAAAGGTAAATAATCTTTTCTGTGTGCACTTAAAAAAATAATGTAAAACATTAAAGTCCTGTGTACTGAACTTTTGTAATATGCAGGAAAAGACCTCACTACAGTTAATGCCTGTGATTACGCATCACTGCCCACTGCAGGTGCACCAAAAGTTTCTCTGGTGCGCATGAACTGGACATCTTTGTCAGCCATGCAAGTACCACAGCCCCACGCTGCTGATGCTCCTGCAGTTAGGAGGCCGTAAGCTGTTTCCGTCATCCCAGTGCAGATCCGGTGAAACCATTTCTGGCAAGAGGCTTCACATAAGATGGCATCCTGGTCATCATTCACTTCATTTGTACAAATTCCACAAGGATACACTGGGTCAGAAGAAGAATAGCCATGACGGCTTGGGTGGAGAGAGGATTCATTGCTTTTTTCAGTGGTGCATGCATCTGCTGTAGCTCTAGGTTGTCGTGACTTGTTCTGTGTTCCACTTGAATGGCTGTTGTTTGTAGCTTCAGTGCTACTTGAACGGCTATTTTCTTGATTTACTGCATTGTTTCAATTGACATTTTTTAATTCGATATTACTCTGATTCACTGTGTCATCCATATTTAAGTGAGGTGGATGAGCAGAGGAATTTTGATGAAAGTTTTTGGTTGCTCCTTGACTAAAGTCTTGTGTTTGGGGTGGTGCTTTTGCTCGACCAAAAGTGTTTGGGGAAGGAATAAAAGAATGCTTAGATTCTAATGGAGAAGTAAAATTTGAATTATTTCCAGGGACAAAGACCTAAGTCCGGGTCAGTTACTTGGCTAGCATTCTGTGGAGGGATCTGATCGAAGTTTTCAGCAGGATTTTGTCTAAAATGTTGATCAGGCATGTTAACATTCTGACTTAGTGCATTATTATAAGATGGGTTTCCAAAACTTGAATTACCGTGTGGCCCAAAGTTCGATTAAAGCCCATGCGCGAAGGCGTCTGGGGGAGTGGGTGTGGCTGATTCCCGAGGGAGGGAGGAGCGCAGTGGGGGGAAGACATGCGTGGAGGGCCGCGAGGCGGCACCCCGAAGGTGCTGTGGCCTCCAAAGCCAGGAGAGCCGGGGCCAAGACTAGGACTTGACGAGGGTGGCGGCTTCCGGGAAGTCGTAGTACAGCCGTCGTCCAACGGGTCAGCGGCCCCCAGGCGGGCCGGGTCCGGACCCGGCGGCGGAGCACACGCAGGCGGGAGGGAAAGCAGGCGCCGTGCATCTGTCCTGCGTCCTTTGTCCTCTGGGCCTCCCCGTTGTACGCCTGCGCCCCCCGACCCACCCAGCCCACCATCGCCACCTCGAACTCCCTTCCGCGAAATGGGATCCTGTTCTGGGAAATGTACAGACCGCAGAGCATGACGCCCCCCAGGCCGCGGGAATTCGGGCTCGGATGCTGCGGCGGCGGCTCCTCCTCCTCGCGGGGCCGCTGCGGCTGCGGGGCGAGCGTCCGAGCCGAGGGCGGCCGAGGGCGGCGGGGACGCGGGCCGACTCTGCAGTTTGTGCGGAGGACGAGGCCTCGGGGCGGCGGGGAGCGCGGCCTGGGGGCAGCATGTGCGGAGGACGAGGGCGCCGCCTCAGGGGCCGCCGACAGGGAGGCGGGAGGCGGGCCAGCAGCCATGATTTAAATACGTGGTTGAAGCCCCTGGTCCTGGACCGGATGTTTATTGTATTTTGCCAGGAGGCTAAGAACGGCTTTTGTCTGATTATAAAGAATCAGTGCTGCTTCAGGGGCAGAACTATAGGAAGTATTAGAGTGGGGGACATCGCTCATTGAGTCCGTATTGTTTTCCCACCCTCACGTGTACTTACTCAACAAATGACGTGCCTTGTTCCCAGCAGCGCGCCCGTGAGAACCCGCAGAGCAAAGGCCCTCGGCCCGCAGCGCCCGGGACGCATCAGGGTAAAGGACGCGGTGAGCGGATGCGGTGAGGGCGCCGCAGGTCCCGTGCCCGTCCCGTCCCGCTGTGAAGGCTGTGGAGTAGGGCGCCGAGAGGAGGAATCGAGTGATGTGGGTGGGCTCGAGACATCCCGACACAGTGCAATCCCTGTGCCACTGTGACATTTTCTGGCCCCTTTTGGACGGTGTAAATTGCTGAAATCTCAAGATGCAAAAGGAGGAATCTCCGTTCTTTATTTTTTACATATATATTGAATACAAAAGTACATTTCTGTATTCACAGACCTTACTTTTCAAGCAGATAAATACAATGGATACTTTTATTTCTTTAAGTAGCCTTTGAGTAGTCAGCTCAGTGATCTCTGTGATGGATTTGGAGATTAAAAGCGAAACATTTGAAAAAGTACAAAGGAGTTATCTTTGGGAACCAAGCTTTCAAATGCTTTTATCTTTTATAAATAGAAATGAATAGGTTTTGCATTCTTTAGGGTACAGAAGTGCCCCCGAGAGAATTCAGGTTTAAAATAATTGCCAGATTCAAACTGCTCAAATCGTAAAATAGTATCAGCCAGGTGAGAACTCTCCCCCCCCTCGAGTTCTGGCGGAGGGAGGAGGGGTGCAGTTGGGAAGGAAGAAAGGACCACTCCTGAGCCGGGCCCAGCTGATGAACTCTGACTTTGGCATTTTTGTACTTACACGGGGCTGGACATTCTGTTTCAGTGCTGTGTGAGTTAAAACAGCTCTGGACTTTTTTATTACTTGAGAAAAAGGTGTTTCCTTTTCTCTGTGGGTGGAAGAAAAATAGCTGAATATTTAAAAGCGTAGGAGATGATGTTGCCTGCTGATTATATCCAGTGAGTGAAAAATAGTGGTTATGTGTATTAACAGATTTTTGCTGGAACACATTTTTGGTGACAGAATTGCATTTGTATGAATTTCAAAATCTGAAATACTTGTGTAATTTCTGTCACAATTATATATGGATGTGTGCGTGTGCATATATGTTAAGCATTTGGATTTATACTAAGTTTATTTGGTCACAAATTTTGTGGCCAGATGTGTTGATAATTTTCTTTTATAACATATGTTTTTGTTTGAAAAATATTTCCTCATTAAATAATACCTCTTAGCTTGTTTCTCAAAAATATGTAATGGTTGAATACTTTTATGAAAAGAATAAACACTACTTATCTGGACTTCATTTTGGTGTATGTGTTCTGAGATGTGTAATCAAGTTCACAAATTGCTGTTTCCCAAAACATTGATTTAATAATCACTTTTACATTTATGAGTTATATATTTTATACTCTATTATCTAATAGAGAAAATTTCATTTATGGTAATTTAATGTGTACTGCTTAGCAGGCACAAACCAGGGTGGGTGTACCTGGGATTGGATTTTAAGGGGCTTGATAAGTGGGATGCAGTATAATACTGGATGAGCAAGAATTAATTGATGTGGAGGCTTTTTAGAGGGAGACAGGATTTATCACTCAAGCAAGAACCCCAGGGGGTGGAGGAAATTTGCTGTTAGGCTCTGTATTAGAACACGGTGAGTGTTCAATGCTGAGGAAAGTGGAAATTCACCCACTGTCATGCAGTTCAGCACAGACGCCACAGGTCAAGGGGCTCAGACCCACAGCACCGCTCCCACCCCAAAATCCCAAGTCCCTGGGCTGCTTGCTCTTCTGTCTGTCTTGGCTACAAGTTTGGGGGTTCCCATGTTTCCCATGACCATCCTTCAGGTTTGATAATTCACTAGAATGACTCAGGAAAAGCTGTATCGAGGATCGCTGATGTACTTCTCCAGGATATAAAGGGACAACCAGACGAAGATACGCCTAGGCAGCAAGGTGTGGGTAAGGTCTGCATGCCTTCCCCAGGCATGCCACCCTCTCAGTCTGTAGATTGTTCACCAGCCCAGAGAAGCTCTCTGAGCCTCATTTCAGAGTTTTTGTTTGTTAATGGGGTTTCATTACACGAGCACGATGGATGACATCATGGGCCCTTTGACAACTTGATTTCCAGTCTACTACCCTTGAACGTGGGAGGCAAACATTTTTAACTTGGCATAGTGATTACAAATAATCACTGTCCACCAGCGTAGTGAGATGCTGTAGAGTCACTACTTGTCTTCTCTGTGCTGCAGTCTTCCCCGTGACCCCCCCACCCTGTGTACCACTCATAATACCCCTCAATCCCCTTCTCCCTCCTTCCCTACCCTCCCCCACCCCTCCGCTTTTGTAACCGCTAGTCCCTCCTTGGAGTCTGGGAGTCTGCTGCTGCTTTGTTCCTTCAGTTTCACTTCGTTGATATCCTCCACAGATGAGGGAAATCATTTGGTACTTGTCTTTCTCCGCCTGGCTTATTTCACGGAGCACGATCCCCTCTAGCTCCATCTGTGTTGTTGGAAATCATATGAGATAATTTAGTGATTTAAACTAGGTGAGAAAACATAATTTAGGACAAGTGAATAACCATTTTTTTAAGTTCTTAAGTAATAAATCTTGGGTTGAATACAGATTTAATTGGGAGAAAATAAAAGCAAACAAAATGTGACTCTAAGGCTGGCCCAGAGGGGAGGGCCTACTGGAGATTTTACCAGAGGCCGAGCGTTCTTCGCTGTCAGTCTGCTCGTGGTGACGCCCACTGCCTCGGTCTCCGAGACCAAGAAGACGGCCTTCCGTCACTGCCTCCTTGGAGACCTCCTGCGGCCCAGCGGAATGTAGAAGAGAAGTAAGGTGACGGATAAGGGGATTCAGAGTTTTTTAGGGGAGCTCTGTGGGGAGGAGGCCTTCAGCATCCTGAGCTTCATGCCGCTCTAGCCCCTGTACACAGCTTTTCCATACGGACTAGTCTGCCTTCTGCTGATTTCCTAACTCAGCCATGCACGCGTGCGCACACACACACACACACACACACACACACTCACACTCACTCACTCACTCGCTCACTCTGCTGCACCCGCCGAAATTTGCCTTTTCTGGGCCCTGCACAGACACTCTCCACACCCTTGGTCTCTGAGTGCCCTGCCCTGTGATGTCACTTGGGCGGGGCACTCGGCGCACTTGTGTTGCCTGCAGTTATTGTGTGCTCGCTGCTGACGGGGGTCTGGGCTGCTGTGGCCCCTAGGTCGGCTCATACAGCGCTAGTGCTGTGCGGTGCACGGCAGCAGGGGAGTGGAGGTCTCCTGAAGCCCGAGGCTTTGTTAGGATGAAGAGGATTTTTGGATCCTGGGGTCTGAAGTGCTGGCCATGTTTATGCCCCTTCAGTAGGGTCCGTCCCACTAACGTGGAGGACGACTGCCAGGGAGTCAACTTCCAGGCCCAGTACCATATCCGAAGCAAAGATGTCAGAAAGATCCACAGGGCTGCCAGTAAGGGCAAAGTAGCCGGAGTGCAGCAGATTCTGTTTATGGGGGAAAATGGCTTGAATGACAGGGACAAGAGGAATAGGTAAGAGGGGCTGGGAGGCCAGAGGCGGCCTGGGAAGAGGCGGGCAGACCCGGGAAAGCGCTCACCTTCTGGGCTCACCTGGGGAGCCGAGCCTGCTAGCGCCAAGGCCCCACAGGACCTGGGTCCCAGAAGCCTGACAAGGGATCTGGCGCCCATGCCCACGTTATGAGCAGCAGAGCCAAAACTGTAGGGGTTCAGACCCACTCATAATTCTTATAGAGCACTTGACTGACAGCTTTGCAGTGATTTAACTAAACATCACTAATAGAAAAACGGAGTATAGACAGCATTTTATTTTTAATGTATACATTTCATACCATATTAGATATTACAGAAAAGTGCATAATGGAATAAAAAGTGCCTAACAAAAATACTGCATAAAAGTGCATAGTACATAATGAGAAAAATGAAAGCTTTTGTGATGTGTCAACTTGTAAAAATTCTTTGGGCTAAATCCAATATCCATTTTATATGGGTGGCACACCTGTGTATAGATCTGTTATTAACTGATAGACCTGGGGAAGGAATTTTGAAGGAATATTAAATAGGAAGATTCATTTTCTCAAATGTGTGCTCCTCTTATATTTATTAATTTCACATAAACCAAATAAAAAAATCATGGTTTTAAAAATTGGGGGTTCCATATGCTGTCCCTCTTTTATTGCAGTGATGAAATTTAGGAAAGTCTTTTATTTTAAAGATTTGTCCTTCTAGATACCAAAATGTGCTATAAATTTTCAGAATGTTGAGTTACTAACAGCTGAAAAGACAGATAAATGAATGGAACAGAATGGGAAGTGACCAAATCCCCACATGTATATATAAGACTCAGAACTTGATTCTGATAACATTTCATATCAGTAGGAAAAACTGAATCATAAATGATAGAGAAATACCTGCTAATCATGTGGAGAAAACTAGCCAGATTTATATCCTACAAAAAGAAGTTCCAGATGGAATTTATAGTACCAGTGTATTTTTCTTTTTCTTTTTAAAAAATCTGAGTTCTACAATGAACATATGTAAAAATTATAGTGGAAGTTTATTATTAACGAGGTAATTCTGGGGGAGTGCAGGAGTATGACTCTCAACACAGATAAAAAATAACTATTTTTAGGAATACCATTTGGCCCGAGAATTCCGTTTCTAGGAATTTACCCTAAGAATACAACAGCCCAGTTTGAAAAAGACAGATGCACCCCTCTGTTTATCACAGCACATTTGCAATAGCCAAGAAATGGAAGCAACCTAAGTGTCCATCAGTAGATGAATGGGTAAAGAAGAGGTGGTACATATACACAATGGAATATTATTCAGCCATAAGAAAACAAATCCTGCCATTTGCAACAACATGGATGGAGTTAGAGAGTATTATGCTCAGTGAAATAAGCCAGGCAGAGAAAGACAAATACCAAATGATTTCACTCATATGTGGAGTATAAGAACAAAGAAAAAACTGAAGGAACAAAACAGCAGCAGAATCACAGAACTCAAGAATGGACTAACAGTTACCAAAGGGAAAGGGGCTGGGGAGGATGGGTGGGAAGGGAGGGATAAGGGGAAAAAGGGGCATTAGGATTAGCATGTATAATCTGGGGGGAGGCACGGGGAAGGCTGTGCAACACAGAAGACTAGTGATTCTACAGCATCTTACTAGGCTGATGGACAGTGACTGTCATGGGGTTTGTGGGGGACTTGGTGAAGGGGGGAGTCTAGTAAACATAATGTTCCTCATGTAATTGTAGATTAATGATACCAAAAAAAACCCCCACAAAAACAAAAAAAACCTATTTTTTAAAAAATGTTTTTGAGGATTGGTATCTTCTGACAACTTTTAGCTTGTTCAGAAATGAAAAATCTTTTTATCTGTGCCAGTAGATTTTATTATGTATATGTTTAATTATATACATGTTTTTATTATATGTAGCTTTATTAAATTTATGTAAACAATTATCCTTGTGAAAATAAAAATAGTAAATACAAAGGATGACTGTTACTATTGCAAAAGTTTAGAAAATTTTAGTCATTCCTTATGAAAACAAAAATCAAAAATAGCTATTGTAAAAGTATTGCCTTTATAAAAGTTTTCCTTAAAAATACTGACCTCTCCAACAGCAAATTCTACTCAGATTCTTTCATTCTTAAAAAGTTCATGTTGCCCAGTATGAGCAAGATGAACAATTTTAAATCGAAGTGTTAGGATGTCATCTCGACTGAAGCTCCTCCTCCTCCCTTTCAAACAAAAGCACTTCTGATCATACAAAATTGTAAACGATCACCTTTACCTGCCTTCTTGAATGTTTATAATAGTATTCAGTTCTAAAGGGATCATATCTCATTTTCATGCAACCTGTAAATCTAAATATTGAATAAAACCGGCTGTCCTTATCACTTGAATCCTGAGTTTCCTTTGGCTTCAAAGTTTCATGAAAATCAAAATAATTATTTTTAAAAAATGCTTTATCTCATAATGCTTTTGAGAACTAAAACTTATGTAAATCAAGCATGTGAACTGCAGCAGATCTGTTGTGTGTACCATTATTTTATTTAACATAATTCAGTGTATTGTCTGATGCTGTACTATTTTATGCACCAATAAGAAATTTTTAAAAATGCTGCCAGAGTTGTCAGACATTATGAATGATAGTTGCATTCCAATGTGAGATGTTAAAATGTGAGAATATGAGAATCTTAAAATCTTTAAGATACAATGTTTTCTCTAATCCTTAAAACATTTTGCAAAGTAGGCATAATTATATCATTTTACTAAATTGGATTCTTTTTGTGAAAGAGTAGTAATAGTAATAATTATAACAGTAGTGTAACAATTGCTGACCTGCTGTTTGTGCTAGGAACTCTTCTAAAGCACTTAGCATAGATCCTTATTTAAACATAACAGTAGTATGCCATGAGATAACTTATTTTTATCCCTATTATGTTGATGAGGAAATTGAGGCACTGAAAGGCCAGGTGATCACTCAAGTGTAGGATTCAAACCTAAGGTGAGCCGAATCCCAAGGTCATGCTCTTTCTAGCAAATAGACTGCACTTTCATTAATGCGGTGAGTAATAAGGCTGATAAATAATTGTACCCTCTCCAGAAAAAGTAAATTTTTGTTTTGAAGACATATGAATAACATGCTCTTTAATGTTTACAATTACATGAATAATTGTATGTTTTGAGAAGAGTGCATTGTAATTTCCTAACAAGTCCTCTCACTTTCCTAGGACCGCTCTGCATTGGGCCTGTGCCAACGGCCATGCAGAAGTGGTGACTGTCCTGGTAGAGAGGAATTGTAAGCTTAACCTCTATGACAACCTCGAGAGGACACCCCTGATTAAGGTATGTAGGAGCTGTCGATGCCAACCTGAGATGGATTTGACTTAACAGCTGAGAAGAGAAATGAATTTATCTCATTTAAATATAACTCACTGGTGAAACCTATAGAGTGTCTACTTTGAAATCCTAGAATTTATAGTGTGTTTCTTTGTGTAATACCTACAGGCTGTGCAATGCCATCACGAGGACTGCGCACGTATTCTTTTAGACCATGGTGCGGATCCCAATGTGAGTGACGTCTATGGCAACACTGCCCTCCACTATGCAGCTTGCGGTGAGCGTGTAACAACAGTGGCACGGCTCCTTGAACACACCGCAGACATCGAGGCGAGCAACAAGGTATGCATCCACCAGCTTTATCTACAAATATTTGAATAACATGTTTTTAATTTCTTTAGGAGCCACAGATGTATAAAATTCTTTTACATACACATCTGTATGTGTATATGTAGACATTGCAAAAGTTTAGAAAATTTTAGTATACATACACGTATACTGCATACTGCACATCGGGCCCTGTCACTGTGGAAACACCTCCAAAGCCAAGTCAGGGAGGGCCAGGAAAGGCTGCCCACACAGAGGGCAGAACAGTCTCCTGGCCCCCCTTTTCCCCAGGAGGAGGACCTTCCCTTGAGTGCCTGGGAGGGGGTGATAGGCTCAGAGCCCACAAAGGACTGGAGGCTGGGGGGGTGTGAGGTGATGGTGGAGGCTGGCTTCTCAGCAGAGCCTTAGGAAATGGGTGCTGCTGGGGATGGGTGGGAGGAGAGGTGGAGAACTGGTACCAGGCCAGAGGAGCTGGGTTGAGTGCACGTGGGATGCGGAAGTGGCAGACCACAGGCCCTGGGCCCTCTAGGACCCCAGGGCTCTGAAGATCCTGTCCTGACATCAGCAGGGCCGTTCCCTTGTGCCAGCAGCTGCTCTGCCAGCCACGTACCACCTTAGGGTTTCTCACATCAGAGAGCAGCTCCTGCTCAGCCTCGTGCAGCTCCTTGCCGGCTGTCGCTGGGTGTGGGGAGTGGGTGATGGTGAAGCTCGTCGGCCTGCTTTCTCTTCTGGCCATGCATTACTTCCTATGCTGCAGCCCCGACAGGTTAATATAGTTGGGGTCAATTTTACATATTTGGAAAATGAAGCATTTCCTGACTGAAAATAATTTGAAATAACTATCTTAAGATTTCACTTAAAATAATGGCTCTTCTAAGGAAGCATTAGAGTACAGCTTTCTTGCATGTATTTATGGCAAATGTTTGTGAAAACATTGAATTTGTTGAAGTACAGGTTTTCTTTCAAATATTTTTTCCCACCCAGGTTTTTTACTAATTAGTGTAAAGCAACACAGGAAAGGCAAGTTTGCCTTGGAAACAGGCTTTATCTAAAACCCAAACAAAACAAATGCATTTTATAATATGAAATTGTGGCTGCTGTTGACAAGTTCCTATAATATGAAATTTGTGGGGGCCCGGCCTATGGCCGAGGCTGAGCCCCACTCCAGCTGGACAATGCCCTAAAGATGGCGCCTGCTTCCCTGTTGGGGATTGGCCCAGCAGACTTCCGTACCCGTGCACAGCTCGTGCTGCCCGCTTAGAGTGGCGCATGACACCTATCCGCTTAAAGGTCACGCATGATACTGTCCCGGATTGGTTGGGTGACTGAATATAAGGGAGCCCGCCGGGAGGGAGAAGAGCTGCCCGACAACTGCTGTAACCACCGTGAGAGATTAGAGAATAAAGCCTAGAGAAGAATCAAGACCTTGGGCGTGTTGCTTCGGTCCCTGAAGGGTCGCGACAAGTGGTGCCGAAACCCGGGAATCGTTAAACTTCGTCGCGACCTGATCCGCTGACCCTGGCGCCTGCCGATGAAGTAGAGCTTGTAACTCTTCAGGAATGTCGCTGGACACCGTTCGGTCGGCTGGCCAGACCGGGAGAGGGAACTGAGGAGGGTGAGTGGATCGGCGAGTAAACTGAAAGTATATGTGGCAGGGCAGACAGCAGGCAGTTGCGGTGGGTGTTTATGTGTAGTGTGTGTGTCCTGTTAGTGTTTGTGACATTATAATATATGGAATGAGGAGGCGCCAGTGAAGGTTCGCAGAGCGGCGACGAAATCAAAAGGTTCGCAGAGTGGCGACGAAATCAAAAGGTTCGCAGAGTGGCGACGAAATTAAAAGGTTCGCAGAGTGGCGACGAAATCAAAAGGTTCGCGGAATTAGCGATGTAGTCCATCTAAATCATAACTAGGATACTTCCCCCTTTAGAGAGGATGGGGACGGAGGACCAGGATTGGGTTTTTCTTCGGGGCCACTGAGGGAAAACAGCCTAAAAAGGCCTGTGTGGGTACCTCAGTGGCCCCTCACCAAAGAAAAGAAGGAAGCAGCCCACACTTTAGTACAAGAACAGATAGCAGCTGGTCACCTCCAGCCCTCTACCTCGCCATGGAACACACCTATTTTTGTAATTAGGAAAAAGTATCAAAGACTGTTTCTTCTCCATCCCGCTTCACCCCAGAGACTGTCAAAGGTTTATTGCCACAGGGCATGGTTAATAGCCCCACCATGTGTATGTAAAGAAGGCCTTACAAACTGTCAGGAAACAGTTTCCCCTGATAATCATCTATCATTATATGGATGACATCCTCTACCTCGCCATGGAACACACCTATTTTTGTAATTAGGAAAAAGTATCAAAGACTGTTTCTTCTCCATCCCGCTTCACCCCAGAGACTGTCAAAGGTTTATTGCCACAGGGCATGGTTAATAGCCCCACCATGTGTATGTAAAGAAGGCCTTACAAACTGTCAGGAAACAGTTTCCCCTGATAATCATCTATCATTATATGGATGACATCCTTTTGTGTCATGAGAGCAGCAGGGAGCTAGAGACAACCCTCAGGGTCAGGGTATGGTGGAACGCACCCACCTCACCCTCAAGAATGCCTTATATAAACAAAAAGAGGGAATAGGAGAAGACTTTAGAACACTGGACAAAAATGGCCGCAGTGCAGCAGAGCGGCACAGCCAACAATCCAATCCAAAACACATGCCTAAAGTTTTGTGGAAGGATGTGTTGGAAGGAACATGGAAAGGCCCGGACCCAGTGATAATCTGGACCCGAGGCTCGGTTTGTGTTTTTCCACAGGACGAGCAGAACCCCGTTTGGGTGCCTGAACGTCTGATACGCAGAGTGGAAAACCCCGGAGCGGAGGTACAAGATGATCGCACTGCTTCTGCTCCTGCCATGGATCCTATCACCATTCCTACGGCAGAGACGCTGAATGGTCTGTCCCAGGCCACTGCCTCGGCAATGACCACGCAGAACGCAACCAACGCATGAACCTTCTTCAAGAACAATTGGACCTCTTGGGGGAGGTTTTGTCTGTGGGCTGCGTCCATTCTTATACGGGGGTGTATTACTGGTATTCCTTTTCATAATTATTCTAAAGCTGCCAACTTGTCCAGACAGTTAGGCAAGATGTTAAATGCCACCAAAGCCTGGTCAGGTGTAGGTGTCATAGGAATATTGCTAATTGTGGGCCTCCTCGTGCTTGGGAGGAAAGTCTGTTCCATACAAAAACAGCAATGGGGAGAACGGAAGGTCCTGTTGCAGGCCATGGCAGTGCTAGAGGAAGGCATCTCCCCTAGAGTATGGCTTAATATGCTGGATCAGTAGTCAAGGACGGGTAAGATCGGGAGCTGTGCATATCAACCTAAGACAGGGCGCAGACCTAAGCTGTCTGTTGCCTGAGGACGGGTAAGAATGCCGCAGACTCCGGACGACCTAAGACAGGCATGATCCCGACAGCCCTTTGGTTATAAAACAATAAAGGGGGAGATGTGGGGGCCCGGCCTACAGCCGAGGCTGAGCCCCACTCCAGCTGGACAATGCCCTAAAGATGGCGCCTGCTTCCCTGTTGGGGATTGGCCCAGCAGACTTCCGTACCCGTGCACAGCTCGTGCTGCCTGCTTAGAGTGGCGCATGACACCTATCCGCTTAAAGGTCACGCATGATACTGTCCCGGATTGGTTGGGTGACTGAATATAAGGGAGCCCGCCGGGAGGGAGAAGAGCTGCCCGACAACCGCTGTAACCACCGTGAGAGATTAGAGAATAAAGCCTAGAGAAGAATCAAGACCTTGGGCGTGTTGCTTCCGTCCCTGAAGGGTCGCGACAAAATTGTGGCTGCTGTTGACAAGTTCCTATTTTATAAAAAAAGTGACTTAATATAAAAGTGATTCCTCTTTCATTGGCTAAAGCCTAAGAGGGAAAAAGGACAGGGGAAAGGAGAGAGCAAACAGAAATATGCAGGCCGATCTGGAATTGTGGCATGTGAGGGGAAATAACAAGAGGTTTTTTGTGTTTGCTTTTTCCTTCCTTGTTTTACTCTGTTTAGGCGAGATGTCTTCAGCCTTGGGGGAAAATAATTGTTAGTTTGGGAAAGAGGATGACTGAGTTGTAAACCTGCTTAGAGATCGACATTAGAAGGACTGAGGAACCAGACCGGCGAAGTGGGAAACAAGGGAAGAAGACGTAAGGAAGCGATACATCCTGTTCTTGCAGAAACAGCCACGAGATGAGAGTCTAAACTCTGCCTTCCAGTCTAGAACATCTTGATGGGAAGGGAGGAGTTTATGAATAATGAAACTGTTACATTTTGGGTTTCCTTACAAGTCCCTGTTCTGCCCCCACCCAGGAAAATTAAATGCAGTTTTGCTGACTCATCTCTTATGCTTTCCTTTCTTTGGCAAAATCCTCAAGCGATAGCAGGAATTGACCATGTATGTGAGACGTGAGACTGACGGGATTGTCCAGTGCGCCAGCGCTCAGCTAGGATTGTGCTGGTGAATTGAATTGCCTGGGAAACTTAGAAAAAAATCTTTAAAAACCTAGGCTGTCCCCTGAAGATTTTGACTTAAGCCCAGCAGTAAGGCCTGGACACGTATATTTGGAAATAGTTCCATGAGGTGCTGATACACATACAGCTCTTGCCTAAGAACTACTGAATGGATGAGTGTAATATATAAATTTGCAGATCTCACAAACTTAAGAAATCTATATAGGAGTTGGAATTTGACAGGTTGCTACTTCCTTCAGTTCTCTGCTTTCCGGCAGTGTTAGCCTGACTTCCATCTGGCCCTACCTCTGTGACTGAGAAGTTAAAAAAGAATATTAGTGGTGATATCTGTTGGCTTAAAGAAAAACACGTTTTTTCTTCCAGCCATAAGTCATCATTCCCTGGCACTCAGAGTCTTCAGTGATTTGCCTCTGGGTAGTTCTTTAGTAAGTAGAGGCTGACTTGAAGGATTTTGCATCTTTTGGTATCATTCAAGTCACTAGGTGAACAAACTGGTTATCACAAGCAGGGTTCTCCGATTGCAATAGTAGTAAATCATAGACCTTCTTTTTAGCTGAAGCTGTGTGATAGACTGTCTCAGTATGTCTGGTAAATTCATAGAGCCCTGGCATAACTAGAAGTGTAATTTTAAACATCGAAATCCATGTAGCTTTAGTGACAGTAGCGATGGGAAGTGTGTTTCAATGGTTTAGTTTCAGCAGTCCTATGAACTAGTGATCCATTTGATTAACAATCTAGGAGAAGTAAATACAAATAGATTGTGACTTTCATAAGCATTGGAAAAAAGTATTTCAGATGGCATTATGGATTTTTTTTTATCAAATGTACATCCCAGCGGCCCAGCAGTCCCCCTCGTCCTCCCTCCACTGCCCCTGCCCAGTCCCCTTCCCGTAGGTGACCGCTAGTCACTTCTCAGTGTTTCTGAGTCTGATGCTGTTCTGCTCTTCTTGTTTTGCTTTGCTTTTATATTCCACAAATAAGTGAAATCATACAGTATTTGTCTTTCTCCACGTGGCTTATTTCCCTGAGCATAATCCCCTCAAGATGCATCCATGTTGTTGCAAATGGAAGGATTTTCTTTTTAGAGCAAAATAATACTCCACTGTGTATATGTACCACATCTTCTTTATCCAGTCATCTACTGATGGGTGCTTAGGTTGCTTCCATATCTTGGATATTGCAAACAGTGTGGCAGTAAACATAGGGGTGCATATATGTTTTTGAATCAGGGATTTTGTTTTCTTCAGGTAAATTCCTAGGAGTGGAATTACTGGGTCAAATGGTATTTCTATTTTTAGTTTTTTGAGGAACCTCCATACTGCTTTCTACAGTGGTTGCAGCAATTTGCAGTCCCACTAACAGTGTAAGAGGGTTCCTATTTCTGGGTATTATGAATCTTAATAGCAATTTTTATTATATGTTGGGGCCCAATTTTTTGGTACACCATATGATACTAAAGAAAGGGAAGATTTTTGCATACACATACTTGCTTTATATACAACCACTGGGAAGTGTAACAAATACGAAAATGGGCTGTGGACTAACTGTGGCCCTGACTACATTTAGTTTGCCCCCATAAATTGAGTCAATATTTAAAATGTGGGAGACTCATGCAGAAATCCGGGCTTCAGGCTTCTCCTAAAGAGTCACCTGGAATATGGAGCCCTTCCTGCTGGGAGGTGTGCTGTGCAGAGGACTGCCCCTGTTTCTGTTCTCCTGTCCCCACCTGGGGTCTTCACTTCACTACTTTGCCTCTGTGCGCACTGAAGGTTACAGTTTGAGGTCACACTATTTTATAGTATATTTTGATAAAAATTTCAAGATTTTCAACATGGTCTGTATTAATTTACAATGTAGACTTGACATTTTATATTGATCTTAGGAACAGGATTGAATTTTTAAGTTAGAATTTATAAGTGGTTTTTAAAATAACTTTTTACATGCACTGTAGTTAATCTGACTCCCATTGGAACGTCTACAAGCCTGATGAAGTTGATGGTGGTTACAGTCAGTTAGGTTATGTATAGTGCAGACAATAATATCTTTCTCCTCAGCATTGTTCCCTAAAAGTGCAAGTGAATTAGTAACTTCCATTATGCTACAAATGATCCATCTAGATCAGTATTAGAAGTTTTATTGATAAGCCATTATATTTTTATTTCTGATTCCTATTTTTCCTGGAATATAATTTTAAGTAGCAATTAAAATGGAAACCAGAATAAAAACTTTTTAAAAAAAAAATGGAGGGTCCCAGGGTTATCATTACAATTGAGATTAAAATTTCATATTGAGCTTACTAACAGCAAAGATAAAACTATTTTCTTACAATAGGACAAAACCCATGGACCATTTACTAATAAGCAATCAAGTTTCATATGAAGCCTGTCTCTTAATTCAGAGCCCATTTCCTAGTGACCCATTTGAAGCAGTAGTGCCTGACATTAACATCCAGGAACCTGACACCACTGACAGAAGAGAATCAAGCAATTTATATACACGAGGGAAACCTTTTTTACTGGAAAGCTGTCAAAACTGTATCCCTGAAACACTAATTCCTCAAATGTTAGTGTTTGCAACAAAGAAGTATTGGGCAGGGAGAGAGTAAGCAAAGTTAAACAGATTTCTTTAGGACTAGACATCTAAAGCACAGTTTAAAAATATTTCTCAAATATAGATCATGGAATCTTTTCACTGGGGCATAGTCGTTAACTTTTTATAAAGTACATATTCTTTGGAATAATTATGGTAAGAAACACTACCCTAGAGTGAATCACTTAGGTTATTCACTTAGTAAAAGTAGTTAAAGCACTTCCTACTACATTTTAAAGCTTGGATGTATAGAGAGATTAGGAAATAGCCCTTGCCCTCAAGCAACTCTGGTTTAGATGGGAAGCAGGAAGGTAAGCACAGCGCACCACTGTTCGGTACTGTGATGGAAGCAAAGGCTTCCTGGAGGACTTCAGGGTTTGAAGGGAGTTTTGGAGAGTGGCTTTGCAGGTGGTCTGTTGAAGGGTGTGGGGGATGGGCATTTCCAGAGAAAGAGCGTCAGGTGGGGACTGAGGGCTGAGGAGGAGGGGGCCACTTTTTATTTTCCTTTTATATTGTATGTTTAAAGGCAGAGGATCTTTCATTAGTGTTTAATTCAGTTGAGAAATATGTAATTTTGTAAATGATAAACTTTTTGCTGTTCTACAGGAAGGCTTCACACCGCTTTTGCTTGCTGTGAGTCAAAGAAATTATAAAATGACAGAGTATTTACTAAGTGAAGGAGCAGACGTACAGGCTGTTGATAATTATGAAAGGTACAGTATTGGTTTTTTAAACCTTACATTGCTCTAGCGTCGTGATAAACATCAGATGATTAATTGATACTCATGTAGTGGAAAATATCAACACATCGTTAGTAGAAAAGCAATGACTGACTAGGCAACAGTGCGCAGAGCAGGTTCTTTTATAATATTGGCCAATGGCATTTGCAATCTGATGTTTTTGCTCATGATTTTTAGATTAGCTAAAAGGTGGTTTTCACATTGGTTTTATAAAGTACAGATTCTTTAAAGATACAGTTTTGATCTTAACCCTTTAATAGTATTTTTTTCCTCTCCTTTACATATATTTTTCCCTAAAAGATGCTTGTTAAGCATAAAGAGGGATTGATTTTTGTCTTCTGGATGTGTCTTTGCTTTAAGTTGCTTTCTGTAAAGAGTACTGGTGTCAGTAAGTTGTTCCTGTGGCTGTTAGTGACTATGACCGGATTCTGTGGGCGCAGCAGTTTTTATCCTTTTTTCATTTCTAGTATACTTTGATGTTTTTATTTTTCATTATGGTAGAAGGAAGAAAGATAGCTTTAATTGAACAAACTTCCCATTTACTGAAGACAAGTCATAGGAGGGTGATGCAGAGAAAAGAGGTGGGCTTTAGACTCTCACAAGACTGGGTGTAATTCCTAGCTTTCCTGCTTGCTAGCTGTGTGCCCTTGGGAACATTCCTTAGCACCAGTATGTTTCTTGATATGAAAAAGACGATGTTAATATATCCTTCAAGTGTGGTTGTATGTAAGTAACATTATAGATACAGCATTTAATATAGTGCCTAGCACTTAGCATCTTAACTGCAACTATGAGAATTACCATTACTATTATTATTGTTATAAGTCTGCAAATAGCTTTAACGTATCTGCAAAAAGCTTTAACGTCTTTTTGAAGTATAATATATCAGACTAAGGAAGAAACGGGGAATTCTTCATTTAAATCACCTACTTCAGATAAGTGACCTCACCATAGTTTCTTGTCCACCAGAGGACTTTAAAGTAGCAACTTCTACTACATAACAGCCAAGTGGGACAAAAGGCTTCCTTTTAGTTTTGGAGGTAATTTACAAAGATGAACCCTTGAGCAAGTGAATGGTCAGTTCTACACAGACAGGCAGGATTTTAACTTGGGAAAGTGTATCAAGTTAGCTAAAGTGTATCAAGTTAGCTATTTAAATAACAAAGTTCCTAAGGGTGAAGTTATTTCTCTGTCCAATTTTAGAACAGCACTCATGCTTGCTATAGAAAATGGATCAACAGATATAGTCAACCTTCTTCAGGAAGATGTTGATGTCCTTTCTCAGGATACCCATGGATGGACTGGAGCAGAGTATACTCATACTAGAGGTTTTAATATGTAAGTATTTACATTGAAATGCTAGCTACCACTCAACTGAGGTTTACAATGACTTAACTGTTACTCAATATGTAACAGGTGAGATTTCATAGTTTGGTTCAGGCAGTTTTGGAATGGCAGTGAGTTAGTCCACGTCATCCGCCAGAAACCCAGCAACAAGCCTGCTTTTAAGACATAACATTATCCATTTAATTCCAGGTATAACTGCTATACATGGGGCACAAATAATGCCACATCTCTGATTTTTCTAATGTTACCTGGACATGTTCAGGATAGCAGGAAATCCTATGCTTTTCCCTGGGGACTATCATCTATACTCTCCCCTTGAATTTTCCAAGAACCTAAGGGTTTCCCTAAGACCAAAGAGACAGTGGTCTTTCATGAGTCACTTGAAGGGGGAAAAAAGGACAGTCTACATTCTGTCGTTTCCACTGCTTGTACTGCTGCAGCGTTGCTACTGAAATGGCGCTGCAGGCAGTCCTGACTGACCTCTGCTCCCAGGATGTCCTTGCCGTTCTAGATTCCTGTCTTCGTGGTGATCCACACTTAGACGAGAAATGCTACCCCCTTTTGTGTTGGCCTACATACGCTTGTATGTTCAGCCACTGCCCCAGAACACGAGTGCCCTGTTCTGGCAGCTGGACCTGCCACCTCCAGTCACGCACTTCTCCGCACACCCTCAAAAGCCTTATGGAGGGCCCACCTCCCAGCTGAGATCTTCACAATGAGTCACCCTTTAAGGATATCGTCCTGTTCGCAGATACTAGGTGAGGCCATTAGCTGCAGATATTAGCAGAGAGGTTCAAATAATGCTGCAGGAAGAGATGAGACTTGCCTTTCTCCTAGAATGCTCTGGACCCGCAGGGTGCTTAAGATCCTGTGGAGCAGCTTCCGTAGGTCATGGAACACCCCGTATCGCCCTGCCAACAATCGTGGGCACAAGTTTGCCTGAGATTCCATAATTAAGGTTGGCTCCTTAAGTGGTGGTCTGTTTTCCATCATGATGAAAATCTCCCGAGTGACTTGACTTTCAGATTCTGCCTCACAAGAAAGCCAGCCATTCAGGAGGAATCTCTGAGTCTCAAGTAGGCCCCTTGGCATCAGGAGAGCTGAGCCCCATCCACGTCTCATCGGAATCCACATGCACACGAGTAGGGCTCGGGCTTCCGAGTCAGCTGGAGATGACATGGGGATGAAGCGTCATTCAGATGAAGGTCTGGGTCAGAGTTCGAGTAGATGGAAAAGGACTAGCAGCGGTCAAAGCCAGGTTTTGACTTCTAGTAGTTTTCTGCCTTTGGTGTGACTAGCTACAGTGATAGGGGACAGTGCTGTCATCTAATTTAATTAGGTGATATATGTAACTTTATAATAACTGAGATGCCACAAAAAAAGAACAGCTAATAACCAAAATAATAACATTTTCTGAACACCGCACCTAATTTATTAGAACGTGTGAAAACACACACTGGGTTTTATTTTGTACTCCAAAATAGTTTCAAGTTGAAGAGCAAAGTGTGTTCCATTGCTTGAGTGTTCCTCTGAGCACTTTAGGGGTATTGAAGGGTCCCCACCAGTAAGATGGCAAACTTCCAGCTTCTCTTCGGGGTCCTCGGTTCCCGCCGGCGCCACCTGAAGCCCAATCACCTCTCGCCCCCCTCCCAATCCCAGCACCTAGCCAACAGCCACCAGCCCCATAGAAGTGACACCTCAATCAATTCATGACCCCTCCTATATAACCCAGCACCTTTCCCTAATAAAGCGGAACTCTCCGGTGAATTGCTGCTATGTGTCGCTCCTTTCCTTTCATTGGTGCCGAAACCCGGGAGACGGGACACCCCAACTGGGCCCCGTCTTCCCCTGACACCAGCAGCAGCTTGCCCTCGTCCTCTTTTTCTGGCGCTGGCTCATCACACTCACCACTCCTCTCTGGCCTTTAGGTAAGTTTTCCCCCCGGAGTGGGCCACTTTTCCCCGAGCTATCGCAGTGCCATTGACCGTGATCGTCCGGCAAGGCCCTGACGCTCGGGGATGAGGAGGGAACTCTCCCCGCCTCAGGCCTTCACGGCTGCGGTGGACCCTCAGGCCCCTCCTCCGACAGCCATAAATCCCCGCCTCAAGCCTTTACGGCTGCGGCAGACGCTCAGGCCCCTCCTCTGACAGTCATAAATTCCCCGCCTCAGGCCTTCACGGCTGCGGCTGACTCTCAGGCACCCCCCTCCAACAGCCATAAACGAGGTGACTCCTTTGTGGATGAGAACGCTCCCTTTTCCCCCCCTCCTCCTTCTGTTCCGTCCGCCGAAAACGCCTAGTGCTAGGTACCTCGAGACTCCGGCACTCTGCCTTCTTAGGGAAGTCTGGGTGACGACCCACACTTCCCAAGAAATTCCGACTCGTATACGAGTTTCCGCAGACCACCAAGGATCATCGGGGACGCCCTTTGTCTCCTTGTGGTCTGCTTCCAGTCCGAGGATCTCCGTTCGTCTTCCCCTGTTTGTCTCCTTCTCTGTCCTTTAGCCATGGGAGCCTCCTCATCCCTCCCTGAAAGTTCACCTCTTGAATGCCTGCTTAAGCATCTGGCTACCCTCTCCCTGATGCCTGATATAAAACCAAAACTTCTCCGTAAATATTGCGCCCAAGATTGGCCGACATACCCCCTAGACAATAACAACCAATGGCCTGCAGGGGGAACTCTTGATCCTAACATCACTCGCGATCTTTTTAACTACTGCCAGCGCCTGAAAAAATGGAAGGAGATTCCCTATATGGAAGCTTTCTGCCTCCTCCTCTCCCCGCCCCCTCCCAAGTTCTCCTAGCCTGCAAGCCGCTGCTCCCGCAGAGGCCTCCCGTTCACTCCCTTCCCCTTCTTCTCCTACAACAGCCCTTCTCCCTTCCTCCCCAACCATCTCCTCCCCCATCTCACCTCCTCCACCTTCATTCCCTGCAGATTAAGCCTGAGCCTTTCAGCCCCCCCTTTAACTAGGTCCCAGGGGCCTCCTCCGTCTTTGCCCTCATCACCTGTTTCTCCCCTGTTGGGGACCGCCTTTGTCTTCTCACATGTTTGTAGAGAGAATGGGAAAGCACCTCCCCCCATGTCTGAACGCAGCATGGGAAAGCACAAGCTAGAGAACAACCGGTGCAGTCCTTAGAAGTTATCTGTCCACAGAAACATATCTTGCCAAGACTCCTCACTCTGAAAATAGGGAGACCTTGAAGATGTGTAGAAACACCGCCCCTGCTTCTAGCTATGCCCTTCCCCCACTTGCCGATGTGGCAGGAATAGAAAACAACGCATTCCATAAGCAATTAACGGGAGCCCTGCTGTAGCTCAGTAGAGCATGGGACTCTTAACCTCAGAGTCATGAGTTCAAGCCCAACTAAAGCAGCAGAGGCAAGCAGCTGGGCTGCTAGCTGGTGACATGTGGGTCCGATTCTATCTTTCTTTATTTTCTTTGCCCCCCTTCTGCACTTCAGGACCTGCTCGACTAGGCACGGCTAGACCGCGTCACTCCCCCACAGACTGAGCCAGAACCCTTCAGTCCCCCTCAGACTCAGTCCCGAGAGCCTCCCAAAATTATCGCCCCCCTCCGGGAAGTAGCAGGATCTGAAATCATCGTGCGCGTTCACGTCCCTTTCTCCTTAAGAGATTTAGCCCAACTAGAGAAACGCCTAAGTTCCTTTTCCACTGATCCCATGACATACATCAGGGAGTTTCAAAAGACCCTCCAGACTTACAGCCTCACGCATCATGACATTTTCATGCTCCTGGCCAATACTCTCCTCCCTGAAGAGCATAGACGAGTTTAGGACTTCGCCCAAATGCAGGCTACTGAAACCCACAGGACTGACCCCACCTATCCCCCTGGCCCCACTGCTGTCCCCGAACAAGACCCACACTGAAATTATAACACCGCCATGAGTCTCCGCTCTAGAGATATTTTTGCCTCCTGCTTAATAGCAGGTCTGAAAAAGGCAGCTTGTAAAGTAGTCAATTTTCAAAAGCTCCAAGACATAATTCAAAAGAGAGACGAAATCCCCTCTGAGTTCTTAGACAGACTCACTCAAGCCCTATTACAGTATACCAGCCTGGACCCAGAAACACCTGAAGGAAGACAGGTCCTTATGACATACTTCCTAGCTCAAAGCTACCCCGACATTAAAGCTAAACTCAAAAAGTTAGAACAGGGCCCCGCTACCCCACAGACTGAGATCCTAACAGTGGCCTTAAAGTCTTCCATAAGTGAGAGGAGGAGAAAGAATGCCGTAAACAAAAGGCTGATGGGGCCAATTTCCAAATGTTGGCCCAGCTGATAAAACCACAACCTGGGCGCCCCTCTACAAACAAGACCCCCCAGGAGCTTGTTTCAAGTGTAGAAAAGAGGGACATTGGTCAAGGGCGTGCCCCTCCCCCAGATCTCCTACCACCCCATGCCCCAGATGCCAGAAAAAGGGCCACTGAGGGTCTGATTGCCCAACCACCCGAAGGGGAGGCTGGACGAATAACCCCCATCCTAAGCCCGCTGTAGTGGGGCTGGCAGAAGAAGATTGATGGGGCCCGGGGGCTTCTCGCCCGACCATTTCCATCAACAGGAGCCCAGGGTTACTTTAACAGTAGACGGTCACCCCATCTCCTTCCTCCTAGATACAGGAGCCACCTTCTCACTCTTGTGAGAATACTGGGGCCCTACCACGCCAGCCATTACTCCTATAGTCAGAGTAGGAGGTAAACAGATTTTCCCATTAAACCCCCCACCCATCCTTTTATGCACAATCCAAGACAATCCCATACCTTTCTCCCACTCCTTCCTGGTTATGCCCCAGTGTCCCATCCCTTTACTAGGACGAGACATCCTTTCCCTCCTCCACGTTTCCATAACTATATCCACTCCCACAGCCCCCAGTACTCCCTTTCTGATGGCCCTCATAGCCGACGACCCCCCTCTACCCAATGAAAGCTCCGGCTCTGCCCTCATACACCCTGTAAATCCCAAAGTTTGGGACATTACAAGCCCCTCCATGGCCCTATGTCCCCCTGCCTCTATCAAATTATGTGACCCCTCTCAGTATATCTGTCAGGCCCAATACCCCCTAACCACTTCAGCCCTCATAGGCCTCCAACCCATCATTCAAGCAGACCCACTCACTCCCCATTTAATACCCCCATATTAGCTGTTAAAAAAACCAACGGATCTTTCCGCCTTGTCCAAGACCTTCGCCTCATCAACATAGCCATTGTCCCTATCCATCCCTTAGTTCCAAATCCATACAGCCTCAGCATCCCACTTCTCAGTCCTAGATCTCAAAGACCCATTTTTCTATCCCTCTAGACCCCTGCTCCCAAGATTTTTTCATCTTCACCTGGACGGACCCATACACAAGACATTCTAAACAACTCACTTGGTCAGTTTTGCCACAAAGCTTCTGAGATAGTCCCCGTATTTTTAGACAGGTCCTAGCTCAGGACCTCAAACAGTTTCATCATGATCACTCCAAGTCCACCTTATAATACATAGACAATCTTCTACTCTGCAGTCCCTCGTGAGAACAGTCTCAACTTGACACTGCCTCCCTACTTAACCTTCTAGCTTCCAGAAGTTACCGAGTATCCCCCGTCAAAGCTCAAATCTCTTCCCTTCCTATCACTTACCTCAGATTCCTTCTATCTCAACAAAGAAAGTCCATTACCTTAGACAGAAAATGGCTCCTCTCTGACCTGCCCATTCCCAAAACCAAGACAAAAATCCTTTCCTTTCTAGGCCCTTTCTAAGCCTAGCTAGATATTTTAGAACGTAGATCCCTAACTTCTCCCTGCACCCTGTTGGCAAGACCCCTATACGACCTCAGCAAGAGCCCCCCTAAAAAACCATTATCCTCCTCACCCGACACTCCTTCATTAAGCTCCATCAAGCCCTTGTGGAAGCCCCAGCTCTCCATCTCCCTGATTTGTCGAAGCCCTTCTCATTATACATTCATGAGAGGTCCAGTCAAGCTCTAGGAGTCCTAGGCCAATATTATGGCCCATCCTTTGCCCCAGTAGCTTATATCTCCAAGCAATTAGACCCCACAGTTCGGAGATGGGCCCCCTGCCTACGAGCATTAGCAGCTAGACAGCTCTTGCAGAAAGAAGCTCATAAACTGACATTCAGGGCGCCCCTTACCATTCTGTCCCCACATCACCTAAAAGATCTCTTAACCTACAAAAGTTTACAGACTCTCCCTCCCTCCAGACTCCTGACCTTACTGTCCTCTTTCCTCCAAAATCCCGTTCACCCCCTTTGCCATCCATACCCAAATCATGACTTTTTCCTCCTTTACTGCTGTCTCGCTTTTTTCCCTCATTCCTATTATCTTCCCTGCCACCCCAGCCTCCTTTGTATGGCGATTCAGAGAGACTTACACACAGCATCAAACAAAAGTTACTGCCCTCATTGCCACACCAGACTGCCCTCTGAAAGGCTGCTCTGAGCCTTTATACCTCCACTCTCCTCCCTCCACCGAAGTGTTCACTAGCAGCTCCCCTTATTCTCCCTACCTCTGCTTCCTCTATGACCAAAAACAAGCCTATTGCAGGCGATGGCCAGACACCTACAGGAGATGTCCCTACTGGTCTTGCGCCATTCACTACATGGGTAACTTCCAGTACCCACAGTATTACTCCTCCAACCGTTTCATGAAATATCCCAACGGCTCATTCTCCTTATCAATCCCAGATCCCTGGGACTCTCGATGGGCTGCCAGAGTCACAGCCTCAGTTTACTACGGGGGGTCCTCGACCCCCCACAGTACCCTTCATATCTCTCGAAAGTATGTTCCCTCTCATTCCCAGATCTCTCAAGTTGCATCAGATGGCAGACATTCCGAAAAAGTCATTATCCAAACTCTTGACGGCACCTCTTCATCTTCTTATCCCCGCCCCTCTTCCCATTTCTCCTACTCTTCATTACAGCTCATTCAGGACACCACCATCTTTCTCAAGCACACCCTCAACACCGCCAATTGTTTCTTGTGCGCATCACTACAGCGCCCACTGCTGGCCGCCGTGCCCCTTAATATTTCCAACTACTCCTTCCGTGCAGAAAGACAACCCCTCTGCCCCCTGGCACACATACCCCTATGGGAACCAGAATACGCAGATAATCTCACCATCCACCACTGTGTAGGCCCAACTCCACCCCCCTCCAGCGCACTTCACTGCCTCTCTATCTACACCCCTACCTCCAGCTCTAAGACTTTTACGCAACCGGGACACTTCTTTTAGTGTAATAGCAGTCTTTTCAACTCACTGCCTCTCAACTCCGATACACCCTGCATTCTCGTCACCCTAATCCCACAGTTATCACTTTACAGCATGGCAGAATTTCTTGAGCTCCAACCTCCCTTGCCCTCGCGCACAAAAAGGGCTGCTTTCCTTCCCATCATGGTCAGTATCTCTTGGACCACCTCAGCCATTGGGGCAGGGTTTTCGGGAGAAGCCTTGGGTCACTCTCTATAGGCAGTTAGAGATCTCAACGCCAAACTTGAGGGAGCCCTGACATCCACTGCCGATTCCCTAGCCTCTCTCCAAAGACAGGTCACTTCGCTAGCTAAAGTCACCCTTCAAAACCGGCGGGCCCTAGATCTGCTTACAGCCGAGAAGGGCGGCACCTGCGTCTTCCTCTGGGAAGAGTGCTGCTATTACATCAACGAATCCGGCATTGTAGAAACTGACATCACCAAACTCACCGACCTTGCCTCCAGTCTCCACTCTGCTTCCAGTTCCAACCCATTCTCTTCAATACTAACAAACCCCCTCCTCACCTGGCTCTGGCCCATTGCAGGGCCCATAATAATCATTCTTCTCGCCTGTCTCTTCTTACCCTGTATAATAAAGTTCATCAAATCCCAAGTCAGAAAAATCTCTAATCAAGCTTTCAACCAGCTTTTACTCAGGAACTACCAGCTTCTGGCCACAGAAGATCCCTCACCCTCACGTGACCTCCTCACCACACGCTGAGATGGACCCCTCTCTCCACTGGAAACTGTTCCTGGAAACAATAGCCGCAGACGCCTGGCTCCTGACACCCATATCCTCTTGGCCAACCTATGGTTACAGGGAACCTTCATTGATTTCCAAACCTGAAGAAGTCCACATCTACTCGTCCTTACTGCGGGGAGTCCTATCAACCCTTTCCTCCCAATCCTCAAGCCCTCACTCCCTTCTCCGCCCCTGTTCAGCAGGAAGCAGCCAGAGAGAAAGCAACGTCCACAAACCCATAGAGGAGAAAGGGGGGAATGAAGGGTCCCCACCAGTAAGATGGCAAACTTCCGGCTTCTCTTCGGGGTCCTCAGTTCCCGCCGGCGCCACCTGAAGCCCAATCACCTCTCGCCCCCCTCCCAATCCCAGCACCTAGCCAACAGCCACCAGCCCCGTAGAAGTGACACCTCAATCAATTCATGCCCCTTCCTATATAACCCAGCACCTTTCCCTAATAAAGCGGAACTCTCCGGTGAATTGCTGCTGTGTGTCGCTCCTTTCCTTTCAGGTATAGTGGCTCATTAAACCCAACAACATTGTAAAATAAGGTGGCAAGATGCCTACTTTCTAGAGCAAGATTTTGAATTGAAGAGAAGCACTTTATCCAAGAACAAATAGCTGTTGCTTATAGAGCTAGGCCTTCTGAGTTCAAGACACCGTCACGGCAAGCTAACCGATGCACTTACTGAGCTACCGTGCCCTCAATTCACGACTGGTCCACCTTACTATCTGTTTATCTTCTTTAATTATTTTCTTTTAATAAAAAGCTTGTAAAACTTACAAATTTAGAGTATAGGGGCTAATTAAGGTTTTCATATTAGCTCTGTTATTATCCAAAATACTCTTAAGAATTTAATATATTTGGGAAATGTTTTTCATATCACTATTAAAATAGTAATATTATTTATAAACTTTTTAACACATAACATTTGCCTCCTAATTGATAGGTACAAAGTGGACAAAGGAATTAAAAATTCTCAAAATAAACGAAAATCTTCTCCAGGTAAGAGTTGAGCTCGTGAATTACTCTTGGTGGTCGTACCATAGATAAAGTAAGACCAAGGGAATTTTGACAATAAAAGATCAATGAAGAAAAACTGTGTAAGTTCCATGTATATTTTTTATTTCTTCATAGTCCAATATTCAGAATTATCTATGAAGCTAATATAGGTCATTTAAAATCTGATAAGGTGTTTATTTCAATTGACTGAAAAGGAATTCATTTATTCAGTAAAGAACCCTAAAATCCCATATGATATCTTTAATATGTTGTATGTTTCATCTACACATTATAACAAATTAGACTTCTCATAAAAATTAAAAATGCAATTGAATAGGGAAGCACAGGCTGTTATTTCTTGAAGGTAATTTTTTTGGTAAGATAGGTGCTTCACAAAAATCCTTCTAAGGGTGAGCATGATGGCTTTCCTGCTAATGTGTCATTCATTACAGATCCCTTTTGCTTTTTAGGTTCTCGTGGGAAATATCCATGCCTTGAGGTAAAACATACATATTTTTCTCTTGATTGATTCACCACAGAGTGTATGAAAACTAACTTATTTATTATGCACCTTGTTTCAAAACCCATTCAGACTATCACTGAAGAAGATTCTCTAAGCGATATGACAACAGCAGAGAAGGCGACAAAAACATCCAGAGCAGGTAACTTGCAATACGCGTTAAATTCTAAAAAGAAGTGCACTGAAATATTTGAAATGCAAGTGTTCTTATTGCTAATTCTGTTTCCTTTTTTAAGTTTAATTGAAGGGCTTTACATAAACCAGGCACATGTCATTGTTGGTATCCATGTTTGGAAAAAAGGCTAATAAACATTGGAAAAGGAGATTTTTAAAAATGAAAGCTTTAACTTAGAAGTTTCTACTTTTATGTTTTGATACCCTGACGTTCCCAGTTTGAAATCCCTGTATTGCTTTTTTAAATTTTGGTATCATTAATGTATGATTACATGAGCAACATTATGGGCACTAGGCTCCCCCCATTATGAGGTCCCCACCACACACCCCATTACCGTCACTGTCCATCAGCATAGCGAGATGCTATAGAACCACTACTTGTCTTCTCTGTGTTGTACTGCCTTCCCCATGCCCTGCACCCCCCGCCCACATCATGTGTGCTAATCCAAAAGCCCCCTTTTCCCCTTATCCCTCCCTTCCCACCCATCCTCCCCAGTCCCCTTCCCTTTGGCAACTGTTAGTCCATCCTTGGTGTCTGTGATTCTGCTGCTGTTTTGTTCCTTCAGTCTTTCCTTTGTTCTTATACTCCACGGATGAGTGAAGTCATTTGGTACTTGTCTTTCTCCGCCTGGCTTACTTCACTGAGCATAATACCCTCTCGCTCCATCCATGCTGTTGCAAATCGTAAGGATTTGTTCTCTTCTTAGGGCTGAATAGAATTCCATTGTGTATATGTACCACATCATCTTTATCCATTCACCTACCGATGGACACTTTGGTTGCTTCCGTATCTTGGCTATTGCAAATAGTGCCATGATGAACATAGGGGTGCATGTGAGTTTTTGAATCTGAGAACTTGTATTCTTTGGGTCATTTCCTAGGAGTGGAATTCCTGGGTCGCATGGTACTTCTGTTTTTAGTTTTTGGAGGAACTTCCATACTGCTTTCCATAACGGTTGAACGAATTTACATTCCCACCAGCAGCATAGGAGGGTTCCCCATTTCTCAGCATCCCCACCAGCATTTGTTGTTCCTGGTCTTTTTGATGTTGGCCGTCCTAACTGGTGTGAGGTGATACCTCGTTGTGCTTTTAATTCGCATTTCCCTGATAATTAGCGATGTGGAGCATCTTTTCATGTGTCTGTTTGCCGTCTGAATTTCTTCTTTGGACAAGTGTCTGTTCACATCCCCTGCCCATTTTTTAATTGGGTTATTTAATTAATTTGAATAGGGAAGCACTGGCTGTTACACTTTTAAGACAATTTTTCTGGTAAGATAGTTGCTTCACAAAACTTCTTTTGAGGGCTAGCAGGGTACACCAAGGCAAACTAATTTGGGAAAGGAGAAATGAGAGTTCATTCCCTAAATAAAATTGTGACTTTTGGGAAACGTTACACTGGTCTTGAAATAGAAAAGTTTTTTGATACCTAGTAATTCAGTAGCAATTAAATTTCTTTCTTCCTTTTCAGTAGCCATATTTCAGTACTGTAAGCTCATTATACATCATACATTATCTCTTGGAGGTGTTTTTTATGTATACCTTCTCGCATGAGCAGATCAAGAAATTGAAAGATGGCTGAACTAGAGGATGTAAGAAATGTAGGCATCTCAGTAGGCCACACAGGTATGAGAAGAAAAGAGTAGTTTTTAAACTATTATTCTGCAACCTGTATATCCAACCTGATCAACGCATAACACTCTCTCTGCCGAGAAAGGCATTCCCCTGAACCGCCATCACAACTGTGTACTTCTTGAATTTCAGGACAAATGGAAGAATTTCACAAATGCTGGTAGCATGAGGGTATGAAGAATGACTCTGCTGTATCGCATTAGAGGCACATCAGTGCATTCTACCATCAGCTTTCACATTCATGCCCTCCGGGTCATGAATTGTTCCTCTGACTAACGATCACTTTTCTTCCCAGGAGTCAGCGTGTTCACATGCACGTGCGTGCATTTCTTCTGTGTGAGTTACACTCATCTGAAACACACTATCTTTCTTTTGAAATCTCAACTGCATCTTTTGTTGAACCTTTCTAGTCCTCCGTTTTTCTTCAGCAGTCACACTGGATGCATAGCTGTGTCTTGTTGCTGTCCTAAACACTCAAAACCACAAAGCACCAAGAGCTAATGTCATAATTCTCAAAGCCGAGCATGAGGATTCAGCTTAGCACTATATCTGCGTGAATATGTAGTTGGCTTTCCTGTTACTGTATCATTGATCACCTATCCCTTTTGCTTTTTAGGTTGTCGAGCAAAATATCATCACCGCAAGGTGAGACTTACATAATTTTTTCTTGATTAATTAACCGCAGACTGTATGAAATCTAAGTTATTTATTATTCACTTTGTTTCAAACACCATTCAGCCTGCCACGGAAGCAGAAGACACTGCCCGCTACAGAACGGTCGTAGACAAGGCCACACAGGTACCCGCAGCAGGTAAATTTTGCAATACATGTTTCACTGTGAAAAGAAGTACACTAAAATATTTGAAATACTCACAAGTGTTCTTATTGCTAATTCTGTTTCCTTTTTTAAGTTTAATTCAAGGGCTTTACATAAATAAGGCACATGTCATTGTTGGTATCCATGTTTGGAAAAAAGGCTAATAAACATTGTAAAAGGAGATTTTTAAAAATGAAAGCTTTAACTTAGAAGTTTCTGCTTTTATGTTTTGATACCCTGATGTTCCCAGTTGGAAATCCCTGTATTTATTAGTGAATTCTCAGAGATCATTAGACTCAGATTATTCCAGTGTTTTAGAATTCCTTCTTGAATTCTAACCTTCATGTACAACTTCACTTGCTTTACATGTCAATCGTTGTTACTTTATCTCATTTTAACACTAATGATCTTAAGCCAAGCAGATGTTCTGATTAGGGGTGTGTGTGTGTGAAAGAGGAGTCTTTGATCACTGAGTATTAAAAATGGGCAAAGTAATTATACCCTAAGAAATATTTGGCAGACTTTTAAAATTGTAATTCTGAAATGCATTGGTCGTAGGATTCCTGTGTATTATTAAAAATTACTGAGAATTCCGAAGAACTTTTAGTTAAATGGCTTGTATATATTGACAGTCTCGACATTAGAAGTTAAAGTGGAAAAATTTTAAATACAAATGCACATGACAGTACATCACAGTAGCAGTTAGTGCTCTGATCTTACCACATGCAGTTACCTCTGGAGCGTTACACTGTGCGCTTCTGACAGACTGAGAGGGAAAATGGTAAGTAACATTGAGCTTTATAGCAAAGATACTTGGACGTCTTGGACCCCATGAGCGGATGGATCTTGGGGCTCCAGGGATTCCCAGGTGATGCTTCACAAGCAGCACTTTAAGCCAGGTGGGGCTCATGGATGAAACTTTTCCCTGTCCTTGTGATGGAAGGGATTCAAAGTTTTCATCCAAATTTCTTTTTTTGCTCACTTGCTTTAAAAAGTTTAAATCTGACAATTTTGTCTTAAAAAAGAGGGTAATTTTGCTCTATATTCATTTCCTATCTCATGGCACACTACCCTTTGGCCTCGACTTGCCCTCTTTTAACATGGAAACAGGTCACTCAAAGCTGTCTTTTCTCATATAAATAGACTGGGCTGATCCAGGTTTAACAAGTGCATTCTGAAGATACTGGTGCATACTGCAATTAAGGGGATGCATTCACTGACAGCTTTTTGAAACCTGTGTCTCTACAGTACCCCATAACCGTTATGCATGTTTCAATGTAAAATAAGTGGTTACCTATAAATTTCATTAAGAACAAAATTCATACCTTGAAGAATCTTAATTCCTGATAAAGCTCTACAGAATATAGAATATGTAATAGAGATTGAAGAGCCAGTCAAAGTAAATGATAGAAAATATAAAAGTATAAAAAATGAGGGACAGTAGTTAGTTAATGAAGCTTGTCTACTTGAATGGCATTACAGGGCATGTAACATGCAGTGAGCGGTGAGGGAGCCGCATGTGTCAGTGGGGAGGGGGGCATGTGGGGGTGCTGCTCCGATACACTCGCCGCACAGCTCCCCCACTTTTGTAGCATTACTTACAGACTAACACATGGAGACTTTGTTTTTGTATTTTTCAGGTTCGGTTGCTCCTGGTATGTATCACTGTCAGGAATGAGTCAAGTCACACATCTGGGGCTTTGACAACTGAGGGTAATTGTCCATTTGTCTCACCATCAATGACCACAAATCAGTCAACATCCACAGAATTTGGACAGATGGCCCTAAGAGATAGAGGAAAGATAAATATTAGCATTATGTTTCTGTTTGTGAATTATATACTCCCTGCCCTTTGTGAATCACAGCTTCCCAAAGACAGAGAGCGCACAGAAGGTCAGAAAAAAAGCATAGGGAATTCAACCCTTGATCACCTCGGCATGGCTTCATGTAGTTTTGAGTTTTCAAAAATCATTTTGTGGCAAAATCTTGGTGTTTACTCTTTTTATGCAACCAACAACCACACAGAATACCTTTTAGCAAGACATTGGCGTTCTCACTCTCACCAAAGCAATATATAAATAACAGAATTAGGAGAAAGTAATCTTTTAGGCTAGTATTGAGAATATACTTGAGTGTGTGGCCAGATTGTGTTTAGAGTTCAGGGACTGTTTGGGGAACTAGGTAGAGAGCTAAAGATTGCCTACTTAGACCAAACATAGTAGTCTCCTAGCTTTATTTTTATTTGTATTCTCTTGGTCTCTTTTAGTCCAGGCTAGCAAGCAGTGTTTTTGCTAATATTGTTTTTAAAAACCTTGAGTTTCCTATGAATCGAGCCACCCTCATGAGTCATTCTGAGATAAGCTCTTCCCATCGGCCTCCCTGTGACGCTGTCTTAGGATGGTGCCTTAAAATGTGTGAACTCTGGAGATCCTTAGAGGAATTTGAGGCACCACTGTCAATCTTTCTGAGGTCCTAACAAAGGGTTTACAGTCTTGGCTTCAACCTTAGGCTGTATTTTCCTTGCAGCACCCTGGATTTGATCTTAGTTCAGAAGTCATTTCTTTTAGAATTATTTGGCAATTAGACATGAGGAAAGGCTATAATTGGGAAACAGATATTTGACCCTAGTAAGCCCTAATTCCTTTGTGTAATCATCTCCTTCAGCTTATCTCGCTCACTGATCTTTACTCTCAGCTGCTTTGGAGCAAGAGTCCCCTCTCCTCCGGGTTCCAGTGTCTTTCCCTGCCGGGAAGCCCTTGCTATCAGCCTCTGCAGGGCCCCGGCTCCCACGGACAGGCTCCCAGAGGCCCTGCTGGCTCTCATTCTGACTCTCCTCCACCTCCTTTCAGATTCCACCTATTGCCCACTTCAAAGGCACTCTTGATGTGTTTTAGGTTTTTTCCCCAATGGCAGCACCCCATTTTTAATATCAGTATCTGTGCCAGTTACTTATTTTCACATGATAAACCACCTGAAAACCTAGTGGCTCAAAACAGTTCTTATTTTGTTCACAAATCAGTTTAGGCAAAGCTCAGTGAGGCCAGCTTCTTTCTTCTCCACTTGGCATCAGCTGGGATGATGCACCACTGGGGACTAGAATCACCTAAAGGTGCCACATGCATGTGTTTGGCAGTTGAAGCCAGCTTTTGGCTGGCACAGAAAATACATCAGTCTCAGTTGGCACACCTCTGTGAGGATTCACTGGGTGCCCTGGGTGCTTCACAACAAGGTGGCTGGGTTCTCAGGGTGAGCCTCCCTAGAGAGAGAGAATCAGATGGGAGCTGTATTACACTTTCTAACCAAGCCTTAAGGGGTCACACAGCAGTTCCACCATATTCTCTTCGCTAGAAACCAGGTAGTGAGGCCACACATGTGGAAGGGGGAGGGAATTTCGCAGGAAATGTGTCAAAGAATTTGTAAAAACCACCACATCCATTGACCTTGTCTTACCAAATAATCATTGTATTTAAAGGAAAATAGTTCTTCCCAGCTTAGTATCACTGAAATTACAAAAGGTTTTCTTCTTTTTGTTTATTATGTTTTCTTATTTGGTGGTAAGTACAAAAGATTACAAGATAGCACTATGGAGTTGTGGCATTGTTCAAAAAAAAAAAATGTATGGATCACCTCACTAAAATTTCATATTGGGAGATGTGAATTTTTAACTGTGACAATCCGTTCCTTGGAAACTGATTTAAATTAGCATAAAACATTTGTAGTTGAGAAAAAGGCTTAGGGCATTAGAATACATATTTATAGATCATTAATTAGAGTCTTTTTTGGGGAGGCATTTATTGACTTAGGCCTAAATAACTCAATGTGATAGTTCTGTAACTTCTTCTAAAATCAGGAAGGGTTAGGATGGGGGAACTTTCCTACTGAGAGGTGACATATAAATAATAACTTTATGGAGCAAAGACATGGAACAATGATATAAAAATAGAAGAGCATAAAACCAAGTGCAAATGTTGTATATGGCAAAAAATGACAGTACAGGGTGTATTATTTTGATTCCTGATGGTTTTAACTTTGTTCTTAATTAAGTAATTCAAGGTTCAGTGTTCTAAGACTCTACTATGTTATGGGTAACATTTTATTATAACTAAATTTATTTTAAAATTTAATACTGGCTTTGACTTGGACTATTCTTACTCTATCTTCTTCATTACCAAACTCCATTATTTTATTCATGTAGGTTGTTGATCTTTCAACAAAACTGGAAGTTTCATCTTTAGAATGTCAACTAGTTGAAAGAAATCAAGTTCTTCAACAACAGCTGTTATCTATGAAAGCAACCAAAAAGAAATGTGAAGAACAAAAGAAGTCTGAAAAAACGTTGAACTCTCTGGAAGAGTCATACCAGAAGATGATCACCAAAAAACCTCAACAAAGATCCAGGCAATGCTGCAGTTGTAGCTGCAGTCATCCCACTGGTTCCTGGACTTGCCATTGGAATGAAGAAGGAGATATCTAAGCTGGCCTGTGCTTTCAGTAAAACAACAAATTTGACCGGATCTGTACTGTTGGAACTCAACCAGGAGTTGGGAGGGGTGCAAGGTGTAGCACTCCAAAATCTTACGACTATAGACTATCTACGGGTAAAAGAACATATGGGATGTGAACAGTTCCCAGAAATGGGTTGCTTTAATTTGTCTGATTTCTCTCAGACTGTTCAAGTACAGTTGGACAATATCCATCATATCATAGACAAATTTTCACAAATGCCTAGGGTGCCTAACTGGTTTTCTTGGCTTCACTGGAGATGGCTGGTAATTATAGATTTGCTTAGTTTATGTCACCGTATTCCTATTATGTTAATATGTGTGCGCAAGTTAGTTAGTAGTTTAAAACCTATACATGCTTAAGTTACTCTACAAGAAGATATGTCAAAGAAATAATCAATCCTCCCATGTTTTCTTCCGTCTGCTACCTCTATAGCTTTTCTTCTTCCTTCCTAATTACAACCCTTAAATAGATTTCGTGCCTCATATCAAATTTACCGAGTATCATAATTCCTCCAAGTGGCAAAGATACCTCAAGACAAATGCTGGGCATAGAGGCCACAAGGCATAAATCTGCAAAGAAGTAAAAAGCTAACCTTTTCAAACAATATGGCTTCTCTCTCACTTACCAACTTTACATCTCCCTGTATGGCCCCGGAAGATGACTGGTTAGCCAGAGACGGGTAAGATTCCTCAAGGGAGGAACAACCTAAGACAGGCACAGTCGCAGGGGGGCCATCAGGTGAGAAATTGGGGATCAACAGTGGTGAGGCTTAGAACCTCACCCCCATTGTTTTGAGAGAAATCTTCTGCATCCGTGGATGTTTTAATGCCCTTGTCTAGCTTGGATTAACACATAGTCTACAGGCACACACCTGATCATCTACAATTGCTCTCTTAAAACACTAAACTATGTTTTCTACCTTTATCTTGCATCTACCTACCACTTCAGCATTTTATTAAAAATAAAAATAATAATAATAATAATAAAGGGAGAAATGTGGGATCCACATATAAATCAAGTATAAAAATCAAACGAATATTCATATTTGACCTGATTGTTTATAGTTCATGATGCGTGATCAAAACCGAAAGTTTCCGTGATGACTGCCCTTGTACTGTTCACCATGTAAGAACTTATTCACTATGTAAGAATTCGTTCACCATGTAAGAACTTGTTCGTTATGCTTCAGAAGATTGGAGACTGACGAGAATTAGGCTTGAGATGGATTAATGATTGTGCCTTGAGCATTGACTCCCCTATACAGAATTTTATTGTTGTTAACAACCATTTGATCAATAAATATGAGAGATGCCCTCTCAAAAAAAAAAAAAACGTTGAGACAGGAAATCAGAAACCTTAAAACCCACATGGCAGTGATTTCTCTGGAACACAACAGTATGGAACAGTACAGACGGGACACTGAAGAAAGAGCAAGACAGGAAACGGTGGAAAAATTAAAAGAAGTCAATTGGTTTTTACAGGTTAATTCATTAATCGGTAATGTGCCCTAATTCATCTCCCTGTAGGTTACATTTTGGATGTATACATTATCTCTGTTTCCTCTACTTACAGCAGTTGGTTTTATAGATTTCTGGAAGGATGGTAGCATGTCTTTCTCCCTTTAAATGTTTCAGTTTCCATCATTATCACAAAATCGATCAAATGATTCTAACTAGACAGTCATTAAAAATTTTTAAGACTGGTTGGATATAAGACAAGAGGAAAAGGAAATTGTGATTGAAAAATTATACCATACTCTTGGATTATAGTTTAAATATTTTAACTATAGATTATTATTTGAACTGTCAGATTATATGAATTCTTTATTTATTCATTTATTATGTTTATTTCCTGCACTGTACTTTTTTTATTGGCATGGATAATTTTCTGAAGTAACAAATCTGAAAACACACTTTGCTTTTTTGCTGGAAAGGAAGTACTGTGTTAGAGAACTAAGAGAAACCAGAAATAAAGCATTTGAGAAAGTAGACATATGTTACAGTCTACGGCTATGCAGCAGCCAGAGATGCTGTTTTATCCAGTTGAGTACGTGTTTATATGAGCAGCAGAAACCAATGGCATGGAACCCAAAAGTGAAATCATGACAGATTCACTCTGTGAAATAATCCCACTAAGAGCCAATTAAATTACTATAAAACATTCCTTCATCTGTAGGACATTTTTTTCCTTTGAACTAAAAATTTTAAATAATGTTTTCATTTTTGATAAGCAGCTCTACCACCAGTCTCTGATACCGTAAATCATTTAGTGCAGCCACTGCGTCTAATTCTGGAGAGCTCATAAGGGTTGGGCTAAAAACAGTTCCAAGGTTCTCTGCGTTCATAAGGTTCTCCTTCTCGTGGAGGGTCGCTCTCTCCAGCCAGATGTGCCAGGAGGTACTGGAGGGTTTCGCAGTGAGTAGGCGGCAGTAGCTTCAGTGCATCATGGAGGGTTTCCAACTGCTCATTGGGAATCATAATTTTGGCCGACTCTATAGAATTAGGATAGGCGTCACAGATATTGAGGAAAAATGGTAAGATCTGAAAGAAATGTAAAAATGTACTCATCTGAAGGAGGGGAAAAAGATGGCTGGTGAAAGAGCAACCCGAAAGAAGACTGCAACAGACTGCCTACATCTGGGGAAAAGAGAAGACCTCACAGAGAAGGATAAAGTAGCAAAGCCCCGATCCAGCAGGACCCAAGGCCACACTGTTGTCTCACTTCAGGCCAGATTTCAACAAACCGTTGTACCTCTCGATCATGCCTGCCCCGGTAGGCACATGAAGTTCCACTTTATTCCTAATTGCGCCCATCCTTGTAACACATGTCCAGTGAAGTGGGAGCCTTGACCGATCTCCATCACCTGTGGCCGGCCATAGGCTGCACAGAGACACTCCAGGCCCCTCTGGGTGGCTTGCTGATCTGCAATATGTGCAGGACAAGCAGCAAACAGGCCAGCAGCTGTGTCACACAAGTCACGGCATACCGATATCCTTCTGATGGGGGCAGAGGCCCAGGGCAGTATATCTGCCACCAGACAAGGGGTATCAGCTCCTTTTATTATTGTCCCATATTGCTGAGGGACTAGGTGCAAGTCCCCTTTAGAGCACACAAGGCACTCCTGGGCTCTGCTGACTTCTTCAAAGGTCAACAGCAAGCCCCACCATCAGGCTACAGCCCACGTCTTTTGCCCTGCATACAACAAACGCTGATGTAACCATTGGGCTACAGCAGAGGCAGACTTTCCTTGTAGCCAGCGTACCTGGGCCAATGTGTCTGCTTCATTATTCCCAGGGGATGCCAAAGGCAAATGGCCAGGCCCATGATACACGGTAACTGTCTTAGTCTGTCAAAGGCCCATAGGTCTTGCCACAAATCTTGCCCCCAAAGGGGACCAGTGACCAACCATCCAGTTGGCATGGTACCATGTTGGTAGCCACAGGGTCAAGCCCCAATAGATGGCCCAGCTGTCAGTGCAGACAACTACGGGGGAGGGCGCCTGGGTGATCAGGCGCCATAGTGCCTGCAACTCGACGCACTGGCTGCTCTTCCCCTCTCCATCCTCCATCTATATGCCTCAGTCTTAGGATGGAAAGCCACAGCCCTCCACTTCAGGGGCTGCCCACGACTGGATCAGTTTGTGTACGAAGCATCTTCAGGTATAGGGGCTTTACCCTCCTGATAAGGAGTCTCAGCTACCAGTGGCTCAAAAGCAAGTTCTTCCCACTTCCCACTGGTTTAGGTCACTGGCCCCAATAAGCGTTGGAGTTCTCCATTCAGGGAGCTAGTAGAGAGGGCGCTGCACTGCTGTAAATATGTGCCCCATTTGGCCAGTGTAGGCATCTGTGCCATGCCACTCCATGGCCTTTGGATCCAGTCTTGCACCCACCCCACGATGGGATAGGTGGTTATTACCTTGGTCAGAGCTGTTCCAGCAATGGGCTCCATAGCCAGCAAGGCGTGGTGCACAGCAGCCAGTTGCTTCTCTGTCAAGGTGACCCGGACCTCTGCTCCTTTCCATAGTTGTGACCAGAATCCAATAGGTTGGCATGTCCGTTCAAGCGGCTGCCAAAGACCCCATCCTTAACCATCTTCGGTTACATGAACATCTAGGTCACAGGGCCTTGGTGAGTCCGTTACACTCAAGGCCTGTACGGAGTTAACTGTCCTCTTGGCAGCAGTAAAAGCAGCTGCACGTCTCATCCCAGTCCCGCCTGATGCCCTTTTGTGCCAACCAGTATAAGGGCTTCAGAATTTTGTGCCAGTGCAGTGTTCTCCAGTAGCCCAAAGACCCCGAAACTCTTGTAATACTGCCACCATTCTAACAAGATTCTTTTGGGCTGCCCATCGAGTTTTTCTTCTGCTACCCCAGCCTTTATCAGATCAATTCACATGTGGGTCCTCGAGACCTTCACGGGGCCTCTTGCACCTCTCCTCTCAGTCGTGGCCCATACTTCCCTCGGGGCCCTTACTGTTTCAACCTCCCCCATATCTGCTAAAGTACGAGTAGCCTCACTTACGGGTTTGCCCTCGGTGGGGGGCATTTCCTAGTTCATGTTGTATGTTACCTGAATCCTCAAAAGTATGACAATGACACATGAACTGTGTTTATACTTGGGCTAAATAAATTAGCCTGTGAACTGAAACATAGCAGTTTTATTTGCAAGTTCTATGCAGAATAGCTTAAAAAAGAAAGGAAAGGGCTTTTATTAGAACCTGTAGTGTTACTGATGAGTATGTAAGAGCAGTGGGCCCGCCTATATTTCTGGCAATCAGCACCTATATTCTGCAAACCACTGATGGGCTAAACAAGCTATTAATGACAGTTGCTTTTCAACACTTAAACGGCCATGCTGTGTTGCCTAACCACAAGGACAAGTAGGCCATCACTCTCGAATGTTATACGATGTAAGGAACATGAACGAGACCTCTGTGGGGAGAAAGACCCCACAGACATGGCTCCAGAGTTCTGCTGCTGCTCAACTATTAATAGAAAGCATCCCACTTAAAGGGATAAACATGTGTAGCCCTGTTTACTGAGAGATTTATCACCACTTATTTAATTTTCTACCAAAGGCTGAACAAGGTATTATTAATCCTAGTGTCCAGCTCCAGCCCTAAAATATACAACCTAATATCGAACCAAAATAAAGAGAAAAAATTATCCCTTTGTTATTCTTACACTGTAAGATGAATAAATCTCTCCCCTGTACAAACCTCTCTGGGTTTATGAACACCTACCCAATCATTCATAGGCTGCAGTACCACTTGGTGAATACGTGAGGAAACATCTAGATTTTTCATCAGATGCAGAATGCCTTGTTCACTGGACACATGGCTTTCAAGTCAATGCCTTTCAATGCACCTTTCTTCTTTGTAGCCACTGGACCACCAGCATTAACCTCACTTAGGATAAATAAAAAGAAAATCTAGAACCAGATATTAAAAAAATAAAAACAGAAATGGAAGGGAAAAAGTTTCAAAAATGAAGAATAAATTATTAGGAGCCCAAGGAAGAATACATTTGAATGAAAATTTAATAAGAAATGCTGAGTAAAACCAGGAAAACAAAGAATGAAAACAAAGTAGGCACAATAACAAAGAGAGAGAAAAGAACTGAAACAGAAGATGAGCAAAGATAGATTATATATATATATTAAATTGTACAGAATATAAATATAGTTAGAATCCTTGAAGAAAACAAAATAGAATAGAACCAATACTTAATACCATAATCCAATAAAATTATTTCTAGAAATGAGGAAAGTTAAGTCTGCATATGAAGAAACCTAGAAAAATTAGCCAGAAATGATCAACCTTGAGAATTATCCTAGTAAAACACGAACAATGGAAAATACGTCAATGCTTCAAGGGAAAAAAATAAAGGTAAGAAAATAGGCTGGCACCAGAGATAAGAGCAGAATAATGTTTTCAAGAAAGTCAAAAAAACTGTAAGCCAAGAATTTTATGTTCAGTCAAGCTGTCACTCAAGGGGCAAAACTATAGAAAAACAGACCGTGCACGGCCTGGGGCAACACTGGGCACCTGGGCCTTTCTTGAGGAACGTCCCAGCGGGTGAGTTTTACGCAAATGGGAGATCAGTGGGGAAATGTCAGCAAAAGAACTACTGACGAATATCTGACATATTTAGAGCTGATGTGAAAACAAGATGACAGCATGAGTGGAAGAACAGTATATAAACATTGCATATTTTAACAAGGTGGCAAAAACAAAACAGTAAGTGGAAAGAAAGGGAAAGTAAAATAGGATCGTTGGCTATAACAAAGGTAACAAGTGTGGGTCAAAGGATGTCATTTAAAAGGTTATGTAGGAATACAGAGTATTAAAAGCATTATAAAAATATATAAATACAAAGGTAGCCACTAGAACAAAAAGGCAAGCCTTCCTAGACTTAATAATAATACTAATAGCAGCTTCTTTGAGACAATTCTCTGCGATGTTCTGTACGTCTCACAGCAGCCATTGGCCTTGATTCAGAACTATCATTTCAAAGATGATTTTTATAGCAGACAGGTTTGGAAGATAGAGATACAATCTCCCACTGGAGGAAAAGGCAGCTTTTTTTACGTCTCTAGAATAATAAAGATAATGTCTTTCTCTTGGTCAAGTTTCGGCAGATTTTCTGTCAGCTCCTTAAAAAATTCAACAACTTGGGAGTCCCTTAGCTATGACAATAACCTGCTGGGTATGCACATCACCCCGTGGGATGGGGGGGTCAAGTGGAACCTAACCAACCAGGAAGCATGTGCCACTTTTGGTGCTGTTAGTAAGAAAGCACTTTGTCTCTGACCCAGGAATCTCATGTCTTCTGCCAGCACCTGGAAAAGTCTGGCAGGCATTCAAGTAAGTTAAATTCTTGACCCTTAATAAAGAAGACACAGCCAAATACAGAAGAAACACAGTAAATTAATGATAAGCACAGTAATTATGGAGTGATATCTAGGATACACTGGTGAGTGAAAAAAGCACAAAGAGGTATATACAGTGTATAGATTTTTTTTTGGATTTTCTTTTTTATTAAGGTATTGATATACACTCTTATGAAAGTTTCACAAGAAAAACAATGTGGTTATTACACTCACCCTTATTATCGAGTCCCCCCCATACCCCATTGCAGTTGTCCATCAGTGTAGGAAGATGCCATACAGTATATTTTTTTAAGAAATAGAAAACAGGAATACACACACACACACACACACACACACACACACACACACACACACATGCTTTACTTGACAGAAAGTAGCACAGGAAGGACAACCCAGAGGTTAATAACAGTGGCTTCCTGCAAGGGAAAGAGAACAAGTTAGAGAGGAAGGGAGTGACACCTCTCTGAGAACACCACTGTGTATAATATTCTAACTTTTGGAAGCATGTTCACATTATGGATATTCAAACATAACTCACAATAGTTGAGACAAGTCACCAAAAACTGAGTGCAATCAGAGACAAGCTAATCCAACTATGTATTTCAAATGAATAACCTAACTACACTCAAGGGGGAAAAAACTAGAAATAAATCTTGAATTCTTTGTGAAAAAAGTGTGTTTTTCACAAAGCACGGCTGTAGCAATTCTGAAACTGTTTTATGTATATTACGTGACTGAGCAGGTGGGCCGGTGTCTTGGAGTTGTGTCTGGGTCTCACTCTGGGTGAAGGAAACACAAACACGCAGAGGGAGAGGACAAGAAAGAACTCTGCTGTTTGGATTAAAACTGGCAGTATTAGTATGACTCATGATTTCATAAAAATATCCTTATACCTATTTATCTAATTATCTCTCTAATGAAGAACTGAAAGCTCCTAGAAGTAATGAAATCCCAGAGACAAAGAGCACATCTTATGTCTAGATCTCTATTTCTAAATACCATTTTCCTCTAAAATGAAATGGGGTAATTTGAAAAGATGGCTGATTCCAGGAGCAGGACAGGAAAGGTATAAGACGAGCCTGAAATATCTCGTGCCAGAAAATGAGGAAGTACATAAAAAACCAAATGGGGTATGTCTACAGGTACCAGAAGTCACCTGGAAAGGATACTCCCGGGACAAATCTGGAACAATCAGCATCAGAATAAATAAGGAAAGTAACTGATAATGACCTATTTAATAAATGAAATATCCATGACTCCGTGCTCACCAAAAATAGATGAATAAAACAAGAAAGCAGGGTGGGCTATTCTTTCTGGTAGAATAGTGGCTACTAAGTATAAGGTCAGGGGAGCATCGAGTTAGAAAATCTTCATTTTGCAATCATCGTCAAAGACTGTGTAGGAATTTAAACACATAGGCTTTATGGGTAGTAGACAGGTTTGTCGGGGAAAAAAACAGTAATAAAACAGTTGGGCAGTAAATTATAAGAAATGTAAGCTAAGAATGGCATGCGGGACAGTTCCCAGGTAAAGCTGGCAGTATAGAAAGAAAGGAATGATGGCAGAGAGAGTGACGCGAGGGCCCGCCTGGCCTGCTCTCCCTTCCTAGGGTCACAGGTAAGCCGTATACCAGTACCAACAAAGCCCATGAACAAAGTGCAGTACAAAGACGGTGCAACCACGTACGTGTCCTTGTGGCAAGTAAAATATGCTGCATGTAATTTTTCTTATTTAAATTTATACTTGCTTTTACCTTCCCTTAGAACAATGCTAATCCTCTATGATAATCCAAATAAATTTAACAAAATAAAACTGAAGGCTACATAAAGAAGAAATTAACTCCAAATATGTGGGATAAGGTCTTCTCACTTTAATTTTATATCATATCTTTTAAAAATCAATCTATTTTTTAAACTATACTTCTAATTGCATTTGACTCTACAGCCAATTCAAAGATGGGCTACGAGCTAGAAGGAAGGGTTACATGATTCTGCTCAGCTGGTAAGTGGAGACACAGATCTGTGGGCCCACAGCTGCTAGAGAGACAGGTTTCATCAATGCTCAACCAATGAATTGAGTTCACTTCCTTAGACAGTTACGAGTATCTCTGACACTACTGAAAATTATTAGTATATAATGCAATATACATGCATATATATGTGACATAGTTATATATTCATATATCCATATTATTAATAGTTCACAGACACTATGTCAATTTTACAGTAAGTTACAGTCTTTTAAGCAACTTAGATAAAATGCTTTAAAATCATCTACTTCCCACTACCAGTTATACTAATCTTGGTTCTCTTACTCCTAAAATGCATTATCTTTGAAATATATTTGATGTTTATGATCCAGATGACAATGAAATATAACTTAAGGTCAAGAAGAGAGAAGAATAACAAACAGTTACTCCTGACTTGAATAAGCAGCTATGCTTCATGAAAGGTTTTTAAATGTTTATTTTATTTTAAGTATTTGGAGAACTCTTTCTTAAGATGAAATCTTATTTCAAAGTTAAAAAATTTACAAAATAGCTACAAGTGGGACTGCTCTGGTCAGAGTGGGCAGTGGACGACTATCGAGCGCCACCTGCTTTGGGGGCCTTCCTGGCAGCCCAACACGCAGAGAACCAATGCGGCATCAAGACTGTAAGTGGCATAAGATTGTATGAAATCGACAATAAGTTCATGCCAGTAAGTATAAAAAATATGAAATTTACACTTTCAAAAACCTAAGTCATTATCATTTACTGAGGAACATGAACCAAGTAAATATAAAATCTTTTTAATAAATAACAATTTACAAGAGAAGTATAAGAAAAGACGGCTCATTCTGGCGCTACTGTGAGCTGTTCTTTGTTATTAAGCCCCCAGTTGATCTGATATTTAATGTCTTAGATTAACATTTTTATTCCGATGTCCATATGTCCTAAATACATACGGCACCATGAAGTGATAAGCAGGGATTCAGGAAATAATGTTTTAATAATCAGAATAGCAATGTTATTTATTTACTTCCAATTTGGGCAAACATATAATTCAAATTTGCTTACTAGGTTATTATAGCCTGCTTTTTAATAGTTAATCTATAATTTTTAGGATCATATTTTTTTTTAAGTCTAGGTTTCCTCAGTTTCCTTCAGCTATTGAAATGAAGCTATCCAATAATCCCTTCCAACTCTAAAACTACTATAAGTAAAAAAAAAGTTGTGTCTTGCTGCTGTTTGCTTTGGTGAGAGCACAACACACAGACATTAACAGTTACACAGCTATGGTATGATATACGAAGGAAGTCTTGCATTTTAAAAAGTACTTGGATTGTATTTACAGAAGAATCTCTATCATTAATGATTCAACATTTAGATCTGACCAGAAACCAAAGCATGACTTTATAATGCTCTGTTTAAATTAACTACTTAATGTTGTAATGACCATTCAATGGGGTATTATACCAGTTTGGACCTGGTATAATACAAACATAGTTTCTTCAATTTTTTAATCAATGGACAGATTTTAATGCCGAGTCAGTAAGAATTTCACTTGTGCTTTAAGAATGTTTATTTAAGCCAAAAATTTTACATCTCAATTATTTTATATTCTAAAACTGAATATAGTCTAAACCAATGCATTATTCATAAAGCAAAGACATCATGAAAAAGAAAGCTGTGCCTTTCTCTCAAAGTTGCTAAATTGCTAAAACATACCATACTTATTGTTGTGTTTTTCTTAAAACACAAGCTTGTCCAAAATTTTAAAAAATTTAAAAAATAAATAAATAAATAAAATAAAGTAAGAAAAACACAAGCTTGTTTTTGTCAGATGAAGATATGCCAAAAACTCTACACTAAACATTTTTGCTTATAATTAAAGCAATCACCAATCCAAGGACTGTCATCCATTTTATTTCATCTCAACATCAAGAAAAAAGTAATTAAAAAATTTTTTAAATTCCCTTGAAATGATAAGGTAAATGAAAATGTGCCTTCACATAACAACAGTAATCTGACCCTTTGGGAAATTGTTGACTTTCTCAATACACAGTATTCAAATCTCATTCAAAAGTGTTCATTTAAAATGCAGATATCAAAGATGATGCAAATGTTCAAGAGAAAATTAGAATTTACCAGATGTTCTAATCCAGCTTTGACGTTTCCAGATTCCCTAAAGTAGAAGAATGAAAGTTTTAAATACTTGCTAAACTCTTGGTGCTATAATTTACATTTACCTAAAAAAATGTTTTATGGAGTGGGGAGATTAAATATGGTGGGGTGAGAGGTGAGACAGAGAACTCGTCCCAAAACCACATATATGGAAATATAGTTAATACAACTAACCCTAAAAGAGCAACAGGGAAGAAGGCTACCCCAGACTGCACACACCTGGGGAACAGAGCCGACCTCAGGAAATGATACCTTAATAAAAAATAAATAAAATAAAAAGTTTTATAAACCCTTGTAGATTTTTCATATATCTTTAGTAGTGTTCACAATAACACTATTTTTTTTTTGAGAGGGCATCTCTCATATTTATTGATTAAATGGTTGTTAACAACAATAAAATTCTGTATAGGAGAGTCAATGCTCAATGCACAATCATTAATCCATCTCAAGCCTAATTCTCGTCAGTCTCCAATCTTCTGAAGCATAACGAACAAGTTCTTACATGGTGAACAAATTCTTACATAGTGAATAAGTTCTTACATGGTGAACAGTGCAAGGGCAGTCATCACAGAAACTTGCGGTTTTGATCACGCATTATGAACTATAAACAATCAGGTCAAATATGAATATTCGTTTGATTTTTATACTTGATTTATATGTGGATCCCACATTTCTCCCTTTATTATTATTATTATTATTTTTATTTTTAATAAAATGCTGAAGTGGTAGGTAGATGCAAGATAAAGGTAGAAAACATAGTTTAGTGTTTTAAGAGAGCAATTGTAGATGATCAGGTGTGTGCCTGTAGACTATGTGTTAATACAAGCTAGACAAGGGCATTAAAACATCTACGGATGCAGAAGATTTCTCTCAAAACAGGGGGGGTGGTGAGGTTCTAAGCCTCACCTCTGTTGATCCCCAATTTCTCACCTGATGGCCCCCCTGTGACTGTGCCTGTCTTAGGTTGTTCCTCCCTTGAGGAATCTTACCCGTCTATGGCTAACCAGTCATCTTCCGGGGCCATACAGGGAGATGACAATAACACTATTTTTAAGGACAAAACAATTTCCATCAAAAGTGAATAGACAATTTATTTAGCTCTAATAGTATTTCCACTAAAATTGGTATTGAACCAACAGAAAGAATGTTTCAAATTTTTCAGTCAGTGGAGAACAAAAGTAAGTCAAAGCATATTATTATTATTATTATGCTATTCACACAGTGTCTTTATTGCACATTAGGTTTTCCATTGTAATTTGTTTTTCCAACATTCATTATGAAAATGTTCAACATATAGGTTCTATTCACCATCCAGATTCTACAACTGACATTTTGCTTTATTTGCTTTATCAAAAATCCATCAATGGTTGCATTTTTATATAAAGAATATGTACATAGAGAATACATTTGTGAATACATAGCTAAGTAACTAATTCTTAACAAATTTTTTTCCTGGGAATGATATTAACTTAGTGCACAACACAAATCAGGACCTAAGACTGCTGTAATGTTAAAAGAAAATACCACCAAAGAAAACAGAAACACTGAGTTATCATGATATATTTTAAGTATTTAATTTCTTGCTTTTCATCGTGTAAAAAAATGCTGATATAACTAGAAATACAAATAAATGCTTAAGTAGCAAAGATAATTCAAATATACACATGGTGAATTATGGCAAATACTTGGATTCTTTTCCTTGATTTCACTCTATACTAATATATTAGTGACAATGGACTTTGGTTTTTCTCTCTCTGACCAAGTATTACTTTAATTCCATCATAAATCCTAAACCTTACCTTTTTAAACATGAAACCACACTTCTACCACACTGCAGAAAGTAATCATGAAACAGCCAACAACAGGGCTGCATTCATGAGGTTTCACCTTTGCCCCACACCTCTTTCTTTGAAGCTAACTCAACTTACCTTTCTCTTTATTTCTATCTCTAATTTTCATTGCCAAAAATACACTTATCTTTGTTGCTTTGTTTGCTGGACAATTTTTCAAATGTCCCTCTCTCTTTTCCCTTCAAATCTGCTGCTTGAAAACTACACTCATGGCTTCCAATCTTTGCTCTTACTGCCCAGGCTAGCTTACGAAGAATAAATTCTAACTTGTACTGATTATCATCATCTTTAACTGTTCCCTTCTCTCCTCTATTTCTGGTAATCTTAACAATATTATATTTCAATACTTGAAAATCTAAGGGTTTCTGTGAACTAGAGACAATAGTTCTAAAATTCATATGAAACCACAAAAGACCCAAATAGCCAAAGCAATCCTGAGAAGGAAGAATAAAGCTGGAGGACTATGCTCCCCAACTTCAAGCTCTACTACAAAGCCACAGTAATCAAGACAATTTGGTACTGGCACAAGAACAGACCCATAGACCAGTGAAACAGAATAGAGAGCCCAGATATAAACCTAAGCATATATGGTCAATTAACATAGGATAAAGGAGCCATGGACATACAATGCAGAAATGACAGCCTCTTCCACAACTGGTGTTGGCAAAACCGGACAGCTACATGCAAGAGAATGAAACTGGATTTATTGTCTATACCCATACATAAAAGTGAACTCGAAATGGATCAAAGACCTGAATGCAAGTCATGACTCCATAAAAGTTAGAAGACAACAAAAATCTCTTGAATATAAACATGATCAACTTTTTTCTGAACGCACCTCCTCGAGCAAGGGAAACAAAAGCAAAAATGAACACATGGGACTACATCAAACTAAAAAGCTTCTGTACAGCAAAGGACACCATCAACAGAACAAAAAGGCATCCTACAGTATGGGAGAATATATTCATAAATGACATATCGATACAGGTTGACATCCAAAATATAGAAAGAACTCACACGCCTCAACACCCAAAAAGCGAATAACCCTATTAAAAAATGGGCAGAGGATATGAAGGGACAATTCTCCAAAGAAGAAATTCAAATAGCCAACAGGCACATGGAAAGATGCTCCACATCACTAATTATCAGGGAAATGCAAATAAAAACCACAATGAGATATCACCTCACACCAGTTAGGATGGCCAATATCGAAAAGACTAAGAACAACAAATGCTGGCAAGGATGTGGAGAAAGGGGACCCTCCTACACTGCTGGTGGGAATGTAAGCTAGTTCAACTGTTGTGGAAAGCAGTACGGAGGTTCCTCAAAAAACTAAAAATAGAAATACCATTTGACCCGGGAATCCCACTCCTTGGAATTTACCCAAAGAATACAACTTCTCAGATTCAAAAAGACACATGCACCCCTATGTTTATTGCAGCACTATTTAAATAGCCAAGACATGGAAGCAACCTAAGTGTCCATCAGTAGATGAATGGATAAAGAAGATGTGATACATATACACAACGGAATACTATTCAGCCTAAGAAACAAATCCTACCATTCGCAACAACATGGATGGAGCTGGAGGGTATCATGCTCAGTGGAATAAGTCAGGCAGAGAAAGACAAGTGCCAAATCATTTCCCTCATTTGTGGAGTATAACAAGAAGCAGAACTGAAGGAACAAAACAGCAGCGGACTCACAAACTCCCAGAAGGGCCTAGAGGTTATCAAAGGGGAGGGGTGGGGGAGGGCGTGTGGGGAGGGAGGGAGAAGGGGACTGAGAGGTATTATGTTTAGTGCACAAGGTGTGGGGGGGGATCATGGGGAAGACAGTGTAGCACAGAGAAGACAAATAGTGACTGTGGTATCTTACTACACTGATGGACAGTGACTGCAATGGGGTTTCGCGGGGGTTACTCAACAGTAAAGATGAATGTAGAAACCACATTGTTTTTCTTGTGAAACCTTCATAAGAGTGTATATCAATGATACCTTAATTAAATCAATCAATCAATCAATCTTGGTATCTGCTTCTAGGTAGGAAATCCCACACAAAATCTAAAACTGCCAGGAAAGGTTACAAAACCTTGCGTTTCGCATCCCAGAGGGGAGGGAGCCAGGGAGCCACGGAGCTGGTGGCAGGGGAGAGGGGGCTGGGAGTGCCAGAGAGTTTGCACTCACACACACATTTCCTCATTTTTCTGGAAGGTACAGCGATCCCATTACAGGCCCATTTATTGCTCTACTCCTAAAAATTCGTTTTAAAAATAACGCAAGAGCCGAAAGGAGCCCCTCCGTCCGAAACCTACGCGAAACGTCTTATACGGCCTGAGCTGCAGCCGGCGGCAGGGTCTTTGCCGCCCATTACTATGCACACAGGTATCGGGGCGCCGGGCGGGCAAGTCTCGCTCCTCTCGCCAGGACTGTCCAGGCAATAGCAAATCAGCAGACATTTCACTGCTGAACAGGCGGTAGAGACGCACAGAAACGCCCCGAGAGAAGCACAAACGCAAGCACCCTCCACAAAGCAATGAACGCTGCGGCTGCAGCGCGAGCGGCGGGCCGGCGCGACCGTGGGTCCGTCCGCCCCTGCCCCACCGCCGTCCCCCGAGACCGAGCGCGCCAGCCCAGCTCCATTACCCGGTGCAGCGCTCCGCGCGTCCGGCCCAGGCGACGGCCTCCCCGAAAGCCCGAGGAGGGAAGACGGGCGTCCGCGCAGAGCGCCCCGCGGAGGGGACCCGTCTGCGGGGCTCCCGCGCCCCCGCCGCCCAGCTCGCCGCCGGCCCCAGGCCTCCCGCGGCGGATCCCCGGCCGCCCCGCCGCTCCCCACGGGCCGCCCTCCCGGGTCGCCGTGCCGCCCCCAGCCGGGGCCCGGGTCAGGGAGGGGCCGCCGAGGGCCCCGCGCCGCCGTCCCTCCGCCCCCGGTCCGCGGGCGCGCCTCGCCGGGTGGCCACACCTTCCCCGCCGCCGACCGAGCCCGGTCCGCCCGCGGCGCGCTCCGCCGGGACCCGCGCCCACGCGCGCACGGACGACACGGAGCCCGCGGCCCGGCCCAAGCCGCGGGCCCGACCGAAAGCGACCGCGCTTGGCGGGGTCCGCGCCGGGCACCAGCTACTCCCCCGGCTCCCGGGGGCCCCCGCGCCGAGGGACGGCCCCACGGAGGGGGGAGAGGCGGGGGCGCCGGGCGGCTGAGGGGCGGGGGACGCGCGGAAGGGGCAGGAGCCGCCCCCGGGGCCAGAGAGGTGGCCGCCACGTCCGGCCGCCCGCCCAGCGCCGGGGATGCGGCGGCGGAGCAGCCGGCCGGAGAGAGGCCGGGGCAGAGACTGGACGGGTCCGGGAGCGCGGAGCGGCCGCGGCGGCGGGGAGCGCCACGTTCCGCTCTCGCACCCCACTCGGCCGGCCCCGCTCCGGCCGCCCCCGGCCCGGCTCGCCCCCTCACGCCCCGGCTGCCAGGCTCCCCGTGACTCCGCCGCTCCCCGGTCCCTCCGCGCTCCCCGTCACTGCGCCGCGGGCTTGCCTGCTCTCTCCGCGGACACCCGGAGCCGTCGGCCTGCTCCTCCCGCGGCCGCCGGGAGGCTCGAGCGGCGCCCTCCGCGGCCCCCCGCACCGCCCCTGGCCCACGACACTCGCGGCTTTACGGCCTCCCGTTCCCGACACCCGGAGCCGCTCGCTCTACGGCGGGATCCTTGTTGCCAGGGAGAGGATGGTGCAAACCGACCATAAACGCCGCCGAGTTTGAATGGAGAGGCGAGGGAAAGTTTCCCTCGGGTGTCGTAGGACGGGGAAGGGACCGCTGGGAAACTTCATTGAAACAGTATAACATTGCTGAGGAAGGGCGGGTGGGGCGGGTGGGAGAAGGGAACTGAAGAGCACTACGATCAGCGCACAGCACGCGGGGCGGTCCCGGGGAAGGCAGTGCAGCGCCGGGGAAGGCAGTGCAGCGCAGAGAAGAGCGGTGACTCTAACATTTTACTGCTCTGATGGACAGTGACTGCAAGGGGGGGTGTGCGTGCAGGGGACTTGGTCATGTGGGTGAGTGTAGGAACCACAGTGTTTGCTCATGTGAATCCTTCATAACATTGTATATCAATGATACCATAATAAAAGTTAAAAACATTACTGAAAAAATTAAAGAAGACATGAATAAATGAAGAGAGGTGGCGTGTTCAAAGATTCAGAGATTCAGTTGGATGACGGTTCTCCCTAGGTCGGCTATAGATTCAACATAATCCCCATCATAAACCCACAGGCTTTTATTTATTTATTTGTATTAAAGTATCATTGATATACACTCACATGAAAAACAATGTGGTTACTACATTCCCCCATATTATCGAGTCCGCCCCATACCCCATTGCAGTCACTGTCCATCAGTGTAGTGAGATGCCACAGAGTCACTACTTGTCTTCTCTGTGCTACACTGAATTCCCCATGACCCCCCCCCCCGCACACCCTGTGTACTAATCATAATACCTCCCAATCCCCTTCTCCCTCCTTCCCCATCCGCGCTCCCCCAACCCTCCCCTTTGGTAACCACTAGTCCCTTGGAATCTGTGAGTCTGTTACTATTTTGTTCCTTCAGTTTTACTTCGTTGTTATACTCCACAAATGAGGGAAATCATTTGGCACTTTTCTGTCTTTGCCTGACTTATTTCACTAAGCATAATACCCTCTAGCTCCATCCATGTTGTTACAAATGGTAGAATTTGTTTCTTTCTTATGGCTGAATAATATTCCATTGTGTATATGTACCACCTCTTCTTTATCCATTCATCTACTGATGGGCACTTATCCATGTCTTGGCTATTGTAAATAGTGCCTCAGTAAACATAAAGGTGCATATGTCTTTTTGAATCTGAGAAGTTGTATTCTTTGAGTAAATTCCTAGGAGTGGAATTCCTGGATCAAATGGTATTTCTATTTTTATTTTTTTGAGGAACCTCCATATTGCTTTCCACAATGGTTGAACTAGTTTACATTCCCACCAGCAGTGTAGGAGGGTTCCCCTTTCTCCACATCCTCACCAGCATTTGTTGTTGCTTGTCTTTTGGATGTTGGCCATCCTTACTGGTGTGAGGTGATGATATCTCATTGTGGTTTTAATTTGCATTTCCGTGATGATTAGTGATGTGGAGCATCTTTTCATGTGCATGTTGGACATGTGAATTTATTTAGAGAAGTCACTGTTCAGATCCTCCGCCCATTTTTTAATTGGGTTATATACTTTTTGGATGTTGAGGCGTGTGAGTTCTTTATATATTTTGGATGTTAACCCCTTGCCTGATATGTCATTTACAAATATATTCTCCCATACTGTAGGAGGCCTTTTTGTTCTGCTGATGGTGTCCTTTGCTGTACAGAAGCTTTTTAGCTTGATGTAGTCCCATGAGTTCATTTTTGCTTTTGTTTCCCTAGCCTGAGGAGATGCATTCAGGAAAAAGTTGCTCATGTTTATATTCACGAGATTTTTGCCTATGTTGTCTTCTAAGAGTTTTATCATTTCATGACTTACATTCAGGTCTCTGATCTATTTTGAGTTTATTTTTCTGTATGGGATCAGATAATCCAGTTTCATTCTCTTGTATGTAGCTGTTCAGTTTTGCCAACACCGGTTGTTGAAGAGGCTGTCATTTCCCCATAGTATGTCCATGGCTCCTTTATTGTATATTAATTGACCATACATTGTTGGGTTTATATCTTGGCTCTCTTGTCTATTCCATTTGGTCTGTGGGTCTGTTCTAGTGCCAGTGCCAGATTGTCTTGATTACTGTGGCTTTGTAGTAGAGCTTTAAGTCGGGGAGCATAATCCCCCAACTTTATTCTTCCTTCTCAGGATTGCTTTGGCTATTTGGGGTCTTTTGTGGTTCCATGTGAATTTTAGTACTATTTGCTACTATTTAGTACTATTCATTGAAGAATGCTGTTGGTATTTTGATAGGGATTGTATTGAATCTGTAGATTGCTTTAGGTGGCATGGCCATTTTGACAATATTAATTCTTCCTACCCAAGAGCATGGGATGAATTTCCATTTATTAGTGTCCTCTTTAATTTCTCTCAAGAGTGTCTTGTAGTTTTCAGGGTATAGGTCTTTCACTTCCTTGGTTGGGTTTATTCCTAGGTATTTTATTGTTTTTGATGCATAAAACTCTTTTACTGGCTTATTACCTGTGGAATGGACATCACAAATCTGTCTTGGGTCAAGATGCTCATGATTGGTGGCCCTGTACCTCTGGAAGACCCCTTCCCACCTCACTTTGCCAGGGATGCCCACTGTGCACCACCCATGCACCCCTCCCCCGTTCTGCCACAGCATGTGGACTGGGGCACAGAGAGTGACAGGCGCTGCAGAGGCAGGAATCCTTGGTAGGCAGGACGGTCCCCACACCGTGGGACAGAGGCCAAAGGTAAGGCTGAAAACATTGAAGGACGTGAACCCGAGCTCCTCGATCCTGGATTTAAGTAAATATTGGGATATCTTTATATAGATATAGATAGAGACATAGCTGTACTTATCCCGCATCCCTCCCGCCCTGTCTCCCGGCAGAATTCCTGAGAGTTCCTGTGTACTGATGTGTCCCCAGCCAACTCAGTTCTAAGTCCTCACAATGGACCTTACAGCCTCGTGAATCAAGTCCACCTGGTCCCAGCCAACAGCCTGTGCTCTGTCTTCATCCCGCTGGCCCTTCACAGCAGCTGATATGGCTGACCCCCACTTCCGTATGAACACCTCTGTTCTCTGGGATTGCGTGACACCCACCAAGCTGGCTGCTGCCTGCTTGCTGCCTCTTCCCCAGCTTTCCCTGGATGCCTCCTTCTCCGGGAATGTAGAAGTTGCCAGGTGCAGGGGCTCAGCCCCCTTTCCCCAGCAGGAGTGCGTATGGGGAAGGGGCCGCCTCGTGGCCATGGCGGTCGGTGCCCCCTCCATGCTGAAAGCTCTCACAGTCACATCCTCAGCCAGATCTCCTCTCTGAACTTCAGGCACACATGCCCAGCCCCACAGAGAGGGCCCTCTTGGGGGCCTTTAGGCGCGTCAAGCTGATCTTCCCAAAACGGAACTGTGGGTCCCCGCACTACCACTCCCAGCTTCTCCCACACTCACAATTTGTTCCAGCCAATGGCTCCTTCAACCGCCAACATTCAGGTAAAAATACAAGTGCCCCTCTCCCATGCCTCACCTGGCAGCAGCGAGTCCCTCAACAGCACCTCCAGAACATTCCAAATGGCCTCTGCTCGCCACCCCACAGCTGCCAGCCAGGGCCCAGCCCATCCTCCTCATCTGGACTATTGCCACACCTCCTATGTGATTCCCCTCGCCTCCTACCTTGCTCTCCCAGATCTGCCAGAGGGCACTTTGGAAGACCTTTGCCAGTTCTTCATTACTCTTAGAAGAAAATCCAAGCCCCTACCCAGCTCTCAAGACCTCCCTGACCATGTTCTACCTGATCTCAGCTCTCCTCATTCTCCCTCAGACCCTCCATTCAGAATCCCTCAAATGTGACAAACTGCTTCCTGCCACAGGACATTTGCATATACTGTCCCTTCACCCTGGAATCCCCTCACCTCCCTGCCAGACCATTGCTTGGCCGCCTCCTTCCCAGCATCCAAGTTTCAGCCCAAATGTAATCTATTCAGAGGTTTTCCATCCAGTCTCCCTGAGAGAGGTACCCTATCGTATCACCCCAGTCTATCTCAATTACAGTCCTTGTCAGGGTCTTTGTATTGGGTACATATGTGTGTCTTTAAGCATTGCATTGTCTCTCTGTCTCCACTAGAATAAAACTTTCTTAAAAGCAGAAGTGATTCCCTTCTAACTATTGACTCTCTTGTGTCTAAAACAGTGCCTGGTTAAGTTCACAGCTGCTCTCTGGTACATCATAGACCATATGGAGATGGAGCCGCAGCCCGAGGACCTCAAGCCTGGAGGTAACCGCCAGCTGAAGAGCCCACAGCCCACAACCCGGCCTCCACTTCCCCGGAGGGCACCATCTCTATGGGCTACCACCCAGTGCAAGGGAGTAAACAGTGCAGTGCCCACCAGGTGCCAGGAGACGCAGGGAAGGTAAATCCCGAGGCAGTGCATCGCCTCCGGAGAACAGCCACCCTTACCTCCATTTGTCTCCTCTGCTCACTGGCTACAGGAAAAGTCCCTTTTCTTTAACCTTTCTCATCTCTGAGCCTCAGCATCATCATCTGTAAAATGGGGCAACAAGGCCCCCTCTCCTGGGGCCCGACTGTGGGGACGATGCTTGTCTATGCGGCTCAGACACTGTCATGGCCCCTCCTGCCTTGACTCATCCTCTGACCATTCTGGGATTTCTCTCTTTGGTCTTGAAATAGGAGGACCCAGGATACTGACCCTCAAGGAAGCCACCGCCGCCTTGTGCCTCTTTCCCCAGACGGACCTTCCAGGAGAACGTCAGGCCGCTGAGTTGAGCCCAGAGTCGGTTTCCAAGAGGATCAGTGCGCTCCGCACCCGCTCTGCTCACGAACCCCCGAGCCCACCGAGGAAGGAAACCCTTCCTTAGCGGACAGCCTAGGGAGGAGGGTGTCTGGTCCGGAGAAGAGAGGCTCAAGGGGCCCCACCTGACCGTGCCCCAGCGCTCCCGAGGGCTTCAAGTGCAGGAATATCCAAGCCAGGAAAGCGGCTTATCTGGAGGAGCCGGGAAGATGGGCGCTGAGCCCTGGCCCCACCAGGCACTGGCTTCCTGCTCTGGAAAGGCACCTGTGGCCCGAGCGGAGGGGACGGTGTGACAGTGTCCCTAGGTGCCGTGGGAGGGACGGGAGGTCCACCTCCCAGCACACGGGCATGCCGCTCGTGGGCAAGCACCCACGCGGACCGCAGAGGCGCGCGCAGCCCGGCCCTGCACGGGTGTCCAGCCCAGAGAGGCGGAATGGATGGCTTCGCCCCCTCTCTGCATCTGGACTGGTGGGTCCGTTACAGCAGGGACAGGGTTCTGAGGTTCTTGGGCGCCACCAGTGCCAGGTGGGGAATGGGGTCACCGGGTGAGTGCTAACTGACCTATAGAGGGGAAAAAGGAAAGTGACTTCTCCCTGGCTTCTCTCCTCATTTTTATCTGTCTTAAAACCAATCCTCACCGCTGTAGGGACACAGCCCATTCTGGAAGGAAGAGCTGGTAATGGAACACACCTGGCGAGAAGGTCGCCCCCGCGCCGGGGTCAGGGCGGCGCTGCTGACTGGGTCACAGCAGAAAGCTCGGCCGACGCCCCTCCCCTTAGCATTTGCATCATCCTAGGCAGGCTGTTTCACCTCCTCAGTGTGTGCGTACTGGAAAGGTCCATGGTGGTCAAAAAGTCCTCACAGAGTGGCTAAAGGGACGGCAGAAGATGCCAGCAGAGTGCCAGGCTGCCGGGTCCCCAGGAGGTTGGTGGGCGAGTTCTCAGGCATGGAGGCTTGTCCGGACGACCCGAGCCTGTGAGACGATTCTTCAGCTTTGAGCCTTCAGGATGGGAGCTCTGGAGGCGGTAGGACGGAAGGCTGAGGTGGGCAGAGCAGAGGGTGGCTGGTGCCCACCAGGCAGGAGAGAAGCCAGACTGTGCAAGGCAGTGGTGTGGGAAGGAGGGCGCAGAAGGAGAGAGGCGGGGTTGCGGAAGGAGAAGGTACCTTCATCTCACTTGCCAAATGTTCCTCATTTCCAGGGAGCCAGCACGCTGAGGAGATCACCGTGGCACGAGGACAGGCACCTGTGGAGAGAGGGAGGCGCAGGAAGAGCCAGGCAGCCGGGTCTGCCGTGCGGCTGATGTGAGAACAGCCAGAGTGTGTGCCGACCCCGCCGACACCAGCCAAGGCTCCCTGGCAAGATGAAGCCGAGTGGACCCTGAGAACAGGCTGGGGTTGCTGTCAGGGTAGGGCAGAGAATGGGGTGGGGGACAGCAAGGGCGTCCTGCAGAGGGGGTGCCCTTTGCTGGGAACAGCAGGGCACATGGCTATTGTGAAGGCAGCAATCCTCAGAGCTTGGGGCCAGAAAGGCCGCAAGCCCAGACTGTGAATACCTGCCATGCCATCCAGGGAAGGCCAGATGGCTGCAGGCATGGAAGGGCCTAGAAGGAGGGGCTGGGCATGCGCCACGACCTTGTAGCTGCCCAGTCCGGGCGTGGGCATGCTCAGAACATTCAGGACAAGGATCTGGGAACTGCTGCAGGACGGAGCTTGGAGGGCTAGAGGGGCACTGGGCGTCGGAGGGAACGGAGCTGCGCCCAGCCTCGGATAGGGAGGAAATCCCGCCTCTGTCCCTCAGCCCCAGAAGATGTTTGTATAAGGAAATCAATTCCACTAAAATTCCAGATGCAGAGAGTCTATGTCAGTGGCCATCCACTACGAGCCTTCCTAGGCAGAGGCTCTGATGGATGGATTGTAGAGACAGTGCTTGACAGCACGCACTCAGTCCCACAAAGCAGAGACCTGCTCCTCACCAGACAAAGACACGCCTTACCTGCCTGTGGAAGGGAGTGAGCGTAGACCTCAGAGGGGAAAGAGCCGAGTGTGCAGTCCCGGGCTGGGAAGGAATGCTTAAGGAACCTCACATCCTTGTGCGGTGAGTGGAGGGGTGGGCCCGACGGGTGGGCCGGCCACTCGGAGCTGCTCTCCAGATCAGAGCTCTCCCCGGCAGGGACAGCCCTGCCGCCTGCCCAATCCACCCCTGGGCCTGGGCCGCCCGGGCCCAGAGAGCTAGAACTGGCTGGGCCTGGGCTCCAAGCATGCAGGGGTGGAGCCGGGCCTGGGAAGCCGGAGTTTTCCAGAGGCAGCCCTGGAGCTGGGGTGAGGGGGCAGAGGAGAGCGAGGCTGCGGAGAAGAGCAGGGTGGGGGGTGGGGATGGGGAGAGAGCCGCAGGGAGGGCCAGGCAGTGGTGTGCACAGCGCAAGGCCAGAAGTGTGTCAGGGAAAAGAGAACAATGGAGAGAGATGGAAAGTGCAGAGACTCCAAGAGAGGAGAAAGGAGAGAAAGACAAACAGGGAGACAGTGGGAGAGATGGGGAGCAAGCCGAAGAGGAAGTGGGAAGAGGGGAGAGGGCGGGAGAGGGGGTCCAGGGTGGGAGAGGGGGCCGGGAGGACCAAACCAGGGAGGCCGAACCCCAGGGCGCCCCATCTTGGAAAGAAATGAGGAGGCAAAGCAACTGAGATGACGAGACACGGGAGGATGGTGAGAGCAGGGAGGGAGGCCGAAGCCGAGGAGCCGAGGAAGGAGCAGCGAGGGGGCAGCCCGCAGGAGGGTCCACAGCCGAGCACCGCCCCAGAACGCTGCCCTGGGAAGGGCGGCCACCACACTCCCCGGGGAATCCATGTTCCTTGACCAAACACCCTCTCTCCTGGCTGGGGTTCTGGAGAAGACAGAGGGAAGGGGTGCTTCCACACAGGCTCACCTTTTCTCTCTGAATGGAGGGGGAGGCAGTCACCCGGTCACCACACCAGGGCACTGTCCCCCCACTTCTTAGCCTTCCTCAGAAGACTGACTGCCAGAAACTTGGGGCCTTCTAGGGAGCCCCTGAAGAGACAGGCAGCCAGTGCAGGGGCCGGGCCTGGGTGGCAGAGCACAGCAGGACCCACAGCCCCAGTCCAGGTTCTCCAAGGTCTAGGGGCCACGGACACGCACCTCAGCTTGCTCCTCCCCAGCCAGAAGGTGTGTGGCTTGCTGGTACCCAGACCCACCCACCACTCTGCCCCCAGTTCTCCAGCACGTGGAGGACACTAAGAGGGTCTCTGGTGCTTGGAGTTTCCCATGGGGCCCCAGCTGGCAGATGGACAGGCAGGTTGGGGAGCCTGTACTCAGCTGACCCAGGGTCTTCAGGCCCCCCAGCCGGGGCAGCTCACGCAGGTGGTGAAGTCCAGATTGAGCAGAGCGGAGGTGTGCAGCCAGGGGCTCCTCTGGGACCACTCCTGGCCCAGGTGCATGTCAGCCCTGCAGATCCCCCAAAGGGTCCCTGCACCTCTCAGACTCTGTGCTCAGCAATGAGGGACCCTCTCTGACTCTAAATAAATAAAACCTTAATTAAAAAGGTTTTAACCCAGTGGGAGGAAGAGAAACAGAATGGGGAGGGAATGGAGGCCTGGGACTGTTGAATATCTAACTCCGGAGGTCTACTCTGGGAGCACAAACCTACATTTCATGGTGCTTGCATGGTAGTCTCATGATTAGGGGGTTGGAAAGCTAAGATAGGCAGAATTCCTGGAGAGACTGAGATTCCAGCTGCTGGTGGAAAGCAGGGATCCATATCCGGCTGCTCTGGGACAAAAGAAAGGTGGGCAGGCTGAGAGACTTCCTAACAGCAAGAGGGCTGCTAAAGGGGCAAGGATTGCACAGAGCTTACTGCTCAGGACAAAGGACAGGTGGACAAGTTGTCCTGGTACACTCAGCCCAGCAGGTTGGGAACTTTCAGGAGCTTCAGGTGCTCCAGCTCCCTGGCTGGCTACACAGCTCCAAGGACCCCCTCCGTGATACGCAGCCTACTGCACCTTTCTCCCGGCCAGCCCCACCTGGCTCGCAAACCGGCAAACCTTACCCTAGTGTTAGGCCAGCCAGAGGGAAGATCTGTCTACAGCAACTACAAACGCAAAACACAGAGGCTTATATCTGTGTGCTCGGCCTGCTGGTTCAGGCAGTGGAGACAGGCATAGCAGCTGCAGAAAATAGCTCTTTCCTCCACCCAGGCACCAAAACCACTCCCCTATGACCCCCAACATTGCTTCAGGGGCTGAGCAGCTCCAGAGAGTAGAGCTTCTGGGCACTAGAGGGCGCCATATACAAATATGAAACACCAAAGGAACCTGCTTCAGAGTAAAATTATGAATACAACTCCTGAGGAAGATTCAAATGACATCAACCTCATGAATCTTCCTGAAAGGGATTTCAAAATAGAAATCATTAACATGCTCATGGAGTTACAGAAAAATATCCAAGAATTCAGGAATTAATTCCAGTCAGAGAGCCAAGCATTAAGGAACACAGCATCAGAAATGAAACATACAATGGAAAATTTTAAAAGCAGATTAGATATGGTGGAGGAGACAATGGATGAAATCAAAATTAGAGAAGAGGAATACAAAGAAGCTGAGGCACAGAGAGAAAAAAGGATCTCTAAGAATGAAAGAATATTGAGAGAAATGTGTGATCAATCCAAACGGAACAATATTTGCATTACAGGGGTTCCAGAAGAAGAAGAGAGAGAAAAAGGGATTGAAAGTGTCTTTGAGGAGGTAATTATTGAAAACTTTCCCAATCTGGGGAAGGAGATAGTCTCCCAGGCCATGGAGGTGCACAGATCTCCCAACACAAGGGACCCAAGAAAGACAACACCAAGACAAAGTAATTAAAATGGCAAAGATCAAGGATAAGGACAGACTATTAAAAGCAGCCGGAGAGAGAAATAAGATCATATACAAAGGAAAGCCCATCAAGCTATCATCAGACTTCTCAGCAGAAACCTTACAGGCCAGAGGGAGAGGCATGATGTATTTAATGCAATGAAGCAGAAGGGCCTTGAAACAAGAATACTTAATCTGGCAAGATTACCATTTAAATTTGAAGGAGTGATTAAACGATTTCCAGATAAGCAAAAGCTGAGAGAATTTACCTCCCACAAACCATCTCAACAGTGTATTTCAGAGGGACTGCTATAGATGGAAGTGTTCCTAAGGTTTAATAGCTGTTGCCAGAGGTAATAAAACCACAGTAAAGAGTGTAGAACAGTTAATTACTAAGCAAATCCAAAACTAAATCAACTATCCCCAAAGTCAATCAAGGGAAGGACAAAGAGTACAGAATGTGATACCTAATATATAAAGAATAGAGGAGGAGAAAAAATGAACCATTAGATTGTGTTTGTAATAGCATATTAAGTGAGTTAAGTAAGACTCTTAGATAGTAAGAAAGTTAACCTTGAACCTTTGGTAACCATGAATCCAAAGCCTGCAGTGGCAATAATTACATACCTATCGATAATCACCCTAAATGTAAATGGACTGAATGCACCAATCAAAAGACATGGAGTCAATGAATTGATAAAAAAAACAAGACCCATCTATCTGCTACCTACAAGAGACTCACTTTAAACCCAAAGATATACAAAGACTAAAAGTGAAGGGATGGAAAAAGATATTTCACACAACTAATAGGGAGAAAAAAGCAGGAGTTGCAGGACTTGTATCAGACAAAATAGACTTCAAAACAAAGAAAGTCACAAGAGACAAAGAAGGATATAACATAATGATACAGGGATCAATTCAACAAGAAGATATAACCATTATAAATACCTATGCACCCAACACAGGAGCACCTACATATGTGAAACAAATACTAACAGAATTAAAAGGGGAAATAGAATGCAGTGCATTCATTCTGGGAGACTTCAACACTCCACTCACTCCAAAGGACAGATCAACCAGACAGAAAATAAGTAAAGAGACAGAGGCACTGAACAACACACTAGAACAGATGGACCTAACAGACATCTACAGAACTATACACCCAAAAGCAGAGGAATACACATTCTTATCAAGTGCACATGGAACATTTTCAAGATAAAGATTAGAGCAGAAGTAAATAAAATCCAGAAAAATAAAACAATAGAAAGAATCAATGAAAGCAAGAAAATAAAAATAAAATAGAAATAGATAAATTTTGAGAAAATAAAAATAGATAAACACCTAGCCAGACTTATCAAGAAAAAAAGAGTCTACTCACATAAACAGAATCAGAAATAAGAAAGGAAAATCTCTATGGACATCATAGAAATATAAAGAATTATTAGATAATACTACGAAAAATTATATGCTAACAAAGTGGATAACCTAGAAGAAATGGACAACTTTCTAGAAAAATACAACCTTCTAAGGCTGACCCAGGAAGAAAAAGAAAATTTGAATATACCAATTACCATCAAATAAATCAAATTGGTAATCAAAAACTATCTAAGAACAAAACTCCTGGACCAGATGGTTTCACTGCTCAATTTTATCAAACATTTAGTGAAGACCTAATACCCATCCTCCTTAAAGTTTCCAAAAAGTAGAAGAGGGAATACTCCCAAACTCATTCTATGAGGCCAACATCACTCTAATACCAAAACCAGGCAAAAACACCACAGAAGAAGAAAATTACAGACCAATATCCCTGATGAACATAGATGCAAAAATACTCAACAAAATATTATCAAACCAAATTCAAAAACACATCAAGAAGATCATCCATCACGATCAAGTAGGATTTATCCCAGGGATGCAAGGATGGTACAACATTTGAAAATCCATCAACATCATCCACCACATTAACAAAAAGAAGGACAAAACCACATGATCATCTCCATAAACGCTGAAAAAGTATTTGACAAAATTCAACATCCATTCCTGATAAAAACTCTCAACAAAATAGGTATAGGGAGCAAGTACCTCAACATAATAAATACGACAATCCCACAGCCAACATTATACTTAACAGCAAGAAGCTGAAAGCTTTTCCTTTAAGATCGGGAACAAGAAAAGAATGCCCACTCTCCCCACCGTTATTCAACATTGTTCTGGAGGTCCTAGCCACGGCAATCAGACAACACGAAGAAGTAAAAGGCATCCAAATTGACAAGGAAGAAGTTAAGCTGTCCCTGTTTGCAGATGACATGATATTGAACATAAAAAACCCTAGAGAATCAACTCCAAAGTTACTAGATCTACTATCTTAATTCAGCAAATTTGCAGGATACAAAATTAATAAGCAGAAATCTATGGCATTCCTATACACTAACAATGAACTAATAGAAAGAGAAATCAGGAAAACAATTCCATTCACAACTGCATCAAAAAGAATAAAATACCTAGGAATAAACCTAACCAAGGAACTGAAACACCTATACTCTGAAAACTACAAGACACTTAATGAGAGAAACTAAAGAAGATACCAATAAATGGAAACACATCCCGTGCTCATGGATAGGAAGAATTAATATTGTCAAAATGGCCATCCCTACCTAAAGCAATCTACAGATTCAAAGCAATTCCTATCAAAATACCAAGAGCATTCTTCAATGAACTAGAGCAAATAGTTCTAAAATTCATATGGAACGACAAAAGACCCTGAATAGCGAAAGCAGTCCTGAAAAGGAAGAATAAAGCTGGGGGGATTATACTCCCCAACTTCAAGTTCTACTACAAAGCCACAGTAATCAAGACAATGTGGTACTGGCACAGAACAGACCCATAGACCAATGAAACAGGCTAGAGAGCCTTCATATAAACCCAACCATATATGGTCAATTAATATATGATAAAGGAGCCATGGACATACAATGGGGAAATGACAGCCTCTTCAACAGCTGGTTTTGGCAAACTGGACAGCTACATGCAAGAGAATAAAGCTGGATTACTGTTTAACCCCATACACAAAAGTAAACTTGAAATGGATCAAAGACCTGAATGTAAGTCATGAAACCATAAAACTCTTAGAAGACAACCTAGGCAAAAATCTCCTGAATATAAGCGTGAGCAACTTCTTCCTGAATCTCCTCGAGCAAGGGAAACAAAAGCAAAAATGAACACATGGGACTGCATTTACAGCAAAGGACACCATCAACAGAACAAAAAGGAATCCAACAGTATAGGAGAATATATTTGTAAATGACATATCTGACAAGGGGTTAACATCCAAAATACATAAAGAACTCACACACCTCAACACCCAAAAAGCAAATAACCTGATTAAAAAATGGGCAGAGGGTATGAAGAGACAGTTCTCCAAAGAAGAAATTCAGATGGCCAACAGACACATGAAAAGATGCTCCACATCGCTAGTCATCAGGGAAATGCAAATTAAAACCACAAAGAGATACCACCTCACACCAGTAAGGATGGCCAACATCCAAAAGACAAACAACAACAAATGCTGGTGAGCACGTGGAGAAAGGGGAACCCTCCTACACTGCTGGTGGGAATGTAAGCTAGTTCAACCATTGTGGAAAGCAATATGGAGGTTCCTCAAAAAACTAAAAATAGAAATACCATTTGACCCGGTGTCTTGCCAATGGGTTTCAGCCCTGGGCAAGTTCGCTATGGATTCAGTGTGACCAAAGAAAATGACAGCAGAACATTCTTGGGGTGAAAGGGTTATACCCAACTTTATTTCCAGGTGGCAGGTCAGTCACTAGAATCCCATTCACTCATAGTGAGTCTGCATGTAGTAAGCCAGTCTCTGCCTCTGGGCCTCTCTGCACAGTCATCCCACACAGGCGTCCTCTGGGCCTCTGTCCTCGGCGCTGCCACCACTCCAGCCTCTGCTCGGCTCTCCTGCAGCCTTGCAGCCCTGCCACTGTGTCATGCCCAGAGCACTGGGCAGAGCTCTTTTTGTAGAGTCAACAGCCATGTATTGCCCACAGGTGAGCAGTGAGCTAGTCAACCCTGGCCATGTGAGAATCCTGGCCACAGGAACTCTCATTTGATCCACACCCGGGAATCCCATTCCTTGGAATTTACCCAAAGAATACAAGTTCTCAGATTCAAAAAGACATATGCACCCCTATGTTTATTGCAGCACTATTTACAATAGCCAAGATATGGAAGCAACCTAAGTGTCCATTCAGTAGATGAATGGATAAAGAAGAGGTGGTACATATACACAGTGGAATGCTATTCAGCCATAAGAAAGAAACAAATCCTACTATTTGCAACAACATGGATGGAGCTGGAGGATATTATGCTCAGTGAAATAAGTCAGGCAGGGAAAGACAAATACCAAATGATTTCCCTCATTGGTGGAGCATAACAACAAAGAAAACTGAAGGAACAAAATAGCAGCAGGCTCACGGACTCCAAGAAGGGACTAGTGGCTACCAAAGGGGAGCAGTGTGGGAGGGCATGTCAGGAGAGAGGGAGAAGGGGATTGAGGGGTATTATGTTTAGTACTCAAGGTGTGTGGGGGTCACGAGGAAAACAGTGTAGCCCAGAGAAGGCACACAGTGGATCTGTGACATCTTACTAAACTGATGGACAGTGACTGCATTGGGGTATGGGGGGACATGATAATATGGGTAAATGTAGTAACCACATTGTTTTTTCATGTGAAACCTTCATAAGAGTGTATATCAATAATATCTTAATAAAAAAAATTTTTTTAAACCCTTGAGGAAAGCAAGACGTGGTCCCCATCATACCTCCATTACGTTCCCTCATCTGGCCTTTGCAAAAAACTAATAATGACAGAAGGTGATAGACTACAGTAGCCTAAGCAGGTGGCAGAGCTGACCAGAAGTACCAGGCTAAAGCAGACTGACACAGCTTTGTCATGTAATTTCGGATTTGGTAAATGCTTTCTTTCAATATCCTTAACAGAGGAGCACGAGCAGCTCCCCTTCACGTGGAAACCACAGCCATACACCAGATGGTCTAACCTCGACACAGGCTACTCCCTGGCTTCTCGTTACAATACGGTACACAGGGCTGTGCTGGGCAACAGTGACCCCCCAGGATGCCCATGCCCCATCCGTTCCCTGGTCTGTTACAGGGTGAAAAGGAATCAAGGTCAAAAATGGAACTGCGGCTGCTAATCAGCTGACCTTCAAATAGAAAGACTGTCTGGATTACCTGGGCGGGCCCAGTGCCATCTCAACAGCCCTTAGAAGTGCAGGAGGAAGGCAGGAAACAGCGAAGGGTGAGGGCGGAGGGGGCCGCGACCTGGGGGGAGGTCAGAGTCGCAGTCCCGCTCGCTGTGGAGGTGTAGGGACCGAGATCATCTTGACACTTTGCTGATCCAGGAAGTTCAGAGGATGTGTGATAGAACCATGCTGGCGAAGCTTTTAGGGCTCACAGGTGTGGGATGTGCCAGGGCACCCTAAGGGCAAAGATGTCACGTTGGTGTGCCTCATATGTCCTTCTTTTAAGAAAGCGACCCAGTGGTTGGCAGGCTGCTTAGGACTTTAGGGCAGCACGTGCCTATTTGGGAATACCGCCCACCCCAGTCACGGAGAGATCCAGAAGACTGACAGTTCCAGTAGAGCCCAGAGATTCTTGGCACCAGCAAATATTCAACCTGATCTGCTGCCCATTAAAGCGCCCAGGTCCTCACTCCGTGGGCTCAGGGGCCTGGGCAGACACAGCGGCGATCCCCCAGGTGACAGGAGTGACACACCCAGGAGGCACGGGGACACCCCTGGCCCAGACAGCCACGTCATAGTCTTCTCTCTTCAACCCACACCCACGGCCTCCTGTGAGAGCTGCTGCTGGTGGGAGGGCTTTGTGCACAGACAGCTCAGTCCACATGGTGGCACTAGGTCAGTGTGGCCATACTACAGCTCCTCCAGAGGGCCTGGCGCACAGAAGAGGGGCACACTCCAAGGGGCACTAGGCTGTCCACTTCCCAGGGAGCCTGAGAGCCCGAAGTCAACAGAACTGGACCAGGAAGGCCTGAGGAAACACACACCGTGGACCCTTGTGGGGGCAGGCCCGGGGGTACTGAGCAGTGGTACTCACTCCGTGTCTCACAGTGACACCCCCAGAGAGAGCCCACTGCAGAGGGGCATCAGAGACTCACAGGGGTCTCGTGACCGCCCTATGGACATCAGCCAGCCTCTTCCCTCGGCCACCTGGTGCTCATGTGAAGGCCTGTGAACACAGTGGCCATGGTGGCAGGGACGGCGGGGACACATGGGCCCCATATGAGCCCCTCTTATCAAGGCCATCTAGACCGGATGCTGTCCGAATGAATAACCTTCTTTATACTGAGTTGCCCACTCTGGCTGGTGGTTTGAACAGATCGTCAGAGACTTGGGTGGGGACAAGGTGGCTGGGGAAGATGCGCTCCAGATGGACTTCCTGGACTAGACCCAAAGTATGAAAACCGTTTACCCATGTTGGGCTGACCAGGTGTCCCCACTGCAAAGAGGGCTGTGGGTTAGCAAACGGACAGGAAGGCTTGTTCCCAGGGCTCACAAGCCATGTGGCTGTGGCAGTGGGGTAGGCCACACACATCCTCAGCTCCAGGTACCCAGCCTGAACACAGCAGTCCTACTTGACCCCCTCCATTATGAAGGGGATGCTATTTATTCTGTTTGGAATCAAGGTTCCTACTGGGCTGGCTGTTCATGCCTGACCCATGCCAGGGGCCACCATCCACATGCCCCTACACACCCTCATTTGCAGCCCGGGCACCCACCTCACCTCTGAGCTGAGAACCCCTCATAGGACAGGCAGTGCAGCAGGGCCCAGGTGACCTCACCACACGTCCCACAGACCAGCTGGCACTGGAGAAGAGGGGACTGGCCTGCTGCCATGTAAGGTTGGGGCTGCTCTGGAGAATTCAGTGAGAACCCGATTCCCTCTACAGAGACTGAAATGGCAAGTATCTGTGCCTCCACCTAACAATGACACCATGACCTTGGCTTCTCACCAGGAGTCTCAGTTTTGAGAAAGTGGCTCCAGGATGTGGGACAATTAGAAACGATCCTTGGCAGGGCTGCAGTTAGGAGTCCAGCAGTGGTGCCCCTAGTGATGGCAGGGATGCCCTAACCAGACTTGTTCTGGGGCCTGACCTTTTCTATGTCCTGTACCCCTTCTAGGCCTGAATCTCCAGCTACTGGATATCCCTCCCATAAGTTCCATTTCTGCTTAAATCGCATAGGATGTTTCTCCCGTACATAACCCAGGACTCGGATTAATGCACTGGGCACATACACCTTCTATAAAACCACTAGTCAGGACTTCACAGACCCTCTGTGGTCCACCCCACGGGATAAGGTCAGGCTTCTTATGCCGGCCCTTGGTTGGGGGCGGCCACCGACGCAGGAGCTTAAGGCCAGCACTGTGGCTGCGTCAGATCTGCCCAAGCGACTGAAGGCTGGCTGTTCTGTGAAGAACAGACGGGGAGCAAAATGGCAGGCGGGAGGCCGGCATAGAGCTGGCGGGGTCGGGGGCTAGAAGCGCAGTGTGGGGCGGGGCAGCAGAGAACCCGAAGAGCGGCCTGCGGGGTGGGGGCCTAGACACAGGGTCAGGGGGCTTTGCGTCTGGGTGCGCCGCTGAGTTGGAGGACCCCCAGGAGAGGGCCGGGCTGCAGCGGAACATGGGCTCGCGGTGCAGGAGGGAGGGCACCTAGTGACAAGACACCAACGCAGGATGCACGAGAAGGTGCAGGAGAGCCGTGGAGCGGCGCTGGTGCTGTGAACCGCCCTTCGGTCCCCGGGACGCCCGCCCCCAGGCTGGCTCCTGCTCTCGGAGCGGAGGACGCGGTGGAGGGAGGAGGGCGGCCCCCGACTACCCAGGCGAGGCGGTTGGGCGGGGAAGGGACGCCCCGGAGGCCGCGCCCCTGGGAGGCGGGTCCGCGGGCGCCCCGCTCTCGCCGGCACCGCGCGGCGCCCTGGCGGAGGCAGGGAGGGCCGGCCCTTCCTCGAGCACGCGCGCCGCGAAGGTCCAGGGCCCCGGAGCCCGCTGCCCGCCAGCCTGGCCAGGGAGGGAGGGGAACGGATGCGGGGCGCGCAGGCTCTCACCTGCTGGGGCCTCTGGGCGCTCGTGGTGCTCGGGCCCCTTCGCCTGCGGTCCGGCCTTCCTCTGCGGCGGGCGGCTCTCTCCTGGAGACCCTGGCGGGGGGCGGGATGGTCAGTGTGGTAGGGTTTGGACCCGCCCCATCCACCTCCCCGGGCGTCTGTGCGACCCCAGAAGGGCAGGTGCGTCCCGACCCTTAAGGAGCGGCCATCCGCGGGCCAGCTTTAATGAGCGGGCAGGCCGCGTCCCCCACAGCAAGGACGGACAGCCTCAGCCCCTGGGCGCCACCGGGGGGCGCCCGCAGGCAGGAAAACCCCTGCACCTGCCCGGGTCCTGAAGCCGAGGGCCCTGGTGAGCCCAGGTGTGGTGAAGCCTCTGGGAGGAGAGCCCCCCTGCCCCCACCTGGTGCCACCTCCCTCGCTGAGTCCCTTCTCCCTTTCTGTGGGTCCACCCATGCTCCGCAGATGGTGGCCGGCTGTCTGCCTCTGCTGAGGCCCCAGGGGCAAGGGCTAATGGGGAGAGGGGTGCACGGGGCAGGACTGGGCCAGGCAAACCAGTCCAGCCAGTGTGGCAGAGCTGGCTGGGAAGGGGCCCTGGGTGTGGGTGTGAGTCAGCGGCCTCAGGCTGGGGAAACGCTGGGGAGGAAGCTTCTGGAGCCTCCTCCCGACAGGAAGCCAGGGGACGCTGGCACTCAGGCGTCCACCCCCCAGGTCCTTCCCTGGGGGCCCAAAGGCTGGCCAGGTACGGTCTCTTCAGGCTTTCCTTTCTGTGGCGTGGTAGCAGCACTCCCAACTAGGGCGGCCTCTACAGCCCCTGACACTGCCTCCCAAGGCAGGCTGGACTCTTCTTCCTCTGCTGCCCCACCTGTCTTCAAATGCCACCTCCCACCGATCCCCAGCACAGCCCGCCCTGCAGGAGTACATCACACAGGGGAGTGTGTCCCAGGCAAGCTGAGCCCCTACGGGCTCCCCTGAGCGGCTGGCTGGGAGGCTGGGCTCTCCTGTGGTAGTTGCGCTGGGATTCTCTGGCCTTGTGCAGACGGCCAGTATAGCTGGGAATGCAGCTCCTAGCCTTATGTGCTGGGCTTTGAGTTTCCCGCGCCCTGGGGTGTGTCAGGGAGCCAGGGTAGGATGGGGGGGGCATGGGTGCCCGCCCGGGGCAGGATCAGACTTGTTGCTACACTGAGCCTCGGTCTGGCTGCTGAGAGTCACCTCCTCCAGTTTCTTTCCTTCTCCCTCCCAGTCTGGCCAGTGAGGCCTGTGGCCTGTAAAGTCCTGCGCCCTGTGTCAGCATGTTAGTCAACCTTCGTGCCTGGGTGAGCCACCGCACCGCCGAGTCCCTATAAAGTCCCTGGCGTGGCCCGGCCCAACAAGTGGGGCCCGTGAGGCCCATAAGCAGAGCCAGGTTTCCAGCCAAAGGGCAGGGCAGCAGCACAGGGCCCACTGCGGCCTCCCAGGGAGGACCCCCTCTGAGCCCTGATCGAGGCCAGCAGCCAATGAGCCACGTCCCCCAGGGAGCAGACACCTGGTGAAAGAGGTGCCGGATCGGGGCCATGTCTGGGAAACGAAGTCGAGCTCGAAAACCCCGAGCCAGGAGGGCGGGCAGGGCGGGCAGGGCGCAGCAGCCCATGGGGCAGCAGGGCCCCGAGGCTGAGCCCCCGCCCCCCGCCTCAGAGGGCCCAAAGGATGAGGCGGGGGTGGCCCCTTCAGGGCACGTGACCAGCAGCAAGCTGGATCCCCAGGGACACCCCAGGGTGGCCAGGCCAGAGCAACCGCAGGCAGCCCAGAGGCCAATGCAGGCTGCTGCCCTGGGGTCCGAGGTGGTGCTGGTCCCTGCTGCAGACATGGAAGGCTCCGGGGCAGGGGGCCTCACACCGGACCTGGGCCCTGTGCTGCTGAGGCTCCATGAGGTCCAGCTGTGCCTGGCCCAGGAGCAGCTACTGCTGGAGGACCGGCGAAGGCAGGTCCAGCTGGAGGAGCAGCTGTGGCGGGAGGAGCAGCTGTGGCTGCAGCAGCTGCAGGAGGAGCAGGCCTGGGTGTGCGTGGAGGGGCTTGAACTGGCCATGGCCCTGGAGCAACTCCGGAGTGAAGGCCTTGAGACACTGCAGACCCAAGGCCAGGTAAGGCCTAGCGGGGGACATGGACGGGGGAGGCTCTGGACAATGTTTCTGGGTATGGTAACCATTCAAGCAACCTACAGCTCCCGCGGACGGCCAGGAGGGTGGGAGCCTACTGGACTGTGCTGCAGCCAGGTGGCTGAGGGACACCTGAGGGGGCCCATTTTCACATTTGCAAAATGAGGCTGGCACCCAACACATGGTGCTACAGAAGACTGCGCACCAGCAAGCCCTCTCAGGCTGGCCCAACGCTTGGGTGCCTGGGGAAGGTGCTTGTTAGGGAAACTGAGGCAGAGATGTTCCTGTAGAAGACCCAGGTATCCTGGCAGGTGGACCTGGGTAGGGAGCTGTAGGAGCTGTCCAGGGCAGCGTTTGGGGCCTACAGGATGAGGGCCTAGGTGAACAGCCAGCAGGCACCAGAACTGAGGAACATGGCCCTCCCAACACAGCTTCCTGGCCAGCTTCCTGGTCCACCTGCCTGCCTCCTGTTTATTGCAGTGCATGTTCCCAGAGCTTGAGATCACGGAAGCAGCAAGTGGTGCCTGAGCCCATCATCTTCATTCCAGAAGGGCTGCCGCCTCAGACGCGGCTGGGGCTATTTTGGGAAACCAGGGTCTAACCCCAGCTTGGCATGGAGGAGCAGTCATCACCATCCCACCAGGTCCTGTCATCTGGGAGCCCTCTGGGGTCCAGGGGCTTGGGCAGGCCCACTCCAAGCAGAAGCGCTGCATCTGGGGAACAGGGTGGGTGCTCTCTTAGGAAACAGAGACCCCTGTGCTGGCCTAGTGCTGGAGCGACCCAGAGCCTCAGCCTGGAAGGTAATGGCAGCTTAGCAGAGGACTCATGAGAGCTGTGACAGAGAAGAAATGGGACTCAGAAAAAGGGAGTGACACAGGTGGGGGTAGGCATGGGAGGAGGTGCCCATCTTGACCCACAGCAGGACTGAGCCTAGGGCAAGCTGTCCCTTTCAGCCTGAATTGGCAAGAAGGTGGCCTGAGAGAGCCGCAGGCAAGGAAAGCATGATGGTCCGGGGGGAAGAGGCCAGGCACGTAGCCTGAGGATCCCAACATGGGTTCAAGTCCTGCTGTTTCAGGACCACATCCAGCCCATGAGGACCTGCTTTCCATCTCCATGAGCTCTGAAGCTGTGCTTCTCTGAGGACTGCCCCTGGGCCCCCAACCCAGCCCCTGGGTACAAGACTCAGGGCCAGGGACTGCACTGGACATCTGAATTCTGAATTTTCAGTTGGCCACACCCAAGCCCAATGCAGAGATGCCCTGAAGGCCACTTTCAGAGGCGTCTTCGGAGAGGCAATGACCCTGAGGGCCTGCATGGAGGGTCTCACAAGTCAGTGTTTAAACAGGGTGCCTCGGAGTCTTCAGAGTGCTCACCAGCTGCCCGTGGTCTGGCTCCGGGGAGGGACTGCCGCTTTCCTGAGGCAGCTTTGGGTGCCCCTTTCTTACCGCTCATTTTCCTGGGGGTGGGTAGGAAAGGTCAGGTAGGGTGTGCTCAGAGTGGCAGATCAACAGAGAACAGCACGGCACACTACCTTGGGCCTGTGTGGACTGTCAGCAGATGCCAAATTGGGGAACACAGGATCACAAGCCCCCCAACACAGTTTCCCTCCTGGCTGCCCCTGGTTATTGGCTTATGTGTACCCTGCAGCTTGGGTGGGAATGCTTGGCAAGAACATCTGGCTCAGCTGTCCCCCTAGCCCCCACTCACCTGTCCCCTCCAGCCCCAGCTCACCCATCCTCTAGCCCCAGGATGGCAGAAAGAAGGTCTGGCACTGTCAAAGGAGGGAGAGGGCTTGGGGTGGATGTTGGCAGGGCAGGGTGGTGGGGGTTGGACAAATGGTGCAACCTGGGGCAGGTCTAAGTAGGGCAAGGGGTCTAAGTGGGGCAAGGGCTCTAAGGGTCTGATGAGAAACTGGTGTTCTGAGCAGGGGTCTGAAATTTTGGGGGGGACATTGAGGGGGACTTAGGGGCCGCTGAAGTCTTCCATGTGATGGTCGGTATGCGTGGAGGGAGCATGTCAGTGTGCATGGTCAATGTGCAGGGCCCCACCTGTGCGGGGACCTAACATGCAGGACCCTGGTTGTGTGAGGGACTCCCAGAGTTCCCGTGGGATCCTATATGTGTGCAGGGCTCTGTGGAGAAGGATCTCTGTACTGCACATGGCAAATCAGTATGTGTAGTCCTCGTTCACATCCTCTATCAGAATGTGGGGGTCCTCTATTTGTGTATGGGATTGGTGCCTGAGGATTCCTCCTGTGCATGTGGGGTCTCCTGTGTGTGTGGACATTGGTGTGTCTGGGTGATTAGCATGCATGGGACGTGGTGTGCATGTGGGGTTCTGCATGTGTGCAGGGGGGTCCCTGTGTTCCTGTGGTGTCCCATGTTCATAGGGGGAAGGGTTGGTATGTGCGGGGTCCCCTATACATGTGGACATTGGTGTGGGGGAAGTCAGTGTGCAAGGCGGGGGATCCGTATGTGCCTGCAGAGTTCCCTGTGTGGGAATGGCTGTGGATGTGCCTGTGGGGTCCTATGTACATGGCAGGAAGATTCTGTGGGAGATTGAGGTCTGGGAGGACTGGTGTGAGTGTGGGAAGGTCCCCTGTATGTGTGGCTGCACTATATGTGTGCCCATAGGGTCCCTGTGTGCCTGTGGGGTCTCAGGTATTCTTGGGCATTGGTGTGTGCAGGGAGGGTCCTATGTGCTAGCGTGGGGGCACGGGAGGTCGGGGTGGGGGTCCCCGGGTCCGGTGGGGGGTTCCCTGTGCTCGCCTGTCCCCAGGCCTGGGCCGAACCGCGCCTCACCTGCCTCACCTGCCTCCCCCAACTCTCCGGCGAGGCCCGAAGCCCCGCCCCCCGCGTAGGACGGGCCCGTTTCTTAGCTACTGAGCCGGAACTTCCGAGCACCTCGACTTCCGGGGCGAGGGTCAGGGGTCAGGCATAGGGACGTCGAGCCTTGGGCGACCCGATGGGCGCTGGGGGCGCGGGCTCTGGACGGCGGGCCCTGGCAGCCTCGCGGGCTGCGGGCCAGGGTCCCGGGCGCGCGGGCGGCGGGGCCGGGGGCGGCGGCGGAGGAATGCGGGCGCGCCGCGGGTGGGGCCGCCCCGCCCCCAGGTGCTGCCCGGGCAGGCCGGCGCGGGAGCGGCGGGCGGGGCGGGGGCGGGCGCGTGAATCAGGCCGCGCGGCGGGCGGGCCGCGGCAGGGAGTGGCTGCCGGACCGACCGTACGGCGAGGCCGCTGGGCGGCGGTCGGCTCCTGGTGCCTTTGTCCCGAGACCCCGCGCACCTGGCCAGGTAGGGGTCCCCTCCCCCGGCTCAAGCGGGGCGGGGTCGGCGCGCGCCACCGGCGCGGCCTCGCCTGGGCTGCCCGCCCGCACCTGGGAAGCGGCCGCGCCACCCAGGACGAGCGGTGGGAGTGCGGGAGTCGGGGGGCGCCGCGGCCGCGTGTGCAGGTGTGGACGCTTGCGCCCTCGCACAACGCCGGCCCAGGAAGAGCCGAGTGAGAAGTGGCCCGGGCATGGGTCGAGCCTGTCCGGGCCATCCTGACTCACCCCCGCACTCGCGGCCTAGCCAGAATCCGGGGAGGTGCAGGGCCTGGACCCACCCCTGGGGGCGCCCTGCTAGGTCGCCTTGAACTCGGGGGGACGAGGTGGCCAGGGCGAGGTCAGGTGTCCTTCGTGGGGTGCAGGCAAAGCAAAAGGCCTGTTGTCCGGTGCCTAAGTCCCTAGGCTGGGATGGATGGACAGGACGCCCTGCCTAGGCTGCTGCTTACTCCCTGGGGTGCACCCACAAAACTACAGCTCACCGACTTCTAGCGCGTGAGCCCCATCCGAACCGATACTCCGACCTCTACACCTCTTAATGACCGGGTGGCCTTCCTGTGGCGAACCTCCTGCCCCAACTCGACCGGTCTGTACTTGGCGCAGGGTCTCCCCGCCTTGTGTATTTGCCGCAGATCCTTCCCTCAGAATCCCCCTGCCGGCACTTAGAAACTAAACCTGCTGCCCAGGTGGGAAAGATCCGCGATCAGGAAGTCCCTGGCTGGGGAGCATGGAGGCTTTGACTGGCTGGCCAGAGGTCAGAGGTCAGCGGCAGAGAAGCGGATTCCTGTTGAGTCATTGGCCTGGGTGGGAAAAGCCCCTCCCTCAAGGCTGGCGTTGGCTAGGCCAGGTGGGGTTCCTGGGTACTGGGGAGTGGGCATCACCTGGTTCTGACCCACCGGTGGAAAGAGGTCAAGGAATAAGGTCATCGAGTTCACGGGCATCTGTGAAGCCAAGCTAGGCCCCCTGCCGTGGTCACTCAGGACCAGTGCCCCTTCCTGACCAGTCCCTGTCTGAGAAGCCTCCTTACTCTCCATGGGATTCCCTCACTCCACATTGGAACGGGACAGTATTCCTCTAGTGTGTCCCCCTAGCTTAGGAAGTGCTCCCCTCAAATGCAGTCAGCAGGAGAGTGCCCTCAAACCCTGCATGGTCAGGACATCCTGCACAGCCGTAGCCCCACTACTGTGGGTAGATGCTGTGTGACACCCCACATCACACTGGGCAGACCCAGGTCCAGTCTGACAGACTTGCACCTTATACCCCCATGTGCAGCTTCAGCCTGGACCTGGTGCAGCAGGGAGTGTGCAGCCACCCCGTATGTACCCATGTGTGGTAGAGGACAGTGCCCCATGAAGGGATTTCAGAACAGCTTTTTTTCAGGCAGTGGCACCGCCTCTGTTGGACGTGGACTGCATGCCACACGGGAGTGTCCTCCATCTCCATGTCACATTCAGTTAGCCTGTCTCTCCCAGAAAAGACTGGAGAGATTTCCCATATCATACACAACAGTCTTGACCCCCAACATTCTCAGGCAACTGTCGTCAGCCAGCCCGGGACCTCATGAAGTCAGCATTGCCCAACTGCACCTTGGGGAGCAGGGGTCTTATCTGGTACAACACTTATCCCAGCCAGGACTACATCTGGGAACCTGTGAGCTGAGACAGGATCAGAACCCCACCTCATCCCAGCCTGAGGAGCAGCAGGGGTGGGGTGAGCAATGCCTGGGCTCTCCTTGCAGGGTAGGAGGAAAACATGTATCCAGTTAGTACAGGGGTCACAGGTAGCTGGGCTCTGGGATTTCAGTAGCGCCCCCCCATCCCCGTGGCAGGGGTCACAGGTAGCTGGGCTCTGGGATTTCAGTAGCGCCCCCCCCATCCCCGTGGCTTGGGGCCAATGAGGACTTTCCCTCTACGGAGGCCCTTCTCAGGCAGGTGGGCTGGAGCAGACCACCCAGGAGGAGGATGTCGGTGGGAAGTTGGGGTGAGGGGGAGAGGTGTGCTTGGAGCCCAGGGTGAGCTCTGACTTTGTCCAGAGTGCAGAGGGGAGCAGGCTGATGACCAGAAACTTGGAAAGACCCCAGTGGGCTGGGAACCTCGTGAGACAGGATTGTAAGTTCACAGAGTTCTGAGGAAGCTGCAGCCTGGATCTTCAAGGGTGTGACGTACAGCCTGCAGGGAGGGGCCACACCCGAGGTTATGGCCCAGAGGTATCTAGAATGGCTCAGTAGCCCGAGAGAGGTCTAGGGTGGGCCAAAGGGAAGGGGACATTGCTGACAGGAATAAAGGACAGAGGTCAGGGTTCAGAGGACTGTGAGGTCAGTGAATGGGTTGTGGGGCTCAGTGTGTGAGACCCCAGAGAATAGTTGCAGGTGTGACCAGGGGCTGTGGGTGGGTTCAGCGCCACATCCTCTGACAGCAGTGACAAGTTCTGTGTACCAAGCTCACCTTGGGCCTATCATAGCATGCAGGTCAACCCTTACAGCTGCAGTTTACAGTGGAGGTAAGGAGCTGGAGATGCACGGTGGGCTGCCCAACTCATCCAGCACATTGTGTCAGGGGCTCACAAGAGGGCATTCATGTCATAAGATTAGAAGAAAAAAATCAGAAGAAAAAAAAATAAAGAATCCAGCCTGGGCTGTATTTTCTTTATACAGACAGTCACAAAATATCAGTGTTCTTTTTATGCATGAGGGGGCTTACAAGGTACCCCTGAGTGGGGTAGTGTGGAGCAGAAGCCCCCACTTGGAAGCCAGGGTGCAAGGTGCTCCCTGGGGGTCCAGCCACAGCAATAGGAGGTGTGGCTAGCATGCCAGTGTACTCTGATGAAGTCCCCCACCTTGGGGGTCTGCATCCTAGGGTCTGGATGCTATGGCAAGCCTGCAGCCATGGGCTAAACTCCACAGCCCTTTTACAATGTGTGTCCATATATAGTGGGGGTCTCATGGACCCAGGGTCCCTCCAGGGTAATGTGTCTCCTTACCCCTCTCCCAGGCTCCTGGCCCCAAAATGGCCCGTCGCTCTCAGAGCTCATCACAGGGGGACAACCCCCTGGCACCTGGGTACCTGCCACCTCACTATAAAGAGTACTACCGCCTGGCGGTGGATGCACTGGCTGAGGGGGGGCCAGAGGCCTACAGCCGCTTCCTGGTATCCGAGGGGGCACCTGCCTTCCTGTGCCCTGAGGAGCTGGAGCATGTGAGCCACCACCTGCGACCCCCACAGCATGTTGCCCAAGAACCCCCCGAAGGCAGCCCTCCCACTGCAGACATGGATGGCTCCTCAGGCACCTACTGGCCTGTGAACTCAGACCAGGCAGTGCCTGAGCTGGACCTGGGCTGGCCCTTGACCTTCGGCTTCCAGGGCACTGAGGTCACCACACTGGTGCAGCCACCACCACCTGACAGCCCCAGCATCAAGGAGGAGGCTCGAAGGATGATCCGCTCTGCTCAACAGGTGGGTTGCCACAGACCAGGGCGGTGGTGAGCAGGGGCAGCTGAGTTAGGCCTGGAAGTCTGAGATGCTCTGTAACAGTGAAGGAGAACCTGAGCTCACCCAGCCTTCAAGCAGGAGTGAGGGCTCCCTGGCACACTTCTTCCAGGGTGCAAAGGGCTTGGCTATGGCAGGCTGCACACCTTGGCTTGCCCATGGTCATGGCCAGTGCCCAGAAACTCGGGGTTCCCTCCTGGCCTGGATTGTACAAATTCTTTCTAGTCTGACTTGACTTAGCTGAGGGCTTCTTACCCACCTCACCAAGCAGTTGGCAAAGAACAAAGGGAGTCTGTTAAACCATGAGACTGAGGCATCAGGTCCGGATGGGAAAGACCCCTACTTCTGTCCCCCACCCCTTCCAGGGTAGAACTGGAGCCTGGGCGCAGCCCCATTACCTGCCCCAGGGTCTGGGGTAGTTAGCCATCTGTAGGGCAGGGGGGATTGCTGGGGATTCACTTGCCGCCCCATCCTACCTGGGGCTCTGCCCAGAGGGAAGCACCCACTCCCAGCTAAAGGACTGTTGTCCTATAGGATGTAGGCCCTGTGCCTACCTAGAGCCCCATCCTGGGCCACCCACTGTGGCAGCAACCCTATCTCCCCAGTAGTGGGCCCCACTTCCCCTGGGATGGGTAAGTGGCTGTTTGTAGTGTTTGTGGGTGACCCAGAGGCCCCTCAGGGCTGTGGAGGTATGGCTGGAGAATGGTGCAGACAGCAGAGGGGTCTGTCCACCATCCCTGATGCAACCCCTGCAGGTGGTGGCTGTGGTGATGGACATGTTCACGGATGTAGACCTGCTCAGTGAAGTGCTGGAGGCTGCTGCGCGTCGCGTCCCAGTCTATATCCTCCTGGATGAGATGAACGCGCAGCATTTCCTAGACATGGCCGACAAGTGCCGTGTCAACCTGCACCATGTGGATGTGAGTGACCGGGAGAGGGGGGTGTAGGGAAGGGGGAAGACCTTTCCGCAGAGACCTAACGCCTCTACCTCCCAGTTCCTGCGCGTGCGCACTGTGGCAGGCCCCACCTACTACTGCCGCACTGGGAAGTCCTTCAAGGGACACGTGAAAGAGAAGTTCCTGCTGGTGGACTGTGCCGTGGTGATGAGTGGGAGCTACAGGTGCGCCCTGCCCCACATCCCCAACACCACCCACCCTAGGGCCACCACTCTGGAGGCCCTTGCCCTTAGACCTCCGACACAGCCCTGCCGGGCTTCTGGCAGATGATACACGTCCCTCTGACCCCGTCTCTGCCCCTCCCCCTGATCACACCGCTTCCACTGACTCTGACCCCACTCCCCCCACCCCACCCCCAGCTTCATGTGGTCCTTCGAGAAAATCCACCGCAGCCTGGCGCACGTGTTCCAGGGGGAGCTGGTCTCCAGCTTCGATGAAGAGTTCCGCATCCTCTTTGCACAGTCTGAGCCATTGGTGCCCTCGGCGGGAGCGCTGGCCCACATGGACGCCTACGCCCTGGCTCCGTACACCGGCACCGGGCACCACATGGGCGGCCAGGTGACCGGGGTGCCAACCCCTTTTTCCTTCCCCAAACGAGCGCACCTCCTATTCCCACCACCGCGAGAAGAGGGCCTGGGCTTCCCTTCCTTCCTTGACCCCGACCGCCATTTCCTGTCTACCTTACGCCGGGAGGATCCCCTGCGGATGCCAGGGGGTGCCCTGGAGCCGGCGGGGCTGCGGCAGTTGTCGCGGCGGCTGGACGCCGAGGCCGGCCCAAGTGGGGAGCTCGCGGGCACGCGGGGCTTCTTCCAGGCGCGGCATCTGGAGATGGACTCCTTCAAGCGGCATAGCTACGCGGCGGCTGATGGCGTGGGCGCCATGGAGAATTTCGCGGCTGCGCGGCAGGTGTCCCGGCAGACGTTTCTCAGCCACGGTGACGACTTGCGCTTCCAAACCAGCCACTTCCACCGCGACCAGCTCTACCAGCAGCATTACCAGTGGGACCCGCAGCTCGCGCCGGCACGCCCGCAGGGTCTGTTCGAGAAGCTGCGCGCCAGCCGCCCGGGCTTTGCGGAACCCGACGACTTTGGGATGGGTGCTGGGCCACGGTTCCCTGAACTCGGCGCAGACGGACACCAGAGGCTGGAATACGTGCCGTCCACTGCATCGCGTGAAGTGCGCCATGGCTCGGACCCCGCCTTCGGTCCTGGACCCCGCGGACTGGAACCCAGCGGGGCTCCACGCCCCAACCTGGGCCAGCGTTTCCCTTGCCAGGCGGCGGCGCGACAGGGCCCAGAGACCGCGCCCGAGGCGGAGCCAGAGCGGAGGGGCGGCCCCGAGGGGCGGGCTGGGTTGCGGCATTGGCGTCTGGCTTCCTACTTGAGTGGCTGCCATGGCGAGGACGCGGGGGATGAGGGTCTACCCGCGCCTATGGAGGCCGAGGCCTACGAAGACGACGTACTGGTTGCCGGGGGCCGCGTGGCCCCAGGGGATCTACTTCCCTCGGCTTTCCGCCTGCCTGCGCCCTCCCCGGCCAAGGGCCCAGCGCCTGGCACTGGCGGCGGTGGCGGGGAGGGCCTCGAGCGCCAAAGCGCGGAGGAGGCTGGCCTGGCCAAGCAGGACTCTTTCCGCTCGCGCCTGAACCCGCTGATCCAGCGCAGCTCACGGCTGCGCTCCTCGCTTATCTTCAGCGCTTCGCAGGCTGAGGGCGGGGGCGGGGCCACAGCGGCAGCCACCGAGAAGGTGCAACTGGTGCACAGGGAGCAGGCAGTCAATGAAACCCTGGGCCCCAGCGGCGAGACCACGCGCTCCGCCACCTCCGCCAAGGTGGCCGAGCTCCTGGAAAAGTACAAAGGCCCGGCGCGTGATCCTGGTGGCGCGGGAGGCGCAGTCACTGTCTCTAGCCAGAGCAAGGCTGTCGTGTCCCAGGCGTGGCGGGAGGAGGTGGTGGCGCCAGGCGACGGGGGGAGCGACCGCCGGAGCCTAGAGAGCTGCCTGCTGGACTTGCGAGACTCCTTCGCACAGCGGCTGCACCAGGAGGCTGAGCGGCAGCCGGGAGCCGCCTCCCTCACCGCCACTCAGCTGCTCGACACCCTGGGCCGCGGTGGCGCCGACAGGCTGCCCTCCCGCTTCCAGTTGCCCCAGGGCCGCACCTCCTCCCCGCAAGGGCGAGACAGCCTCCCACAGGAAGGTCTCGGGCTGCACCCAGCGCCCCTCCCCGAGCCAAAAGGGAGCCCCACGCCTGGGTTTCCCACTCGCAGAGGCAGCCCAACCGCCGGATTCACTGAGCAGAAGGGGAGCCCCACCTCAGCCTATCCAGACCCCAAGGGAAGCCCCACTGGGGCCTATCCCGAGCGCAGGGGCAGCCCGGTGCCTCCCGTGCCCGAGCGCAGGGGCAGCCCGGTGCCCCCCGTGCCCGAGCGCAGGGGCAGCCTCACCCTTACCTTCTCCGGGGAGTCTCCAAAGACTGGGTCCGCGGAGGAAGCGGTTGGCGGCCCCATGGAGGTCCTGCGCAAGGGCTCCCTGCGCCTTCGGCAGCTTCTGAGCCCCAAGGGTGAGCGGCGCCCAGAGGATGAGGGTGGCTTTCCAGCGCCGCAGGAAAATGGGCAGCCCGAGAGTCCCCGTCGGCCATCGTTGGGTCGGGGTGACAGCTCGGAGGCTGTCATTGGAGAGGAGCGGGTCCCGCGGCCGCGCATAGCCTCAGCGACAGCCAATGCCTTGTACAGTAGCAATCTGCGGGATGACACGAAAGCTATTCTGGAGCAGATCAGCGCCCATGGCCAGAAGCACCGTGGAGTCCCCGCCCCAGCCCCTGCCCCTGTCCCGGTCCACAGCAGCCCTGAGCTAAGCCACCCACCAGCTGCCGGCGGCCTAGCCCCTGACATGTCCGACAAGGACAAATGTTCAGCTATCTTTCGCTCGGACAGCCTGGGGACACAAGGTCGGCTGAGCCGCACGCTGCCAGCAAGCATGGAGGAGCGCGACCGGTTGCTGCGCCGCATGGAGAGCATGCGCAAGGAGAAGCGGGTCTACAGCCGCTTTGAGGTCTTCTGCAAAAAGGAGGAGGCCGGCGGCCTCGGGGCAGGGGAGGGCCCAGCAGAGGAGGACACCAGGGACAGCAAGATGGGCAAATTCATGCCCAAGATCCTTGGTACTTTCAAAAGCAAAAAGTGAATCTCCTAGCCCACCAGGCCAGGGCCACAGGGCCACCATCAGGCAGAGCCCCTGGTCCTCACACTAAAGCAGTTTGGAACCTGGCTGAGCACGGCCAGAGCTCAGCTTCACTGGGGCTCACCCGCTGGATGCTCTGCCTTTCACTCATCCTCTGCTCTTGGGGTTCCAGCCCCAGCTCTCCCCGTGCCTTACTCGCCCAGCTCCAGCCTCTGGGGCCTCAGCCTCCCCTTTGCCCATCTGCCTCCACCAAGTCTGGGCTTCAGGCCCCCTTTGGGCCTGCAATCGCCTCAGCCCCCATTTTCCGGGGCCCCCCTCTGTGCCTCAGCCCCCCATCTTCCGGGGCTTCTGTCTCAGGGCCTCTTTGTCTCAGGGTTCCCTCTGCTCAGGCTTCCTGGCTATTTTGCTTTTTGCTCTGCTGCCCCTTTGCCGTCTCCCGTCAGCCCTGCCCTCTTTCTGGGCCTTCCTTCTCCTCACCCGTTGTCTCTGTCTCCGGTGGTTGTGATCCCACTTCCTCCCCTACTTGGATTCCTCCTTGCAGCCACCTTGGCACCCTTCTCGGTGGCCCATCCCTTGGCGGCAGGGTGGTGGGCTGGTTGCAGACAGCTTGTGAGGGAGAAGTGGGGCGGGACCAGAGGGTGTGCCACGCACAGGAAGCGGACCTAGCCACGCCCCCAGGAAAGCTCTGACCAGTGAGAGCAGCAGGTTTGCAGCGCAGTGGAGCCAGGTCTGAATGGATGGTGCTCTGGAGGGGTCCACCCTGACACACATGTCCACAAGCGCCATCCTCAGCCACTCCGGAAGGGGGCTGGATGTGGAGGGCTTATGCTTGAACAGGTGAGGGCCAAGGCACCTCAGCCCCAGCCTGCTGCTTTGAGGGGTGCTGGCGCCCTGGGGTGGGAACTGTCCTTGCACTACAGATCGAGCAGACCTCAGCTGCACCCTGTGCAGGACCCTTACCTCTGTCACCAGCCTACACAATCTGTCCACAGTTCCCTGCTTACCTTTTTTTGTCTTTTTCACCTCCAGAGAGTAATCTTGATCTGGCAAGTCCCCCACTGCAGGTGCTATCGTGAAATTAGTGTTTGCTATTTCTTTTCAAGTTTTTTTTTTTAAGTATAAAGAATCCAGGTGCCCAGATTGGGGAGGGATTTAAGAAATAAGGCTACTGAGCAAAAGCAGCAGTCCTGACTGCATAGCTGGAGAAGGGAGGGCGGTGGGGCTGGGGACACTTTTGCTCCTGGACAGCTCACAGGCTGGTTACCAAATCCACCTCCCAGGTAAGGGTGACAGCAGGGCTTTTGTTCAGGTGGAAAGAGTCACTGGGGAGCATATCTTGGCCTGGTTATGCTTGCCAGCAAGTTTGTCTCCCTGCAGCCCAATGTGACACCATTGCTGTGGGGAGCCCTCCAAGCCACCTGTCTGGATCCTCCACATTGTGCTGAATAAGACATCTCCTCAAATGTGACTCGGCGCACTTCAGCGTTAACAATAAAACACAATGTGCAAGATATTCCACCACGTTCCCACAGTATATATAATCACCTCTACTGCAGCCTTTAGCCTTGTGAACCCTCCAGATTTCCCTCTGGCTGCCACCACCCATCCCTGTGGGGAGACTAGAAACCCAGCCTGTACTGCTAACACCTCTACCTGAATCTCCTCGCCCAGCACAGACTCGTCCCACATCTCTGCCGCTTCCAGGGACAGTCCCCCTCACAAATAACTACTGCCATCTGCTCCCACACCTTGCCCAGCCCAGCTATCAGTGCAAGCACATACTGGTGCTCCCGTGGTGGCCCCTGGCCACCAAGCCCAGCCTAACCTCACAGCTCCCACCAACCTGAGTCCTCCCCTGGGTGCCAGGTGGCCACTTGCCCAGTTGTCTGGGCCACCAATGCCTTTCCCAGCTGCAAAGTCTGCACACAGGGCTGGACTTGCGGGCCTGCCCCTCTCTGGGCAGTGGTATTCATCCTCACTGCCTCATTGGACCCCACTGTACCTCACTTTGTGGCTGTGCCTCAGACTCCAGAAACTCAACAAAACACTCCCTGGGCAGCCCAGTCTCATGACTCGGCTCACCTTCAAGACAGCCTGTGTGTACCCCTGGCCCCTCCTTCCCAGCCTCCTCCCATGCCCTGCTGTCTGAACCCACCTTCTGTGCAGCAGTTCTTACCCAGGCCTCACTTTTTCCACTTTACCCCACCCTGCAGGGACCAGCAGCTTTTACAGAGGACTGGGGGTCCCTGCTTCTGGCAGCCTCGCTCCCTCCAGCCAGGACACTGGGAAGTGGCCTCCTTGTGTGGGGACCCTGCCATGGTCAGATGTGTTGCAGGGCACTCAGGGAACTACAAGACACAGCTTGGTAGTGTCCCTGGTCTCAAACCCCACGCCCCTGGCCTGGACTCATACCAGGCCCTGTGCCTGCTGGTGATCAGAGGAAGTAGCTTTGAGCCCCACAAGACATCCCCAGGGTGTCTCCCCCTTCCTCCACCAGGACAAAGCAGGTGTCAGCCACTGTGTTACTGAGGCATGGGCTAGGATCCCTGCTGATGCCCAGTCAGGGCCGCACCCTGGAGCACTGCACTGGCATCTCCTCTCCTTTCATCTCTGGCTCAGGGTCACCAAACTGGCCATATGGTGGCTTGTACCCAGGTAATGGGTGCACAGTCTCTGCCGTGCCAGGAGCACCCTGGGGACGACCTAACCCTTCCACAAACCCAGGTGGGATCTAATCATCCTGAGGCCCCAGGGCACTGTGGGCAGAGGAAGCTGGCCCCCAAGTAGCCCCCAAGCAGTCTTAGTCACCTGGAGGGAAAGCACTGCCCTCATGGCTTCTGGTTGGCTCTGAACCAGACATGGGGTGGGGGTCCTCCAAAGGAGGTGGGCTCCAGGAAAAGGGTGGTGTGTGGACTTCAAGGGAGTCTCTCGCTGAGGATGAGAGATGGTCAGATAGACTGCAGATGGACGCAACTTTATTGCAGGACGTGACCGAGGCTGGCTGGGAACCTTGTCTACTCCCTGACAGGCTCCCTGGAATGTGAATGTGACCAGGTAAAGGGGGGCTGGGGGCGGGGCAACCCCTGGGGCTGGGTTGAAGGCGGGTGGGGCTCAGGCTCGGGGTCCTTGGAGCAGGGGCAGGTGGCCCAGGGCCGAGTGGCGGACAGTACCGTAGGCTTGCGAGTAGCCCCCAAGCGCAGCACGTGCGGCCCCCTGGGTCCCCTGCGAGATCAAGGCGCTGAACATCCTCCGGCCAGGCCGGCGCTCAGGCCGGGCCTCTGGAAGAAGCCCATCAGGGACCTGCACGTAGTCCAATGTCTGCGTAAGGGGCTGGGGACCCTGCCCAGGAGCAAACCGGAGGCCTGAGGGAGGTGGCAGGGAGGCGGGAGGGCTGGACTCACCCGTCGCTCCTCGGCTGCCCTCGCCCCACGACCCGCCTCCTGGCCACCCCTGATCAGGGCCTGGATGGCCACCCGGGTGGCGGCCTGCGAAGTCAGAGAGGGTGCAGTCCCCATCACGCCAGTCTTTGCCTGGAAATGGGCACGTCATGGCGTCACTGCTGGACTGCGTGCTGTTGGCCCTATGAAAGGTACAGTGGGAGGGGTCCTCCGGTGCCCACCTACCCATGAGGGTACGCAGGCGGGCTGCGCCATGGCTGCAGGGGGCCTTGCCCCTCGCCCGAGACCTCCTGGGGGTGGAGGCCAGAGCAGGGATGCCGAGTTCTGCCTGGGAAGGGTCTTGGCTCCGCAGGGGGCATCTGTGGGACAGAAGATCAAGCCCTGGGTTAGTGGTCCCACACACATAAGGCCCGGGGCTACGCTCCGTGTGGATGGCTGTCAGAGATCACACACCGTGTGCAGGGACCTGACCCAGGCTCCTCTGAGGCCTGCGTGGGAGGGTCTGTGCAGGCAAGCCTGCGGGTGGCGGAGGCCCAGCTCTGGGTTTGAGCAGGTGCACCTGAGGCCAGGGGTTGTCCCTCAGAGCCTTCTCTCTCTGGACGTGGCTGTTGCCCCTGCGCTCCAGGATCATCTGCGGGAAGGAGAGGGCACTCAGAGGCACAAGGTTTGGGTGTACGGGGTGCTGGGGGTCACTGAGGCAGGTGGAGGCCTCAACGGTGCGTGCACATGAGGGATGTGGCTATCGCAGGCAGGAGCACCTGGTAGAGATGATTGCGATACTCGTGGGCTGAGAGTTGGGCTCCTTCCTGCACAGGGAGCCGAATGTCCACCTCAAGTGTCCACTCGAGGGCCGGGCAGTGGAACCTGCAGGGAGCAGCCAGGAGGGTGTGGGAGAACCAAGCCCAGGTCGGACACCCAACACCCAATCCCGGCACATGGGGGCTAGCCTATGGGACCCAGCTCCCACCACTACCTCTGCACATAGGGGTGCTGCAGGGCCTGCACTGCGCTAAGCCGCTTGTCTGGGGCAAACACGAGCAGTCGCCTGAGGAGGTCCAGGGCCTCTGGGGGGGTGTCAGGTGGTAGGAGGGCATCCAACGTCTGCCGTGGCCTGCTGGGAGGCATGCCACACCCTCTTGGCCAGGGCCCCTCCACACGTGAACATCCGTGGCCTGTCTGGGCTTCCAAACCCCATCCCATTTAACCATCTCTGTGGATCCTCCCACCTCATGCAGAACCCTCAGGCAGCTTGGGGAGATCTGAAGACCCCTGCCTTGTTCTGGGGGTCCCCTCCTCCCCAGCCCCTGTGCAGTTCTGCATATCTGCTACCCCATACCCCAGGCTGCGCTGAGGCTGGGGACTGGTCATTTTTAGTGTGACCAAGAGTTGCAGGCTCTGTGGGCTGGCACTGACAGGCCAGCAAGGTTATAGGAAGTGCTGGAGCCTGGCTCCTGAGCACTGGCACTCACTGGGACCCCAGGCAGTGCAGAATCGAGGTGCTGTAGTTTGAGCCAAGAGCGAGGAGGTCTGCAGGGTGGGGGCAGAAGGTGGTGCCTGATCAGGGGGGCCTGGTCGGGTGGGTGGCTCAGAGGGGTCTGGGGCCAGCTATCTCTTTCAGCTCCATAGAATGACCTTCTCTCTGCAGGGCTGCAGCTGTCTGGGCTCAAAGCCCAAATACCTGGATGCGTGCCCCATGTGTATGTGTGCACCCACATAGGTGCCTATCCTTGCACACTTAAACCCTCAACACTTGGCCATGCACACAGGCCCACCATGCTCAGACACCCCACCTCCATGAAGGAGCCATGAGCTAAGGGACAGAATCGGGCTCCCCCTCCCAGGCCCTTTGCCTCTCTCTTGCCCTACTCCCGTCCCCCAGGGAAGAGGAAGGAGCCAGCGACAGCACCCCACCTCAGCTGCTCTGCCTTCTTCTACCTCTTCCCTCCAACCTCCCGTCCTAGTTCCCTGCAGCGTACGGGGCCTGCCCCTGCCACCCCTCCGCTGGACTAGTGCTCCTGTCCTGGCCCAGCTGGATCCTTCCTGCCACTCACTGCTTGGCCCTCAGGGAACTCGAAGCCAGCCCCCACCTGCCTTGAAGACAATGTCCACTTGCTCCCCCAAACCACCCGCAGGTCCTCTCTGGGCCCACCTGGCCTCTACCGTCTTCCTGAGGCTTCTGGAACCATCCCCATCCCTCCGTCCCATCCTCCTCCCCCTACCAGGCCTGGCCTGTCAGGGGCGGTCTCCCCACAGCTGTGTCTCCGGGGCCCAGTGGGCACCTGCCGCGCTTACCCTCCTGAGATGGTGGTGGGATGGTCGCCAGGATCAGCTCCAGCTGGTGGAGCGTGGATGTGCCAGGGAACAGGGGCCTCCCCCGCAGCATCTCCCCCAGGATGCAACCCAGACTCCACATGTCCACCCCAGGGGTGTACCTGAGGTAGGAAGGGTGGAGGTGTGGGGGACCCTGGAGGCAGAGGTGGGCATGGGAAGAGGGACGCGCCAGGGGGTGGGGTCTGAGGTCCTGGGAGGGGGAGGGGCAGAACAGCTGTGGGAACCCTGGCTTGGCCAGAAGGCATGTTGGGGGGTTGAGGGGGGTGTCACTGTTACCAGCTTGAGGATAGCAGCACCTCAGGAGCCCGGTACCAGCGTGTGGCCACGTACTCTGTCAGGGCCTGGCCCTCGGGCCCCTCAGTGAGGCTGCTGAGGGGGCGGGCGAGGCCAAAGTCACAGAGCTTCACTGTGCAGCTGGTGTCCAGGAGAACATTGGAAGGCTGCGGGGAGGAGAAGGCTGAGGGTGGCAGTGCGGGTGGGCGTGCAGGGCTCAGCCTGGGGCTGGGGGTGTGGTGGCACCTTCTGATCCCGGTGGATGACACGTCCTGAGTGGATGAACTTGGTGGCCCGCAGGAGCTGACAGAAGATGTAGCGCTTGTGAACATCCTTCAGCAGTCTGCCCTTGCAGATGACGGCATTCAGGTCAGTGTCTGGGGGAGAGTGTGGGTCAGCCTGGGGGCCAGGGCAGGACTTGCAGGTCAGGCTAGGGGCCAGGGCAGAGTGGGCAGGTCTGTCCCACTTTGAACCCTTGTAGGGGTACCTCGGCCCGCCTGCTGCCCTCAGAGCAGGTCCTGTGCCCCATGCTGGCAGGAAGTCCCCACAGGCTTCTCAGGCCTGTCCACTGTCTTTGTCAGTATAGCAATAAAAGTTTGTAGAATCACTTTTAATACTTTATTTCATGTTGCCTTTGTTTTTATAAAATGACTGGGAAAAGGAAAGTGCAGCTGCAAAAGGGGGTCACAGCAGTTACGCCCTGGGAGTGACATGTGCCCACTCAGGGACGCTGCCCAGGGTATGGGCACTGGCCACCATGGAGAGCTAAGCAGCAGAGGGACATACAGGGAGAGCCAGGCCACTGAGGGGTTCTACGCCAGGACAAAGGTGGGGCTGGAGGCTGGGCAAGGCTTCACTCACCCATAGACTCAAACACCAGATAAATGTCCCTGTCATTTTCCGCCCAGATCACATCCAGAAGGCGGATGATGTTGGGATGGTCCCCAAATTCCTGGGGAGAGAGCCGGGGCTGTACGCTGGGGTGGAGGGGCTGGGCTTCCCCTCTTGTCTGGAGAGACCGCATCTGGGGAAGGGGGCAGGTGGCTGTGGCCCCTCACCTGGAGCAGCAGAATTTCCCGGTACGTTCTCTGGAATGAGACAGAAACATGAGAGTGGGTGCCAAGCAAGAAGGAAGCACCCATCTTAAAAGGATCCAAAGGGATTAGTGCTCATCACCCACACACCCCGTGTGGGGTCACAGACAGGGAGGCGCTCTGGGAAATGCCAGGCTCCTGCTGTAACTAGGCTTTAATGTCAAAGCCAGAGCTCCCAGGCACCAAAGCAACAGGGCGCCCACACCTCGTCCTGCTCAGTTACCTGGGCGTCCGTCTTATCCCTAAAGGCATCAAAGATTTTCTTGATGGCCACGACCTCGCCCGTCTTCCGATCCACTGCCTTCCACACAATGCCATAGGCCTGGGGAGGAGGGCAGTCAGCTAGCTGGGCACAGGGCCAGCCTCCTGCCCAGCCATCTCCTGCCCACCAGATTGTTCCCTGCAGATACAAGGCTCCTCCTTCCTGCTCTGGCTCCTGGGAGGGGATGGGGATGAGGTCCCTGCTGCTGAAGGCTGCCCAGCTTGCAGCCTAAGACTGTGGCATCTTCCAGATGAGGCTGATGGGAAGAAGGCTCCAGGAGGAAATGAGGTCACAGATGGAGATCTGTGCAGGAGCTGAAGCCTGTCCATCCCACATACACTCACCCCTGTCTCATGTCCCCACCCAGCCGATCAGCAAGGCCAGTCGGCCCCACCTTCAGAGTTCATTAGAATCCCACCCCTTGCTACCATCTCTGTTGCCCCCACCCTGGTCTGAGCCTCCCGCTTCTCTGGCCTGGATCAGTACACTAATGTCTCAACTAATCGCTGCCACCCCTGCCCACCACCCCTGCTGTCCATCCTCGAGAGAGGGCAAGCAAGCCTCCTAAAGTGGTGCCCATGGTTGCCACGATCGCAAAGTCCTTGCAGACCCCCAGAGTGCAGGGTGATCGGACCCCCATACCCCGCCCCCAATCACCACAGTCACACCAACTCTGCCGTTTCCCCAAACTTGCCTCCAGGTCTGTGCGCTCGCTCTTTACACTGCCTCTCCTCTCCCCCAGCACACACCCACACAGCCACACTCATGCACAGTCCCACAAGTGCACACACACGATCACAAATGCACATGGCTCTCACACGTCCACCTTTAAACTTTAACCTCTTAGGCCCTTCCTGGCGGGTCTGGTACCTGCCCTTCCCCTCAGCTGCTGGACTGGTGGGTCCGGCGTCCCTGGGGTATCCTGTAGGCCTCGGAGAGGCAGCCCAGGAGCCGGGGACGGTGGGTGGGGCTCCCGGATAGCCCCGGCTTGGGGGCAACTGGCTGTCACCAGCAGGTGACAAGTTCCCTGGGAGTCGGCCCTGTTACAGGAAACCGAAGGCACCGAGGGCTCGGCAGCTTGCCAAGGTCACACGTTCGGTAGGAGGAGGCAGGACGCGAGGCCCGGAGTCCGGCAGGGTCGGGGACAGGACCCGGCCTGGACCTCCCCGCCCCGCCGACGCCCCCCACCCCCCGGGCTCACCCCCTTCCCGAGCCGCCGCTTGAGCAGGTACCGCTGGGCGACGCGCTGGTCCACCTCCAAGGCACACATGCCGACAGGTCCCGCAGCTCCGCAAGCCCGAGTTGCTGGAGCTGTTGGCGCCCGTCGCCGTGGGAACCGGCGGCCACGCCTCCCTCGCGCCCGAGCGCCGGGGTGGGCGGGGACCTGAGCCCAAGCCTCCCGCGGGCCCGCCCCGCTGCGCTCCCCTCGGCCCCGTGGCCCGCGCCGGACCCCCGAGGAGGTGCCTGCGGCTCTGGAACCCTCCCGGGCTGCAGCCCCGTGTGCGAGCTCCGGGCCTCAGCGCGGGTGGCGCGCTCTTTCTCTCTCCGCCCTCCGTCTACCCGGCTCTGCTGAGTTGGTGCTGATGGGGATTTAGGTCGCACGCAGCCATTCCGCCCGGAGCCGTTGGGCAGGGGCCGCGGCGTCTCCAGCGGGTGCGGGCGCGGGCGCGGGCGCGGGCGCCTGAGCTGGGCAGGTGCAGAGGTGCGGCGAGGAGCCCGCGGGGAGCTCAGGGCGGCGCGGTCCTGGCGAGGGGCAGGGGAGCGGAGGGGGTCTGCTGCGCGTCCGGGTCACGTGCACCGCGTCGGAGCAGCGCAGCCCAAGAAAGAGAGGTGCGTGGCTGGCGGGCAGGGTGCCCAGGGAAGAAGTGGCGGCACAAGCCCTTGGACATTGGGGGAAGAGCATGGAGGGGACACTTGGGCAAAGGCCCCGAGGGGGATCGTGTCTGGCGCTCTGAAACCACAGGAAGGACCCGTGTGCCTGGAGCGCTGGGACGGGACCAGGGGTGTCAGTAGGTTGCGGGTCATGGAAAGGGATTTCCTCAGGGACAGGTGACATACACTGGTGGTGCTGGCCCTTGGCTTTTATTAAAGCAACAGGTAGGGAGAGAGCCAAGGAGTGAGTGCAGGTGTAGAAGAGGGTGAGGTAGAGCCCTGCGCCCTCCAGCATTCAGACTACAATAAGCAGTTTAAAAACATTTCAATCTGTTGCAGACCAATAATTCTGTAGAATACAATTAAAATCAATTATTAGAAAAAAATTATAGACATGCAAAATAAAGGCCCCAGTTTTCATCAGATTCAGCAGTCTTACAATGACTCTGCCCCACAGTTATATGAGTATCTCACCTCTTCCCCACCCCCTGGCCTCCATTTCTTTGTTACTTCATTGTAGAAGTGTAACAAACAGATGGGGGGTGGCACTGGACTGAGAAGGAGGGACAAAGAGCAGGGCAATGCCTGGTGTCCGGTGACCAAGTGATGTAAACCCTGAAGTGGGATGAGAACGCAAACCAGCATGAGACCCCCTGCATTCCTGCTGGAATGGCAAACATTGAGAAGACTGGGATGTTTAAAATGAGAATTAAAATGCTACAACCACTTTGCAAAAACATTTGGCAGTCTCTTGAACATAAATTTACCATTACCCAGCTATTTTACATTTAGGTAGTTACTCAAGAGACATGAAAATATACATCCACATAAAGAATTGTACATGAGGAATGGATAAATAAAATTTGGACCAACCATAAATGCAATACCACTCAGCAACAAAAGGAAAGAAATTGTTGATATATACAGTGTGGGTGAGTGTCAAAATCATTATACCAACTAAAGAAGCCAGGCCTCTTCTCAGGAGTACACTCTATGACTCCGTTTATACAAAATCCTAGAATATGCTGGCTATGGATCAGGGACGGCTTTAGCCTTGGGGTAGAGGGAGAGATGGGCTGCAGCTGGTGCCAGAAAACCTTTGGAGGTGCTAGAAATATCCAACTGTCATGATGACTTCAGGGGCATGTACTTCGTCAAACCTATTTAAATTGTGCACTTAAAATATGTGCAGTTTCTTGTCCCTCAGCTGTCTTTCAGTAGAAAGTTTGTGGGAGCGGAGAATAAACAAGGGAAAAGGAAACAAAGAAGGAATGAGAGACTCCTACTTGCGTGCGATGGAGTAACTGGACCTGAACATGCCCTCCTTCAGTGAACAACCTGCAAACTGGACAGAATATGTAAAACGACTGTCCATACGCCAGGCGATGAGCAGCGAGGACCACAACCTCGGGACAACAAACACATGGGCTGCTTTGGTTCCCTTGCCAAGCACCATGTCAGGGGGCATGGGGAGAACCTTCTGTAAGTCTGTGCCAGGAACAATATGGGGGTGGTTCCAGCAAGACAAACCCCAGATTTCCCAGGTGTATGGGGGGTCTCTAGGTGCCAAGCAGCCAGGGTGGACACCAGAGTGTTCAGGAGAGACCCCAGACAGGTCATGCCTCAGTGAAGCAACTATAAACTAGCTCTAAGGGGACTCCACACCTCTCAGGATAGGGAGAACAAGCCTTGAACAAGATCAAACAAAGGTAGCTTAACTTCCTGCCACCAGCACGTCACCTTCTAAAGGGAAACAACAAAACAACACTCAATAACTCAAAATTCACAATATCCAGCACCCAGTAAGAGTTACTAGACTTAACCAATTAAAAATATGGGCAAAGAATTTAAATAGACATATCTTCCATGAATATATACAAGTGGTCGACAGCACATGCTGTGTTCAGCATCATTGGCCATCAGGGAAATACAATCAAAGACACATGAGATGTCACCTCACATAATGATAATAAAAAAACAAGTCTTGGCAAGAACAGAGAAACTGCGACTCTCATACATTGCTGGTAGGAACGTAAAATGGTGCAGCCACCATAGAAACTAGTTTGGCATTTCCTCAAAAGGTTAAACATAGAATTACCATATGATTCAGCAATTCCATTTCTGGGTATATACCCAAAAGAATTAAAAACACATGTTTGCACACAAGTGTTCATAGCAGCATGATTTTTTATAATTATTATTACAAAAGCCTAAAGGTGGAAACAACCCAAATGTTTGGATAAACATATGTGGGCTAGCCATACAATGGAATATAATTCAGCCATAGAAAGTAATGTACTGCTGATCCATGTTATAATGTGGATGAGCCTCAGAAACATTGTGCTGAGTGATAGAAGTCAGGTACAAAAGGTCACATACTATATGATTCCATGTATATGAAATACTCAGAATAGGTAAGCCCATAGAGACAGAAAGTAGATTGGTGATTTCTGGGGCTTGGGAGAAGGGCAAATGGGTATGACTGATTAATGGGTGCAGGGTTCCCTTTTGGGGTAATGAAAATATTTTATAACTAGATAGAGGTGGTGGTTACATAACATTGTGAATGTACCAAATGCCACCAAGTTGTACACTTTAATATGGTAAATTTTATGTTACATGAATTTCACCTGAAAAAAGTTACAAACCTTCTAAGCAGCAGGAAGATATGACTCCTATCCAGGAGACGAATCAGTTGGTAGAGCTTGACCCATAAATGTCAGAGATAATAGAATTGGCAATGACTTTTAAAACAGCTACTAGAAATATGCTCATGGACTTAAAGGAAAACATGAATATAATGAGATGAGAAGGATAAATTATAAAAAAGAACCAAATGGGATTTCTGGAGCCAAAAAAATAAAGTATCTGAAATGAAAAAATGCATTAGACAGACTTAACAGCAGAAGAGACGCTCAGTGAACTTTAAGGCACAGCAGTAGGAAATGTCCAAATCGAGACACACAGAGCAAAAACCTGAATGATCTGTGGGGAAGTATCAACGAATGGGGTGGTACAGAAAATATATTTGAGAAAGTGCTGGCTGAAATTTTTGCAGATTTGAAGGAAGAATTATACATTCAAGATAAAAGAACACAAATGGAGCCTAAGTGGGAAAACCACAAAGGAAATGACAAGCACGTGATAAGTAAGTTGCTGAAAAACAATGACTAAAAAGAAAAAAGAATGTAATCAAAGAGACTTATCTACACAGGTCAAGCCAGACACAAAGCAATGACATCATTAAAGTTCTAAAAGGAAAAAAAAGCAATCTAGAATTATATACCCAGAGAAAATACACTTCAAAAATGAAGTTAAATAAAGACTTCGTCAGACAAACAAAAGCCAGAGAGTATTTATCACTCACAGACCTGCATTACAAATAATAATAGTAATGAGTTCTTTAGGGGGAATACAAATGTTTCTGGATGAATATTTGGATTGGCATAAAGAAATAGAGTCCTGGAAATGAAAAGGAGGTGGGTAAATATAAAAGACACCTTTCTCATCTCCTAAGTTTTATTAAAAGACAACTGACTTCCCTAGCTGGACCTGATAGCTCAATGATGTAAGCAGAAGTCCATCTATATCAAATCACATCACAACCATAGTGAGATATCCCCTCAGACCCATTAGGATGGTTACAAAACGAAAAGAAGAAGAAAGAAAATAACAAGTATTTGTGAGGGTGTGGAGAAATTGGTGAGATTGTCAATTGGTGAGAGTATGGTGGTTCCTGAAAAAATTGCGATGGGAATTTCCATATGATGCAGCAATCCCACTTCTCAGTTTATCGAAAAGAATTGAAAGCCAGGTCTCAAAGAGATATTTGCACACCCTTGTTCATAGCAGCATTATTCATAATAGCCAGGAGGTGGGGACAGCCCAAATGTCCATTGGCAGATGGATGGATAAACAAAATGTGGCTTATACATACAATGGAATATTACTCAGCCCCAAAAGGGCAGGAAATTCTGACACATGCTACAACATGGATGAACCTTGAGGACCTTATACTAAGTGAAAGAAACCAATCACAAAAAGACAAATACTGTGTAATCCCATTGTATGAGTTATCTTAAGGAGTCAAATTCATAGAAAAAGAAAGTGGAATGGTGGGTACCAGGGACTGGGAGAGGGGAGAGTAGGGAATTGTTATTTAATGAGTGTAGAGTTTCAGTCTGTAAGATGAAAAGTTCGGGAGATCTATTCTGTGTACATGCTTAACAATATGAATATTGTTAAAACCACTTGACACCATTGTTAACACTACTCAACTATGCAGTTAAAAATGGCTATGGTAAATTTTGTTTTGTGTTTTTTTATCACAATTAAAATATTTAGAACAGATAGCTGATTGTTTAAAGTAGAAATAATAACAATGTGTTCTGGAGGTTATAACTGGGAAAAGTAAAATTTATTCACCAAGCTAAAAAATTTGAAGGAGGAACATGGAAATATGCTATTGTAAGGTTCTTAAATTAACTGCGAAGTAATATAATATTATTTGAAGACATATGGTGATAAGTTAAATATACAAATCATTATCTAAAATAAAATAAGTAAAAGTAAACATACATAGATATAGCTAATAAGCCTGTGGTCTAGATAACATGGAATACTAAGTAATATTAAGTAATATTTTACTTAATCAAAACGAAGGCAGAAAAATAAGGAAAAGGAAAAAGAGATGGGACAAATAGAAAACAAATAATGAGATAGTAGACTGAAACCCAACCATATCAATAATTACCTTAAATGCAGTAATCCAATTAAAAGGCAGAGGTTGTACAATTTTTTACAGTCAAAATCCAACAATGTTCTATCTATAAGAAATATACTTTAATTATAAAGACACAGGTAAGTTAAAGTTAAAAGGATGATGTTATGGTCTGAATATTTCTGTTCCCCCAAAATTCATATGTTGAAATCCAAATGCCCAGTGTGATGCTGTTAGGAGGTGGGGCCTTTGAGAGGTGCTTAGGTCATGAGGGTGCGGCCCCATGATGGGATTAGTGCTGTTATAAAAGAGGCTCCAGAGAGACCCCCACCCCTTCCACCATGTGAAGACACAATGAGCAGATCCTGGCTGTGAACTGGGAAGAGGGCCTTCACCGGATGTAACCGTTCAGGCACCTGGGTCTTGGACTTCTCAGTCTCCAGAACTGTGAAAAATAAATTTCTATTGTTTATAAGCCAACTTGTCGTTGGTATATTTTTACAGCACCCTGAATAGATAGACTAAGGTAGATGGGAAAAATATACATTATGCAAACAATGACCATAAGAAAACTTGAATGGCTATATTAATATCAGGCAAATTAGTTTTCAAGCACATGGAATGTTACTAGAGGGAAAGAGGGACACCTCATTATGATCAAGAGTGTCAGGTCATCAGATAGATATTATAACCCTGAGAGTGTAAGCACCTAATAACAAAGTCTCAAAATACATAAAACAAAATGATAGATGGAAAGAAGAAACAAATCAGTTCGAGATTTTACCACTTCTCTTTTAATAATTAGAACAAGCAAGTAGAAAATAATATAGTAGACCTGAACATTATTGTCCAACTTGACGTAGTTGACATGTATAGAACAATCCACCCAACAAAAGAATATGTTTTTTAAATGTATATGAAATATTCACCAAGATAAACCATAGTCTACTATAAAACAAAGATAAACAAATTTAGAAGGATTGGAATCACACAAATGATGTCTTCTGATCTCACGGACTTCAATTAGAAATAAACAACAAAAAGATATTTGGAATGCGCCCCCCAACACACACACAAATATTTGGAAATTAAACAACACACTTGTAAATAAATGGTGGGTCAAAGAAAAACTGTCAAGGGATATTAGAAATTACTTTGAACTGAAAGATAATGAAAACAACATGAGAATCTGTGAGATACTGTTAAAGCAATGCTTAGAGGGAAATACATAGTTCTAATAGCTTATATTAGAAAATATGAAAGGTTAAGTTTCCCCCTTAAAAAAGGGAAGAAAAAGAAAAAAATTATACCCAAAGGAGGTATAAAGAATGCAATAATAAAGATAGAAGAAGGAATCATTGAAACAGAAAATGGACAAGCAGAAGAGAAACCAAAAAAAAAAATGAAAAGCTGGTTCTGTAAATAAATGGAATCGACCTAGACTGATTAAAACTAAAAGAGAGAAATTACCAATGTCAGGAATGAAAGACAGTACATCCTTAGTAGATCCTCCAAACAAAGAGATAAGTAAGAGTTTATTATTATTATTTTATTATTTCCTTTTTTAGGTTTATTTTATTTTTTTATTAAGGTATCATAGATATACACTGTTTTGAAGGTTTCACAAAAACAACTTGCTTACTACATTCGCCCTTATTATTGAGTCTCACCCATAGCCCACTGCAGTCACTGTCCATCAGTGTACTAAGATGCCACAGAGTCATTACTTGTCTTCTCTGTGCTACACTGTATTCCCCATGATCCTCGCCCCGCACCATGTGTACCAATCAAAATACCTCTCAATCTCCTTTTCCCTCCCTCTCCCACACCCCTTCCCCTGGTAACCTTTAGTCCCTTCTTGAAGTCTGTGAGTCCGCTGCTGTTTCGTTCCTTCAGTTTTGCTTCTTTGTTATACTCCACAAATGAGGGAAATCATTCAGCATTTGTCTTTCTCTGCCTGACTTATATCACTGAGCATAATACCCTCTAGCTCCATCCATGTTGTTGCAAAAGGCAGGATTTGTTTCTTTCTTAAGGCCGAATAGTATTGTATTTCACTGTGTATATGTACCACCTCTTCTTCATCCATTCACCTGCTGACGGATACTTAGGTTGCTTCCATATCTTGGCGGTTGTAAATAGAGCTGCTATAAACATAGGGGTGCATATGCCTTTTTGAATCTGAGTTGTTTTCTTTGGGTAAATTCCTAGGAGTGGAATTCAAAGGTCAAATGGTATTTCTATTTTTAGTTTTTTGAGGAACTTCCATATTGCTTTCCACAATGGTTGAACTAGCTTACATTCCCACCAGCAGTGTAGAAGGGTTCCCCTTTCCGCATCCTCTCCAGCATTTGTTCTTCCTAGTCTTTTCTATGTTGGCCATCCTAATTGGTGTGAGGTGGTATCTCACTGTGGTTTTAATTTGCATTTCTCTGATAATTAGTGATGTCAAGCATCTTTTCATGTGCCTGTTAGCCATCTGAATTTCTTCTTTGGAGAAGTGTCTATTCTGCCCATTTTTTAATTGAATTATTTGCTTTTTCTTTGTTGAAGTTCATGAGCTCTTTAAATATTTCGGATGTCAACCCTTTATTGGATATGTAATTAATGAATATAGTCTCCCATATTGTAGGATGCCTTTTTATTCAATTGATGGTGTCCTTTGCTGTACAGTAGCTTTTTAGTTTGATACAGTCCCACTTGTTCATTTTTGCTTTTGCTTCCCTTGCCCGGGGAGATATGTTCATGAAGAAGTTGCTCATGTTTATGTCCAAGAGATTTTTGCCTATGTTTTCTTATAAGAGTTTTATGGTTTCATGACTTACTTTCAGGTCTTTGATCCATTTCGAGTTTACTTTTGTGTATGGGTATAGACAATAATCCAGCTTCATTCTCTTACATGTAGCTGTCTAGTTTGGCCAACACCAGTTGTTGAAGAGGCTGTAATTTCCCCATTGTATATCCATGGCTCCTTTATCATATATTAATTGACCATACATGGTTGGGTTTATATCTGGGCTCTCTATTCTGTTCCATTGGCCCATGGGTCTGTTCTTCTGCCAGTACCAAATTGTCTTGATTACTGTGGCTTTGTAGTAGAGCTTGAAGTTGGGCAGCATAATACCCCTAGCTTTATTCTTCCCTTTCAGAATTGCTTTGGCTATTTGGGGTCTTTTGTGGTTCAATATGAATTTTAGAACTATTTGCTCTAGTTTGTTGAAGAATGCTATTGGTATTTTAATAGGAATTGCATTGAATTTGTAGATTGCCTTAGGCACAATAGCCATTTTGATAATATTCATTCTTCCTATCCATGAGCACAGGATGTGTTTCCATTTATTGGTATCTTCTTTAGTTTCTCTCATGAGTGTCTTGTAGTTTTCAGAGTATAGGTGTTTCAGTTCCTTGGTTAGGTTTATTCCTAGGTATTTTATTCTTTTTGATGCAATTGTGAATGGAATTGTTTTCCTGATTTCTCTTTCTGTGAGTTCATCATTAGTGTATAGGAAAGCTACAGATTTCTGTGTGTTAATTTTGTATCCTGCAACTTTGCTGAATTCAGATATTAGGTCTAGTAGTTTTAGGGTTGATTCTCTAGGGTTTTTTATGTACAATATCATGTCATCTGCAAACAGGGACAGTTTGACTTTTTCCTTGCCAATCTGGATGCCTTTTATTTCTTTGTGTGGTCTGATTGCCGTGGCTAGGACCTCTAATACTATGTTGAATAAAAGTGGGGAGAGTGGGCATCCTTGTCTTGTACCCGATCTTAAAGGAAAAGCTTTCAGCTTCTCACTGTTCAGTATGATGTTGGCTGTGGGTTTATCATATATGGCCTTTATTATGTTGAGGTACTTGCCCTCTATACGCATTTTGTTGAGAGTTTTTATCATGAATGGATGTTGAATTCTGTCAAATGCTTTTTCACCATCTATGGAGATGAACATGGTTTTTGTCCTTCTTTCTGGTGATGTGGTGGATGATGTCGATGGATTTTCAAATGTTGTACCATCCTTACATCCCTGGGATAAATCCTACTTGATCGTAATGGATGATCTTTTTGATGTCTTTTTGAATTTGGTTTGCTAATATTTTGTTGAGTATTTTTACATTTATATTCATCAAGGATATTGGTCTGTAATTTTCTTTTTTGTGGTGTCTTTGCCTGGTTTTGGTATTAGAGTGATGCTGGCCTTGTACAATGAGTTTGAGAGTATTCCCTTCTCTTTTACTTTTTGGAAACTTTAAGAAGGATGGGTATTAGGTCTTCACTAAATGTTTGAAAAAATTCAGCAGTGAAACCATCTGGTCCAGGAGTTTTGTTCTTAGGTAGTTTTTTTATTACCAATTCAATTTCTTTGCTGGTAATTGGTATATTCAGATTTTCTGTTTCTTCTTGGGTCAGCCTTGGAAGGTTGTATTTTTCTAGAGAGTTTTTCATTTCTTCTAGGTTGTCCAGTTTGTTAGCATATAATTTTTCATAGTATTTTCTCATAATTTGTTGGATTTCTGTGTTGTCCATAGTGATTTTCCCTCTCTCATTTCTGATTCTGTTTTTTCCTGTAGACTCTCTTTTTTTCTTGATAAGTCTGGGTAGGGGTTTATCTATTTTGTTTATTTTTCTCGAGGAACCAGGTCCTGCTTCCATTGATTCTTTCTATTGTTTTAATCTTCTCAATTTTATATATTTCTGCTCTAATCTTTATTATATCCCTCCTTCTGCTGACTTTGGGCATCATTTGTTCTTCTTTTACTAGTTTTGTTAATTGTGAGTTTAGAATATTCATATGGGATTGTTCTTCTTTTCTGAGGTAAGCCTGTATTGCAATATACTTCCCTCTTAGCACGGCCTTTGCTGTTTCCCACAGATTTGCCGTGTTGAATTATCGTTTGTCATTTGTCTCCATATGTTGCTTGATCTCTGTTTTTATTTGGTCATTAATCCATTGATTATTTAGGAGCATGTTTTAAGCCTCCATGTGTTTGTGGTCTTTCTCGTTTTCATTGTGTAATTCATTTCTAGTTTCGTACCTTTGTGGTCTGGTACAATTTCAATCTTTTAATTTACTGAGGCTCTTTTTGTGTCCTAGTATGTGATCTATTCTTGAAAATGTTCCGTGTGCACTTGCGAAGAATGTGTATCCTGTTGCTTTTGGATGGAGTGTTCTGTAGATGTCCATTAGGTCCATCTCTTCTAATGTGTTGTTCAGTGCCTCTGTGTCCTTACTTATTTTCTGTCTGGTTGATCTGTCCTTTGGAGTGAATGGAGTGTTGAAGTCTCCTAAAATAAATGCATTGTGTACTATTTACCCCTTTAATTCTATTAGTGTTTGTTTCACATATGTAGGTGCTCCTGGTTGGGTGCATAGATTTTATAATGGTTATATCCTCTTGTTGGACTGACCCCTTTATCATTATGTAATGTCCTTCTTTGTCTCTTGTGACTTTCTTTGTTTTGAAGTCTTTTTTATCTGGTATAATTATTGCAGCTCCTGCTTTTTTCTCCCTATTGTTTGCATGAAATACCTTTTTCCATCCCTTCACTTTTAGTCTGTGTATGTCTTTGGGTTTGAAGTGAGTCTCTTTTAGGCAGCATATAGATGGGTCTTGTTTTTTTATCCATTCAGTGACTCTATGTCTTTTGATTGGTGCATTCATACCATTTACATTTAGGATGATTATTAATAGGTATGTACTTATTGCCATTGCAGGCTTTAGATTCGTGGTTACCAAAGGTTCAAGGGTAAATCCCTTACTATCTGTCTAATTTAACTCAGTACATTATTGCAAACACAATCTGAAGGTTCTTTTTTTTTTCTTTTTCTTCCTCCTCCATTCTTTATATATTAGGTATCATATTCTGTACTCTTTGTCTGTCCCTTGATTGACTTTGGGGGTAATTGATTTGAATTTGTATCTACTTAGTAATTTTTCTACTTTCTTTACTGTGCTTTTATTTCCTCTGGTGACAGCTATTTAGCCTTAAGAACACTTCCATCTATAGCAGTCCCTCCAAAATACACTATAGAAACAGTTTGTGGGAGGTATATTCTTTCAGGTTTTGCTTACCTGGACATTGTTTAAGCCTTCCTTCAAATTTAAATAATAATCTTACTGGATAGAGTATTCTTGGTTCGAGGTCCTGCTTCATTGCATTAAATAAATCACACCAGTCCCTTCTGGCCTGTAAGGTTTCTGTTGAGAAGTCTGATGATAACCTCATGGATTTTCCTTTGTATGTGATCTTTTTTCTCTCTCTGACTGCTTTTAATACTCTGTCCTTACCCTTGATCTTTGCCATTTGAATATTATATGTCTTGGTGTTGTCTTCCTTGGGTCCCAGATTGGGGAAGTTTTCAGCAATTACCTCCCTAAAGACACTTTCTATCCCTTTTTCTCTCTCTTCTTCTTCTGGTACCCCTATAAGGTGAATATAGTTCCATTTGGATTGGTCACACAGTTCTCTCAATATTCTTTCATTCCCAGATATCCTTTTTTCTCTCTGTTCCTCAGCTTCTTTGTCTTCCTCTTCTCTAATTTCTATTCCACTTACTGTCACTTCTACTACATCTAATCTGCTTTTAAATCCCACTGCGAGCCAGTGCGACCAGGCCAGGAGGAAAGTGCAGCAGGCTGTGTATCACAGTGTGGGGCCTCGGAGCTGAGTTGCCTGCCAGGGGGATGCAGTACCTGAAACTCCTGAAAGTTCCCAACCTGCTGGGCAGAGTGCACCAGATAATTTTGTCCACCTGTCCTTTCTCCTGAGCAGCAAGCTCTGCAATCCTTGCCCCTTTAGCAGGCCTCTCACTGTTAGGAAGTCTCTCAGACTGCTTGCCTTTCTTTTGTCCCAGAGCAGCTGGATATGGGTCCCTGTTTTCCACAAACAGCTGGAATCTCAGTCTCTCCATGTATTCTGTCAGTCTTAGCTTTCTAACTGCACTAATCTCCAGAGTGCCATGCAATGTAGGTTCGTGCTTCCAAAGCAGATCTCCAGTGGTGGCTGTCCAGCAGTCCTGGGCTTCCACCCACTCCTTGCTCCATTTCTCTTCCTCCTGCAGGTGAGTTGGAGTCGGGGATGGGCTTGGGTCCTGCCAGATGAAGGCTTTGCTGCATTGCCCTGTTCTGTGAGGTGTGCTCTTTTCTTCAGGGGTATGCAGTCTGCCAGTCTTCTTTCCTGTTTCTCTTTTAGGAATAGTTGTATTAAGTTTATTTTTGTATTATATGTGGTTTTGGGAGGAGTTCTCTGTCTCACCACTCATGCCACCATCTTTATTCCCTTCAGCAAGGGTTTATTAGTAATAGTCTCACACCAGTGAATTTGATAACTTAGATGAAAGGCAAATCCACTGAACAAGCAGGAGCATTCCCCAAATATAATCGATAATAAATATAACTATGAATTGAAATGCTATATATGTCTCCAAGGACAAAGAGAAGAGTAGAAGGCACTTTGATAGAAATGGAGGGAAGACCAGTACTTGTCAGACAGGCTGGAGGCAGAGGAGCTGGACTTTCTCTGCAGGCTCCATGGCCAGGCCAGGAGCAGGGCTGGGAGGCCAGAAGGTCACATACCTCAAGGCAGAAGAGGTCTTGACCCTGCCATTCTGCCCCCAGGAATGTGGCCAATAAGCAGAATCGTACAAACATCAGTGGATTTCAGCAAGAGATAATTCTGCGGAGTGATCTTCATTACACTTCATTATTAAGTCAGTTTTCCAGTGGACGTTTTATTCACCATTCATTGGTGTGTCAAACCTGCCTTTTGTCAGGAAGATTTTATTTTCTCATTAATTGTTAGTCAACATTACATTTGGTTGCATACAGTGGTGGCCTCCAGCTTTGTTCTGAGCACATTAATGGACTTTGGGTATTTATTGTGCATTAGGTAAAAAGTGGACCGTATACTTAATTTTTAGCTGATCCATGGGAAAATCATGGGTAGTTTCAGGAGGCCACACCCAGAACACCCAGAGTCAGGGAAGAGGGGTCATGTGGCAGGGTGGATGCCCCAGAGTGAAACAAATTGGCTGGAACTTCCTGCTCACCATCCTCAGCCTCCTTGTAACCCAGGACAGCAATCTCAGGTCCCCACCATGCAGATTGCAGATTGCAGATTGCCAGTCAAGTGCACAGGCCCCACCCTCCCCATGTGTCACAGTCCATTGTGGGCTCCGCCCCCCCACCCCTCATTGTCAATATTTGAGTAGATAGCACTTGGTCACAGTTGTAGCCCACTGCCTCTCCTGTCTCATGCACAGCCTCCCCCACCCTGCTGAGGTGGACCTGCTGGGCTCCTCCAGCACCCGGTTCTCCAAGATGGTCCTGTCCTCCTGCTCCCCATGTGGGCTATGCACACAGGTACCCTGCTCACTGCAGGCCCTGCTGGGGCCCCTCCCAGCAAGCACATTGGTGAAGTAGATGCAGCTGTCTCTGAGATCATGCATCCAGATGCAGTAGTGAGTGTCCTCACGGAGGTGTACCCCTGGCTGGCAGCCCCTCATGGCTGTCTCTCAGGGGCATCTCTGAGCCTACCTGCAGAGGTGGGCATGGGAATCGCCATTGGGGCCTGCACAGGGCTCTGGGCTCTGGGTGTCCTCTTTGTCATCTGCTTCCCTACAAGCAAAAGTAGGTGAGCATTCCCCAATGGGCCATGTAGGCCAATGTGGACCACAGCGCAAGCCCCAGCCTTGCCTGACCCGTCAGGGAGGATCAGGGAGGCAAGCCTATAGGCTCAACTCCATCGAGGCCTCTCAGAGCTTGTCAGCCTGCTGAAGCTTTGGCTTCACCGCCCCCAGGCACTCAGAGTCCTGGGCCACCATACCAGTATAACTGCAAAGCCCCACCAGGCTCACATGAGCTCTATGTGTGCACCCCAGGCTCATGCGGCTCCACCTATCTTTGGTCCTGGAAGTCAGTGGCAATGCAGCCGTGGCGGACACTTTATGGTATGTCCAGGGAGGGCAGAGCGCTTCCTCCAGGGGCAGCAGCGGCTGTGGGGGCTGACGCACATTGTGACTTGGATCTGTGTGTTCCACCTGGGGCTGACTGAGCCTGGTGTGGATCTGGCACCTGTTCCAAGGTACCTGGCTGTGTAGGGGAGGCCGTTTGAGGAAGGATCCTTGGCTGAACACTCAGCCCAAAGCCAGTTCAGTGTGGGGTGGGGGTAGAGAAGGGGAGGTGGGCAGGCCTGTGGGCAGCATACAAACTGGGATATAGGGAAGGGGACAGACTCAGGCCTTGCTGGGGACCCAGAGTAGAGCTAGGCCTGGGGTCTCCAGGGCTTGACCCCAGCCAGAGGACACAGTGGACCGACAGGCCTCGCTCACATTTCTGTCTGCTGTCCCCTTTGCTGTAGTGACCACCATCAGCACCGTGCTCTGATCAAGGGACAAGGTACTGGGGTGGGGCTGGGGCATCCCTACCATCAGGCCCCTTGATCCCTTTGACCACTGCTCAGCATCTGGCTGGCCCTGTGGGTTTCAGGCTTCTGTCCAGGGCTGAGCTCTAAGGACAGGGTCTCTGGCATCACCTTAACCCACCAACTCCAGCTGGTCATGGCAGGAGGAAGGGCCATGGGCACTGGTCATGTGCTGGCTTCAGGCTGCCATGGAGTGGGATTCAATAAAGTTGGTCAGCACTGCCCCTTGCCTCAGGGCCCAGGTCAGGGACGGGGAAAGGACTCAGCAAGAGGCAGTGTACATCGTGGGAAGAGCCCACCAAGGTCCAAGTCACAGCCACGGTGCTTCCAAGAGTCGTTGGACTGGTCACTGTGCACCTCCATTGGTGAACTGGAGCGGAGTTGCTCACCCCAGGGTCCGTCACGCAGCCCGACCCCACTGGCTAATTCTGAGGAGGAGGGCTCACCCCAAGTCTCAGGAGCTGAGGAGGGAGGGCCTCCAAAGTAGGAGAGACAGCCAGGGTTGGGGGGACACTCGAGAAGCCTGGGGGAGCTGCGTGAACTGAAGAGTGGGGTGTATGGAGCCCCAGGGACAGGCCAGACCGGCAGCTCTGCGGCAGCCGGTGGGTGGACGCAGGCCCCCAGCGGAGCGCGCCGGCTGCGGGCGGGGCGTTGGCAGAGAGACGGCGGTGGGGCGGAGCCGCGGCCTTGGCAGAGGCTGAGCAGACTGCTGGTGCCCCTTCCTCCCAGGGCCTTCCCAGCTCAGGGTCCAGGCTGGGAGGTGAGTGACCCCTTCATAGCCTCCCCGGCCCGTCTGGAGGGAGACAAACCACCTCTTTCACGGAAGGAAGGGGATCCCCCGAGGGCGGAAAGGAAACCACGGCAGCACCTGTGCACGCGAGCCTCCGCATGGGTTCCGCCGCCTGTGTGGTTGGCGGCGGGACCTGACGGACACTAAACACACGCTGTCCCCCACACGCTGAGGGAAGGCGCCCTGGGGTCATCTCGGGCCGCCTGCCGCCGGGCGCACTGCTCTCCCCCGGGACTGGGGCTGCTCCTGGAAACAGCCCCGCGCCCCTGGGCCTGAGATGCGGAGCGCGCCCGGAGGAGGAGACAAGGTCCCCGCCCCTATCGCTCCGGGACAGAGGCGGAGCCCAGCGCGGGCGGGGCAGGCGGGGAGAGGGCGGGGCGGGCGGGGAGAGGGCGGGGCGGGGCAGGCGGGGCAGGCGGGGAGAGGGCGGGGCAGGCGGGGAGAGGGCGGGGCGGGCAGGAACCCAGGCAGGGTCGCGCGGCTGGGATGCGGTCCCCGCAGGGCCGAGGCTGCGGTTGGGGCTCCCCGCACGGCTCCCGAAACTATTCCACTGAGACTGCAGAATTAGGAAGAAGCACGCATCGAGGCAGCTGGAGACAGAACAAAACGACCGGCGCGCCGCTCCTGGCAGGAGGCATTTATAAGCTCTAAAGCGAGGACCAATCTCTGAAAAATCCGGGAGGCTGAAACGACTGAAAAACCCCTGCCTGCCGAGTCCCTCAACTCGCAACAGAAGTTAAAAGGCCTCGGTCGACGCGGACGCTTCCGCGACAGATGCGTGCGGCGCGGGAGCCCGGGGAACAGGGGAGGCCCGGAGGCCCGGTGCGGCCCGGGGTCGAGACTGAAGAGGGCAGAGCGGCCGTGCGGGTCGGCCTCCGCCCCTCTGGCCTCAGTGTCGCGGACAAGGCGGGTCTGAGGGTGCTGAGGTGGAGAGCGCGGGCGGCTGCCCCTGGTATGAAAACGCCGTGGAGGGGGTCTAGAAGGAAAAGTCTCCGACGGCCGGCGGGGCGGGGCCCGGTTCTTCTGCTGGTGACGCCTAATTTTAGCTGTAAATCAGGCCAATTTCACACATGAAAAGCCCGTATCATTTAAGGCCTACATTCAGGTGGTGTTTTTGAAGTTTATGAATCAACGTTTCTTTAAAATTTTGCTGTTTAAAACAAACGGAGATTATGCCTTGTCTGGAAGTTTCTATCATTGTGTTATTTACAAAACATTTTTACACGGAGGAAATTGTTTCTAATTTTAAGGTCCTCAGTCACACCTTTCCTGGAGATGTAGCTAACTAGAGTGTGTCCAGCCGTGTATGAGCAAGTTTATAACGGCTTTGAACCGACCTCCTAAGATAGTTTTCAACACAAGCCTTTCTACAAACGTGGTTTCCTAAACTGTGCTGCTCACAGTTATCAAGCCAAACAATTACTGAATCTGTCCATATTGCAGCAAATGTGGACAGACCTGGACAGAAACTCAAATATAAAGTGATAGGACCAAAATAGGTGTAGATTTAAGTTGCACGTCAAAGGTAGTCCAGACACACCGGCTCCCGAGGCATCTGACAGAATGGAGGGTGGGTGCTCTGGTGGCTGGCTGGAGCCAGTCAGCAACTCCAGGCGCTGGGAGAGCTGCTCACATATGTAGCCAAGGCGGAATTAAATGAGAGGCTATGATGTTTCCACAATGTCAACAGCAAAAACAAGAACAGCAAAATCCCGGATGGGTCCACGTCCCCTCCAGCCATCCTGGCCAGCTGGGAAGGCAAGCAGACTGTGCGTAGGTCGGTGCGATGAGTTGAACAGGTGCCATACTTGTGAGCTTAGAGGACATCCCAGAAATAAACACAATGGATATGGGTGACATCGAATGGACTCAACCTTCCCAGTAACTGTCACGGAGGCCTCCAGAAAAAGCAAAGAAATCACGAGGTGCTTCAAGAAAACTGCAGTCCCTGGAGAGATGAAAAGCTGTGGGGAAGTTCTATCCTGACAAGAGAGAGGGAGATTTCACACGTAGGGGTTTGCTCAAGGCTGGAGGCCAGCGGCTTGGCGAAGCCTCTCCCCATACAGTGGCGTTGGAGGTAGGAGCCCACTGGTGAACAAAAAGCTAAAGGCTAACCCTGCCATGTGGAGAGTGGGGATACTGGACGGCTGCTGGGTCTGCTGGATTCGGAAACAAGTCCTGTATCGTCCTCTGGGAGCCAAAGTCCTACCAGTCTCAGGTCCAACCTCTGCAGGGTGTACACAGAGGCTGTCACGCACTGACTTTGGACGAGGGAGTGGGAATGGAGGCGGGGCGGGGGTGTCGTTGCTGCAGCAACGGGTGGGTGCGGCTAAGTTCTGTCTCCATGGAGACCATGCGGGCTGAATGCCATTACTAAAGGTGAACGCACCCCGATGGAAGACCAAGGTCCAGAAGGAGCCCATGAGTAAAGGTTGGCTAGTGCCCCGACCCCTGACTCAGCCTCCTCCAATATCGTGACCCTGAGACACGTCCCACACCTCTAGTACATTCGGGCCAGGGGAGAGGAACAGCCCAGCGGGAGGAGCGGGCAGGGGTCGGTGCCCTCACACATCCCTGTGCCCCAGGCCCCAATCCATGGCTCCCAAGAAGAAGCGCGGGCCCAGCTCGGGTCGCTGGCCAGGCGCTGTGGGCAAAGGCACCGAGCCGCCGCTGTCGGAGCGCCCACAGAACCTGCAGCGCCAGTACAAGCTGCTCTCGGAGCAGCTGGACGCATGCGAGGAGCGTGTGGACCAGATGCTGCAGGAGAACGTCTTCCTGGACAGCGAGGCGCTGCGCCTGCGCGAGGAGAACCGGCTGTTCGCCAACTATGTGAAGGCGCGCTCGCATCGCTGCGCCAACGCCATCGTTCGTCTGGACGACCAGAACCGGGTAGATCTGACGCAGATCCACCGGCAGCGAGACCAGCTGGCGTCACTTTACCGCGGGCGCGAGGACGGGGTGCGCGCGCAGCTGCTGGAGATGGAGGCACGCGCGGCCCAGATGGCGCGGCAGGTGCAGGAGCTGCAGCCCTACCAGGCCAGTGCGAGTGCCCGGAGGCGGGTCGGCAGGAGGGCGGGCTGGCTGCGGAGCCGGGTGGGATGGGCGCTGACCCGCGGCCCCGCCGCAGGAGCTGCAGCTGGAGCAGCTGGCCCGCATCCGGGCGCTTGAGCGCGAGCTGCTGCACATGCGCGCGGAGCACACGCAGCTGCTCCGCCGCGTGAAACGACGCTTCCTGGAGGACAAGGCGGCCTTTGAGCGTGAGGCGCGCCAGCGCATGCAGTCCCTGGCGCGGCGGGCGGAGCGGGAGGCGACCGGCGCGCTCATCGCGCACACGCAGGCCCTCAAGACGGACAATGGGCGTCTGCGACAGGAGCTGTTACGGCTGATCCGCGGAGCCCAGCTGCTGCACAACACGAGGCGCCAGCTGCTGGAGCAGCGTGAGCAGCTGCGGCGCGAGCACGAAGACACGCGGGACCTGACGCGCGTGCATGACTGGCTGCGCCGAGGCCCTGGTGGTCCGCCACTGTGGCAGCCGCCTCTGCCGACCGCCTCGCGCCCGTGTTCTTTGGCCTCCTCCACAGGACCATCGTGCATGGCCTCCCGGAACCGGTCTCGGGACTCATGGCGCGTGGCCTCCCGGGGTCAGCCATTCATCCCGTCGCGAGTGGGCTCGAGGGTTCCGTTGTTGGCCCCATCGTGCGCGGGCTCCCAGGTCCGGTCCTTGACTGCATCCCGCCCGGGCTCCTGGGCCTCTGGGCGGTCCTCATTGCGTTCGGCCTCACAGAATACCACTCCCTCTGCTGAGAAAGTGGGCACTGACTCTGTAGCCAAAGCCATCTCAGCGAGAGCCTGAAACTACTGGAAAGAAAGCCAGTGAGACCAGGGCCTGGAGACAGCGTTGCGCAGGACTGCGCATTTGGTGAATGCAATTGCTAATAAAGGTGTGACCCTCTCACGCTGCTGGGTACCACCTGTTTCGCTGCTCCGGCATGTCTGCCTAGCAGAGGGCCATTCATTCCCGCTTCCGGTGTCTAAGCTAAACGGTAGCTTGCTGCACCTTCACCCTGTGTGTGGAGGTATTCAGCACCCCTCTACTCCGCAGCTGACCTCTGGCCGCTCCGGCAGGGGCAGAGGAGGTCGGCCATACCAGTGTGCGGCCCACAAAGGCTAAGCGTCTGGTGGCGGAGAAGGACCTGGCAGGCGTAGACCAATGTAAGAGCAGGGAAGGAGTCCGGCGGTGCGGGGACGAGCTGGGCAGGCATGTGTTGTAGCCCCGAGGGCCAGCGCGGAGGGAGATGAGGGCAGGAGGGCCACCGGGAGGGCGTGGGCTTCGTTCCCAGTGCCCTGGGGAGCCACCGGAGGTTTTATGTTTAACATACTGGGTGGACCTTGGGTGATTCTTAATTTTGGTATAATTTCCAATTTGGAGAAAAGTTGCAATTATAGTACAGGAACTCCCATATTCTATTTACCGAGAATCACCAGAATCTTGCATTCTGCCCCTTTGCTGTGTCTGCATTTTGCCTGAACCACTTTAGATTAGGTTTGAAACATGGTGCCCTCTTCACCTCTAAATCTTTAGTGTTTGCTGAGCGCAAGGACATTCTTCATTACTGCAGTACAGTGACCCAAATCAGGAGCTTTAGTGTGGAGAGAATAGTATTAGCTAATCCCTAGCTCACATTAAAATGTCAACTGTCCCAAGGTGTCTTTTTGACCACCCCTCTGCCTGGGTCATGCATCCCACTTAGTTGTCCCAATGTGCATGGACCGCTTATTAAGACATCCCTCAGTTGTGGTTTGTATCCGGGAGGTTGGGTGGCTTTCTGGGGAGGCCAGGCACCCTCCCACCTCTGCACCCTCCACACTGGCCTGAGGGGTAAGGACTTCATCCCGAGAGCAGAGGGAAGGGTTTCTTAAATGATGGGTCTTTGGATGTGGGTTGGAGAGAAGACTTGGGGTGGCCTGGCCTTTGAGGTGGCTACAGCTTGGCTGGAGTGGCCAGCACTTGCAGGCAGCGCGGGCTGTGCAGGGAAGACCCTGCTGTGGGCCAAGGCCACACATGCCCAGGTAGTGGAGGCTGGAGTGCAGAGCGCACATAACGTAGAGCTCTCCGTCACCAAGGGCAGGGCATAGTGTGGGTGAGTCACACAGAGTTGGCAGAAGCCCCACCCCACCTTACTCAGTGGTTGGGGTCTGAACACATGTGACCTGTATGCCTGGACAACCCCCATCAAAATTTAGTGTGAAAGTTCTGGTTCTTGGTTGGAATTCTCCTGAGTTGTGAGCAGCAGCCAACAAATCCTCTTGGAAAAGGTCACTTGGAACCCAAGCCAGTAAAAGTTCTTATAACCATTTCTCTATAAATGGAACTAGAGCTCCTTTGAGATTTGGGGAAGGAAATAATACAGAATGACTCTAGAACATCTTGTCACAGAAAGCAAGGTTGCCACCAGAGAAATTTGTCAGAAGGACAGGGTAGAAAAAGTGAAGGGCTCTGATTGGCCAAAAAGCAACAATTTAGGCATAAAAAAAATGATGAACTGTATTGAATCAAAGACAGTACACATCAAACACATAAAACCCATGAGTTTAAAATACTCTAAAAACCCACCCCCACTGGTCATCTTGAAGGTTGCTAATATAACACATTATTTTTTAAAACTGGTAAATAATTACATGTCTATTCTGTCTTTCCCATATGAACGATATTTCAGGATAAATTGTTGGTGAAGGAAAGTTATGTATAGAATTCCATCTAATAAATGCAAAAGAAACACTCAACAATATCATGACTGCTAAGGACTGAGAAGGATAATGGGGGATCCAGCTGACCTAAACTCTAAGTTTACTCAGTGAGATATTAAGTACATCCTGGTGTGAAGCAATGGAATCAGCACAGAGCGACCTATAGAGCGTTCTTGATTAGAAACAGAACTGATACAATCAAGCTTGTAGATCTAACTGCCGATACACACAGAATACAGGGGACAGCGGGACATGTTCAAATACACAGCTGATACGCAGTCATCCAAATCCTCTACAGGACAAATGACTCAGTAAAAATAAATAGAAAAGAGTGAAAAAATAGAGAGGGGAAATTGTCATTAACAGAGACTGAAGACACAATTCCACTAAATGTAACGTGGACTTTATTCAACCCCCAATTTGTAGGGTTAAATCGAGTTTCTCGGTGACGACCAAGCTGATAAACAGCAGCACGCTCTCTACATCCTCTTCCCGGGCGCTGCTGGCAGCTGAAATGCTCATCTCTCTTCTTTCCGCACCCCCAGTTTCTATAGTCTAGGTCACTGCTTTCCATGAAATAGCTCCCATGAATAGTTTTGTCACTTTTACTTTATGTATTTTGAAGCAATTACTAGTTGCATACAAATTTAAAGCTACTAGCTCTTTTCTGTGAATTTAACCTTTTGTCAACCTGCAGTGTTCTTTACTTCTGCCCACATCCTGTTTGATGTTAATGTGGCTGCTCCAGCTTTCTTTTGGTTTGTCTTACATACCCCCTTTCTATGAGTATCAATTTTGTATTTCAGTATAGAAACAGTATAAATGGTTTGTATGTTTTTGAATACAACATGACAGCCTTGGTCTTCTAACTACACATTGTAGTTATTTTATATTGATTGATATGCAGTATTAATAGCAGGATGGCTTTTTACTGATTTATACTTTGTGTATTATCTTTCTCTCTTTTCATGTTTCAGTTGAAACCTTCCCCCATTCCATTTGTTTCTCTACTTGAGTGGTAATCTAACAATTGAGAAATATTAACATATACATTTAAGCTCATCGTTTATGAAGACAGTATCTTTACCCTCCTCCCAACCCTAAGAATGCTTTAAATTTCTACCATACCTTCTTGGCTTAGAACCTATTGACAAGATTACTCACCAATTAGACATTTTTACTTTGTGAAAATTCATCCACTTGCACATGTACCATCTGAGACATATTTCTATGTATGTGATGCTTTTTAAAACTTTTACAAAGTCTACTTTTAAAATCCTGCTGGGCTTTTGATAGTCCTGGTCATTCTGCTAGTCCCTTATCCATGCGCAGCCTTCTGGCTTCTCCCACTAAACAGCTGTTCGAACACCCCTAGTCTGCCCTGTCCAGCTGCTGCCAGGAGAGTTGTTGTAGGGATGAAGGAGATCCTGGCCTTGTAGGCCCCTGAGGCTGGGCGACACCCAGCAAAAGAGGGCGCTGATGGCCCCAAGTGGACACTCCAGTCTGGGCCCCCCTCAGACTGTGACACCTGTCTTCCTCTGTTCCCTTAACACCTGCCCACTGCCCTTCAGTTCCTGCCCCAAGTAACTATTGCTCTCCAGGTGAGCTCCGTGGGCCTTTCCCGTTGCCCTCTGGAGCCCCTCCCCAGGATCTTCAGGCCAGTCCAGAGAAAAGGGACCAGACCAAGCCTACCTGCAGCCAGGCTCTGTTCTCTCCCAAAAAAGAGTCACTGACCCTCTTCAGCTTCTAGACACATCAGCAGGGGCAGGAGGGACACTGGGCACCAGGAACAGTGGGGAGGCAACTTGGAGGGTGCAATGAGGGTAGTGCCTCTGGGGGGTTCAGTGAGCCAAGCTGGGCAGAGAGCAGAGGAGTGGGCAGCCATAAGATAGAGCAGGCCATGGGAGGTGAGAGTGGGCGGAGTGTCCCAACCTGCAGAGGAAGGCTGTGTGGACAGGAAGGAGCCTGCCTGGCCCTAGGGCCCATCTGGATGTGTGGTGCTTCTGCAAAGGGCCTGCTGGTGCAGGGGGGGCCAGGCAAGAGCCATGGGGAAGAATGCTGGAACAAGTAAGGGGCTTTTGCACAGCAGGCCAGTCTGGAAAATTCTTTTTGACTAAGAATCCAAACATTCAAAAAAAGTAAACACCTACCTGCTAGAATGGCTAAAGTCCAAAATGCTGACACCAAGTCCAGAGAGGATCTGGAGTGGCAGGAGCTCTCATCCATTGCTAGTGGAAATCCAGACTAGTAGGAACAGCCACTTTGGGAAGAGAGTTTGGTGTTTTTTTAAATAAAATTAACATGTTCTCACAATAAGATCCAGCAACTGTGCTCCTTGGCACTGACCCCAAAAAGATGAAAGCTTATGCCCACACAAACACCTGCGCGTGGATGTTAACAGCAGCTTTTTCATAATTGCCAAAGCTCAGAAGCAACCAAGATGCGCTTCCAAGTGGATTAATAAACTGGGATCCATGCAGACTGTGGAATACTATTCAGCACTAAGAAGAAATGAGCTGCCCAGACACAAAAAGACATGAAGGAAGCTTAAATACACATCACAAAGAGAAAGAAGCCAATCTGAAAAGGCTCCGTACTGCATGACTCCACCTCTGACCCTCCACAGCCTGCAACCTGGAGGCAGGGAAAGGATCAGCGGTGGTCAGGGGTGAGGAGGGAGGGGTGGATGGGGGAGCACAGAGGGTTTGCAGGGCAGTGAAATGCCTGTGTATGATGCCGTAATGGTGGACATACGTCATACATGTGCCCAAACCCATGGGGTGGACAGCACCAGGAGTGAGCCCGCAGGTGATGACAGCGTTTCCACGCAGCCCATCACTGTAACAAATGCATCAGGCTAATGTGACTAACAGGAGAAATGGAGTGAGAGGGCCTATGGGAACTCTGTACTTTCTGGGCAATTTTTCAGTAAAACCTAAAAGTACTCTAAAAGTACAAAGTCTATTAATCTTTTTGAAAAAGTAAAAACTATTAAAGTAGAGGAAGCCTTTTATAATCTCAAAGAATAGAAAGCTTTGAACAAGAAAGAAAATCCCAAGGCATATAAGAGAAAATTATTATGCAAGATAGAAAATTTAACATGAAAAACTTTAAAGTGAAACACATCATAAATTAGAAGAAAACACAATCATGGCAAAAACATTTACAACAAATAAAATAGCATATAGAAAGTGAATCTAAAGATGCTCCACATTGCTAATTATCAGGGAAATGCAAATTAAAACCACAATGAGATATCACCTCACACCAGTTAGGATGGCCAACATAGAAAAGAACAGGAACAATAAATGCTGGCGAGGAAGCAGAGAAAGGGGAACCCTCCTACACTGCTGGTGGGAATGTAAACTAGTTCAACCACTGTGGAAAGCAGTATGGAGGTTCTTCAAAAAACGAAAAATAGAAATACCATTTGACCCAGGAATTCCACTCCTAGGAATTTACCCTAAGAATGCAGGAGCCCAGTTTCAAAAGGACATATGCAACCCTATGTTTATCACAGCACTATTTACAATAGCCAAGAAATGGATGCAACCTAAGTGTCCACCAGTAGATGAATGGATGAAGATGTGTTACATATATACAACGGAGTATTATTCAGCCATAAGAAGAAAACAAATCCTACTATTTGCAACAATATGGATGGAGCTAGAGGGTATTATGCTCAGTGAAATAAACCAGGCAGAGAAAGACAAGTACCAAATGATTTCACTCATCTGAGAAGCATAAGAGCAAAGCAAAAACTGAAGGAACAAAACAGCAGCAGAATCACAGAACCCAAGAATGGGTTAACAGTTGCCAAAGGGAAAGGCACTGAGTGTAGACTGGGTGGGAAGGGAGGGAGAAGGGGAATAAGGGGCATTACGATATTATGATTAGCACACATAATGTGTGTAGGGGGGCACGGGGAAGGCAGTATAACAGAGAAGACAAGTAGTGACTCTATAGCATCTTACTGTGCTGATGGACAGTGACTGTAATGGGGTGTGCGGTGGGAATTGATAATGGGGGAAATCTAGTAACCATTATGTTGCTCATGCAATTGTATATTAATGATACAAAAAAATTAATCTGAAATCAGCAAAGAAACAAAACAGACCAAACAAGGAAAAAATAAATAGTAACCTGTTAATGACGTACATGAGATAACTAGAAATCTGAACACTGGGCAGGACATTGGATAATATTAAAAGTTATTGTTAAAAAAAAAGAAAATGAATCTACATAATTACCCACATTAATAGAATAAAGGAGAACTCATTATGATGAAATTATCACCTCCACAGATGCAGAAAAGGCGTTTGTTAAAATTCAATATCCTACCCTGATAAAAACTCCCAGCAAACAAGGAACAGAACTTCCACAACTGATGGGAAACCTGCAGCTAACATCACATTCACCAGTCAATACTTGTAAGACTGGGAGCACAGCAAGGCTGTCTGCTCTCACTGCTTCTCCTTGTCTTTTATTGCAGGTCCAAGCCAGTGCAAGAAAGTAAGAAAAAGAAATAAAGCCATAAAGATTAGAATGAAGTAAAACTTGTTATCCAATGACAAGACAGTCCTTATAGGACAATCCTAAGGAATCTTCAAACAAAAACTAGAGCTAATGAGTGAATTAAGTAAGGCCAGAGGATATAAAAATCTATTACATTTCTACTAGCAGAGAATACTGGGTAAATGAAATTAAAACTTTTAAGATCTGGTAATAAGAAAAAAATCAAACACCTAATGGTGTATAATAAGAAATCCCCAGTTCCTGGTATTGAACTCAAAACTCTTGGAATTTCCTGAGTGACAGCTCAGAAGTAGCCCTTTCGGAGCTTATGCCAGTGAGGTGACTTGCAAAGCCCCTAGGTTAACACCAGAGGGCAGCTAGTTCCCAGGAGAGCCAACCATGCCAGAGGGTTGGAACTTTTAGACCCACTTGACCTCCAGGAGCTGGGAGGGGGAGGGGCTGGAGGTTGAACCAATCACGGATGGCCAATGATTTCATCAATCTTACCCGTGGAAAGAAGTCACTATGAAAACCCAAAAGGTCGGGGTTGAGAACATCTAGGCTGGTGAACACAGGTATTTGGGGAGAGTGGCACACTCAGAGATCATGGCATCTGTATCCTTTCCCCACACCTTACCCTATACATCTCTTCCATCTGCTGTTCCTGAGTTGTATCCTTTTATAAGAAACTTGTAAGTTAATAAATAAAATGTTTTCTGAGTTCTGTGAGCTGCTTTAGCAAATTAATAACCTAAGGAGGGGGTTGTGGAATCTTCTGATGTATAGCTGGTCAGTCAGAAGCACAGGTGATAACCTGGACTTGAGATTGGTGTCTGAAGACTGGGGACTGTGCCCTTAACTAGTGAGATCTGACTCTATACATATCCAGGAAGACAGTGTCACGGTTAATTGTGTGGTGGTGTGAAAAATACACACACACACACACACATTATACCTAAGAAAACATTTTATAAAAGATGCAAATTCCTGGCTGGGGAAAAAGGATGGCAGCATGAGAACTGTGGTGAAAATCTCCTCCCAAAACCGCGTATATTTTGAAAATGCAGCAAATACAACCATTCCTAAAAGAGTGAACAGAAAGAGAGTGTGCCAGCCAGTCTACATCTGGGAGAAGCAAACATCTCATGAAAAGGGTAAACAGGCTGCAACCCAGTGGGACCCAAGCACTCCCCTCACTCCAGCTCACCAGCGGTGAGGAAGAGAATCAGAGTGGGGAGGGGGTGGAAGCACAGGACTGCTAAATACCCAGCCCTAGAAATCTACCCCAGGAACACAGACCCACACTGCTGGGTGCTCTGGAGATTAGAGGGGCTGAAAACCAAAGTCAGAGACTAAGACTGCAAACAGGTTCCCACAACCTGCTGCTGCCCTGGGACAAAAGAAAAGCACACGCTTTGAAAGACTTCTCAACAGTCAGAAGGCTATGAAAGGGGCAAGGGTTTAGGAGAAGGAAGAGGTGGACAAAATTGGCCTAGCACACATAGCCCAGCAGGCTGGGAACTTTCAGGAGCTTCAGGCACTCCATCCCCCTGCTTGGCAATGTAGCCCTGAGGTTCCCCACCGCAATAAGCAGCCTGCTGCTTCTTGCTCCCCACCAGTACCTGCGCACAAACCCGCTGTCCGTGCAATTGCTGCAGACCAGTCGGAAGGCAGCCCCACCTACAGCAACCACACAGCTTAATGCAGAGGCTTCTCCCTGCGTGTGGCTAACTGGCCCAGACACCAAAGACAGACATGAATACCTAGAAGCACAAAAGGGCTTTGCCCTTCCTGCAAACAACTGCATGGCTTGCTGGCAAACCCTTTCATCATCCTAAGCCATCCTGAGGGCCACCCCGCCCATGGCAGCTTAGGGGATCAACCCAGAGGCCGCTCCTGGCACACAGTTAACTGGCTCAGACAGCTGAGACAGGAACGGCGACCGGTAAGCACGAAAGGGCTTTCCTCGCAGCAGACACATGCACCACTCGCCTGTGCCGCCACCCCAGTCGCACTAGGCCCCCCTGAGGGCTGCCCCACCCACAGCAGCTTAGGGGATCAACGCAGAGGCTGCTCCCTGTGCATGGTTAACTGGCACAGACAGCGGAGACAGGCACTGTGGCCAGGAAGCATGAAGGGACTTTGTCCTCCCAGCTGACACCGTGTCGCTCACTTGCAACAGACAGCGGAGACAGGCACTGTGGCCAGGAAGCATGAAGGGACTTTGTCCTCCCAGCTGACACCGTGTCGCTCACTTGCAACCAATCCCATTGCTCCACGATTATGAGAAGGCAGAAGAACCTAGTTCAATCCAAAACCCCTCAAACACCAGAAAAAAGGGTTCAGTGAGACTGAAATCACCAATCTTCCTGAAAAATAATTCAAAATAAAACTCATAAGTATGCTAATGAAGCTACAGAAAAATATTCAAGAGCTAAGGGACAAATTCAGGAGGGAGATAACTGAAATGAAACAAACAATGGAGGGATTTAAAAGCAGATTAGATGAGGTAGAGGAAGGAGTAAATGGAACAGAAAATAGAGAACAAGAATACAGAGAAGCTGAGGCAGAGAGAGGTAAAAGGATCTCTAGAAATGAAAGATTAAGAGAACTGTGTGACCAATACAAATGGAACAAAATTCGCATTACAGGGGTACCAGAAGAAGAAGAGAGAGAAAAGTGTCTTTGAAGAAATAATTGCTGAAAACTTCCCCAATCTGGGGAAAGAAATAGTGCCTCAGGCCATGGAAGTCCACAGATCTCCCAACACAAGTGATCCACTGAGAACAACACCAAGACATATAATAATTAAAATGACAAAGATCAAGGACAAGGACAAAGTATTTCATCCTACAGTATGGGAGAATATATTCATAAATGACATATCCAATAAGGGATTGACTTCCAAAATATATAAAGAGCTCATGTGCCTCAACAACCAAAAAGCAAACAACCCGATTAAAAAATGGGCAGAGGGCCATCCTGCCTAAAGCAATCATCTACAGATTCAATGCAATCCCTATCAAAATACCAACAGCATTCTTCAACGAACTGGAACAAACAGTTTAAAAATTCATATGGAACCACAAAAGACCCCAAATAGCCAAAGCAATCCTGAGAAGGAAGAATAAAGCAGGGTGCATCTCGCTTCCCAAATTCAAGCTCTACTACAAAGCCACAGTAATTAAGACAATTTGGTACTGGCACAAGAAAAGACTCACAGACCAGTGGAACAGAATAGAGACCCCAGATATTAACCCAAACATATACGGTCAATTAATATACAATAAAGGAGCCATGGGCGTGCAATGGGGAAATGACAGCCTCTTCAACATCTGGTGTTGGCAAAACTGCACAGCTACATGTAAGAGAATGAAAATGGATCATTGTCTAACCCCATACACAAAAGTAAACTCAAAATGGATCAAAGGCCTGAAAGTAAGTCATGAAACCATAAAACTCTTACAAGAAAACATAGGCAAAAATCTCTTGGACATAAACATGAGTGACTTCTTCATGAACATATCCCCCCGGGCAAGGGAAACAAAAGCAAAAATGAACAAGTGGGACTACATCAAGCTGAAAAGCTTCTGTACAGCAAAGGATACCATCAATAGAACAAAAAGACATCCTACAGTATGGGAGAATATATTCATAAATGACAGATCCAATAAAGGGTTGACATCCAAAATATATAAAGAGCTCATGCACCTCAACAAACAAAAAGCAAATAATCCAATTAAAAAATGGTCAGAGGAGCTGAACAGACAGTTCTCCAAAGAAGAAATTCAGATGGCCAATGACACATGAAAAGATGCTCCACATCGCTAGTCATCAGAGAAATGCAAATTACAACCACAATGAGATATCATCTCACACCAGTAAGGATGGCTACCATCCAAAAGACAAACAACAACAAATGCTGGCGAGGTTGTGGAGAAAGGGGAACCCTCCTACACTGCTGGTGGGAATGTAAATTAGTTCAACCATTGTGGAGAGCAGTATGGAGGTTCCTCAAAATCTAAAAATAAGAGATACCATTTGACCCAGGAATTCCACTCCTAGGAATTTACCCTAAGAATGCAGCAGCCCAGTTTGAAAAAGACATATGCACCCCTGTGTTTATTGCAGCACTATTTACAATGAAAGCAACCTAAGTGTCCATCAGTAGATGAATGGATAAAGAAGATGTGGTACATATACACAATGGAATATTATTCAGCCATAAGAAGAAAACAAATCCTACCATTTGCAACAACATGGATGGAGCTAGAGGGTATTATGCTCAGTGAAATAAGCCAAGCGGAGAAAGACAAGTACCAAATGATTTCACTCATCTGTGGAGTATAAGAACAAAGGAAAAAACTGAAGGAGCAAAACAGCAGCAGACTCACAGAACCCAAGAATGGACTAACAGTTACCAAAGGGAAAGGGACTGGGGAGGATGGGTGGGAAGGGAGGGATAAGGGGCAAAAACGGGCATTACAACTAGCACATATAGTGTAGCAGGGGGGCACATGGGAAAGGCAGTATATACAGAGAAAACAAGTAATGATTCTGTAGCATCTTACTACACTGATGAACAGTGACTGTAATGGGGTATGTGGGGGAGACTTGATAATAGGGGAGTCTAGTAACCATAATGTTGTTCACATAATTGTACATTAACGATACCAACAAAAAAAAAGAGAAACCACCCAATTCAAAAATGGGTAAATGGTGTGTAGAGACACAACACAAAACGTGATAGATGGGCAACACACAGATGAAGATGCTCAACACCATCACTCAGCAGCAGATACATAATAGAAGCACAGAGACATCATTATATACCATTAATATGGATTAAATTTCAGGAGAATGACAATATTAAGCATCAGCAAGAATGTGGAACAATCAGAACCCTGACACACTATGGCAGGAGTGTTAAATGGTACAACCACAATGGAGAACTTTTGGCAATTTCTTATAAAGTTAAAAACACACTCATCTTACAACCCAGCAATTAAAGTTCTAGGCATTTACCCATGAGAAATAAAGAGGCATATCCAACTAAGTACTTTTACACAAGTGCTCATAGCAGTTTTATTCATAAGAACCAAATCTGGAAACCAAAATTTCTATCAACAGATGAATACCAAATGATGGCTTTTCCTTAAAATGGAACGCTATGCAGCAAAGAGCTACTAAAACATGTAACTAATTTGAGCTTTTAGAACATGCCAAAGTGAAAGAATTAAGACACACAAGATTATATACTATATGAATCCATTTATACAAAGTCCTAGAATAAGCAAAACTAACCTACACTGACAGGAAGTGGTTACTTGGGGCTGGGGTGGGGTTAGCTGGGAAAAGGCAAAAGGGAATGCTTTTGGATGATAGAAGTGTTATTTTTCTTGATTCTTATGGTTGTTACATGGTGTATAGATTTTTCAGAACTCTGTACACATAAAATAGGTATTTTACTGTATAGAAATTGGACCTCAATGAAGTTGACCAAAATGATCTGATATCTGCTCCTATACCATGTAAAATACCTCTGATAATGGTAAATGTTCCAGAAGGTGGAGTATTGCATGTCTTTTTTTAATTATTTACCCCCTGAAGGCTCCTAGGGTTGCTGGAATTTGTTAAGAACTCAAATATGCTCTCACGGGCAAAAAAAACCCTGCTATATGTCATTTTGAAACCAGTTGTTTTGGTTGACATTCAGATACAAGGAATACAGAGGCAACAATAGTCTAACTAGACCGCTATCCGCTGGGCAGTAAAACTTGCCTGCTTTTCAACAGCTCTGCTAAACAGCCTCCCACACCTCCGTTTCTGCATATTCCCTCCCAGAGCACTCTTTTCTTCTCCAGCTGACAAATGCCTATTTATGTCTGTGGACCTCTTCTGAGAAGCCATGCCAGATCCTCTATGTCAAAATCAGTCACCTTCTTAGCTATGCTCCTACACGACTTGGAACATACTTCAATTTCAACATTTAACTCTGTACTGATCTGTCTTCCCCATTTGACTTTGAATGACTTCAGGATGGATGATGTCTTACTTAATCTGTTTTTCCAGTTTTTAGAACTGGTCTTTATAGAGCAATACACTTTTCAAGTAAATGACAAAATGAGTGAGAGATCAGGGGATGTGACAAAAGTTGAGTTCAATCTATTAAGACAGAATAAAGTTGTGTAGTACACTGGAATCATGTGCCCCGAGTGGCTCAGAAAGATACACAACTAAATGAAGACAATGCTCCCTGAAGGCAAGTGGTCATGGCTGAGCTCTACAGGTAATAAATAACAGGGGTGCCAGTCTTAGATGGCTTTTGCTTGCAACTTCTAAGTATGAGCAGAAAACATCACTGGGGCTAACAGAAGATATTTCCAGTAGAACAGTAATTATCCTATTACAAAACAACAAAAATATCCAAGATGTTTTTAAAAATAAAATATAGAAAGGACAAGCAATAGAGGTGCCAATTACACATAGATTTGGGGTGTGCTTTTTACTGCCTTCCACTAGATGTCAGACACATAAATTAATGATTGATCATTGTCCTTAGAGAATTTAGTGTAATAATGATAGTATATAAAAACATGATTTTGACATATCAAAGTACGTGCAGTCATGGAGGCGAGCAGAGAAACAGAAGCACAGAGGGGTAGCTGGCTTAGCCTGACATGATGCCTCAGACAGGTCTTGACTCATGATGAGTTAACTAGGTGAGGAGAGGAGAGCATTCAAATAAGGACAAAAGCAAAGGGGCATGAAAAGCTTGGACAAGTGGTGATGTCAATCAGTATTGCTGCAGTGCCAACTATGTTGCAGAGTTAAATGGTGGGAGATATGGTTCCAGAGAGGAAAAGGCCTTAGGATACAGGACAGGGAGTTTAGAATTTATCTTAAGGACAACAGGGTACCAACTTATGGTTTAAAATAAGAAAGTATCTTTCCAACTTGCCTTTTTGATAGGTCAAAAATTGCTACATAATACTCAAAGTTTTAAGAATAAGATCAGATACATAGTTCTGCTGTAAAAGGGGTTTAGCTCAGGGTTGAATTGTCATTGTGCAATAAAATATAGAAGCCTTGAGACCTAGCTCCTCCCCAACATTGTTCCAGCTCAAAGTCAGCCGTCCAGTCATGTGGTTCTCCTGAGGACACACATTCCTAGCCGAGGAGGGGGACAGCAGTCTGGCAATGCTGCTAAGTGGCGGGCAGTAGCCTACTCCTAAAGCAGCCCATCTGTGACTTTGGGAAATGCTGACACATCCAAAGCCACGTGAATGAGGACTCATGCCACTCACTTCCAAACATTGTCATTGAGTTAGAGAATGATTATAAGTTATCTGAAAGTTCCCCATGACCTACAGACTTCTCACCCAAATGTACAGGGGTCTTATTCAAGGGAAGTTCTGCTTGGTGAACACCTTGATTATTTTTAAAGTTTGGAGCTGAGTTGAAATCTTTCCCATACTGACCACATTCATAGAGTTTCTCTTCATTATGAATTTTCTGGTGTTGAAGGAAGTTTGACCTCTGAATAAAGCCTTTCCCACAATAACTACATACATAGGGCTTTTCTCCAGTATGAATAATCTGATGTAGAAGAAGCTTGGAGCTCTGAATGAAAGCTTTCCCACAGTCCTTACATTCAAAGGGTCTATCGCCAGTGTGAATTTTCTGATGTTCAGTGAGATGGGCTTTCTGGAGAAAAGCTTTCCCACAGTCTTTACATTCATATACCCTCTCTCCAGTGTGTATTTTCTGGTGTCGAATAAGGTATGAACTCAGAAAGAAAGCTTTCCCACATTCATTACATTCATAAAGTTTCTCTCCAGTGTGAATTCTCTGATGCTGAGTAAAGTTTGATGTCTGGCTGAAACGCTTCCCACACTCATTGCACACATAAGGCCTTTCTCCTGTGTGGATCCGCTGATGCTGAATAAGCTTTGAACTCCGAATAAAGGCTTTCCCACACTCATTACATTCAAAGGGTCTCTCTCCAGTGTGAATTCTCTGGTGTTCAATGAGGTCTGAGCGATGACGGAAAGCCTTCCCACACTCCTTACATTCATACTGTTTCACTTCTGTGTGGATCTGATAATGTCGAATAAGGCTTGAGCTCCTAATGAAAGATTTTCCACACTCGTTACATTCATAGGGCCTTTCTCCTGTGTGAATTCTCTGATGTCGAATAAGTAATGAGCTCTGACTGAAGCCTTTCCCACATTCTTTGCATTCAAAAGGTCTCTCCCGGGTATGAACTCGCTGGTGTCGAATTAAGTCTGAGCTGTGACAGAATGCTTTCCCACACTGAACACACTTGAATGGCTTTTCCCCTACATGAGCTCTCTGGTGCTCAATAAGACCTGCATAGTGAAGGAAGTCTTTCCCACACACATTACACACATAGAGTCTTTCTCCAGCATGAACTCTCTGGTGCTCTGCAAGGTGAGAGCTTTGGATGAAGCCTTTCCCACAACGATCACATTTGTAGGACTTCTCCCCAGTATGAGAAACCTCATGTCTAACTAGGTCCGAGTTAAATGTGAAGCTTTTGCTGCAAGTCTCATGCTGCTCGGCTTCCCCTCCTATAAGCTCTCTCTGAAGTATGAGGAGGTTTGAACTCAGAAGTGGGCTTCCTCCTGATTTGCTACCCACCTGGGCTGACTCTCCTGTTTGGATCTTCCAATGGGTGACTGTCACCTGCTTGAAACCTCCCTCCTGAGAGGGGCAACTCCGCAGGCTCTGCCCTTCTGGGTTTCCCAAAAGACCCCCTAATATGGGTTCAGGGATCTCCCTGGATTCAGGGGTGGGGGGCTCCATCACTACGAGTGTTTCTGACATTGCCTTATGTAGGTTTCCATCCTCAAAGACTCAGCTTCCAGCATCACCTCTTGTCACCACTTCCTATGTCAGAATCTGAAATAAAAGAGAGTAAGATCATCGTTCTCCTTCCAGAAGGGAACCCGATGGGATAAAAAACATATCAAGGAGCAGGAGAAAAGAGTTTCATCTGCACATGCTTTTGAGCCAACACACTGCCACCACAGCATGCCTCTTACCCCACACCAGCCTCAACCACTTGGGAAGTCTTTGGGGTGCCATCTGAAACATCCAACTCCAGAGGACAGACTGGCTGGACGGACAGACTGGGTAAGGACATGGTTTGGACTCCATTCAAAAATCAAGACCTATTTCCAAAGAAACACAAACTTGCCAAATACCACCTCTTCATTGTCTCTCATCCCTTATGTCCTCCTTCCCATCCTTACACAGCTTAGGTCCCATGCTCTGAGGTCTACATAATATATAGATTGAGGTTATATATTATGGCCATTCTCTTGCATATTAATCCTAACTCCCCCTGCCCTTATCTTCCTCTATCAGACTTGCACAGGAGAACCCCTACTCAGGTTAAATTCAGTTTGCTTCATGATCAGTGTCTGCATCCATGCAGACTAAGCTCTCTCTACATTTATAACCCCTTGCTTAATGGGGCCCTGATCTCAGCAATCTCTACACTCCCTGACTCTCCCACAAGACCATCTCCTGCCTTTTCCTCTCTTCTCAAATGTCCATTACTCCCACCTCCCTCTCAGCTGATGCTCTTGTCTATTTCAATGAGAAAATAGAAGCAATGAGACAAGAACATCCACCTTTTCCCATCCCATCTACCAACCTGTCTGTACCTACACCATGCCCTCCCTACACACGCCAAACTCTCCTTGATCCAATCTAAGGCAAATACCTCCAGTTGTACACTAAAACCTTCCCTCTCATCTAGTCAATGACACCAAGCCTGCCCTGCAGAAGCCTAGAGCTGGATGTTCATAGCAGCAACAAAATACAGGTATCGATCAACAGAGGATGGGTAAATTGAGGAGTACTCCCACCAGGGATAATATATAGCAGTGAAACAGACTGCCACACACAAGAACAAAGATGAATCTCAGAGATGGAATGTAGAACAAAAGCAGCCAGGCACAAAAGAGGTCATATTGTGTGATTCCATTTGTATAACATTCAAAAGCAGACAAAACCATGGTGGGAGAACCAAGAGACAGTGATTATCTTTAGGGAGAATATGAAGACTGGTAGGAGGTGCCAGGGGACTTGGGGTTCTGGTGGTCTGCATCACACAAGGGTGTTTACTTTGGGGAGGCTTGTTCAGCCTGGTTATTTAACCTTCCAGTTCCTGGGGTGCTATACCCAGCTTCCCTGCTTAGTGATGCCCTCCCTCCATGTCTGGCATTCCCACACTGTGAACTGCCTTCAGGCAGGTCTGCCTCACCCAAGGTCATGCCCTCTCCCAGGGAAGGCCCACTCTTAGTTATCCATCAACGCACAACAATTTACCACAGATTTAGCAGCAGAAAACAGCACAGCATGACTAGTACCCCTGTTGAGGGTCAAGCACAGTGTCAGCCAGGCCATCTCACCTGGAAGCTCTGAGAAAACCTGTTTCCAAGCTCAGATTGTTGCCAGAATTCAGTTCCTTGCTATTGTAGGACTGTCCCTGATTCCTGGCTGGCTGTTGGCTGGAAGCTACTCCTTGCTCTTAGGAGCCACTCTTATCTTCCAAGCAGGAACAGCTCGTAGAAACTCTCTGACCTTTTCTGCTACCAGCTGCAGAAACCCTGTGCTTTCCAAGGGTCCACATGATTAGGTCAGCCTACCTGGAGAACCTCCCCACCTTACGTCTGATGACTTGGGACTTCAATTATATCTGCAAAATTCCTTCATGGCAACTGGGAGGTGTGTGTACATTGGGGACCAAGAATCTTGGAGGCCCATCTGAGAGGGCTACCATGCCCCAGCCAATGGCTGGCAGATAACAGGAACCTAGAGTACCCCCCCTTCCATCTGGGGCAACTCTGAAACACTGTTCCAGCCTCAGAGCTCCATTGGGATTTGAAGCCTCAGTGTCAACCCCAATGCCCAGTCCTGCCTTCTTTACAGATGCATCACGTGAGAGCTCTCCCGGCTGAGTCTGCTTCCATGGAGCTCCATACAATCACTTCCTTCTCACCTCAAACATGCACCAGTGGGAAGAATACTGATTGCAGTTCCACAAAGGGATGCCCTCCAAAACTCATTTCCAGTGTGGCTGTCAAAAACAAGAATGCAGCTGAGGACAGAGCTGTGGGTGGTGGGGAGCAGCAGCAGTGGACTGACCAGGTAACACATGCTCTACACACACAGTAGAGCATCCTTTCAGTATGTTTTCCTTTCTGTGTGAGCTATGACTTGCATAAAGTGCACACCATTTGATGAACTCATGCACACCCGTGTAACCACCACCAGGTAAACAAAGAACACTTTAGTCACCCCAAAGTCTCCTCCTTCAATGGTAACCATCTCTACTATTAAAGGTGAATTCTGCCCACTTCTTTACTTCACTTAAATGGACTCATACAGCATGTTCTCTTTTGTGTCTTTTTTTTATTGAAGTATAATTCACATACCATAAAACTATTTCAAAGTGAACAATTCAGTGTTTCTTAGAATATGAAGCATCACCACTAATTAATTCCAGAACAATTTCATCGCCCCCCCAAAATGTCTGTGTTTATGCTCAACATTATGTCTATGGGTCATCTGTTTATTTTCCCACTTTTCTGTTCATAAACACTTTGGTTGTTTATAGTTTGGGGTTATTATGAATAAAGCTGCTATGAACATTCCTGTACTTTTATTTTGGTACAGGGAGGTCCTCATTTCTGCTGGGTCATGGATCCTAGGACTGCTTTTCTTTAGTAGCCACCAGTTCACAACACCTTTGCAAATTTCACTGGGCACCACTGCAGGTGTGGACCGGTAACTGCTATGGGTTTGAGGTTCTTCCCATCCCTGAGTAGGCATGTCTATGTGGTCATCCTTCTCTTCTGCTAAGTGTTAGGGTATCCAGGGAGGCCAGGACTTGGTCTGAGTTTAGAGTGTGACTGCATGAAGTTGCACTGGCACCTAGAGGAGAAACCTGCATGCTACCCAGAAAGCCCAGCTCTGGGCTAGAGGTGGTAACTGAGTATGGCCTGGGGGAATGAAGAGCAGCCAGTGGGGTAAACTGTGGCAGAGACTGAAGACTGCCCAGCACTTCTGCTTCCTTTAAGTGATAAAAACCCCATCTGAAATTTTAGTGGGCATGTGGCCATCCACCAAATGGCTACATTTCCTAGAGTGCCTGAAGTCTGGAGTGACCCTGTGATAGAGATCCAGCCAATGAGATGGGAATGGGATGGATGTGTGCACAAGGCCTGTCCTCACATGCCCCCCACAACCCCACAGGGACATGCCAATGAGGCAGAGAAGCCAGACTTCTGGAGGGCCTTAAAGGGCAGAGCCACCTACCTGCCTGTGAGATGAAACATGAGAAATCAAGTTTCTTGTTGGAAACACTAGTTTTGAATCTTACAATAGCTTGAACCCAGGCTTAAATAATACTAATAAACAATCTGTTCAAATGCAAAGCTCCCTGTGAAGACGGCACAACTGAGTCTGCATACCAACACATGGCATTAAGAATGAGAAGCTGAATACAGGTCACATGAGGAGCTTCTATCATGAGATCTGCTTACTAAGTAGTTTGGCAGCAGCTCCCTGGAGCAGCAGCCCACCCCGTGTGGGATATAGCAGTTAGCACGACTGCCTGGTGGCATTCACTGAGAATGTTTTTCTGAGTTAAAGGTACCCTAACTTGGCTTAAAAAACTTTCTCTACCTTATAAAAATGACTTTTAACTAGTTATTTTTTCAAGGTTTAAAGGAAAATTATGCTGAGAAAAATGAAATAATGAAAAACTTAAAAGAAGAAAATCACCTTCAATCCCAACACTCAGATTACCAGTTAGTATTTTTCCTCTGATCTTTTCCCACACCAGTATTGTGAAATCAGGACCATACTACTCAGTTTTATAAGCTGTTTTACTTTTATATCTTTATAGTTCTTGATTAAAAACATAAAATACATTATAACATTTAAAACAATAAAGAAATGTGGAATATAGACATGAAAATCCCTAGCAATTCAACAGATAACCACAGTTACATATTCATTCACACTTTACTGAAATACAATTACACAGTGTATTTACTTATAGACACAAAATTTCCAAAAATATAGGTGGGATCACACTATACCCATCCATCTGCCACCTTTTCCTGGCATTCTTCAACTTCATCCACATGATTGTACTTGCTCTGTGAACGGTGTCACCATTACAGGTGCTCACTGAGTCCCTGAAGGGGTCAGGAGTTGGAGGGAGCCCGGACCTCTGTGTCATGAGGTAGGCTGTTCCCTGAAGTACTGTGCCCACTTGCCCAACCCTTTCTCCTCCGCAAAGAGGTGGAATGAATTAACCCAAAGAAAGCTTTGTGAAAATAACTACACGTGCAGCACCCAACTTACCACACAGGGGCACATTGGGCTCTGTTCCACCAAGCCAAGACTGTGGCCAGGGCAGGCCCCCAAGGAGGGGCTGCAGCAACATAGTACTGCCTGTGAGCAGGCAAACCTTGGCGCCTGTTGCTCCCATCTGGCCTTGGTAATAACAAGAGAGCACCAGGGCACCTGAATGAGACAGACTAGGACTCCCCGAGAATCTGAGCCTCTGTGCCTGCCCTACAGCTGCCAGCCATCAACCTGTGCTCCTGACACTGCAGTTAGAGGGAACGGAGCCCGTGATGTGTGCCAGACACTATATAAGGTGTCTTGTTTCTTATTTTCTTCTGTTCCCCTCAACTATCCAAGAACTTCAGGAGGGCCTTTCTTAAGGCCAAACCAGCTGCAGTCTCCTCCTCTCCACCCCACCACCAGGCCATCTTGGTTCCTGCTCCCACGACTCTGCCCAAGAATGCAATGGTCTTCTTTTTTGACAAACCCAGTGTCCTTTCAGCTGGATCACCTCCCATGACCTGAGGCAGCATGGGACATGCCTGACAGCTCTTTGAACTGCTTTGATGGCACCTCCTATTCTGGGACAGCTGCTTTTCCCTGACCCCCAACCCAACTCATGAATGTCTTCCCAGCCCTGCCCTCTCTAAAACCTTTCCAGGAGAATCAGGAATCCATCACCATCACTCTAGGAGAGGCTGCAGCTGCATGCACAGGCTTGTGAACAGTGCAGCAAGCCCTCCCTTAACTTCTGTATCTCCCATGAGAGGGATGCAGGGCTTATCGCTGGTATTAAGATTCCATTATAATGCTATACCTACAATAGGGACAGTAGTCCCATCTCTGTGGATTGGAAGCAAAGTATCCCCTGCATACTGTTAAATAGATAGGCATCTCTCAGATCCCAGGTGGGCAAAAGGCACCTATTTCTGTCGTTCATTGGGGAAAAGACATGCTGCAGATATAATACTGCAGGACACTCATCGAGCATGAGCTGTACAGAAAAACGGCCTGAGTTCAGGCCTAGCCCCAGCCAACACGCCTGGAAAACCTCAGGCATGCTACTCAGGCCAAGCACCTCATGCCCATGATGTAGCCGGTGTGCAAGGAGGTAAAACGTCCCTGACATCAGCAGTCAACCACTGGAACTGATAGACTTCTAGGGGAAAGGAAACCTTCAGGAAGGGCTAGCACAGCGCAGCCACAGCACCTGCCCCCAGCCGGGAATTCTTCAGGCCCAAGGGTTGGGGGGAATTACGGTCATGCCAACCCCTCCCCACCTCTACCCCCACCAGGGCAGAGGGTGCCTGCTCTTCATCTCCTCCAGCACAGAGGCTCAAGACCCCCGCCACTTTCCTCGCATCATCTGGTGAGCATCCCCGTGCTCCAGGGAGTGGAGGCAGGCCTAGGGCAAAACTGCAGTACTACCTTCACGTGTACCCGCCAGGCCACCTCAGAGGAGCCAGCAGGCCTGACATCCACAACACAGACGCTTAACCTAGAGGTTCTAGGACTTGGGTGTGTGGCCTTCGGGAGCCGGGGAAAGGAACCGAGACGGGAAGCGAGCGTTTACCCACACGTTCCTTACGGAGGGAGGCTGCGGGCCGGGGCTGGGCTGCGGCCCCGCAGGGCGGCCGTGACGGCTGCCGGGAGACGGGCTTACCGAGGCCCAGGCTGCAGACGCCCGTGGGGGCAGGCCGCGCTCAGCGCCCTCGACCCCCGCCCGCCCGGCGGGCCCTGTGGCCCCCACCCGCGGCCCGGGACGCGCCACTCACCCGGCGCCCAGCGGCGAGAGGACGGCGCGAGCCCGCACTCGGAGCCGCCGGCCGCCCGCCCTCAGGCCGGCCAACAAAGCGCGCACGGCCGCCCGCACCCCGCGGCCGGAAGTCGGCCGGAGGCCCCGCCCGGGGAGCTTCCTGTGCCGCTCTAGGCGCGCCGGGGTGGGCAGCCTTTCGGTGGTGCGAACTTCCGGCCCGGCGTGGGGACGTGGGCACGTGGGTAGCGGCTGGGCCCGGCGAGCTGGACTTCACGCTGCGCGCTCGCGCGCCTGGAGCGCGGCCTGTGTGCCAAATGCAGGTGGTTTCGAGAACTTCAGTGAGCCATAAAGCCGGGCGGACCGGGGGCGCGTTCAGACCCCAGGAGGCCCGCGTCCCCTGACCAGGTTCGGCCCTCTCGGGGGGGTCATGTCGAAGTTCATGCCCGCGCCCGGGGTCCGGTGCCCGTCCCACCACCCCCGCCACACGGGCAGGTAAGACGGGACGCAGTGATAGTCTGAGCACGGCGACATTTTGGGCGCCACTGACACACAACCTCCCCTCGGAACGCGCCCTACAACCCTGCAAGGCAGGTCCTTTAACATCTGTCACGAACGAGAACTGAAGGCAGAGACGTCGGGTCACCATGCCCTCTACCTGTCTTGTACAGGTATGGAAGTCCCTCCGGAGACGGTCAAGAGAAATCCTACCTATTTATTCCTCAACAGCCCGGGTGAAAGAGCAGGTGTCTCATTATCAAAAACAGATGGGTGACTGAACCTCCGGGGGAATTCGGAAACACCCACGTATCCACGGGCAGTGCCCCAGGTGGGCAGGTTAGTTAGGAACCACTAACAATGGCTGGGGGCACATCCGGCCCCACAGGGCCTGGATGGGGACCTGTGTTCCTGGTCTGAGCTCAGGAATACAAAGAGAAAGGCACACGATGGAAGGAGCGTCCATTAGCATGGAGAATACCTACCCAGGCCCCAGGATGCACAGGAGCCATTGGACATGTGGCTAGCCCTGCAGCTGGTCGCTGCTGACACCGGCTATGGCAACGTCTGCAGGCAACAGGAGGCATCCTTCTGTGTGTGCATTTTAACCGTTCACACGGCAGGTGTGCCATCGCCTTCTACAATTGGCCGTTTTTAATCAGGATGGTTTTAAGATCACCCCATGTTAACACAAATAGCTGGTCTGGCCCACTCATTTTAACCGCAGGGTCCCCCTGTATGTCTACACTGCTCTCTATTTACCCCTCCTATTAACGTCTGCCTGGTTCCTCCTTTTCTCTGTCACAAATAACCAGGACTGCAAATCTTGTGTGGTATCCCCATGTTGAGCATGGATTCTCTAGGGGATATGCCTAGAAATAGGGTTAACTGAGCACATTTTAGTTTTAGGTATCGCCATACTGCTTTTCAGAATGGCTGTCATAATTTATACTCTAATAGAGTGTATATATGTAGAGAGAGGGACAGGATTGCTATTTCCCTACGTCTTCACCAACACTTACATTATCTGACGTTCTGATATTTGTCAGTCTTGGAGTGGGGGAGGGGACAGTATCCTGGATTTTGTTATCAGTTTCATTCAGACATACATAATTTATAAACAATCTAATCCAGTTATTTTTAATATATATATTTGATAAAGAGTGCCAAATGTATCACTCTGTGACCTCCACAGTCCAGACATAGGACTTTTCCATCCTCCATAGGTTCCCCCTGGGCCCTCCTCCATTTACAAAGGCCAGGTGAGCCATGGTCCTTCTGAAGACCACTGCCCTGGACAGCCACAAAGCAAGAACACACAGGGCAAGAACAAACACAGAACCCTAACTCCCCTTCCTGCTGCCGTCTCTCCATCTACCACTGTGACAGTCCTAGCCTCCTGATGGTGCAGCCCTGGGTTTCTCTCACCCTCATCCCCTGCACTGGGGTCCTGCACTAGTCTGAGCAGCAATGACCCTGTCCCAGAAACTCTCGGGGTCAGCTACTTTAGTTTCAGTCCCCTGAGCCTAGAGCCTTAGAGATTTGAGTACAGTTGGTGTATTTGGAAGGCAGCAATTTCGGAAGTGGGAGGGAGAGAGCAGGGAGAGTTGGGAAGAAGAGACCAGTCAGTGGGAGGGGTACTGCTGGGACCATATGCAGCATATGGCCCTGGACCACTGAGGTGCACAGAAGTCATCTAGGGATGGTCCAGCAGAGAGGGAGGCCAGCCATTCATCCTCTGCCTCCACCCCAGGGCAGCACCTCGAATGCAGCGTGGGGTTGGGTGAGGTGGGGAGGGGAATGGCAGCACAGCTCTGGAGAAGGACCTGGGAGGATACTGGCGGTGGTTGGGGCTGAAATCTGCAGTGGGCCAGGGGTCTGACGTTGGCTGCCGGCTGCATCTGCCACAGCCTTCAGCAAGGGAAAGATGGAGAGGAAAAAGTTGGAACATACTAGGGGATCTGTGGGGGCAGGTGGCACAGCCAGTGAAGTGGGGATTAGCTGTGGAGAGCCCTGCCTGGTGGAGAGGTCTTGAACGTAGTTCGATGCTTGCGGGTGTGAGGGAGCCACAGGTGGGCCTCCCCACTCAAGCCCTTTATCTTTGTTTCATACTCTGGCTGGGGATCGATTGCAAGGATGAAAACGTTGCAAGCTGCAGAGCCCCAAGGAGAAGCCTCTGAAAGCTTCTCAGGGGGTGAGCCTCCAACATGGGTCAGTAGAGAAGCCCTTGGACAGGAGGGCAGGTTATGGAGCCTTGAGAACTTCTTTCTCCAGGAGAGACAATTACACAAAACACACTGGACAGTCTCTAAAGGAGAAGGTGCTGGCAGTGCACAGTGGGGACCCAGCCTTTTCCTTGGTCCACACCTTGGGATCCACAGGAGAAGCAGTAAAGAGGGAGAGTCCACATGTGCAAAACATGCGACAAAAGCTTCACACGCTTCTAGCGCAGCTGGGACACCGGGTCACCCCAAGGTGAGAAGCCCAGTGTGTGTAGGGTGCAGTAAGACCTCCGAAGACAGTGCCCTTCTCATCAGCACTGGCGGCCCCCCTGCCCAAAAGACAGTCACGGGCCCGAGGTGCATGAAGGGTTTCATCTGAATCATCAGAAATCCTATGTGTGCGACGACGTGGCTGGGACTCTGAAAGCCAAGCGGTGGAAGTAGCCATGGGAGAGGAGGCAGTGTGGGAGCTTCTCCCAGGCCTAACTAGAAATGAGGGCTGCAGGAGGGGCGCTGGGGCAACCCCTGTGCCAGGGCCTGGACTGTCCACCTGCCTACTATGCCTGCATTTCAGGCCTCCGTGCCACAGGAGGCCGCCCAGCCCCCTGCCTCTGCCAGCACCACCTCTAGTGCTCCACTTAGCCGCACGGTAGCACTTACCTGGACAAATTAATGCTTTGAAAGTCACATTTTTCAAGCACATCCAGATTTCATTTTCAAAACAAAGGTCTTTGTTTGCAGCAGGCTGCAATATAAATGCCTTGGGAACCCAGACAGCTGCAGGGGTTTCTCACAGGCTTTCATTTCACATACACCCCAAGCACCTGGCAAGGGGAGTCGGCAGGTTTTACACAATTCTAGTCGCCATGGTCCTGGCGTTTCATTTTTCAGGCGCTGATTTGTCGCAGCAGAAAACGGCTATTCCACCTGGGGCCACTCAGCTCCTGATGCTGGCAGATGTCAACAGCCTGGCTGCTCAGCCTCATTTGTGCTGCTGACTTGGCGTAGGCCAGGCGAAATGGAACAGCACTGCATTTTATTTAAACTGTTCTTTCTTCAGTTGATCGTTTCATAAAGAGTAAGTCTTTACAGTAAGAATGTTTTCTATACTATAGTAACATTTAAAACTATTAAAACAGGGTGGAAATATGAGGCAAGCTATATAAAATAAGCCACTGGTTGTAAGACAGAAAATCGACAGGAAAGCCAGGTGGCAAGTGCAGCCCAGGCATCAAGGAGCAGGTGGAAGGCTGTGCCTCGGGTGAAGTTATCGCCCATGAATCGGTGGCATTCCCAGGTAGACCACACTGCCACCTAGAGGCTAAGACGTTCCAAATGTGTTCAGCCAGGTTCCTGCGGACATATTAAATAAATTGTAGACGGTATACACGGTCATTTGAGGAAATTCAGAAATATAAAAATGTGTAAGTGTAAAATATAACATGAAGTGTTATTTGGAGTCATCATATTTTGGTTCTCTAGAAATCCTTATGCCACTAGGTGACTTGACTGTGGAAAGGGGAACGCAGGATTTTGATGTTGGCCAGTGTTTCACCCAAAGCTGTACCAGAAGAAACTAAAGTGGTATCTGCTCTCAGCACTGAAAGCCCTGATTGTGTGCTGAGAAGATTACAGAGGGCACCACGTCTCGTGAAATCACTGAACGCCAAAGGTAAAATACTGTTCAAAGATCCAGAAAAAAGAAAGATCACTCATAAAGAAAAATCCATTTGCTTCAGATTTTAACAAGAACTGTAGCTCTTTCTGCATTTACCTCTTTAATGTGTCACAGTCATATTTGTATTATAATCATGTTTAATTTCCTTTCTCTTTACCCTTTTCCTACTAGGCTGTGATAACAATAGTTAAATTCAATATTAAGTTAATAGGAGGCAAAATAGATGACAGAATCTTGCCAGAAATAAAGGAGAAGACATTGCTGAGAAATAATAGACAGCAAACAATGCAATATATGAACCACACACTGCATTTCACGGGAAAGAAAGAGAGTAAAAGCCTTTGGCCAGCCTGTGCCTCCAAACACTTGAATGTGCTGTAAGGTGCAGAATCTGACTGAGGAGCCTGGGGGTGCTGGTGCTGCAGGCCCAGGGGTGCACTTTGCTGAGCAAGGTGCCCAGTGTGTGAGGTGGACATCTCAGGCTCCCCACGCCCAATCCAGAGGTGCGGGGCCCTTGGCATGGGCAGCTCCCAAAGCAGAGGTTTCACATACTGATTTTCCATCTTTCCTGTTGAATTTACCAGCATTCTTCAGTTGCGGCTGACAGAAATCAATCTTGAACTGGTTTATGCAAAAATGGGGGAGTTATTGAAAACACATGAAGGTGACTATTAGGATGGCAGAGGGGGCTGAACAGAGCTGGCAAGGATGGGTGTCGGGCAGGTGCCAGGACCAGTAGGGAAGCCTCTGAGCCCTGTCCTCCCACCACTGTGTGCAGGACGTGGCTTTGCCCTGTACTACTGTGGCTGCCCCTCCTCCGCAGTGGGCAGACCTGCCCTGTGGCCTGGGAGGACAAAGGCTTCTCTACGCTATCTCCAGTGTGACAAAATCTGGGAACCAATGTTTGCTGGGCTCCTCTGGGTATTGTGCTGACCCTTGGCCCATCATGTGTCCAGGTGACTAGGAAGCCACTGCCAGCTCCACCTTGTCCTCTGAAAGGAGGCTGTGAGGGCAAGCAGGCATAGGGCCACAGACTGGAGTCTGCCCTCACCAGGCCCAGGCATTCTATCTGTTTGACAGAGGCACAGAGGTCCTCTCTGAGCCAGAAGCCGGGGGAGCACAGTCGCAGGGGAACCTGCGGACCTGGGCCACCCTCTCTACGTCTCTTGTCTGGCTTGCTTCCTTGCGCTGGAGGGCAGCATTGTGTCCTCAACAGCAGCACATTATTGGCAGGAGGAGAGTCCCTCCTTGCTTCCTCTGCATATGGAGGAGGTAGAGACTTATGTGGTGTTCACACTGTTATAAAGAGAACGGCTGCAAGGCCACCAAATGACGACAGCTGCCAGCCCTGTGGACTCATAGTGGGTGGTGCTCGGGCACCTGCTGAGGGAAGGGCCACCGAGAATGCAGTTCACACTGGGATGTGACCAAGGAAATACACAGTGTCAATACACAGAAGGGAAAGCTCACTTCGCAAATGAAAAGGACTCGGTTGGTTTTAAAAACCAGGCATAGAGAGATTCAAGATGGCGGTGTGAGAGGTGAGACGGAGAACTCCTCACAAAACCACAAATAGTACAAAAATATAGTTGGTTAATACAACTAACCCTAAAACAGCAACAAGAAAAAAGGCTGAACCGGACTGCACACGGACTGCATTAACAGAGCAGACCTCATGAAGTCCAGTGGGACCCAAGCCCTTCCCTGACCCCAGCTCACTGGCAGGAGGAAGAAGAATGGAGTGGAAAGGGTAGTGGAGGCCTGGGACTACTGAACACCTGGCCCTGGAGATCTATATTGTGTGGGACTCGACGTCGGGGAGCTCAGACAGGCGGAGTACTTGAGAGACTGAGATCCCAGCCGTTTGTGGAGAAGGGGATCCATATCGGCCACTCTGTGTCAGAGGAAAGGCAGGCGGTCTGGGAGGCTTCCCCGCAGTGAGAGGGCTGCTGTAGGGGCAGGGATTGCACAGAGCCTGCTGTGCGGGGGACGGCAGAGCAGGACAAGGTTGTCAGGGCATGCTCTGCCCAGCTGGTTGGGAACTTTGAGGAGCTTCAGGCGCTCCATCCCTCTGGCTGCCTGCTCACCTCTGAGGCCCCCCACCGTGACACGCAGCCTGCTGAGCCTCCCTCCTGGCCTGCTGGCACTGGTTCACAAACCTGCAGTCACTGCGCTGGCGTCAGGCCAGCCAGAGGGAAGCCCTGCCTAGAACAGCTAGAGATGCAAAGCACAGAGGCTTACACCTGTGTGCATGGCCCACGGGCTGTGATACTGGAGACAGGCACTGCAGATGGTAATCAGAAAACATCTTTTCTCCCCCCAGGCACGAGCTCTGCCCCCCTACGACCACCAACCTCACTCTAGGGGCTGAGCAGCTCCACAGACTGGAGCTTCTGGGCACTAGTGGGCACCACAGAGAAATATGAAACATCAAAAGACCATGGTTCAGACCAAAATCTCACAAACCCCAGAAAAAGGGCCAAATGAAACTGAACTCACCAATCTTCCTGAAAGAGAGTTCAAAATAAAAATCATAAACATGCTTATGAAGATACAGAAAAGTATTTAAGAACTCAGGAACGAATTTAAGTTGGAGATTCAATCATTAAGAAATTCCATATCTGAAATGAAACATACAATGGAGGGATTTAAAAGCAGATTAGATGTGGTAGAAGAGATGGTAAATGGAATAGAAATTAGAGAAGAGGAATACAAAGAAGCTGAGGCACAGAGAGAAAAAAGAATCTCTAAGAATGAAAGAATATTGAGAGAACTGTGTGACCAATCCAAATGGAACAATATTCACGTTATAGGGGTACCAAAAGAAGAAGAGAGAAAAAGGGATAGAAAGTGTCATTGTGGAAGTAATTGCAGGAAACTTCCCCAATCTGGGGAAGGAGATAGTCTCTCAAGCCATGGAGGTGCACAGATCTCCCAACACAAGGGACCCAAGGAAGACAACATCAAGACATATAATAATTAAAATAGCAAAGATCAAGGATAAAGACAGACTTTTAAAAGCAGCTAGAGAGAGGAAAAAGATCACATACAAAGGAAAACCCATCAGGCTAACATCAGACTTCTCAGCAGAAACGTTACAGACCAGAAGGGAGTGGCATGATATATGTAATGCAATGAAGCAGAAGGGCCTCAAACCAAGAATACTCTACCCCATAAGGTTATCATTTAAATTTGAAGAAACAATTAAACAATTTTCAGATAAGCAAAAGCTGAGAGAATTTACCTCCCACAAACCACCTCTACAGTGCATTTTGGAGGGACTGCTATAGATGGAAGTATTCCTAAGGCTAAATAGCTGTCACCCAAGGGATAGATAAAGAGTATAGAATATGATTCACAACATACAAAGAAAGGAGAAAAAAAAAAGAACCTCCAGATTGTGTTTAGCATATGAAGTGAGTTAAATTGGACTGTCAGATAGTAAGGGAATTACCCTTGAACCTTTGGTAACCATGAATCTAAAGCCTGCAATGGCAATAAGTACATACCTATCAATAATCACCCTAAATGTAAATGGTCTGAATGCACCAATCAAAAGACATAGAGTTACTGAATGGATAAAAAAAAAAAAAAAAAGACCTATCTATGTACTGCTACAAGAGACTCACTTTAAACCCAAAGACATACACAGACTGAAAGTAAAGGGATGGAAAAAGATATTTCATGCAACTAACAGGGAGAAACAAGCAGGAGTTGCAATACTTGTATCAGACAAAATAGACTTCAAAACAAAGAAAGTAACAAGAGACAAAAAAGGAAACTCAAAATGGATCAAAGACCTGAATGTAAGTCATGAAACAATAAAACTCTTAGAAGAAAACATAGGCAAAAATCTCTTGAACATAAACATGAGCAACTTTTCCTGAACGCATCTTCTTGGACAAGGGAAACAAAATAAAAAATGAACAAATGGGACTACATCATGTTAAAAAGCTTCTGTACAGCAAAGGACACTATCAGCAGAACAAAAAGACATCCTACAGTATGGGAAAATATATTTGTAAATGACATGTGACAAGGGGTTAACATCCAAAATATATAGAGAACTCACATGCCTTAACAACCAAAAAGCAAATAACCCTATTAAAAAATAGGTGGAGGAATGTAAGAACTTGTTCGTTATGCTTCAGAAGATTGGAGACTGATGAGAATTAGGCTTGGAGTTGATTAATGATTGTGCATTGAGTCCCCTATACAGAATTTTATTGTTGTTGGCCACCATTTGATCAATAAATATGAGAGATGCCCTCTCAAAAAAAATAATAAGTGGAGGATATGAACAGACACTTCTCCAAAGAAGATACTCAGATAGCCAACAGGCACATAAAAAGATGCTTCACACTGCTAATTATCAGGGAAATGCAAATTAAAATGACAATGAGTTATCACCTTACACCAGTTAGGATGGACAACATAGAAAAGAATAAGAACAACAAATGGTGGGGAGGATGCAGAGAAAGGGGAACCCTCCTACACTGCTGGTGGGAATGTAAACTAGTTCAACCATTGTGGAAAGCAGTATGGAGGTTCCTCAAAAAACTAAAAGTAGAAATACCATTTGACCTAGAAATTCCACTCCTAGGAATTTACCCAAAGAATGCAGGAGCCCAGTTTGAAAAAGAGATATGCACCCCTATGTTTATTGCAGCACTATTTACAATAGCCAAGAAATGGAAGCAATCTAAGTGTCCATCAGTAGATGAATAGATAAAGAAGATGTGGTACATATACACAATGGAATATTATTCAGCCATAAGAAGAAAACAAATCCTACCATTTGCAACAACATGGATGGAGCTAGAGGGTATTATGCTCAGTGAAATAAGCCAGGTGGAGAAAGACAGGTTTCAAATGATTTCAATCATATGTTGAGTATAAAAACAAAGAAAAAAACTGAAGGAACAAAATACCAGCAGACTCACAGAACCCAAGAATAGACTAACAGTTACCAAAGGGGAAGGGACTGGGGAGGATGGGTGGGAAGGGAGGGACAAGGGGGAATGGGGGGCATTACAATTAGCAGACATAATGTAGGGGGTGGGGGCATGGGGTGGGTGGTACAACACAGAGAAGACAAGTAGTTATTCTACAGCATCTTACTGTGCTGATGACAGTGACTGTAATGGGGTATGTAGTGGGGACTTGATGATGGGGGGAGTCTAGTAACCATATGTCACTCATGCAATTGTAGTTTAATGATACCAAAAAAATGCACAAGAATCTGTTGCATTCCCATATAATAATGATGAACTAGCAGAAAGAGAAATCAGGAAAACAACTCCATTTATAATTGCACCAAAAAAATTAAATTCCTAGGAATAAACCTAACTAAGGAGGTGAAAGACCTGTACTCTGAAAAGTATAAGATGCTGGTGAGAGAAATGAAAACACAAATAAATGAAAATATATTCCATGCTCGTGGATAGGAAGAATTAAATATTGTCAAAATGGCCATCCTGCCTAAAGCCATCTACAGATTCAGTGCAATTGGTATCAAAATACCATTGGCATTTTGTAAGGAATGAGAACAAATAGTTCTAAAATCCATATGGAAACACGAAAGACCCTGAATAGCCAAAGCAATCCTGAGAAGGAAGAACAAAGTTGGGGGATTATGCTCCCTGACTTCAAGCTCTATTACAAAGCTACAGTAATCAAAACAATTTGGTACTGGCACAAGAACAGACCCATAGATCAATAGAACAGAATAAAGAGGCCAGAATATAAACCCACACATATATGGCCGATAAATATATGGTAAAGGAGCCATGAATATTCAATGGGGAAATGACAACTTCTTCAATAACTGGTGTTGGCAAAACTGGACAACTACATGTAAGAGAATGATACTGGATTACTGTCTTAATTCCAAACACAAAGTAAATTAGAAATGAATCAAAGACCTGAATGTAAGACATGAAACCATAAAACAGAAGAAAACAGGCAAAAACCTTATGAACATAAACATGAGCAATTCTTTACTAGGCACATCTTCTCAGGCAAGGGAAATAAAATAAAAAATGAGCAAATGGGATTACATCAAACTAAAAACTTCTATACAGTAAAGGACACCATCAGCAGAATAAAAAGTCATCCTACAGTGTGGGAGAATATACTTGTAAACAATTGATATAAGGGATTAACACCCAAAATATATAAAGAACTCATATGCCTCAACACCAAAAAAACAAATAACCTGATTTTAAAAAGTCAGAGGATCTGAAAAGACATTTCTCCAAAGAAGAAATTCAGATGGTCAACAGGCACATGAAAAGATGCTCCACATCACCAAGTATCGGGGAAATGCAAATCAAAACCACAATGAGATATCACCTCACACCAGTCACATAGCTAATATCAACACAACAAACAATAACAAGTGTTGACTAGGATGTGGAAGAAATGGAACCCTCCTACACTGCTGGTTGGATTGTAAACTGGTGCAGCCACCATGGAAATCTGTGTGGAGTTTTCTAAAAAAAAGAAAATAGAAATATCATACCACCAGCAATTCCCCTTCTGGGAATGTACCCAAAGAAAACAAAATCACTAATTGGAAAAAGATAATACACCCCTGTGTTTACTGCACATTGTTTACAATAGCCAAGATATGAAAGCAACCTAGGTGTCCATCAATATGTGAATGGATAAAGATGTGGTACATATACACAATAAAATATTAGCCTTAAGAAAGAATGAAATCTTGCCATTTGTGATAACATGGATGAACCTAGAGGGTATCATGCTAGGTAAAATAAGTGAGACAGAGAAAGATAAATACCATATGATTTCACTTATATGTGGAATCTAAAAAATAAACAAAAAAGAAATAGACACATAAATAGCAGACGTGTGGCTGCCATACGGGAGGGGGATTGGAGATGGATGAAACAGGTGAAGGTTTAAAAAGATACAAACCTCAAATTATAAAATACTATTATTCACAAGGATGGAAGTACAGCATAGAGAATATAATCAATAATAGTGTAATATCTTGGTATGGTAACAGGAGGTAACTACACTTACTATGGTGAGCATTTAGTAATGTAACTATGTTGTACCTCAGAAACCAATGTAATATTGTATATTGACTATATTCCAATATAGAAATGTGTGGTTCATTTCTGAATTAAGTACTGCTTTATAGATTTTATTGACAATTCCCGTTGCTACTGCCTCAGCAAAGCCGTTTCTCCAAATTGAACCAAGTTGAAAAATAAAATGCAATAGTACAATGACTTAGAAAGATTGTCTAATTTGGAATTATGATCAGTAGAATACAAATTATGTGACAAATTCTGATTAAAACAACATAACTAGTAATTTTGCTGAAATTAAGACAAGAAAACTAAATTGAATAGGATGAAAATGTGAGAATTTGTGAATTATCATGTCTTTATAAGCCAGCCCTGCCTGCCGATTACCAGAGCATCTGGGCAGGGGCAGTAATAATTCAGTCATCTCTGTTATGTAGCTGGCTTCCAGTCATGTAAAAATCAGTTGTATAGGTATGTTTAAATATTTTGAGACTTTATTTTTTAATTAAGTTATCATTGATATACAAACTTTCATATGAGGTTTCACATGAGCAACATCTGTGGCTTTAACATTCACCCATATTCAAGTGACCCAACCCGCACCCCATCAGCATACGTAGTAAGATGCTTTAGAGTCATTAATTATCTTCTCTGTGCTATACTGCCTTCCCCATGACATACCTACATTATGTGTGCCAATCATAATGTCCCTTAATGTCCTTCTGCCTCCCTCCCCACCTGCCCTCCCCAACCCCTTTCTTCTGGTAACCACTAGTCCCTTCTTGGAGTCTGTGAGCTTGCTGTTTTGTTCCTTCAGTTTTGCTTTGTGGTTATATTCCGCAAATGAGGGAAATCATCTGGTACTTGTCTTTCTCCACCTGGCTTATCTCACTGAGTATAATACCCTCTAGTTCATCCATGCTGTTGCAAATCTTATGGCTGAATAGCACTCCATTGAGTATATGTACCACATCTTTATCCATTCATCTACTAATAGACACTTAGGTTGCTTCCATGTCTTGGCTATTGTGAATAGTGCTGTGATAAACATAGGGGTGCATGTGTCCTTTTGAATCAGGGATCTTGTTTGCTTCGGGTAAATTCCTAGGAGTGGAATTACTGCATCAAATGGTGTTTCTATTTTTGTTTTTATGAGGAATCTCCATATTGCTTTCCACAATGGTTGAACTAATTTACATTCCCAGCAAGAGTGTAAAAAGGTTCCCCTTTCTGCACATCCTCTCCAGCATTTGTTGTTCCTTGTCTTTTCTGTGTTGGTCATCCTAACTGGTGTGAGGTGATATCTCATTGTGGTTTTAATTTGCATTTTCCTGATAATTAGTGATGTGGAGCATCTTTTCATGTGCCTGTTGGCCATCTGAATTTCTTCTTTGGAGAAGTGTCTGTTCATATCCTCTGCCCATTTTTTTAATAGGGTTATTTGCTTTTTGGTTGTTGAGGCATGTGAGTTCTTTATATATTTTGGATGTTAACCCCATGTCGGATATGTCATTTACAATTATGTTCTCCCATACTGTAGGATGCCTTTTTGTTCTACTGATGGAGTCCTTTGCTGTACAGAAGTGTAGTCCCACTTGTTCATTTTTTATTTTGTTTCCCTTGCCCAAGGAGATGTGTTCGGGAAAAAGTTACTCATGTTTATGTCCAAGAAATTTTTGCCTATGTTTTCTTCTAAGAGTTTTATCATTTCATGACTTACATTCAGGTGTTTGATCTGTTTTGAGTTTACTTTTGTGTATGGGCTTAGACAATAATCCAGTTTCATGCTCTTACATGTAGCTGTCCAGTTTTGCCAACACCAGTTGTCAAAGAGTCTGTCATTTCCATTGTATATGCATGGCTCCTTTATCATATATTAATTGACATATATGCTTGGGTTTATATCTGGGCTCTCTAGTCTGTTCCATTGGTCTATGGGTCTGTTCTTGTGCCCGTACCAAATTGTCTTGATTACCATGGCTTTGTAGTAGAGCTTGAAGTCAGGGAGCATAATTCCTCTGGTTTTATTCTGCCTTCTCAGGATTGCTTTGGCTATTCGGGGTCTTTTATGGTTCCATATTAATTATAGAACTATTTGCTCTAGTTCATTGAAGAATGCTCTTGGTATTTTGATAGGGATTGGATTGAACCTGTAGATTGCTTTAAGCAGGATGGCCATTTTTACAATATTAAGTCTTCCTATCTGTGAGCATGGGATGTGTTTCCATTTATTGGTGTCTTCTTTAATTTCTCCCATGAGTGTCTTGTAGTTTTCAGGGTATAGGTCTTTCACTTCCTTGGTTAGGTTTATTCCTAGGTATTTTATTCTTTTTGATGCAATTATGAATGGAATTGTTTTCCTGATTTCTCTTTCTGCGAGTTCATCATTAGTGCATAGGAATGCAACAGATTTCTGTGTGTTAATTTTCTATCCTGCAACTTTGCTGAATTCAGATGTAGATTTAGTAGTTTTGGAGTGGATTCTTTAGTTTTTTTTTTATGTACAATATCATGTCATGGCAAACAGGGACAGTTTAACTTCTTCCCTGCCAGTCTGGATGCCTTTTATTTCTTTGTGTTGTCTGATTGCCGTGGCTAGGAACTCTAAAACTATGTTGAATAAAAATGGGGAGAGTGGGCATTCTTTTCTTGTTCCCAATCTTAAAGGAAATACTTTCAGCTTTTCACTGTTAAGTATGATGTTGCCTGTGGGTTTGTCATAAATGGCCTTTATTATATTGAGGTACTTGCCCTCTATACCCATTTTTTGAGAGTTTTTATCATGAATGGATATTGAATTTTATTGATTGCTTTTTCAGCATCTATGGAGATGATCATATGGTTTTTGTCTTCCTTTTTGTTGATGTCGTGTATGATGTTGATGGATTTTCGAATATTGCATCATCCTTGCATCCCTGGAATAAATCCTACTTGATCATGATGGATGATCTTTTTGATATAGTTTTTGAATTTGATTCACTAGTATTTTGTTGAGTATTTTTGCTTCTACATTTGTCAGGGATATTGGTCTGTAATTTTCTTTTTTGTGGTGTCTTTGTCTGGTTTTGGTATTAAAGTGATGCTGGCCTCATAGAATGAGTTTGGAAGTATTCCCTCCTTTTCTACTTTTTGGAAAACTTTGAGGAGTATGACTTTTAGGTCTTCACTAAACGTTTGATAAAATTCAGCAGTGAAGCCATCTGGTCCAGACATTTTGTTCTTAGGTAGTTTTTTGTTTTTTGTTTTTTGGGCTTTTATTTTTGGTATCATTAATTAGGTAGTTTTTTGATTACCAATTCAATTTCATTGCTGGAAATTGGTCTTTTCAGATTTTCTGTTTCTTCCTCAGTCAGTCTTTGAAGGTTGTATTTTTCTAGAAAGATGCGCATTTCTTCATTTCTTCTTGGCTATCCAATTTGTTAGCATGTAATTTTTGATAGTATTCTCTAATAATTCTTTGTATTTCTGTGGTGTTCATATTGATTTTCCCTTTCTCATTTCTGATTCTGTTTATGTGTGTACACTTTTTTCTTGAGAAGTCTGACTATGGAATTATCTGTTTGTTAATTTGCTTGAAGAATTAGCCACTGCTTTGATTCTTTCTATTGTCTTATTCTTCTGAATTTTATTTATTTCTGCTTTAATCTTTATTATGCCCCTCCTTCTACTGACTTTGGGCTCATTTTTTCTTTTTCTAGTTTCATTAATTGTGAGTTTAGACTGTTCATTTGGGATTGTTCTTCTTTGGTGAGGTAGGCCTGTATTGCAATATACTTCCCTCTTAGCACAGCCTTTGCTGTGTCCCGCAGATTTTGCAGTGTCATTGTTTTCGTTTCTTTCCATATATTGCTTGATCTCTGTTTTTATTTGGTCATTGATTCATTGATTATTTAGGAGCATGTTATTAAGCCTCCATGTGTTTGTGGGCTTTTTTGTTTTCTTTGTTTAATTAATTTCTAGCTTCATACCTTTGTGGTCTGGGAATCTGTTTGGTACAATTTCAATCTTTCTGAATTTACTGAGGCCCTTTTTGTAGCCTAGTATATGGTCTATTCTGGAAAATGTTCCATGTGCACTTTAGAAGAATGTGTATCTGCTGCTTTTGGGTGGAGTGTTCTGTAGATGTCTGTTAGGTCCATGTGTTCTAATATGTTGTCCATGCCTCTGTTTCCTTAGTTCTTTTCTGTCTGGTTGATATGTGCTTTGGAGTGAGTTGTGTGTTGAAGTCTCCTAAAATGAATGCACTGCATTCTATTTCCCCCTTTCTCTTAGTATTTGCTTCGCATATGTAGGTGCTCCTATGTTGGCTGCATAGATATTTATAATGATTATATCCTTGTTGGACTGACCCCTTTATCATTATGTAATGACCTTCTCTGACTCTTGTTACTTTCTTTGTTTTGAAGTCTATTTCTTCTGATACAAGTACTGCAACTCCTGCTTTTTTCTCCCTGTTAGTTGCATGAAATATCTTTTTCCATTCTTTCACTTTTAATCTGTGTCTCTTTTGAGATTTGAAGTGAGTCTTTTGTCAACAGCATATAGACAGGTCTTGTTTTTTATCCATTCAGTGACTCTATGTCTTTTGATTGGTGTGTTCAGACCATTTACATTTAGGGTGATTTTAGATAGATATGTGCTAATTGCCATTGCAGGCTTTAGATTCGTGGTTACCAAAGGTTCAAGGGTAGCTTCTTTACTATGTAACAGTCTAACTTAACTCACTTAATATGCTATTACAAACACAATCTAAAGGTTCTTTTTTTCCCTCCTTTTTCCTCTTCCTCCATTCTTTATATATTAGGTATTCTGTACTCTCTGTGTATCCCTTGACTGACTTTGTAGTTAGTTGATTTAATTTTACATTTGCTTGGTAATTAATTGGTCTACTTCCTTTACTGTGGTTTTATTTTTCTCTGGTGACAGCCATTTAACTTTAGGAAGACTTCCATCTATAGAAGCCCCTCCAAAATACACTGTTGAGCTGGTTTGTGGGAGGTAAATTCTCTCAACTTTTGCTTATCTGGAAATTGTTTAATTCCTCCTTCAAATTTAAATGATAATCTTTCCAGGTAGAGTATTCTTGGTTTGAAGCCCCTCTGTTTCATTGCATTAAATAGATCATGCCACTCCCTTCTGGCCTGTAAGGTTTCTGTTGAGATGTCCAATGTTAGCCTGATGGGTTTTCCTTTGTATGTGATCTTTTTTCTCTCTCTGGCTGCTTTTAATACTCTGTCCTTATCCTTGATCTTTGCCATTTTTATTATTATATGTCTTGGTGTTGTCTTCCTTGGGTCCCTTGTTTTGGGAGATCTGTGCAACTCCATGGCCTGAGAGACTATGTCCTTCCCCAGGTTGGGGAACTTTTCAGCAATTACTTCCTCAAAGACACTTTCTATCCCTTTTTCTCTATTCTTCATCTGGTACCCCTATAATGCGAATATTGTTCCATTTGGATTGGTCACACAGTTCTCTTAATAGTCTTTCATTCTTAGAGATCCTTTGTTCTGTCTGTGCCTCAACTTCTTTGTATTCCTGTTCTCTAATTTATATTTCATTTATCATCTCCTCTACTTCCTCTAATCTGCTTTTAAATCCCTCCACTGTATGTTTCATTTCAGATACTGTGTTTTTCAAAGTTTCTATCTCTTTCTTGAATTCCTCCCTACAGTCTTGAATATTTTTCTGTAGCTCTGTGAGCATATCTATGACTTTTATCTTGAAATCTTTTTCAGGAAGATTGGTGAGTTCAGTTTCACTGGGCCCTCTTTCTGGTGTTTGTGGTATTTTGTTTTGTACCAGTTTCTTTTGACCTTTCACACTTGTAAAAATAACAGTGAAAGTGGCACCCTCTAGTGCCCATAAGCTCTACTCTCTGGAGCTGCTCAGCCCTTGGAGTGATGACAGGGGCCCCAGGCAAATGGCACTGGTGTCTGGCAGAAGGAAAGAGCTCTTTCCTGCTTCCTGGCTGCAGTGCTTTCCTCCACTGCCAGGGTCAGTGGGCCGAGCATGCAGGGAGGAGCCTCTATGCTATGCCCTTGTAGCTGCTGTAGGCAGGGCCACCCTCTGGCTAGCCTTGCGCAATGGTCTGGGCAGCAGGTTTGCAATTTCTTGCCAGTAGGGTGGAAGGAGCGGCAGGCTGGGTATTGCAGTGGGGGTGTCTCAGAGCTGCATTGCCCACCAGGGGGATGGAGTGCCTGAAGCTCCTGAAAGTTGCCAACCTGCTAGGCTGAGTGTGCCAGTACAGTGTTGTCCCCCTGTCCTTTCTCCTGAGTAGCAAACTCTGTGCAATCCTTGCCCATTTAGCATCCCTCTTGCTGTTGGGAAGTCTCTCAGAGTGCCCACCTTTCTTTTGTCCCAGAGTGGCCAGTTGTGGGTACCTGTTCTCCACAAGCAGTTGGAATCTCAGTGTCTCCAGATATTCTGCCTGTCTTAGCTTTCCAACCTCACTCATCTCCAGAACACTATGTAATGTAGGTTCATGCTCCCTGGGCAGATCTCCAGGGATGGGTGTTCAGCAGTCCTAGGCCTCCACTCCCTCCCTGCTCTGTTTCTCTTCCTCCTGCTGGTGAGCTTGGGTGGAGGGAAGGGCTTGGGTCCCACCAGATTGCTGCTTTGGTACTTTATCCTTTTCCATGAGGTCTGCTCTTTTCCCCAGATGTAGGCAGTCTGTTGCAGCCTTCTTTCCTGTTGCTCTTTCAGGATTAATTGTATTTGCTATATTTTCATAGTATATGTGGTTTGGGGAGTTAAGTTTCTGTCTCACCTCTCACACTGCCATCTTTAAGCCAATCTAAAAAGAAAAACATATGCTGTATTTTTCAAGGTTTCTCTTTCTTGAAGTCTGTCCTGATATCTTGAATATTTTTCTGTAGCTCTGTGAGCATGTTTATGACTTTTATTTTGAAATCTTTATCAAGAAGATTGTTGATTTCAGTTTCACTTAGCCCTGTTATTGGTGTCAGCTGAATTTTTTACAAAATTTTTTTGTAGTTTCAGTTTTCTAGTGATTCATATGGAATAATAACTTTGTGTAGGCGGCACTCTCTAATGCCCAGAAGCTCCACTCTCTGGAGCTGTCAAGCACCTGGAGTGATGTTGGGGGGTGCATTTGAGAGGCACTGGTGCCTGCCAAGAAGGAAGAGCTCTTTCCTGCTTCCCAGCTGCAGTGCCTGCCTCCACTGCCAGGTGCAATGGCTGAGTATGCAGGGAGGAGCCTCTGCATTATGCCCCTGTAGCTATTGTAGGAGGGGCCACCCTCCAGCTTTCCTGGCATGTTGGCAGGGGCAGCAGGGAGGAAGGAGCGGCAGGCTTCATGTTGCAGCGGTGGGTCTTGGGGCTGTGTTGCCCACCATGGGGATGGAGCAACTGAAGCTCCTGAAAGTTCCCAACCTACTTTGATGAGTATGATGGGATGATTTTGTCAACCTGACGTTTCTCCTGAGCGGCAAGCTCTGTGTACTCCTTGCCCCTTTAGCACCTCTCACTGTTGGAAAGTCTTCCAAAGTCCCCACCTGTCTTTTGTCCTGGAGCGGCCTGTTGTGGGTACCTGTTCTCCACAAGCGGCTGGAATCTCAGTCTCTCGTGAGTATTCTGCCTATCTTTGCTTTCCAGCCCCACTAATCTCCAGAGCACCATGTAAGGTGGGCTCATGCTCCCAGAGCAAATCTCCAGGCCTGGGTGTTTGGCTGTCCTAGGCTTATATCCCTCCGTGTTCCATTTCTCTTCCTCCCACGTGTGAGCTGGGGGATGGGGGAGGGCTTGTGTCCTACTGGACAGTGGCTTTGCTACTTTACTCTTTTCTGTGAGATCTTCTGTTTTTCCCAGATGTAGGCAGTCTGTTCTGCAGTCTCTGTGTCGCTCTTTCAGGATTAGTTGCATTTTTTTTTTCGTGTTATATGTGGTTTTGGGAGGAGATTTCTGCCTCACTTCTCATGCTAACATCTTCTTCCCCACCTAGGTATCTTCAAATTTTAAAATTATGGACTATACATTCATAATATGATGTGTCACTCCAGGCGGGGGAAATATGTTCCCAGCCCAGGGCAAATAACCTTTGAAGCCAGAGTCAGTCAAGGGAGAAATAAAGTGGGAGAAACCTGTTAATTACTTACAGTCATCCACTTCTGCTCACCCATGTCTCTAACAACGTAGCCGCAAAAAGGGACCCGACAAAACCTCTCAGGTCCTGATATGACCTGGCTCCCCCTTGTAATTACCTATTGATATGGAGATGGCTACTTCTCTACACCCCTTGGAAACACCTATTGATATGGAGATGTACTACCGTCAGGTGAGATGTTCTGGAAATACTGCAGTTTTACCCACAGATATCAAGGTAGGAGGACAGAGCATATTTTATTTTCGTTTGATTGTTTTTAAGCACTTGCACATAGACAGAAGGCATGTGGGCCTCCCTGTGAATTCTCACCTGGAGAGGCTGTTGCTGGCCTCCCCAGGGGAAGAAGGGCAGTGCTCTCAGTAGTGAGGCCCTGCCTTTCTCCCTGAAGCTCCAAGGTGTCCCAACCAGGGCAGGGCAGACCTGACTGCAGGAAGATGGCATCGCCATTCAGAGGGGCTGAAGGGAAGGGGCTGAAGGGAAGGAGTCTGAGATGTAGCTTGAGATGTGACGGCAGGACACCTGGACAAACTAATCCACGAGATACGAAATGGTCAAAGCCTTAAGGATGAGGAACAGAAGTAGAGGCCCCAAGAGATGGCAGACACGGAATGGAGAGGAACTCCCAATCTGGGCATCTGCAGACCTGGCTCCTGTAAGCTCTGCCCTGCTGGGCCTGCGCCTGGGGGCTTCCTCCACACCTCAGCCTAGGCCTCCTCACGCTACAAGGGCTTGACAGCAGCTGACTCCCTGGCCGAGCGTACAGAGCAGCACTTGTGAGCCTTTATAGTCCAGAGTCCCCTGAATGTGCTCTGGGATGGAATCTTGGGCAGGTCTGCGTCAGCGGCGGGCAGAGAGGGGGAACAGCCCCAGGATGGGGCCTGCTGACCACAACCTCCATCTTGCTGGTCCCCTGGCCCCCGCAGAATGCTGGGGCCCCACAGGGAACGGACCCCGCCTTGAATGCTGCTCCCTGGTACCCAAGGCCCCAGGCCCCACTCGGCCTGGCCCTCCTTTCTCCGTGGCCGCCTCTCC